>NW_028093985.1:5428478-6749470 GCF_014824575.4 Sturnira hondurensis | reverse complement strand
TCTCAGAAGGAAAGAGAGAGAGAGAGAGAGAGTGTGTGTGTGTATGTGTGTGTGTAAACTCACCCACAAAAAAAAAGTTGGATTTCTGACAACACTTCAAGGTAGGAGAAATTCGGGTCTCCTGGTTCTCCTACAAGTCTCCGCCCCCCACTGACAGCTCCTCGCCTCTAGCCACAGCTCCCACCCCTGCGCCCCACAGCGGCTTGATTCCCCCGGCATCTCCTTTCTCGCTCTCGCTGGCTCTCTCACCTGAGCCCTCCCAAACCCAGCTTTCCAACATGCCCCTCAGTCTCCTTTTGCAACGACACCAGTCTGAGCTTCAAAATCTTGTTCAGTTCACGGATTTTTTGTTACCAATGTCATCAAATACAGTTTAAAAAATGTGGTGGTTTTCAAGGCCTCCACCACCACCTGCCTATGTCCTCAAGATTCCCTCCACTCTACTCATTCTGGCCCCTGCCCTAGCGTTCACCTTACCACCTGTAGTCAGAGCAAGTTGTTTACCTGCAGATGAATCACACCTTTTTACCTAAAGATTTTGACCTTTGTCGAAGGGCAATGCAACTCCAAAGTGGGGCTTTAGATCACTGTCAGCTGCTCACATTTTAGAGTTAAGAGTTTTCAGATTCTTGAGGAAGGGAAGTGTGAGAGGGGAATGGTGGTAAATTAAGGTTGGGCAAGGATGGGAGGATCCCGGACACCGTTAAGAGAAGGTTATAAAGTCTGGGATTGACCGATTTCCCCTTCTCAATCAATATACCTCTTCCTTGCTCCATTTCCCACAGGTGCTTTCTCCTCTGCTTTTCCGTTCTGCACCTGCTGCCCATTCCGCAAGGTGCCCAGGTCATGCCCCTTCTCTAGGCAGTCACAGATGTGCACACTCTCTTGTGACCTTCCACAGACCCCCCTGTCCTCCCCCACCTTCTCACTTACTTAGTACGAAGTGTCATACTCCCCATATTGCTCTCAAACGTCTTCCATAAAGTCCTTAAGGACAGGGACTGTGCCTGCTTCCCACTTGGTAGTTGATTGGGAAATATGTGACCAATATTCCAGGCTTACCTTACTGACCGTTCACCCTAATCAACGCCACTCTACGGCTACTTGAACTTCAGCTCTGCTGGCTTTGTTCGGGCAGCACTTTTAACTTGGGTAAGATGTGCATTCTGAAATGCTGCATACACATCTGCCACCTACAAAGTAGGCCTTTCTGTTGATATTAGAAATGGGAAGGGACATCACTCACAGACAAAACAAAACAAAAATACCCATACTCAAAAAACGACAACAACAAAACCCATACCCAATGAGAAGAGGAAAAGTAGAAACCAATCTAAATAGAGAGGGGACCATTCCTCCTAATCTCACTTTAGGGCCTCCATGAAGGGAGGCAAGAGGAAGATTCAAATAGAGGAAAAACCATATTTTTATAAGTATTACCTAACTGCATTTACATTCATTGAAATGTTGATATTTGGGACCATGGGGGAAAAAAGGCAGGATTTTTAGAATAAGGGCTACTGAAACTCATGCTTCTTTTCTCCAAAGAGTTTATGGGCCTTTGTACCAAAATAAAGTCCCCTAATTAGCAACCTAGCCAAGAACTAGCCAACCAACCAAGAGACCTCCAGTCATTTAAAAGATTCCAGAGCAGCCTCACAACCTTCACCCCCCACCCAGACCCGGTCTCTAGGTCAGGCTTTCAAGAGTGTTCCTATACCTTGGGCCAAAAGTCAGAGTTTCTGCACATTCTGCAGTTAAACAGGACCCCAAGCAAGCTCCCAGGAATAAACAAGAGCAGCAAGACCAGGAGCTGGGCCTCGATGGGAGCGGGTAAGGAAAGAGAAGCGGGGGCGGGAGGGATGAACTTTGCTGCTGCTGCAGGCGGACCTGTCACTCCAGTTGACAGCAAGCACCTTCACCTTTAAGTTCTTAAGGCCGCGCCCCCAGAGAGAAAGTACTTAGCTAGAGGGAATGAATTCGAGAATAGAAAAACCAAGACTGCGGAGTTGCCCCTCGAAGCACCTTCCCTGGCCTGGGCCGCCCTGCCAGGCCCTGGGCCCCGAGCCTGAGAGGCGCCCTCGCTACCTGGCGTCCGGCTCCGACTCCGACTCCGCAGCCGATTCATCCTCCTCGCCCTCCTCGCCCTCAGACTCCTCCTCGGTCTCCAGCGCTCGAGTCGCCTCCTCGTCCCCGTCGGAGCCGAGAGAGCTCTCGGCGTGGTTGCTGTAGCTACTCGCCATCGCGCCTTTCCCGGGCCGGACCGGAGCCGGAGCCGCCCGCGCTGTGCCTGGTGTTCTCCCTCTGACTGCGCCTCTGGCCCAGGCGCGGTGGCTCGGGTTCCCAGCCCGGGGGCGGGCGAGCCCCGCGACTTTAAATAGAAGGTGTCAAAAAGTTTCGCCAGGGAGCTTCTGGGGCCGGGACTCAGCTTCTCCTCTTCCGAGCGATTGCCAACACCCCCCCTCCCCCCGCCCCAGCCCTCCCCGCCCCAGCTCAGGCGGATCTCTTGGGATGACTTAACACTCACGGCTCCTCGCAAGGGGCGCCTGCTCTGGCCCCAGCTGCAGGAAATGGAAAGGATAGGCGCCCAGCCCCACGTCTTTCTCTAGAGTGGGTTTGGTAGGCTTTGCTTCCAGCCAAGCTGCTGGGTGCACCCTTTATCCCAACCATTCTTACTGACCACAGGACTCGCTAGTTCAGGCACTCACCTACGGTCTCACTTTCCGGATCCCCTCACAATTCCGCTCTGGTAGAGGTATAATTGCAATGCTGTTCTAGAAAACAACGGAAGCTCAGAAGGGCTTGGGTAGCTAGCTAACTTGCTCATGGTCTCGGGGCTGGTAAAATGACCCAATAGGAAACAAAGCGAAGTTGTCCAGTTTAAAGGCCCAGCTTTGACCTATTGTGCAGCATTGGCCGTCTTTATGTTTGCAAACCAGTAAACTGTGTATATGCTTCCTCGGTGGCTCCTGGACTGTTCAGCCAGCACACTTTTATCTCCACCAATTTCAAACACTGAGAAGCAATTTTGCCACATTGGCCAAAGGCTGTTTTGTCTGAAACTCAGCCAAAAGATCCCTAGGCCTTGAAGGGACCATGTCAAGTCCATGCTTAAAACCTTACAATCCTATGTTCAAATGTTTCTCTTTCCCTTAGTAGACTTTGTAAATTTGTTACTTACCTTTGTCCCATCATCCCCATCTCTTACAAGCCTGGAAGCTAACGAAGTACATAGCACATAGTAGGCACTTAATAAATGTTCTGTGAACTGAGAACAGGACCAAACCTATTGAGTATGTAAAGTTAGCTTTACAACACATAAAGATATTACTATTTTCATGAGGATGATTGTGTGGCTAGAACAGCTTTTATTTTTAATTACAACAAACTCTAGTCACAGAACTGTTAAATAAAATTAACGTAAGTTAGGTAGTATTCACCAGTTACACTGGCTTGTATGCATAAGAGAGTAGAGCCCAGAGTTCACTGAACAAGGCTGAACAGCAGCAACCTTCATTCTCTTAACATAAGCAAGGCTTTTCCATTAGTAATCCCAAATGACTGTTCACCTAGAACAAAAAGAGTTAAATAGCAGCTAAGGGACTCTGTTAAAATGCTAGTCTAAACTACAGGTATCCATTGTACATTCCTTTCATTTAACTCAAAATTTCTTGGGAACACTAAAGTCACCAAAATTTCTTTGCAAAGATCCTAGTTCAAAGCAATACAAAATTTAGTAATGCAGTACAGACTGCATGTCTTTAACTTGCTAATATTACTCGAGTAACATGAAAATTTATAGATATGGGCAGATCAATATAAACAGAAAATGTATGTATCATTCACATGATGGAATAATTCATACTGAAAATAATTTAAAAGGCCAAAGAACTCTCATATTAACAGCCCATTTATCTGACATATTTGGCTGTCACAAGGCATGTAATACAAGGCTTAAGTTTACTGATTTTGAATTGTGCGTAAGTTTATTAACTTTGGTCTATTTTTCAGCAAAACAGTTAAAAAGCAGCGGCAGTAACATGAGCTGTGTGGAGGTGGGAGTGTGGGTCCTTTGAAAGATGAGAGAGGGCTGGCAACGAAGGGTCCACACCGAAGCAAACTCGGTGGGGGCGGGGCCGGGGGCGGGGTCTCCATTTGGAACCGTCCTGATGCTGTAGGGGTGGAGTCCTACACACTCACCCATTCCTGAGAGCTGCACAGAGTCACTACATAACACTGTGACTAGTGTTTAGCATTTCTAGTGATTACCCAGAGTCATTACTAGTGTATTAACTATACTCAGATCATTCTGACGAAGAAGAGTTGCACAGTGTATAATACACTTTAGGAAAATTTCCAAGAAAAGGAATATATAAAGCTTAATTGTTTCAAAAGTCTTAACCACCAGTAATCTAAAAATATTCACCTATCTAGAAAGCTTCATTCCCAATAGTGCCGGAGAAACAGGGTGTTGATGTGGTTCGCTGGCTTAACAATGAATGGACCTGGGTCCAAGACCTTTCCTCTGTATAATCTAAATAACCAAGCAAAATAACTTCAAAAGAAAAGATTTTGACACACACACACACACACAAAAAAAAAACCCACATAAACAATTTCCATATATAAACTTTATTCCATTTGACATAATACAAAAACTTTAAACTTAAGGAAGAAAATAAAAATATGCACCTTTTACAAGTCAAAGAAAAGCAAATCTTAGCATTTGAATTGGTCTGCAAACCACCCCCAAGGACTTTAGACTGTGCTACAGTAGGTCTAAAAGAAGTTGTATAGAGTCCTTTTGAAAAGTTAAAACTGTTTCCAAGATTACTTTTCTTATTTAAATGTACAATCCCTGACCAATTTACAAATATTTATATAACCCCAAAACAACCTTAATAAACACTGTAGCTTTTTCAGCAGCCACCATTCTTCATGTGGAAAAGAAACACTAAAAAAGATATCTTTACAAACATTAAGCTTTTATTTATAATAATTTTATGTCTTACTCTAAACCATTTTATAGAGGCTTACTGCCTCAAACTTCCAGTTTAGATTACAATCCTATAAACTGTACACAGAAAAAATCTGATACACTCAACAGGATATAATCTCCACTTTGATCTTTAACTTTCTGTTGCTCCATGTCACAGGGGAAATAAAAGCACAAAAATGGGAAGTAAAGCTAAAGCACTTATTGCACTAAGCTACCATAAAGCACAGGAGACTTAATCTTTTCAAAATGTCTACACTGAACTAGTTTTTTAAAACAATTAGCTAACTGCTGTACAATACAGAGTTAGCAATTATATTACTACAGTGCAAAAGGTACTTTTGTTACAAAAAATTTAAAGCAATCTCAAAAGTACATCAAAAGCATGTGAGGTACTAATGAAATGCTAATACAGACACACCCAAAGCCGCTATTCTGGTGAGTCAAGTGAAGACTTAAGGCAATTGTCCAGTATTTCATGCTTCTGCAGCGATTTCATTGAAATACAAGATTTCGTTTTGCTTCAAGTAACTGAGTAACTGACTTGAATCTTCACTTTACTAGAACAGACTGGCAACAGACCATCTACTGTAGATTACACTTCCCAAAATCGCACAAATCTCTTCAGTATTAGCATGTGGTACAATGAATTGAAGTTATATCAAAACCTTTTATTTGTTCACATAATTCCCCAAAATATATTTTATCTGATTGCCTGAAAATCCATGCCATAATATTACTAATCATCAATGTAAACATTTTCAAAAATACATCTTTAAATCAAAGGGTTTTATTAGGAAATATCATAATAAAATATGCAGTCTTTATATAAGTATGTCCTCTTAAAAATGAAACACGAAGACAAGAACAATGAAAAGAAACTATGGTGGAGGTAAACAAAATGCTTTATGGTGTTACTACTGTTCTTGATTTCTCAAAAGAATTTATTAAGAAATAGAGGCCAGTCATCTTTTCAGGACAGCAGCTCTTAAAGGTAGTATACTGTTCAAATCTTTTTTGTTTTTCAATCTGTGCCATGACTGTGAGAGAAAGGAAAATTATTCTTAAAACCTAAAATATATGCAGAACAAAGATTGTAAGGAAAGTTACTAAAATGTTAATAGTTCTCTCTTGGTTGTAAAACTTAGGTGATTTTCCTCTTTTTTGTGTTTATACTATTGTTTCTGCCATTAGAAAATATTATTTAAAAACTCTACACCTGTATGGATGACTTCAATTCCTTAATAAAGAAATGGATGTATAGGT
Source organism: Sturnira hondurensis (assembly GCF_014824575.4). NCBI lineage: Eukaryota > Metazoa > Chordata > Mammalia > Chiroptera > Phyllostomidae > Sturnira > Sturnira hondurensis. The sequence continues at coordinate 6,743,208 of NW_028093985.1, read as the reverse complement.
GGTACAAAAAAGCGCAACTGACAATATTAACATTTTATTCGCAAATTTAAGTAATTTCATCTAAAACAGCAAGGTACAAGCTAATTAAAACAAAACCTCTGGGTTTGAGACAACAAGGGAATGTTACTTTAATTATCTTACTATTTGGCATCCAATAAGCTTTTTCAATTAAAAATAGTATTTATAAAGGAGACAGTAAATCTGTAATAAAACTTTTTGTATGCCTCTAGAAAAGACAAGTAAGTATAACTGGTTGAGAACAGGAAGGAAGGACCTGAAAGAAGCTCACCCATAAATAAGAATAGCAATGTAAGAAAAGCTATTCTTGAGTTCTCAGTTTAATCTGATAAACAAAAATATTCCCTCGTGAATATTTGTTTTGTCCTGAAGAATTCTATTCATTTAAAATTTCCTATTTGAGGGAGCCTAATTTGAAGAACATCTTGTAATATGATATACCTGCATTTTTAATGATCATCAAATAAAATCCACTTGTATGTCTTGATAAAGAAAAAATATGCCTCTAAAACACGGGAGGCAAACACGAGGCCTGCGGGCCAAGTCCGGCCCTCCACCTTGTTTCTCCCTGGTGGCAGCGCCCGAGCTCTTGCTTAGCTGTTAAGGAGTAGTTACATCTATATGGCCCTAAAATTACATTTAGCCCTCTAAAGGCAACCACAAGGCTGATGTGGCCCTCCGGCGAAAATGAGTTTGACACCCTACACTAAAATGATTTTCACAGTTCACTGATCTTTTTCTTCTATAAAGCATTTCTCCTGTGTGTCCCATAGTATATATTCCTATCAGTGTTTCTATACTGCAATGTGTAGTTTCTTGAAGACAAAAACCACATTCAACAATATTACTGATGAACAAATTCATAATGTGGACTACTGTAAAGAGCTAAGAAGTAAACTACAGTATATATGTACATGTGTGTATGTATATATGACTGACATCAGCTTTCTTTTAAAGCCACAGGTCCCCCAATATTTTAGGAGGCAAGGACATCCACCAGGCTCTAGTCATTTATTTTAAGAGTTTAGTAAGTCTCTATGGGAATGCTTATTTCCAGTAAAGAGAAAGCCATGTGAAAGAAAACAGAGCCAGATCTCTGAAGGGAAAGTACACCTAAATTCAAGTAATAAATTCCCTGCTGTGTCATATTACTGGCTTCACAACACAAAAACCAGAGCTATTCTGTCTTAATCTGATGCACTGTTTACCTTTAAAAATTGATCCTTTATCATGTCAAATTTCTGCTTTTCATGTACAGCTCTGGCTGTATTTGTTCCATCAAAAGGTTCTGCAATGTTAAATGCACATACAAACAAAAATTATTAAAATGGGAGCTTCAGTTTTTTAATTTAGTTTAACTATATGAAATTGTCAATATTTGACAGTTTTTGACCTAGAAAATAGCAATTGCATATGGTTCAGCCAAATATGTTATTAGATTTATATATATTAAAAATATTTTCATATAGCTATGGACTGTCTAATAAGGTAGAAAGAATTCAAATGAGGAAAATTAAAAACTATGTAAATATTCAACTATATATATTAATTTTAGATAAAAGAATATCTCAGAGCATTTAATTTTTAAAGTAAAATCAATTCAATATAAGAATCATCACACCCTGGCTGGTGTGGCTCATTGTATGGAGTACTACCACCAGCCTGCAAACTGGAAGGTCACGGATTCAATTCCTGGTCAGGACACATGCCTGGGTTGTCGGCCAGGTTCTCAGTTGGGGGTGTGTGGAAAGCAACAGATCCACGTTTCTCTCATACATGTTTCTTTCCCTTTCTTTTTCCTTCCCTTTCCCTCTCTCTAAAAATAAGTAAAATCTTTAAAAAGAAAAGAATCACTGAGCCCTGGCTGGTGTAGCTCAGTGGACTGAGCGCAGGCCTGTGAACCACAAGAAAAGAATCACTGCATGAAGATAGTATTTTCTTCCACCTGTAAGTCATAAAATGAAGTTTCCATCAGCTATAAGCAGAAGGGATGCAAAAACACTGCTCAAATCTTATTGACTGGAAACACTAGACACCTAAATTCATGTTGGTATTTCCTACAAATAAATAATTCAAAATTACTTTGGAGGTGGGCAAAGAAGTAGGGAAATGGAGCCATCTATAATAGTGAAAACAATAAAAATAAAGTTAAAACATAAAAAATTTAAATCTTGTAACTAAAAGATTTGTAAAACCACTTCAGAACATAGATTTATTACTTTATAATAATAAAGGACTGGATCATTCAAGTAACTCTCCCAGAACCTTGATGATAACAGAATGATAGAGAGTAATTGTGGAAAAGCTACCTTCTACACAGATGTATTTATTTCTCCATTCAATACCATCAGGCCTAGGAATGGCTTTGGCTTCACGAACTGAAATCATTTGACTGTTCCAGCTACAAGAAGAAAAACATTAATCATGTTAATTATTTTAACTTCCCCTTTTATTATTTTTATTATATCAGTAAGACCTAGTCTGACTTTCTCAAAGAGTGATGAAGCTTGCTTCAACCCTCAACCAACAATAGGGGAAATCCCTATTTCCCCTTTTTCTTTTTTTCCCTGTAGCACTTATAGTTGAACAATTTGTTTAGTTATTGTTGTTTATAGTGTGTCTTCGAGATGTTAAATTATCTCTGTATTTTTCACAGTTCAACTAGGCGCTCAATTATTATTTATTGAATAAAGTAATAAAAAATAAGTACGTGTAAGGAAGCAAAAAATATATAACTATATTCACTGTTAATACCCTATTAAGAATTTTTTATTTGAGAGGTAATTTTCTTGTGTTGTTTTCTAAATTTATTAATTTTTGTTCAGGTACATTACCTATTTATTTGATTTGGGGAAAAATTTTGGTATTTTCCAATAGAAGCACATAGATGCTGGTTTAAAAAATAAAATTAGCCCTGGATGGTATAGCTCAGTGGATTGAGCACGAGCCTGTGAACTGGAGGATCACGGTTTGATTCCCAGTCAGGGCACATGCCTGGGTTGCAGGCCAGTTCCCAGTACGGGACACATGAGAAGCAACCATACATTGATATTTCTCTCCCTCTCTCCTTTCCTTCCCCTCAAAAGATAAATAAAATCTTTAAAAAAAGAAAATTAAATTAATATTCTATGAAAACATTAATACACTGTGAAAATGTGTATTATTACATATAGATGTAGCAGCTAATAGTGAAGTTTTAATCAAGTAAAATAATTTTTATCTGTATGCCTGAAGGCAAATTGTTTTGTCTTTAGTATGTACTAACATTACAATGTTTAAGATTTCTTTACAATTATAATAGTTTTGTACAAGTACTACTTTCTTTTTTCCAATGATCATTCTAACATGTATGACTACTTAATCTGTATACAAAAGTTAGTTTGAAGATCTAACATGTATGACTGCTCAACCTGTATACAAGAGAAAAAGTAGTTTGAAGAACAGCTGACATCTTTTTTTCAGCTCTAGCTTTCTCCACCATTTCAGTAAAAGCAAGACCATGGTTGTGGGACTTTCCAAGTCCAGCACTCACCCTACCTTACTCTTCCCTACCTTACTCTTACCCTACCCTACTCTTCCTGTATTTATTAGACAGAGAATCCATCAGAATGTAATTGTGGGTACAGTATGGCATTTGTTTCTAGAAAACTGATTAGTTTATATGTTAAATATTCAAGAAAATATTGCATCTTGTGAAGTTGGATCATGGAAAAGAATCCCCAAAGTATGGTTTTCCACATTTTCTTATCAAGAATAGAGTTTAGAGTCCTGGCCAGCTAGCTCAGTTGGTTGAAATGTCACCCATACATGAAAAGCCTGTGAGTTCAACACCCAGTCAGGGTGCATCTGGAAGGCAACTGATCTGCTTCTTCCTCACACCAATGTTTCTCTCCTCCCCTCCCCTCCATTCTCCTTCCCTCTCCTTTCCTTTCCTTTCCTCGCTTCTCTCTAAAATCAATAAACATATCCTTGGGTGAGGGTTTTAAAAAAAGAGCATACTTTAGAAATACGAAGTGTAACAAAAGTAGGTTTACAGTTGTTTGCATGAAAAATAATACAATTAATAAATAAATAATGTAAGAATAAACTCTGTTTCACATACTCACAACTATAAACCTGCTTTTACCCTACCCTGTACTTTGCAAAGATAGCATGAAGTTATTTAAAAATATATATATCAGCCCTTGCTGGTGTGGCTCAGTGGATTGAGAACTGGCTTGTAAACCAAAGGGTCGCTGGTTCGATTCCCAGTCGGGGCACATGCCTGGGTTGCCGGCTGGGTCCTCAGTGGGGAACACTCAAGAGGCAACCATACACTAATGTTTCTCTCCTTCTCCTTCTCCCTCCTTTCCCTCCTCTAAAAATAAATAAAGCCTTTAAAATATATATCAGAATTTATGCTTTTAAAAAATAAGTGGATTGTTAAAGAAAACAGTATTGGCTACTGGAAGAGGTTTTAGATCCTTCATGTATAGCACTATGGATTCAAAACAGAAAATAAGTATACTGCTCTACTGTTTCAAGTGCATGTCTAAAATTTTCTCAAATAACAATGTAAAGGGGAGAGTTATATAACCATATGCCTGAACCAAATAAGATTATAGTAGAATTAAACCTTGTGCTATTTTATACCACTTTAGACAAATTTCACTAATGAAATGAACTTGTTTTCCTGAGACTACTTGCTTCTAAATGTGAACTTATAGAACAGTTGAATCTGCAGTACAATTAAATTGGAAACAGTCTGTTAAAAAGAGGTAGATTTTTTTCTTTCAGACAAGCTTAGAATATTGAAGTACTGGGTCCTACTGTTAAATTACAACTTTTATTTCCCTAAATCAAAGGAACTCCCTGGACCATTATGTTTCTAGTAAATCCAGTCCTGACTTTGTATCACATGCCAGTACTTGGTTCTGAGCCGAGTCACAGGAACATACGTAACACACCTGTATTCACTTTATCATCCCTAACCACATACCATTTAAGCTTCAACCTATAATCAACTCCAATAATGCAGTTATTTACATGACTATATCATGAGAAATACTGAGAACTCAGAGAGAAAAAAAAGAATATTTTGAATCACTACTATTTATACTGATTCAATATACTGCATTTTCAAAGAACTTTTAAATACTTCTAAATCATTAAATATTCCAAATGATAAAACATGATATATAGCACACTATTTTTACTCTTAGAGGCAAATTTAAATGTAGAATTGAAATTGTAATTTAGAAATATTTTCTCTAAATATTTCATTCTCTAATACAAACAGGACCTAAACTAAGCCTTTCACTATATATTTCTCTACTATAATTTGCTTGCAATGTGAAAATCTGTTATTATCAATCATTAATTAAAGCATAAATAAGAGACAGTCTATAGAAGAGGGATGTTTTGCACAAAAATAGAAGAACAGATATAGGGATTAATTTAATCTAAATTAATCTTTAGTCTAATCTATACACATGATATGAGACATATTACATGTATATAGTATATATCTCTATGTGTATTACAATATACACAGTCAGATCTATTTAATATAAACCTCTATTTTGTTTTATTATTATAAGCTGGGACAAAAGCAAAACATACTTTGTTAGGGATCTGAAACTTCTTAAGCAGAGAGAAAATGTTACTCTAAGCCCAGAGTTTTGTTTCGACTGGCTCTTCTTAGTATTGACCCTTCAAATGCTGGTGTCCATCAGGGCCTTGCCTCTCTCAGTCTTCTAACGCCAGAACACTCATTCTAGGCTTCAATACACTATTTAACTTTACGTAATCCTTTTCTCCAACTCTGAACTTTCTACTAGGTCCCAGGGCAGTATTTACCACTAACTACTGGGAACTGCCAACTGGATGTCCTATAGGAATCCCTGTGCCCACAATTTCAAGGCTAAGTCTAATATATTCTGTCCATGGTCAATTATTAAAATTACTCCCTTATATATTTCCTTAACTCTCCTACTTGCTTTTGCTACATTGAACTTACTTGGCTGAAACATAACCATAGTTAAATATTTTCTACCTCCAATCCTTTCCCATGGTGCTAAACATGGCTAAAGGAAATCATGCAACCCTGCTGACCTTTAAATTCATATTCACTTTAAATATAATGTCTTAGCTCAAAAAAATGGAAATGCTTTATTTCGCTTCTTTAGTCTCCTACATGATAATTCCTATCTTCTCCTCATTTCTCAAATGTCTTCCCTCATAATCATTCCCAGCTGCCGTTCATGCTTCATTTCACTAAAAAAACCTAAAGCAATCAAAAGACGATTTTCCCTAGTCCCCGCCACATAGATTCATCTGTATCCATATACATGTTCTGCTTTTTCTCATTATTAACTGATTATCTGTGCTCCTACTCCACTTGTGTTCTAGATTTCAAGTCTTTTTTTAAATTATTCACCCAAAGATATATTTTACTGATTTAGAGAAAGAGGGCAGGGGGATAAAAGAGAGACACCAATGTGAAATTGAGGAAACCTGAGAGAAAAATGTCGACTGGTTCCCTCCCGTATTCACCCTAACTGGGATCAACCCTGCAACCCTGCAACCCAGGTATGTGCCCTGACTGGGAATCAAATCCGCAGCCTTTTGGTGTACTAGAGGACACTCGATCTAACTGAGCAACCCAACCAGGGTGATTCCAACTCCAATGGACTCAAACAAGTAAGTATACTGTTTAACAATTTACTATGTCTTTTCCTGGTATCATCAATTTTGACATCAAGATGGGTTCTTATTTCTAAAAAGAAAACCAAAAACTCAACTCCACTTAAGTGTTCAACTTCTATTTCATTTTTCTGCTCCCCTTTACAAGTATGTAAATTCCTCTTGAGTTTATAAACACTAATCTATCTGTAGCTAATTCTCCTTCTGTTCTGTCTTAAAGACGAACCAATGATGCTTTTTATCCCATTCCATAGAAACTGCTCCAGCCAAAGGCCCAGTGAGTGGTCTCCATGTGAACCAATGTCCAATGATCATCTTTTAGTTATCATTTTATACTTGATCTATCAAAAAATGTGATATAGATAATCCCTTCTCCTCAAAACATATTCTTCCCTTGGATTTCAAGACACTACATTCTATTGGCTTACCTCCTACCTCAATGATTCTTCCTTTTTAGATTATATATTAGTTCCTTCTCACCTCTAATCTCATTTGTACTTCATCTCTGTATTATGAAATTTTCAAAGAGAAAAACTGAAAAGCATAAAATTCGAAAACGATTCAACAGTTAACATTTTGCCACATTTACTTGTTTGCGTATATGTATGTTTTAAACTGAACCATCTATTAAGCTGTAGATATCACAAAACTTCATGTCTTTGTCCTTTGGCACTTATCTCTTAAGAATAAGACCATTTCCTCATTTATAATAACAGTAGCATCTAGAAATTAACAGTAATTCAAATGCCTCTCCACACTACGGTATCAGCTCCATAAAGACAAGAAATTCATGCCTCTTTTGAGTCATCATCTGTCTTCATGCCTGTTTTGTTAATTGCTATAATAAATCCCCAGTACATAAAAAATAGCTTGGTATACAATAGGCAATCAATTACTTACTGATTAAATGAGAGGGAAAAAAGGAGAACAAAAAAAAGGGGGATTCAAAACTTGGGCCTTTGTAATGCTCCTTATTAAAAAATGCATGTGTTGCCCTGACCAGCGTGGCTTAGATGGTTGGACATCATCTTGCAAAGCAAAAGGTTGCCAGTTTGATTCAGGGCACATGCCTAGGTTGAGGGTTCAGTCCTCAGCTGAGGTACAAGAGGCAATTGATTGATGTTTCTCACACTAATGTTCCTCTTCCTTCCATTCTCCCTCCCTTCCTCTAAAAAATAAATAAAAGTTTTTAAAAAAGTCTCTAAAAAGACTGCAGGTTTTTAAGTAGGTATGTATTTTTAATTCAACAGATAGACTAGTAATAATGACATGTGATTAGGCATCCAGGAAATACAGAAGATTATAAAACAGGTATCTCTTAAGGTTCACAGACTCTCTAGTATCTATGAGTCTGTAATATTTAGAACTTAAATATAATTGTTTTGCTAAAATACAAAATTATTACGTTCTGACTGTATTTTCTTTCCCCTGAGATTCCCTGAGTTACCTGATTCTCCCCCTTCCCTCTCCCCTCCATCTTTTCAGTTCCCTGTTCCCAGGTACAGTGTTAGAAGCCTGACTTCATTGTGAGAATTTTCAGCAACAAGAATTAGAAGGCTGTGAATGAAGTAGGTAAGAAATTCTTAGTAATTTTTAAATGACCATATAAAATTTCTGCAACATTTATACTGTATACACAAGCATCACTTAAAAGGTACTTAATCATGTCTTCAAGTATATAGAATTTTTTAATTGAATATTTCAAAGTTCAGAGGAAATTCTTACAAACATTTCTAATAGCTGTCAGAATTCTGCACGGCACTTACTTCATTACCATGACTACATTCTTGGCTCTACTTCCTACAGTCAAATTTCTGAAAATATCTGGTGTGAAACAATAATGCACTTGACATTATTGCACTTGACAATAATGCACTGTAAGATGAAAGAGGAGGAGATGGCTCCGAAACCATGTATCAGAGAGATAACAGTGTATACAAAAGTTCAAAACCTCTTTCAAGCATCAACAGCTTAAGCAGTATCATTTGCACAGCAAGCTAGCTTCTGCTAATGCTACAACTAACATAGAAGCCTGCACCTCTACCATCTCATTTCAGTCCAACAAAGCAGTGGTTTTCACGGCGTTTGTATGTAGGTGCTCTAGTCTTAAACTATACGTGGCAAAACTGTAACTTTCTCCTATGAATCCTTTTCTCTGTATACAAATTTCTCCCAATCCCTAATTCATATGTCACAATAGATGATGTTAATATGGCCCGACAATTTAAATTGTAGTTTTGTAGCCAGACCTGAACTGGCATCCCAGTTATCTCAGTATTTGCTGTATTGCCATTCACAAGTTTCAAGTACACAAATTCCCTAAGCATGACAGGGTGACATAATATAATATAATAGATGGAAATTCAGCCTACTCTAAGAACACTAGATAAAGAAATACTCACTAAACATTAGCTTTTGTTATTGCAGTATCTGAACTTTAGAATAACCTTTACAGTTTCTTACGTTCCATGTTGGATATAGTCTTAGATCTTTCCTCATCTTTATATAATTAAAGGCTCCTGCCTTTTTATCCTTGTTGCCTGAACTTATATTTAGGTCATTTTTAACCTGGACTATTATAACTTCATTCTTACAGAACTATTTTTCTCCAGCTCTTTTCCTACTCCTTTTATTAATCTAATTTCTTAATCTAATTTTAGTCAACTTAAGAATCTTTGAAACATGTCCATAATTGGACTTTCTGCTTTAAAATTAGTTATATATAACAAGTATTTGCCAAGTACCCATTATTTGGCACTGGGCTAGCTAGGTACTGGAAACGCAACTGTAAACTAAAAAGGCACGGTCTGCTTACAAGCTTTGAGAAATTTAAGTAACATATCATGTTTCATGCCCTATGTTTCAAATCATCTTATATAAATCATTTTTCTTTTTTTTACTTTTTTAAAATTTCATTATTGTTCAAGCACAGTTTTCCGTCCCCCACTCCCATCCCATCCTCCCCGCCCTGTGCTCCCCACCTCCCTCCCATTTCCACCCCCCTTAGTTGTTCTCCATGTATCCTTTATACTAGTTTCTGTGAATCCCTCCCCTTTCCCCTGAAATTCTCTCCCCTCTCCCCTCTGGTCCCTGTCAGCCTGTTCTGAACAAAACAAACAAACAAGCAAAATATGACCAAAGACACTGAAATAAATCATTTTTCTTTAGTGCTACTGCATCACAGCAGGTATTTACTGCAATATCAGCACTGCAATAAAGTATCATGGTTAGAGAGTGTGAATTTTGCAGTCAAAACTACCCAAAATACTCCTCTCACAAGCTGTGATCTTAGGGCAAGTTGCTTAGCCTCTCTATATGCCTCACTGGTAAAATGGGCATAACTGTCTTATATGGTTATCTTGGACACTGAATGAAATACTTATAATCTTTTTAGAACACTTTTCCCACCTAGTAATAGCAATTCATCACTATTACTATTGTTATCCTCTCTCCAAACCTCTTCAAAGTAGGACCTTGTGGTTACCCTACTCCTCCAAATTTGGAGAATTCCTAAGTCCTTTCTCCTTCCTCCTTCAAGCTTTTCTAAATTAATCGAAGAGCTGCCCACTCCACGAACTAAGAACTTTCAGTTAGGTCCAGTCTGATGATATACTTTAATCTTTCATATTCACCTGTCACCCTCAAAAAAAGGAAAAATATTCTTTGATTTATACATCATATAATACAACTATTTAATTCAGATATCAGGTATTAAGTAAATCTTTTTCTAAGTGTTTCTTTGGCTGTATTTTTTTTACAAAGTTTAAGTATCTAAAAAATAGATGTTCCAAACTATATAGTATCTACATAGCATTGACACATTTATTCAGGCCCTACTATGAGAAGAGCAGCTAAACATAAAATGGGATCACTACTAAAATCAACAAAACTGGACTTCCTAAACTATAATTTTTATTAGCTAGGAATATGATATCTACTTAGTTTATTAATCATTAGGTATTACATTTTATAAACTACACACTTCTGGACAAGTTTACAGTACTGAAATTGACAAATAAAACTTCTTGACCAAATCTGTAGCATTCACTGATATATTAATAAATAATCAATTTATGGTTTCACTTACTCAAATTCTGTAGCATAATATTTAAGAAAGCCCAGTAAGAGGTCCCCAAGAGTTGATTCATTCTTTGAGAGGTAAGGAGGAATATCACTTGGAACCTGATGTACAAGGTGCAGCTGTATAGTAGGACTAAAAGATTCCTGTCAGAAAAAAAAAGGGGGAGGAATGTAAAGCCATTTAAAACACCCATTAACAACTTTATAAATCCTGATCTAAAGGTCTCTGAAGAAGAGAAAAAACATTTTTTTACACGTCTGCAATTTGGAAATTTGAAGACTTTCTTACACTTACAGATTTCACCAGTGTTTGGAGTAGGCCAGAAAGTTGAAAAAGTAAGATATTCTAATCCTTGGCTGAGATATAGCAACCAATGGATCCATATGGTAGCAAAATATTTTCTAACTCATAAATAAAACCTTACTGTACATTCCAAAATTCCATCTAATGACACATAGGTTTCTTTACAAATATATCTTTCTTAAATTATTTTTACAAAGAGCAGTGTATTTTATGAAAGCTGTATTAAGCACAAGGTAAGAGCTCTACCAGTTAAAATGTCTCTCAAAAGCCATAAAAATAATGTTAATATGAGTAATACTCATACTAATTGTAAATTGTTTTTATTTTGTTTTTGTATTTTGTATCTAGGAGGGAAGAGAAGAAAGATGTCCAATTGAACTTGAAAAGACAAAGAGGGCAGGGAAGAGAAGGATAGGAAATATATCAGTAAGTAATATTCAGCAACTTTTTACCATTACATTCATAAAGGAAGTTGTTATTTGCTTGAAATCTGGGACCAAACAATATACTTTTAAGAAAGAATACTAATGGCTACTTCCTCTTTTTGCCTATGGTATGCCATTAATTTTCATATTTAATCTTTCCTCTAATAGTACCAAGTTCTGGATCTAAAATCCACTAAATGAACTACAGAGCTTCAAGTAATACATATATCTCTGTTTGAAAATAATCTCTTTAAGGTAACTTGTACAGTGACCTCAAGAGGGGTTTTCTAAATGTCCCATAGCTGTTTCATTCACTCATCCACTGATGTTTGCTCATCATCTTGGCGACTGTAAATAACGCTGCAATGAACACAGGGGTGCTTATGTTCTTTTGAATTAGTGTTTTGGGCTCCTTCAGATATATTCCCAGAAGTGGGATTGCTGGGTCAAAAGGCAGATCCATTTTTAATTTTTTGAGGTATCTCCATACTGCTTTCCACAGTGGCTGCATCCATCTGCATTTACACAGTGGTACAAATATTACTAGGCCGTAAAAGAAAAATAAATTTTACCCTTTAAGACAGTATGGATGGACTTAGAGAACATTATACTAAATGAAATAAGCTAGTCAGAGAAAGTCAAATACCACATGATTTTATTCATGTGTGAAATCTAATGAACAAATTGCACTAACAGGGAAAATGGAGACAGACTCACAGATGGAGAGCAGGATGACAGCTAAGCGAGAGGGGAGGTTAGTGGGTGGAGGGATTAATCAAAAGGAAAAAAGGACTCGCGGACATGGACAACAGTGTGGTGATTGCTGGGGGGAGGTGGGATATAAGAGGACTAAATGATAATGAAAAAGAAATACAATAAAGATTTTTTTAAATTAAAGTTAAAAAGAAGAGTTTTCCGTACTTCCCTTTGCCAACAGAGTAAAAAAAAGTTTTTTGCAGCAATTGGTTAAGGCAACAGAATGACAACTATACTTATGGTTCCCAACTCTAACAAATCAATCTTGGGTTTACTTACATCAATTCAATTAGTAATGTCTGAATATTGTGACTATGTTGTAATACAGAGAAATAGGGTATAGCACCTACTCAATAGTAGCCCTCACAAATTGTCAGTAAAAGGAGCAAGAAAAATTAAAAAATAAAAACTTTCTCTGCTCCGTTACCTATAATGCTATCAATAATTTTTAACTACCAGGAAGTGACTTCCCTCAGAAGAAAAATTCTACTCCAACCACAATTATTAAAGCTGGCACTCCTAAACTTGAGACTTCTCCTTCCACTTCTAACAGACTTAATGTTACAGATATCTTAATTGTTTCTTAGACTAGGAAGAGTAGGAAAGAAGCTTCAATTTATAAAAAAGAGTAAAAGCAGAAGGTAGTGCAGGTATACTGCCTCTACTACCTTTTGTCTCTTCCTTGTTAAGTGTAAAACTGGACTTACAAGGTTATTTAAAATTCTAAAATTTAAATACTGTTTTCCAGCAAATTAAAGAAAAAGAACAAGTTCAAATGACATGGAAAAGAAAGGTGGGTCACTATTAAACAGCTTTTGCTCTGAAAGCTTCTTACTAATTCTGATTTCGAACACCTAGCATAGTAAGCATACAATTTATGAATTGATATTGAAATGGAAGTAATTTTCTTACCTGAAGTTTAAAACTACTTGAACCTCCTTTAAAAATTTTACTTTGTTCAATAATTTAAAGAAAAATATCAGCAACTGTGACATTAAAACTGAAGATGAAACCCAGTCTACTAAAAGGTTTGAATGACCCTGGACCAATCTGGCCAGTGTCCTCTTAGCGCCACTGTTCCTTTTCACAGCCGCATACAAAGAGGGCCATGTTTACACACTGAGGCAGAACTGAAGGAGGAACATGGATAAATGAGTGGGTGAATGAATGAATGAATGCCAAAAGCTGCTACAAGTAAATCGGAATTCCACTTAACCTTAAGAAATCCATTTAACCTTGGTTCACATTACAGAAAGATTCTCTGCTTTAAGAAAAATTTCACCAAAGGCTTTTTTCAAAAGGGATCTCCCACATTGCACTGCCGTATTTAAGAGCAGTATAGCTACTTTGGAAAGGATGGGGATAGGCAGAACTTAAGCTAACATATTTGGAAGCACATAAAGAACCTTAAAATTACAACCTAATATCATGGAAAAACAATTTAACTGATACAATGTAACATCTATTTTTTAAAGCCTTTTTTTCAGATTACTGATATTTACCACCATTTCATTTTTTTAAATGTAATGACATTTTTTTATTTTTTTGTTCTTTTTTCATTGGAAAGACACTTTCACTACTTTTTAAGGTTGTATCTCATTTTGGGCTTTTAATAACCAAATGCGTATTGACTCAATTCCAACTAATATTTAAGTGCTGATATTTCTAAGGTATTTTCCATTTCTCTTCAAACAATGGCAAGGTAAGAAAAAATTTTAAAGGCAATGCCTTGAAAAACATCTGAAAAGTTTCAATGTTTGGTCAATACAATTGCCTACCAAAACCGGCAAAAACATCTTTTGCCATATTCCATCATTTTTCTGAGGTTGGGCCACAATATCTTCACCTTCCAAATTTGAAATCTTTTTTTTTTTTAAGATTTTATTTATTTATTTATTTTTAGAGGGGAAGGAGAGAGGGAGAGAAACATCCATGTATGGTTGCCTTTTGTGTCTCCCATGCTGGTAGTTAGCCTGCAAGGAACCGGCCTGCAACCCAGGCATGTGCCCTGACTGGGAATCAAACCACGATCGTCTGGTTCGCAGGCCCACGCGCAATCCACTGAGCTACGCCAGCCAGGGCCCAAATTTGAAATCTTGATAATTAAGCACTTTATGAAATAAATTAGACTGGCTAAACTTTTACTTGGTAGCTGTTCCTTAAAACAATGTATAGCTTAAACAAAAAATGACTGTTTTCATTTCCAGGCAAACAAAGAATTTAAGTTGCATAATTTTCTAACAATTTGAAACATTAGATACTAGAAATAAATGTTGAGGAAGGTCGCATATTAAAGATAACTGATATGGAATACTTAAGTACAGTTTTATCTGAATAAAGAACAAAGTAATATACTGAAATTCTACCAAGCTTTCTTAATTGTATACAGATTGCCACCAATCTGGTGATGTGTGCTGAAGACTGCTCACTAAATTTCCTTTAAATTACATAAGATTTTAGTGAGATTTTTAGTTTTGAAATCTGTATTTCACATAAAGTGCAAGTGCTATAATGAGGTGGTTAAGAGTGTAAGCTCTGAAGTCAGATGACCTAGGTTTGAAATTCTGCTTTTCTATTAGTGATATGAAATTACCTAGCTTTGCAAATGTTCAGCTTTTTCATCTACAATATAAAGAAAATAGTAGTACTCATAGGGTTGTTATCGGATCAAGTGATATAATGTATGTAAAGTATAGCAGCAACAGTATTACCTAAATATTCATTATTTAGTGTATGATGGGTATTATAACTGTACATTTCTACAATAATACAGTATGTTTATGTGCTAAAATTTATAATGTATTATTTCAAAATTAATGTCCTATGACTTTTAAAATTTAGTATCAACTTTAAAATGATTTTATTGCCATTTTAAAAAATAAATCTTCACCAAAATTTTTTAATTTGTCTTTTCAAAGGTATTTAGTTAAAGCTTGTTTTATATAACTAATTATATCCCCCATATTACACTCATTTTAAAACTGAAAGAAGTTGCCCTGGCTAGGTGGCTCAGTTGAGTGGATTGTTGTCCCATACACCAAAAGACTGTGGGTTCAGTTCCCAGTAGGGGCTTACACGCGAGGCAACCAAACAATATTTCTCACATCGATGTGTTTCTCCCTCTTTTCTCTCTCTTCCTCTCTTTCTAAAATCAATATATATATCTTTAGGTGAGGATTAAATAATAATAATAAACATTTTTTTAAAAACTGAAAAAAGTTGCTTATATGTATGTGTATATATGTAGACATGTAAAATTTAACACATTTTCAATATATAACTGCATGGAGGAACTCCACATTTTCAAAATTCTTTATTTTACAACTACAAAAAAGGGGTTATATTCTTACATCTCTATTCTGTTAACATAAACACCTCTGTGAAATATGAAGATACTATTAGGTAAAAGAAACAAACACAAGTTGTCTTGATAAATCTATCCAGAATAAATCTAGGGAAATCCCCATAATAATACACGTGCATTCAAATGACCTCTTCCCAAACTTAATCTGAGTTTATATATTTAAACTATCTCAATTTCACTGCTTTAACTCAACAGCAAATACTATTCTATCATTTATGTTGTTTTAAGAATTAAGTAGTAACAATCAATAATGCTATATACCTTTTGCAGATGAAGGTATATATTTATCTTTTCTTTCATAATTTAGTATTGTAACTAAATTGAAATATTATACCAATTCTTCAAATAAATCTTATTTTGAGAAAATATGTAAAAGTACTAAAAAGGGAATAATATGTTTAACAAATTTTATTCCATTCCAAAATTTGTATTTTTTAAAAAATTTATCTTATCTATGTTAGCATTCAAAACTTAAAAGAACCTTGTTCTCTTGTAAAGTAACAAAGTTTTTCTTGTTAAAGTTTAAGTCATTCCCAAACATTTACACAAGTTGAAATTCTGTCATATCTGCTTTTCTACACAGGAATAATCAGATATACACAAATAAAATGTAATAAGCAATAAAATTTAGATAAAAAGATATTTTAGTGAATACTACTATCATTTTGCCTTTCCTCAGACAGTACAGTATAATGGAAAAAATACTAGTTTCTGAATCCGTAATTTGTGACTAAAGTTTGGATCAATCATGTAACCTTTTTAAGTTTCATCTGTGAAACAAGGATCCTACCTTACAAGCTTATTTGCTTAGAATTAAAGATACTGTGTATAACATTTACAATGTGCCAACAAAAAAGTAGATACTAAATAATACTTAGTAGTAGTAACAAGCCTATTTCCTTGTTCCATCAGATGGACCACTGGGAAAAGGTATCAGATAAAACAAGAAATCTTGTTAAGACAGGGTAGTAATTCTTTACCCACGTAAGCATCAATCGTATATTAAAGATACTGTGCTTTAGGTGTTTACGGCAATGTAACCACAAATGAAAGTAAATTAAGACACTCTTAAATCCAGACGGCCTTGCTGTTAGTGTATTTAAGGCCTTGGGGCTGGGCTAGTACTAAAGTCTATTTCAAGTGAGAAATAAGATTACCAACGCAGTGTTGGAAAATGTGGGGTAAGAAGCAGTGTATACTAAGAGAAGTCAGGACTCACAGGGAGAAACTAAATAATTAGGAAAAAAACATAGAAGTAGAAATAAGGCTCTTCAAACTAGAATACAGTAGTAGTAAGAGCCTGGGTGTTTTTAGAAAGCAGTGTATCTGTTCCTGATCATAGTGCATTAAACTGAGAATTCATCTGTATTTTGTATTACTAAAAAGTGTTTCACATAGCACATGGCTTTAAGTAAGATTTCCACAGAAGCATTTTATTCAACATACAATAATAGATTCATTAAAAATAAGTTTATTAGATCCTTTGTATGCTGAAAACTACATGCAGCTCTTTCTGTACTGAAACCTAGGACTTAAAGGAAAAATCAAGTTGGGACAATAGAATAAAATAGTAAACACCCAGCCATTATCTTTGACCTTTCAATAACAGCCAAAGAATCAATACTTTATCCAGGGAGAAAACCATTCAAGAATAAAACCCAAAAATTCAAGTTACTTTTAATTCTGTAATTCCTAATGCTTCCATTTTTCATGTTTAAAAGCATAAATATTGGTTCACTAGTAATACTGGAAAATCATTACAATGATTCCTCATAATAGCAGAAATTAGTTTTAAAAGGAGAAATATTAGCTATTCGAATCCCAAAAGGTTATTATTATAAATTGTGTCTTATACTAAATGACCCACCACAAACTGGGAGGTCCTTACTACAGCAAAACTCTACTACAGTAAACCCTTAATTATCCAGCACCTTCCATGTATGTATTACAATAACTGATATTCAAAAAACAAGAACATCACTTCTTCTAAATTATCAAAGGTTAAATTATATTTAATTTAGGTTCCATGTCAAGTATATTTATTTTATTTTGTGATACATACAAAATAAACAAGTTCTTGAATACTGATCACTCAAGCTAGATACTATATTTTTCTTTGTAATATAACCATTTAGTAAGTTTATGAAACTACAGGCAAAAATTATGTGGTTTTAAGATGGTTGGTCAAACATTCAAAATAAGTAGCTTAAATATTATTTCCAAATTAAAACCAGGAACAAAAATGACTACGGAGGAAAACAAAAAATGATAGGACTATAAAACAAGAAAACAGAATTCTGAAAAAAAAAAACACAAAAAACTGAAGAAACAAAAGTATTCATATTTATTGTGAATATGTACATTACCTTTATTTTTCTAAACTCAAACTGAGTACATACTAAACTTTTACTAGTAGGTACACTTCATTTCTTGAGTATTTCCAAACAGCTTCAGCAGGATTCTTAATATTGTGCACATAAGGAGAGAGTACTAATATTACCTCTTTTACTGTATTACTCAATAAGATCAAATAAAAGATACCATGATTATCCAATGTTTCAAGGTCTTAATTTTTTCTCCTGCTTTCAAATTATACATACACTGCACTGAAAAACTTCTGCATTAACTAAAGGAATGCTATAAAACTGTATTTTAAAATAGCACAAAGAGCCCTGGCTGATGTAGCTCAGTGGATTGAGTGCGGGCCTGCGAACCAAATGATCGCGGTTCAATTCCCAGTCAGGGCACATGCCTGGGTTGCAGGCCAGTTCCCAGCAGGGGACTCTCGAGAGGCAACCATACATTGATATTTCTCTCCTTCTCTCCTTCCTTTCCTCTCTATAGATAAATTAATAAAAAATCTTTAAAAAATAGCATGAAGAAAACTGAAATGAGTCCAAACGGGATTCATTTTATTCCCTTTGGTGATAATCATGAGTATCATGCAAAAAAATTCCATTAACCAAAATGGCCAGATTGTCTGCCAATAACCAAAGAAAATAACAGAGTCTTCTGATAAAGTATATGAAACATTTTTAATGCCCTACTTGCCAATGCCTCCACTTAGAAAGTTATGTAACTATTACTACATTCATATTCACACTAATACTACATATAATAAATAGTCCCATATAATAATAGTCCCATATTATTAGTTGTCATAATATGTATTATAATAATTTATAAGAAACACTTACTGGGTAAATTTTTTGGATGGATGGAAGGATGGGTTCAGGTAGGGCTATAAAAAAAAAAAGTTTAAAGCTTCCGTGATTCATGTAATTCATTTTACAAAGCAATAATTTGTCAGCTAAGAGCCTCAGTTATAAAACTACCAGGGTTTCTGCTAAAAGTCAACAGTTTCCATATATTTTATGAGGTTAATTCTGATCACTAAAAACTTTAATTCAGAATATATCTAAGTTGACAATTTAAGGTTTGTTAATAATCTATGTATTTTATGTAAACCAATGTTCCTTACATGGTTTTAAAATAACAGGCCCTCAATAAGTAGACACACATCATTTGGTCCAACATCAGACACATGTACAAAATAACAAGACAAAGATTGTTCTACAGATACTGAATGGACACTGTTAAGATGAATGTAACTACCGAAAAAGTTTTTTTAAGTATGGTCCAAAGATACAACCCACAATGGTCCTATCACAATTGTGTCTTTATTATTTAATTTTTCTCTAACAAACGACAACACTAAAATTAAGATAGTTTCTGGAAACTGACCTACTGAAGAAAAAAACCTGAAAAAAATTTTTAACTTCATTATTTATTTTTAAAAAGAAGGCCTCAGCAAATTTTAGAAATCTAAATCAGATTTGAACTAATCTTCTATAAAACAAAATTTCATACAAAGGAACAATTATCTTCATATGTTGCTCTATTTTTAATTGTCATTCTTCCTCTTTCAACAGCTTTACCCAAATCGAACCTCAGTAAATGCATTAACAGTAACTTCACACCATTATACAGTAAGTGACATTAAAGGCCAAGTACCCAATACCCACAATATAATAACCAACTAATACATAATATCATAATTATGTTAAGATATAAACAATGCATTTCCAAGATTTCTTTAAGATTAAAGACCAATGCAGTACCATATAATAAACTATAATAATTTAAGAATTAGAAAAACATTGTATATAATAAAATAAACTCAATAATAATCTTTAATTTACTTTTAACTGGCTAGTTAGCAAAAACATTTTAAAATGACTTCTGGAATACATAAACATACATATAAATCAACCATTATGACAAACTTACATGATCTCCAATTATGATTATAAACATATAAACTTCTACCACATACTATTTAAATTTCTCGCCTATGTCATGCTTCATTCCCAAGTTGCAAATTAGAATAAAATAAAATACCATGATAGTAGGGAACGTTCACAATATATGACTGAGAATATTAGAGGAGAAATTTCACTCATTACTTACCAGAATAACTCTTAGACAATAATGATACATTTGTTTCCCCAAGAGGCATTCTAGAAGACCCTACAAATAAACTCAAGCCCTAATCACTTTAATTCTAAAAGTCTCTATATTTGTATAACATTTTAATGGCTTTCTAATAATTTTTGTTATAATATAGAAATTAGAAATTTTTATTAGTTTACTTAATTAAAAACATGAGTTCCTTTTCTACTGAATGCTCCTAATAAATTAACATTATAATTTATAAGAGAATGAAGGTTACAGAGAATTTTTTGAAAGTCTGCCTCATTCTAGTTTCTAGAATTATAATCAGAATTCTAGGAGAGTAATACAAATGCTAACCACAGGTTTAAAGTCTTCTAATAGACAAAGAGCCTTTAGAATAGAACTAAGCAATCTGGAAGCTTTGGGGGCAGGTCTATCATTCAGTAAATCCCTGCCTGACAAACATTAACAATTTAAAAACACCAGTCACTACAGAAGCAATGAGTGTACTGTGGTAGTTACCTACTAACACTATCCTGACAGAAACCTCAAAGCAGTTAGTGGTTTTTCAAGTGTTTACTCCTATGTATATGTAATCTACTACTGACTGTTGAAATTCATTCTAGAGAATATTTTAATCTTTTTAACCTTTCCACATACAGAGGACCTGTTTCCTTTCTCTTTTCACGGCAGAAAATATATTAAAATATTTACGAAAGTAAACAAAACTTAAAGGTCATCTAATCCCACTATTCCTGTTATCAATGAGACTATTAGGGCCAGAGAGAGAGAGTAACTTGGCCAAAATCAGCAACACCAATTCATTATGGTAAACCTGAAACTGTTCAATACACCCTGCAGACTCCTGTATGACAAAAAAAAAGCAACTACTTATTTCAATCTCTCTAATTTCTCCTAGGGAGGAGTGGCTTAAATTTGCCAAAGTGCACAGTTGGTGACATCCTTTAACAAAGATCTAGAACCTAGAAACTGTTGATGACAGTGCCAATAATTACAAGCCGACTCAGTAAATGGGACTACTCTATCAAAAATAAAATGTTTAACAAAAATCTAAACCAAATGCTAACATAATTTCATTAAACCAATGAGATACTATTATTTGAATTTTTAATTTTTTTATTGTTCAAGTACATTCGTCTCTATTTTCACCCTACCATGCACCCCCACCCGACCCATCCCCGCCTCTCACCCTCACACCTACCCCCTTTGACTTTGCCCATGTGTCCTTTGTGTATGTTCCTTGACGGTCCTTCCCCCATTTGTTGTGAAAACCAGACCTTGGGGTATCTGAGATCAAAGTACATTTTTCTAAAGAAAGGCAATCATATTAAAATTTCTAGTGTAATGAATTAAGAATGGAGAAATAGGGTATATATGGATGCTCATGCATGTTAAATGTTTAAATCAAATTTAATTTTTAGATCACAATTAAAACTAAAAAATTATGGATAGTAGGTGGCAGTACATAGAGTTTATCATTTTATTCTTTATATTTTATAAGAAATATTTCTAATCTGTTCAATTCTTCATAAATATGAACTGGACAAGTTCACTAAAAAAGCATCAAAACTAATCCATGTTTCAGACTGAACTGCAAAACTGAACAAAAACTGATTAGTGACGTAGAGTAGTATCTAAAACAGCCAATATCATATGTTTCAAATCCTTTTAGAAGAGCAAATCAAACATCTGATACTGGTTATCTAAGACTGGTTATCAATAAAGAAATACATATTATACTTAGCTTGAAATTTTGTGACCACAAAAAGATTAAACTTTCTGAAGACTGATTCATAAAACTCTGACCCATTTACCTATGTTAAGTGTCTCTTACCAACTCAAAAATAATCATCTGCTTTTATCATTCAAATAAAAAAAATCCTACTGTCCATAAATAACCCAATAAATTTCTGGTACATTATTTGTTACACATAAGAATATATACACAAACTCAAATATCTTGAATATTTTTATATATCATTAAGCATCTGAAAAACATGATTTTTTGAGGCTGTGTAAATTTCACATTGTGGTATAGTCTAATTATTTTAATCATCCCTCATTCCTAAAAACTTTAGGATTATTTCTAATCTTTTACTATTTCAACAAACATCATGTAAAACAGCCTCATAAATAAATCCAATTAACCACTCATGATAACTACCTTATGATAAATTCTTCTAAATGGAACCACTGAGTCAAAGGATATAAATATATTACAACATTGCTTTCTAAAATGTGGCTATGTCATTAAATCCAGAACAGCTCAGATCCTAGACATCCTGGTAAATGGTCTCCTATTACATTAACATCAAGATTTTCACCCTATCTCTATGTTGGCTCAAAGGGAATAAAAGCTTCTTTGACCAACAAGAAAATCATTTAAATCCTGTTCCAAGTAAAAAATAAAAACATGATAAATAGTACGTGAGCTTATTTTTATAGGTCTTCTGTACATTCATCTGTCTCAAGAAAATGGTTCCATAATACAGTGGTGAAAGTTCTTTGAATATAAAAGTGAATATAGAAAAATGTCAACAAATAAAAACACAGTGGAACTTTTAAATGCTTTCCAGGAAATAACATTTCTAAAACATTTGTTAAAGCAACAAAGTAGAAAATAAGGTCTAACGGGCCTTAAAATGAAATTTTTAGAACAATGCTATTTGAAGTTAGGGTCAATAGGGAAGACAACATAATAAAGTTTAACTGCATTTCCATTTTAAAAATTGGGGAAAACTCATAATACTTACTTTGTAAATAGTGCAAAACCATCAATACAAGACTATAGCTGCTTAAAGTACCACGACTGGCATCATTTATCTCATGGTGACTTGCCCACTTCTTAATCACCAGTACTAACGGACGAACTCGATTTTCAACTGAAAGTAAAATTAAAACTTAAAAATGGTAAGAAGACAGTGCAGTTTCTTTGAAAGTTTACATCATTTCTCAACTACACGCCAATAAAAAGAGCACCGCCTGTGTATTCAAGTGTTCACCATAAATGTCTTATTTCTAAAGTGTATCTTAGTTACCTTTTAAAAAGTTGCTAATTATTAAAATTCATTTTATTGACCTATAATTCTGGTGGTATATATTTTAGCGAAGCAACACATTTTACATAGAGAAAAACAAGATATTATACCACCAGTTTGACAGAAACACTATCAAAGAGATGTCAGCATTGAATACAAACATATTTAAAAAAGAAGAAAGAATGATGAATAAACAGAAAAGCTGATAATTATTTGGAAATTAAACTTACGGTATGCATAAGTTCTGAGAAGGAATGTGTTTCTTATTCCAACAATATTGTTTACATTCAAGTCGAAGTCGACACAACTATTAGAAAATAGAAAAAAACTTTAGCAAGTAAAAATTAAACTACCTTCCTCATAAATAAACTAATATCCATCCATCCAGTGATGTAAATATTGCATGGCCCAGAAGGCCAAAGACCTAAAATGCTAAAGAAATAAGAGTGAATACATACTCACTGTATCAATTTAATAGGATTTAGTGCACTTTAAAACTGCAAAATAGCATTACTGTTGAAAGATTCCTAATACACTGGTAAGGCTTCAATTATCCTTAACAAAAGTAATGTAAAAGTTCTGCAATCCTTTCCAGATAAACAAAATTATGTGACCAAACATTTCTAGGTAAATTCCATTAAGTTATATATTCTCAACTAATTTGGAATTATAGTATCATCTGCTTGAAAAAAAGGACTAAAAAGCCAAATAGCACAGACAAAAAAATAAAATAAAAGCTCTGTCTATGCATTATATTCCCTCAAAAAATTTATAAATTATAACATCATGCCAAATTTAGCTACTGGTGTCTGGGCAAAATTATAACAGTCAAACACACAAAAGAGAGACATTTCTTTAAAAGATATGCAATTAACAATTTACGGTAAGGGGCAATAATGATAGATCTATG
Organism: Sturnira hondurensis; assembly: GCF_014824575.4. Classification (NCBI taxonomy): domain Eukaryota; kingdom Metazoa; phylum Chordata; class Mammalia; order Chiroptera; family Phyllostomidae; genus Sturnira; species Sturnira hondurensis. The sequence goes on along the minus strand of NW_028093985.1, from coordinate 6,719,153 downwards.
AAGAATGGCTAAACTCAAAATAAAAGAAACATTACTCAGTGTATAAGAGTTTTACTATGAGGCTTCTGGTCAAGATGGCAGAGTAGATAAATGCGGTGCTCACCTCCTCCCACAACCACATCAAAATTACAACTAAACTACAGAACAACCATCATTCAGAAACACTTAAAATCTGGCATAAAGAAAGTCCCACGACTGTGGAATTAAAGAAAAAGCCACATCCACAGTTGTAGGACGGGCAGACGTTGGCTCCACGGGTCCCACAACCATGTGTGGCCAATAAAAATCAGATCTTGGTTGCTGAGGTCACCACTGAGGAGAGAGGGGTTCCAGCCCCATACCAAGCCACCTGGCCCAGGGTTCCAGACTTGTCTTCCAGGAAGACAAGTCCCCATAACTTCTGGCTGAAAAACAGTGGGAACTGAAACTGAGGGAGACAGAGGATTGCTAGAGTCTCAGACAGTTCCTCTTAAAGGGGCCTCACTCAGACTTACTTGGAATTAATCCCTCTGAGCTCCAGAGCTGGGGCAGCAGCTTTAAAGGTACCAGAGACTAAGAGAAAAGTGTCTGGCATCAGGATAACAGCTGGAGGGGTAGCTCTCTCCCATACAGAAGTGCTGGCAGAGGCTGATGCCACACTGTTCCTTTTCTGAGCCCTCCCCACACAGAGCTGGCAAGCAGACGTTATATCTTAGACTCCATCAACCAGGCTCAAATCAACCTGATTCCAAGATACCTCCAAACCCAGTTTTCAAATCCACCCAAGCTATTTCCAGTGGCTTTTGCATACAAATGGCCTGCCATACAAATGGTTCATCTTCAGGTTTTCCTAAAATCTCTCACACAAGCAGCATCAGGCCTCAGCATGACCTGTACCTCTCGTTAAGTGGCCTCAAGCCTGCCACTGTCATCAGCCAACCAACCTTGGTTCACAGCCTGGCCTTCCCTGGGCACCTCCAAGCCCAGCACAAAAAGCAGCGATCTGCAGATTGCTTTGTACCTCATGCTACATGACCTAGGCAGAACACAGCCAAGGGAAAACCTTGGCCTGCACCCCTCCAGGAGGTCCCATAGCCAGTGTACCCAGTGGACAGCTTCCAACTACAATGAAGAACCACCATCTAACCACCTCATAATCAATACACTCAAGGAGCAGACTCAGTGGGCACCAGAAACCTAATGAAGTAAGACCAGCTCTGTGGAGTTGGCCCCTGCAGAGCTAATCATCCATGATGATAAGAGGTCGGCGGTTACTGCCTTTCTTTGCAGCTAATTAGGTTGAGGGTAAATCTCTCCCACTGATGTGCCAACAGCAATCAAGGCTCAACTACAGGAGGAAGGTGTACACAACCCACACTGGGGATGCATCTCAAGTGCCCAGCTTGAGTGATCGCAGAGGCTATGCCACTGAATCCTACAGAATACATACTACACAGCCCTGGCTGGTGTAGCTCAGTGGATTGAGTGTGGGCCTGCGAACCAGATGATCGCAGTTTGATTCCCAGTCAGGGCACATGCCTGGGTTGCGGGCCAGTTCCCGGCAGGGGACTCACGAGAGGCAACCATACATTGATATTTCTCTCCCTCTCTCCTTCCCTTTCCCTCTAAAGCTAAATAAATAAAATCTTTTTTTTTTAAAAGAATACATACTACATGAGGCCACTCTACAAAGCCTGGGATATACAGCAGCAATATCTAATACATAAAAACAAAAACAAGGAGGCTGCCAAAATGAGGAGACAAAGAAATATGTCCCAAATGAAAAAAGAGAAAAAAACTCCAGAAAAAAACTAAACAAAATGGAGACAAGCAATCTACTAGATGCAGCAGTCATAACACTGGTTATAAGGATGCTCAGTGAATTTAGGGGAAAAGTAAATGAACTTAGCATGAACTTCAAAAAAGAGGTAGGAAACATAAAAGCAGAACTACAAAACATTAAAAAACAGCCACAAATGAAGACTATATTAACTGAAATGAAGAATACATTATAGAGTATCAAAGGTGAAGTAGATAGATAAACTGGAAAATCAAATCAGATATTGGGAAGATAAGGAAGCAGAAAACACCAAATCAGAACAGCAGCAGAAAAAAAAGAATCCCAAAAATGAGGATAGTGTAAGGAGCCTCCAGGACAACTTCTAGTACACCAACATTTGCAACATAGGTGTGCTGGAAGGAGAAGAGAGAAACTAAAGCAAGAAACTAAAAACATTTGGGAAAAAATGACATAAAACTTCCCTAACTTGAAGAAAATAGACATGGAAGTCCAGGAAGTACAGAGAATCCCAAACAAGATGAATGCAAAGAGGCCCACTCCAAGACACATCTTAATTAAAATGCCAAACATTAAAGATAAAGAGAGAATCTTAGAAGCAACAAGAAAAACAGTAGTTAGTTACCTACAGGGAAGTTCCCATAAGACTCAGTTGATTTCTCAAAAGAAACTCTGCAGGCTAGAAGGGACTGGCAATAAATATTCAAAGTCATGAAAAGCAGGGACCTATAGCCAAGATTGGTATACATGGTAAGGCTATCTTTTAGAATCAAAGAGCAGATAAAGAGCTTCCCAAACAAGAAAAAGCTCGAGGAGTTCATCACCACCAAACCATTATTACATGAAATGTTAAAGGAACTTATTTAAGTAAAAGAAGAAGATCAAAACTCTGAACAATAAAATGGCAATAAATACATATCAATCACAACTCAATCTAAATAAACTAAGCAAACAAGAAGAGAGACAGAATCATGGATACAGAGAGTGTTTTTATGGTTGCCAGATGGAAGGCGGGCGTGGGGGAATGGGTGAAGAGGTGAGGGGCTGAAGAAGTACAAATAGGTAGTTATAGAATACCCATGGGGTTGTAAAAGTACAGTATAGGAAATACAGTAGCCAAAGAATTTATACGCATGACCATGGACATGAACAAAGACGTGTGGATTGCCTGAGGGAGTGGACAGTGCTGGGTGGAGCAAGGCAAAGAAGGAAAAATTGGGACAACTGTAATAGCATAATCAATAAAAATATAATTTAAAAAATAAAATAAAGACCATTCAAGGACAAAAAAAATAAAGAAAAAGATAAGAGTTCATCACCACCAAACCAGGATTCTATGAAATGTTTAAGGGTCTTCTTTAAGAAGAAAAACATAAAAAATATGGACAACAAAAAGGCAATAAAAGGTAATAAATACATATTTATCAACAACTGATTCTAAAATATAAAATGGAAAGCAGAACAGAATTGCAGATAGAGAACATTTTGAGTTGCCAGATGGGATGAAGAGTTGGAGGGTTGGGTGAAAAAGGTAAAGGGATTAAGAAGTACAAACAGGCTGTTACAGAACAGTCAGGGGATGTAAAGTACAGCATAGGGAATACAGTCAATAATATTCTAATAACTATGTATGGTGTCAGATGGGTGCAAGAGTTATCGGGATGATCACTTAGATGTTCTGTAATTTCAAATCACTGCGGTGTACACCTGAAACTGATAGAATAATGCATGTCAACTGTAATTGAAAAAAAAGTTCCAAGCCTCTAAAAAGTTTTTCTCTGAAAACACTGCCTAAAAATAAAAACTTACTAATTTAACTAAATTTCATTTAAAAATAAAAACTTACTGAATTTACTTTCCATGGCTTTTAATCATAAAATTTTGAAATTTACTATTTCAGATGTTCTTGTTTTTAAAGGAAAAAAACCCATAATTTTTTTATTATCCATGCATGTTGATAAAAATGGATAGTAGTAGTATTAACACTTCAGATATATACGTATTTGGCTTTGGGAAACATATGGTAACAATGGAGGTATGTTGCGGGAGCCCGCCAGGCCGCAGGGGACCAAGGACAGAGCCCCCACTGTGAAAACGGTGGCGGGACTTGGTTTCTGGTCCCTGGAGCCGGCGGGTATCTTGACATCTTCCGGACCTTCTCCTTCTCAGCCTTGAAGGAAAGAACAAGGTCTTGGCATGTGCGTCATGTTCCAAGGAAGTGATAATCTTGAGGACACTGCTATCTGTGGGCTAATGTTCTCAGGATGTGAGAACATCTTGCCCTCTTGATAGCTTTCGGTAATGTACAAACTTTTGTAAAACAACATTGTTCTCAGGCCACTGCAGTTCTGCATATAAGCCAGCAGTTCCTTGAATAAAGTTGCCATTTGCCAGCAAGAGCACTTGGACCTCTCCATTCTTTTAATTAAGTTAAGTCCATCGCCTCACCTCGCGACCACCCTTGCTGCCGCGGGCGGCGGCAGTATGTTATTTAATTGTGTTTGTGCCAACCTAACAGTGAAACCAGTTTTCATTTCCTCTATGTAACTCAACAGAGAATAAAACACTTAGGTGAAAACTAGTCTGCAATAAAAAAACTTTGGTCCTGCCCTGGTTGGTATGGCTCATACCAGTGGATGGAGCACCAGTCTATGAACCAAATGGTCACTGGTTTGATTTGCAGTCAGGACAGCGCCTGGGTTGAGGGCCAGGTCCCTAGTTGGGGGCATGCAAGAAAGAGGTAGCTGATCAATGTTTCTCTCACATATTGATAATTCTCTCCCTCTACTTTTCCCTTCCTTACCCTCTCTCTAATAATAAACAATTTTTTTTTAAAAAAACCAGAAAACAAACACACAAAAACAACTTTTGCCCTGGCTGGTGTAGCTTAGCTGGCTGGGCATCCTCCCTCAAAACAAAAAGCCACTGTTTCCATTCCAGGTCAATGGGTTTGGTCCGTGGTCAGTGGCGCTTGCAGGAGGCAATCAACTGATGCTTCTCTCTTAAGCAATGATGTTTCCTTCCTTATCTTTCTCCCTCCCTTTCCCTCTCTAAAGTAAATATTAAAAAACTTTAAAAATATGAATTCAGAGCTTTAAAAGTATCCATAGTATTTGCTTCAACCTCTAAGTTTCAACTTCTGGAAACTCTAAACTAATTCTTTATAAAGAAAAAATTTTATGCACAAAATGCCTATTTTAACAGGGGAATGGGTAAGTTAATGACAATATTCACTCAATGAAATACTGAAAGCCATTAAAAACAAAGTCAGAAAATATTCAATGATATAAAAGTGTTTATGATATACAATTAAGTAAAAAATATGATCTCAACATTAATTTTAAAAACTCCTAGGCTCATTCACATAAAAAACGGGCAGAAAGATTTACATCAAAATGATAACATCAGTTATTTTTAGTTGTCAGAAGTGGAATTTTTAATGGTTTGTATAAAAAATATAAAATGGAGTTTATAAGGAATAGTTAAAAATAAAGTTTATATAATAATCTTGAATAAGAATGCAATTGTTTATATAACCATTTATTTTAAAACAATTATAGTTTGCTAATAGTTTGTGTTTAGTTTGTTTTATCTCCCTATATCTTTGTGCTCTAGGCTTTATTTACTTTATAAAAATTCAATAAATATTTATAGAGTGAATGGATGTTTTGATGGGAAAGATTCAAGCCAGGAATATATCTAAAGTTTCACTTAAAATATATTTATTCAGTCAATCCTGATTATTAACAGTAGCTATGTTCTATAAAGTCAATGTAAACGCTGAGTTAGTGACTACTAAACCATTGCTCCTACAGGAAATAGAGTTATGTCTCTCCACAGGCCTTCAGTCATATTTCACCAACTGATTAACATATAACTGTTTTATGTACATTTGTTTAAAGACATCTTACTTAATACATTACTGAATCATCAACAGTGAACTCACAGCCAAGAGCACTGTAACTCATGCCCGAACAAAGCATACCTAACACACATCATTTTCCCTATGAAACAGATCACAGCTTTGTACATGGAAACACTAGACAGTACCTCAGCACTAGGCTTGTGGCTGTTTTAAACAGCAAATTAACCACAAAAGCATAAATGTAAATAAAAATAGTACTAGAGTGTAAAAATAGCATTATGAGAGCTGAAACAAAAAGGCATAGAGCGTCACACTGTTTAACCTCAACCGGAAACACACATATTGGGTGACTCAAAATTTCCCAACTTCAGACCTGTCTGTGAATGACCATGAGAGTGGTAAAAGAATTAATTTAGGGGGAAATGGGATTACAAAATAAATTCCACCAGGTAATGCATTTGCAAATATGGAATCCATGAACAATGAGGATTAGTTCTGTATAAACTTTATATTACTTTTATAAAACTGGGATAAAAAGCCTGATTTATCAAAAACCTGTTTTTTTAAAGAAAATAACATTTTTCAAACAAAGAGTTAACATCTAACATTTATATTTCATATTCAGATATGATCTAAAAAATTCTAATTCCAATACCTATAATAAATTCAGAGGCCAGGCTGTTAGAATATATAGTTAGATTTATAACAACCCCTTTGATACATGAAATTTCATCAAGTAAGATATGTTCTTAATGCATTAATTATATTTCTAAAAGGCAAGTGATCATTTAAAAAATCTGAAATATAAATGTGTATATTCTTTAAATTGGGTAGTCTCAAATACTGAAAATTTCAAGCAGAATAATAACTACATACAGTTATGAAAAATTGTTTGGACTATTTTTAAAAATTACTTCAAAGACCAAATAAAGTGAATTCTAAAAACTAATGAAGATAAGTTATTATGTTACAGCATACACTTCTTAACAATCTACATCAAAAGAATATCTAAAAATTACCTAAAGCAAGTAAAAATAGGGAATTCAAGAATTATTTACCTGACTTTATCCCTGAATTTAACAATTGGCACTTTTGCTCGAATCAGCTGCGGTCTCTCAATGTATCCAGCTGAAAGGTCAAAGAGATACTGTAAATATCTGTAAAGACATCTGAAATTCATACTGTAACAATGTATAGTCTTTAAAAATAGCATTTTACTAAGCTAAAATAATTTAAGAAAATATAGTCTTTGAGAAAGAAAGCAAAGAAAGGACATTACTGAATTCTAAGAATGGAATTTCCAATACCATTTAGAGGGCTTTATAATAAAGTTATTTTCAGAAATGTGGTCTAACATCTATAAATATTTATAAAGAAGTTCATCAGAACAATGTAAACATGAAAAATATCCAGGCTAGCAGCAGTGGAATAGTTAAATTTTGGTTCAGTACAGAGCAAAATATTATGGCAGCATAAAAAACATATATAGAATTTTAAATGTGTAAATGCTTACACCATGATACATGGATAGTGGGACCTCAAAACAAGTATGACCTCTAAGGGAAAGAACACATGTCTACATACTTCTTATTCCATCAGTTTTAAAATATTTTTTATGAGTTGAAAGTAATATATCATTCAGTGTAGAAATTTGGGATAATACAAATGGGAGGGAGGTGGAAAGCACTGGGGGGAGGGGCAGGGCTGGGAATATAAGACAGAAAACTGTAATTGAACAAGAATTAAATTTTAAAAATTAAAAAAAAAGAAATTTGGGAAAATACAAAAATATAAAAAACTACAAACTTTCCTAAATGAGCATTTTTTAATGTTTTAACTAATACCAGATATAAAAACTATAGATTTTATATAGTTATAGAATAGATATAGAATATAGAATATCTTAGATTGTAAGATATAAGATATCTTATATAAGATATAGAATATCTATATCTTAGAATACAGAATATCTTATATAGATATAGAATACCAGATATAAAAACTATAAATTTCTGTTATAATGCTTTACCACCAAAATAATAAAATACTCGCATACCAAGCTTCGAATAGAATGTGTGTGTAATAATTCAGTGAGGTTTAGTGAAAAATAAGGAATTAAAAAGTTCAAGTTCCAAGTCCAAGTTCTAATAACCAAAAAAACAAACCACACTTCTCCTGCAAGTTACTGAACCCCTGGGTCACCAGTCTCCTCAAGTATTAAAAGCCAGAAAAGACAACAATAACCAAAAAAAATCTTTCATTTGAATTAGATGACCTCTAAGGTCCCTCCCACATTTAATATTTTATAATTCTAATACTAACTGTTAAAAATCCCCTTAAGGGATGAATTACTCCTTTATTTCACAGATTAAAAACTTCACTCCACTAAAATAAATAATCTATTTCTCTCCTTTAATAGATGTAAGCTGTTCAAGGGTACTAACTTTTTCCTTGACTTTGAATTTTCCATCTCAAAGTCTGACAAACAAAAAATATCTATCTGTTAAATAAATGCAAAAATGTCTTTCAAACATCACAGTGTGACTTCGGCTGCCCAAAATGTTTTGCAGATGCTTAAAATAAATTATTTGAGATGGCTCAACATATGAATTAAAATCTGCTTAGTTAGTTTACTCAAATAACAGTATCTTACAATAAAATTGCCTAAGTTAACAATTTTTCTTTCTTTTGGTGTAATTCATTTGGTCTTCAATTTCAGTGATCATTATTTTTAAAATCAGATGTCCTAAATTCCATCTCATTTCAAGACAAGATGAAATTCTCTCTCCCTCACCTGAATAAGGCTTTTTATCTGTATCACTCTTTTGGCTTTTCACAGATACTTGACATTACCATGTATAACCTTTTGAGAAAAAGAACTGAAGCTTATAAGAGTTCTCCACTGCATTCAGTATGGTATCTTGCAAGTAAACTCAATAAAGAACTGTTGAATAGTTACTCTTTTCAATCGAAACTTAAAAAGGAATTCATTTGGAAAAAAAATCCACAAAACACCTATCCTGATCAGAAAATAAACAATTCTTACCAGAAAATAAGTGAGACAGACATTTTAAATAAATAATTATGTCAGACGACATATGAACTTGAGGCATATCAGACTTACAAAGTCTAGTACAGAAGTGTTTATGGACTAAGGTGAGTATATGCCGTGCTTCAGTCTTCTGATTTACCTGAAAAAAACACTGAAAAGTTAAAAATAAAGTGTTTTTTCATTATCTGTCTAACCTTAGTGTTTCATTTTCTTAATTCGCTCAACAAAGACAAAACATATAAAGTATACTTTTCTTTGGAGTTACCTCTCAATATACACTGAATTACATTATAGGAAAAGTCAATCTTTATATTGTCTTTCCCATCAGCATTTCTAAATCAATTCCTGATTTTAAACCTAAAGCACAATTTTAATTGAAATATCGAAAGAGCCATTTATGTCATGTTTTCCTTTAGTATTAATGTATAAAAAGCAATGCTCTCCAAAAAAAGTAAATAAACAAAATTTTAACTTTCTGTAACATGTTTTATTTCCCAATCCACATTATGAACTACTTAAGGATAAGGTTCAAATCTATGGTGTCTCAGTACAAGCTGTGACAACATGATTCAGGCATGTGCATAAGACTGAAAGGTTAGTGAAATGTGCCTGAGTATACTATAATTACATGACAGAAATTTTAATTAAAACACCAGTATTCTCCACTGTATTTATTATCTGAGTTTTTTAAACTTTCCTTTGTAGGATCACAAAGCCTAGAAAAAGTTTCTTTCCTGAAATTTACTTTCTGAAATTTACTTACTTACTATAAATCTTTTCTGATTTATAAATCTTTCTGATTTATAGTAACTAGAAGCCAATTTTGTTAGTAAAATAGTAGGAATAGTAAAAGCATATATTACCATTTAATAGATTTTTCTTGTATTTTTAAATAGCTGAACTATAATAACGCCTTTTAAAATTATACTGAAATGGCCCTGGCTGGTGTAGCTCAGTGGATTGAGTGCAGGCCTGAGAACCATAGGATTATGATTCAATTCCCAGGGCAGGGTTCCCAAATGCGATTCATTCAGGGCACATGCCTGGGTTGCAGGCCAGTTCCCAGCAGGGGACGCACGAGAGGCAACCATACATTGCTTTTTCTCTCCCTCTCTCCTTCCCTTTCCCTCTAAAGATAAATAAATAAAATCTTTTTTAAAATAAATAAATAAATAATTATACTGAAATAATTTAATCTTTGGTAATTCAGAAGAGGCCTCAGCATTTTAGAGAGGTTGCTTCAGGTCAGCAATTACAGTGGTATTAAGGATGCACCAGGGTACCTACCAGTTAACAGGACATTCAAATAAACACAATACTAAATAACAAAATTTAATAAAAATAAAAAGAACAAAACCAAAATATCAGAAGAAACATATCACAATAGCCTTATTTAAAATTTCAGTGAAATCTCTCCTTTTGTATTCCCAAAATAAGAACTCTAAACCCCACAGTATTTTCTAGAGGATAAAAAAAATAAAGATTAGCCCTGGTTGGTGTAGCTCAGTGGATAGAGTGCGGGCCTGCGAACCAGAGAATCGCAATTCAATTCCCAGTCAGGGCACATGCCTGGGTTGCAGGCCAGTTCTCAGCAGGGATGCAGTTTCTGGCAGAGGGCGCACAAGAGGCAACCATACATTGATATTTCTCTCCCTCTCTCCTTCCCTTCCCCTCTAAAGATAAATAAATAAAATATTTTTTTAAAAAATGAAGATTAAAAATAGAATCACTGAAAATTCAAATGGAAAGGAAGTGTATCAAGAAGATAATACTGACACATGTTCTTCCTCCCTGCTGCATCCTGGTAACATATATAACCCAACAACCGTTCAAAACAGAGGCAGAGCTCTCTAAATGCACAGTGAAGCCATCACACTTTAACTTCAACAACTTAAAAATAAATTAATCCTAAAATTCCTGTTATGCTTATTATACAAATACCTTAAAAGAAAAAGAAGTATTTCCTGGCTTTCCTTGAATAGTATACTATAAACAAAGAATCCAAAGAGCTAATTAAAGCAAAACAAGCTATTTTCCCCAATGACTTTTATATAAAATTTCTTAAATGACTTAACACAAGAATAAATGTTTCATTACTTACTGGTTCCTCTTTCACAACTAGACATAAATCACCATCACTTGTCCGGGTACCAAAGCCATTTAAAGAGGACCCAACCAAAAAAAGTCTGCTTTCTAGAGAAACAGAAGAGAATTATAAGGTATTATTTATATTTTTAAACAGAAATTCATACACATAATGGGCATAAAATTAGGGACACATACGTGGAAATAACAGCTGAATTTCTCTCTGAAGCTGAGTTCGACAGAGTTCTTTCTTCTTTAAATCACTTACTTGCTGCTGACATGCTTCAAATAACTCCAGTATCTGCTGACTCAACTTGAATCCACCACAAATAAAATTAAAATTTTATTTAGAAGTGTAAAAGTAATTAGCATAGAGAGAAGTGTAAAACAATACTATCAACAGTATTTTAAAAATAAATATGTATTTTCTCCTTAACCCTTCCCAATCAAAACTGTTACTCAAATAACAATAGTTACTTAGTAACTGAAATAGCTACTAACTTTTACAAAGTATAACATACCAGTCACAGATAATCCATGCCTCAGCACAGACTCCAACCTTCAACTGCTGACTGGTTTTAGATGAGCTAAGAATGGTTCTTATAATTTTAAAGGGTTAGAAAAAACAAACAAATAAATAGATGTGACAGAAACCATATGTAAGCGGCAGAGTCTAAAATATATACCATCTGGCCCTGGCTGGTGTAGCTCGGTGGATTGAGTGCAGACCTGCGAACCAGAGGATCGCGGTTTGATTCCCAGTCAGGGCACATGCCTGGGTTGCAGGCTGGTTCCTTGCAGGCCAACTACCAGCAGGGGACGCACGAAAGGCAACCATACATTGATGTTTCTCTCCCTCTCTCCTTCCCCTCTAAAGATAAATAAATAAATAAAATCTTTAAAAAATAAAAGTACTCATAGGTATTTTATATATACCATCTGTTCCTTTAAATAAAACATCTGCCCAAGCCCTGGTATTCATACCAGAAATAAACGGACTTTACAAGAAAAGTCCCTGATCCTCTATGTACATTGCAAACCACCCTTTCCCAATCCTTACAATAATGCCCGGAACTCTGACATCTTGTTGCCATCCATAGACAGATCTCCCTGTTTATCTACCACTTTCCAATTCAATCTAACCTTTGCCATCACTATAGGTGATTTCCATATCTATAATGAGCTATATTCCACAATGTATTTCTTCCATTTCCGAACTTCTTTTATTCCAATATTTTTCATCAGTGTTACACTCCCATAGTGTATCATTATGTGGTCTTTGCAGTAAAATAGAAGTACTTCTGGCTCTGAAATTTTAAATTCCAATATACTATCTTGGCCTCAATCACCTGTCCAATTACTCCCCTCATATCTGCCCTAGAACCACACAGACCTGGGTTCCCTCAACCCCCGCCCCAAACCATCGGCACCTGGAGAGTACTACTTCGGTCCCCACCCATTCCACACCCCTAACGCACCCCTTGAGGCACTCTTTTATCATGCCTTACCATTATCCTACAAAATCTTAATCTTAGGTCAATACAAACAATCACCTTCTCTGCTCTTACATCTAAGTTGGTAAGAGATGAAACTGAACAAACGTTTAAAAATCACAAAATTGGCCCTGGCTGGTGTGGTTCAGTGGATTGAGTACTGGCCTACAAACTGAAAGGTCACCGGTTCCATTCCCAGTCAGGACACATGCCTGGGTTGCAGGCCAGCTCCCCAGTAGGGGACACATGAGAGACAACCACACAGTGATGTTTCTGCCCCCCCTCCCCCTCTCTCTAAAACTAAATAAATAAAACATTTTTAAAATAATTTTAAAAATAAATAAAATCTTTTAAAAAGTAAAAATCACAAAACTGGCATCTTTTAAATTTAGCCATTAACTTCATATTAAAGTTTAGTAAGAAAATTGAGGATACCAGATATTCCTCAGTTTCCTATCCGCAAACTAATGTATCTGAATAAAATGTCATCTCTTTACCTCTCCTATCAGACACTGGCAGACAAACTGTCCTCTCCCCCTGTTTTCAAAGCCAATCCCAATACACTTATATTCAAGCCTTAAGTCCACCTCCAGGTCACAAATATTGTACCTGGATCAGCTTTTCAATCTCTCTCTCACTTCCAACCTCTCTTTAGGCCTGCCCCGGAGCCCATGACAAGGCACATGTCTCACCCATCATTGAAAACACTTTCTTTTATCATGTTTAGAATATTCATTTTAAGAAGGCAGAGGCAATCTGGGCAACTTGGCAATGAAAGAGACAAAATTTTATATGTAACCCATTCCTTTTATATGTAACTAAAGTTTCTCCCACTGCATAACTAAATAAATAAATCTGTTCATCTTCCCACCTTTTGCTCCTCCCCTTCACAGCCAAACTTCCCAAAACAGTTGTATATACTCTTAAGTTTACATTTCTTAGTTTACATTTCTTTCCTCAATTTATCAGTATTTCAATCAAGCTTAAGGGCTCTTTTCTCTCCCTGTACAATCATATGCATATTCTCGGCTTCAATTACCATCTACATACTGATACTTACCAAATAAATGTACATTTCTAGTCAATACCTTGCCCTGAATTCCAGATCTGTAAATATTAAACTATCATCTTTAAATATCTAATTGATGTTTCAAATGTACATTAAAGGCAACATGTCCACAGAACTCATGAGACTCTTGCTCATCCTCTTGATACCTATGAGACAATACACACACACAAATCTTACTCCTCTTAGTTTCTATTTTATTTCAGTGAGTGATACTACCATGATCCAGCTGTAGAAGCTAGAAACTTGGAAGTAACCCTCAATATCTTCTTTTCTATCTAATCTGGTGGTTCTCAACCAAGGGCAATTTTGTCCTTCAGGGGATATCTGGCAATATTTGCAGACATTTTTGGTTGTCATGACTGAGCATTAGTGGCATCTAGTGAGTTGAAGCCAGGAATGCAGCTAGACATCCTTAGGATACGCAGGATAGCCCGTCCAAACCAAAGAAAATTGGTCCAAAATGTCAATAGTTCAAAAGCTTAGATGAGCTAATTAATCTAGTATTAAATTTTATCAACTCCACTTCCCAAATACAGCTTAACTCCATCATTTTCTCTTCCTCTTAACTACCAGCAGTTCCCGATTCAAGGCACCATTACTTTTATCTATAATACTCAATACAATAACTTCTCTATATCCACACTTGTTCAACTTCATACAATGAAGTCAGAGTCATTCTAACTCATCCCACTTCCTTCCTAAAAAAATCACCACTGTTCTTATGCTGAAGACCAAAAGGACATACAAGTATTTGCACGATCTGCCCCTCTCCCCGCTTCTACCACACTTCAGCCATTTTCCTCCTAATCAACCAAACTGTAACCACCACCTTGGGCTCCTTTCAGTTCTTTGCACATCTCATTCTCCTTTCTACATTAGGACCTCCAAACATGCCGTTCCTTCTTTCTTTCTTTTTTTAAAATATTTTATTTATTTATCTTTAAAGAGGAAGGGAAGGAGAGAAATATCAATGTATGGTTGCCTCTCGTGAGTCCCCTCCTGGGAACTGGCTTGCAACCCAGGCACGTGCCCTGACTGGGAACTGAACCGCGATCGTGTGGTTTGCAGACCAGCACTCAATCCACTGAGCTACACCAGCCATGGTTCCCGTTCCTTCTTTCTAAAGCACTCTCTATATCCCACCACTCTTTCACTAGTTAACTCCTACTATTCTTCAAATCTCAGTTCAAATGTTACCTCCTCTCGGCCACCCCTCAGCAACTCTAATTTTCCTTCACAGCTTATACATGTATAAAAAATAACTGTGATTAGCATGACTGTTTTTTAAAAGATTTATTTATTTTTAGAGAGAGGGGAAGGAAGGGAGGAAGAAAAAAACAGAAAGAAATACCAACATGCAAGAGAAACATCGATTGCCTCTGGCATGCCCCCGACTAGGGACCTGCCCCACAACCTAGGCATGTGCCCTGACTGGGAATGGAACCAGCGACCTTTCAATTCACATGCTGGCGCTCAATTCACTGAGCTACACCAGCCAGAGAAGCATGGTTGCTTTTTAGTGGATCCACCTCTCACTATACTGTATGTACATGGTAAAGAGACCATGTATATTTAGCACAAAATTGTGGCATGTAGCTAGCACTCAGAAATATTTGTTGAATACTAAATAAATACAGGATCTAATCTACTCTAGGAGTTTCAATTGTCACTTTTATTGTAGGTGACTTCAGGATTCAAATCTCAGTTCCTGGCCTTGCTTCTCAAATACATACCTCCAGTTCAACTATAACACATTTTCCCACAATACCAATTAGCTTATAGACAATTGGTAAGTAGGAGAATAGTATCAATTTAACCTGTCAGTTGGGTTGATTTGTACTACAGAACTGAAACCCTAGAATTATAACCTTCTATGAAAGAAAAAAAAGCCCTCAGCTTGGCTGCTGCACAGGCAGGAGTCCTCACACATCTAAAACAGCTAAAAGAAATATCTGTACTCAGGTTTCCCAGTCAATACAACATACCCCCAGCCTCACCAGCTCTCTGCTGGTGTATTTCCTTCTGTGTCTACCTTAACAGCAGCCTCACCAACTCAGAGCTCCACTTTTAACTGCCTTGGCTCGGTGCCAACCCCAAGCCAATCTCAACTCTACTCTGTATATTTTTAATGTCCCCTCTAGCAGCATCAGGCCACACTAAGCTACCTACCAGTCTGTCCAATTTATTTCCCAAGGCAGCAATTATTATTCTCGCTAGTGTTCTGGTTACAAAATTATTTGGTTTGTTCCAGCACTATTTTCCCATAGCCCTATATTCTTAGTGTACAATTTGCAGAATATAGGTTTCTCAAGAGCACTGATGTTGTAGCAGATTTCCCCGATTTCAAATAGCTCTTGATAATTTCTCAATTAGCTTATATATCCCAAATCTAGATTCATTATCTGGTAGGAGTCCAGAATCACATCATATCAATTACAGTCAATGATGTCTCAACGTCTGTCTGTCTCTCTCCCCCATGTCCCCTACATTCATCCTATCAATTTTCCTTATGCATGGTCTCTCACATGTTTTCCACCTGACACAACTGAGAGCTTCTACACCTCTCATATGAGCAAATTTAATAGCATTCAAGGTAGTCATCCATCTTCCAGGCCCCCCTTATTCCAAACCAAACTCCACTAGACAGTGGGAACTGTCTTCCCAGAACTACAAATCTGATTGTGCTATTCCTCCTCTATTCTCAAACCTTTGATGGCACTGCATTGTAAATTCAAGGCTCCGAACCATTGCTCCATTTTCATGACACACTGACCATCCCACTCACTTTACACTGTGCCAGAGATAACCACACAAACCATTGAACACAATGCTGGCAAAGAAAGAGAGTCAATAAATATTAGCTATTACTATTACAAATATCCTGGTTATAGTCAGTTCTAAGAATGTCATCTCCCTACCCTTGACTTTAAGCACCTTAAGTTTCTTTTTTTTTAATTATTAGTAACAAGGGTCAAATCTTGGTTTTGTCACCTAACTTGCTGTGACCTTGAACAAGTTATTTAGCTCTTTGAGCCTCAGTAAGATTAGGATAATATCTACGCCATGGGGGAACTGAAAAAACTCAATGACATAGCATATGCAGAATGCCTGCAAAAGAAATCGGTTTATATTCGTTTTGTTAAAAAGTGTTCATTTAAAGAATGAGCACAGAACTAACTGCTTGCCTTGTTTCTCTCACAAATAGGCAGGTAGAGAGTAGTATTCAAAGAAATTGGTTTAACAATAAAATGTATCTTCATCCCTCTGATATAAATGTTTGTTCTAAGATCATAAGATTTAAGAGAATCTTTTTCTATGCTACTAGGTAAAGAAAAAGTTATTAATATGAACCATATTTTACTGGATACTAACTGACTAATGTGAATTATGTTACTAAATTTACTGACACTCAACATATACCAAGTTCATACGTATAACTAGTAGTTATTTAGTTTTAATAGTTAATAAAAGTTTAAAACATATAAATACATGCAAAAACATAGACCTACAATACTTATAAATTCCATTAAATGGGTCAAACTGCATATATATATTAAAATTCCATATGTAAGATTCTTTTTCTTTAAAGATTTTATTTATTTATTTTTACAGGGGAAAGGAAGGAGAGAGAGAAATATCAATGTATGGTTGCTTCTTGTGAGTCCCCTGCCGGGAACTGGCCTGCAACCCAGGCATGTGCCCTGACTGGGAATCGAACTGCGATCGTGTGGTTCACAGGCCCGGACTCAATCCACTGAGCTACACCCGCCAGGGCAGATTCTTATATATTCATTCAAAAAATTGGTCTGATTTCATTTATATCATAGGCTTTCACATTACAGCATGACAAGAGGTTCTTTAAAATGAGAAAGCAGCCCTGGCCAGTTGCTCAATGGTTAGGGCATCATCCTGATAAACCAAGGTGGCATGTCTGATCCCCAGGCAGGACACACAGAAGAGGCAACTAACAAATGCATAAGTAAGTAAACAACAAATTGATGTTTCTCTCTTGCTGTCTCTCTCCCTTCCTCTCTTTATCTAAAATCAATTTTAAAAAATAACAAAAATGAGGAAGCAAAGAGAAAGAGACAGTAGGAAAAATGGTACCAAACATCCCAAGTTAGTCTTTTCTCATTATACCTTGCTTTTCCCTGCCTCCCATAGGTTTTGCCTAATTGCTTTCCCCACTTCATAGTAAAAAAAAAATGACAGGGAGGGAGGTATAAGAAGACTACATGGTAATGGACAAAAATACACTAAAGATTACATTTCAAAAAAAAAGAATGACAGTATTTTTAATAAATAGTACTGGAACAACTGAACAATAGCAAAACATTAAAGTTGGACCCCTACTTTATATCATATAAAAATTACCTCAAAATGTATCAAAAATCTAACAGCTGAAACTATAAAACTCTCTGAATAACACCTTAATGTTCTTAGACACAACTCCCAAAGCTTAAGCAGTCAAAGAAAAACAGATAAATTGGGCTTCATAGTAAAAAAAAAAAAAAATGAAAGCTTTCATCAAAATGAAAGCTTTTGTACTTCAAGGTCACCATCAAGTCAGTAAAAAGACAAACCACAGAATGAGAAAATATATGTATACATTGGTAATCTGATAGTGGTCTAGTACTCAGGATATATAAAGAACTCTAAAAACTCGAAAATAAAAATAATAACCACCATCCAAAAATGGACAAAGGATCTGAATAGGCAGCTCTTTAAAGAAGATACACAAATGGCCAACATGCAAATGAAAATATGAGCGACATCACTAGTCATTAGGAAATGAAATACCATCTCACACCCACTTGAATGGCTATACTCAAAAAAACAATTGCAAATGTTAACAAGAAAGTGGAGAAATTGGAATGTTCATATACTGCTGGTAGGAATGTAAAATGGTATAACTACTTTAGAAAACTCTGTCTGTTCCTCAAAAAGTTGTACACAGAGGCTCCATATAACCTAGCAGTTTCACTCCGAGATATCTACCTGAGAGAAATGAAAATATGTCCACAAAAACCTGTACAAAGATTTTCATAGCACCATTATTCAGAACAGCTAAAAAGTGGAAAGTGCCCAAAAGTCTATCAACTGATGAATGTATAAACAAAATATGGCATATCTATACAATGATTCATAGAATCGTGTCTATTATTCAGCTATAAAAAAAGAAAAAAGCACTGATACATTGCTATGAGCAAGATGAGCCTTGGAAACACACCAAGTGAAAGAAGCAAGAAGACCATATACTGTATAACTCCATTTATATGTAATGTCCAGAACAGGCAAATCCAGAAATAAACAATTCACTAGTGGTTGCCAGGAGCTAAAGGGAGGGGAAGGGATGAGGAAGGGACTGCAACTGGGTACACGATTTCTTTATAAGATAATGAAAATGTACTGGACTTAGATAGTGGTGACGGTTTCACAACTTTATGAGTATACTAAAAACCACCGAGTCATACACTTTAAAAGAGTAAATTTTATTTACAATCTTATCTCAGCTAAAAAAAGAATAAAAAGCAGCACAATGAAGGAATGAACAAAAGTGTTCTTTTGACCATTTGCTGTACATTTACTATGTTCTAGACCTATGCTGGTTGCTAGGAACCCAAGATGAATAATACAAAGTCACTACACACCCTTCAGGCTTATTCTCCTTAGCATACAAATGTCTTTATCAAGAGGGAACCAACTTTGAAAATCAAAAAAAGCAAACACAAGCCATAGAGACATTACAAAAGAATGAGGTATTTACATTATAAACTCTTCTAAATCACCTTGAAATTTTTGTTGTTGTTTCACTAAATATGGGAGAAGGAACCCTGACCTGTGTGGCTCAGTCGGTTGGGCACTGTTCTGCAAAGCAAAAGGTTGCTGGTCCTATTCCCAGTCAGGGTACATGCCAGTTTGGTGTGAGGAGGGGAGGCAAACGATCGATGTCTACCTCATATCCCCTCTCCCTCCCACTCTCTCTAAAAGTGAATAAATGAAATCTAAAATATATATATATAGGAGAAAGGGAAGAAATAGACTTCTACTATTGGTATGAAGTAACTCTTTCCCAATGCTGATAATTGCATTTTCAAAAAAACAATTATTTAAATAGCTTAATTTCATTTATTTGAAATGTGAATTTTTTTTAGATTTTTAAATTTATTTATCTTTAGAGGGGAAGGGAAGGAGAGAAATATCAATGTACGGTTGCCTCTCATATGTCCCCTGCTGAGAACTGGCCTGCAACCCAGGCATGTGCCCTGACTGGGAATCGAACTGCGATCCTGTGGTTCACAGGCCCGCACTCAATCCACTAAGCTACACCAGCCAGAGCTGAAATGTTATTTTTTAACAAATAATGTTTTTGAAAAACCTTTCTTATTTTGAATGTATTATTTCCTCACTGACTCCTGGATCCTTCTCTATTTTTGACATGCAAAAACTGCATGACAAACAAAAATATCCCGAAAGAAAATGCTTTTTAACACTTCATTATAACATCCATGTGAAAATTGTTTTCCTGTAATAAGTAACAAGAAAATTCTCCAAACCAAAAAACCAAATATTTTGGGCTCCAATCAGAAATTTTTAAGAAACAGAGAGTATCTCGTAGCCTGATATGGAAGTAGCACTTCTATTAAAAAAATAGCTGAAATCAAACTCAAATTTTCACAGAAAACTATGTTAACAGTACTTTAAATAGTGCAAAAAAGGTTAAGTTCTACTCAATCCAAGACATAAGGTATTTTTGATACTTTCAATATGATATTTATATTACTGTATTTTGCTGTGTATAGTGAGCTC
Organism: Sturnira hondurensis; assembly: GCF_014824575.4. Classification (NCBI taxonomy): domain Eukaryota; kingdom Metazoa; phylum Chordata; class Mammalia; order Chiroptera; family Phyllostomidae; genus Sturnira; species Sturnira hondurensis. Next base: position 6,699,002 of record NW_028093985.1, on the reverse strand, counting down.
CCATGTATAATGCATACCCATGTTTATGGCCCAAGGAAAAAAATTTTTCATTTTAATTTTTAAATTCAAATTTTATTCATTTATAATTAGGTCTTGCTTTTTGTATTAAAAGGAATTCTAGCATCTATTTTTTAACATATTATAGTACATATTATAAACATGCTTGTTATGTAATAAATACTTACAAAACACAAGAACAGACACAAGATATTTCAGTACTACTCCTGTATAATGTACATCCTTACTTTTCCCTCAAGAATTTGGGCAAAAAAGTACACATTATACACAGCAGAATACAGTACTTCCCAAAAGGTAAAACTAAAATTTCATTATTATTACCTTATCTTTGGCCTCAGGCAGTGTGATTTCTCTAGGTTCTAAAATTGATATTTCTCGAAAAGGTGGCACACATCTGACTACATCTGGTATGTAGTTCGTTGTGTGAAACAATGGTGGCATGGAATATCTTCTTTCATCTGATAAAGGCACTATGTGGTTAACTACAATTGGCTCTTGGTGGGGTGAATGGAAACGTTGCCGTTTACCGTCAAGAGGAAGGTTTTTTTCATCGCTTAATCTCCTGAAAACAAGCAATATACCTTAGTAATTAAAGGTATAACTTTCTGCTAACAAATAGAAAACAATTAACAATATATAAATATGACAATAATGACTCTCTCAGTATGGCCCCATATTAGCTTTACCTAAATCTTAAAATATCTATTTTTAGCACAAGAGATGCCTTAATAAAACATTAGGAAAAATTAGAATAATGCATATGAAAAAAACAAACTATATATATATATACACACACACACATACACACACACACACACACACACACACACATTAAGGTTACTCTCCCACTTTTGAGCTACCCCAATATTTTATCTCAGCAGTGAAAAGTTTACAGGAAAATTTCTGTTTATAAAATCACTAACAAAAAAGATCCAAACTAACAGAAGACGGTAAAATTAAATTATTCGAGTGCCATATATTTTAAAAAGGCTCTTTGACTACACCTATGTTCTGGCTCATCAGTAGGCAAGATCAAATTAGGAGATATTTACTTTTTAAAAAAGCTATTAAAGATATTAAACAAGTTTTAAAAAATGAAAATGAACTACATTTCAGATTATATTAATGCTGTTAAAGTTCTTGGACCTCATCAATGTACTTTTGGTTATTTAGGAAAATGCCCTTGTTTTTAGGAGGAATGCACTAATATGTATTGGGGTAAAGTCAAACGAAGTAAACAACTTGCTTTCATAGGTTCAGAAAACAAAATGTGAGGATAGGAAGAGAAAGAGGCAGAAAAAAAACAATGTAGCAACAGTTTAATTGATATCTAGGTTAATGAAATACAGGTGTTCATTTATTATTCTTTAAATTTTTTCTGGAGGCTTAAAGTCTTTCCAAACAAAAGGCAAGGAAAAAATCATTTAAAAAGTAGTATTTGTTGAAAAAAGAAATTTACTTTACTGATATATCAAGTTGTTCATGTAGGTAATACTTTTGTAGGTAATGCCATAGGAATTTAATTCCTTTTAAGCTCTAAAATTCTACTGCTTACAGAAACCTGAAGATTTTTATTATAATACTCCTTTGGGATTCTACCAATTTCTCTCTCCTTGACAGATCCACAAATAACTGGAACTCCTGTATCTGCTGACTAAACTGAACAGTGCTAAAAACATAAGTGTACTTAATATTTTTAAAACATTAAAAGTAATCCAGAGTTTTATATTTTGCATATCTTCTGAGAAGGCCAATTTTACTTTTTAAAATATGTGTAACTATAAACTAGTGGAATTTATTGTCACTAATGATTCAGCAATGGGCTATCAGAGCAATTTCCAAAAACTGAAAATCTAAACATTCAGTACTTTCAGCCCCATTATACAGATTTCACAATGACAACAGAAGAACAACTCAGTGCTTCTAAACACGGTATCTAAAGCCAGACCTCCTGGGCTCATACCACAGTTACACCTATTTTACTTGAATAACTAACTGCTTAACCTCTGTGTGCTTCAGCTTTCTCCTCAAGAGGAGAGGGTTAATAGTACCTACATCATAAAGTGCTATGAAACTTAATCAAATTATTATTTGTAAAGTCCTTAGAACAAAGCCTACTACATAGTTATGATCAATCTCAAGTAGTATTAAGTGGACACAAAAATTATAAAATATTTATATCAGCTTTAAATAGCAATATCTATCAAGTACTACCAAATCATATTTCAATAATTATCTCTAAAGCTCTATTATAATTATTTTATGATACAACAATTTCTTTTATCCAACTAGTTAAAATTAACTGGCTCTTGACTTGTCTACAGAAAGTTTTATGTCATGCAGAAATTTTCATTATAGTATTTATCATGGACTGTTACCCGTATAAGATTTAGATAAACCAAATAGTAGTAAACTATACTAAAAAGGTGTTAGGAGCTGAATTGTGTCTTGTTCAGAGGTCATATATTTAAGCTCAACCCCCAGTATTTGGAGGTTCAGCCTTCAAAGCAGTTTAAATGAGGTCATTAGGGTGGGTCCTAATCAATATCACTAACAGAAGAGAGAGAGAGAACACAGAAAACACAGACGCAGGGGTAACCACATGAGAACACATAAAGAGGGCAGCCATCTACCAGCCAAGGAGGAGAGCTTCAGAATAAGCCAAACCTGCCAACACCTTGATCTTGGAATTCTAGCCTCCAGTATTTTGAGAAAACAAATTTCTGTTGTTTAAAACAACTAGTCTGTTGTAATTTGTTATGGCAGCACCAGTATATAAATACAGGAAGCCATCGGATTTAGTTAACAATCTCAATTAAAAGCAGTTTTCTGAAGAAATATAGCATCATTCCAATATAAAACTTACAATAGCAAGTGTAAATAAAGTATCTCTAAGATTATTTAAATATTATGTATAAGTTTTAAAAGTTGTGACAGGACTGATCACACAGAACCCAGGAAAAAAATTAGGGCAGTGTCCCTATAATTTTAGTAAAAGATATGCAAAAATTTTATTTTAAAATCCATAAGAAGTACTTACTTCCTTCCTCGAAATAATGGTGAAGTTGAAGTCTGTATCGGACTGACATTTCCATATGTCAATGGCTGTAATGACACAGCTCTAGACAAGCTACCAAAAACAAAGAACAATAGTAATAAACATTTTTTCTTAACATTTTTTCAGAAAAAAATAAGTATTTCAATGATCCAAAAAAAAGGTCAAAATGGCATTTTTCTCTAACTTCAAATGCTTCATATAAAAAGCATTTGCATCAAGCAGAAAACAAAATTTACATATGATACAGGCAAAAATATTTCCATACTTACTCTACATTCTGAAAGTTGAACTGGGCATCGATAAGCTGCTGGTGTGAATAAAGAGTTGGTGACAGAGCAAAGAAGTTATTATGTTGTTGATGGTTTGGCGTGAAAGGTGGGCGACCCAAAATTGAGTTTGGGAACATACTCCTGTTCACTAAAAGTGAACATGTATTCTTCCGCCTAGAATAGTTTTAAGAGACAAATTAATTACAGCTTAAAGATAATGAGCTCTTCGGTAACTAGTATCCTGTATTTAAAGTTATGAATGGGTTACAAAGTTATGAATTTTTATTTGCAGCTTTTTATTTTTTAAAGATGAAATAGATGTCTTAAGTCATGCTACAGATTACAGAAAACTTACGAATGAAGAATTTTAAATCTAGACTAACCACAGCATTATTCAAATGACAGTACAATCTTTGTAAGTTTCAAAATTCTTGATGAATGTCCCTAATAAATTTAGCCCAATATCAATAAATCTTTTAGAAATCAAGTTAACACCACATTCTCTGATCATAAAAAAAAAACCATTAAAAAACATGGAAACATTTGATGAAACCCTACATTTTCCTACACTTACTCCTGATACAATTTATGTAAAGGCAGAACCATCTCATGAAAACTGGTTCCTATGATTGAGATCTTACAGATCAAGCAAAGGAAAAAATTTGTATTGCCAATAACTACTTATAAAATTGTGAGATTCCCTGTAAAGTCTAAATAACTACTTAAAGGACTTTCAATAAAAGGGCCTATTTCACAGGAACAGGGAAAATCTCGTATATAAAGCAATCAGAACCATTCACTGACCCAAGCAGGAATCTAGGTATTCATTCCTTTGCAGTGACTGATCCCAAAGGCTACAAACTCAGAAAGAGTAGGGTAAGGTAACAAACTGAAAACAAGGATTAAAATAATCCCCAGCATACCTTTGCAAAGGAGGAAATTAGAAAACTCAGTCTTAGAATAACTGAGAAAGAAACCATATAATATAGTAACCTGAGGATTTATCTAACATGGTAACAGGTTTCCACCAAAGAAAAGTCAAGGCTGCTAGCGACTACAATAAGGCCTACTGTTTAACTGCCTATCTGTGCACAGAGCTTTCTCCAACTAAATTTCTAATACCTCTCACTTAAAATAGACATTGTGGATGCCAGAAGAAAAAAAAATCTGAAAATAAACGAAAACAATGCCAAGAACAAAAAACAAAAAAGCTCATAACATTAATAAAGCTCATAAGCTCATTAATAAAGCTCATAAGCATCAAAGCTCATAAAACTAATAACATTGCATACACAGAGAAAGAATATGTTGTTTAAAAAGCAGAGGGGCTTTTGGAAATTACAATACTGAAAGCGGAAATAGCCAGCAGAAAGTTAAAAGGAAAACCCCTTAGAAGGAACAAAAAGGAAAAAATGATGAGGGCAGAAAGGAAGCAAGACAATAAGAGAGAAAACAGAACCTCAAACTATGTGGTCCAACATCCAACATAATAAAAGCTCCAGAGAAAACACACAAAAAAATTACCAAATATTTTTTTAATTTCCAAGACTGAAGAACACCAATCCTCACATTTAAAAGACCCAATGAGTACAAAACATGGTTTTAAAAAAATGTATGAATAACAAAGCATATTAGAGTGAAATTTTATAATTTCACAATATTAAAAACATATAAAATATTAGAGGAAAATGTTATAAACAAAGGATTGGTAATTAAAATGCTTTAAAGCAATAGTAGAAACCGTAAGACAATGAAGTCAATGCCTTCAAGTCCCTGAAAGAAATGCTCTCAAGCTGTAATTCAATGCCTAACTACACTATCAATGCAAGGGAGATAAAAAAAAAACCTTGTTACACATGTAAGTTATCAAAAAAGAAAAAGAAAACCTGGGATCTAGAAAAAGGAAGATCCTACACATGGCAGAAGCAAAGGAGATTCCCCAGGATAATGGTGAAAGGAAGCTAACAGCTTGAGTAGAGGAGGACAGAAGGCTTCAAGATACTCAATGAGGGGGAAAAGGTTAATTGGTAGATTCCCTGATGAACTCTACCAAAAAGAGCAGTTCTGCTGGTAGAGCAGAAATAATTACAGGAACAGAAAACCCGCAAGTTAAAAATAAAGTAAATTACTAAACAACAGAAAAATCATACTCAAAGGGTCATATAAAAAAGTAAATATAATTAGTTATCTACTTGGTTCTAACAACACAAACACTGAATACAGAAATTATATTTAGAAAGTTGAAATTCTGGCCAAGATGGAGGTAGATAGGTAGATATCTTTGCCTCCTTGCACAATCAAAAGGATAGGTAGATACGCTTTGCCTCTTTGCACAATCAAAAGGACAATAATGAATTAAAAGAAAAACAAATAACCAGAACTGCCAGAAAAGTCAATCTGCATGGAAGTCCGACAACCAAGAAGTTAAAGAAAAAATATTTATCCAGACTGGTGGAGACGGGAAGTGGGGGCAGAGAGGACTTACAGCAAGGCAGCGGCTGACAGCCCAGGCGGTCCCACATTTGCATGAGGATAAACTGGGAGGAGCAAATGGGGAGCAAGACAGACCACACAATCCAGGGTTCCAGAGTGGGGAAATAAAGCTTCAAAACCTCTGACTGTAAAAATCTGGGAGGGTTGAGGCAGCAGGAGAAACAGCCTCACAGGAGAGACGTTGGAGAGACCCACAGGGTCCTAGAACACACACAAACCCACCCAAAAGGGCCCAATTTGCTTGTGGGTAGCGGGGGAAGTGACTGAAAGTCAGCCAAAAGCAGAGCAAGTGGCATTGTTCTCTCTCTGACCCCTCCCACACATACTGTGACACAAGGCAGCCATGTGGGCTGCCCAGGCCTGATGAATATCTAATGCCCCACACCAGGCATTCTAAGACAAAAAAATATGGCCCAAATAAAAGAACAGATCAAAACTCCAAAAATAGAATCAAGCAGTGAAGAGACAGCCAATCTCCTACACGCAGAGTTTAAAACACTGGTAATCAGGATGCTCACAGAAATGGCTGAGTATGGTCACAAGATAGAGAAAAAGTGAGGGCTATGAAAAGTGAAATAAAGGAAAATGTACAGGGAACCAACAGTGACAGGAAAGACACCAAAACTCAAACCAACAATTTGGAGCAGAAGGAAGAAATAAACATTCAACTGGAACAGAATGAAGAAAGAAGAATTTAAAAAAATGAGGAGAGGCTTAGGAACCTCTGGGACAACCTTAAATGTTCCAACATGAGAATCATAGAGGTGCCAGAAGGAGAAGAGGAAGAGTGAGAAATCGAAAACTTATTTGAAAACATAATGAAGAACTTCCCTAATCTGGCAAAGGAAATAGACTTCCAGAAAGTCCAGGAAGCTCAGAGTCCCAAACAAGTTGGACCCAAGGAAGCACACACCAAGACACATCATAATTACATTAGACAAAATGAAAGATAAGGAGAGAATCTTAAAAGCAGCAAGAGGAAAGACAGTTACCTACAAAGGAGTTACCATTAAATTGTCAGTTGATTTCTCAAAAGAAACTTTCCAGGCAAGAAGGGGCTGGAAAAAAGTATTCCAAGTCATGAAAAGGGCCTACATCCAAGACTGTTCTATCCAGCAAAACTTTTATTTAGAATGGAAGGGCAGATTAACTTGACCCAAATAAGGTCAAGTTAAAGGAGTTCATCATCACCAAGCCCTTATTATATGAAATGTTAAAGGGACTTATCCAAAAAAAGATCAAAACTATGAAGAGTAAAATGACAACAAACTCACAACTATCAGTTACTGAACCTAAAAAAAACCAAAACCAAAAACCAACTCAGCAAACAACTAGAACAGCAACAGAATCAAAGAAATGAAGATCACATGGAGGGTTATCAGTGGGGAGGAAGAAAATGGGGAAGGTACAGAGAATAAAAAGCATAAATGGTAGGTACAAAATAGACAGGGGGCGGTTAAGAATAGTACGGGAAATGGAAAAGCCAAAGAACTTATATGTAGGACCCATGGACATGAACTAAGGTGGAGGAATGCTGGTGGAAGGTGGGATGCAGGGCAGAGGAGAATGAAGGAAAGAAAAAAATGGAACAACTGTAATAGCATAATTAATAAAATATATTTCAAAAAATTATATTCATACCATCAACTACATATTTAAAGATTACATATATTAGTATATTATACTGTAAGTTATATATGAGAGGAGACCCAAAAAGAATGGAATTATCTTCTGGAGGGCAGTTCCCTTGTAGCACCGGCTTCCCTTGTTAGGTGAGTGTTCTAGGAAGCCATCTGTATCAGTGTTCCAGATGGCATTACTGTGAGAGGCTACATGCAGCTTCAGCGATTTTTTTTGAAGACTCTTTCAATGCATTTGCCCATTTAATGATGGGTGACTTACAAGCACACCTGCCCACATTGTGCTGAGTGTTCAGCAGTTTTTGACCAAAAACGGCATGACCTCTGTGCCCCTTTCTCCCTATTCACCCAATCTTGTCCCAAGCGACCTTTTTTTGTTTCCCTGGATGAAAAAAGTCCTCAAAGGGAAATGTTTCACCAATGTGTAAAAGATTAATTAAAAAACAGCCAAAGCACTAAAAGGCATCAAAATGGATGAGTTCAAAAACTATTCTGAGGAGTGGAAAAAATGTCTCAATAGGTGTGTTGCATCAAAAGGAGAGCACTTTGAAGATGCCTGAGGTTTAAACATGTAATATATGTGTGTATATATATATATATTTAAATATATATATTATATAATATATAAATATATTTATTTATTTATTTATTTATATAAATTCTGGGATTTTGGGGATCCCCATTCACATTTATATACATCACAATTTATGATGACAGAGAGTACGTAAAGGTGCTAAATCTTCATTTTCAGATGTCAACCCAAAGAATAGCGACAATTTTTTTTTTTAGAACAGAGAAAAAGAACACTTAAGCAGCTAATAAAAAAAGGCAGTTGCTTCTGGGGATTGACACAAGATGGTTGGAAAAATTGGAGCAGCAGACAACAAAAGACAAGAGCTGAACTCAATCAATCAATCAATCATACAAAATTCATCCCTTTTTTGGGTCAATTCTGTAAGATTAAAATTCTGTAGGCTGGCCACCAACAGTGAGATACACCAGTCCTGGGTTGAAACAGATTTGGACAGGTCTCTGACCACCATCAGGTCTCATTCCAAGTGCTCGACTCTAATTTGAATCAGACAAATGCTATCTCCAGAAAACAAGTTTGTCAACTTTCCTCAGCAGGCCTTTATGTCTTGTCAGTTTTTTTTTTATGTAATCCTATCAAATCTACTACACTGACTTTAACTGCTCAGAGGAAATGAAAACTATCTGGAACCAAGCAGTATTCCAGAGCATCCGTATTAAAAGTATACTCAATAATCACAGAAGGGCAGATTCGAGAGTGACAGCCGATGCCTTGTTCTACCCTTTGCCTGGGTTCACACTTTCTTGGCCTTCTTTCCTCTGCTTCCCTGACTCAAATCCACATAAAACGTAATTCCTATTTCACACAATTACTCAGAAAATGGTATTAAATACAAGTCATTATAGTAATAAATTCTGCTTAGTATTTCATTTTGTTGGAATATAGATACTACAAGTATAGGCATAAACAAGGGATGGAATTTGTACTCAGAAAAATGAGAATTAAGATGTTCTGTTTCAGATTTATTTAAATCAGTTCACAGTTAAAATTCTATGACACTACTTATTCCTATAAATAATACAGAGTAGGACAAATAATACAATAATAAGTAATAATGTAAGAATAAACTGTTTCACATACTCACAACTGTAAACCCTATGTCTGTTTTTCTTCAACATCAAATAAAGTCCTATACACATGCATTCATATCTGAAGACTGAAAATGACCTAACAGCCCAGACCTCACCGATTCCTATCACAGTACTTGGTCAGATCCAAACTAAGAATAAGTCAAAACATTTCTTGTGCCCCCGTAGTACTCTACAAAATTAATGAACCAATTATGCAAGGCTTGGAAACTTAGAATGATTCCACAGCCAAAAGTTTACTTTAGGGCAAATATTGAGTTCAACCTATCCCAAATTTCCAGATAAGCACTAAAATTTTTGGAGTACGTCCAAACAAAATATTGGTCAGGTTCTCCTTAGTATGAATCTTGGCCTTCAGGTCTGGCTCTTACCAGATCAGCCCCCAAGGTAAAAAGAAACATTCCTAGGAAATGCAACCAATGGCTTTCAAGGCTCCACACCACAGGGTACCCTGTATGACCATCTAGGGATAAGGAAGTAAACCAAAAGCCCATGAATTTCAATTCCTCTTCCTAGCTTTTTTTCCTAATACATTTCAACTCTGATTTTTATGACAAAAATGTCACCAAAATAACAGTGTATCATAATAAGGGATCATTTTTTTTAAAACAGAATCCAGTTTTGGGAAAACTATTATGACATCAGAATTAAGGGGACTTCCACAGCATTTCAAAATGTCTTCTTCATATTCCGAATGAAAGGCTTTACTAAGTATTTTATATACGTATAAAACACTACTTCACATTAACTGTGGTAGCAAGTACAAGAAATTTTATACTAAACAAATAAAATCCAGATATTGGTGGCATCCTATTTTTCATAGCTTGAAAGTTATGTATCTCAATCTGTAGTTAACTATAAAGTAGACTAATCTAGATAATTTTTGAACTGTTTTAAAAACACTGCATTGGTTCTGGCTTTAAGCAATCTTAACCATTGGTTCTGATTAAGATTTACCCAATGGAAAACTATACAGGTTTATTTGTAAATAATCATACATGAGACAAACTGTAACAGACTATTTACAAATTCCTAGTGCTATAGTATTTAATACTGGAGTTTACAACCTGAAATTTGTCCCAAACTTGACCTCTCCTCCAAGGAATTAGAGATCACCCAAGGTTACATAATTCCTTCATCAGGATTACCTGGAAAGCAGAATCTACCTAATATAAAACTCAAAATTGTAATAGCTAAATCAAGTTATCGCTTCACTTTATCCAAATGCCTTTGATCCAAAAGAAACTCACTTCTTTTTTCCAAAGTGCAAATAGTCCAATTCGTAAATCCTGCTCACTCCCGGTCAAAACCACCTGCAGGTTTTGAAAAGGACACTCCTTTTTATTAAGAATTAGATTCCATCCAAGTGTTGAAAAAATAATCTAGTCGCATGGTTTGAAATAGACGTTTCTTAACTGCCCTGTTTCACATGGAGTCTGTTACACATTATTTCCACATCAGACTTAATTGGGGATATCACACCAACGATGTTACTGGCTATCAATACAGAATATGAGCCTTTTTGGCTGTTAAGCAGTACGTTAATCCCTTGTGATAATAGACCATAGAATATGTCAGCATTTACAAAAAATAGTATGTTACCTGTAATACAAACATACAAACTTAGTGTTCAGTTAGGATCTCTTTTACTAAACATCTATATTAAGGAGTTGCCAAGTTAGCTGGAGTTTTACAGTTTCTCTGTCTCTTTTTTGTTCACCCAACTGGTATATGCAAACTAAATAAACTGCTATTTTAAACAAAAAGCTAAGAGATCTAAAACAAAATAGGATACTTGGATAATACGGAAGTTGTGAGACACAAAAATCCCTCGTATTATGGACTAGAAAAGATGAAGAGCTCATCTACAAAGGCTGGACTGGGTGGGGGATGGGGGCAGAGTATGCAATAATCTGACCGTCCTAATCTGTGCACTTTCCGTGAAGAATTGAGGCAAGACGCAAAGTCATGCCCATTTAAACCGTTCTTCGAAACATCATGCAGGAACCCATGACAATCTTCCTCTTTCGGTCCTAGACCAAGTACGGGGCAGGAGGAAAAGAAAGTGAAAAAAATATATGGCCCTAAGAGTCTTCAAAGAGTAGAGCAGCCTAGGAGCTGCCCATAAATCTGGGAAGCGATATTGCCGGAACCTCCCACGCGAAACAAAACATTACAGTTTCAAAAAAGTTCCCCGCGCCCCGCCCTCCACCTGGGCCTACAGGGTGCGTCCCGCGCCGAAACCCCCTGACTCACAGGTGTCCTTGGGGCAGGGCCTACAGGCACTGCCCTCCCAGGAGCTCCAAGGCCGGAGCGACGACAGACCCGCGCGCTCGATCGTAGCTTTCGCCTGAGCCAGAGGTAGTGGCCCGCGTAATGGCTAGGCCCGGTTCCGGAACCGGATTAGTTTCTAAACTCCGGACTCCGCGGCCGGGGAGGAGAGACACGAGAAGAGGCAGAGCCAGCAAGGTGTAGGAGGTTGAAAGCGTTGGCAAGAAGCGGAAGACCAAAAAGTAACTCAAAGAGCGGCATAGAAAGCACTGTCAGAAATACCCGGAAGACCGACGTGACCCCGGATGGGAATAGTTGGGAGCGCAGTTACACTTCCGGCAACATTCCCGCCTCCTGCCTCCAGCCGCCTGCCTCCTGCCTCCTGCCTCCTGCCTTTTCCAGGTGCGCAGGCGCAGGCTTGGTGGAGTCTGGGGTTGTTTAAAGATGGTGTTAGAGGTTCTTGGTCTAATAATGAACTGGTTCTTGGTGTCTCAGGCGGGTGACTCCTCCTACTTTTTCCAAATCCAGTTTTTCTGTCACTCTTCTACACCAGTCTGTATTAAGCTTTTTTACTTTAAATTATTTTATTTTTAGAGAAAGGGGAAGGGACAGAGAAAGGGAGAGAATCACTAATGTGTGGTTGCCTCTCCCGTGTCCCCTGCAAGGGACCTGACCTGCAACCCAGGCATGTTCCCTGACTGGGAGTTGAACCAGCGACCCTTTGGTTCACATGCCGGCACTCAATCCACTGAGACACATCAGCCAGGGTTGTATTAGGCTTTAATTGTTATTCCCTGCCCCTACCATTGAGCTGTGAACTACTTGAGTGTGAAATCCCTTATTTATTGCTTAAGCCCACACTCAGCACCTTGCCAGTAATAATAGCTGACATTCCCTAATTCAACAAATATTTAATATTTCTTCTTGAATGAGGTTTAATAGTTGTGAAGATCTTACTGAATTTATTGGTGTAATTCTGTTCACAATATTCTTTATTGTCCTTTCATATCTATAAAATCTCCCCTTGGTTCATTCCTAAAATTGGTAGTTTGTGTCATCTTTCTTTTTTCCTGGTCAATATGGGAAGAGGCTTATCAACTTTACCGATCTCAAATCTCAAAGCCAGCTTTTGTTTTCACAGATTTTCTGTATTGTTTTTGTTTTCTATGTCATTTATTTATGTGTTATGTTTATTTCGTTACTTCTGCCTTTAAATTTGTTTAAAGCTTTAAAATTCTGTATTTTCCTTTTTATCGAATTTGTGGGGGTGACATTGGTTAATAAAATTATATAGGTTTCAGGGGTACAATTCTATAATACTAATTTTATAGGTTCTTCACTTGAAAACTGAGGTCATTGACTAGAGATGTTTCTTGTTTTGTAATATAAGTATTTGGTGGGATGTGTTCCTCAAAGTACTGCTTTAGCTGCGTCCCATACATTCTGATACAGGATACAGCCGAAGTAACTCCTGCTTGAGTGTGGTTGGTAGTAATAATATAGGTGTAATAATTTATTCTAATTTGAACATTTTACCTAAAATAGCATATGGTGTGCTTGAAGGTGATATTGTTATGTTACAGAATTACATTCTTATGATTTTGTAACAAATGAGTTTATAATTAAAAGGGGGCCATTATTTGTGCCAGATCCCATATATTGTGTTTCTGTTTTCCTTCATTTCAAAATATACTCTAATCTCCCTAAGATTTTTCTTTGCCCTGTAGGTTGCTTCTGTGTTATATAGTCTCCAAATATTGAGGTATTTTCCAGATATCTTTTTGTTATTGATTTCTAATTCCATTATGATCAGATAATATACTTTGTATAATTTGAATCATTCTAAATTTCTTGAGACTTGTTATGTAACCCAGAATATGGTCTGTCTTGGTAAATGTTCAGTGTGCATTTAAAATGAATGCATATTCTGGAGTTGCTGAGTGAATTGTTCTACAGATGTCAATCACATCAAGTTGGAAGATACGATTGTTCAAATCTTTGAAATCCTAGGAAATTTAGAGCATACTAATTTTCTGTCTACTTATTCTATTAATTATTAACAGAAAAGTATTAAAATATCTGACTGTAATTATGGATTATCCTTGTTCTCGTTATCAGTTTTTGCTTCATTTATATTGAAGCTCTAAAAGTTAGTTGCACAAACTTTTAGAATTGTTCTGTTATTTAGATGAATTTATCCTTGACAAAATTGATTTATGGAAAGTATTTTATCATTATGAAATGATCCACTTTATAAATGACCCACCTTTTTCTAGTAATAGTCTTTGCTCTAAAGTGTATTTTATCTGGTGGTACTGAAGACACTCTAGCTTTCTTTTTTATAGTGTTAACATGGTATATTTTTAAAAGAAAAGATAATTCCAGTTCTATAAAAGTCCTCCAGAAAATAGAAAAAGAAGAAACACTTTCCAGTTCATTCTATAAGGCCACCATTACTCTGATATCCAAACCCAAGATGTTTCAAGAAAAGAAAACTACACACCGATTTTTTTAAAAATATAGATGCAAAAGTCCTTAACAAAATTCTAGCTATATTTATTTCACAATATATAAAAAAAGTAATACATCATGACCAAATAGGGGCTTATCTCAGGAATGCTAGTTTGAATTAACATTGGAAAGTCAAACAATATAATTCACTATATTAACCAGGACTAAGAAAGTAAAATTGTATGATTGTTTCCATAGATGTGGCAAAAGCATTGGACCAAGTCTAATATTCTAGTGATACAGAAAAACTTCCTTGATTTAAAAAGCATCTATAATAAAAAAACATACATAATGGTAAAGAAATGAATGTTTGGCTGTAGGATCAGGAACAAGGTAAGGATATCTGCACTAACCACTTCTGCAACATTGTAATAGGGGTTCTAGCCTATACAATAAGGCAAGAAAAAGAACTAAAAGTCATCCAAATTTGAAAGCCAGAAGTAGAACTGGCTTAATTTGCAGATGACATGGTCTATGATGAAAGTCCTATATAATCTAGGAAAGGCTACTGGAACTAATAAATGAGATCAGCAAGACAACAGGATATAAAAGTCAATGTACAATACAATGGTTGATTTCATTTCTGTTATACTAAACAAACAATCTGAATTTTAATTTGAAAATAGCAACAAAAATATGAAATACTTAAAAATAAGTTTGATAAAAGATATACAAGTTCTACACAGAAAACTTAAAATATGCTGACAAATTTAAGACACAAACTGACAGGCCATGTCATGGGTCAGAAGACTCAATGTTGTAAAATGTCAAATCTCCACACCAATCAATAGATTCAATACCATTCCAGCAAAATTTAAGTAGATTTTTTTTTAGTAGTTTACAAAGGGATTACAAGTTTGCATTGAAATGGCCCTGACTAGTATGGCTCAGTGGGTTGGGCATCATTTTGCAAACTGAAAAGTTACCAGTTGGATTCCTGATCAGGGCATATGTCTGGATTGCAGACAGATCCCCAGTTAGGCACATGCAAAAAAGCAGCCAACTGATCAATGTTTCTCTCCCTCTCTATCCTTCCTTCCCCTCTCTCTAAAAATAAATAATGAAAATTTTAAAAATAAAAATGAAATTTATATGGAAATGCAAAGGTCCTAGAATAACCAAAACAATTTTTAAAAAGAAAAACAAGGCTGGAGAACTTACACTATACTGCCTGATCTTAATATTTATTATAAAGTTACATTAATTCAGGTAGTGTAGAATTGATGTAAAGAAAAGAAACAAACAGATGTAACTGAATAGAGAGTTACAAAAAAGTCCTGTATATCATGAACTGATCTTTAACAAAGGACAAACGCAATTAAGTGGAAGAAAGATTTTTCAACTAATAATACTGGAACATTAGGGTATCCTAGACAAAGATAAACAAAATTTCATACTGCATGGGAAAATACAAAATGGATCCTAGATATAAATACAAAATTTCAAACTCCTGAAAAAAAAAAACAAGAAAAATACTTGTGGCCATAGGCTAGGCAAAGATTTCTTAGGTGTGATACCTAAAAAAACTATCCTTAAAAGGAAAAAAAGTGATAAATTGAACTTGGTCGAAATTAAGTACTTCTTTTCAAAAGACGTTATTAAAAAATGAAAAGACTAGGACTTCCAGTCAAGATAGAGATGTAGGTAAACACACTTCAACTCCTTGCACAACTACAGAAAAAATTACAACTACACCTCAAAACAACACCCAAAACTGTCAGAAAATCAAGCTGTATGGAAGACCAACAACCAATGATTTAAAGAAGCCACATGCATACAGACAGGTAGGAAAAGTGGAGACACCATGTGGCACAGAGAGGGAGAGAATGGGTGGTCCCACATTCACAGGTGGTAGATAAGAATCAGGAGGAATACCTTAAGAGTGAGGGATTCCCAGACCCAGGCCAGACCACACAGCTCAGGGGTCCAGCACGAAGAAGATAAATCCCCATAACTTCAGGCTGTAGAAAACAGTGAGAGTTGGGATGGCAGTAGGAACTGCCTGGTTTTCTGGAGACTCCTGTTAAAGGACCTGAACAGACTTAGAATTTATGCAGACCCACCCTACTAGGGTAACAGCTGGGAGGGCACCAGTTACTTATAGGAAGAAAGTGAAGTGACTGGAAATAGAGCAAGTGCTGGGAAAACCTCCAGAAGCCAGGTACTGGCATTGTCCGCACTCTGAGCCCATCCCACAGAGCCACAAAGTGGTGAAGTGAGTTGTCCCACCCAGGCAATTACCTAAGGCTCTGCCACACAATTTATAGGTAACTTTTCTATAATAGGCCACACTACTAAGAGGCAAAGCAACTCTAGCTAATACGCAGAAACAAACAGGGAGACTGCCAAACTGAGGAGACAAAGAAATATACCCCAAATGAAAGAACATAACAAAATCTTAAAAAAAGAACTAAATGAAATGAAGATAACCAACCTATCAGATGCAGAGTCCAAAACACTGGTTAGCAGGATGCTCAAAGAACTCATTGAGTACAGCAACAGCATGAAAAAACGACCTGGGCAGAAATGAAGGTTACATTAAGTGAAATAAAGAAAAATCTACAGGGAACCAACAGTGGAGGGGATGAAGCCGAGATTCAAATCAACAAATTGGAACATAAGGGGAAAAAAAGCATTCAATCAAAACAGCAAGAAGAAAAAGGAATTCAAGAAAAAATAAGAATAGTATAAGGAGCCTCTGGGACATATCTAAATGTACTAACATCTCAGTCATAGGGATGCCAGAAGGAGAAGAGGAAGAGAAAGAAATTGAAAACTTATTTGAAAAAATAACAAATGAAAACCTCCCTAATTTGGCAAAGGAAATAGATATACAAATCCTGGAAGCAGAGAATCACAAACAAGTTGGATCCAAAAAGGAACACATCGAGACACATCATAATTAAAATTCTAAAGATTAAAGATAAAGAAAGAATCCTAAAAGTACAGAGTGACCTACATGGGAGTTCCCATAAGACTATCAGCTGATTTCTCAAAAGAAACTTTGTAGGCTAGAAGGGACTAGCAAGAAGTATTCAAAGTGATTAAAAGCAAGGTCCTGTGTTACTCTATCCAGCAAAGCTAGCATTTGGAATGGAAGGGCAAATAAAGTGCTTTCCAGACAAAATAAAGCTAAAGAAGTTCATCATCACCAAGCCATCATTACATGACATGTTAAAGGGACTTATTTAAGAAAAATAAGATCAAAACTATGAACAGTAAAATGGCAATAAATTCACCACTATACCCATTTGAATCTAAAAAACAAACCACAAGCAAGCAGAACAGGAACAGAATCGTAGATATGGAGATCATTTGGAGGGTTATCAGCTGGGAGGGGAAAGAGAGAAAATGGATGAAATGGTGCAGGGATTAAAAAGCATAAATTGGACCGTGGGCCTGCGAACCAGTCTATCGCGGTTCGATTCCCAGTCAGGGCACATGCCTGGGCTGCAGGCCAGTTTCCGGCAGGGGCCAGTTCTCTGCAGGGGATGCACAAGAAGCAACCATACATTGATGTTTCCTTCCTCTCTCCTTCCCTTCCCCTCTAAAGATAAATAAATAAAATTTTTAAAAAAGCATAAATTGGTAGGCATGAAATAGACAGGAGGAATATTAAAAATAGTATAGGAAATGGATCAGGCAAAGAACACGTATGCATGACCCATGGACATTATCTAAGGGGGGAGGGGATTGATGGGGGGAATGGAGGTACTGGGCTGGGAGTAAAGAGAAAAAAATGAGGTTATATACAACTGTAATAGCATAATCAATAGGATACATTTTTAAAAACATAAAAATAAAATAAAAAATAAAAAGACTAGCCAAAAATTAGAGAAGATATTTGCAAATGACATCTTTGATACAGAACTAGTCTCCAGAATGTTATTTTTAGAAACTCTTATCACTCAACTATAAGAAAATAAGCAACTCAATAAGCAAGTGGATATAAAGTATGAATAGATACAAAGAAGCCATATGAATGGCAAATAAGCAATGAAAAGATACTCAACTGATAAGTCATTAGAAAAATATAAATTAAAACCACAATGAAATACCACTACCTACCTATTAATGATAAAATTGGAAAGACTAGCCATACCAAGTGCTGGTGAGACTATAGAGTGACTAACTCTCATACATCTCTAATGAGAAGGTAATGATACTATTTCTTTGGAAAATGCTTTGGCTGTTTCTTTAAAAGTTAAACATAGATTTACATGTGACCTAGGCATTCCACTACTAGGTATTTACCCAAAAGAAATTAAAGCATATGTCCACACAAAGACTTATACACAGAATACCTAAGGCTCTGCCCCTTACTACATAACAGGAGCGCTGAGACAAAATATATATATATATATATATATATATATATATATATATATATGGCCCAAATGAAAAAACAGATCAAAGCTCCAGAAAAAATACAACCAAGTGATGAAGAGATAGTCAACCTATCAGAGTTCAAAACACTGGTAATCAAGATGCTTGCAGAAATGGTTGGGTATGGTCACAAGATAGAGGAAAAGTGAAGACTATGAAAAGTGAAATAAAGGAAAACATACAGGGAACCAACAGTGAAAAGAAGGAAACTGGGACTCAAATCAACAATTTGGAGCACAAGGAAGAAATAAACATTTGACTGGAACATAAAGAAGAAAAAAGAATTCAAAAAATGAGGAGAGGCTTAGAAATCTCTAGGACAACTTTAAACATTCCAACAGGAGAATCATAGGGGTGCCAGAAGGAGAAGAGGAAGAGCAAGAAATGGAAAACTTACTTGAAAACATAATGAAGGAGAACTTTCCCAATCTAGCAAAGGAAATAGACTTCCCAGAAGTCCAGGAGGTTCAGGGAGTCCCAAAGAAGCTGGACCCGAGGAAACACACACCAAGGAACATCAGAATTACATTACTCAACATGAAAGATAAGGAAAGAATCTTTTTTTAAACAAGTTTTTTCCCTCCTTTTAAAACATTTTAAAAATATTTTATTAATGTATTTTTAGAGGGGAAGGGAAGGAGAGAGGGAGAGAAGTATCAGTGTATGATTGCCTCTCATGCATCCCCTGCTAGTAACTGGCCTGCAACCCAGGCATGTGCCCTGACTGGGAATCTAACCAAGATCCTTTGGTTTGAAGGCCCATACTCAATCCACTGAGCTACACCAGCCAAAATAAGGAAAGAATCTTAAAAGCAACAAGAGGAAAGGAGACAGTTACCTACAAAGTTGTGCTCATAAGACTATCGATTGGTTTCTCAAAAAAAACCTTGCAGGCAAGAAGGGGCTGGAAAGAAGTATTCAAAGTCATGAAAGACAAGGACCTACATCCAAGATTGCTCTATCCAGCAAAGCTATCATTTAGAATGGAAGGACAGATAAAGTGCTTCCCAGCTAAGGTCAGGTTAAAGGAGTTCATCATCATCACGCCCTTATCATATGAAATGTTAAAGGGACTTATCTAGGAAAAAGAAGATCGAAACTACAAACAGTAAAATGACAACAAACTCACAACCATCAATAACTGAACCTAAAAACAAAAACAAAAACCAACTAAGCAAACAACTAAAATGGGAACAGAATCACAGAAATGAAGATCACATGGAGGGGTATCAGTGAGGAGGGAGAGAGAGAGAGAATGGGGGAAGGGTACAGGGAATAAGAAGCACAAACGGTAGGTACAAAACAGACGGGGAGGTTAAGAGTAGTATGGGAAATGGAGAAGCCACAGAACTGATAGGTATGACTCATGGACGTGAACTAAGAAGAGAATGCTGGAGGGAGGGGCATGCAGGGCGGAGAGGATAAAAGGGAGGAAAAACTGGGACAACTATAATAATGTAATCAATAAAATATACTTAAAAATCACATTTGTTAATATCACTTTTAATATCATCGAAAGTACGTATTTAGAAGCTGCGAAGATTTGTGTTGATGCAACTTTTACAAAATTCTTAATTTTTTGAAAGCTCAATTATATCAGTGACAACAAATACTATCATTTGTTTTCCTCTGAAATGATAGTTCATTTATGTTTGGGAAAATACTTGCCAACTACCCAAATCTAAATAACCAGTTTGTTGTTAGTAGATATTTCAATAAAACTGATAAAAACAGCGAGTTCAGCTTGCAACTCAAATGATCCCAAAGGCACTTTTTCTTGAGGCAAAACAGTTCTTTGGTATGCAACAGAAGGGCCTCATGAATACCTCTTGTTTTTTTCATACAAAATATTTTCAAAGATGTGAGTTTAAGGGCTAACATATAATTGAGTTAATAATTTCACTGATTAGAAACATTCTTAAATAAAATTGCTTTTATTTTTTAACTGCAAGAGAATGGCAATGAAGGATACAGAACTGTTGATTCGTGCTAGTGATCTTCAACTGAAGGTAATTTTGCCTTGAGGGTAGATTTAGCAATGTCTGGAGACTTTGGGGTTATCATAACTTGACAGTGAGCATGGTCACTTCTGGTATCTAATGAGTAGAAGCCAGGAATGCTGCTAAACATCCTAACAATGCACAAGGCAGCCCCCACAAAAAGTATTATCAAGCCCAGTGGTCCATTGTGTATCATATTTTGTTTATTCATCAGGTGATAGACATTTTGACTGTTTCCTCTTTTTTGTTATTAAGAATAATGCTGCTATGGACATTCATGAGTAAGTATCTGTATTAGCATATGTCTTCAAGTATCTGGGTTGTAATCCTAGGAGTGAAATATCTAGGTCATATAGTAACCTATGCTTAATTTTTTGAGGAACTGCCAACTCTTTTCTAAAGTGGCTGCACTATTTACATTTTCAATGGCGGTGTATGAGTGTTCCAATTTCTCTGCATACTTGTCAGCCCTTGTTATTCGATTATAGACATCTTAATGGATGCGAAGTAGGATCTCATGGTCTGCAGCGATTTGCTTTGTAACCATCAAAGCAGACGGTGAAACCATGAAAAAGGTAAATAAATTCTTAGCATTATTATGGAAATAATTTTGACCTCATGACTCCTGAAAATGTCTGTGGATCACACTTGGAAAACAGCTAGAGCAGGGTATGGCAGAATACCTACCAAGAATTGCTAGTAGAGAGACTTATTGACAGCTTATTATGTGCCAGGCACTTTATGTAAATGATTTCTTGTAATCTGGATAACTTTATGGTTACTACTTTTGTTATCCTCACTGCACAGATGAGAAAACTGTGTCTCAGTGAAGTCAAGCAACTTGCTCAGTGGCCCACAATTTCAAAACCAAGCTTTGAACCTAGAGAGCTTGAGTCCAGCACTCCGGCCCCTCCCCTGGCGTGCAGTAGGCCCTCCCTGCACTCAAACTCAGCTTTGGAGTGGAGTCAGGGAAGAAAGGCAGCAGTAAGGGACTTGGGGGCTTTTGATAAAGTTGTTCTACTGGTTATTACTTTTATATTTGGCATGTAATTGGTTCTGCGGTTCTTCTGTGATGTGAAATCATCTACAAATTCTAGGTTCCTTCATTCTTCCTTTATTAACTTAACATCTCAATACTCCTCTCTAACACTTTCTGCTATCGCTGATGAAATTTTGGCTTTCTGGAAGCAAAAATGGGGCAGGAAGACAGATCATTCAGAGAAAAGCTGATAATCACCTGTCCACACAGCCCTCTTGGCACAGAAGAGACGGTTTTCAGAATCTACCTACTGAAGAAACTGGAAAGAATTTACAACAAGGCGGTGAGACGGTGGGAGCACTCCTTTCTTTGGGCATAAGTGTACATCAGTACATTCAAAAACCATCTTCAAGGTTTTACCACTCTTGTTTAAGCTTTGATATATATTAAAAATATAAATGCAACCTCTCCCTAAGACGAATAAAAGGATATAAAGATGCTCTGGAGAAAACACCAAGCTGAAATCTGGCATTTATATTGCAGTGTGGGACTGCAGTGGTGTGTTTGGAGGTGGCCATGTGTGGAATGGAACAGAGAGAGGATATAAAAACAATGCAGTGATTGAACTTTGTATCCATTATAAGCTGTATCCATCATCTGGTGCACCCGTGTATCTTGGGGATGCAGTGGCAAACAAGCCTGTCCAAGTCCCCACCTTCATGTAGCTTACATTTCAGAGAGAATCACCTTTACAAATTTAGAAGCAAAAATTTAATTTTCGTGGCGACCGCTGAGCGCTGGCCAGGTAGCTCAGTTAGAGCGGCATCTTGCTGCCCCCAAGGCTGCAGGCTCAACCCAGTCAGGACACACACAGGAATCAACCAATGAATGCCTAAGGAAGTGGAACAACAAACCGATGCTTTTCTGTCTCTCTCTATCTATCTCTCTCCCTTCCTCTCTCTCTAAAATAAAATTTAAAAAGTGGTGATAACTGATAAAGGTAAATATGTGTTTCTATAAGAGCAAATATCCTGGGGATGCGACATATAACAGAGGATGTGATGGCTGTAGACCTGGGCCGCTCAGGTCTCCTGTATGGGGAGCACAGTTGACTGAAACCCCAGCTGCTTCCTTTCTGGATCTACTACCACATCTGGAGCTGAAGCCAAGCTTCTTCTGAGCTGCAAATGGCCAGTGACTGAGCACAAGGATAAACTAGTGTCAGCCCATTCCTGCGAAGCACAGGACTCCTCTACAGGGCAAATTTGACTTTGAACTTCTCATTGGCCTAGACAAAACCTTCTTAGCATAGTGCTGCAGTCTTTTTTTACCCCATTCTCCTTCCTTCTATCTTTCCTTCAGACTTCCGCTGGAGCTTGAGGCTTTTCCGTGTTACTTTTATTTCCTCACCCTTTACCTTCCGCAGGACTCTCTTCCAATAAATCTCTTGCTTATTTAACACTATCTTAGTGTTAAATTCACTTATTTGAGGACGTGAACTAACACAGCAGCTTTCCCTGAGAAAGTGCCATTTAAGCTGAGACCTAAAGAAGTAAAAATTAGATGAAAATTTGAGAGAAGAAAAAGAACAGTCCTGAGTTAGACAGGAGTTTAGCACAGTGCCTGGCACATGGGTATTGCTCAATAAATATTGCTTGACTAAACTGAATGAAAAGTGCTTTATGTATGGCATATATCTATTCCTCACAAACAAGTTTACAAAAAGGAGTTCCATTATTATCCCTATTTTACAAATGACAAAACCGAGAATCAGAGCTGTAAAGGAGCTTGTCCAAGGTCAGCAAGTAGGTGAAAAGCACATCTAGGATACACACTCAGACTTGCTTGTTTCCAAGCCTGTTGTTTCTTATTGCTTAACTACCAAGTTATACTGGCTCCCTCCAGAGAAATTGAAAACAAGCTTTGAAAAGAAAGCCCCTTTAATGTAATTATTTTTACTCCATAATTCATCCAAAGGTCACTGCCTCTTCCAAAATAGGGCAGAGACATCCCAAATCACCCTGGGGATGTTTAAAGTTGTGAGACGCCTGGAAAAGGTGTCATTAACAAAGTCTATGCTGCAAGGAGGGTTCTATAGTTAGACCAACAGAAGTCTGAAAGAGATTCTAGGAAGTTCCTCTTCTTTAAGTTACACCAGGTGGAGATACATATACATTTTCTAATTGGGAGGGAGTGACTGACACCAGAGGTATAAGATAGAGTTAAATGATTATTATAGTATTAAAACCCTTTAAACTTGTCAGTTTCTCACTCTGCAGTGTGATCCTTCCCATGTCATGGGTACACTCTCATTCTTCTGCATGCAGTTTGAGAATATGTACTGGCTGCCAAGTTAAACCATGTTCCTGGGAACTCAAACACACTACTTGATAACTCTGTCTCTAAAGAGCTTATTGTAGAACAATCTCAGCGAGATTGTTTAACTAAAAACAAAAGTGTAACTAAAACAAAGTGTGGCAATTATCCCTGCTCTCCATTTTACATGAAAGGAAACAATGGTGTATTAAAGATACAAAAGGAAATAAGTTAATATGTACTAAGTCACTTTAAGTAAGTGAACATGTAATTTCAACTTAGGTATGGTCTGAGAATGGACAGCACAATCGACAATGGCAGTTGCAAATTCTGTGTAAATACACTGTGAATATAGTGCTCTAGTTATTCACCTGGATGGAGCCCTTAGAAATTTCAAGTTGAAATAACTGCCAAAGCCCTGGCTGGTGTAGCTCAGTGGATTGAGTGCAGGCCTGTGAACCACGTGATCGCGGTTCGATTCCCAGTCAGGGCACATGCCTGGGTTGCAGGCCAGTTCCCAGCAGGGGACTCACAAGAGGCAACCACACATTGATATTTCTCTCCCTCTGTCCTTTCCTTCCCCTCTAAAGATAAATAAAATAAATAAAAATAAATAAAATCTTTTAAAAAAAGAGAAATAACTGCCAAAGTTTCTCATGCCTTCAAAAATTACAATAATAAAATATAAATTTTAGTAGGAATTTGCTCAGACTGATAAATGACGGATTTGGTGAGGTGGGGCCTAATAGAATGTATTGCTTTCTATGATTATAAAAGTAATGAAAGCTCATCGGAGAAATTTTGAAAACTACAGAAATCTATTAGGAAATAAAATAATAAATTTATAGGATACAATATAACTAAAGTCTGTGAATCTGAAAATTGCTTTTTAAAAGGTTAATTTTATAAAGACAAAAATAAGAATTAAAATAGGTGCCACCCAATATTTCAATTTTTTGTCATCCTGAATGTTTGTTTAACAGGTATGATTCAATATGGGCTGGACTAAGATCATGGCCTTTAACTTTATTGCTTTGAAAACTAGAAAATGTACAATGTAAGATGATAGTCTAAAAGATTCAAAGTAAAAGATAAGTTCTATGACTTCTAACAGACTCAAAGTAAAAGATAAGTTCTATGAATAAAAAAATATTTCTCATTGGTACTTTCCAAACAGCTAGAAGAAT
Source organism: Sturnira hondurensis (assembly GCF_014824575.4). NCBI lineage: Eukaryota > Metazoa > Chordata > Mammalia > Chiroptera > Phyllostomidae > Sturnira > Sturnira hondurensis. The sequence continues at coordinate 6,674,194 of NW_028093985.1, read as the reverse complement.
AACTGCAATTGAGTCAATTAGTCAACCTCCCCCACACAAAAAAACTAATTTTTTTCATTGACCCAACAGTCACTTTTGAAATAGTATTTGATTTTTCTAAGCTGAGTTCTGAAATTGTATATCTATGCAGGCTTTTCAAGGTTTTGAAGAGGTTAACGAATTCTACAGAAATGTAAAAGAATAAAATCAGTATCACAAACACTTCTTTACAAAGTTCATCCGTAAGAATTAGTTTCACATTTACACTCCTTGATTTTTTTTCCTTTCTGGGAAGGTTTTCACCCACGATGAAATTCATGTATTTAATCAGCCATTTGGTCAATCAACAAATATTTACTGAGCACCCATCATTTTCCAGATTCTTTTCTAGGCAATAGTTACAACTTGAATGTCACTATTTGGGAGGTGGAGGGTGGTAGCAATGAATACCTGAATCCAGGAGATGGCTGTTAGAGAAGGAGCCCAAAGTTCAAAACCAAGCAAGCAGCATGTAAACAAGATGAAACCTCAAAATGGGCTGGCAAACTGTTTTCAAGAACGAGGGTTTCATTCAAAAGAATCTTCCGTCCAAAAGGAAAAGTGAAGAAAGGGTCTGGGAAAAAAGCAAACTTATTGTACAGAATGATAATTCTTTTAAGTGACAGAAGCCAATGCTTTAGTTTCTAAATTTTTCTATTTGTATTCTGTCCAGCTTTATACCACACTTTCTTCTTTTAAAACTTTCTTCTTAGGAAGTTCTACCCAGAAAAGAAGTTTTCAGGGGAATGTTAACCAGATGGCTTTTTCTAATCTTCCCCAGGAAAAATGCAAAGTAGGGTTTGAAAGTAACACTGCCACCTACAAGTAAGTACTTTGAACAAAAAATCACTGAAATTCCAGTCAGCTGGGTAAATGTCCAAGCTGCCAGAAATCTAAGAATAAGGCTTTGCAGTGAGGCTTCTAGTTTTCAGAAAATAGAAATGTCATTAAAATAAAATAAGAAAAGAAGAATAACTTCAAAGACTTGGTATCCTTCTATTACAAAAAGTCTATTTGCCTATGTATTTTATCTCTATATTAACTACATCTCTCCAGACATATAAGATCATTGGCCAAGTTATTTAACATCTCTGCATCTCGGTTTCCTTACCTGCATGGAATATTTTAATAGCACCTCCCTCTTTGCTGTGAAATTAAGTTCTTAGTGTGTATTAAGAATAGTTAAACTTCAAATAAAATTGAATACATATATATCCTGCAATCCAGCAATTCCACTCTTAAGTATACGTTCTAAGGAAATTCTTCCCCAAGAGACACATACAATCACGTTAATACCAATATTATTTCACATAGCAAGAAAACAGATAACCCGAAAATCTGTGGACAGGCAAGTGAATTATTCAATTATAGTTTATTTATAAATGTAATACAATACAGCAGTGAAAGTAAGTTAAAGCTTCATATATCAACATGTATGGACTTTATATTTCCTGTATGCTAAGGAAAAAAATTTAAAAAGCAAGTTGCAGGAGAAAATAACTACATGATTCCATTTATATAAAGTTCCAAAACACACGAAACTAGACAACTTATTATTTAGGAAAGAAAGCAGAGGGGTGAGGTAGGCAGTAGGGCCTGAAGGGGTAGGGGTCTCATCTCTTAAACGGTGTAATGGTTGCCTGGTTGTTCACTTATTGTTATTATTGCCATTTTTGTTTATACTACATGTATATGTTATGCATAATTATAAAATAACACTTTTTAAAATTAAGTATTATACCGCATAGGAGATTTATAATTAATGAAAGATACAAAGGTTTTACAAACATCCAAAATCCAGTCAAAAAATTTAATATGACCTCATTAGGCCTTCTAGGATTGAAATATTATGAATATAATTAATTGTTCAGTAGCCCCTTGGTCTTGAAGTGATTTGCAATTCTTCTGTGTTAAAAACTTGAACTATTCGTACATAAATTCTAGTTTTACAGAATTCCAGGCTATGGAATGAGCCTCTCTGACTGCTTGGAATACACCTAAAATTTTTACTTTATTGTTCTCTTCTTATCTTTATATACATGAGGATACGTGTGAATTTATTTTTTAATTATGATTTTTTTGTGTAAATGGTCTCCACAAGAAAGCCAACTTTTAGTGCTGGTGTTGGGACTGTAGAAAAAGTGAAACGGTCTAATTAAAAAGTGGTTACTAACTAGAAGTGTTATCCAAAAAATTATATTGGGAAATTTGCATTATGAAGATTTCTGAAGATGCCAAGATATGCACCCCAGGACTGAAGAGTGAAGGAATTATGGAGAGGAGGTTATTATGCTAAGAAGTGGTAATTCTCTTGACATACCACTCATACTCCCAATATATAGGCAAGAAACCTAGCTCAGAAATGTACATATTAGGACGTCAGACTTCATAATATTAGCCAACTCATTTTCCTTGCTGTGATTCCACCCTCCCTGAGCAAACTTGTGACTATAGTTCAACTTCCCATACTGCCTCCCTACATGGAGGGTAGACAGACCCAGCAGCACTGTGGTGGATATTTGCCCTTTACCCCCCCATATCCATTCTACCCATCCATCCTGCTTTCTGCCCCAAAGGCTGACTAATAGGGACTCTGTCTACTGGCTCTCTTGCCCCTTGGGCTTCCCTTTGACTTGGGCCAAGACAGAGCCTCAGGAGAGGATCAGAGGGAGGGAGAAAAAGACAGGTTGTGCTATTTATTCCCCAGGCTTCTCCGTGGTGTCATTGCAGGCTTGCTGCGCCCATGACTGCAGGTCTCGGATAGCCTTAGGGCTGTTTCAGTCTCTGGGTTCCGGTAATTGCTTCTTCCCCTCATTTCTTCAGGCCATCAGAAAGTCTGACCCTGTGACCCTGCTTTGCTCCCAGATCCCTGGAAGAGCAGTTCTCTGCAGCCTATCCCCAGAAGAAAATAGTCCTCCAAATAATCCATCAGGAGCAGCACCCAATGGATGGGGCCAAACCTCTCTGTACTTTTCCCATGAGATTATCGACGTACAGAGACAGCATCCAATGGGTGCTAGGATCTCTTTTTTGCTCCCTTTTGCTTCTGTCTTTCCATTTCTTTCCCTCTGCCCTATCCCCAGGATCCTCATCATCCAGTCAGTGCCTTTTGTGGTCACGCCCATGGAGACTCCTATCCCCAGCACAATCCTAGGAGGGTGACTGTGAGACATCCCAATCCTTTGATTAATTGACTCACACTTTTCAGAATCTTTAGAGTGAAGGACCTATGAAACAAACACATTTTAGAAACAAGACTTTATTTTCTGCAAACATTGCTTTCCTTTCATAGTACAACCTGGGTACATTGTTTGCTAAACTTGTGTAAGAAAGGGAAGAACAGGGGGAGAAAGGAGAAGTGCTGAGGGCACAGGGAAGATGAGGAAAGAGTGGAGTGGTAGCTAGAGATGTGAGTCATGTCCAGAAAGGAAAAGGGGAAAAAAGAGAGCATTTCAGGAAATGGAAACAGCATGTTGAAGACCCAGAAGCGGGGAACCTGGAACAGTTGTGTAACTAAAATAAGGCTAGGGTAACAGGAGCTTTGTTAGCAAGAAAAAGAATGGTTTGTGACATAGAGCAGAGAACCAGAGAAAGCAGAGCATTATGGGTCACATAAAGGAGTTTGACTTTTATCCAAAAAAAAAAAAGAAAAGAAAAGAAAGGGTGGATTGTTGGGGGAATTTGGTGTAAGACAAGTTAAGTAAATATTATGAAACTTTGGTTGAGAAAGATTGAGAAGCTGGCCCATGTGATGCATTGTTTATCATTTTACTTCTTGGCTTTCTTGCACCTATACTTTTTAAAATTTAAATTACCCACATAACACATGACATATTCTTAGTGTAAAAATTTTCAATGATAAAAATGGAGAAGTCTCCTCTGATTTATCAACCTTAATAATTTTCTAAGATTACAAAATTAACTATTTCTCTAAATTAACTATTATATATTAGGAGTGTTTACTATAAAAATAACAAGAAAACCTGACTATCAATAACTTAAAGTAACTGAAATTTGACAGACAGCTGCTAGTATTGATTTAGTAATTTCCTGATCTAAAGACTTCCCCTTATAGGATTCCCCTTCCCCATGAACAAGTATAAAGGACACATGGACAATAACTAAGGTGGGGGTAGAAATGGGAGTGAGGTGGGGAGCACTGGGGGGGGGTGGGCAGGGCTGGGAATATAAGACAGAAAACCGTACTTGAAGAAGAATTAAATAAAAAATATATAGGTAAATAAATAAAAAAAGACTTCCCCTTATGATGTCAAGATGGCTGCCATAGCTCCAGCATGGTATCTATTATTCACAAATTAGTGAGCTATACATAATTAATTTTCACCACTGTGTGGAATTACGTTGTCTGAATATACTGAAGCCAATCAAATTCTCTCTTTGAGAACTGTAAATGATAGATAAATAAAGGACAGATTACTTCAGTATAATTAGTCCAAGTGATACTGAGCAATTTAGGATTTGTAGAAATGCTCAAGGTTGCACTAGGTCTCAAAGTAGGAAGATTTGGGATCTGAAGCAACTTCCCTTGTACAAAACCTCCAACAGAGAAGGAAATCTGTGTGACTCTTCCTTGAAGGTAACCGACTGGAACACTGCTTGGTCATTTCCCCCACAGATAAGTATCACTGTCCTGTATGATTTTCCAAGTTCTTCTTTTCTCTCCAACCAGCTGCTAACTTCTTCAAGAGAACTTCCTTGTGAGTTCTGTAACCCCCCGGCAGAGTGCTGAACACACACAAAAGAATGCAATAAACATTTCAGAGACTGAATAACTTTTTTAAAAAAATTGTTAATAATTCAGCCTAAAACATTTAAGTATAAAGCAACATGTAACAATTATAAAAATGTAAACAGTGTAAGTTGAAGAACACATGCTTTCTTCTCCCCTGTTCTCAACTATCTCTACCCAAGGACTGTCTTCGTTAAGTTTGTTCTGTGCTTCTCAGAGCTTTTAGTATACAGACGTGTTAATGTAAGGTTTTTTCCCTTATTAAAATTGGAATCATATGTTGTTTGGCAACCTTTTTTTAAATAAATGTTTTGTGTATTCTTCCTGTGCATGTGTGGGTGTACCTCATTGTTTCAGAGGATTGCTTAGCTCCCCTTCGGTAGTATGAATATGGTATAATTCTTTAAAATAACCTTCTATGGCGGAGTATTTATATAGTCTGCAATTTATCATTATTATAAATACTGCTACAATGAATATCCTTGGGTCTATGGATACATTCTGACATACTTGGGGAGCATTTCTGTGATGTGCTCCCACATTCCAGATGTGGAATTACTGGGGAAAGTCATAGTAAAGCTTTACAGAGGACGCGCAGTCAGGAAGCCTGAGTTCCAGGCTCAACTCTGCTGCGCCTACTCTGTGTTACCCAGAGCACGTCATTTCAGCTCCCTGAGATCCTATTTAATCTGTAAAGGGAAGAGACGTTTCCCGAATTCTTCCTAGAATTGTTGTGAAAATCTTGTGATAAAACTAAAGCATCACGGTGGATTAATATTAGGTTTCAATTTAGTTTGGTAGAATAGGGATGTTTCCTGGGCCTCTATATAATCTGCTGAATTTCATTAGATGGCCTGCCTATTTTTAGGGGTTGGCCAAAATGTTCCTCTTTTGAATGTAGAATAGGGAACCAAGTAGAAGAATATCATGGAAATCAAATAGACCAATCAATGCATTCTATGGAAACAGGTCTTGTTCTTTGGAAAGATGGATTCAGGGTCCCAGACATGATCATCCCCAGAAAAACATTAAAGTGACTCATAATGACCTCCAGAAAAGAACACAAAGACATTTTCTCTGTAATTCTGTACGGTAGTTGGCAGAGAGGTCTATCAGACCTTTATAATAAAGCCAGTCAAGTACAAAATACCTTTAACTGGTGGAGAAAGCGCTACTAATTTGTTATGAAATGAGCTTGAACTTTGGCTTCACTACCTACTGGTCTGTGAGCAAGTGGTAAGCTCTCAGAGGTTTTTGTTTTGTTTTGTTTTTGCAAAATGCAGATAAAAAATTTCTACAATATTTTAAAGGTGATATGAAGTACTTTATGTGAAGAAGCCCAGCAAAGATCCTTATGAATTGGAACAGGCAGTAGCTGTAATTGATGTAAAGGGAAGAAAAAGAAGATTCTTGTGGAAAGGGCATTTGAGGGAAGAAATAGCTCTGAGCCAGGAACCAAGAACCACTATTTTACTCACGTGCAAAATGAAGGGATTGAATCAGATTATCTGTAAGTTCCCTTTCCTTCAAACAATAATAAACACTATAACAGTTACATGTATAAAGTGCTCACTTTTCTAGTTGCCTTACGTGTATTGATTCATTTCATCTTCATAGCAAAACCATGAGGCAGAAACTACTATTCTCATTCCCATTTTACAGGTGAGGAAACTGAGGGACAGAGAGATTAGGAAACTTGCCCAAGATCACATAGCTAGTGAGGGCTTTGGGCCTCAGGCATCTGGCTCCAGAGTTCATGCTCTTAATTTTCATTCTGTGCTCCCTGATATCCTCAGTTCTTGACTGTTTTGCGTTATGTTGCTATTCATTGGAAATTTCTAATAGTTCTCACTTTGTTTTATTTTAAATGTTTATTGGCGTACATTTATGTAGAGGTGCCTTTTCCTTTTTTGAGAAAAAGTTTAAATACAAAGAGGAATTTATACTAGTTATCTACTGCCCAGTAACGAATTATCCAAGAACTTAATTTTAAACAGAAAACATTTATTATATCTCAAATTTCTGTGAGTCAGAGGCCTGGGGGTGGCTTAGCTGCGTGGTTCTAAGCCAGGGACTCTTTTTAATTTTGGTCAGATTGCTGGCTAGGGCTGCGGACATCAGGAGAGGCCGAGATTCTACTTCTGAGTTCAGTCACATGGCTGTTGGCCCAAGATTTCAGTTCCTCAATACGTGGGCATCTCCATAATGCTGTTTATATAACTTGGCAGCTGGTCCCCCAGGGTGAGAAATGAGAGAGGCAGAAAGAGAAAAAGAAAGAGAACGAAGAGAAAGAGGGAAAGAGAGAGACATCCCAAGATAGAAGCGGAAGGCTTCTTCTTAGCGAGTCTTCCAGTCTCAGAGGTGACATTCTATCACTCTGCCATATTCTGTTTGCCAGAAGCAAGACGCCAAAAAATCACCAAGTCTAGCCCGTACTCAAGAGGAGGGAAGTTAAGCTCCATCTCTCAAATGGAAAAATACAAAAAAATATATGAACATGTCTTTAAAACCACAGTAAGTACAAAGAAAAATATAGCAAAGAGTGGTATGCTCATTGTCCTAGATTGGCAATGATTACTTTATTATATTTTTCTCAAGAACATTTTTAATGAAAAAAAATAGAAATAAAATTTTTGTTTACACTTTTTTCCTGCTATCCAGAAGCAACTACCATCAGATTGTAGAGCATATCTTTAGGGGTTTTGTTATTCTTTTGTATATATTTAAATATAGTGAAAACAATGCCTAGCATTTTTGTGAAATATGAAATTTTCACAGATGGTATCATAATTATATATTCTTCAACTCGCTATTTTCACTCCATGTTGTTTCTGAGATTTGTGTATGTTGATATAATTTAGACCTAGTCTAATATTACAGACCACTTTCAATTTATCTATTGATGGAGATTATTTCCCAGGTTATAAATCACTATTATACTCAATACTGTAGGAAACAGTCTTCTCCTGTTTCCTCGTGCGTGTATGTAGGAGTCTCTCTAGAGCGCTGTTTTCACAGATTTCGACCCCATGCCACAGTGAGAAATTTCTTACTGTGACCAGACTATGTGTCATTGTGTCCAGTTATATATGTGTAAATAAAACCCAGAGTTTCATGAGAAACAGTACTATCCTTTCTATGAAGAACAGCCTGACGTTAGCTGTTTTAAACCTATGGTCTTTTACATCGCTAGCTGAATACCACTAAATTGATTTCTGAACCTACTCTTGGGGCTCCATCCACAGCTTGAAAAACCATCTCCTAGGCCTATATGTAACTGTTAGGGTTTATTCAGCTTATGCCGGTTTAAACTTTACAAGATACTGCAAATTTAGTCTTTATAGCAGTTGTACCAATTTGCACTCCCCTCACAGTGCACGAGAGTTTCTTTTTGGCCCCACTGCCACCCGCACTCAGCATTGTCCGCTTTTCCTTTTTGCCAGTCTCATTACTCGGCCTCCTCTAAGGGTTGGATGAAATCAGACCTGCATGAAACTATCTTTCTTTCGTTTGGGAGGCACAGCTGTCATGCAAGAATTCTCTTATGCTTGTCCTCATGGATGCTGTCTGTCCTTGCTGAGTCCCTTGGAAAATGTGATAATTAAAGGGAGAAAGAAAATAAAGAGAGAAAGGAGCACTGTAGGGCATCCTTGGAGAAACCACAGGAGCCTCTGGAACAGAGCTGGACCCACAGCCATGACTCCCTCGGGTTTTCCAAGGAAGCATGTCCAACCCATTTACCCCTTTCCCCCCGCCCTCTACTCCGCAAGTCCTCCCTGATGTTCAGAAACCACTTACTGCACAGAGAATGAGCTTGGCCCGATCCTATCCTTCATCTATAAACTTACCAATATCTGCTTCTCTCCTCTCCCTTCACCGTATCCCAGAGTCAGTGGTGACCTTCCTCCTGTCCAAGGCTAATCCTTCTACTCCAGCACTGAAGTCCATCTCCTCCCATTCCCCAAGGGCTCTTGCCTCATAAACCAACCCCGGTTTTTCCTCTCTCTATAACTCCTCCCCCCACCTCATCCTTCCCTTAGCACACTCAAGCCCCTCTCTCCTCAATAAGTTCTTTTCTTCAGTCCTTGCTCCTCTCTGACTTCTTTATCTTCAAACACCACTTCCTCAGAGGACCATTTCCTTTCATGCAGAGGGCCCATCTTTCTCCTTCCTAGCATTTATCAAAATATGTATTTATATACTCATTTGTGGGTCTGCCTCCCCTACTGTGCGGTCATCTTGAAGAGGTCTTGCCTCCCCGACCCCTACGAGAAAAGAGGCACTCTGCATATTGGCGGAATAAATGAGTGATTTCCAACGTACGGCCTCACTCTTCTACTCTTCACTCCTACACCGGATGGGTCTTGTGCAAGGAAAAGCCTGCCGCACCCCTCCCCAGCTTAGCAATGCGCTTGGTTCTTCAGCCAGTGGAGTAAGTCCACCCTCCCTAGCAGAGTGCAAAATTGTTCTGTGAAAACAACCTTCCCCTCCCCACAAAGCAAGTTAAATGCCCCATCTTCTAACAGAGGAAGCAGAAGAGGGAAAGCTCAGCTAATATCAGCTGTATTGTTAAAAGCTGACAGCCTTGGGAAAAGAAATTGTGGAGGGGGTTATGTAATTATTGCTAGACTTCATCCTGTTGGGGTATTTTCATTTTGTTTTGTTTCTCATGTTCATTTTCTTTCATGAGAAAACTCTTATTTCCAAGAGAAGGAAATCTGACATTTCATGGAGCACTTGCACTATGCCAGGCATTAGGCTAAATGCTTTATTTACTTTATCCTATTTTGAAGAGAATCTGTAATTCTCTTTAAAAAACCAGAGTATGAATCATCTCCTCTCTCAAAAATAAAATGACCAAAGCCCAAAATATCAAGTACACCAAGGAAAACGAGATGTTCTGGTGATTGCCACATTACAAGAAAGTACAAATGGCTTGTACAATTTTTACTCTTTCTTTGAAGTTAGCATTAGGTCACGGGTCATCTCGGGCATGCACGATCCTCCTGATGTGCCAGTCTTCCACAGAAACTCCTCTCCCATCTCCATTCCCCTCTTCCTTCTCTGTCTTCTCTTCCTCTTGGTTTGCTCCTTTCCCCCCCTGCTATCACTTCATTGTTACTTTCCGGTTTTTCATTTTTCTCTCTGCCTACCTCTTAAGCCATCAACAGGTTTATTGTTGCCTATTGGGCCAAACGAGGTTATTGACTGTCTAAGCTGAAGTGTTAGCTATTATTACCTATTATAAAACTCTTCCTCTCTAGGAAGAAAGGTGTCTTTTAATTCCCGGGCTAGAACCGTGGCAGGCACAGTGATGTTGCAATGCAATGTGGGACCCAAAGAGATGAAGTTGCATTCTCCAGCCAGGCTTTCAGCTTCTGACCTGCAGAGGACAGTTGCCCATCAAGCTCTTCATGAGGTTCTCAATCCTGACTGATAAGACTCGGCTTCTCATGTTTCCATTTTATTTTTTTAATATTTTATTTATTTATCTTTAGAGAGAAAGGGAAGGAGAGGAGAGAAATATCAATGTATGGTTGCCTCTCGTGTGTCCCCCACTGGGAACTGGCCTGCAACACAGGCATGTGCCCTGACTGGGAATCGAACCTCGATCGTTTGGTTCGAAGGCCCGCACTCAATCCACTGAGCTACACCAGCCAGGGCTCATGTGTCCATTTTAGAGGGGGAAAAAAGAGAAAGAAAGAAAGAACCTAGAACCAGAGACACTAGCGTTTTATCAGCACGTGAGAAGCCATAAGAGGGAAATTTCCCTGAGACCAGGAAAATAAGAATGGAAGCAGAAGAAAGAAGCCTTTAAAGCACAGATATTTAAGGTGCAAAAATCTGAAAGTAGCACACCCCAGGGAAGATTCAGGACCACACTGGTGGTCCTAAAATCTGCCCATTTACTAGGTCCAGAGAACACTGAGGCTTCTTTGGAAAACCAAAACTGGATTATTAGTCCAGGATATCTGATCTGTTTGAGGGTCTAAATCAAGGGTGGCATGGAAGGTGCCTTCTGTTTTGATGCTTTCTGATTCTCCCTTTTCAGGCAGACAAGAAGAAACCAAGTTCGATTAAAAAAAAAGTATTCACTTATTTCCAGAACTTTTCAAGTGCTGTGTGAATACTAGACTCCATATTTAAGCAAAGCAAATCTTGGACATCAAGCAAATGCTATAAATCATCAAAACAGCTCCCTGTTCCCCCATCGCCCAGGCAAACAAACAGGCATTAGAAGAAAATTCATGTTGAAGAACAGAGTTAATGGGTGGGCGGTTTATACATTGTGGGTTGATGACCTGACAACATTTGAACAGAGAATTTTGCTGACTGGCAAAAAGCAGTGAGTTGCTAAACGTTAAAAGACTGTTATGAATACTTAAGGACAAAGAATCATTTCCTGGAAATAGGGGCAGTGTTTGAAGGCCTGAGCCTACAACTTTCATTATCTGCAGCTCAGGAGGAGGTACATCACCCTGAAAAAAAGCATTTAGATTCCCCGCCGAGACCCACCCCCTCCTCCTCAACAGACTCCTGCCACCCTGAATGAATCACAGCCTTTGTTGGCTCATTAAGTCTTGGTGTCATTTTGATGCATATATTATTACAGTGATACACACAATGCTACAACATTCACACTCTGCATAAAGAATTTTAAGGTCATATTTTGGAGATGGGAAATGTTGAATCATCCAGTGGATTCGGGAAATGAGTTCACTGACCTTCTCCAGTCGCTGGAGGGAAGAGGGGGAAAGAGTGAGCTCCCCTAGGGCTTAAATCTCAGGGGAACTCTCAGCTCTCCACTATTAGGAAGAAAATCATAATGATAGTCATAGAGAAGTTTTACAAATTGGGATGCCCAGCGTTTCTTTTCTTTTCTTTTCTTTCTTTCTTTTTTTTTGGCTAACTGCCTGTAACTGGTTCACTGAATGAGCTTGAGTCAGTCAGGGTCAAAGAAAGCAACTTCACTCTTTTTCTCCACCGCTCTTTCAAACCTCCTCCGTCAACTTATTCTTCTCCATCATTGGATGAAATCTCAGGCAGAGATCCTAGCTTTTCTGGTCATGTTTGTGCATCTAAAAACCCAGTATCATCTGATATTGAAATGTTATGCTTTCATTTAATCCAAAGTTTCTGTCGTGCCCCCAAACCCTCTCTCCATCCTCAGGCCTGAATCAAGCTTGCAAGCCCCAAATGGGAAAGGCGAGGTGGTTTGGTGTGGATCCACCTCCTTCTACAGTGTCTAGATACTCTTCGTGGCTGCTCTCCAGTCTGACCCCTACAGGAGGTGGAGTAAAGTGCAATAGCAGTGTTCTCTGGCTGGTACAGGAGACTTTCTGAGTCCCACTACTGAGGACCTCCCACCTCCCATTTTTGTTCACTGAAAATGATTTCAGGCTGACTATTGCTTTCTCCACCACTTCCCACTCCAACTCCTGTATCTCAGCTTGAAGCTTTATATGGCCATCACCACCCATTTTGGTGGAATGCCTTTAAAGATGACCAAAATCCAGCTCTTTTTAATGTAATCCACATGCAACCCCGGGACACTTATATGTTTGCATCCTCAGACCATATATATATATATATATATATATATATATATATATATATAGAGAGAGAGAGAGAGAGAGAGAGAGAGAGAGAGAGATTGTCCAGAAAGTATCCATCCATGGGCTATGAAAAATACTTTTATTGAAGGAGATATAAGTTACAAGAAACATTGCACACAGGACAATGATGTTCCAGTCCCCTTCAAAGTAGACACCATGGACCATCACGCAATTCTCCCAATAGCCATCACCTGCCCTGTTGTATTTTCCTGAATTTCATTGACAGCCTGAAATCTCTTTCCTCCAGAGGTGATTTTAGTTGAGTTTAGTCAGCTAGAAGTTGCAGGGCACCAAATCTAGTTTGTTGGTAGCGGTTTGCATCAAATCATCAGCAACTGCACATGATGTTCTTTCTGCTCTGCCAGCAGAAGCTGCAGAATGAATTTGGCCACAACACATTTCACGCCAAGAGCCCGTGTCAAAATCTCAGACACTGTAGTTTTAGGAATCTCCAGATCAGCTTCTAGTTCTCACACAGTCAGCCGCCAATCTTAATTGGTTGCAGCCTGTACACATTCAACATTCTCAGGTGTTCTGCTTGTTGCAGGCCTTCCAGAACGTGGATCACTTTCAACAGATTCTCAACCATCTTTGGAGCATTCGTGCCACACTTGTACTTGTGCTGCACACATTGCATTGTTCCTGAAAGCCTTCTGAGTCATCTGAATAGTTTCTGCAGAGGAATGTTCAAGCTTAATGCAAAATTTGGTGCAGATTTGTTGCTTTATTACTCAGTCATTTTGAATGTAATGGCCACACAATACACAGGCTCACTAATGGAGTCTACCGCCCCCACGGACTAGTACAGTGAAGTAGTCATTGTTCACGCATGTGCATTCCAGTCCACTCTCCTTGGCTGCCAGGTTATATCAATGTTGTACAAACCATTCTTGTTATATTAAAAATGGCTGCCCTTGTTCTAGACAGATCTTGTATATAGATATGGATATATAGTTATATATAAGTGTACATAAAAATAGAAATGTATTATAAGGAATTGGCTCATGTAATTACGGAGGCTGACAAATCCTAAGATTTGCAGTCAGCAAGCTGGAGACACAGAAAGAATCAATGTTTCAATTCAGTCTGAAGGCAGGAGAAGAACAACCCTAGCTCAAAGGCAGTCATTTTTTGTTCTTTTTCAGGCCTTCAGCTGGATGGATGGGACCCAGCCACCTTAGGGAGGGCAATCTGTAGTCTCCCAATTCAAATGTTAATCTCCCTCAGAAACACCATCACAGACACACCCAGAATAACATTCAACCAAATGCATCAGCATCCTGTGGCCAGTCAAACTGACACATAATTACCCATCACACCATCTCTAGCCACCCTGCCACCAAAGTTCTCTTCACCAAGCCTCTTCCCACTTAGCTGATTTCAGATGTGGGACGAGTACTAATTCTTGATTTCTCCCAACCCCATTCTGGGCTCTCCACATGTTCTCTGGAGCCTCCCTCGTCTATCCTTAGATGTGGGTGTGAAATGGCCCATCCCGAGGTAGAGGAGGCCACACAAAACATCCCCCCCACGGCCAGCTATCCCACCTTAGAAAGAGCAGGTATGAGAGGTTTCCGAGGAGAACTTGTCTTAGTGCTACCCCAGACTGATGGGAACCCAATTCATGGCAGAGTAACCAGAATGCCTGGTACAGCCTGTAGTCAGCCCAATCTCTTCAATGGCTCTAGGTCCAGGTATGATCTGGGGTTCCCCCGGAACCTGTCCTACTCTGCTCCCCACTTTTAATCCTACCATCAGGACTAGACCCCCTTAAGTTCAGATCTGAACTCATTGCTCTGGCTAGAGAATCACTGCTCTGAAGAAAATCTAACTTTTCACACATGGATGTTTAGTCATTAACACTATGAAAAGGAATGGATTTTTGTTCTTTATGAATCTCACATGCATTTATTCATTTGACAAATATTTAGTAAGACCTTACGTGTTCATGGCTGGGGAAATACAGGTTAACAAAATACTATGCTGTCTATCTCCAAGGAGTCAGGTTCTGATGGGCTGTACAAATGATTACACGGCAAGTATGCAATGGGGCGTGGACGGAAGTTCCAAACGTGAGTTTCAGAAGAACTCTGCCAAAACCCTTGAGTAGGGAACAGCCGGATCGGTTAGGATGGGCCTCACTGGTAGACTGTTTTTTCCCGTCACTGGATTGGTCAGGTTTTGTGAAGCCGTGCACTTGTACAATGTGGGAGTCTACCTTAAGAAAAGAAATACCAAAAACTAAGCCTTAACATCCCATGATATCATGATGCCATGTGAGCACATTGCCAGGTCCCTTCCCGGGGCCTCGGAAGGGACGTGTGCAAGTGAGAGGCCCCGAAGACGAAGTTTTATTGGTTTCATGTAAATCTGTCAGAAGAATCAGACCATTTGTGAAAGGGTGAGATCTTTGAGACCTGCTCTAGGTTGCACAACGGTAAATTAGGGCGCTGCAACCAGGCAGACAGACCTACATTTGAGTTAGCCACCACCTGATACTTTCTGTATATTTTGGGAAAACTCACTTAAATGTTCTAAGCCTCAATTTCTTATGTTAGTAGACCCACTTTAGATGACATTGCAAAGGTCAAAATATATAAGCATGCAAAATATTTTAACAAAGCTCATAATCAGTGGTTAATAAGTGTTAGCTATTATTACCTATTATAAAACTCTGGCCCTGCCCTGGCTGGTGTAGCTCAGTGGATTGAGCTCGGGCCTGCGAACCACACAATCATGGTTCGATTCCCAGTCGGGGCACATGCCTGGGTTGCAGGCCAGTTCCCAGCAGGGGACTCACGAGAGGCAACCATACATTGATATTTCTCTCCTTCTCTCCTTCCCTTCCCCTCTAAAGATAAATAAATAAAATCTTTAGGAAAAAAAAACATTATAAAAAAACAAACCTCTGGCCCTGGCTGGTGTGGCTCAGTGGACTGGGTGCCAGCCTGAAAACCAAAGGATCCCCTGTTTGATTCCCTGTCAGGGCACATGGCTGGGTCAGGGGTACGTGAGAGGCAACCACACACTGATGTTTCTCTCCCTTTCTTTCTCCCTCCCTTTCCCCTCTCTATAAATAAATAAATAACATCTTTTAAAAAACTCTGAACTCTTCCTCTGTACTTGCCTTTCTGAACTCACAGATCCTACGCTTTCCCTAGGAATCGACAAAAAGAATTGCTCTGCATTTCAGCTAAAAGTTCTTGACTTTACTTTCGCAAAGCTGAATAACACAACTAGATATTCGCATGGCACAATAACCCACAACAGTCAAAATACACACATGGAAATAAAGAGTCCTTGTAAAGTTTCTAACATGCACACACATAGTCATTGTGGATTTTAAGGCCATGTTAACTTCAGCACAAACAAATTTCAGTTGTCCGCACAGCTGAGGACGAATTAAATTGAGTGATAGAATAGATCTGCGGCTCTTTTCGGCAACCTCAGCTTTTATAATAACACGCCCAAAACAAAAGGAAAAAATTATCAAGTTGATTTGGTTTTCAAAGTAAGGCTCACCAGCCATGATGTCATATTTCCTGAAACATCAGTGGGAAGAGGGTGTTTGGGTTTTCAAATGTGTTGTCCCAGTGTAAATATAGATATACCCAGCAACATCAAACGTAGCCATGCTTAGTCTACCCTCCCTATTATAAAGTGTATTTCTTAAAAATGGTCCTTATCACAATATTTTATACTATGTTTAGTTCTCAATGGTTCTGAGATACAAGTTAAAACAAGCTTTAATTCTAAATAAAAACAATTTTGAAAATGTGTCTTTGTAACTGCAATATAGATTTTCAAATTAATTCAGAAAATAGTAGTTTTATTGTTTAAACTTTCTTATTGTGAAATATATCATACTTCCACAAGAGTGTATATATGTATATGTGTTGTTTTAAAAAGAGTAATAAAAGAATAGCTATGTACCTACCGTCCGTCTTTAGGATAAACTAATACCAGTAACTTAGAAGTTTGCTTTGCACCCTGTCCCTGACGACGGCCCCACCCTGACCACTCACCCCTTAGATAATCATATGCTGAAACTTTGTGAGAAATTGTTTCTTACTTCTATGAATTGCTTTATCACATATGTGTGTACTTAAGCAATATATGGTCTAATTTTGCCTGCCTGTGTAATTTATGTAAATGAAATTATACATAACAGGCTTGTGTGATTTGCTTTTGTGTTCAATATGCCTTTGGGATTTATCATCCATTGATACACAAAGATATAGTTTATTCAGTGTTGCTACTCTGCAATATTCCATTATACGAGCAGACCACAACTTAGTTATCCATTCTGCTACTGATGGATACTTGGGCCGCTTCCCGGGTTTTGTCCTTTTATGAACAATGCTGCTCATATGAACCAATGTTCCACATTTGCATTCACATCTCCTGATGCACATGTGCACGACTTTCTGCAGAACATAAACCTAAAAGTGGGGAGTTTTCATATTCATCAAAATAGTTAGATTAAGTAATCAAAGCAGTGCCAACCTACACAGCATACCTTTGATGACAAAGATGATGGTGATTTCCTTCCTGAATAATGAAACAATAGGGAGAGCTCTTGCTTGGTTCACTAGTTTTGGCTTCAAAACATGTATTACCAAGCTCACAGAAAGAGATTCCAAGAAACCTAACACAAGTCTCCAGGTTTCTCCAGATAGGAGGCAAGAGCTAAGAGGACGGAAGATTAAATGAAGTGTTTTACCAAGTGACGGTGAATGTCTCCCTAGTGATACAGGAAGGAGAAATGGAGTCTGATTACTATCGGGAAGAATATGGACCGCACAGCAGCAGAAAAGCTCAACTCCTAAACTGCTTCTAATTATACAAGACTGTGTGATCTTTGACAAATCAGGTGATCTCATTGGGTCTCAGTTTTCATATTCACAAAATATGAAGTGTGGGTTCAATGACCTTTGGGTCACTTCCTACTTAAAAATTCGGAGTCAATGATTTCAAAATAATATTGGAAATGACAGCTTTGTTCGCCCCCTAGTGGACTACTTTGGCCTTGCAATAAGAAAAACCAGCTTAAAATGGAGGTAATTGCCTCTCAAAAACTTGCCTACGCAGTATATTTTAGGCATTATAATTAAAACTTATGAAAATTAAAGAAAAATTTCTGTGAAGTTACTGAAATTTTTAAAACACATATTTAAATAAGAATTTACTCTTCTCACTGACAAAAATTAATATTTGCTTCAAGTCATGTTTTTTATCCGTGCATGTTTAATTTTTGCATTTTGTGTCAATACAACTCACTTTAAATAAAAAGTGAAAAGCAAAGTGTTCTGTTTCCTTTCCCCAAGATGGAAAAAATAATAATCAATGTATCTGTCTTCTAAATTAATGCCATTAATCATTATCTGATGAAACAAAAAGACTGTTATTAGACAAAATAACTTACATAGTACTCAGCCTGTGGTAGGCATTCAGTACAGATTAAAAAGTGTGCATCTGAATCTAAAAAAACAAAATCCAACAATACAATTTTTTATTCATCTGGAGCCTGAGTTACCTAGTAGACAACTTAGACAATGGCGTGGATCTACTTCGTCATGACTTGGAAATAGACTTAACCACTTTAAGACTGAGTTTCTCTGTTTGCAAAGAGGAAATAAAATGCCTGATGCTTGATGACATGGCAGGGACGTTATAAAGATTAGTGGGTTCCATGTTGGTAAAGAGTGTCATGTTCCTTAGAAGAGCGGTGTTTTATAAAGACTCAGTTCGGTATCACCAGAAACTGGCTACAAGGGCACTATGAAAGTCATTACATGCTCTTTTTGAAATACAGTCTAAAATCCCAATAAGAAAAATAACCCTGCTCACCAAACGATAAAATGCCATTTTTCTTCAAAGAGAGGAAAATAAGAAAAACAAAGACTCCTACCTTTGAATTTAAACACAAAATCAATATATAAAAGAAGCAAGTTCTGAGTATTGAATGCTTTAGTTCATTGAGGATTTACTGAATTAATTAAAAATAAGTTTAATTATGTAAAAATACCTTGACGAAGGGATAACATTGTTATCCGTTTATTGTCGTTCAAACAATAGAGCTACCTTGAGGAACCCTTTTGTATGCTTTTTTATCAGAGCACCTGATTTTCAGAGGGACGGCCCAGTTAATGGGAAAATGGGCTTTTTAAAAAATATTTTATTTCTTTATTTTTGGAGAGAGGGGAAGGGAAGGAGAAAGAGTGGGAGAGAAACATCAATGTGTGGTTGCCTCTCATGTGTCCCCCACTGGGGACCTGGCCCACAACCCAGGCATGTGCCCTGACTGGGAATCGAACTGACGACCCTTTGCTTCACAGGGTCAATCCACTGAGCTCCAATCCCTGCGCTCAATCCACTGAGCTACACCAGCCAGGATGGAAATGGGCTTTAAGTCAGAGGAACGACATTTTAACTCTGGCTCTGCCTCTGCCTGTGAAAGTGTAAGTGGCCTTGGACAAACTGCTCAGCTCTCTGAGACTCATTCTTTTCTATAAAACGGGGGTTTGGATCATAGGAATAGCTCTCCTACTATTGTTATTGTTCTGATGAGGAAGTACGAGTGTGTAAAGTATAAGTGGCCTTGGACAGGCCGCTCAGCTCTCTGAGACTCATTCTTTTCTAAAAAATGAGGGGGGTTGATAAAAGCAGTATCTCTCCTACAGTGTTGTTCTGATGAGTAAGTAGAAGTGTATAAATTCTCTTTAGAGACTGCAGTTACTTCCAAATGCAATTGTTAAGGATTGTCTTTCTTTTTCTTTTAGCTCTATAGAAACCTACTGGTTTTGTCTTCACCAATAAACAAGCCTTGTTGATTTTATCCCCAAACGATCACGTTTATTCCCACCTCTTCTGCCCTAGATTGCACACAGACCATTTCCATTCACCACCCTACCCCGCACCTAAACCCCACCCTTGACGATCACTATCATCTGGCTCCAATCAAACCACTCCACCACCAGGGTGAAATTTCTCATCTGCAAAAGTAGTCTAGTCCTTCTAGTGCTCTGTGCTCCTTACGGCTCCGATTCACCCCAGAGAATAACATCTCAATTCCTTCACCGTCCAGCCCTGCCTATCTGGCAGCTTCACCTTCTGCTGGGCCTTGCTTGCACTTCTCAGATGGGTAACTCCATGGCTGTGTTTTTTCCTGCTTCTGTGCGTTTGCACGTTCATTCTGCCTGCCTAAAATGTCCTTCCCCTCCCACTCAGTAACTCTAGCACATATTTTTTCCCTCAGAATCTTCTCACTTATTGCTGGCAAAATTCTCTTACACTTTATGTCTTAGTTCAAAATGTCTTCCTTTCAAAATGCTCCCTTTCCACTTTGAATCTTCTCGATTGTTTTCACTGCACTTCCCGAGCCTCCTTCAGACTGTCCATTTTGGAAGGGGACTGGCCGGGTCTTCTCACCTTGTCATCTGCTCTGGCTAGCACAATGCCTACACCTAGTAAAGACTTACCAATTTTTGTCACATAAATGAATATTTTTGTTTTTTAAGTCCTATTTATCCATTTTTCAAGTTTTAATAATTACTGAATACCTCTTGAGCACCATTCTTTTAGTTTCATGTAACTAGTCATAACAACCTTGTGGCGGGAAGTCATTAATCTGAGTATCAAATACAACATTGTTGCTTAAGTCAGGGCTGTTAAAATTAGAAGGAACAAAATTACTCAAGCTAACTCAAGGGAAGGAATAGGTACAGGGATTGTTTTTAAAATACTGAGATAATCTGAGGGAGAGCTAAGCACAGGAAGTCTCATAGGAAATGAAGCTGCTACAGAGCAGCTTCTTGATCTCTTGCCAGGCTTTCATACCTTCCTACACACGCGTTCTAGGCCACCTCTCCCAGTGCCATCTGTTTGCAGTTTCCTCAGAACTTGCCCATGAACTTTGGCTATAATTCAAGTCTCCCGACATCCTTTCACCCTTTGCTCCCACTACTTCCTCTCTTTTCTGAGATTTCAGACACACAGGAGAGAACTTGGACAGACACGGCTCATCTACTTGGGCTAAGGCACATTCATTCAGTCGTTTGTGAAGGATCTGTGGGACATCTAATATACGCCAGACGCCCTTCCAGATGCTGGAGTAAAAGCAATGGGAGAGACAGATAAAAATGTCTGTTGTCACAGAGTTTCCATTACATTAGCCACAGGCAAGTCACTAAACTGGTGATCCCCAGACCAGACACCACCTTTCAGCACCACTGTCCACGGCTGGCGGTGGAGAGGCAGGGTCAGGTGGTGTAAAACGCGGCCACCTGGTCCGCAACAGTGAGTGGGGAAGATTCCCCCGAAAGGAAGCGTGGGCAGGCATGGAGTGAATTGGGTGCAATTTCAGTTTGTCTTCCTTTTATTACTCATATTCCCTTACTCTATTCTCTTTCACTTTCTATGTACAGTGGTGGGTAAAAGTAGGTTTATGGCTGAGAGTACGCGAAACATGGCGTGTATTCCTGTAGTATATATTTTTCCACGTGAACAACTGTACAGCTACTTTTGTCCACCCCGGCATTTCATATATGGTTTTAAAAACATTCTTTTAGTCTTTTTTCCCAATAATTTTTCGGAAGCAAATTTTAGAGATGTTTGGCCAAAGAAAAGGATTTTCAGCTGGGAGTGCTTTGTGCCTGGGAGAACGCTTGGCAGTGTTTGGAGACGGATCCTTGGATCCTTTTCGTTGCTCCAGGCATCAGTGAGCAGCATCAGAGACAGCGGCAGACACCCTACACCGCCAAGCCCCAGGGCCTGCATTTAGGGGATCTCAGAGGATGGAGGGTTTCTGGTGCCCGTGGTTTGACTGTAGTGTGTAGCTTAAAATTTCCTCCAAAAGGGTAGGTACCATTGGTTCTTGTAAAGCCAAGAACAAGTCTTATCTTCTTTGACCCATTCGGGGCCACCATGATATTCGAATGTGTATAATCTTCAAAATAATTTGGAAAGATTTTTACCTCCAAGAAAATCTAGCGTTCATAATGATTTTTAATGAGTAAAGAGTATCCCAAGGCAGGAAGGATAACTCTTAATTTAAGCGTATCAGTTCACTTTCCAAGTACTATATCTAATTATTCCCATGCATATCTATAGTTAGAAAAAGGAAAACTTTGGAAGCATTTAGTAACAAGCCTTAAACTCCATTAAAATCCATCTTTCTGTGTGATTCTACCTGTCTCTTTGGGGTCACTGTGTGCATGCGCACATCAGAGCATGTGTCACATTGCTCTGGCTGCCCCTGGGTAGCTGTGTCTCTGCTCCTTTGCTGCTGACCTTTTCTTTCTCCTGCCTCTCCATCGCGTTCTCCCTCCCCATCCAGCAGCCCCTGGAGTCTGTTTGTCTCCCTTAACTAACTAGGATGTAAAACTGACATCAGCATTTTATTACTGGTGCCTGTACTCTGCTGGACCAGATTACCATTTGGTAGCAGGCCTAAAATTCAGTTAGCCATCAACATTTGAGAAGAAGTGACTCAAACCTGGGCCCAGATTGGAGGGCTTTTTACAGGAGTGAATAGCTGTCACTGAGCGATGCCTTTTCACTCACTGAAATGTATGTGCATTATGCAAAGTTCGTATTAATGATGAATGTGTAGTTTCTATTAAAAAGTGATCACTTTGTATAACAATGCAAGAAAAGCTAATATCCTTCTATAGTTAAGAACCTTACTCTACAATCCTCTGCTTAAACTAACCCAGGTTTATTTTGTCTCATGCAAATTAAATTTGCCATAGATATTCTCTTAGCATCAGAAGTCTGCAGGAATGCCTGGCTCCAGAACTGTGGGACCTGAGAGCACCTTCTCATATAGACATTCTTACAGGCAGTTTCCACTTTCCTTATAAACCTTAAAAGGTTCTATAACTGTTTGCCTATAACTTATGGAAAAAAAGCATTTAGCCACTTTTTCTAACTCTCCCCATTTATGGTCTCATCATTTTGGCCTCAGGAAAAAAAAGTGCCATATTTCAACATAACCCAGAACTGAATGAAAATCCTAAAATGATTCCATTTCAGTCAATGGGCAAGTCGACAACAATTTACTAGCTTCATCTAATTTCTCTCAGACTTATAATTGACTTTATACTTATACTTGTCATCTATGTATTATAAACTCATTTCAAACAGCTTTAGTAGAATTCCATCTTTTTTTAAACTTGCTTCTTAACGAAACTCACTCTTAAAGTGATATCAGAATTCCCTCTCTTCTTCTCATCTTTGCACAATGTTAAAATAACAAGAGTTTTTAAACCATTCATTTGATTTTTCGAAACCATGTATTGAGTCCTTATTAAGGTTGGGCACAGCTGAATAAAACAGGCAACCATCCTTGTCCTCATGGTGTTTACATTCCAGTGGATATGAAGGAGACAATAAGCAAAGCAACTAACAATGGCATAGTACGGAAAAGGTGAAATGATGTGGGGGAAAATAAGGAAGGCAGGCAGATAGGAGCTTACAATACTAAGCAAGGTGGTCAGATAGGCTGAGTCTTTGAATTTGTTTCATATTTTCTATTTCTTTTTAAGGTTTTTATTGTTGTTCAATTATAGTTATCCCACTTTTCCCATTGTTGCTCTCCTGCCCTCCCCCCACCATCCCCACAACCAATCCCGCCCATGGGTCCTCTATACTTGTTCCTTGACTTGACCCTTCCCCTTCTTTCCCCCATTATCCCCGTCTGTCCTCCCCTCTGGTCCCTGTCAGTTCGTTCTTTATTTCCATGTCTCCGGTTGTATCTTGCTTGCTTGTTTATTTTGTTGACAGGATTAAAAAGCAGAGAGCTGTCAGTTTATAATCCTCCTGCTATAAAAAGGTGAACTACTATTTTTAATTGCTTTTGAACTTACATACCTTTGATTAAGTATCGTAGTGTGGCTCTACATTTTTTTCCCATGAAAAGGCTTTCAGTTTGCGGATCGCCTGCTGCTGCTTTAATTGATTGTTTTATAGCAACATTCCACTTTCTGAAGTGACTGGCAATCTTAGGCATCAGAAGACATGTCTGTCCTAAAGTTGATGACCTCATGAAAAGATAGTATTCTGTAGAATACTGTAGAATAGCTGTAGAATTTGTGGGGCCAAAAACCTTTGGTGAAGAAGCCATCTGATTGAGGGATTTCAAACTAATGCAGAAAAGTCTTGCATTTCATAGACATCAAATAACAGTACTAACCAACTACAACTAATTGTGGATTAGTATACATGTAATTTTCATTGTTTTCCCACATGTGCAAACAAGTTGAAATTATTTCACTTTATTATCTGTTTCACTTTGCCTGGTTTCTCTTGAACATCTTCTTAACAACCAAACCGTCATAGAGCATCACTTCAGCTTCCAATCAGCTAAACCAGTGGTTCATAACCCTGGCTGTGTACTGGAATCATCTTTTAAAACTACTGAAACGAGCCCTGACTGGTGTGGTTCAGTGGGTTGGGCATCGTCCCCAAAACTGAAAGATCGCCAGTTTGAATCCTGGTCAGGGCACATGCCCAAGTTTTGGGCCAGAGGGGGCCCAAAAATGTTTGGATCATTGTTTTTCTCCCTCCCCTTTCCCTCTCTCTAAACATAAATAAATAAAATCTTTTTAAAAAATAAAACATAAAATTATTGACATGAGCATACAATGCAATAGGCAGATGATAGTATTATAGAATTGTACACCTGGAACTTATATAATGTCATATAATTTATATAATGTCATATGTTACCCTATGTAGCCCAAATAAATTTAATATTAAAAAAATTACTAATTCTTGGGCCCCTGATTACAGCAAAGTCAGAATCTCTGGGGCTGGGACTCAGGCATCAGTATTTTAAAAATTTCAATTACACAAGAGATTCTATTGCATAGCCTGGGCCCAAACCCCCGAACTCAGTCTATCAGCCCCTAGCAGCCTCCTACTCAGTACCTCTGAGGGTGTCCTAAGGTAATTAGTGATTTACTTCCTCTATAGAGACCCCAGCTTTCATCTCACTCCTTTTCTTTCAAATACTTTCCTCCCTCTCCTTTATTTCTTGTCTCCTTGTTGCCTGTTTCTGCTCCAAGCCTGCCAACAGTACCTGCTGAGGTTGTTTGGCCCATTGGTAGCCCGTGCTGGGTTAGGTTTTCAGCCCTCTGGTGCAAAACACACAGATCTAGTTACCTGGAGATTGCCCGCTCATCGCTTCTGCAGCTGCTTCCGCGGTTCCCTGGGGCCTCTCCACGCGCTGCCGACCTGGCTGCCCTCCACAGCCGGTGCTACGCTCAGAACCGGCCCCCGAAGTGGCACACTTGGGCCCTCGGAGTGCCCGTCAAATACGTACTATCACAGCATCTGAGTGTGCTCTCAGTGCGGCACACAAGACATTTTATCATCTGGGCCCTTTCTTCTTTCCAACCTCACTTCCCACTATCACTACCACGGAAAAAAATGGCATGAGAGTTTAAGTTTACATCCTGTGTTGAAAGGTTTGCCCTCCAGAACCAAGCGACTTGATAAAATAGGCCTTCTGCTTTTGTTCAGCTAGCAGAGAAAAGGTGGGTTCCCTACCAGCTAACTCTTTCTGCACGTTTCCTCTGGAGTGAATTCAACTGGGTATATTTGAAATCATTAGCCAGAGACCAAGGTGACAGCCCTGGAGATTCCTTCCTGGGACATTTCTCAAGGAAAACTCAGCCCCTTGGATGGAAGAGCAGGTTGGTTTTGAACCAACCATCAGCTACAGTTGAACTAGGACACTACTATTTACTAGGTAATATTTTTATTTTTTTTATTTTTTTTAAAGTATTTATTTATTGTGAGGTATATATTTTTATCATTCAGGTGTAATTGACATATAACATAATACTAGTTTCAGGTGTACAACATAATGATTTGATATTTGTATGTTGAAAAATCATCACAATAAATCTAGTTAACATTTGTCACCATATATAATTATAAATTTTTTTTCAATTTTTTTTATTTAATTATTTTTCAAGTACAGTTTTCTGTCTATTACTCCCATCCCATCCCACCCCCATCCACCCCCTCCCTCCCATTTCCACCCTTCTCAGTTGTTGTCCATGTATCCTTTATATAGGTTCCTCTAAATCCCTCCCTTATTTCCCCTGAAATTCCCTCCCCTCTCCCCTCTGGTCACTGTCAGCCTGTTCTCTATTTCAGTGTCTTTGGTTATATTTTGCTTGCTTGTTTGTTTTGTTGTTTAGCTTCCTGTTAAAGGTGAGATCACATGGTATTTGTCCTTCAGCACCTGGCTTATTTCACTCAGCATAATGCTTTCCAGTTCCATCCATGTTGTTGCAAAAGGTAGGAGCTCCTTCTTTCTTTCTGCAGCATAAAATTCCATTGTGTATATGTACCATAGTTTTTTGATCCATTCATTTACTGATGGGCACCTAGGTTGCTTCCAACTCTTGGCTATTGTAAATTGTGCTGCTATGAACATTGGGGTGCATATGTTCTTTGGGATTGGTGTTTTAGGGTTCTTAGGATACAATCCCAGCAGTGGAATTGCTGGGTCAATAGGCAAGTCCAATTTTAGTTTTCTGAGAAAATTCCATACTGTTTTCCATAATGGTTGTACCAGTCTGCAATCCCACCAACAGTGGACCAGAGTCCCCAAAAACTGCTGGAACTAATAAATGAATTTGGCAAAACAGCGGGATACAAAGTCAATATCCAGAAATCAAAGGCATTTCTGTATACTAACAATGAATCAGCAGAAGCAGAAATCAAGAAAAAAATCCCATTCGATACAGCAAAAAGAAAAATAAAATATCTGGGAATAAATCTAACCAAGGAGGTAAAAGACCTGTATGCAGAAAATTACACAACACTGAAGACAGAAATCAAGGAAGACACAAACAAATGGAGACGTATACCGTGTTCATGGATTGGAAGAATTAACATCATCAAAATGTCCATACTACCCAAAGCAATTTACAGATTCAATGCAATACCTATTAAAGTACCAAGGGCATATTTCACAGACATAGAACAAACACTTCAAAAATTTATATGGAACCATAAAAGACCCCGAATAGCAGCTGCAATGTTAAGAAAGAAGAACAAAGTAGGAGGGATCACAATACCTGATGTCAAACTGTATTACAAGGCCACTGTAATCAAGACAGCCTGGTACTGGCATAAAAACAGGCACATAGACCAATGGTAATATTTTTATTTTAAAAAAACATTTTATTCCTTCATTTATTTTTTTAAAGAGGAGATGGAAAGGAGAAAGAGAAGGAGAGAAACCTCCAACGGTTGCCTCATGGCCTCCCCCATGCCCACAGCGGGGTACCTGGCCTGTAACCCAGGCATGTGCCTGGGAATAAACTGGCAACCTTTCAGTTTGCTGGCGCTCAATCCAATGAGCCACAGGAGCCAGGGCTGTCTACTAGGTAATTTAGAGTATTTAAAAGAAATACCCCATAACAAGAACATTTGACATTTATATAACACTTTCTGTGTGCCAGAATTCTGGATGTTTTACTTTTATTAACTCATTTAATCTTAACAACAAACCTACAGTAGCATACTGCTATGATTATCATTCCTATTTTACAGGTAAGGAAACTGAAGGACAGCGAGGTTGAGTGACACGCCCAAGACCACAGAGCAATCAAGAAGCAGAGCCTGAGACCAGAGCACGGAGTCTGGCACCATTCTCTGTCCTTCCCTTTGATACCTGCCTGCAAGTTCAGAGGTGCCTTTTTAGTTTTTGACCATTTTTTTCCATTGGAACTGCAAATATACAGATGTAGAAGTCTATTTTGTTTAATCAAAATGATTCATAATAATTGATTTTGCTATTAAAGCAATTTGCACTCTTTTCAGAGTGTTTAAGTTACTTAGAGTTTTTCACAAAAATGTCTATACAATTATAATGTGTTTATTTTGTGGAAAAAATTGAGAAAGATTACATAAGGTAATCTTTTTGAGTCAAAGTTATTAAGAGTTATATAAAATCATCGCGCTTCCATTGTTTTTCTTCATATTTCACTAATGTATCTTAAGAATTATAATTAGAAAATGTATCCTTGCTTTATTTTTTCTAAATGCTGTCCTTTCTTTTAAAAATTAAAAAATTTTTAATTTTTTTCATTATGATTCTATGAAGAGAATGTCATTGTTGTATAAAAAAAGTTTGCAAATATACAAACACTGGGTTTTAGCTGAAGAAACAAAAACCGTAGTGCTGCATCTCAGCTATATTTATAGAAGCAAAAACATTTATGTGACATTAAATTTTCACTTTTTGACAAGAATAAGAGTAAGGTAATTATGTTGCATAATCTTTAATTAAAATTAGTTGAAAATCAATATAGCTTTAACATATTATGTTGAGTCGATATTATCGATTTTTAAATTCTCAACTTTGTGTAATTTCTTTTATTAAACATATTATTTATTTAGCTTGAACAAAAGCAAAACTTAAGGTTATGCTACATTCTGACTGGTTTCTCAAGTTTATTTTATGTTTTTATATTTTATTGTTTATGATATTACAGTGGTCCCATTTATTCAGCCTATGCCTCCTCCACCCAGCCCACCCCCCCATTACGTAATATGCCCCTTCACCATTGTCCATGTCCATGGGTCCTGCATATATGCTCTTGACTAGCCCTCTCACCTTCTTTCAATCAGTCCCCACCTCCCCCCTCCTGTCTTACAGCTGTCAGTCTGTTCCATGTTTCCATGCCTTTGGTTCTATTTTGCTCATTAGTTTATTCATTTGACTCCTCTTATAGGTGAGATCATATGGTGTTTGTCTTTCACTGCCTGACTTATTTTACTTAGCATGATACTCTCCAGTTCCATCCATGCTGTCACAAAAGGTAGGAGTGCCTTCTTTCTTTCTGCTACATAGTATTCCATTGTGTAAATGTACCAGTTTTTTTTATCCACTCATGTACAGATGGACACTTAGGTTATTTCCAAATCTTGGCTATTGTAAGTAGCTCTGCTGTGAACATGGAGATGCATAGTTCTTTTGAATTGGTGTTTTGGGATTCTTCAGGTATATTTCCAACAGTGGAATCACTGGGTCAAAAGGCATTTTCATTTTTAATTTTTTGAGGAAATTCTGTATTATTTTCCACAGTGGCTGTACCAGTCTACATTCCCACCAGCAGTGCACTAGGGTTCCCTTTTCTCCACATCCTCTCCAACACTTGTTGTTTGTTAATTTATTAACGATAGCCATTTTGGTAGATGTGAGGTGATATCTCATTGTGGTATTAATTTGCATCTCTCTGATGGCTGGTGATGTTGAACATTTTTTCATATGTCTGTTGACCCTCTGTATGTCCTCCTTAGAGAAGTGTCTATTCAGGTCCTTTACCCATTTTTTAAATATATTATTTGTCTTCCTAGTGTTGAGTCATGTGAATTCTTTATATATTTTAGAGATTAAACCCTTGTCCAATGTGTCATTGGCAAATTTGTTCTCCCGTACAGCTGGTTCCCTTTTCCTTTTGATGATGGCTTTTTTAGCCCTGCAGATGCTTTTTAATTTGATGTAGCCCCATTTGTCTACTTTTGCCTTTATTTCCCTTGCCCAAGGAGATATATTGGCAAAAATATTGCTACACAAGATATCTAAAATTTTACTGCCTATGTTTTCCTCTAGGATATTTATGATATCATGACTTGCATTTGTCTTTTCTCCATTTTGAGTTTATTCTGGTGTGTAGTGTAAGTTGGTGGTCTAGTTTCATTTTTTTGCACACACCAGTGCAGTTCCCCAACACCATTTATTGAAGAAACTGTCTTTACTCCAGTCTATGTTATTGGCTCCTTTATAAAATATTAATTGACAATAAAAACATGGGTTTATTTCTGGGATTTCTATTCTGTTCCATTGATCTATGTGTCTTTTTTTAAGTATATGTTATTGATTATGCTGATAGAGTTGTCCCAAATTTTTTCCTTGCTTCTTCTGTCTGCTACCCGCTCACCTCCTGCCATCCCAAACCCTAGTTCCTGTCCACGAGTCATGTGTGTAACTTCTTTGGCTTCTTCCTTTCTTCTACTATTCTTAACATCCCTCTGTATGTTTTGTACATTTATGATACTTATCCCCTGTATCTTTCCCCCATTCACTCCCCTCTGCCTCCCCACTCCATTTCTGTTCTGGTTGTTTGCTTAGTTTGTTTTTTTTTTGTGTGTTTTTAGGTTCAGCTGTTGATAGTTGTGAGTGTGTTATCATTTAGGTACTGTTCCTGTTTTTGATCATTTAGGTACTGTTCCTATTTTTTGATCATCTTCTTTTTCTTAAAGAAGCCCCTTTAACATCTTATATAATAAGGGCATGCTGATGATGAACTCCTTAAACTTGACCTTATCTGGGAAGCTTCGTCTGCCCTTCCATTCTAAATGAAAGCTTTGCTGGATAGAGCAATTTTGGATGTAGGCCCTTGCCTTTCATGACTTGGAATACTTCTTTCCAGCCCTTGCTTGCCTGCAAGATTTCTTTTGAAAAATCAGCTGATAGTCTTATGGGAACTCCTTTTTAGGTAACTGTCTCTTTTCTTCTCACTGCTTTTAAGATTCTCTCCTTATCTTTAATCTTGGCTACTGTAATTATGATGTGTTTTGGTGTGTGCTTCCTTGGGTCCAACTTCTTTGGGTTTCCTGGACTTCCTGGAAGTCTGTTTCCTTTGTCAGAATGGGGAAGTTCTCCTTCATTATGTTTTCAAATAAGTTTTCAATTTCTTGCTGTTCCTCTTCTCCTTCTGGCACCCCTGTGATTCAGATGTTGGAATGTTTAAAGTTGTCTCAGAGGTTCCTAAGCCTCTCCTCATTTTTCTGAATTCTTGTTTCTTCATTCTGATCTGGTAGACTGATTATTTCATCCTTCTGCTCTAAATTGTTTATTTGAATCCTGGGTTTTTTTTCCATCACTGTTGGTTCCCTGTACATTTTCCTTTATTTCACTTTGCATAGCTTTTATTTCATCCTCTATTTTGCAACCATACTCAACTATTTCTGTGAGCATCCTGATTACCAGTGTTTTAAACTCTGCATCTGATAGGCTGGCTATCTCTTCATTGCGTAGTTCTATTTTTTTTGAGCTTTGAGCTGTTCTTTCATTTGGGCCATAATTTTTTTGTTGGGGAACTCCTGTTATGTAGTAAGAGATGGAGCCTCACATATTCTCCAGGGTGGGGCAATTTCTCCATTTCTCTGTGTTGTGGCACTGCCAATGGGGGAGGGGCCCAAGAGGGAATAATGCCACTTGGTTGGCTTTGAGCTTGCTTTCAGTAACTTCCCCCATTACCCACAAGCAAATTGGACCTTTCTGGTGCTGATTCCCGGGTGGGTGGTTTTGTGTATGTTCTAGGACCCTCTGGGTTTCTCAGTGAATTCTCCTGTGAGGCTGGGAGTTTCTCTTGCCACTGCAGCCCCCAAAGGTTTTTACAGTCGGATGTTTTGAGTCTTTATTTCCCTGCATTGGAGCAGGGAAATAAAGGGGTTGTGCAGTCTGTCTCACTCCCCGGTTGTTCTGCCTGGTTTATCCTTATGCAAGTGTGGGACCACCCGGTTCTCCAGTCGATGCCTTGCCATGAGTCCGCTCTGCCTTGGCTGTCCATTTCTACCCCTCCTACAGATCTGGGTGAATGTTTATTCTTTAACTCCTCAGTTGTCAGACTTCCATACCATTTGATTTTCTGGTGGTTCTGGTTGTTTTTGTTTTTAAATTTAAATTTGCTGTTTTCCTTCTTCCGGTTGTGTGAGCAAGGAGGCTAAGTATACCTACCTATGCCTCCATCTTGGTCGGAAGTCTATGTGTCTGTTTTTATGCCAGTATCAGACCATTTTGATTATAGTGGCCTTGTAATATAGGTAGATCAGGTATTGTGATCCCTCCAACTTCGTTGTTCTTTCTTAAGATTGCTGAGGCTATTCAGGGCTGTTTTCCATTTCATATTTTTTGGAATATTTGTTCTAGATCAGTGAAACATGTCATTGGTATCTTAATAGGAATTGCATTGCATCTATAGATTGCTTTGTGTACTACAGAAATTTTAAGGATGTTAATTCTTCCAATCCATGAACATGGTATATGCTTCCACTTATTTGTATCTTCTTCACTTCTTTCTTCAGTGTCCTACAGTTTTCTGACTACAGGTCTTTTGCCTCCTTGGTTAAATTTATTCCTAGGTACTTTGTTTATTTTGTTGTTGTTGCAGTAGTAAATAGGATTGTTTTCTTAGTTTCTTTTTTGAATAGTTCATTATTAGTGTATAAAAATGTAATCAATTTGTGAATATTGACTTTGTATCCTGCTATTTTGGCAAATTAATTTAATAGATTGAGTAGTTTTTCAGTGGAGCCTATAGAGTTTTCTATGTACACTATCATGTCATCTGCAAATAATGACTGTTTCACTACCCCAGCTTTCCTTTCACCTCCATTGGCATGGAATATTTTTTCCATTCCTTCACATTCATCCTGTATAGATTATTTATTCTGAGATGGGCCTCTTGTAGACAGCATATATGTGGGTCATGTTTTCTTATCCATTCAGCTACCCTATGTCTTTTGACTGGAGCATATAATCTATTTACATTTAAGGTTATTATTGATCTTAAGTTTATTATAAATGCTCTTTTCACTTAAATATTTTTAAATTAAGATTTGGAGTTTATGCCCTCCTTAGATGACTAAACATAATTTCATATGTTTAAGTTATAAATATATTATAAAAATATGGATCCTGGACCTCACATTCCCTAAGGAATTTTTAGGAATTTGTGGAAAATACTTAATAGAGGGTATAAGCTTTCTTTTTTATTTTAATTTTTATTTTTTTCAAAAAGGATATTTTTAATTCATTAATATTTACTCTATATTCTCATAAAGGAATGCTACAGAGAACAGAGTTAACTTATGGAACCTAACTTCCAAATTCCAAAGGTCTTTTTATGTTGTGACTATTTGCCTGTAGTGGGAGTCTGTTGAACAAGCTGAAACAAGGATACCAATACAACAATTTCCTTTCTTATGCTACATTTACAACTAGTTCTAAAATTTTCCAAGATTCACTCTAGAACCAAACTATTTTTGCAAACATAGTATTGAATTATTTCTTCTTTCATGTGCATCCTGTGAGATGTTAAAGGAAGCAATATTTTTTTGTGGAATAATGTTGTTTTACATTTTGTTTTAAGATGTGTGCCTTGCCCAATTTTACAACAATAATAATGGGAAAATTTTAAAGTAATCTACAACCTCACCACCTTCAAAAATTGCGACTTTATTAATTTATATGTCTGCCTAAGAAATGATTTGGATATGGCTCAATAGCCTGTAGTGTATAATTTTAACAACAGCATAGTTTTCTCTAGATTCAGCCATCAATCAAGCATTTTCATTAGTATGAAAATAGACTAATGAAGGGAAGTAACTAAAGGAAAAGTAATCATTAATGTCTGAAATGACTGAATCTTTTAAATATTTCCCTTCACAGTCCACACTCTCTGTGCTTTGTTCCTTATGGAAAAGAGCAAAGCTGACTCTCATTGTGAGCACTTTCTTTTGTATGAGTCCAAATTGGCCTTGGTCAACCTATGTTCAAGAAATTCTAGCTGATTTCTCTGTGGGGTTTAGAGTGCCTTCAACAAATATGTAGACCTTTGATTTATTGGTCACAAACAAAAGCTAAAAATCTTACAAAAGGATAAAATTCATCTTTGTTTCAGCTTATGTTAGCAAGAAGAGTTGTTTTAGCCCTATGGAGACTCTGAACTTTATTTTGAACTTACTGCCTGCTACCTTGAAGCAGTGGGATCAATATTTTGAGGCATTTTTCCAAGCCCCACAATTCTAAATCAGCCTCAGCAAGTAGAACTAAACTCTATTTGGCTTTAGTGCTTCAAACCTGCAACATTTCTTTCAATATATGATTGAAAGTCAATCCTATCTTCTCAGTAATGTGTTTAGATTTTGTTTGAAGCACAGGTGTTTTATGTATTTGTAAAAGCCTTAAATATTTATGCACACAAAGGAGTATAATCTCATTATAAATATTCAAACATTATAAAGTTATTGTAGAAAGTTAAACTCTTGTGATATAGAGAGCAATTGTTAATAAAGGAATATTCCTCAATAATGTTCTCTGGTTTACTGATACATATTACTACCCAGAGAGACTTTTAAAAACAATTCCTTGATAATTACATATCTTTTAGAAGCATATCAATTATATAATACATACTATTTTCCACATTGTGTTTATCATTTAATATCTCTTGGGTATTTTTTCATGTTGGTGCTTATAGTGTTTACTTCATTCTTTTCTTTGGCTACATAGCAGTCCATGGTATAAAAGTACCATAATTTACTTAAATACATTCAACCCTCTGTATCTGGGTTCTGCAGCTGCAGATTCAACCAACCTTGGGTAGAATATATTCTAAATAAAATGTTACATTGTTACTGATGTGTACTATATAGTTAGGCCTACATAACATGGACAGACTTTTTTCTTGCTATTATTACCTAAACAATAAAGTATAATAACTATTTACAAAGCATTTACATTGTTTCATAATTAATGCAGAGAACTGTTTCCAGGTTGGTTTTGTTTGTTCTATTTGCCTTACCAATGTTGCAGTGAATATCCTTGTAAACATATCTCTATGCACTTGGAATACAGTCCTTTAAAGCTTTTTAAAAAAGTAATAGAATAATACTGTTTTAATGTATTTCATTCATTCTTGTCATCACTTCAGATTATTGTTACCAGCATGCCAAACTCATAATAAGTAACATTTTTAATAAGTAACATTTTAAAAATTTAATTCAGTACCTTTAGTTCTTATGAACAAGTTCATCTTTCTAGAATGTAAAAATATTGCCCTAGAAGTGACCTTCCAACATGTTCTTTTATGATGCATTGAATGCCAGTAATAATGATTCCTTGACCATTATATAGCTCTTCAGTTTACAAAGAGCCTTCACATAATTATCCCATCTGACTTCACATCGTGATCTATGCAGGACAGGTTTATAGAGAAAATGGTGCTGACTTGGAAAGTTTTACTGCCTGAAATATATAGAGAGTGTGTAAGTCCTTTGTTCTACTAGATCAAGGAGTCAAGGCCATTGTCCTGATAGGAGTGTTATATCATACTGGTACCGCAATGTGGAAAAAAACCCTTATATGTCACTTTAATAACTGGTGTTGCTAATTTACTGTCCAGTTTTCAGGCGTTTTAATTTAATTCTCTGCTATCCAGAGATTAGACTCACCAGGCATTTATTAGCTAAGTGTTCCAATAATTGCTACTCCAGAACCAAGTGTTGGAGAGACTTTATGCAGCAGTGGTCAGTGGAGGTTGAGTTTCAGTGCTGCTTTTCCTCATTTGGAATTGGGAGAGCAGAGGGTAAGGGCAGAAGAAGAAAGTCCACAGAATACGGCACCAAGACCATGCTTGCTAAGACCTTGGAAATTCCTTACCCACTCGTCATTATTTCTGTATTCCTATGACCCAGTGCCTTTCATGGTGGGGCGGGGAATAGATGATGAAGCTTCTCCCATTTTCCACACTCCTGGTAGGAAGCAGGCTGCTGTGCAGGAAAGGGAGAGCATTATGTTGCTTCCTGCTTTGGGAAAGGAAACAATCTTGAATGCCACTATTGTTGCCACAGCTGCAGGCTTATGTTGCCACATTAGCAGGTCTATCCCGACCTTCAATTCAGCTGAGAATGCACTTCTGAACTTCCTCTCTTCCTCCATTTACAGGACCTCAAAATCAGTTTCCAGATCTTATAAGATCCTTGTTCAATTCAAGCCAGGTTTGTTCAATATGATAGCAATTTTCAACCAGCTATGATTCTATGCAGTGGCTACATTAATACTCACAAGCAAATTACCTTACTTACAGAGAAATCACACTGATAATAATACTCTGAAATTCTGGTGCTGTGTTCCTGCATCGGTGCAATTACAAGGAGTCCATCTGCCCCATCCTGTCTGTCTAATATCACTCTATACTGTTCTGAGTATACTTGGCCACCAAGTGAAGCTGGGTTCTTCATTGTCCTGTATGTAATACCTAGTTCATTTCTACCTCTCTGCCTACACTTATATTTTTTCTCTCCTGTAAGTCCTTTTCCTTTCTTGCCTATCTGAATTCTAATCAAATTTGAAAACAAACCCCCCAGTCCTGCACAAAGCCTTTCCTACTCTGACAGAGAACCCCAATAATGCCTGTACACAGGCAGAGAAACTCAATGCCTTTCTGCACATTCTGTCTTTTCCTTCCCAACCTGTGAGTGAAATATCAAATTTTTAGTCTTGACACCCAAGCTCTTAAAAAGTCATCTGCTTATTGAATTGCAATAATCACATTAGGCACCAGAGTGTAGTGTCCACTTTTCCTGTTCTCCAGTACCTGGGGCCTTCTCTCTGAACCAGGTAGAGAGATAACTGATGAACAAGGTTGAGTCTTAGTGCATAGCTCTGGGCCTAACAGAAGAGCCCCATAGAAGCTAAGAGTCAGGCACCGTTGATAAGTTTCTTATTCGTGGGAATGGTGGCCAGTTTGAGACAGATCGTTAGCAAATGCCTTACCATTCTTATCTAACAAATTCCTTTTCCGCACACAAAGTGACCTCTTGACCCCCGTGATGTTTACACAGCAGGTACCTTTGAACACACTTTGCTTAATCAGAATATTTCCAGCTTGAGTATTCTACAGCTAGTTAAAATTTTACTAATATTTTCTAGTTCTGAATACCATGTTTTAAAAGTCTAATAAATAAAAATGTTTCTAATTCAGGCAAGTGTGGCATGTCTGGAGCGTGAGCATTTCCTATAACTTTATCTCATGCTGCTGACTAGTCCTATGAACTACTTAATTTAAGATTTAAAGTCCCATATTACATGTGAATTATGTATTATGTTAATCATGGGCTATCTAACTAGAGTATACACTTCTCAAAGGCAGAATCACGCCACAAATGACTCTTGTACCTCTCATAGCACTTCATATAATCCTCAGTATATCCAGATGCTCAGTATATATATTCA
The DNA here is from genome assembly GCF_014824575.4 of Sturnira hondurensis. Lineage (NCBI taxonomy): Eukaryota > Metazoa > Chordata > Mammalia > Chiroptera > Phyllostomidae > Sturnira > Sturnira hondurensis. The sequence continues at coordinate 6,637,761 of NW_028093985.1, read as the reverse complement.
TTGATTGAAGTAAATGTTATCTTTAGAATGACGTGCTTGAATTTCAATTTAATGGTTTTAGGTAAGAGATCATGAATCACTTGGGGTCCTAGGGAAAAAACAAAATTCACCTTAAATGGTTCAGGTGAAGAGACTTTAATAAAAAGACGACTCAAAGAAATAAAGGCAGGGTTAAGAAAAGAGACAAGTGTGGTAAGGCACCAGTTATAGAGCGGGAGCTATTTTCCTCCTGGGGCTGGAGAAACGAAAAAAGGAAATTGAGTTAGTGGAACCTAGTGAGAGCTTGAGCTGGGGAAGAAGATTGACCTTACAGAAGAAATGTGTTTGGGGAGCCATGAGTGAGAGCTGCGGTGACAAAGCAGAAGAAGGAAAAATACCCCCACTTCCCACTAGCAGAGCTCCCGTGTGTTCCAGCTCACAGGAGTCAGGGAGGTGTCAGCAAATTTCACTCGTCTGTGGCACAGAGCAGGGCAGAGAAGGTAGGAGAGAGACGGGGTGGGGGGATGCAGGCAAGATTGGACGGGGGGGGGGTGGGTAAGGAGAGGGCATGCAAAATAAGCAGAATAAGAAGGTTTTCCTTTTAAACTGAAATAAGAAAAAGGCTGAATGACTGGGTTGGCCAAAAAGTTTATTTGTTTTTTTTCTGTAAGATGGCTGTAGTGGTGCTTAGTTATCTTTAATGTCATTTGAAACAATTTTGTTAGATTGTATTGGGACAGCTGTCCTATCAGCATGTATTAAAAAAACACATAGAAATTGGTGAACTTTTGTGTGGCCATTTTAATATTGAAGATGGAAGAAAATATGTAACATTTTTAGCATATTATTTATTATTTCAAAAAAGATAAAAACACAACAGAAACACAAATAAAGATTTGTGCAGTGTGTGGAGAAGGTGCTGTGACTGATCGAACATGTCAAAAGTGGTTTGCAAAGTTTCACGCTGGGGACTTCTTGCTGGATGATGCTCCATGGTTGGGCAGACCAGCTGAAGTTGATAATGATCAAATCGAGACATTAACTGAGAACAATCAATGTTATATCACAAGAGAGAGAACCAACATACTCAAAATATCCAAATCAATGAATTTATTGGTGAAAATGAAAAATATGTCTTTTATTTTATGGAAAAAAAACTAAATAGACTTTTTGGCCAACCCAATATTATGTATAGAATAAAAGAAACCTGGGCACCCCAAAATTATGTGGGAAAAACTAAGTCTGATTTGGCCAAAGTTAGGCCCTGGCGCTTAATTGTCTTCACTAAGTCACTCTGAATAAAGAGAATAAGCACTCTTGTTTTTTCCAAACTTTCAATTATTGCAGTTTCAAATCAACAAATAAACATGTAAATCTATCACTCATGGCAATGAATAAAATTTACTTACAGACATACCTGCCTTCACACTCCAAAGTAGGGCTGTACTGTTTAATGAGCACCTTTGTTTTTAGGGCATAAAGTAGAATAATAAAACAAACATGTGCCTCCTGTGTGGAGAAATAATATTAATTATAAATCATTAGCAATAACATCAAACTGGTCTCTTTACATTTAAAAGAGAGGAAAATTTTAACATTTTTTACTTTAGTTTGGTACCTATTCATGATCACATAGGGTAGGGTTTAATAAATATTCACATACCTAGAGTCACAGAACTAGAAGACAGTACAGGTCTTGTAATCTACCACTGCATTTAACAGATAAAGAAACAGGTTCCCACAGATTAAGTCACCTGCCCTCAAACAGTTGGTTGTGGCAGAACCAGCCCAGAATGCAGACAGTCTGCATCCTAATCTAGTCATCCACAGTTCTAGAAATGCTTGATTTAGCTCCAAGTAGATGGCAAAAGAGCATAGGGATTCAGGGCAAAGGTTTGGACTTAGATCTAGTGGGACTGTTGGTAAGTGAGAAATTCCAGCTGAGCCTTCCACTTCCTCCTCTGGGTAGCTGGGGGGAATACAGGAAACCCCTCCCATCAGAGCTGGTACAGGTGGACTGAAAAAATACGCATAAAATGTTTAGCACCATGTTTGGCCTGTAGTAGTCACCCAATAAATAAAAGTTGTTACAAAAATTTTCTTCTTTTGTTTGAAAGTCAACTGATAATTTAGTAAACATTTAAGAAGAAGTGTGCAGGGGTTAGGAAAAAATGTTTAAATTGGCCAGAAAAGGTAGAGAATAAAGGAAACTACTTAATTGGGGTGGGAGGGAATGCAACAGTCCTGATAAAGTAAATACATCGGTTTTATTACTATTTTCTCCATCTTTGGTAAGGAAACATTACCAAGAGTTTCACTTTTCAATTATAGGTCTTTTTTAATTAATAGATTTTTTTTAAACTAGTTTTAGGTTTACAGAAAAATAAATTATTTTGACTCACAGAGAGTAATATTGTTGGACCCATTGAAAAGTTGAACATATTTAATAAACATAAAACATTATACAGAAAGAAGGTGGCGATATTAGAAGGGGTTGGAGGTAGGGGGGAGTGGGCAAAGTGAGGAGAAATAGGGATGAAGAGACTTGACTTTGGGTGGTGAGCGCACAATGCAGTGCACAGATGTTGTTTTATGGAGTTGTATGCTCGAATCCAGTTGTATGGTTTTAATAACCAATGTCACCCCACTACAGTCAATGTAAAAAGAAGGTGGTAGTATTCTTATGAACAATGAGAAGTGCCGAGGATCTAAGTTAACATACTTAGAGATAAATCAACAGAACTTGGTCAACCTAGGTTTTTAAAGAACACCAAGGGTAAAAGTATGCAACTGCTAGCAGAGTGTGTACCCGTCACGGCAGGTTCTCCAGGGGACTGATGAACTGCCTATCAGAGTTTGTCTAAAGAAAAATTGCAGGCATAACTGTGGAAACCTACAGACAGTATCACACTATACTAAACAAACTAGGTGAACCTGTAATACAAGGGTAGGACCACTGAAAAATGTATGAGCAACCTTCAGGGAAAACAGTACCAGAGCTTGTAAAGGAAATTCACACAGAAATATTACAAAGTCTTTAAAGAAACAATAATATTGTCCCAAAGGCAAAGCCAGTGGATAAAATTTATAAATGTAAAACTTCCCCTAAATCATTATAGGCAAAGACATTTACTACTATTTAAGAAATTTTATTGGAACATAAGAAAGAAAGAAGTTTTTATTTCTTACTACTATTAGTAAGAAATTTTATTGGGACATCATTGGATTGACACCCTTTAAAAAAGGATGAGATCTGGCTTAAAATGAAACAGTATATGATTCAATAAATGTGTCTTTATTTAGAGAAGCACAAACAGCAGTATTTCAGGGAACTTTCTGTGCTAGAACAAACATATTTTAAATTTGTGCAAGTAATCTGGAAGATAGGATAGCAGGTATGATGACACTGAGCTCTTCCAAGTGGAGGATGCCAACAGTAGCAACGGGGAAAGGACAGAAAAAACCTGACGGTTTGAGTAATTCGGCAGAAAGGTAGATGTTCTCTTTCTTTTACACTTGAAGCCCAGGAGTGTTGACCTCCTTCTTAGATAAGGGGGTCACAGAGAGATGCTGTCAGTTAAGGGGGTGTCCTGGATGACAGGAAGGCTCCATGTAGCTGAAGTCTCAGTGCTCACTCTAAACTGGGGTCTGGGTGAAGGGTAGAGGTGGCTCACTCTCTCTCAGGTCCAGGTGGTGGGATGTTTTGTCATTTCTGAGCCATCTTCCTGAAGGAGTGGGTTGGGCAGAAGGACTATGAAGAGAGGCTTTCTTCTTAAAAATGTTTTGTGGGGGGTTAGATGAAAATTGTAGCTATGTACCCTAATGTACTTTCAAGGGCACAGATGACTCATAGGCAGGCCTCAAAGCCAACTGGTACTGAAATCTGCCAAAGACTGTGAAGGGCGACATGAGACTGTGCAAAAAAAAAAAATGTCCCTCTTAAAAGGCCAGGAGTGTACTCAGCACCTACGTGATAAATCTAGAGTCAATGATTGTATGTGCTCCATTTCACAGATGGAAGGCTCTAAAGTATAGTAGTTCACAAAAATTCAGAGATGGTGGACATGATGTGGGAACATATGAGTTTGTATGCTAAGGTTTCTGTTTTTGTTTCTTTTCGTGCTTGGTGAGATCAGAGTTGGTATAATATGCGTCTGTGTAAAACTCCAAAGATTCAGATGCTTTAAAGGACAAGAATGCATTTGGAAAACAACTTTGAAGCCAGTTTCCCTAGTTCTTATGTAGTTTAATGTTTCTTTTCCATGTATATAGTTCCACTTAAACAGCTAATTACAAAATTAGACAGAATGCAATTAATTTTCACATCAGTAAAAGAACAAAAACAGACCATTGCCTTTTATGTATAAAGAGCACATTGACTGTTTTAAATGTACCAGTATTTTGGATTTCATTTAATTATTATAGCAAGTCCTTCAGGTAGTATTATTGACATTTTAGGGACTGGGAAACTGAAGCACAGAGATATTAAATAACTTACCCAGTGCTACCTGATTGGGTCAAGAGAACCCATATTCAAAGTCTGTCTGATTCCAAAATCCATGTTCTTAATATATATACACACACATACATATGTATGTATATACAAGGTCTGCCTGGAAAAAGTTCAACCATTGTTAATATAATGAGAACAGTCTGTCCAACATCAATGTGACCTGGCAGCCAAGGAATGTGGACTGGAATGTGCATGTGTGAACAATGACAACTTCACTGTACTAGTCAGTGGGGGCAGTAGATATCATTGGGTGAGCATGTGTATTGTATAGCTGTTGCATACAAAGCGAGTGAGCAAGTAGAGTAATGAATCTGCACTAAATTTTGTGTTAAGCTTGAACCTTCCTCCTTGGAAGCCATTGGGATGATTCTGAAGGCCCCAGTTATGGGCAACCAGTGATTGGCAGTTTCATCACGACAATGCACCCGCTGATGTATCATGTTGCATGAAGAGTATTTTGGTGAAACATTAAATTACCCAGGTGACTCACCCCCCTACAGCCCAGAGTTGCACCCTGCAACTTCTGACTTTTCCTCAAATTAAAATCACCTTTGAAGGGAAGAGATATGAGTGTCAGTGAGATGGGGCAGCTGATGGCAATTGGGAGAACAGTGTGAGGTCCCAACATGCCTTCTTTGAAGGGGCCTGAGGTGCCATTGTCTATGTACAATGTTTCTTGTACCTTGTATCTTCTTAAATAAATAGCCGTATTTTTCATAGGGCATGGCTGGATACTTTCTGAACAGACCTTGTCTACTTAAGAACTTACTGGTATTCTTAAAGTTCATGTATGTATTTGATTATAAGTTGTGTTAGCATAACAAAAGAAAGTTTTATTAAAATACTCCTTGTCTTTAATCATCTTTAACCTCTATTTTTAAAATCTTTTCATTTTATTCTGCATGCAACTTACTCTGTTTGTACAACAGCCACCCTTACAGATTACAGGAACTATTCTTCAGCAGGGACGAGTTGCTGAATGTTACGACCATCCGTGTGCTGATTCCAGAGTTTTCACACGGATTTGTTTGGCGGTGCCCAGTCACTCGATTGCATTTCTGAGCAGGGTTGTAAATCTTGTTAAAACCAATAAAAATATAATTTCAGAATGTTTCAGAAGCAATCTCTCACTTGAGTCACTTGAGTCTTCAAGGTTTTCTGCTTCTACTTTCTTCTTTCTAAAGTGCAAAAAGGATTCAGCTAAAACAATTTTATCTTAAATATAACTTTTTTAATTACAAAAAGTAATACATGATGACTTGAAAGAATTTAGAATATGTATAAAGATAAAAAGAAAAAATGGGACCCAAAATTCCATTATCCACAGATAAAACATGATGAACATTCTAATGTATTTCTTTCCTTTAAATAAATATGAATCAAAATATTAGCTGGCCTATTTTGGAGGGTGGCTGAAGAATTTCAAATAACTTAAATATTTTTATATATATCTATTTCATTTATTTATATATTTATCTAAGATATTTATTGAACTTTTCAAATACTTTCTCAAAAGTTATCCCAATTCTCAGCCCTGGTTGGTGTAGCTCAGTGGATTGAGCGCGGGCCTGTGAACCACACAATTGCGGTTCGATTCCCAGTCAGGGCACATGCCTGGGTTGCAGGCCAGTTCTCAGCAGGGGACTCATGGGAGGCAACCATATATTGATATTTCTCTCCTTCCCTCCCTCTCTAAAGATAAATAAATAAAATCTTTAAAAAAAAGTTATCCCAATTCTCTACAGGGTGACTATGAAATGTTGTGATTATAAGCAAAAAATTGGCCAATTTGTCTAGTTGAGAATCCAAAAATAAATTAACGTGATTTAGATATAATAAAAAATTCAAATGTTTGTATGTTTTAATTTTATTTTCTCCTTTTTACAAAGATAATATGTGGCCACTGTACACAAATAAAATAACACATATAAGTATTAAAATAATTAACATTTGTTCAGTGCTTTCTATGTGCCAAACACTGTTCTAAGAGTTTTGTTTATATTAACTCACTTAATCCTCACAAGAACTCTGTCAAATCGGGACTATTACTTATTATTTTCATTTTACAAGTGCGAAAACTTAGGTGTAAAGAAGCTAAGTAATTTGCTTGAGGTCTTGGTTTACCAAGAAAACCATGCCAAACTAGCATGGTTTTCGTTTGTTCTTTGAGTTGTTTATTTAAATAGGAAAATGATGATGATAAATTAGGGCCTTGCCATGGAGACATTATGTCTTCATTTCAGGAAACAATGATAGTCCCACACGATGTTCCTGTGAGTGAGAGAGGTAAAGGAGGAGGGAATGCACATTTCAGAGCATCTGGAGCTGACTGAACCCAGGGGCCGGGAGGACAGGCTATGGGTTACGACCAAGGACATACAGCTACCAAACGATGGAGTGGAGATCCAACCTCAGAAAGGTTTTTTCCAGAGCCCACACTTAACCAGTCCCTACATCTTTTTTTTTAATATTCTATAAAGTGTAAAAATTAAAGGTATCAAGAAGAAAGCCAAAAGTCTTCTGATTCCATGACTCAGGGATAACAACTGCCAGCACTTTGGTAAACATATTTCCAGACCCTTTTTGATGCAAAGTTCAAGTACAGCTGATCTAAGTTTAGCAAATGTCTTATGATCCTCTTGGAACATGAAACCATGGGAAGCCTGCAAGAAACTACTTCAAGGCCATTTCTCACTGTCTCCATATCTTCCAGGAGGGTGTCATCAGAGAGTTTCTCATCCTCTCCCAGGTTCTGAAGAGGTATGATATTTTCTGCCTTCCCCTCTGTAATGCAATTATGATGTTAACTACCCAAAATTAGGTCAAATGTCACAGGTTAAGGGCACAGTTCCCCACAAGACTGCCCTAACTTCAGACACCAGCCACTAGCTCAGGGTTTTCCAGGATGCCCACACTTCTGACCAACTAGCTACAAATTCAGGAGTTCCCTCTACGCCTTCAAGTTTGATAATTCACTAGAACAACTCATAGAACTCAGAAAAGCACTATACTTATTATTATAGTTTTATCATAAAAGATACAACAGGATTAGCCAACAGAAGAGACGCATAGGGCAAGTTCTTAGAAGAACTTCAGGGTCAGGAGGGTCCCATGTCCTTCCCATGTAAAGCTTCCTTGTTTCAGAACATGTAGCCCTCCTATACATTAGTGTATGATTACCAAGCAGGGAAGCCCACCTAAGCCTCTATGTCCAGAGTGTTTACTGGGATTTCTTTTTGTAGGCACGATTGATTGAATCATTATTGAGATGACAGAACTCAGTCTCTCCCCAGAGGTTGGGCTGATATCACCTGGATCAAAGCCCCAATCTTTTAATTACATAGTTCATATTTTCAGCTGGCCAGCCCCCATCCTGAGGTTTTTTATTAGCATGAACTCAGGTGCCCACCATGAATAACAAAGATACTTTATCTCTTGGACAATTTCAAGAATTTGGAGGTTACCTCCCAGGAACCAGAAACAAAGGCCAGCCACTGTTCTTTATTATATAACCACCCCTCCCCCACCCCTTAGTGTACACCTGCAGGCTATAAAACTCCTAGCTGCTGGAAGCAACAGGATATTCCACTACTCATGTTGCATTGTCTCTTCCTTTCTGTGTTGTTCTGTGGGACAAGGGACAGGGGGAGCTGGCACCTTTGCTGTTCCTGCTTTTGCTATCTATGTAAGTAATTAGCTGTTTAATTTTTTTTAAAAGCTTAACTCTAGCAAACCTTTTAGTCTTGCTTGACCTATCATTTACAGAAATAAGGAAATCCCAGGAGGACAATTATGATGAATTAGGCGTTTAATTTGTTTTATTAGACATTTTGATTTATAAGAACACTCAAATGGAGCTATTCAGTGGGCTAGAGGTGAGACTGAAGTACGACAGAGAAGACAGTAAGTTGTGCAGTGGCAATGATTAACAGCAGGGGGGAGGTGGTGTTCTCTACATTGCCAAAGAAGGCAATGTAGAAAACCAAATGGTGAAGGACCGCTCTGGTACCAGCTCAGACTTGAGTAGTCCTAAAATCTTTGACTAAAAAGTGACTTCAAGGGTCTTATATCCAACCACTTACATAATACAAACATCTTTCCTACATCATCCCAACAATTGGCCAAACAGCTAGTTTCTGCTTTAGCACATATAATGATGAAGAGCTAAGTCCATGATTGGGCAACCAATTCTATTAATACAGACCTGAGAGTGAGTGGCTCTGAATATCAAGATATTTTATACAGGGTGTTCAGGATGTCTTGCTCAAGAGATGCAATTTCAGCATAAAATTGAAAAATGAAGAGTGGGAAGATCTTAGGCATATGTTTTACAGGTGGCAAAGGCCCTGTATTTGGAACAATCCAGAGTGGCTTTGGGCGTGTGTGGCAGTAGGTGGTTTCCTTACCCAACAGCCATTGCCTCTCCTTCCTCGCTGTGAGAGCTCTAATTTTGTTTGGATACAATATGTAGACTCAGGGGAGGAACCATCATTTGTATAAGTGAATCATAAAAATCTTGTTTCAAACTGTCAGTGATTGACTTAGGGATGGGCATGCAACCCAGTTCTGCCCATGAGACATGAGAGGACATTTTCTGGGGGCCTCCTGAGAGTTTTTCCTCTTTGGTAAGAAACAGGCATAAGGGAGAAAATTCCTCAGTCTTTTTCCCTCCCTTTCTGTTTTGGATGTTCTTTGTGAGAATGTGATGCCTAGCAATCCAATAGTCTTTTGAAAACCAGGAGACAAGAAACCAGGTTTAAAAGGCAACCATTAGGTGGGATTTCTGTTCCTTGCAGTCGATATACTAACTCACACACTAACAATGGGGGCTGGGTGGATGGTAATCAAGGTAAGAAAGGTTGGCAGGGGCCTACCAGGCAGTGCCTCTTAGGCCAAGACATGGAGTTTGGATTTCATTCTGAGGGTAAGACATTTTAGCAGATGATACAATACAATCAATACAGTCATATCTATATCTATATATTCATATTTATCATGAATGTAATTCATTATGAAAATAAAAGAGCAGATATTGGCTAAAGTTGTATTTACCATTTCCATCTTAATTTTTAGAGGAATTCGTATTTAGAATCAGATTAAAAGAAATAAAGAAATTTTTAAAACTGCAAAAATAACTCATGAAGTATCTTGGCTGAATCTCCCAAATGTTAGCGATCTTTATTCTGACCTCTTAGTTTTGGAAGAACCTTTAACACAGTTTCCAGGCACCGTGCCAGCCCACTTCAGCCACATCAGAGTCTCTACCAACTATGTTCTGCCATCTTAAACCTCTATCTCTCTTTGAAATAGCCCCAATTTTTTACCTTAGTCTTCTTTGATAGTAAGGCAACTTCCTTTCGTAGGGCTGTTGTTCATCCAGGAGGTCCTTTTGCCCCTAACTGGCACCAAAAGAATCACAAAATAAGGTAGCTCATTTAAAACATTTTCCTCATGGTTGTCTCGTTCCCCCATTCATGAAGAAGATTATTGGGTTACCATGACAATCAGCTTCCACAGCATTGCATTCTCAGTAACTGTATTGGTGCAGCACAAGCTTTACTCTGTGTTCTTCACTGTAGTGCTCTGAAGATCTGCATCTTTTCCCAGCCTGTTCTATGTAACTGTTGTTTACAACAACCAAACAACCTAGTAGTTAAGCCAGATAATTTTTTCAAAGGCACCATATCCCCTTCTTTTCTGAATATTTTTAAAAAATCTACACATATAGTTGTATAATCATTTTCTTTTAGCACCAAATGAAAGCTATCTTATATGCTCTCTGGAATTATATTTGCATCTCTTTAACCATATTTAGAAAACAAATAATGAATTCACGGTAAAAATCAGAGCAAGGAAAGTTCTATGAGATTATTTCCCATGTACTCCATGTCATGCATTCCTGCGAATAATTCTCTAGTGTCCCTCCCTCCATCACTCCTCAACCCTCTGGTTGCAGACACACAGAAGAGCAAAAATTGTCTTTGTCATTGCCTTTGAGATGCCACTTAGACTCCAACCTTGAGATTATTAACTACCCTATTTCTGTTCAGAACATTATTGATAATAGTGAAGGATGGTTTTGAACAAGCTGAACACTTTTCACCAGCACCCAATATCTGCTATATTGTAGGGGATGTGGGATGACTTTGGGGGACCAACAGGATGAATTTGGTTTCCCTACAACTCTTTCATTCTTTTCTTATTATTTTTAGTTTTTCCGGGTTACTTAGTTTCTTCATGTAACTATGTGGCACAAACTAGGAATCTTGAAATTTCTATTGTATGCAGAGATATCTTTTATTTCTACCTATGACTTTATTTGAAGCAATAGTGGTATTTTGGTCATTAAAAAAAGGGAACTTGAGACTCCTGGTCAAGATGAAGTTGTAGGTAAACATGCCTCACCTCTGTGCACAACTAATCAAAAGATACAACCAGACTACAAAACAAATTAAACCCCAGAATTGTCCAAAAATCAAGCTGTATGGAAGTCTGACGACCAAGGATTAAAGAGGCCACATTCATCCAGACAGGTAGGAGGAGCAGAGATGTCGAGATGTTTGGAGAAACATGGAGAGGCGAATGGGAACAGGCAGTCCCACATCCACGTGTGGTAGATAAAAAAAATGGAAGGGATACCCTGGGAGCAAGGGATCCTAGCCCCACCCCAGGCCAACTAGTGTAGGAAGACAAGTCCCTATCACTTCTGGCTATTAACACCAGTGTGGGGTGGGATGATGAAAGAAACTGTGTCCTCTTACAGGGTCTGAAACTGACTTAGGACTCATGCAGACTCACCCCCTCTGGAATTCAGCACCAGGGCAACAGCTGAGGGGCACTAGTGGCAAAGGGGGAGAAAGTGAAGGGCGAGTGGGGAGACAGCTTCCTCCTGGGCAAAGCTTCGGAGGCCAGGCAGCAACACTGTGCCCCCTGTGAGCCCTCTCCCACACAGCACAACAGAGCAGTGACACACGTAGCCCCACCCTGGCGATTAACAAGGCTCCGCCCCAGACAACTTCATGGGTATGCTAAGATAGGAAGTCAAAGCAGCTCTACCCAATATACAGAAACAAACACAGGGAGGCTGCCAAATGAGATGAAGAAATAAAGCCCAAATGAAAGAACAGAACAAAAATCCAGAAAAAGGACTAAATGAAATGGAGATAGCCAGCTTATCAGATGCACAGTTCAAATTACTGGTCATCAGGACGCTCCAGTAATTCACTGGGTACTTCAGAGGTATAAAAAAGTCCCAGGCAAAAATGAAGGTTGCGTTAAGTGAAATAAAGAAAAATATACAGGGAAATAACAGTGGAGGGGATGAGCCTGTGAGTCAAATTGGAAAATGAGGCAGGAAAAAGCACTCAATCAGAAGAGTAGGAAGAATAATGAATTCAAAAATACGAGGATAAGCTTAGGAACCTCTGGGACATCTTTAAGCATACCAATATCTGAATCATAGGGATGCCAAGAGGAGAAGAGAAAAAGCAAAAAATCAAAAACTTATCTGAAAAAAATAATGAAACAAAATTTCCCTAATTTGGTGAAGAAAATAGACACACAAGTCCAGGAAGCACAGGGAGTCCCAAACAAGATGGACCCAAAGAGGACCACACCAAGACACATGATAATTAAAATGCTAAAGGTTTGGACTTCCGCCAAGATGGAGGCATAGGTGGAAACACTGTGCCTTCTCCCACAACCAAGTTTGAATACAACAAAGGTTTGGAGAACTAGGACACACCCAAAGACCAGAAAACTGAATTATACGGAAGTCCGACAACTACGAACCGTTCAACGGGGACGGTAAGAGAGGTGGAGCCAGCAGCGGAGCTGGGTCGGGCAAGACAGATCCCCCGACCTAGGCGCGAAGGCAGCCTGGAACCAGTTGGGGTGCAGGGCAGACTGACCGCGGTCGCACATTCGCGCACAGTGAGACGGACCATGCAGGCCCCAGGGGGCGGACCCAGTGGTGGAGGGCTGATGGCACACTTGCGTGCAGTGGAACGAAACATGTGGGCCTGGTGACGGTGGTGGCTGCAGTGCCGGTGGGGGCCGTGGCGGCAGACGGGACACAATTGTTCCTCTTTGACCCGCCCCCACATACAACGTCACAACCCAGCGACTTGGTTGCCCTGCTCTAGTGAACACTTTAGGGCTCCGATCCTGCTACGGAACAGGCACGAACAACCCAAAAGATGGTGCAAGAAGAACTCAAAGTCCCAGAGCCAATAACTCTAAGCGACCAAGAAATTGCCAGCCTCTCAGAAGCACAATTCAAGACACTATTTATCAGGATGCTCACAGAACTGGTAGATTATAGTCACAAATTAGAGGAACATATGAAGGCTAAACTAATTGAAATGAAGGGAGATGCACAGGAAACCAATAGTGATGGAAAGGAAACTGGGACTCAAATCAATGGAATGGACCAGAAGGAAGAACAAAACATCCCACCAGAAAGGAATGAAGAAATGAGAATTCAAAAAAATGAGGAGAGGCTTAGGAACCTCCAGGACATCTTTAAACGTTCCAACATCCGGATTATAGGGGTACCAGAAGGGGGAAAGAAACAGCCACGAGTGGAAAACTTATTTGAACAAATAATAAAGGAGAACTTCCCCAGTCTGGCAAAGGAAATAGACTTCCAGGAAATCCAGGAAGCTCAGAGAGTGCCAAAGAAGTTGGACCCAAGAAGGAACACACCAAGGCACATCATAATTACATTAGCCAAGACCAAAATGAAGGAGAGAATCCTAGAAGCAGCAAGGGATAAGGGGACAGTCACCTACAAAGGAGTACCCATCAGACTGTCAGCGGATTTCTCAAAAGAGACCTTACAGGCAAGAAGGGGCTGGAAAGAAGTATTCCAAGTCATGAAATCCAAAGACCTACAGCCAAGATTGCTTTATCCAGCAAAACTTTCATTTAGAATGGAAGGACAGATAAAGTGCTTCTCAGATAAGGTCAAGTTCAAGGAGTTCATCATCACCAAGCCCTTATTATATGAAATGCTAAAGGGACTTATCTAAGAAAAAGAAGATGAAAAATATGAACAGTGAAAGGACAGCAAACACACAGTTATTAACAACCACACCTAAAACAAAAGCAAACCAAGAGGACAGCTAGATCAGGAGTGGAACCATAGAAATGAAGAACACATGGAGGGTTAGAAACAGGGGGGTGGGAGGAGGAGAAGAGGGGAGAAGGCACAGAAAATAGCATAGATGGTAGGTAGAAAGTAGATGGGGGGAGGGTGAGAATAGTGGGGGAAATATAGAATCTAAAGAACTTGAGACATGAGGTTATAAACTAAGGGGGGGAGAATGGTGGGGGAGGGAGTGTGCGGGTGGAGGGGAATGAAGGGGGGGAATAGAACAACTGTAATGGTATAATCAATAAAATATATTAAAAAATAAAAAAATGCTAAAGGTTTAAGACAAAGAGAGAATCTTAAAAGCAGCAAGTGAAAACAAAGTTACCTACAATGGAGTTCCCATAAGTCTATCAGCTGATTTCTCAAAAGAAACTTTGCAGGCTAGAGGAAACTGGCAAGAAGTATTAAAAGTGATGAAAAGCAGGGACCTACAACCAAGATTACCCTACCCAGCAAAGTTATCATTTAGAATTGAATAGCAGGTAAAGTGCTTCCCAGACAAGATAAAGCTAGGAGTTCATCATCACCAAGCCATTATTATATTAAATGCTAAAGGGAATTATGTAAGAAAAAGAAGATCAAAACAATGAACATTAAAATGGCAACACATTCACAACTATCAATAATTGAATCCAAATAACAAACTAAGCAAACAGCCAGAACAGGAACAGAACCATAGGCATGGAGATCATTAGGAGGGTTATCCCCTGGGAGCAGGAAGGAGGAAAATGGGAAAGATACAGCACAAATGGGAGGAATTAAGCAGCACAAATGTTAGGTAAAAAATAGACAGCTGTTAAGAACAGCATAGAAAATGGAGTAGTGAAAGAACCTTTATGCATGACCCATGGACACGAACCAGGCAGGGGAATAGCTGGAGGGAACAGGGGTACCAGGTGGAGGAGGGAAAGGGAAAAATTGGGACAACTGTAAGAGCATAATCAATAAAATATCTTAAAAATAAAAAGAGGGAAGTTGGAAAGGAGTTGCTATTATCTAATATAAGCAATTAAAAATAAAATCTGGCTTTTACTGTCTTTCCTGCAAAGTTTTTCTCTCTTAGATGTCTTTTCATTGAAAAAGGCATACCTTATGACCAATCTATGAACACTCATTGAATATTGCCATCTCCTATTAAGGGCATGGAAGTAAACTCTGTAACTAAAACAGATGCCTTCGCCCACAGTTTCTAAAATCAGAGGGTATTCATAAACCTCTTCACAAATTTTCAGAGTGTAGTGGGAAACAGGAACTGTTAAAATTTTGAAACTCTACCAAAGTACTTTCTGCCTCTTCCGGTAAAAAAAAAATTACTCTCTAGGAAGCTCACTATTCTAAAAAACATACAAAGCAATTAGGGTTAGAAATTCACAGCTAGCATTTGGGATACCTCAGCCCAGTTTTAGGAGAAAAGGTATTTTACTTTTTGATGAAAAACCATAGAACAATGGTTTTTCCATAGTTTTGGGGAGGAATGTTTTTTTGAGAGGAATCAAAGAATCCTCCCAAAATTGTATTAGGATTGTTTCAAGGAGGGAGAAAAAACATTTACTTTATTATTTTATTTCTGAGCAGAAATTCCATGAAACATAAAATGTCCTCCTTACTCCTTTGGGCACATGGACATGTAGATTCCCTGATACACTAAATCCCCATACAAACTACAAAAAATTGAACAATTATTGGCAGAATTTTCTACATTAAAAGCAGAAGCTGAAGTTAAATAATCACATAAACTTTGAATAATTATATTATAATGAACCATTAAATTTATATAGGAAAAAGATTGCTCTCAGTTTTCAGCTAACAAAAGAGCAGTTGAGAGGCTATCGTGTAGCTTCGAAAAGTAGAAACTCTACCTGAGCAACATAAAGGCAGGGAGGCAGCTGATATGCCGCTTTGACAGTTGGGTAAAGATGAGGGGGAATAAGTTTGTAAACCAGAAGTGATGATAAAAGGGTAGAATGAAGTGTTTGATAATGATAAAGTGAGCTTTACTTAACAGGGACAGAAAGAGCAGGAAAGAGAGAAAAGTAATTTAGTTCAGAAAGGAAATAATCTGTATTTCAATTTGCAACAGCCAAGGGATGGCATTTGAAGGATGACAGTTTTATTGTTAATATTTTATACATAAGAAGCTCCATTCATATGAAAGACAAATTAGTACAAGTCTCTATCAATATAATACATATATTAAACTATCAAACAGAATTTTGTTCTTTATTAACCTGTTATAACCCTAAAAAACTATTTTTAGTATTTCAAATTACAAGCAAGATCATGATTTTATAATGTGAAGATAACCCAAAGCCTGACTTAGTTACAGGTTGGTCCTATTTTGTCAGGTGTCCTTTAAGGATGGGCTCCTAGCTTGATCAAGAAAATGTAAGTGCAGAAAGCTGTAAAACCAATATTCCTCACTTAGGAATCATGTTAGTAGTTCAACATTAAAATCATTTTTGAAGAGCCACACCTGGTGTAAATTCTGTAGTGTTTAGCTTTTTTTTATTCACCTAAACTGCATTGATATACATTTATCGCTCTCCTAATAATCACTTTAAAGGTTAGTAAACCTATCTCCTGGATTTTTGAGGTCACTTCAGAATTCAAGTATTTTGTCTATTGTCAAATGATGTGTCTGAATTTTGGTTTGGAATACATGGTATTTATAGATGGAATACATGGTATTTACATGGTATCTATACACGGAATTTATAGACTAACTCTGAAATAGCAATGGCCTTTGGCATTACTAGTAATTCTATTTCTGGGTCATGACTCAAAATCAAAGTTCATTATTTACACGTACCTAATAAATTATCAAAAATAATAAAGACATTTTAAAACTTTGCAGAAATTGCAATTTGAAAAGCAGTCAAATATAGTTTAGTATACACACAACACATACAGGTAGTAAACCTATAAATAGCTGTTCACCCTTATTTACCATGTAGGAAATGAAAATCAGCTTAAGAGGCACTGTAATTATATAGCTCAAACTAAGGGAGACAAAAGTAATCTAAATGTGCTTGTGTTAATATTCAAAACTAAAAAACGCATTTGGTTTTTCTTATTTTTAATTTCCATAAACTGGAACACATATTCTTGACAAACCAGAATTGAGAGGGTATACTGGCATCTGCTATACCTATAACACTTAGGAGTGAACTTTCCTAGTTAAGATTGACTCATTATTCAATATCAAAATTGGATAAGTAAAAACACTTACATCATTTGATAGCCTTTTCCCCCATTAATTATTAGTCTTTATAACATTATAACATTTGTTCATTGCTCCGCTCTTTATTCTTTCCTAATTTAAGTAACCACTAAGTGGGGCGGGGGGAGTTTTAAAATCTCCTATGTCTGGAACTGGCATTTAATAACTCTTTCGAAAATCAAGGTGATTTTTCTCTAGTCTTGTTAGAAATAACCTATCACTAGTGATCAGGGTTTCCTCCCACATTTCCGTGCTAGGGGACTTAAAAAGTCCGGGGATGCTGCTTAACAGAGGTGCGAGTGGGAGAGAGGATATCACCCGCTTGACACTCGGGCACTGTTGCTATGAATGATTCACTCGCGTTTGGCACCCGTGCTGCAAGGAAATCGCCGCCGCTTCCTTCTCCAAGCTCCTTTCGGCATGTCTCCTGTGCTTTGGCCTTTAAGGAGAATCGAGAACAGGTGGGCACAGAGGAGCTCGCTGAATTCTCCTCCCCCTGCTCCTTCCCTAATTTAGCAGTACTTCCGGCCGCGTGACATCATCCCCCGCACCCGGGTGACGTGAGCGGCGGGTGACGTGTGTGCGGAGAAGAGCGCGCTGACGTTGCTATTTAAAGGTCCTCCTGCGAGGAGGATGGAGACATAGCGTGAGCACCTGGTGTGGGGTGCGGAGGAGGCTGTGGCGGCCCGGAGTGGGGCCAGGAGCCAGCGGAGGAGCAGAGCGCACGGGCCGCCCGCCACCGGCCACTAGGGGAGGGGGACGGAAAGGAGGGAAGGACGGACGAACGGACTTGAGGGCCGAACTAGCTCCCACGAGGACCGGCTCGGGACCACCATCCTCCCCGCAGCCTCCTCCTGCTGCAAGCAGGGCCCTGGGGACGTGTCAGCGCCTCTGTCCCTCGTGCCTGGCTGCAGTCCTGGGCTGCCTCTGGCCTCCTCCCTCGAGCAGGGGGAGGGACCGCTCTTGCCCCCGTTCTCCCCGCCCCGTCTCCACCCTCCCCTCCGCAGCCAGCTCTGCCGCCGTGCTGGGCTCGAGCGGGCGGCGCTGACCCGGGAAGGGGCGCCCTCCGCTCTGAGACAGTCCGGTGCAGGCAGAGGCAGCGCAAGGCTTCAGGGCCGCCTGGGTCGCCGTTGCGCTGCAGAGCGGGAGCTGGAGGCCGAAGGAGGCGGGCGGTGATAGAAGTGTGAGGAGGCGGCGGGCCCCGGGACTGTAAGGCGGAGCGAGGCGGCGGCGGAGCGTGAGGGGCTAGGAGCTGGGGTGGGGGCGCTGGAGCAGCGGTTCTCCCTCGGCTTCGAGCCCCACTCTTCTGCCCCCAACGCGGAATTAGCCTCCTGCCTTGACTCGGGCGGGCTCCCATCGACACTTCAGCTCCGTCCTCCACCTCTCTGCCCGCCCAGGAGCTGGGGGCAGGGTGCCGGGGGCAGCGTGGGGCTCGGCTCTCTGATTCATTCATTCTCCGCCGACGGGAGCCTCGGACCTGCTGTGCTCTGGAGAGGAGGGAAGAGTGGGCAGCAGTGAATGAAGGGCCGGGTGGAATCCGGGCTCCATTGTGCTCGGCAGCGGGAGGCGGGAAGGGGCTGAGGGAGGTGGGATCGGCCCCCTCCCCCTGCTCTCCGGCGTGCGCTGCGCCCCCAGCCTGCTGCCAGCCTGGAAATGGCTCCGTTTATTCTCCTCCGGAGAATGAATCGATTCTGCCCAGCCTTGTCTTCCTCCTCCCCACCTCTTCTCTGCTCCGAGTCTTAGGAGGCGAACACATTCAAAAGACAGATTCCAATGTGGAGTGCTTTGCACGTTGCGAGCTGCCGGGTTTGCACTTCGAGATTTTTTTTCTATATAGCTTTTTCTAATGTGAGTGCAGGGGAGCGGTGACATTACTGCTTTAGGATTTTTATTTTCTCGTAGGACTCTCTATAAAGTGCACGTCGCATTGGGTTGCACGCTCCACCCCCAGGACCTGGTGTGGTAGAGAAATTTGAACCCGCAGCCTTAGTAGCACCGAAAAGACCGAGTTACCTGGCTCTCCATGAGCGGAGAAGAGCGAAATGACCACAGAACTCATTTTTTATAGGACTCGGTGAAGCTGGATTCTGCGTTTTCCGATGCGTAGACTCATTTTGTGGAATAGAGTTAACCGCTGTCTCCTCCGCGCAGCATTTTAACTCTAATAATCAAATGCCACCTCTGTTCGAACGTTTTGGTATTTACAAGAGAGAGATCATTTTACATAAGGGAACTAATTGAATTGTCGGCATTACTGAAATACCTCCAGAAAAGGACCTCGGGGGGTGGAAAAGCAACTGCGAAATAGACGGAGAAATTCCCCTGAAAGTTATTCCGTAGCATAACAGCAGAAACTTCAAAGCAAGTTTTCACTGGGCAAAATGGGGTAAGGATTTTTACAGCTTTGAGCGTGTGTGTGTGTGTGTGTGTGTGTGTGTGTTACTGAGTCGTGGTGGTGATTCTCCGTGCTTTATGTGTTCACATGAATTTACCACCTTGCTAAGCGGTCCGTACTTTAAAAAGTATAGGTATGTTAACCTTTTGACAAGTGTTTTGTTTGTTTGCTTTTTTGTGGTGTGACACCGGAGGTCATAATAAACATACATTAATGCTTTTTAAGAAGACAACACACTCTGCACTTGTCAAACTGCCACATCAGTTTGTAGTCAGAATCGTGTTTTCTTAGGTTTTGTTGCTGGTGGCTTCTAGAAAAGTACAGTACTGCATTCTCTCAGTACTTTGAGAATAATCAGTAGCACAAAGAAACAGTTGTGAAGTAATGAGTGGTTAACTACAGTCCTCAAAAATGATCCAATGTAAATTGTTGCCCTCACTGTGCCCTCTGCTTTGCCCTTGACTATCCAAAGCTAACATGTGCCGAGTTGATTTATTGGGACATGAGAATGACAATCAGAAAGTCTTACTGATGTCATCTCCACAGTGCTGGTGCACTTGGTAAGAAGTCAGAATTTGACTAGGAAAAAAGCTTTTTATTGAAGGAACTTGTTCATTTCCTCTGTTGTTTACTCAGGTCTTCAGTTTGTGTTAACAATGTCAGATCTTCACCTTCTTTCAGATCCAAAGTCAACTAAGAGTGCATTTTCCAACCTTTTATTAACTCTTGACTCAGTAAATTGATAAAATGCTAGTGATTTCCTAATTTATGCCAGAAACCCATCATATGTTAATGGAGTAATCCTGTAATCATTTCATTGACAGATTGTTGATGTGCTTGGTCAAAGAGAAACTTCTAGAATTTTCTCTCCTCTTCTTTGTGGTGATTGAAGAAACACACCTCAAATGTCATTAGGAGACAACGATAAAAAGGGTATACTTTGAAATCCATTATGACAGCATGGAGGTGTGCACACCTAAACTTACTTTCCTGAAACTTTTGGAGGAAAGTTCTTTGATACTACCCTTTATTTTGTAGAATTCGAAGTTTATTACGTTGAACAAGTTTGAAAATGCAGAACATGTTGTAGGAGTCCTTCATCAGGAATTAATGAGAGTGATCATTTTAAAATTTAAATGACAGTTGATGAGAACATTTCTAACTTGCATGATTTGGGGCACTGCAAAGAGCAATTAAAATATCTCAATGTGCTTTGTAATCTACAGGAAATTACTTAATCTGTATAGACTCTATTTTCTTATCTGTAAAATGAAGGATTTAGATGAGTTAAAAAATTGTTTTCCAGATTATAAAAGTGAATTATTCTTTTTTTTCTCTTTCTATTTTGGTTACTAGTTTCTTGAAGTAAATTTTTCAAATGGAGAGATTGTTTTTGCTAATCAGTTTTTAAGCATGTAAGCTGAAAAATAATGGCATTTGAAAAATATTTTGGATGAATTGCACCAACTTTAATAAGAGAAAATACTGAAAAATACTATTCAAAACCTTTGAAACATGGCTTCTCTTGAGAACAGCTTTTCTGTCTAAAATACAAGGAAAAAAATCAAGTGGCAGTTTTTCACGTTGAAGGCTAAATTCTCTGTAGATGGTGGAGTGGTGGCATCATGGAAGAAAATTGGTTTTTTACAACCTTAAATCTGCATGAAAGCTCATCATTTTACCAAAGGAAGCTTGGGGTGAATTTAAATCTAAGGGGACTGGTATTTAATATCTGAAAACGAGCCCCCACACATAGCTCACATTTTAGATATTTCAGTGTAATTAAATTTGTTTACAAACTAATTTGTTTGCCCTTAATAAGTCTTAAAGGTAGAATAGAGAGGAAAAGGAGTGGTTATGGCATTATTTTCTAAACATCTCTGTTTGGGGCTGTGCCTGTTTCTCACTGATAGACTTGTTCAGGCAGAGTTGTCGAGAGAGGGTGGGTGGGTGGAATCAGAAGAGCGCACAGGCGTAGCCCCAAGTGTGGAGGTTTCTGCATTTGGTAAGTGTTTGTACCTGGTAAGTGTGGAGTGAGCATAGCCCTTTGCACCTATTTAAGACAAAAGGAGACAGAGCTTTAAATGGTCTCCAAAGTTGTACCCAGGCAATCATGAATTAACCTCCTCTAACAAGTACCTAAAATTTAATGTTGTAAGTCAAGAGTTTCACATTTTATGAATATATTTTTGACCAACATTATTATAATAATTTATCTTTGCCTTGATTACAGATAGAATTGCAGGTCTAGAGGCAAAGTTGAAGCAAAATGAATTATTTTTAAAGAAAATGAGTGATTAATTCAGGCAGAAATAAACTTGGCTCCTGTAATAGTAGTTTATCAACTATGGTGGAAACGGAAAAGAACAGCTGAAACTGACAGTTGGCCGAGTCTGTCAAAGTTTCTTGGATGCTGCCCGCACTGTTTTAATTAAGTGGAGGCAGTGGAATTATTGACTTGTGAGGTATGTGTATCAGACCCGCAAGAATTAGAGCAATTGATGTAGGTAAGATAAAGTCTATGAAAACTTTGAAGCCTGGGTGAGGAGCCCCTGTTGGGTATGACCCCCCAATCCTTCAGGTAGTATCTCATGATGAGAGCAGTGAGTCAGTAGCTATTTCAGAACTATTAGAGTAGAGAACAGAAACCAGGGAACTTCAGTGAGTTATTTCATGTTATCTTTTGTTTTGCTTAGCTCATATATTGGCATTTTAGTGCCACCAATGAAGGAATAGAAAACCCTCCCTCCCACTTCCCTAAAGAGTTAACGTGACTCTCTTTGCTCATGTGGGGTTGCTAATGCTGTTTCCCATGTATCTCACCTGCCTGTGGGAACCTTTGGAAACCCTCTTTTCTGCCTTTCCCTGGATAACTTCCTGAAGCATGGAAGTGGGTGCTGCTGCATTGCAACCTGAACTGAGTCCCTTTGCTCAGAGAAAACTGACACCTCCTCTTTCTGCCTTAGGCTAGTGGGTGCTGCTGTCTGGGAGCTGCTGTAGCGAAAATGAGGAAATCTTGATCCAGCACTGTAATGTGCACAGGTGTAGTTGCAAAGACAATCTTTTTTCTCCAAAACATTTTTAGTTATTGATTTGAGAGAGCAAAGGAGAGGAGGAGAGAAACATCAGTTTGTTGTTCCACTTATTTATGCATTCAGTACTTGATCCTTGTACGTGCCCTCACTGGGAATCGAACCTGAAACCATAGCGCCTCGGGACACCACTCCAACCAACTGAACTACCTGAGCAGGGCTACAAAGGCAATCATTTCTAACATTAGAGAAGTTAGATTCAAATCTTTAGTTTTTTATTTGTTTCCTTTACCAATTTTGAGCCCCTATCATATGGCATGTACAGCTCAGTGCCGCTGAGACAGAGACAGGAATACAGTCAAATGTATTCCTTCCTTCAGGGAGTTTATAGTTTAGAAGTTGGGAAGATAGTCCAGCCTAAAATCGAAAAGTACAGTGAAATGTCTAAGGAGCTATAGTGTAGGTTGTGGTTTCTCATAGGGGCACAAAAGGTGTGCCATTAGCTGCTGAGGGAAGGCTAAAAAAGCTGTTGTGGAGGAGTTAATGTATTAAATAATGAAGGGTGAATACAGGTGGCCTTGTAGACAAATGAGAGGGTATTTAAGGCAGAGACAATGGTATGATTATGCTGAGACATGGAACTACAAAAGTTTGGCATGATCAACTTGGCTTTTTAGGGTGTAGTAGCAAGGGATGGGCCTAGAGCCTTAGGCAGGGGCCACATTAGAGGGCCTCATAGACCAAACAAAAGCAGGTGTATTTCAAGCTTTTTTGGCAATGGTCCATTATAGTAAGACAGTTTTACCTCAAAATCTAGTGCACACGTATATAAATGATAAAATGTCAGGAAATAATACACTTTGTATGCTGCATTCTTGTTTTTCTATTCTATTTTTTAGAATAGAAAATGATGACAGTAACAACTGGTAATTTGAAAAACACTGCTCTTGGCTGTGGGAACCAGTAGAGGGTTTTAAGTAGAGTAGTCCCATGTAGGGTCAGGGAAAAAAGGTGAGAAAACAGTTTTAAAAACCATTTAAAATTTGGTTTTGTTGTGTCCTGTGGAATCACCAAGCCAGAGCAGTGAACCCTTTCTAGGTAGGGGAAGTGGATAGCTGGGCAGGCCCTGGAAAATTCCATGGTACAGGGAGGAAGGGATGGTGCTGAGTTTGTGTGGTTATCTGAGCAGGCCTTTTTCAGGATTAGGGTATTTCATGTGCGAAGGTAAAAATGTAGGAAATGGCATGGTATATTCCTAGCAGAGCTGCTCACTCAGGCCATGAAACTGAATTTGGGATTGTAAAGGAAGTCCTTTATAAGGGACTGTCTAGCTCCCATGCTAACTGCATGGAAACTAAGAGTGAGAACACTTTGAAAATTCTACCAAGAAGGCAATTAAGGGGTACTTGGAGTTGCCAGTAAGATTTGCCTTGTAAGTTGAAAAGGTATTTGTCTTGTGACACACAAAGTATTGTAATTTTGTATCTACCAGCATGTATTAGGAGGATATCAACCATAAGAAGAATAGAGAGCTTGCATATTTTGAAAAGAGGTCCCTCCCCGTTTTATTGAAATATTATTGCCACATAATATTCTATTACCTTAAGGTATAGTGTAGTGATACAACACATTATTTGTCAAATAATGACCATAGTAAGTCTAGTTATCATTCATCACTTTATATAGTTATAAATATTTTTTCTTGTGATGAGGACCTTATGAGAATAGGTTTATTTTTTAATATGTTATAGAATAATTGAGCCCACCCCACTCTTACTGAAAATTTGAAATAACTTTTTATGTTTGTTTTTTTTGAGATGACATATTATACATAGACAAGGACACTCTTGCTCCTTCCAAATGTCCTTTTTTCCTCCATCTATAACCTATTGTATCTATAATCTATTGTTCCATATAGTGAGGACTTTTAACTAGTTTCTTTTCCCTTTTATTTCTTTTTGTTCTTGTGAGTCTGTCCTCTTTTCTCTTGTCCTGGTTATGTGGACAGGGATAATAGCGATGGACTTTTGGCATTTCTTCCCTGGCTGCAATGCATTTACCCGCTAAAGGTAGTGGGATGATTTTTTTAAAAAAGATTTTGTTTCTTTATTTTTAGAGAGAAGGGAAGGGAAGGAGAAAGAGAGGGAGAGAAACATTAATGTGTGCTTGCCTCTCACGTGCCCCCTACTGGGGATCTGGCCTGCAACCCAGGCATGTGCCCTGACTAGGAATCAAACTGGTGACCCTTTGGTTTCCCAGCCTGTGCTCAATCCACTGAACTATACCAGCCAGGGCGGTAGTGGAAAATTTTTAAGCCCCCTGTCACCCTCAAACTTCTGTCTTCCTGACTTTGCTCCCATAATTTCCTCCTTACTTCCCAGCTTCTGTTTGCTTCAGTGTTGGGATTGGCAGCGTTCATCAGAGCCCGCTTCTAACATCCCCCAAAAAATTGAAGGAGGAAGAGAAATTTCTTTTCCAAATCTGGTGGTGATGGGATGGGTAGGCCATCCATTCTCAGCTGACAGGTAACATGATCTCTACATGAGATAGCAAGTCGATTTAACATTGCCCAGATGTAGGAATATGATTTAAATTCATAAATAAGATATTTTTATAAAGTCGTTTTTAAAAAAACTACATTTGATTCTAGAATTTTAAAAATGAAAATAAAATCTTTCGAATAGTTTTTCATATTCAGGACACAAATCGAATGAGAGGAGGAGAATCGAGGTGATGGTACTTGAGCGTCTGTGCAAAGGTCTTAGGAGAACTGCAGAAACGAATCAGTGTTGACATTAATGGTTAATATAAACATGAACCATTGCTACATGTAACCCAGTGGTTCCATTAAGTATCTATGTGAGTTAACTTTCGGGAGGAGCAAAGACCATTAGAGTTGGGGTCTTTTGGGAGACTGTGGATGTGGTACATGGTGTTTCTGGCTCAGGCCTGAGGTTTTTATAAGAATGAAGTAGTGATTATGAGTAGCACATTAAGATGTGATTGTGTAATTCTTGAAAGCAAGGTATATTATGTCATTTTGATTAGTCATATCGTATAGACATTAATCTCTTAAAAACATCCTTTTGTTCCTATTTTTCTTTCTTCCACTTGTAATTTTTTTCTTTATTTTGATTTCCTGGCTCTTGAATAGAGCTATTAAACTTTCACAACAAATCTGCAAACCTATTATGAGCAAATACATGTATATACAAAAAAGTCCTTTTCAAAATATAAAGATATAAAGGGCGTGTTTAAGGGAATCTCTTAATTTTGGTTAAGTACTGTAATTTATTAGTTTCATAATTTTGAAATGAAATCACAATATAAATCTGATTAATGTGACTTTTATTTTGGGGGATTAGAGAGTCATGCAAGTTGATTTAGGCTGATTACCCAAAGTGTTATTCTTGGCATTTAAGATTGACAGATGAAACTACTTTTATTCATTGTTTGTAAATTAAGTTTAGTTTTAAATGAATATCTTATTAAAAAGGTGGTTAAATCTCCAAGGTTTAACCCCCCTACTGTCATGTGATTTTTTTTTTTTATGGACCTCTGGTGTTTAGTTTAAGTATTTATTTTTGTTATTTAGGATTAATCCAGTTCACTGGACAAGAGTAGGGAAAATGGGTTCCAAATGTTTAGGGTTTCCTGATATACTTTTTAAATGACTAAATATAAGACATTTTAAATAGCCTTATTTCTCAAGTAGGATACGTGTAGTTG
Organism: Sturnira hondurensis; assembly: GCF_014824575.4. Taxonomy (NCBI): domain Eukaryota; kingdom Metazoa; phylum Chordata; class Mammalia; order Chiroptera; family Phyllostomidae; genus Sturnira; species Sturnira hondurensis. The sequence continues at coordinate 6,611,736 of NW_028093985.1, read as the reverse complement.
AATGAAATGTGCAATTTTGCGTCTGTGTTGCACATTTGTAATGCTTCATGACCTGTGGGTTACCCCATAAAGTGCCCCTGTATTTCATGAAGTTGATTGTGTTCGTGGAATAAGCAAGAGATCAAAAAGACTTCTCTGTTAAGTTTTGAAAATTTAATTTAAGATTTTAGGCTCATTAAGTGTCCTTATTTCAAAGCAGTCTCCATGTGATGAAGGTGTATGGATTTTAGCCTGTCTGTAAGAACTGAGAAAAAATTTTCACATCTTATTGAATGCGCATTGTATGAGTATGTAAATTTTTTTTAAAAGCTAATCATTCAGTGCTCTTCAGCATGTAAATAAAATAGTATAGTAGCAATCTTAATTTTAGGTTAACAAATCTTAACTTTTATAGCCCACCTCTCTGTATGCTATAAAATTAGAAAATCCATTATCATTCTCTGTTAATAGAAACAGATTCATCAGTGAACTTATGCTGTGATTGTAGCTTGATTCTTTCTCACATTCCTCGTGAGTCTGATATGTTGGTCATTTGTATGCTCACTACTAAAATATCTGGGGGAAAAAGATGAAATTGAGAAGAGTCAGTGCTACTTGTTTTAAGCAACATTGTTGAGAGAAGGGGTTAAAATTATTGATATGTATGTCTTTTTTATGCTTTGCTTTTCCATCCACTATATATTATTTCTCATCTTCTTTTAAAAAGATTTTTGAAATCTGCTCCTTGTCTGGTAAGTATAATTTAGAATTAATCTTACAAGGACAAGTATAGTTTAGAATATCTTTTACATCTCTTTAGTGACCTTGCAAAGGAAAAGAAAAACAAACTTCTTCTTTTTCATGAGGTTCCCCCTACCCCCAACAATAATGGATTGTGAGGCCAGTATGGCTCTTGTGTAACTAAGAGAATTTTATTTTTTATTATATTATTTATTTATTTTAAATTTTAAAAAATATTTTTATTTATTTATCTTTAGAGGGAAAGGAGAGAGGCAGAGAAATATCAATGTATGGTTGCCTCTCATGTGTCCCCCACTGGGAACTGGCCTGCAACCCAGGCATGTGCCCTGACTGGGAATCGAACCTCGATCCTCTGGTTCACGGGCCCAAGCTCAATCCACTGAGCTACACCAGCCAGGGCAAGAATTTTAAATATATAGAACTAATATATGACTTAAGAACTGAATTTTGTTTACCCTTAACTATCTTTTCTCTTTTAAGGTAGGCTACTAGAGGAATGCAGAAAGTCGGTGTTTTCTTTCTTGTGTCAGAAAATACAATTACTTGTGAAATAAAAACATTTCAACCATCTAATCAGTATTTTCTCTTCATAGTACAGTTTACCTTTGCACTTTCCCTAGCTTAAAAAAATCACCGAATCCTTTAATACCTAATGCTAGCTTTAAAAAAAAGTTTTGCTATATGGACATTTTCTTTTATAAAACATGAAACTTTCCTATATTATTTTTGAAACGGGTTGACAGCCAGTTCCTCAAGGCAGAGCAGTTGTAAGAAATGAGAGGGCTTTTTGTAAAATTACCAAACAAGAGTCAGAAATTAAACTCAAACAAACACAACACTGTGCCGAGGAACTGCAGATACCAAAGCAGCTTTCATTACTTTATAAAGTCATTTTAAGTCATGCTTATTACATCCTGTCTCTGGGCACATCTAGATCCCTGTGTTCACATGCCTCAGAGACCAGACAGCTGTAGAAAGATGTCCTTGAATCCAGTCCTCCCGCCTCCACCCGCAGCTCACCCCATAGAAAGGCACGCTCCTAGTTTGTCCCTGTCTTTAGAAGGAGAGCCTTAGTAACAATGCACTGAGAGCGACAGCTCTCGTACAGACTTCCAGGGGCATCACACATTGCATTTCCTAGACACCATTTCATGGCATAGCATGCATGCAGTGTAGGCTGAGAGGATCCGGGAACTCAGATCCCATTTTGGTGTGTGGAAAATCCTGATTCCTAGCAACTGAGTATGTAGTCGGTTGTACCAGTTATTTTTTTGATAATTTTTTTCTGGGTAAATTGTTGGATTCATCCACCTTTACATTTAGTACACTCCACTCTTACCTAAGTTGTTATTGTCTTCCTTCTGTTCCATTTAAGTATTTATGAATAAGAAGTTTTGAGGGTTATTCTAAGGCTTTTTTTGAAGTTAGAATTTTCTGCCCTAGTTACTTTCAGTGTCCCCCATTAGGCTCTTAATAACAGTCTCTAGGAAATTATCTTAAGTGGATTTGACTATCAAAGAGCCAAAAGTACTCATTAGAAAATTTCTGTCAGTCTGTACATTACTAAACTTACATAGCACAATTATTTTGAGCCTGCTGTAATTTTTGAGTGTGCTTAGCTTGTCCCTTTACCTTTCTATGCTGTCTTTTGGCTCATTCATTTGTAAAACTGTCATTTTCTGTCCTACTCTGTTGTTATGAATCTCGGTCACATGACTTTTAACATTAAAATTCATGCACTTTGCTTAATCACCCTGCTGGCTCCCACAATGTGTACAGAATAAGGATTCCACCTACTCTTATTTACTCAGTACGGCCAGGGATCTGTATATGTTCAGTTGAATGAGAGGGCTCCCAAGTCACTGTTAAAACTCATCTGTCTCGAGTTCTGCCGATTAAGAAACAAAAAACTAGTTCTAGATTATATGGGCTGCCTTTTACCTTGTTCCACTGATAATATATAGAGTATAGTTGTTTGTTTTCATTGTTTTATTTAACATTTTATTAATGCCAAGTTAATATTTATTGCCATACCTATGGCTAGTACGATGGAAATACTAACACGTTAATTTACGTCATTGCTATTTAGTCTTATTTTGTGGCATATTAACATATTTTGAGTAATTAGTATATGATCTATGTGTAGTTAAACTAGAGACTATTCACATGGTAGAAAACTAGCCTGAAGAATGTTTTCAAAGATGGTACAGTGGTCAGTTAGAAACTAGGGTATAAAATTGCATGTTCTCTATGACTTCAACTATATAAAATAATTCTGTCTATGTATAAAATATTTTAAGGAAATTCTTTGAAGTGCTACCATATTTATTTCTGGAAGGTAAGAGTGTGAAAAAAAATTTTTTAATCTGAATTTTTTTGTTTTTCTGTGATGACTATATTAAGTATTAGAACTTCTCTTGGATTTTAAGAGTAAGGAATATTTTTAAAATGCTGTTATCTACAGTGCAAAGTTACAGTATTAATCCCTGTTCTGTATATAGACACATGTTTATATCAGTTTCAGCTTATCTCAAATTTTATTTCATTTTTCTTTTAAAAATTGGCTAAAGAAGTAGTTACTCTAATGAGAGCAATAGTAGTTACTTATTTCTTAAGTGTAAGGAGTAGTTCTGCTGTCAGTTATCAGAGTGTTGATACTTATCTCCACTTTTTATGATAAGAATACAGAAACTGATTTATGGGAGGTTATAACTGTGAAAGAACACATGCTAGATCCACCAGCCCCGTGGGGCTCTTATCACTCAGGTAAGGAGATCCTAAATGGATGCCCCCATGTGTAGAGATTCACCTTGAGAAGGGTTTCTGACTCCTCATAGTTAAAAAAAAATTCTGATTTAGTGCAACCTTACGATATTAGTGATGAATTCATTAAATATATCTTGTTTGCCTTTTAGATGGTTCTGAAAGAAACTGCATTCTGATTTTAGTGTAATTATATCTCTGCTTGGTGCAGTAAATGATTTGATGTACATGTGTTTGGTATAGAGTTTGCAAAGTTGATATTAAATTGTAAATTTCATTAGTCAAAGTTCTGTTGACTGCCCTTGTTGTTGATGGGCACACGAATCAATGTAATACTTAAGTAGGCAGTGTCTACTTCTCTGCAGACTTCAGATTAGAAAAACAAAGCTTGTGATCTTACCTTGTAACACTTTTCATAGGGCTTAACGCTGGGTCAAGAGACCTGAAAATGGAAGAACCAGTTGTAGCGTACTATACAATTTCTGTGTCATGATATAGCTGTAAGTTACTTGATTCCATAGAATTCATGAGAAAAGCTTGGAATGTATTGTATACAGATTTAAAATTATTTTTTCTGAATTATATTTCCCAGAGATCCCAAATTCTGATGCTGTAATTGGCTGGGCAGAAAAATGTGTGAACGTATAGGTTGGGAGTCAGTAGGGATTGGTGCAGACTGTGGGAAGGTGAAGAGAACATGTCCTTCCTAAAGGCATTTATATCCAACATGTTGCAAAAACTTTCTGGCAAAAGAAATACATCTGAAACCTAATCTTTTATTTATTTATTTTTAAGATTTTATTTATTTATCTTCAGAGGGGAAGGGAAGGAGAGAAGGAGAGAAATATCAATGTACTGTTGCCTCTTGTGAGTCCCCTGCTGGGAACTGGCCTGCAACCCAGGCATGTGCCCTGACTAGGAATCGAACCTCGATTGTGTGGTTTGCAGGCCCGTGCTCAATCCACTGAGCTACACCAGCCAGGGCTCTACTCTTTTATTTATTTATCAAACATTTTTTGAGCTTCTACTATGTGCCTAGTGACTGTGACATTCTAATCTAGGTCAGATATAGTTAAGTTTGGAAATGCTTAAACTCTTGACCAGAAAATAAAGACCAGAGTATAGCAGGACAGTAGCGGAAGCTAACATTAGGTTAGTGGTTCTCAATTTTGAACCTGAATCAGAATCACCTAGAGGGCTTGTTAGAAACACAGCTTGCTGGGCTTCACCCCAAGTTTTTGATTCACTGGGAATAGGGCTCATGAATTTGCTCTTCTTAGGAACTCCGTTGTGATGCTGCTGCTGCTGGTCCAAGAACCTAAAGTCAACGCATTTGATAAATAAAGCTTACACATGTGAGAGACTTTGTCTCTTAAAAAATGTCTCTTAAACTTCAATGATTCTTGAAGCTTATCCCCTTGCTTGCAATTTGTAAAAGTGAGAGCTTTGAACTGAGGGGGAAAACCCTGATTTGAGCCTTGTATCTATTTTTTATAAGGTAAAAAGGTCCAGGACAACCTGACACTGATCTTTATCTTCTTCAACCTGATTACTTTCAGCCGTGCTTACAGATTATGCTCATTTCTTATTCAGAGAGGCTCCTGCTTTCTGGAATTTCTAACTGTATTATTTTTAAAACTACTTGACAGGGCTTCGACTCCTGACGTTTTATGCTTTTGGAGGAAGTATGTTTTCCTTCTAAGTTATTTATTCTGCTTAATTTTGTTCTCTATTATTGTGTGACAAATGACCACGATTTTAGTGACTTAAAACAACACCCGTTTATCTTGCAGTTGATGTGAGTTTGGAGTCCGGGCACCTTCGCTGGGTATTTTGCTTGGGGTCTCACCAGACTGCAGTCAAGGTGGCAGCTGGGACTAGTCCCATCTGTCAGTGTCTTCCAAGTTCATGTGATTGTTTGCTGATTTTAGTTCCTTCCAACTTTGAAACTCAAATAGGCTGTGCCTTTAAGGCCACCAGGAAGAGCCCCTCGTGGTGCTTAATCTTGTTTTAAAGGACTCAGATGTCAGGGCCACTCAGGATAACCTCCCTTTTGATTAATTGAAGGTCAAAAGATTAGGGACCTAATCACCTGGCATGTTCTTCCATCTTTTTCCAATACTCGAGGGGAGAGTTTTATGCAGAAAGTGTCCAACAGGTAGTAGTAATGTGGGGGCCAATTTAGAATTCTGCTTTCTATTTCACATCAAATAGCTATGGATGTTTTTTTCCAAATGCTCAAATATCAGTGTATCCATTTCATTGTTTGTTTTTTTTTTTTTAATTTTTAAGAATCTCTCAGTGGATTGAGCGTGGGCCTGCGAACCACACGATCGGGGTTCGATTCCCAGTCAGGGCACATGCCTGGGTTGCAGGCCAGTTCCCAGCAGGGGACTCATGAGAGGCAACCATACATTGATATTTCTCTCCTTCTCTCCTTCCCTTCCCCTCTAAGGATAAATAAATAAAATCTTTAAAAAAAAAGAATCTATAGCCTTCTGCACTCCTGTTCCAGTATGGGTTGGATACTCTTTAGGCATACTGTGTGGTCTCATACTAGACCTTCCTTTAAATTTTGGGGTGGGGGGCATTGTCTCCCATTTTCTTGAAACTTTTATTTTTTGATTTACCTCTTTGTTTTACCGAAGCTTGTTTTCCCATAGTGACCTGGAAATGGGCAGGTAGGAGATAACTTTCCTGAGATGTAGTGCATGTGAAAGTGTCTTCCCTCCCCCCAGTATTCCTTGACTGGAGTGTTGATCACTTGACGAGGTGTAATTTCCTCTAGCTTAGAAGATACTGACCTGCCGACTTCTCCTTTCCAGTGTCCTGCTGAAGGCTGCTTGTTTCTGATTCCCTTGCCTTCATGTGTGACTTTCCCCCACCTTGGAGGGTTTTAGGATTTTCTCGGGCTTCTTCTCTGGTGGTCTGGTGCTCAAAAATTTTATGATGACATGGTGTTGGAGTTTTTTTGGTTTTATGTTTTGCCCTTTTTTTTAAACCATATATTCTTTTGGTCACTTTTAGGTCCTTTAAATTTGTCAAGTCCCCAGAGTTTGGCAGCTTTTATTCTATTTTTTAAAAGTATCTTACATATCTTCTCTCTTCACTTTATGAACTGTTAGTTGGATAGTAGGTCCTTTCGTCTTGTCTACCATTTTGTCTTTTATTCTGCATTCTAAGAAAATCCCTTGACTTCATTTTCTAATACTTCTATTGGATTTTAAATTTCCACATAACTTTTACTTTCCAAGTCCTCGCACTCAGTATCTCATTTCTTGGAGGACATTTATAGTGTTTTGAGGCTTTGTTTTCTCTTCCCTAAATTGTATTTCTTTTGTGCTCCTTTTTTGTTTAATTTTGTCTTTCATGTTGGAAACATTTCTGAAGTGTCTGGGGATCCCCAGCTGTATACAAGAGTGAGATACTAGAAAGCTGATTAGAAGTTTTTTTCTGACTCATTGAGGCCTGTCACCAGAGGTGAATTGACTTTTTTCCTTGGATGGCCCCCAGATGTTAGATGTTAGTAAGTAGAGATCTGTTCTCTGAGTTTTTGGTCTTTGACACTGTTCAATTTTTCTAGAGAACTATCTCTCTCTCTCTCTCTCTCTCTGTCTCTGTCTCTCTCACACACACACACACACACACACACACCCCTACCTTTTGGCATTCTGAGAGGAGCAAGGTAAGTAGTATATTCTTTCATTACATATCTAGGAGACATATTACCTGCTATAATCTGAAAACAATGAAGGGGGTGGGTTTGACGGGGCACGGTTTGGTTTGCAGCCTCTTTCTCAGTGCTTCTATTTGAGGCCGATTTTCCTTTGCTGTTGGGGTAGTAGCTTCACTTATGAAGAGTGAGAAGGGGAAAGGGGATTCTCACTGCTCTGTTATTTAAACTTTCGATCACCTCTCCAATTTCAGCCCCATGTCTCATACCCTGTTCTGCAGTCCCTTTGCCTCTAAATTCTGGTCAGCAAGTTGTTCACTTACAGTTTCCTTGGTTTTGCCAAGTCAGGTAGTATTCTTTCAAAACTGTATTAAAATTGTGCACTAGTATCATTTCTATTCTTTGGTGTTATTACTTTATACCTTCTTTCCCTGTTCACTTTCATTTTAGTGAAATTTCAGAAAAGGAAGATAAATGTGTGCAATTAATTTTTCATGTTTGAGCGAAATCACTGAGGCTTAGCACTTGAATTTCTATAAAGCATCTTTCAGAATGTGTAGACACTGTTGACGGTTGATTAGAATTTAGTGGATGATAAAGTGTTGGCTTCCTAAAAATCTCTCCCTGTTACCAGCACCTGAAAACTCCATGCATGATATGAGCACATCCTAAACTTACAAAGTTAAAACTAATCATCTCCAAACCTCAGCAAAACAAAGCACTTCCTCTCTCAACTGCATTGGGTAACTAAGGTGTTGCTACAGTTTATGCCCTAAGACTGTGCCTCTTGAGCACTTGTAACAAACACTGAACTCCTAATTTGTATCATGAGTCATGGTAGGCACTGGCAATGCAGAGAAGAGCAGACAGCCGCGTAAATGAGAAATTACACATCTGTGATTTCAGGGCTGTGATAGGGACGCACACTGTGTTTGGAAGCAGGGAGAAGGAAGTGCCCACCTCCGCCTGGGAGTGGCGGAGAAAGCTCGCAGAGCCAGTGTTCTGTTTTGAGCCTCAAAGAACAAACCAGAGTGGATGGGGTGTATGTGGCAGTGCAGAGAGGGAAAAAGCGGGAGGGGCTTGTTTAGGGCATTTTGGGCAGAGGGGTGTCATAGATAAAGCTACAAAGGTGCTGTTTGCTAGTTAGAAAGTTGAGGTAGTTTGACATAACTTGTTTATAGTATATAAGTAGAGTTGACTTGAAGGTTAGTCTGAGACCAGAGGATGACTGTTACGTCAGAGGATTGAACTTTTCCTCCAGGTTAGTGGGCTCCTCGTATTTCCCATGTGGTACCCTTATCAATGAAAGATTTTGAGCATATTTCTTTCTATATGTATATTTATAAGTTATGTGTCCTATATGTATATATTATAAAACATGCACAGAGATAGATGTGAAATAGGGGAAAACTGTCTCCTTCCTGTAACCCACTTTAGAGGCCATTTCTTGTGCTTTAGGGTTACCAATTGAGGCTGCGATATGGAGGAAGTATTAGACTCATGGGAGGGGTATGTATATGTGTGAAATGGGTGGGGGCCTTGGAGACCCTCACATTTAGGCGTGTAATTGGTTCATTGCAGCCACACAGTCAAGAATAATGGCATGGATTAAGATAGAGTAGAACAGGTACTGCATCGGGAGATTTAAGTAGTATCCATAGGAGTTGGCAGTGAGCTGCGGGGCTCTAGAGGAGGAGGGAGACTGGCTTGGTCAGCCACCAGCCGAGATGGGGAGCCAGGAGAAGAGAAGCAAGTTTGCAGTGGGGCAACATGGCGGATTGACTAACGTTGAAGTGACTGTGGCCACCCACATGGGAATGTCATAGTTGGATATCTAGGTCTCGTATTCGGGAAAGGAAAACTGGGCGAAGGCTAGAGTTTTGAGAGTATTAGGATATATAAGTATTGGCTGAAACTGTGAATGTGGATGAACTCATTCAGGGTGTTTCCAGAAAAGAATAGAGCAGATCTCTCTGGGGGAACAATAGTCATTTGAGGGGCAGGCACAGGAGCTGAGAGAGCTGTCAGGCTGAAACAGTGAGAGAACAATGTCAAAAAGCCAAGAAAGGGATTCTCAGGAATTGAGTTGCCAGGATCAAATGCAGCAGAAACATCAAATGAGACAAAAGTACCTGTTAGTTTGGGTAAATAGTGGTTCCCTAACAAACTTGCTCTAAGTTTGATAAGTTGGTGATGGACGCCTGATTGCCAGGGAGTGATGGTGCCCATGAAGAAGGAAGCAGAGCCCTTTAAGACTTCGAAGTAGCAAACTCTAGAATTTGGGAGATTTTTGGGGTTGTGCTTTCAAAATGGAATTAAGCATTCATTTTCAGCCCTGGGAAAGGAGTCCATAGCTTAGCGGTATTTAAAAATTACAGTAAAGGATGATTACTTAGGAAAGTGATGAGAGAAAATGCAATACGGATAATTATGGAGGAAAGAGATGGGAGGGAATGCAATCTGGAACACAAGTAGAATAGTTAACTTTAAGTAGGAGGTAAATGTTCCTCATAGACTAGAGGGAAGGGTGTAAGGAAGAATGTGATTAGGTAAAGTTTGTGGTTACAGGGTGGGAGGGAGTTCCTAGGCTGGGAAACTCCATTTTCTCAATTCATTCCTTGATTTATTTAACAAATATTTATTAAGTGCCTGCTGTGTGTCAGGCACTGCCGTAAGTGTGTGAGATGCATCTGGACAAAGAGCCCTGCCATCACGGGCATGTATTCTAGAAAAGGGTAAAGTACAAGGCCATCTGCTGGGAATGGAGGGAATGAAGGTTGGTCAGAGCCTTGGGGGGAAAGGGGAAGAACCATGGACAACAAGGGGCTTAGAGAGCCCAACTGAGGTTAAGCCCCAAGTTTGGTGCTCTTGTTCCTGAAACAGTCTAAATCTAGGTTACTGCTCTACCTGAGGAGTGTTGGAAGGGTTTTCATGGTCTCCATTCTGCTAAAATGAAGCACAAAAGAGGTATGCTCAATTTTTGTAGTGTTTTATTCAGTTATTTTAATATACCAGTTTTCCCCCTCAGCTGCACTTTTCCTTCTGTAGGGAACATTCTTTTATCTTGGGAAACCAACCTACTAAGTATTAAGTTTGCTAGAATGCAACCAGTTTTTTAACAGTTGATATATATTCTGTGAAAACATCTTGAAACCTAGTCCTGTGAAAAGTCTTGGAATGCTCCTGAGGGTTGGGACAACATTTAATGTCTATCTTCTCATCTCTGCTTATGATACCCCGCACACATACCACACACAACACACATGCATTCATGGGGAACCAGAGTGTAGCAGGCTTCTTTAATAAGTCTTTTTCTTCTGTTATACCTGGGAACGTCAAGCAGTTGATTGATTGGTGTGAGCACTTGAACATCACTCTGATTCCTACTGGGAACTCAGTATGTTACTGTTCTGGAAGCAGTTTTGCAACTTTAAGTTACTCTATCTTTCTTACTCTTAAAAAGTTTGTTATTTTTAGTCTTTCAAGACAGGGTAAGCTTCTGTTTTCTTTCTAGTCACTAAAACTACCTGTACCCCCTCACTAATTCTAATTTTATGATGATGACAGGTTGGGTAGCATTTTATTGTTATTTTTTTAAAGATTGTATTTATTTAATTTTAGAGACAAGAGAAAGGAAGGAGAAAGAGAGGGAAAGAAACATCGATGTGTGGGAGATAAATAGATTGATTGCATCTCACTTGTGCCCATCTGGGGACCTGGCCTGCAATCCAGGCATGTGCTTTGACTAGGAATCCAACCAGCAACCTAAATTTACATTGGCAGGCTGGTGCTCAATCCACTGAGCCACACCAGCCAGGGTGAGCATTTTATTTTATTTTTTATGGGGATTTTCATGCTAAAGGACTATGTTTTAACTAGTGAATTGAGTGGTGTTTTTCCTTTTTTATAGGAGTGAGAGTCAAAAGAGATTTCACAATGAAATAACTTTTACTTTGTAATATGTAATTTCATCATCAAGCTCTAAACTAATGGGACTTGTACCATTTTTAACCCTGGGAGATGGATTCAGGCCACAGAAGCTATAGCTGTGGCATGGCCTAGCGCCGTATGGGCAGAGTGGGTTATCAGTCAAGTGAGGTGTCCTGAGCCAGCTGGTGGCTGCATTTAAATTATTGGTCCTCTTACCTCTTTGACTTTGGCCATGTTATTTACATTTCTATGTCTCAGATTTCTCATCTGTAAAATGGGAATAGAGTTATGAAGATTAAATAATAAAATGTGAGGTAATTACAATGTTTTGTGGCACATAGTAACTTCTCAATCACATCTATTATTACTATGTGTTTTTTGTAATTACAATTGTGGTACTCAGCTGAATTTTATTTTTTTTTGCTGACTTTTATTTTTTAACTTCTAAATGGAGAATATGAAAAAAAATGCTTTGTTCTACTGAAGGCCAGCAGTAAGTGTGTAGATTTTATCTGCCCGCTTTAATCAAATACCCATTAAAATTCCCCCTCCCTCACTAATTTATGTCCAAATAACTTATCTGCTTAATATTCTAATTTAATTGATTATCTTGAAATATTGTGATTTTGCAGACCAGGGTGGAACCATAAAAATATTAATTCTCAGTAAGGAAGGTGAAGTTTAGATATTGTACATGAACAGAATAACACTAATTCTAACATAATAAATTTTAAAAAATACACTTAATAAGTGATACTGTTTATATAAAAACTATTCTGTATAGTTAAGCTATTATATTGATTATCTTTTTAAGTCTACAAAAAGTACATAAATATCTTATTTGGTCTTTTTTTATTAAATGTGTTTACCAGTTATGGGAATCTTTAAAGTCAGACATTGAGAAATTACTCAGATTGGAGTTTAATATACAAAAAGTTAAGTGAAAAACCAACAAAACCCAAACCTGCTCATATTTATTACCTAAAAACATGTTTCTAAATTCTTACGGTAGCATTAGTTTAGACTGTCTCATGAAGGCAGGGACTGCCTATTAATTCATTTATTTGTGAATTAAATGTTTATTGAACAACCACTGTGTGCCCAGCACTTTTCAGTGCTGGTAACACGGCAGCGACTATAATCTCTGTTCTCATGAGATCGTGAGTTGTATCTGCATTGCTTGGCACACAGTAAGTATACAAGACTATTTTCCTCCACACCCGTTAGCTGCTCCAGAGGCTGAGTATATCGATGCAACTAGATCCCTTGCCTGGCCAGTTGCTGCTAGGGGCCACAAATCAGGTTATGCTGAGGGGCTTCCTGTGTTCCCTCTGTAAGTTAGCCTGTGTAAGTCCCTCTGTAAGTTAGCCTGGGAGCCCCTGGAGGATCCTAACCAGCAGAGTGCAATTTCACCTCATCTGAAAATGTTGCATCTATGCAGTAGGTGCACTGCTTTGACTTAACAGGGACTGTTTTTCTTAGTGATTTTGAATATTTGGTCAAATTTGAATATAAGCTAAAAATTGTAGTATATTAATTTTCCAAGTAGATTTTTCATGTAGATGGGAGGAGGAACCTTAGAAATAATTCATTCTGTTTTTTTTTAATTAATGTTTTGTTTTAGTTTGTGTTTGGGTTCAGAAATAATCTCTCATAAATCAGCACCTGTGTTATTTGTAAGTGAAGCAGCTGAAGGCTTTGCCCGAAGTCCCAGCGCTGGCTGCGGGTGGGGCCCAGCCTTCTGTTGCTTAGCTTTGTGTCTTTGCTTCAGAAAACAAAGGTCGACCACTTAGTCCACTAATCCATTGTGATAAGCCAACCTAAAAAGTGGGTTGTTTGATGAACTTACGAGTTTCTTGTCTTTTGAAATTTCTAAATATTTCTTTTTTTCTGAATCCTCGTGGCACTTTATATCACCTCTTCTATGGCATTTATCACTTTCTATGCTTACATAATTATCTTCTATTAAAATGTTTTTCTAGATGTAATCTCTTTGAGAATAGAATGTATGTATGGTTCCTCTTTGTATAGTCCCTAAAGCTCTTAACAGAATGCCTAACATTCACTCGGTCTCAAATTATTAAACATCTACTCAAAGAGATTGTATTTTGGATTTGTTAACCATGCACACCCACTGACTGAAATCTCTTTAGTCTACAACAATTTAAGAAGCTCTTTGGCTTAGCTTCAGAACTGGGTTTGGATTCTGGCTCCATTCTCCACTTGGCTGCAAGACCTTTCATTGGTCAGTTATGTCACTTTCCTTATCTGTAAAATGGAAATCTGTGCCCCATCCAGTCTTCAGATGTAGTTGAAATGTGTACAAAGAATCTAGTGACTCATGTACTAATAGCCACTCCATGAATGGCAACAGTGGTTACATTTGAAATTTATTTTCTGCTTATTATAAATGTGCATATTTTAGTAGTAGTGGGTAGCTCTATTACTATTTAAGGAAAGTATAATAGCATAGGGAAAGATCTATGGTGAAAAGTTGGCGATATTTTAATGTTAGTCATCAGATTGTAAAGTCGGGCTTTTTCATTTATTAGTTATTTATTTAGGAGGTTGGATTTGGAGCTCGATGGACTGATTTAACCTATGAAAACTCAAGAGATACTGGCATATAAAATGGAATGGCAGTGTATTAATGGGTCATTAGAGTTAAGTGGAGTAAATGGAATGGCAGTCATTAATGGGTCATCTTCTTCCATAGGCAAAAAGTGCTGTGGTGGGAGCCAAATTGCAATCAGAAAGTTATGCGATGAGTAAGGGCAGTTGTCTGGATGTCTAGTGCTATGGGGGTCTCGTGCATCGGTCTTCACCTGCCACTCCTGGGCGTCAAGGCCCCTGGCCCCTGGAGAGTGCTGAGGCACCGCCTAACCACTGCCCATAACCCCCTTGTTTTAACCTAACTTGGTTATCTGCTTTTGTGTGGCATATGCCTTAAGGAGCAAGCAAAACACTTGAGGAGATTTTATTCTTTGTAACCACCGCCCCCTTGCCCCTGCCAAGAAAATGTTGTAGGCAGTGGCTATATTTTGTCTGTAGCATTACAGTAGAAGGCACAGGGCATTACATTGTCATCTCTTTTTTTGTGTGTTAAAGTTGGTCGTGGGGCTCGGTGGTATCAGCCTGATCCATCCATTATATTCCTTCAGTGAAACCATTATATTTTAGTTATTCCTGATTTTATCCTTGAGGTATACCTAGCTGTCAAATGTAATTGCTTCTCTTTACATGCAGCCAGAATGATCTTTTAAATATAAATCGGATCACAAACTTGACTGCTTAAAAGGTTTCAGTAGTGTCCCATTACTCACAAACTATACCCAGACTTCCTACCAGGGTCTTTAAAAATCTGCATGACTTGGGCTTGACCTACATTTCTAAGCCTTATTTTATGCCATTCTGTTCTTTGAGAGGAAGTATGACATTATTCGTAGCATGGGCTCTTGCACTAGACTGCCTGAAATGTTTCTGTGCCTCCATCTTCCCATATTTAAAAGCAGTGTTTTAAGAATATCTACCAACAGGATTGTAATGAACAAATAACACATGCAAATCCCTGAGGACAATTCCTGTAAAACATAATAAATACAAAATGTTAGCTGTTGGTGCTGATGTCAGTGTTGTCATTTTTTATCTCTGTGTTCCAGCCACTCTGTACTTTTCAGTTTCTTGAACTGCCAAGATCCTGCCAGCCTCAAGATCTTTGTACATTGTCCTGATTAGTTCTTGCTACATAGAAAAATCACCCAAAATTTAGTGGTTAAAGCAACAGTAATCATTTAGCACATGAGTTTGCAGCTTGGGCAGGACTCGGTGGTGATGGCTCATTTCCACTCCACGTGGCATTGGCTAGGGTGGCTTAACTAGGGGCTGCAGGGTCTATTTTTAAATGGGTTACCCTTGTGGTTGGCAAGATAGTGTTGGCTCTCAGCTGAGCAGTCAGCCAGGGCTGGGGTCTTGGTGCTTCTCTTCAGGCTGCTTGGCTTTCTACACAGCATGGTGGTTGGGTTCTAAGAGTGAGTGCCTAAGTGAACCAGGCTGAGGCTGAATGGTCTGTTACAACCTAGACTCGAAAATTGCACGGCCTCACTTTTACCTCATTATTTTGGTCCAGGCAATCACAAAGATCCTTTCAAATTTAAGGGGGATGGACACAGACTTTAGCTCCTGGTAGAAGGATGGCCAGGTTGTAGAAGAGGCACGGAAGGTATTGTTGTGGCTGTCTTTGTAAAATGCACTTTGTCATCCAATCCTGAAACACTATTAAACACTAAGGAGTGATTGCCACACTTCAGCTAACTATCCATCTGAATTATGTTTCTCTTCCTACATTCCCATTGTGCACGCTGTTGCTCTAGCACTTTCTTTTCCTTGGCAACAGTCATCACAGTTTGCAGCGATCTCTTTTAGTCTCTGAAGGCTAGGGCCTGTATATTCCTGGTACTTTGCATAGACCCTGTTGAAATGTTAAAATTATTATTTGTAACTTACAAATATAAACAACATATATGTATATCACATTTTTACTAGGGAAAGCATATCCCAAACTTTGTAGGAGGAAAGGAACAGAGATAAACATCAGGAGTCTGTCCTTTAAATCCTCATATTTCATGTCCTGTACCCAACATCCAGGGTGAGGATGGATGGAGAGGAGTAACATATATGTATAAATTTTGTGGGTGAGAGGAGGTGGAAGGAATAAGCAGTTCAAATAGCTGAATTCTTACCCATTTTTCTACACTTTTGATACCCAAAACCACAGATTTATTTTCTGTTTCTCTATTTTTCTAGTATTCGGTTCATGGCAAGAGTCTTCTAGCTGGTCTGACAAGCATGACGACCTAAGAAAACATGCAGTACTCTCAGGGAGCAGCCAAATCGATGTACTTTACTCAAGGATGCTAACCAGGCCCTCATTAGAACCAGGGTTCTTTTCCTTTCAGCACAGATCTAACAAGATTGGTCACCAGGCTTTAGCACCTGGAAGCTGGAAGGGAAAAAGACTAGGCTTTGGAAGTTGGGTACAGAAAACGGCAAGAAGAACAGCTGTTGATAGGTTACATATTGTAGCCTGGGAATAGTAACGTGGGGTCGAAGTTTCCACAAATTATAATTACTTTATAAATACTGCCTGGCACCTTGCTGGGTATTGGAGACACGAGGGTGAGCGAAATGCACACAGCTCCTGACATGGAGCTTGCAGTCTGGGCTTGGGAGTAGACCTTATGCTCAGTGTTTGCAAGGTGTATCTTTTCCATCTTCTCACTTTTAGCTCAGATGTGCCTTTATATTTTAATGATGTTTACAATGACTTTCTTGCAAGCATCATACAGTTGGGTGTTGCTATGTAACCATTCTGATAATCCCTGCCTTTTGATTGGGGTGTTTGAACCATGTACACTTAATGTGATATTAATATGATTGTATTTAAGTCTACTTGAAACTCTGTTTAAAATTTTCTCTTTTATTGTTGGTTTAAAGCAATTTAATTATGACGTCCATTGGCATAATTTTGGATCTGTTGAGCTTCTTGGGAATTATTTCAACCACGATTTCTTCAAATATTTTTTCATTCTTCCCGCTTTTGAGGACCTCAGGTGCATGTATATTAGGCTATTTAAAGTTGTTTCATAATAAGCACATTGGTACTCTTTATCTTTTAAGTTTTTCCTCTGTGCTTTATTTTGACTGGTTTCTACTTAGGTATCTTCAAGTTTATTTTTCATCTCTAGGAAATTGATTTTTGAGCTTTTATATATGTTAAAGTCTCCCCTAAATCTGCTTATGCTTCCTCTGCCTTCTTGAACATTATCAACTTTAGTTATATTAACTATCTTAATGTCCTTGTTTACTATTCCTGTCTGTGTCACTTTTGGGTCTGTTTCTGTTGGTTGATATTTCTGCTCATTATGGGTTGCATTTTATGTCTCTTAAAGTTTACTGTTTAGAATTGCAGTTTACTGAGTGCTGAATATTTTTATATTCTTTTAAATATTCTCATAGAGGTACCTAATGGAAGAAGTAGGATATTTTCTAATATTCACAGGGAGGTAATAAGTTGAGTAGTTATAATGCTCATCTAGGAGTGAGGAAATAGGATGTGTTTTGTTAGCATGACAGTAAAAATGATTTATAACTTAACAAGATTTTAAATTGGTCCCTGGGTGATTCAGAAATAAAGAAGTAAATGTCTAGTTTTTATTCTAGACACCATTCTCTTCTTTGAGAATAGTGAAAAGTCCAAAGCTTTGGAGTTAGTCTTGCAATCAAATCCCAGAAATACCAGTAGTAGCTGCCACCTTCAGCCACTTGTTTAAACTTTAACCCTCCTCTAACAAGTTTTTTTTAATCTAACTTCTTTTATCTCAGGGTTGTTTTGAGATGGAAATGAAAATATATATATATAAGTTATTTACATGCATTAGGAATTCAGCAGAATGTTAGTTGTTTCCTCCACCTTTGCCCTTACCCTTCAGGTCTGTCATTTCCCAACTCTGGTATTTCAGGACCACATGTTGATTTGATCTTGAGTGAAATGGGGAGAAAAATAAGCCACTACTCAACTACTCATATTACTCTTGAACAATTACTCTAGCATTTAATTCATTTTAGAAGTTTTTAGGAATTAAATGCCTACTAGAAAATTACTTATTTTAGATTTTTAGATATGTGCTACCTATATTAATAGGAAATAAACTCTCATGAACAAGATGCTATTTTTCTTAGATTTCCTTACTGTATATTGTCAGTTCTCAGAATTTATTTAGTGGAAATCATCTGGGAAGAGAAAAATATTTAAAGGCTAATATAATTGAAAATACAGTACTAATTTTAAATGTAATTGAGTTACTAGGCATATAGGTTGGTATATTTTTAAACACTTAGTATTTTATCTAGAATGGATAAGATTTTAAATGGAGAGGAGGGACAGAGATAATGTCACTTGCCAGGTACTTAGTAAATAGCAAGCCAGGTTTTTTGAGCATTAGAGATGTCACATAAATACTTGTATATATTTTGAGTGGGTTTGTGTGCCCTTTACAATAAATTCTGTATGTGCCTGATCTTCTAAATGTAGATACCAATTAAAGTACCCAAGGTAAATAAGTACCATAATTTATTTTAATAACTAGTGCTGTGACCTAATGAAAGGACTGAGATAGATAAAAATTACTCTTAAAGTAAGGGTTAGCACATAAGGAATATAAATGGTATTATCACTGTTTAAGTATAGTTTTATAATTCAATAATCTTAAATCCCAAATGGAAAACATTTAAATTTGTTTGGTGATATTTTTTCTAGATATGCCAATTGAATACTTGATGTCATGAAAGTATTTCTTTATTTAAAAGTTTAAATTACAGTTGACATTCAATATTGTATTAGTTTCAGGTGTGTAGCATAGTGGTTAGACATTTGTATAAGTTAGAAACTGCTCCCCTCTAAATGGCCTGCACCCAGCAACCCACATGGGTATTGTAATATTATTGACTATATTCCCTGTGCTGTACTTTACATCCCTGTGACTGTTTCGTAACTGCCAATTTGTAATTTTTAATCCTTTTACCTTTCTCACTGAAAGTATTTTTTATGTTCAGTTGTTATGATGCTAACAATGATTTTTCTAAATCAATATTTCATTTGAGTGTGCATTGAGCCAAATTAAAAGACCAAGGAATTTGGATCATACAATTTTTTTTATTGTTGTTCAAGTGCAGTTTTCTGCCTTTGCCCCCACCCTTCCTCACTACCCCAGGCCTCCTTCCCTACCTTCCTCCCCTGTTTCCACCCCCATTGTTAGTCCATGTGTCCTTTATAATTGTTTCTGTAAACTCTTCACCTTCCCCACCCCCCACATTATCCCTTCCCCTCTCCCCTCTGGTGGATCATAAAATTTTTCAGTATCCCAGAAAAGTCATTTTGTAGTTGGTGATGTCACATTTTATGTCTGTATACCTCTGTTATAGCACGTCACTTGCAATTTTGTATTTTCTGTATAGTGACTTGTAAGTTTTAAAAAACATATATCTGTTATGTTTTTGGTGCATCACTAGATGGAGTTCTTGCAGCACAACTATGTGTTGGGTAGCCATTAGTAGAATAATCTTTGTTTTCCTCAAGGTAAGCATGTGTTTAAAAAAGGAAAAAGAACATCCTAAATGTATGAGCAGTCCCCTGTTAAACACATAACATGGTAACAGGAATACATAGTTGGTAACACGCAGTCACAGTCCTTATCTTTGCACTGGAGGGCTGGATGGCGGGGGCGGGAGTGGTTAAACTGGTTCCCTGATAATCCAGTGGGATTCCAGTCTGTATTATTAATTGGTACAGCACACGTCTTCTGAAGGAAGTCTAGTGCCTGATTTCCAGCTCGTCTGATGGCTTGCGGTGCGGCCCCACAGTGCACTAAAGTCCGACTCTTCAGGCTTCACGTCTGAAGCTGCATGGCCGCCAGTGTCTGTCCGCCCCTCGTCTTACCCTTGTTCTTGTCCTTTTGGCCTTAACAAGGGCTGTCCGTCTTCTCTCGCCACTTCAAACTCCAAACCCAGCTGAAGATACCGTGTTTGTTGTTGGACTTCCTGTGTGTTTACATCTAGTGAAGGAGGGTGTTTTCACCAGGAGTGAACACATCTCTTCTGCACTTTCGGTCCTGCAGTTAGGCAAGTTTGGATTTGTGCTTCTGTCCTACTTTCCCTTTATTCCTTTGTTTGAATAATGAGTACTTTTCATACCATGCGCTCTCAAGTGGTTGAGTTCCAAAGCTATTAAAAATCGCCTCCTGTTCTGTGGTTCTTTGGCAGTTTCAAAAGTGGTCCCTAAACCATTCTTTTCTCGGTGTTAATTGTGATGGAAGTATAGTTTCCTCCACAATGCCATGTAAGAAAACCTTTTATTACCTGTACAAGATTACAGACAAGTACCAGTCCCCTATTTTATCCCTTCACCTAGCCTCTTCCCCAGGGTCAACTGCTTTTAAAAACTCCAATTTTTATTTCTCTTGGTGGTTGCCTCTGTACTTCTAATATGCTCTTGTACTGCAATTTCTTGATGGAAAGTTTTGGATGTTATATCTCTGTAGCAGAAAGTTAATTGATAGTAAACTTTTACCATTTCCACATTTCTTCCTTTAACCCATCTCAGTGCAGTTAATCTTAGAAATTTTTCATTGATTACCATTTTAAATAGATCTCCACAAATCTAACTGTGTAGACTGTGAGGTTGTGTTATGATGTTAATGGATGCCCAGTGCGTAGCTGGCCTGCTAGGGCTTCTGGGAGAGTACCAGTCACACAGAGGGCCACATTACTTCAGAGTTTATTATATATAAAGCTCTTCAATTATTATTTGTGTAATTTTAAAATGACAACTGCCTAGAGCAATTAGAAAACTTGTTTCACCACATAAGAAGCCTGGAGGTTGATTTATTGACTCAGTGACATAGTCAAGGAACCAGATTCCTAGCCTTTCCATCTCCTAATCTTCGCAAACAGTGTTGGCTTTGTTCTCATGTTAGCTGCCCGCACAATACTAAGACGACTTCTTCAGGTCCAGTGTCACTCCAGACATGACATTATTTAAGAGAACATCCGTTCTGATGGGTGCATCTCTTTGAGAATATGCCCAGAAGTGTCCAGCGAACTTTCCCTGGTTACCTCACTGATGAGAATTGTTTCAGAGGCCTGTTCCTAAGCCGACTCTCTGGCAAGGTGAGAGAGATTGTTGTGTGATCAGTGGTTGTGTGTGAGTGAGGCGCACAGCGGTGTGGAGAGGATGGAGCACCGGAACAGTGTGCTGGGGGGAGCACGCTGAGGGGTGTTGGCGGAGCAAGGAGGCAAGAGTGTCTGTGCCCAGTGTCAGGTGCTGCCTGGTAGATATTTTCCACCTTGTTTCTTAGACTTCTTCCAGGCCACGTTTTTTAGTTAGGTGGAAAGCCAGGGAATTATTTGAAACTATAACCCTTACAGCCCTTTTACTACAGTATACGATTGTTCTTACATATCTGAAAAGGATATTTGTAAGCTAGGTGTTGAAAGATGACTAGGAAATGTATAATTTCTCTTTCTTCCCCTGAGCTTGGTTGTATTTATTGGACCGACACCTTTGTACTTCCTTGGAACAGAATTTATTGAATAATCACTTAATGTTTACAAAAACATAGATGTCAGTAGTAATTTTTAAAAGCATTATCATTGTTTTTATTTTAAATCAAAGCTATCCAAATGACAAATGTTAATAACTTATCTCTTGGCAAAGTAGCTTTTTGTTTTGCTTCAGTTTTTTATCCTCCTTTCTTCCTTACTACACAGTTGCCAGAGAGCTACATCTATTTTAATTCTTTATGCCAACTCTAATGAGTTTGAATAAAACCAAATTCTGATTTTACTACATTTTTTCAGGGTCAACTCATACTTAACATTCTTCCAGTTTTCCATGTTTATTTAAGTTTTAGATTCCATCACTATATGTAGTGCTTTTACAGATTATTAGCACAAGGGAAGGAACCTTAAATTGATCCTATACCAGCTTTCTAGGATTATTTTATGAAACAACTGGACAATATTCCAGTAAGCTTTTTTATAACAGTAAGGTTGTTTGAACTACTTGTCCTGATTATTGGTGTAAGAAATTACAAAGTAGATGATTCTTTAGCATTAATGTGTTTGTGTGTGTGTGTGCGGTGTATTTAGTTTTGTTTTTTTCTAAGCTAGTTTAAAAGCATTTTATGCCAAAATCTGTTTGCTTTTAAAATTGATTTTTGGAATAATGTTTAATTTATTAGAAGAGTTACTCTGTTGTTACGTATTACCCATTTAAGAAATTGCACTGTAGTCATTGCTTAGGTCTTAGTTTTGTATTGTGTCTTTTCTTTTCCTGTGACATTAGTGATGTCAGCAAAGGTGATCGAATCCCCAGACTAGCTTTCTGTGGAACATATCCACCTCAAAATTTATCTTTTGATTCTCATTCTGTGGTTATGTATGAGTCCTTTGAGATGTTAATGTGTTACATAAAAAAGAATTCTAGGGTCATATAATTTTGCCGAATGTTGGGTTATTTAGGGTTTAATGGGTTTCTTTACTGGGGAGCTTCTCAGAACTCTTAATATACTAATGTGAGTTATTAGTATTTCAGATGGACCATGACACAATATTTGCAGAACTTATTTAAACACGGACACTCATTCCTAGGACTGTTGTTCCCCAGAATATACTTGGAAAATGCTGGTAATTTGATGCAGTTGGTATTTGTATGATCTGTTGTGAAGGAAGTAGTACGTATAACCTTTATTTATGAATGGCATTCAGGGTTGTTGTTGTTGTTTAAGTATTATTAACTGTAGCACTTGAGACAGATGTTTCACAGATCCTTTAAGAGGTGAGAGCTTTAAGATTTCAGGTATTGTTTCTCTACTGCTTCTTTAGCTTTTCTCTAAAATAAAATCCATCCACGTGCTTAGTGTTAAAATGTATCTTAAATAGACTAGTGATAAGATCTCTAGATGATTCCCCAAAATCTTCATTCCAAGCTGGCTTCTACTGAGCTCCAAAGGAATATTTTTAAGTTCCTGTGCTGACAGCATCACACGCGTGGGAACTGACCTTAGTTAAAACTGAGCCTGTTGTTTCCCCCTCTAACCTCCGTCCCCAACTTTACTCTCTGTCTCCCTTCCTGGCTAGTGGCGCTGTCTTCGTTTCAGTCACCCAAAGCAGAAACCCAGGAGACTCAGATTTCTCCTTCATCTCCTGCATTAGGATTTCTTAACCTTGGCACTGTTGACATTTTTGGCTGGATAATTCTTTATTGAGTGGGCTTGTCCTGTGCATTGTCGATGCCTAGCAACATCCCTGGCTTCTATTTGTTAGGTGCTAATAGCAGTTTCCCTCAGTTCTGACAACGAAAAATGCCTCCAGACGTTTTGAAACATCCTCCTGGGGGACGAAATCACCCCTATTTGACAGCCATTGCTCCGTATCCAATCTGTTACTTAATTGTATTGACTCTGCTTTCTAAATTTACCTCAAATCCTTCCTCACATCTTTCTCTCACTCCTCCCTCCTATCCTCTGTTTCATTGATCCTTGGGATTCTCTTGTAAGGTTCTAACCAGCCTGCCTTTGCACAATGTTACTTCTCTCCAATCCACGCTCTTCAGTGATGCCAAATTAATGTTTCTAAAATGCAAAGCTGTTCTGTATTTACATCTTTCAGCAGCTTCCAGCCAGGACCCTCCTGAGCCAGCTTCTCTCTTTGTATTTAGCCTCATTCTTCAAAGACATTCATACCCACTACAGTTCTTGCTACACACACCAATGTACTGATGCTTCTTACCACTGTGCTATGCTTTGTTTCAGACTCTTCTTAGCCATCATTTCTCCATGGTAACCCTCAGTCACTTTAAGATATTATCATGGTGAAGAGCATTTTATTTTTAAACATATCTGTCTTCCCTCACCAAATTGAATTTTTCAAGGATGGGGGACCATCTTTCAGTCTTTGGCATGTAGTAGATATTCAACAAAAGTTTGCATTATTTATTAGTGTGCCCTGAGAAATGTAATAACATCTGCATTCTCTGTATGAGTAGTGAAGTTATATATATTTTTGTCATTATTATCCAGATCTTGATGGGTAAGTTTTTGACCACAGATAACTCGAACTATAACTTTCTCTAAGAAATCAGCTGTTTAGAAGAGAATTGAAGAAAGCTATTTTACCTTGTAAAATAGCTAGTTTACTTTAAAGATTTTTATTCAGAATGGAATTACATTGTGGATTAATTGTGTAGATTAATTAAATAGAGTGAATTAATGTGATGTGGGAATTAGTTACTAAACTCAAAACACTCACTGCATTTCCATTAAATAAGGATTTGATTATTGCAAAAGCAATATTATTGTGTTAACAAGTATTTTAGTTTTTTAGAAAATGTATCTTTTAGAACACATTTCTACAATTACCAGACTGCAGTATTTAGAAATTTACCCCGTCAAATGAAAAAAAAAGTTTTTTATCTAGTCAATAAAGACTAGAGTGTCCCATTTCTCCTTCCTTACTTGCCTTAATACATACAGTTTTGTGTGAATAGATTTCCCATTGAATTGGAATTAATCAGACTCAGTTGACCAACTACACTTATACCTAGGACTTTATTTTTTTAAAGAGTTTATTTATTTATTTTTAGAGAGAAGGTAGTGGTGGAGAGAGAAACATCAGTGTGTGGTTGCTTCTTGTGCACCCACCACAGGGAACCTGGCCTGCAACCCAGGCATGTGCCCTGACTGGGAATTGAACTGGTGACCCTTTGGTTCATAGGCCTGCACTCAATGCACTGAGCCACACCAGCCAGGGCCTTAGGACTATAATTAAAAGATGAAAAAAGATAACTAGAGGTTTCATCACTTTTGGACGGTAACTCAAGCATAGCACAACCTCACTGAAAGTCAAGGATTGAGGATGGAGAAAGAAGGAATGAATAAGCCCTATTCCCAGTTCAGAAGAATTTTTTATTCTGTTGCAGTGCCTTGCTGGATTGTTAATATTTGTTGAAGGAATCCATATAAGATGACGTTAAAGCCAAAAATGATGACTTTCTGTCACTTTCCAGGGAGTGGAATTAAAATATATCACTTTCTTTCTAAATAGATTTTTTAAATGAGAAAAGTTGTTATGGAGGTTTCCAGAAATAAAACTGGGAAGAGCCAGGCTACCTGCAGAGAAGGCATCCTCCCCCCGCCCCCCCACCCTGCCCCTCACAGCAGCTCTCCGAGGACGGGTGTGGACCACGGGAGGCATGTTTCCTGGGGAGCCAACTTGTCAAAGACCAGACTAGCTTTGCCTGTTTTCTAAGTTCTCTTTTTTTTTCATACTTTCCGTTAAAATTAAAATGTTTTAATTTAATTTTAAATACGAAATAATACCAAGGTTTTTCTTAACCTTAATCTGCTTTAGGAAAGAAAGGTGTTGTGCTACTTGGGCTNAAAATATATCACTTTCTTTCTAAATAGATTTTTTAAATGAGAAAAGTTGTTATGGAGGTTTCCAGAAATAAAACTGGGAAGAGCCAGGCTACCTGCAGAGAAGGCATCCTCCCCCCGCCCCCCCACCCTGCCCCTCACAGCAGCTCTCCGAGGACGGGTGTGGACCACGGGAGGCCTGTTTCCTGGGGAGCCAACTTGTCAAAGACCAGACTAGCTTTGCCTGTTTTCTAAGTTCTCTTTTTTTTCATACTTTCCGTTAAAATTAAAATGTTTTAATTTAATTTTAAATATGAAATAATACCAAGGTTTTTCTTAAACTTAAGCTGCTTTAGGAAAGAAAGGTGTTGTGCTACTTGGGCTTCAAAAAAAGCCTGGAACTGCTGTTTTTGAAAGAAATTTATTCCGAACTTGGAGAATTTTTCATTATAATGCTTCTCTTATATACAGATAATCTCATACTTGTTTTTGAGGCTGTAAAATATGATCTCTTATGATCCTATTTTAAGTATATGTATTTTAATGGCTTGGGTTCTTGAAATTATATTTTTTTAAATTTCTATGGTGTATCTTTAAGGCCTTTAAAGGGCCTTAGTGAAAGCTACTGTTGTAGTGAACTATTTTGTTTTCCATACATTTTTCAGTATAATAGAGATCGTATTGTTGTAACTTTCTCAATAATGTAAGTTATTTACCTATTACCAGAATAATGTAGTTTTAAATGAGTAAAAATGAGTGAGAGTCAAATAGAAGATTTCTATTTTAACAGGGTCAATTACATTATTCACAATAATTATTTTCTTTCTTATTTATTGTTATTCTGTTACAGTTGTCTCAGTTTCCCTCCCCCGCCCCCATTCCCTTTGCCTCCTCAGCCCATTTATTTTCTTCTAAAGGCGCCATGAACACTGAATTAGCGAATTTTGAGCCATTGCTCCCATGGGAATACAGAGTTACTTTCCTGCAAACCTCTGGTCGTAGCATTTTCATCAACCAATCAATACATAAGCTTGTTTTATGTATGTTTCTGTTTAAAGGCATTTTATTTAATATATATTACTGATTCATTACCATTGAACTCCTGGCCAACAGTACTGTGACTCTTGCCTGAGCAAAGCTTATGTAACACAGATTTACTCCATACAGCACATCACATCCTTCTTGCCTCAGAAGTAGATAGCACTTCAGCACTGTGCTTGGAGGTCGCTTTAAACAGTGAAAGCACCAGCCAAAAGCGCAGAAATGCAAAACATGTGACACCAACTAGATTGCGTTAAAAGGGCTCTTCGTTATGATATGAGAGCTGAACAGAAAGGCTGAGTGTTGCCTTCATCCGCCACAGATGGAAACATGCGCTTCATATGACACCCATTTTTCCACTGCGAAAGACTCAGAAAGTACCTCATGTATTGCTTTTGGAGTTACAGATACATTTTATTTGGCAGGCACACTCACAAATACAGAATGTTCAAATCATGAGGACTGACTGTAATTGTTTTAAAGAAGCTTATGATTAAATACTTAGAATATTCAAATTTTAAGGAATGTTTGTCTTGCCTTCAGAATGAGGGGTGTTTTTGATTAAGTGGAGACATCCTAGAGTTTTCATGTTCTGTTGTCCTGTGGAGTAAACTTGGCTGCCTTCAGTCTGTAATTCTCTTTTCTGCCCCTCAGGGAACAACCCATCTTCAGCACCCGTGCTCACGTCTTCCAGATTGACCCAAACACGAAGAAGAACTGGGTACCCACCAGCAAGCATGCGGTGACTGTGTCTTATTTTTATGACAGCACAAGAAACGTGTATAGGATAATCAGTTTAGATGGCTCAAAGGTAAGTTACATTTACTTTAATCTTGCAATTTTGCTTTTAAAGTATAGCATTTCAGTTTTAGAAGTACTTGATCTTCATTAAAATATTTCCTTTTGAGTTTTTAAAACTTAACTTTAAAAAGAAATAAAATTAATCATTTTTGAACAGCCTTTTTGGTTACTAAATTACTTAGATTAACTACCTATTTATATTGTTACATGTCAAAACATTCTATAAATTTGAGGTCAGTTTATTTGGTAAATATTCATTGCTTATCTGTTATATGTCAAGCATTACCCTAGGTGCTAGGAATATAGTGTAAGCACAGTGGACAGTTTGCACTCTTGGAACATGCAGTCAAGTGAGAACTAGAATTCTTTACCTAGAAGCTTAGGTAGACTAGTGTGCCATTTGAGATCCTAAATTGTATGAAGTCCATCAACATCAATACTGAAGCTTACTCTGAGCATCCCTTCTTCTGAAGAGAAGTGTATGGGCAGGACCTACATTTTTATTTTTAGGAGAGGCAGGTAGTCTAATGTTTAAGAGCATGGACCACCTGGATTCACATCTCAGCTCTGCCATCTACTCAGTTTTTGACTGGGCAAGTTACTGTACTTCTCTGAGTGTCATCGTTCTCATCTCAGTCCTGTAGTTGTAAGGAATAAATTAGGGGAAAAACACTTAGATCAGTGCCGGATAAATAGCACATCTTTCAAAAGGGGGAAGTCTACTTTTTGATCAGTGAATTTTGAACACGAGCAGATAAAGGAATACCAAACATCAGATTCTGGATATAAGGTGTGTGTAGAAGAATGAAGGCTCTGTTCTTTCTCTTTAAGCTTTTGTGAAGCCATAAGGCCTTTCTATCTCCAGAAATTTTGGCAGTTCAGTGCAGGGACTGAGAGCACAGACTGTATGGTCAGCCTGTCTGGTTTTAATTTTTGCTGTACTACTTAGTAGACATGTGACCTACAGTGAGATATTTAATGTCTTAGTTTTCTTGTCTGCAAAAGGGAACTAATACATTACTTCCATCATTGTATCATGGGATTGTTGTGAAGATTAAATAATTTAATTTAGGCAGAGCACTTCAAGGGTATATAATAATCACTATACAAATACTATTATTGTTATCATTATTAATATTAGCCTATTAATTATGCATGATAGCAGTTTGGCAGAATAAAAGATAATTTAATTTAGTGCTTAACTTTCATTCTTTTCTATGTGCTCATTTCTTATCTCCTTAAGTAGATTATAGGACCCAAGAGCCTATTTGTACTTGGTCTGGTACATTAGTGACTAATATGTATTTATTTGAATAATTAATCCTATTTTAATTTTTATTTGCAGGATTTAAAGGACTTGAGAAATGGTAATAGTTAATTTCTGAGAAGGTTTTTAATGAGGAATAATTTTTTGTGCCTTGTAACTATTTAGTGAAATTAACAGATATTAATTATTATTAATTCAGACTCTAGAGTGGTTAATTTATTTCTTTTCTCTGATTTAAGCCTTCATCTCTCTATAACATGTGTTTCTCTTTTGGCCCAAACCACAGTGTCATTTTATTAGACAGGCGAGTTAGATGGTCTACAGAGTGAAGTTTCACTGAAGTAGCCAGGTGTGATTAAATAATCCTCTGTTCTTCCTTCTGAGGCAGTATGAACTGTGGCTTCTGGCATTTCCCGTTTTTGAATATACTTTGCAGCTTGTAATTATTAGGCTCTTAAGTAACTCCTGTGAAAAAAATGTTTATTTCTTTGAATAAATCTACCCTCTATAGCAGTTACATTTTTCTATCACATTTTCCCTTTTCCAGTTACTTTTCTCAGCTGATGCTGTTAACTACTGCAGTTTCCTGCAGGAGTTGTTTTCTTAATAAGCAGTAGTGGTTTATTTGATGAGGCTAAACAAGTGTTTTTCTTCTCAACCACCCTGTCTTCTCCTTCTGCGCTACATGATGGGTGGAAAGGCCTTAGGTGCCCCTGGCCGGAAAATGTCCATTTGTTCTCACTTAGTACCTTTAAGGTGCATATAAAGTTTACTTGAAGTTTTTCTCATCATTCCTGCAGGACATCACCTTGGCCAAGGGCCAGGATTACAAGATCTGTAATGACACAGCATTTATACCTCTTTTTCCTGGAGAGGACAAGAATTTTGGGATAGAGAGATGTGTTTATTTTATAGAAGTAAAATTTTTCTTTTAAATGGATTCATTGTAGCATTCTATTCAAAGAATAAATACTTTTTTAAGATTTTAAAAAATCTTTAAAATAAATACTTTCTAATAAATACTTTTTTATACTTTAAAAAAGTATAAAATAAAATAAATCTATTTAAAATCTTTACTTTAAAATAAATTTTTCTAATAAATACTTTTAAAAAAGATTTTATTTATTTATCTTTAGAGGGGAAGGGAAGGAGAGAGGGAGAGAAATATCAATGTATGATTGCCTCTCATGAGTCCCCTGCTGGGAACTGGCCTGAAACCCAGGCATGTGCCCTGACTGGGAATCGAACTGCAATCCTTTGGTTCGCAGGCCAGCACTCAATCCACTGAGCTACACCAGCCAGGGTAATAAGTAATTTTTTAAGGAAAGGTTCAGAGTGGGAATTAAAGTGAAACTCTTAAAGTTGAAAGCAGAAAGAAGTTCATTTGAAACAGTTAAAACTGTTTAAGTCAGTGACCTACAGCACATAGTTCTGTTTTCTTAGATGTCTGTAAAACCTACTGCTACCTCACTTTTTGAGTTACTAGGATCCCATGTTTAATGCCCCTCTCTTCTTGAAAACTCTTAGATCCCAGCTCAAATGTGCCTTCGTCAGGGAACACTCAGGGACCATCTGATCTAAAATAGTACCCAGTCATCCTTGTCTTCTAGTCCTTCAGTCTCTATCACATCCTGGTGTTATAGTCTTTATAAGCAGTTGCCATTCTTTGAAATTACTTGTTCATTAACTGACTCTTCTTGTTCTAGAATGTGATGCACAATTACATTGCCTCATTATATCTCAAGTTTGTAAAATTGTGCTTGACAATTAAATAGGCACTCAGTAAAGTAGTCAAATAACCAAATGATTTCTTACCATCTGTTAATACAGCAGTCCCCCTGTACCCACAGGGGGTACTTGGAAGACCATGAGTGGGTGCCTGCAACCACAGATAATACTGACTTGTTTTTATGCAAACATAGGAAAAAAGATAGTGACTGTCAATATCATGAATTCATACCACCTTATGAGAAAGAAAGACAGTATATATGTAGGGTTTTGTTTTTCCCTTGAGTAAAGGAAAAAGTACTAAGTGATTGAAAGTCTTTTCTGTATAATAATGTATTTCAGGTAAGTCTGCTTTTGGAAACTAGTACAAATAGAGAATTTGTTCTATTGATGTATTCATTATTGAAAGATTTTATGGAGGGCGGGGCCTTTCTTTTAAAGAAACAACTATTAAAACTCCCTTGCTTTTAGTGACTATTATTAAAAATTAATAGATGTTTAAACAAACCAAAAACAATTACGATATTTATCCTAAGTATTCAAAGGGAAGAAACTGATTGCAAGCTCTTTAAATTTCTTACATCATAAGGAAACTTACTTTGACTGTTAAGTATTGAAATTTTTGACAGAATGCCATTATGTTTATATTTCTAGTACTTTATTTCCACACTGTGACTTGCAATAATATAAACTATTTTTATAACTATATATTAACATTGTAGCTCATTAAGAATCCTGAGTTTTTATGTAACTAAATAGTCCTGTGTTTAAATGTCTGTTGCTACTTTGGGGAAGGTTACTCAACTTGTTTTATTTTTCAGGCAATAATTAATAGCACTATCACCCCAAATATGACATTTACTAAAACATCTCAGAAGTTCGGCCAGTGGGCCGATAGCCGGGCAAACACTGTTTATGGACTGGGGTTCTCCTCTGAGCACCATCTTTCAAAAGTAAGTTAATTCATAAGTTCTAAGTGGAAATCTTTTATCTTCTGTTCAGATGTCTTAAATATGTAGTAGCAAATGGAGAGTATAAAATACAGGAGAAATTTGTTTAATATTCTCAGAACTGCAGTGACTTTAGAGCAAGAAGGGATCATTGGATTCTACTGTCAATTAGGAAACTCATTGCACACATTAAAAATAGTCACCATTGATTGAGAAGGATTTGCACGGTTAGTTGTGTGTATGATACAAAATAAAAAGGTAGGAATTATCACTTCAGAATGGACTTTGCTCATGACTTTATACCCTTAGTTGGAGATGGTCTGCAGGATGGGTAGACACCAAGCTCTTCTGATTGTGAAAATTCCAGCTGATAGTGATACGGTTTTCAGCTTTTTGACATGACAGTAGGCTCATATAAATTACTATATTTAGGGAAAATTGTGCATTGTCTGGGTGAGAATTACTCTAAGCTCTCTGATGCAATCAGTATAGATTATGAGGAGTTCTTGGAACATACTGACCAAGTGAATTACTATGGTCAGAAGAACCAATAAAATACAGAGCATCACCAGATTAAATATTAGAAGTAAAACAGTTGTCATACCTGTAAACCAAAGCCATGCAGTGTTTGTGCCAGCAGCACCTTGAGTTCCATGAACGTCACATGGAAAGTGTATGTGAGGAAAAAAGGAAACAGTCTCGGGATACTAAAATGATGAGGGAGATGTGTATTACTCATTTTTCTTCTTTAAGTTTTGTGCTCACTAGACCCAAAGATTTATATTGAAAACCTCTCTGAAGTATTCAGTTAAAAGGATAATCCTACATTTGAAACACTTTATATGTGTTTTGGTATACTGAGACTTTAAATTGTTCAAGTCATTCAGGCTCTTATAAATGAGTTCTTAAAAGTCTTACACTTCTGTGAATATAATTAACTGAGGTTATTATTAGATAGTTCAGTGGATGTCACATGGAAAGAATTTGTAAAATAAATATGGAATGATCTACTTTGCTTCCCTTTGTTTTAGCTGTAAACATTCCTTAACACTGTTGTTTTCAAATGTTTTTAGGTTTTTGATAACAAATTGTAGTTTAAAGCTCAATTTAGTGACTTTTAACTTTCGCCTTGGAAATTTTAAGTTACTCCGTGTAGGATAATTAAAACAAAGAAGTGTTACTTGCTTTGGTTTCTCTTACATCATCTAGTTCTCTAAATACATTTCTTGAACTGTGGTGAAGGTGTGAGTTTTACCTTCCGAGTGTTTCAGTGTGACAGGGATCCACCTTTGGTTGGGCATTGTCCCTCCGTGAACTGATTCCCTTAGGAAATTACACGTTTATTCTGATCCTTTTGCCATCACTCAGAATTCTTTTGGAACTTTTCTTTTGGAACCATCTATTCAAGACTGTAGCAAAAAATTAAAACTATAACTATATTCCATTTTCTGATTTTTTGACAACTGGGTAGCTAAATTATGGATTAATATCTTAAATAAACTTACATTAAATGATTTTTCAGTCTAAGTAATTTTGACTGTAAATTACATTTTTCATTGTGTCTCTTGGGTTTCTGGGAAAGTAGCTAATATAATAAAGGAATAGTTTATTAAATTCTGTCAGTTATACTGTCTCTCCTCACTTGATCTTTTTTTCTTGAAATGGCTTTTATATTTCAAAATTGTTATTTTTCTTTCTTAAATTAGCATATGCTTTTGACCATCCTCTTGGCAGTGAATCCTAGTGTTTTAGGTGTGAACTGACTCTCAGGAAACAGCCCGTGGGGCCTCAGAGCCGCGGCTAGCTCACCTGTTCACTGGGTTCGGCTCCGAGAGCTGACCATCTCTTCAGGATGTTTTGGTCCAAAGATGACAAAATCATGATGTATTTTCCAGGCTCTCTTGAAGACTAATGTTGATGCTTTATAGACTGTAGAGGGCCCAAAGGAGTTTATAATATTTTACATAAATGATGCAGACATGTAAATTTTCTGGCTTGTTTTATCATCAAAATGCATAAATAAATGCAAAGCATTGGAAGAGGGTGGAGAGGCTCTGAAGGCAATTCGAGACAAAGGCAACTTGAAAGTAAGGGAGAGTAGCAGTATCGGAATAAACGTGTCGGAAGAACTACATCTGTGCTTATAGTGCTTGCTGAGTTGCATTTTGTTACCCTGGAAACCTAAGCCTTTAAAAATTAACAATAGCATAGGTCTTTATGAAGTTGAGGAGGGGTTTACACATTAACTACTTTGGAATGCTAAATTCGTTTAAGAAAAACTTTCTGTAATACAGATTATATGAAGAGAAGTTAATTATGGTTTTGTTTTTATTTTGTTTCCACTAATGTGGATAGGACCTTTTAAGACTTGTATTCAGATGTATTTCTGTAAGGAGATATTCTGCTTAGCTAGAGGAGTGTAGCAATACAGACTCAGTTCCCGGGTCTACAGGTCGTGGGCAGGGGTGACAGGGTTTGAGGCAGGAAGGAAAGGCGGCAGTGACAGCGTTAGTTTGGACCCTCCTCCGTTAGTTTGGACCCTCCTCCGTCTCCCAAAGGCAGGTCAGAGCGCCAGGGGCCTTCCCTACCAAAGCCCCTCTTCCTGAGATGGAAATGAGGGAGTTTGAGGAGGGAGCTATGATTTCATGTTTATTGCCAACTCTAATAGGTATTTTATTTTTTTAATTGTTAATCTCAAAGACCTTTGTGGAGACATAATATTCCTTCTGCTGCTGTGCATTAGCTGTTAGGGATCTTCAGAAATGAAGCTTTATTAATGCTAGTTAGTGATAATAGTAAATGTTGCTGTTGGTATTGTTGAAAATAAAGTATCTTACATAATACAGGAGTTTGTATTATAGTAAAAGTTAAAAACATGCTCCAAATGAGCTCCAAATGAGATGCCTAGGAGTAGATACTTAAGAGGCTAAATTTTCTTTGTGATAAACACAGTCTACCCATCTTTACTTAGTCCACTTCTAACCTGTACTCCCTCTACCTTGGTCTTAGCAAAGTGCATCTGAACAACCGAGGAGGAGCAGAGTAGGCTAGCTGACACCAGACTCTAACTTAGTTGTATTGGGGTGTTTTTGAATGAGATTTGCCACAGTGCTTTACAGTGTACAAATGTTTTGGTATTTGGTTTCCTTTTCTGCCACTTTCATATTTCACTTGTAATTGATCTAAGGGGGTAGGTTGCTTTGTAGAAGAGTCAGTTATTGAGAAAATAAAACTAAGGAAAAGCAAGTATTGCGACTTATTTTTGTTTGGCTAATGTATATAGTTTTTATACATTCAGTTTGCAGAAAAGTTTCAGGAATTTAAAGAGGCTGCTCGACTCGCAAAGGAGAAATCACAAGAAAAGATGGAACTTACCAGTACACCTTCACAGGTGGGTATTCATTTCTGTTCTTATTTATGAGCCTTGTTTATTTTGGATGGTATTCTTTGTGCCAGAGTTAAGCAAATCATGGCAAAATTAAGGTAATTGTCAAAGTGGACATAGAAATATACTGTTGAGTTCATCTGTACCAGTGGAGAAAATTTTTTTTGTCCTATATGCCAGTGTCTACTAGAATCTGGATTAGGGGGAGGGGTTACCTTAGCAATTAGAACTCGGATTTTTTAAAATGCGCATACAACTTAAAAGCAGTTGTATGTATAGAGCATAGATTGGCCTGTTGTGTCATGTTCTGTGTTCTGTGATGGTCACTGAGGAACAGCTACTAGAGGAGAAGCTCAGGGAGACAGAAGCTTACCATACTCACAGGTTCTAGGTACAGGAGGCCCACGGGGAAGGCTCAGCACGGTCAGGAGGCAGAAAGCAGGGGCACGGGAAAGCCAGGGATAGAGCCTATACTGGGGTTCCCATGGGAGTGGCAGGGCAGGGTGCCAGTTTAGGACTTGCTAGTTTGAGTAATTTCTGTGGGCTGTAAATTCCCGGGTAGTGCCTAGTGCTTGCACCAAGCTCTGGGATGATTGAGGCAGGGGAGTATTGCCTCCTGGGGTGCATGGGATGTGTGGGTCTGGATTCCTGAGTTTTACATCAAAGGCAAGCTCCTACATTAGCCCCTTGCTATCTCTAAAACTTGGCTAGACAAAAAGGTTTTTTAAGATGTCAAAGCATCATACAATGAAGAGAGTATATAAAACTGTAACAGTAGAGTTTGTTCTTCTTGATTTTAAAGTGTATTTAAATCTGGTAGTTGGGACATCTTAATGCTCAACATTAAGACCAAAAGGGTATAGGTTTTATGCAAGTATCACTTTTTTTCTTGATAAATGAGGTAATAATACCTATTAGTTGTGCATCATAATCTTTTTCCAGTTGGAAATTAATTACATCTCTAAGTGAAGTTCATTAAATAGTTATATTTCAGTACTTTTACAAAGGTGTTATTGTACATAGTATGATTCATAAAGAGTGCCAATTATTTCTGCTTTTTAATATCCGGCTTTTCTAAAGTTAACTTTTAATTGTCTTCTTAAGAGTAGAGTTCATGTGTGTCCTGAGTTTTTCTCTATCGTAGTTGTTTTCAAAGTTTACTCAGGTTAGAAGATCAAATGTAACCAGTGTTTCTCTGGAACGTCAGAAGTAGCAGATTTACATAAAACTTTCTTGAGGAACTAAATAGGAATTGCCTTGGCACTCAGTGACTAGCTAAGTGATTGCAACATTTTAGAAAACTTCTCTCTTCACTTTGTTCCCCACCCTGGCACAAAATTCTATTTGGCAAACCCTAGAGCTATAAAGAGTTTGGGGGTTTTGTATTATTTTTTAAAGGAAAGGAGAGCTTTGTTAATTATGCTTGAAGTGCATATTTCCTCACAGACTAAGGGTGTACTCTGGGTTGAAGCTTCACTATACCTCCTTTGTATTAACAGTGACCTGGAATAACATGAATGATCATTTTGAAATTTTGCTTGACTCTGTATTCCCTAAGTGCTGTGATGGTACAGAGACATTTTAACCATAGAATCCCATTTAAAATTTCGTACCAGTACACGTTGGGAACTTCACTCACAGTCCCTCTGGGGAATGGTTGATTGTAGTGATACAGAAGGGTGCCGCAGCACACTCGGTAAGAGAATACTCAAATGACTCCAGTAACAGTGGACGGGTTATGCTTGGCCATTGTACTTCACTTCTGTTTCTCTAACCATCACTTGTTTTTGTTTAATTGGTCATACCTGCTCCACTTTGGTGGAAGGAATATTTTTCTACTTTTATTTCCGTTACAGGGATGTATCAAAGATATTTTTATTTGGATAATGGTATAAAATGTAAGGAATAAAGAAATATCATAAATTCATCAGTTTTTGAGAGCCAAAATATGCTGACTTTAATTTCTCTTTTCAAAATATTTGAACTCTGATTGTTAATTTAATGCACAGAGCCAGAGAAATAGTAGGGGGAGCATTTCCTTTTTCCCCTCTTTGCGCCAGTCCATTGTATATGTCATTAGTGTTTGTTTTAGTTTGAAATGTTTGAGCACTGGCCATTCTGCTCCTATTCAGCTAGACAACAGAACTTGGTTCTCACTGGTTTGACCCAGTCTGCCAAATTAGTGCTCTGCCTGGAGAATAGAATATTACTTAGGAATTCAACAACAGGATCAGGAGGTTAAATGGGATCATCGGTAACAGTACATGCTTGGTTGGACATAGCTCTTGTTTTTATTTGAGGAGGGATAGCAAACTGGGTGAGGGTACAGGTTTTCAAGTCTGACAGGCTTAGACATAAATCCTTTTTCTGTCACTGTGATCTTGTGAGAATTGCTTATACACTGTAATAGGAGTATTAAATTTCTTGCCTTATAGGATGGTTGGGAGGAATAAGTACGTTAGTGACAATGTCATTGTGACAAATGGCATTATGACGGTGTCATATGATAACGGCAGTAGAGTCTGGCTTTCACTCTGAGATCTGCCCATACTACTTTTCTGACTTAAGCAAGTTACTATTTTTTTAAAATCTGTAAAATGGGTTATTGTGAGAATTAAATGAGGATTACAAAGTGCTTAGCAGATAGTAAATGTTTGATAAATGTTAGCAGCTGCTGTAGGGAAAAAGCATCAGGCCCCCTCGCCTGGATGTCTGGGCAGCTGTGGCTTGGCAGTGTGCACATGGCCTTGAGTAGGGTCCACATGCGTAGAATGAAGCTGTTATATAACCTGAAGTTCAGTATTGGCACCTGCCGGCTTTGTGTGCACTTAGAATATAAGGGAGTCAGGACTTCTCCTCGGGGGACACCAGTGCAACATGTGGCTTGTGGCGTGTGTGGATCGCCCCACCCCAGAATAAAGGCACGTCAGACATCCTGGCGGTTCTGTGAGTTTTCTCTGCGAGTTTTCTCTGCCCGAATCCCGTGCAAACCTGTCTGGCCTTGGACGGTCATTTAGAAAAACACAGACTCTGTAATTGCATAAAGCCTCAGGATCCCCTGGAAAACTTGTTAAAACACAAATTGCTGATTCCCACCCCCGAATTTCTGATTCCGTAAGACTGAGATGGGGCCCAAGAATTTGCATTTCTGACAAGTTTCCTGGAGATGCTGATGCCGTTGACTTGAGAAGCAGTGCTAGAGACAGACCACCTCTCTGAAAGTCTGTGACGAAAGGAGTCTGATGTTGAGAGCAAGGGTATCTGGTTCCCCACTCTTAGACTCCTGAGCTGAGGTGTACACTTGACATAAATGTGCCATCATGTCAGATAATCTTAATGTTGCATCTTTAGGAATAAGTTGAATCACATATTAATTGTTAGTTTCTTTCATGTCCCTCTTTAAATCATAGACGTGAATTTAGACCATCTTCTCTTTTGAAGATCTTGTGTTCCGCATGTATCCATGAAAACCTTTTAAACAATTTTATATAAAATCAAGACTTTGATTGGCTTTACTCCTGAAATTTTGTATGTAGTTCACAGTAAAAGTACTGCATTTTAGTTTATTTGTTAGGCAGTTCTTTCAGAGTATGCATTGAAGATGAACAGGCTGTATCCACATTTTTCTTTGTAGTTTAGGGGAAAAAATTAGCTGTCAGTTGTCTAAGACTTTTAAATCGAGTCGAGGGTTTACTCCATCGGTTGTCTGCGGCCCAACAGAAGCTATGGGTTTTTCCCCATTAAAATTGTCATGTTGAATAGCATTAAATATATTCCAGTCGCTGTCTTGATTTATATTTTAATAACCTAGTATTTTCCTCAAGCTTTTTAAGACTTTATAGAGAAAGTGAAATGTGTGTGCGTGTGTATATGTAAAGGAAGAACAAAGTTTCTTTAGATTTATTATGAATTCCAGACTTATTGGTGTTCATAATAAATGTTTATTTTAATGGTATGTTGTTTTTATCCCAGTGAGGCACTAGTGTATTTTTACTGACTGTTAGGATCCCTGTGACTTCCTGTTCAATCTTGTGGAAGGCAGTTGGGCCTGTCTGGGTTGCAGTTCTCAAACGCACAGTTAAGGTCGGAGGTTTGAGCTGTGTGAACTCTTAGGACACTGCAAGTTCAGTGACTCCTAAGTGTTGCTGATTTTCAACAAGGGTACCACTTCATATAAATGAACTTTTTGAAAGGTGGTCTATAGTAGCCAAGTATTACTACCCTGAGCTGTATTATTTATGTATCTATCCCACAAATGTACCATTAGAATTGGGGAATGTCTATAAGTTAATATGCTTTCTTAGTATCATATAACAGAGGTGGTTTTACTGAATCAGATACCTCAGTAACAGCCTTTACACCCTCCAGAAAGCTTCACTAGAATTCACGGGATGTTGTTGCTTGCTGTCCAAAGTGAGGACAGTAGACTTAAGTGTCTCTCATGCTGTTACTTACCTAAGGATACTGTTTATTCATTTCTTTATTGAGTTTACCTACTAGGCATTGGCAGTGGGAATAGAGAGGAGGGACTAGACATAGCAATGGGGAAATTAACTGAACTTGGAGAAAATGTGGTAATTGAGGGAGCAGTGAGGGTGAGGGAGGGTGTGTTAGAGTAGGAGTTGGGTGTTTTTACACTTCTATTCTTAGTTTGTAGCATGAACTTCCCAAGAGGATTCCTACTTCAGATATTGAATTTGTATGCTAATCGACACCCAGGTAGAGATGTGCTGTGGCTAGTTAGAAAGTTGGAATTGGAGCTAAGTCTCAAGAGTCATCAATAAGAGAAGGGGAGGAGGTAGAAGAAGGTGTAGGGGGGTATAAATGGTGATGGAAGGAGACCTGACTTGGAATAGTGAACATACAATACTATATACAGATGATATATTATAAAATTGTATGCCTGCATCCCATATAATTTTATTAGCCAATGTCACCCCAATGCATTCAGTTAGAAAAAGTCATCAATAGGTACATAGGAGTTCAATCTGTAGGTGAGAATGGTATCACCCAGAAAGAAAAGAGAATAGAAAGAGAAGAGAGACAAGGGTCAAAATAGTCACTTAAAGATTGTCATTTAAGAAATTTGAGGGAGTTACAGGAAAAGATACTGAGCAGAAGGAAATGAACCAGCAGAGAATGTTAGCACAGATGTCAAGAAAAGAGCATTTTAAGTTGGAGGCAAAGATTTGGCAGTATCAGAGGCAGACTTCCAACAGGATGGGACTTGAGAGTATTTTCACCCAAATAAACTGGAGCTCACTGTAATTATAGGTGGACTTGGTGAAGGAAGGGCATTGTGAAGTAGTTTCTGGAATGAAAGGAAGTGACCTCAGGCTATTGCTGATACCAAAATGTTTACTAGTAAGAATATGAGTTAACAATTTTTTTTCTGCATGGGGAGAAAAAGTGTTAGTTAGCATGGTGATCAGGAGGATGTGAACCTAAGAAAGTTTTTTCTAGACTGTATGTGTGAGAGTGGCTTGAAATGTTTTTAAATGTAAGGAAGGATCAGGAAGGAGAAAGAATAGAAGGAAGGAATGCTGATGGAGCATTGTGCTGTTGTTGGGGGAGGGGAGAGGGTGGGAACGATTAGCCTGTGTATGTGAAATGGGAGGGGCAGGTACAGACAGGAGGGAGATTGGGGAAGTCAATGCCGGCTTATTTCTGTTTGCTCTGTGAAAGAAGAGCTAGACAGTTCACTGAGAAGAAGGACAGCTGCACAGAGGAAAGGCCTGAACAGAGGTTTGGAGCATCTATTAGGGAAAAAAAGAAGAGTCTCCAGTGGAAATAAGTAAATTAAAGATTACTCAGCACTTCAGGAGCATAATTAAAGTCAGAGCTCAAAATTATCTTCATGGCACTAATCAGCATGTTTAACAGTATGTTTTCTCTCATAGCTCTTGGTAGCTTGGGCTCATAAGACTAGGGAATGATGGTTCGTTCTGTGTGAAATTAGAAATTGACAGGGTAGGTGTTGTAGAAGGTAAAGGAAGCCCGGAAAGTGATGATGCTACTGAGAGGGTAATCAAGGTGATTGGCTTTCTGGTGTGTGGAGAGAAGTAAAGCCAGGCTGAGCCTGACACAGTGTAATATTTGCAGTGGACCAGACCTGGTGAGTCTTGATGAGGCTGAAGAGCAGGTAGAAGGGGAGAGGGTGGGTTGGGAAGCTGCACAACACAAGCCCTTTTTTCTCTTGGAGTCAGAACCAGTAGCTGATGAGTTAATCTGAAGAGTCCGTTAATGTGAAGAATTATTTTAAAAAGATTCTTTTACATTTATAAATTAAAATTCAATATTATGTTTATTTATTCATCCATATTTTGATTTACAGTTGACGCCTTTTCTTTGAATATGAATCTTTAATATGAATATGAATCGTTGAATATGAATCTTTTTTGACCAAAAAAAGGCATGAATCTGTTGAATAAAATTGCACGTTTTCTTTCTTACATAAATTATACCGATAATGACTGCAATTCACTGTGTATTTTTTCCTCACAGTAGAGCTAACTCTTGGCACTTGCAAAGAATTCTGAATATGATGTTAATAGATTTTTTCTGGCATTTTTATATTATATGGTAGTATATTTTATATGGTGTGTAATAATTATTATATATACCTAATTTGGTTGTCTTTTTATTTTAGTTTTATTTGGTTTTAATTAATATAACCATTCTAATTTTGTAGTCAAATTTCATTAGTTTACATAGTATTTAATTCAGCTATATAATTATATAAATACAAATGACTTGGTAAGAATTTAACTCCCCGGTGGTTACGAAAACTGTAGAGTCCTCATGGGTGTGGGCAGCAGTGTGGTGATTGCTCAGGGGACAGCGGTATAAGGGGACTAAGTAATGAAAAACAGTACAATAAAGATTAAATAAAAACTAAAAATAAAAACTGAAGTACTAAAAAAAATGTAGAGCCCTAGCATCAGTCACTTTTACATAAGGAATAAAGAGCATGAGTTAGTCCAAAGACTCAGATTATAAGAATGTGTTGTTGTCAGAAATGGGATTTCAGAGATGGCGGCTCTAGACAGTGACTGGTATAGGGAATGACTTATGTCAGTAGACCTTTGGTCTTGGCCTCATCTTCCTTTATGTGTCCTTTTGCTCTTCTGTGTCTCTTTCCCAGCATTTCTTTCCATTTCCATAGCCACAAGAACACAAAACCATTAGGTTCTCTACCAGTTTTTCCTATCAGAGACTCTCTGTCCAGAAAAGAGTGGTGGTCTCATTTTCATTTAAATATGAAAGATTATAAAATAGAGTGAATCTTGCAAGAATGTTTTACCTAAGTCCAAAAGGATGAAGCTAGCAGGAATTTGAATTTCAGGCTTCATTGAAATGAAATGGAAGGTGTTGGTGGTGTTTGGCCCACCGGAGACTCTCAGTGCTGCCACATCCCTCCTGCCTCACTCCATTCTCCTGCTGTAGCACATATGAGGGGGGCCCCCCAAAAACCAGAATTATCTTCTGGAGGGCGGGTCCTCCAGAAGGAGGTAGTACAGGCTTCCCTGCTAGGTGGGAGTTCTGGGAATCCATCTGTATCAGTGTACCAGCTTGTATTGTAAGAGGCTGCATTTGGTTTCCATTCATTATTTTGAAGATTTTTTCAGTGCTTTTGCCCATTTCATGATGGGTGATTTATAAGTGCACCTGCCCACACTGTGCTGAGTGTTTAGCAGTTTTTGACCAAAAAAAGGCATGACCTCCAATGCCCCACCCTCCCTATTCACCCCAAGTGACTTTTTTTTTGTTGCCCTGGATGAAAAAAGTCCTCAAAGGGAAATGTTTTGTTCATGTGGAAGAGGTGAAACAAAAAACAGTAGAAGCACTAAAAGGCCTCAAAATTGACAAGTTCAAAAACTGTTTTGAGCTTGGAAAAATGTCTTGATAGTATATTGCATCATATGGAGAGTACTTTGAAGGTGACTGAAGTTTAAGCATGTAAGAATAAGTACACAATTTTTAATAAATAAATTCTGGGTTTTCGGGGGCTACCCCATCATGTACCCTAGAATAGGTTGATGATACCATCCTGAAGACCTGGCCTGGCGTGAAGGCCAAGGTCATTTCTTTTCGTTGTAATTCAGGATATTTCTAAGGGTTTTTTTGTTTGTTTGATGGGTAGGAGGCTTTCTTGCTATTTCATGAATGGAAAGGAAGAGATAACTCTTAAGGTGCGACACTTCCTCAATCTCGCCTCTGTGCTCAGGCTCCTTTTTTAATGACATGGTCACGTCTGTAAGTCTTGGCTTCCCTTATACTCTCTCTCTTAAATATTAATACAGAAATTCACTTGACTGTAATTTTTCTTTCTCAAATTATTTCTTTTGGTATGGGATGTAGGGGGAGTTTCCCCAGAACAAAGTGAGATGTGAGTGGTTTTATTTCTGAAAATAAGATTGTAAAGATGATAGAAGGTCATTAAATTTTGATTTTTAATTATGTTTTATATTTTAGTTTTTTCTTATGAACTTTAGTACACATTTGCACAGGTATATGCACATATCAAAGGAAATATTATTTCATAATGTTTTTCCTTAAAAATTTACTATAAAAATGGCTAACTGTATTGACTTAGGAATCTCTTTTTGAAAAATGTATTTTGTTGGTTATGCTATTACAGTTGTTCCAGTTTTCCCCCCATTGCCCCCCCTCCACCCAGTACCCTCCCCAGCTCATGTCCATTGGTCATGCATATGGGTTCTTTGGCTTTTCCATTTCCTATACTATTCTTAACGTCCCCCGCCCCCCACTCCATCTATTTTGTACCTACCACTTATGCTTCTTAATCCCTGCACCTTTTCCTCCATTCTCTACCCGCTTCCAGCTGATAACCTTCCAAATGATCTCCATATCTATGATTCTGTTTCTATTCTGGTTGTTGGCTTAGTTTAGTTTTTTTTTTAGATTCAATTGTTGATAGTTATTAATTTGTTGACATTTTAATGTTCATAATTTTGATCTTTTTCTTAAGTCTCTTTAACATTTCATGTAATAATGGCCTGGTGATGATGAACTCTTTTAGCTTTACCTTGTCTGGGAAGCACTTTATCTGCCCTTCCATTCTAAATAATAGCCTTGCTGGATAGAGTAGTTTTGGTTGTAGGTCCTTGTTTTTCATCACTTTGAATACTTCTTGGCAGTCCCTTCTTACCTGCAAAATTTCTTTTGAGAAATCAGCTGTTAGTCTTATATGAACTTTTGTAGATAACTCTGTTTTTCTTTTGCTCCTTTTGAGGTTCTCTCTTAATCTTTAATCTTTGGCATTTTAATTATAATGTGTCTTGGTATGGTCCTTTTAGGGTCCAACTTATTTGGGACTCTTTGTGCTCCCTGGGCTTGTATGTCTATTTCCTTTAACAAATTAGGGAAGTTCTCTTTCATTAGTTTTTCAAATATGTTTTCAACTTCTTGTTCTTCTCCTCCTCCTGGTGGCATTCCTGTGATTTGGATGTTGGCACATTTGGAGATGTCCCAGAGGTTCCTAAGCCTATCTTCATTTTTTTGAATTATTGTTTCTTCTTTTTGTTCTGGTTAAATGTTTCTCTGTTCCTTATGTTCCAGACCCTTGGTTTAAATCCCAACTTCCTTCCCTTCTGTCGGTTTCCTGTGGATTATTCTTTGTTTCACTTAGTATAACCCTTCATTTCTTCCTTTTTTTTTCACCATACTCAAGGAGTTCTCTGAGCATCCTGATAATCAGTGTTTTGAACTCAGCCTCTGATAGGTTGCCTATGTCCATTTTGCTTAGTTCTTTCTCGGGGGTTTTGTTCAGTTCTGTCATTTGGGCCATATTTCTTTGTCTCCGCAATTTAGCATCCTCCTTGTGTTTGCTTCTGTGTATTAGGTAGAGCTGCTTTGACTCCCTATCTTAGTAGTGTGGCCTATTGTAGAAAAGGCACCTGTAAATTGTGTGGAGCAGAGCCTCATTAATTGTAAGGGCGAGGCAACCCTCTTCACCACTTTGTGGCTCTGTGTGGGTGAGGGCTTGGAGAGGGAACAAAGCTGCTGCCTGGCACTTGCCTTGTGTGACTAGTGCCCTTACAGCTGTTGCCTTGGTGTTGAATCCCAGGGAGGGTGGACCTGTGTACAAGTCTGTGAGGACACTTTAAGTGGAGTGTCCCAAAAATCCAGCAGTTTCTTTTACCACCCCCATCGGTTTTTACGGCCAGAAGTTATGGGATTATCCTCCTGGTGCTAGAACCCTGGGCTGTGTGTCTGGCCTGGGGCTGAGATCTCTTGCTCCCAAGGTGGCCCTCCCATTTCACCCACCACACATGACTGTGGGACCACTCTTGCTGCCGCTGCTGCTGCCTCTCCGCACCACACCCTATGTCCGAGCCTATCCACCTGTCTCCGTGTCTCTGCCCCTCCTACCTGTCTGGATGAACGTGGC
The DNA here is from genome assembly GCF_014824575.4 of Sturnira hondurensis. NCBI lineage: Eukaryota > Metazoa > Chordata > Mammalia > Chiroptera > Phyllostomidae > Sturnira > Sturnira hondurensis. The sequence continues at coordinate 6,567,073 of NW_028093985.1, read as the reverse complement.
TTCTCTAAATCCTTGGTCATCAAACTTTCATGAAGTTTGATTTTATGACAATTCTGGGTTTTTGTTTTGAGGTCTAGTTCTAATTCTCTCTGTGGTTGTGCCAGGAGGCAAAGCATGTTTACCTATGCCTCCATCTTAACCAGAAGTCAGGGATCTCTAAAGAAAAATTAACCTTCTGTCCTAGCTGGTGTGGCTCAGTGGATTGAGCACCAGACTGCAAACCAAAGGGTTGCTGGTTCAATTCCCAGTCAGGGCACTTCCTGGGTTGCAGGCCAGGTCCCTAGTAGGGACCTTCTTGCTTCGCAAGAAGCAACTACACATTGGTGTTTCTCTCCCTCTCTTTCTCTATCCCTTCCCCTGTGTCTAAAAATAAATAAATAAGATCTTTTTAAAAAAAGAAATTATAGAAAGAAAGATTTCTATCTTTTCTTAAAGAAAGGAAAGATTTCTTTCTTTTTTAAGAAAGAAATTATCTTTCTTTTTCCAAAGTTATCTAATTAATACACCTCCAAGTTTTTGATTTTAATATTTGATTTAACAATATAAAATGTTGGTTTTATGAAAGGAATAGGTGTTTTTTAAGGGAAAACAAAGTTGAGTTTGAAGAAATTTTAAGTTAGATTATAAAGAACTTGTTGTTTGGAATATGTTAAATAAAACACGTTCAGCAGTGCTATTTTTAGCATAGGTAACAATTTCTGGGTTTTACCAATACTTTTAGCTACCTGTGAGGTGGTTGGAGGACAAGAGCTTTTCACCTTTTTATTCCCTTATTTATGTACTTTTGAGACATTTTCTTGTTCTCATGAGCAAATATTAATTTTTAAAAATATATCTTTAAAGCCATGCTTTGGCCTTTTGTTTTCATTTTAATGATCTAAGATGATTAAATATGCCTTTTGTTAAATATAGTTAATATTCAAGTTTTCTGGAAAAAAAAACTTACAGTGCTGAGATATTGAAATTGTTGCAACCTCTATCCCTTTTTCCCTCTCTCCTTCCTTTCTCTCAACTTGCCTCTGATGACAGTCTTCCTGCTTCCATGGGGTGAACATTTCTAGCCGCCTCAAAGCCTTGCCTCAAAGCCCTCCCAGTTTTCCTCCTCAAGGTTGTAAGAACCACAAATCAAATGGCTGCTTCTCTTCCTGACCAGGGATTGAACCGCGACTGTGGTGCTTTGGGATGACACTCTAACCAACTGAGTGCCTGGCCAGGGCTTCCTCTCTCTTAATCCTAATCTACTTTTGTTCCTCTCACTCTTATCTAATTCTTTGTGTCTAAAAATAAATAAATAATCAGTTCTCAATTATCAATCAGTTCTCAAAAATCTCTAAGTGAATCCTTAATTGCTAATGCTGCTTATGTCCTTTTAAGTTAACAAGGTAATTTGTTTATTATCATTTCCACTGATTCAGGTCTTGGCCAGCATACTGCTTAGCTGACCTTGATTATTTTAGTTTGATTTTGCCCTTCTTAGAAAAGAATAGTTTTGATTCATTGTTAAAGATGACAACATAGTTTATTTCTGGCTGCTTCAACTTTTTCCACTAATTGCTATGGTTCAAAATTGACCTAGAAAGACTCACTTTGGATACTGTTCTCATTATTCACTTAGTCGAATTTGACTTTGTTGTAAAACAACTTGTGTTGTCATTTTATACCTACACTTTATCCTTGTGTTGACATGGAAACAGGATTTAGGAGAAAGATTGCATGAGTGACATTAAAGGTTGAAATAGAGGTTCCATTAATAATTGAAAAATAGGTAAGCAATAACATGGAATCAGAGTCATTTTTCAATCTTTGACAGCTTATATAATTTATGGCATCATGGTATTATTAGTTAAAATTGTTCATATGTGAAATAAAATATATACAGTAGTATAAAACCAGAAACACCCCGCAAAGAAAGTCAGTCTCACCAAGGTGACATTTTCTATATTTGTTCCCAGCACTTTTTCACATGCAGTATTTATATGTAAAGTATATAAATTATCATGACCTAGGTACCTCCTTATATTCTCATGTTTTTTTTCTAATTATAAGCATTTTCCTGTATTGTACATATTCTCCTTTTTTTTTTTTAAATTTGAGGAAATCTTGCATTCTTCTAAGTTGGCAAATTGTGGCCATACCTAACCAGGTCTCTACTGATAGTTTCATTTCCTTCCCTAACATGTTGGTAGCCTAATATTCCTAGTGTAAAGCTGGGCTGCCCCAAGATCACAAGGGGTCCACCATGCTGCTCTGTAGCATCTGGTGCTAGGACCTCAGCTGGGAAACAGGTTTATCAAATGACCCCTCGTTTCGATTTTTAATATCAAATTTGGATAATCTGATAATGGAAGATGCAAGAATAAATGTCAGCTTGAGCTTGATTTGAAATCCCATTATTTTCCAGAGGGATAAATCAAATTTACCTTGAACACAAATCTTAATTAAAAGTAGAAATAAGAGGAAATTTTGTGACAAAATATAAATTCATTTTGAGTAGCAGGCAACAAAAGCTGAAATACACTAAAATCATTATGTATATGTTATAGACATATTTTTGATTGCATTTCTAAATAATTCTAGGAATTGAAAAGTAGGGCAGATAAAAAAATTGAAACTTATTGGAAGAGTTCTCTCTCCCCCTTTTCTTCCTACCTGTTCAAATAAAATCACATCTTACATTTTTATGCCATCTTCTTCTCAAGTAATTTTTTAATATCTTTTATTCTAACCAATTAGTTGCTTATGTAAACCCAAAAGTGTTTCAGTTCTTTAAAACTACGTTTCTAAATTGCGTTATGCTTCAGAGTTTGCTTTGCTTTAAAAATTATTTCTCCTTCAAATTTCACTTTTTAGGTCATTGATTCTAATTTCAGTTGAAATATTTCATAAGTAAGCATATATCAGAGTCAGTTTTAACTTTAAGATGAACTTGTGTATTTTAATAAAGTATAACACTTTTTATCCCCTCCCCCCTCCCCTTTGTTTTTTAAGGAATCAGCAGGCGGGGATCTTCAGTCTCCTTTAACACCAGAAAGTATCAATGGGACAGACGATGAAAGAACACCTGATGTGACACAGAACTCAGAGTCAAGGGCTGAACCAACTCAGAATGCATTGCCATTTTCACATAGGTACAAATTCAATTCAACCATCATGATTAAGTGAAATATGTAAACATGGAGAGTTGTTTGGGCTTTGGATAAATGTTGCAAAGTTAACAACCCTAAGTGAAAATTCCAGGTCAGACTTTTTAAACTGTTCTGTTAACATCATTTAATAATTTATAGTTGCTTAGATGGGCTAGAATGAACATTTCCTTTATCTGTGTAGAAAAAGGGCTACTGAGCTAATCACAGGACAGATCATTTTACAGTGAAACACTATACCTATTATCATAAATCTCTTCTTATTTTTTAATAACATTCACTGAAAGGCCCTCTCTGTTAACCTGGTTTCCATTTTCCTGTATATTCTTGAGGGTTATAATTTTTAAAAAATAATTTCCTGCTCTGATAAGCTTTTCTAGTCTTAGAGGTGATCTCACTGTATGCTTTCACAAAAGGAAGCAAGTTATTGGGGTAAAACTTCTAGAATGAACATGTTAATGTTAACATCAGAATTATTTTTGCATATCAACTAACAGAAGATAAATGTCTACATGCTAATGAATTTTAAGAGAATTTGATACTTTAAACAGGTACAATTTATCCTTTAATTTTGTAGTTGTCAGACTTCCATTCAACGTGCTTTCTGACGGTTCTGAGTGCTGGTTCTTCTGTAGTTCAGTTGTACTTTTGATGTGGTTGTGTGAGGAGGCCCAGCTGTGTTTACCAATGCCACCGTCTTGACCAGAAGTCTACAATTTATCCTAAATGTGTTCCACACCAGTTACATTAATTTTGGGCCAAACTGTGGTACTTTTAGGATGTAAAGAGGTCTGTGAAACTACAGTGTTGTGAATGTAAAGAAATACATGTCAGTCATTGTCTTAAAGTTAATTTCTATGCTTCTTTGGAAACTTCTGACTAGGTAGTATTAGTTGAAATTAAGATAAGAATTTTCAAAAAAAAACATAAAAAAAACCTGTCACTGCTATATGTAGACTGTTAACTAGCCCCTAAAAGGATTACTAGATTTCTCTGTGTAATAATAATAATAAAAATCACAATAATTTTTTTAAAGTTATTGTTATTCTGTTACAGTTGTCCAAATTTTCCTCTCTTTGCCCTTCTCCCCAGCCCACCCCGTGCCCCCACAGTCAGCCCCCACATTGTTGTTCATATCTGTGGGTCATTCATACTTGTTCTTTGACTAGTCCCTTCCCCTTCTTTCCATTATTATCTCCCTACCCCCCTCTTCTGATCACTGTCAGTCTCTTCCATGTTTCCCTATAATTCTATTTTGCTTATTAGTTTATTTTGTTCGTTAGATTCCTTACAAAGGTCAAATGATATGGTATTTGTCTTTCACCGCCTCACTTATTTCACTTAGCATAATAGTNTAATAATAATAATAAAAATCACAATAATTTTTTAAAGTTATTGTTATTCTGTTACAGTTGTCCAAATTTTCCTCTCTTTGCCCTTCTCCCCAGCCCACCCCGTGCCCCCACAGTCAGCCCCCACATTGTTGTTCATATCTGTGGGTCATTCATACTTGTTCTTTGACTAGTCCCTTCCCCTTCTTTCCACTATTATCTCCCTACCCCCCTCTTCTGATCACTGTCAGTCTCTTCCATGTTTCCCTGTAATTCTATTTTGCTTATTAGTTTATTTTGTTCGTTAGATTCCTTACAAAGGTCAAATGATATGGTATTTGTCTTTCACTGCCTCACTTATTTCACTTAGCATAATAGTTTCTATTTCCACCCATGCTGTTGCAAAAGGTAGGAGTTCTTTCTTCTGTGTGGAATTCTGTTGTGTTGATATATGATATTTTTTTATCCATTCATTTATTAATGGGCACTTAGTCTGTTTCCAAATCTTGACTGTGGTAAATAGTTCTGCTGTGAACATGGGGGTGTATAAGTTCTTTTGAATTGGTGTTTTGGGATTCTTCAGGTATATTCCCAGCAATGGAATCACTAGGTCAAAAGGTAGTTCCTTTTTTTATTTTTTAAGGTAACTTCACACTGTTTTCCCCAGTGGCTGCACCAGCCTGCACTCCCACCAACAGTGTATCAGGATTCCCTTTTCTCTACAACCTTGTCAGCACTTGTTTGTTAGTGTATCGACGATGGCCATTGTGGCAGGTGTGAGGTGATATCCCATAGTGGTTTTAATTTGTGTTTCTCTGATGGCTAGTGACATTGAGCATTTTTTCTTATGTCCATTGGCCATTGATCTGTCCTCCTTGGAAAAATGTCTGTTGAGGTTCTTTGCCCATTTTTAATTGGGTAGTTTGTCTTCCTGGCGTTGAGTCACATGAGTTCTTTATATATTTTGGAGATTAAACCCTTGACTGATGTATCATTGCCAAATATGTTGTCCCATACAGTGGGTTACCTTTTCATTTTGCTGATGGCTGCTTTAGCTGTGCAGAAACTTTTTAACCATAACTTTCAAAAAGAAAATGTTCCTTTGTTGTGCATATCTTTTTGGAACCAGTTTTTAAGTTTTGTTATAATTTTGTTAACCAATGTCATTCTAAGAAATTCAATAAAAAGGAAAAATAAATTTAATTATATAAATACAAGGATAAATGACAAATTAAAAAATCATTTCTTTAGTATATTCTGAAGAATTATGATGTGAGCTCCTCCAAACTCTTTTTCATGAGAAACTTAATTTTCATAGACTGTGCTGACTCTTAGGGGCATAGGATTGAACATATTGGAGACTAATATCAAGGGACCGCATGGTCAGGCTCAGGAAGAAGAAATGAGGTGAGGTTTTCTTTTGTTTGTTTTTTAGGAATAAACAAATAGAAACTCTGATAGTAAGGCTATTCTAACTTATTTCTAAAAACACTAATTTGCATAAACAGCACACATATCTTGGAATTATCACGGTGATCATGCTTTAACAATTGCAGTAGAAGCCTGTTCTCTTTTCTGTAGCTGTAAAAATGAACTCATGAAAATCTTTAGTTCCTCTGATGTGAAGACTATATTATTTGTAAAGCATACAGGTTTTTAAAATATGCAATTACAATTAAAAAGCAATATGATTAATATGCAATTTTTAAAATATTCATGCTGAGGGAGGAAAATGTCTTTTCTATTAAATTATATTTAACATATCCATTTAATAAATAGACAACTACATTGAGCATAATTATAAATTTGATTTTTTTGGCTAACAGTTGAGTCATGTGCGTTGAATACTGTGGCATTTAGAAATAGAACTTTTGTATTTAACATTTGTAAATGCTATTTTAGTTTACTTCATGCACCAAAACTTTTCTGAATGTTTCTTATTTTGCTAATCCTTGGTATTTGGAGTTTCCAACTGGGCTTGGTCATCTGTTGATCTTCCCCATTCCTAGGAGTCTAATAGGAGTTATTCACTTTGAGTTGAAGATAGAGCTTCTTTGACTACTGGACTCTGTAGATTAGCAATCGAGGTATTTGAGTTCTGAAAATAAAACTTAACAGATAAATTTAAGCTTTTAATTATGTTAAAAGCATTATATAATCTTACAGTTTTCTTATTAATGTAAAAATATTTTAGCTGTAGGATTTTAGACTTATTTTCTAACCTTGTTTTGATTTCTATTTGAGACAAAAGATGATGTATTTTGTAGTTAATGTTAAAATACCAAAATATCAATTAGAAGTGACCTCATAGATGGGATAATTTAGGGTTTTTGAAACTGTGGTAATTTGAAATGAATTTAGGTTATTTATGGAATTCTGAGTATAGTAAAACCAACTAGGGAACTGCAGAGTAAAACTCACATTAAGAGTAGAAACTGTTTGGGTGATGGACATATTTACGTGTGTGCTGGGTTAACTGTCCTTATCCCAGGGGACCTGTGTGGGGATAAGATCACTGTTTCATGAGTTAGAAGGAATATTAAAATAACTTGTTAAATCTGAAACTCTCAAGTGTTTAAACCTGATACACTATTCTTTTTGTGGTAAATGAAGGCAATTAAAATCTGTTTTAAGGCATATCTAGACCATTTGTCTTTCTTCCTTAGTATATTAAAATTTTTTCTTTTATTTTTCAGTTACAGTTGGCATTTAATATTATCTTAGTTTCAGGTGTACAGCCTAGTGGTTAGACATTTGTACACCTTGTGAAGTGGTCACCCGTAAGTCTAGCACGCACCTGACACCACGTATAGTTGTCAGTGTTACTGAATGTATTCCCTATTTAGTACTTATTTTGTTGGAAAAGAATGAATAGCAAAAGAAAAAACCATTTTGCCAACATTTTTCTGTTCTGGTTGATACCATTTTGCTGATAAATAAGGAGCATAATCACTAAAATGTCTTTTTCTTAAAGGAAGGATATAGGGAACAGTCAAGTTAGGTAAGGGTTAATTTAGGGGTGGATTGCAGTGATAGCTACTTACCAATCCAATTTGTGCTGTTCTTAAAGATTCAGATTTGATGACTGAATCTACTGAATTCATTAGTGAACGTATCAAAAAAAGACCCTGATTTTCATTTGGTCCTGAAAATTTTAGTAATGTGGTTATAGTTTGTTCTTTCCTATAAGCTTTGTTTATTTTTTAAAAGGTACTATTTAGCCTTAAAGAGAGAAGAAAACATTTTTGTTATTCCTTAAACCTATACAAATGTTCAAATTTATATGAGAGAGGGAATATACTGTTATGAACTATCATGAACATATGCGTCATCCAGCCTCAACAGTTATGAAAAATGATTACTCTTATTTCTTTCTATCCCTATTGACTCTTCCGCTTTGGGATTATTTTTAAGGCAAATCCTGGACATATAATTTCATCCACAAACACTTTTTTACAATTACTTTGAACTTTTAAAAACATATTTACAAAGCTAATACAACATGTTATTTTGTATGTAAGTCAGTGGCATTATAGGGTTACTTGAATAACTCTGTTGTTTGATGTTTTAATTGTGCTGCATAACTAAATTTTAAAATGAATTGGCTACTCAATACTCCTTGTTCAAGTGCTCTGGTGCTGTTTTATGTCCTTGTCATAAACGATACAAAAACATGCTCAATGAATAAATTTCAATAAATTAATTCTTTTTAAGTGTATTTATTTAAGTGCTTTTAAAGTTTAGGGACGTGAAAAAGAGGATAAAAATGTTTACTAATTTCTTTATGGAAATTACATTAAATTTTATCTGAATTCTTTTTAAAACTAAATGATAATATCCTTTTGAGACTGAGCAGGTGTAGGCTCTGACTCACTGGAGTGTGTGCCACATCCTTTGCGACAGTGGTCTTAGATTAGCTGTATGCTGGATAAAGTAGCTGTATACTAATAGGCTGGCATATCCACATGGGGGAAGGGTTCGTTTATTTTTAAGATTTATTTTTTTAATATTTTAGTTATTTATCTTTAGAAGGGAAGGGAAGGAGAGAAATATCAATGTATGGTTGCCTCTCGTGAGTCCCCCGCTGGGGACTAGCCTGCAACCCAGGCATGTGCCCTGACTGGGAATCGAACCGCGATTGTGTGGTTCGCAGGCCCGCGCTCAATCCACTGAACTACACCAGCCAGGGCTATTTTTAAGATTTAAAGCTATCTAAAATTCTGTTGGATATAATTAACTTTATAGTAGCCCAGTGCCGTTAGAGTATGATACTGAAAACTAAAACTATTAATTTTATAAGTTTATGAGCCTCAGATACACAGTAATATACGTGCGTAATAAAAATAATAACTGCTGTTATATATTTGAGCATTCAGAATAGATATGTAGACATTAGTAGCTTGTGAAGCTGTTTTTGTACTGGTAATTTAAATAACAGTTTGATTAAATTGATGGAAAATAGGCTCTTTTCAGCACTGATTAATTTAAATTCCTGTGATGGTTAGATAATACAGTCTTATGGTGCTGCTACAATTGATGCATTTCATGGATACCAAATAAATCTTCTGTTGTGTTTGAGATTTTTCTGTCCCTACATGTTTCCAACAGATACTTACTAAAGGATGCACACAGAAATGTTACTTTCATATATTGATTTTGCTTTAGGTCAAAATAACTATAATTTTACCAAAATTTATGAAATATGGATGAGCTCATTCCATTTATATTTAGTAAATGTCTTCATTCATTATCTGAGTTTTGGAAACTGATTTAAGGATTTCAAACTGATCTAAGGATTTTTTTACAAGTTCAAAAACTAAATTTCATTGGAAATTTTACACACCATTTCACTTAACATGTTAAAATTTTAAAAAGTGCTTTATCTTGAATCAAATGCAGTTTGTATGTCAAAGATGATACAAAGAGGGAAAAGGGGAAGCTCTGGGGTACTGTACTCTGCCAGTCGTCTCTCTCTTTTATGAAGAGTAAAGAGAATTTATAAAATCACAGATAAGAACTAAAACAGAAATAATTTTGGCAGTAAGTTTTATTGGTATAAAACTTTGTATGGGTATAAAAAATACTTTGTATGTAAAGCTTGAACTTGGTTTCATAAGAAGCACTTTGTCATTAATATAACTGCAGATAAGCAATATAAGTTGTAGGATTTCTGTTATTGTTGCAGTTCCAGTTGACGTAAGCATCTTTCACCATTGAACCTCAAAAGTCGATGAGGTTGGTTTTTTTTCTGTTGTTAATTCTAGAGAGAGGGGAAGGGAGGGAGGGAGAGAGGGAGAGAAATATTGATGCAAGAGACGAACGTCGATTGGTTGCCTCTTCCACGCTTCCCGACCAGGGGCCACACCTGCAACCCAGGCATGTGGCCTGAGCAAGAGTCAAACTGGGGTGGGATGGGAGTAAAAGACAGAACACTCTACTTGAACAACAATTAAAATAAATAAATTTTTTTAAAAAGAAGAAGAATCAAACTGACGTAAGTTTGCAAGGTGATGCCTAGCCGACTGAGCCACACCAGCCAGGGCAGATTAAGTTTTTAAAAATTAATTTGAAGGCCAAGATAGTTTGTGAGCAATTGCAACACAACAGTTTAGAGCTGTCAGAATTTCCTTTACCATAATTTTAAGCAGCATTTCATACGAAGTGCTGTAGTAATTTGGTAACATATATTCTTCTGCATTCTCTACGAAGTGAAAAGCAATTTGTGCATTTTTAAACAAGGTGCAATAAAAAATATACTTTAGTGACCAACAGTGTTTATTAGCTTTCTAAATAATTATAAATTTCCTATTTTGAATTATTAAAAAACGAACCTTTATTCTTTCCTAATGTGTTAGAAAAAATTTTGAAGAAAGCATAAAAATTGGCTGAAGCTTTTTTTCATGTATTATAACTTATAACTTATTATAACTTAATATAGGTTATTTGCAAGATGAAAAAATACTAATCATTTGCTATAAAGACATTCCTAACCACCTCCAATAGGAATTAGTCCTTTCCCCTCCTCCTTGACATCACTGTAATTGATGGCAAAGAGTGTTCACTGTCCATCTCTTATGGTTGTCAACTTCTGTTTTCAAGATGAACAGCTGGAGTTAGAGGTACGGTTATTCACACTGACCCCAGGTTAATCATGAACTCTGTAGAGGGCTTTTTTAAATTACTTTTTTTCCCTTCCATTTTTGTTCTTGAAGATTGTAGTGGGGATTCCAGTGGAAGCGAGGTTCATGATATGGACAGTTTTGGTCTATGACTAAGGGAAAATGTTCTTCCTCTGAATTTGGCTTTCCATCTTTCCTCTTACTAGAGTAGTAAGGCACAAGTAAACATAGGCAGAGGGCAAGCAAGCCACTTGCATGTGAAATTTGTGGTGAATGTGACTGCAAGGAATGGTGAGGTCTGTGGTAAAGGGGAGTGGCTGAGGTCACCTGGTGATATGAAAGCTTTTTAAAAATACAGAAGGATTGGAACTAGATTACACACCTGGTTTCCAGTTTACACCTTCAGAATTTTTGAACTGTGAATATTTGTGGTTTACATATGGTTTAGCCCAGAGTAAAGATTCCCAGCTAGTAATATCTGTTGTAAGGCCCTTCTAAACTCCTGGTGTAGGTATTTGGTAGGAGATGGTTTGCAGATTTGGAGTACTGGATATTTTCCCTTTGGTGACACATTACTCTGACAGATGTTAATTTTCTCAAACTTAAAAATCTGACCATGTCACTTTTCTCCTTAAAATATTTTGGTGGTGTGGTGCGTGGAGACCAGTCTGTGGTCTTCAGATGAGGCCTCCCCAGCCTCATCACCTTGTGCTTCTGTAGCAGTCGCTCCAAATAGCAGCTGCTCCAGATTGCTTGCACTCCGCCACATGAAACAAAGCAACCAAGCCGTTGTTCATCTGCAAGTCTTTTTGCTTCCTTGTGTTTGGAATGTTCTCCCTTCTCTTTGCAATGGTCGCATATGCTCCTGACACACACAAAATCCATCCTTCTTCCTACCTCATCTCTGCCTCTAACTAGACCATCAACTTTTCAACCTTGTACGCATCCTGTGAGCTTCAGGGGTGCTTATGTGTCCTATAAGCATCACCTCTGGTGAGCTTTCTCTCATGCCCTCAGACTGAATGTTTCTTCCTCTGGAAATCCCGTTGACCTTCAGACTGACACATGGAGGTTAACATTAACTTCTTGCTCACTTTCGGGGCAAAGATTATGTTTCATTCATTTGTATCCCCCTTGGGTCCCTGGTGGACTTCAATAAACATGTAAATAAAACAGTTACCTCGCAGAAATGGAGTACGTGCTCTGAACATCCTTGGTTCTGCCAAGTCAAGTTACACCTGCGGGTTTGCAAAGCCTCAAAGTGAAGATACAAAACTAGTTATAATCTTTGAAAGTCAGTCACAGTCAACTTAAGTTTAACTGACTTGATCTAATTTTCTTCAAAATTTTCTAGTTTGTATAAAGAAATTTTAAAGATGAAGTGTTAATAAACAATGTTGTTAAGTACCTAAGTAATATGAAAGATGAAAAATGTACATTTTTCTTAAATAGAATAATTTTTATTCTTAATAATTCTTATTTAAAAAGCAGTGCAGAGTGATTCAATGATGTACTTTCTATGAAAATAGACAGTATTTGTATTCTGTGTTTTTAAACCAGTTATCACTAAAATGTGTTTTTGAACATTTCATCTTTATAAATGTCAGCACAAGTATTATTTAACTCAAGTGAATTTAAGGGCAATAGATTTTTTTTAAATTAAGAATTGTAGTATGTACATTTGGTAGAATGTACATGGGGCCAGCTCTTGGTTCATGGGATAACATGTCAGCCTCACATTTCACGTGAAAATAAGCCAACAGTTAATCACTGAAATGTATTGAAGCTGTAGTGTCCAAGGGCTACCTTCCTGATAGGAGGTAGGAAATGTAAATACAACTAAATAGTTGAAGCGAATGTACATTTTACTTTTGTTACCTATCAGTTTGCCATTTTCCATTGACAGTTTAGCTTGGCCATGTATCCAATGTAGACAAAATAGTCATTTTTTTTTACTTTGGCCTAAATTGAAGTTGGAATTTGATATTACAACTTTGAGGATAGAAGGAACTTTTGCTATTACATAGTCCAGCCCCTTCATTTTACGGAAGCGGAAGCACATCCACGGAAGGGGTATTTAGCATCACTGCTTGCTAATGGCTCGATTGGACCAGAGGCGTGGGTCTGCAGAGTGCTGGATGACCAGGGTCCATTCTGATGGAGGCAGCGCTCCCACTAAACTCCAGGAGCATTTGCTTTCTGTATCACAGTTCAGACACTTACTATCCTGATTTTTATCACTGTTCTACACACATACATCATTGCTAAACTCCCCTACTGGATTCTTAGCTTATGGACTAAGCCTGGTTGACTTACAGTTCTTGGTATCCCTTATAGATTCTAGCCATTTAGGTATGTAGCATATAATTAATAAACTTGTTGAGTGAATACATAGATAGGCTTTTACTGTAACTGAGGTGACAGAAAGGGTTAAATAAGATAGTTCAACTTGATCATTAGCATCCAAAATATGTCACATACTAGACAGGGCTAACAAAGATACCGATAGGAAGAGTAATCAGGTTACCTTTTTAGTTCTCACAGGAACAACTTAGCTATTAATAGTCCCATCAACATTTTTAATAACAGTTTTATTGAGATGTAATTCACATATTTAAAGTACAAGTCAGTGGTTGCTAGTATTTTCAGAGTTTCGCAACCATCCCCACCATGAACTTGAAAGCATTTGTCGCCTCCCCTCAAACGCTGCATCCGTTAGTGCTCCCTCCCTCACACACTCCGGGGATCCACTTCCTGTCTCTGTGGAAATGGAATCATACAGTATGTGAATCCTTATGACTGGATTCTTTCACTTAGCGTGTTGTCGAGGTTCATCTGGGTTGTAGACTGTATAAATACTTCATTGCCTTTTATTGCCAAATAGTAGTCCATTGTATGGTCCGCTTATTGAAAGTTCACCATGGTTATGAATAATGCTGCTAGGAATGTGGGTACAGGTTTTTGTGTGGACATATGTGTTTAATTCTCTGCATATGTACCTAGAAGTGGAATTGCTGGCTCATGTGGTAATTCTACTGTGAACTTTTGGGAGGAATTGCTGGATTGTTTTGCTGCTTTGCATTTTATATTCCCACCAGCAGTGTATAAGGGTCCCAGTTTCCCTACAACACATTATCTGTCTTTTTGACATTCTCATAGATGTGAAGAAGTATCTCATTGTAGCTTTTATTTATTTGTATTTCCCTGATGGCTAATGTTGTTGAGCATTTTTTCATGTGCTTATTGGCACTGTATAGAAATGTTAGCTGGTGATTATTTTAGTCACAACAATTATGTGTACTCACATCAGTACTCGTTTTATATCAACAGTGTTCTACCTAGTTTATCATTGAGGGGCTGTGTTTCTGGGTGCATGCAGTGTAAAACAGAGTTCAGCATACCTGTCCATTAACGTTAAACAGTATAAGGATGTAATCATGTTGTGGGACAGTGTTACTGCCACCTGTGTATACAATGTACTATATTAAGTCACTAGCTAAGTTAAGCCAGATTTTTTAGTTTAATTTACCTGGGGCATCAAAGGGTTTTTTTTTTTGAATTTTTAATTTATAACAATAAAAGTTCTCCATGATACTTAATACAAAACCTTAGACATAGATATTTAGACATAGACATAGAGATTACCTTCATAGCTACTTTGGAGTCTATAATATGTGGTTACTAAGAAAGCAAGCTAGCAAAAGGGTCTTTAGAAAGGACACTTGGTCCTTTGACTTAATATTTTTTATGTAATTGGATCATTCTAGGGTATGTTTTACTCACAAGCTAAGTTACTGTTAAAGAAAAGACCCAAGGCCTGTCTGGCTCTATGAAATAATAGATTGTTTTTCTCTAGAGCTATAGAAAATGGTTATTAGCAATTTGTTAAATGAGATGAAGAAGTGCGTCATTGGGTGTTGTCTTGTTATGGAGTAGCCATACCTTTTCAGCTTTTAAAAAGTGTGGCTCAGTGATTCTATCATTATTACATATGATTAGAGGGTCTTAGTTCCCATAGTAAGGAAGAGAGGTGGACTTTTCCTTAGAGGTCTGGCAACCCACAGGATCCCTGTAGGTGTCAAGTCCTGAGCTAGTAGTAGGCATATTAGCACTTTTTTTTTAGAGAGAGAGAGAGGTGTTTTGGACAGAAATAATGAAATACTAAAGAAAAATCACATACCTAAATAGACTCCCTTCCCTTTCCCCAACTTTGCACTTCAAAACAGTTTCTGCTTGAACTTTATTTTAATGGAAAAGCTGGATTCCTTACCTCTTACATTCTGCTACCTACGGGATAGTTTGTTTTTGTATTTGTTTTTTTAAGTCAGAAAAGATCAGTTCTCCAAGTTGGACTTTTTCCTACTGTGGAGACAACCAATTTTCCCTGGTAGATGGCTCTTGTAACCACACTTAGTTCTGGAACTTAGTTCTGAATGGAGTCACCATTTCCCACGGAAGAAGATGACCTGCAGTTGATCCTAATTGAGAAGATCCACGTAGTCCCTGACCGAGAGAGAGTGACTAGCATGGAAGAAACGTGACAGTTTAGGAAGACCCAGTCATCACAGTTTTAACTTGGAAGAATCAGAAGAAGTAATCCCTCTAAAGAAGACCCTTAACCACGTGGACTCCTGCGTACACCCATGTGGTGTTTACGTTGTCTCAAGGAAAGAGTGTCCTGGTGTGGCATCTCGTCCTTTGTTACCTCAGAAAGTACCACTATTATATGTGTTCCACTAGATTTCCAGAAGACCTTAAAGCCCTTGATGAAGAAAACTTCCTGTTTCTTGAAAATCAAAATAGCTATTATTCCTGATAAAGATAGTGGAAAAAGCAAGCAACCTGAGTTTCCTGGACTTCAAAGTAGAGCTGGTTCATAGATGCCATTTCTCTTAAAACGTAATGTGGCCATTCTCCTGCATGCCATCTCACCCTCCTGTCTCGGCCCACGAGGACACTCACTCCCCCCCTCACAGGGCTGCTGTGAGGCACGTTTTACATGTTTCCAAGAAAAGTGTAGCGTTAGTGACTCATGCCTGTCTCTTTGGTGACAGTTTATATAATCATAAGAGTTTGTTTATTTTGATACTTGCAAGTGCTTTCCTACAGCTATGAATGGCTATTAGGTATGTTATAATGGAAGTAAGGTAATGAAGTTGTATTTGATTTGTTAATGAGCATCCTTGTAAATAATTTAATTGCATGAAATGTTGCATTGATCTTTTTTCAACTAAGCTTTTATACAATTATAATTAAAGAAAAGCTAAAGTGAAAGTGTTTGGTTTCCCCTTTCATTTAGTTGAGATTTAATTATTCATTTTTCTTAGATTAAAGGTAACCTCAACTCATCAAATGCTAATGAATAAAAAATGAAAAATATTCAAAAAATTTAAAAATACAATGAAATAGCTATAATTTAAAGAAGAAAACGAAAATCTTGAAATGAACTTCAAGCATGTAGAAATGCCCATGATTCAGACTTTGATAAAAACTGAGTAAAACTCAGTTATTAGGTAGGAGTGAAATCTTAGTAATATTTTCATTAAAAACAGGGTTACTATAGGAATAGAGATTTGATAAGGGTCAGAAAGAAAATCTGCTTATGCTAAATAAAGGAAAAATGTTCTAAGTATAAGTTAATATTCATGCATGGGAAATTCTTGATAGCCTGCAGAATTTTGTTTCCTTCGTGAAATTTCATTGTTATAACCCGGTATGGGAAGTAATTGTAGAACATTTTTTGTGCCACATAAATCAACCAACTTGGTTTCTGCAAATCAGAGTTTACATCTAGTATATAAATTACCAGATAATGGGCCCCGCGGTGAGACTTCGAAACTGCTCTCAGACGTCTGCTTCCCGCTGCTTTGTTCTCCCTGCGGAGCAGTGTCAACAGACAGATCAGTTCAGGGTGAATCTGGGGACTCAAATCGATAATCTGGTATTTGTAAACAAATAATTTAGAAAATATTTTTCAACTTGACCTATTATTTAAATGTTTTATTTTATAACTTATTCTGTACACTATATAAAATGGGAACGGACATAGTCTTAGGTTAAATATGTTGGGATCAAGACATTATTTGAAATTAGAATTTTTTTAGATGACTCACTTAAAAGAAAGACACAAACTTCAGATGAACCTTGTGCCCTGCACCTCACCGGAGATCCGACTGCTCCCTATGTCATTCACAGAATTCCCCCACTTCTGTTTTTTAATGCACTAACTTATTTCGTGTGTGTAGAGGTGGGAACTACAGAGGGGGCCATTCTTTGGCTAACTTGGTTTGTCCTTGTAATTCCTCCACTTTGACCACTTTCACAATTTGCCCTCATTTCAGTGTTTTAGGCGTCCTTTCAGATCTGATGCTGCAGATATGAATGATGTAAACTGGTCCGTGTTATATTCTTTACCCAGTTTAATGCTCATATATTTAAATACACAGCAAGAATAATATTTTAGACAATCTAACCTCGTAATAATGAGAAAAACACTATATAAACATTGAGGTAGTTTGAGGATAATTATGAAATTCTTGATACGTTTTATGTGTAACCATTAATAAAAATGAAGTGCCTTTGAAAATTAATTCTGAATGTGGTTTCTGTTGCCCCTACTAATTTTTTTTACACAAAACAGAATCTAATACCAAGAAGTTAGTTTTTGATTTAAAAAAATATTGGAGTAACAGTGCTTTCTTTTTCCTCAAAATATGATAACATCTAGTTTAACATGTATGTTCTTTTAACCAATCTGTCATAGAAAGCAGGTGTTAAAGTTGGTGAACATATGTTTCAGAAATACTGGAGAAATCTCACAGTATTGATCATTAGCTTAACAGCAGAACTTTTCTGTTCTTCAAAACTTGGAAGGGCTGTCTTGTGTAAGTGCCCGTTTTATCATGGGGACGTTTCCTAGAGTGCATCCTGAGTCTGATTCAACTCTAGAGAGGATAGTTTCCTGGGAGAAAATGTGTATAATATAATGGCTTTGTGATTATTTTGTTGGTCTCTAAGGATAAAGCGCGTTCCTCTCAAAAATAAAGGGGGTGAACTTGGGTTCTTGCTTTTTTCTTCTTTTTTTAAAGATTTTTTTATTTATTTACTTTTAGAGAGAGAGGAAGGGAAGGAGAAAGTGAGGGAAACATCAATGTATGGTTGCCTCCTGCATGCCCCTAGGGGGGACCTGGCCTGCAACCCCGGCATGAGCCCCGACCGGAAATCAAACTAGCGACCCCTTGTTGTGCGGGCCAGCAATCAACCCACTGAGCTACACCAGCCAGGGCTGCACTTGGCTTCTTTCAGCTATGCCACAAGTAGTGCTCCTTTAGGCAAATCACGTCATCTCCCTGACCTGGTTTCCTTATCCATTAAGTAGTCTCTTTAAATAGAACATTTGGGAAAAGAAGTATTGTGTCCTGTGCTTTTGTATCATGTGCACACGTAATTCAAATAGTTTCAATTCCTTCCCGATGACACTCTGGATTCAAAATATGGGATCCATCAGTTACTATTTTTCAACAATAGATTCAGTTGAAATGAGAACACTAACATATGAGATAACATCACAGCGTAATGTCCTTGAATGGATTATTATAATGGGATCAATTCTGAACTGTACTGCTGTCTAATAAGTAGACTTATGGATTGCAGCCCATAATGCTATTAAATCTTCTATGCTTGTGAAATCTTACATACATGCAAGTGGAGTTTAGCAGTATAAAATAAAATAACAGAAAACTGAAATTTGCTCTGTGTAGTGGCTCTCTTTAAAACATGTTATCAACTAATAAAAACTGGGGAAGTCCGACATGCTGTTTTGAGGAAAAGTAAGATGTAAGAACTTAAGTAATACATTGCTGTATCTGGAAATAGTAGCGTAGGCATTTAGCACTTCAAATGGTGTTGTTGATGTCTCACCTGGGAGTGACACCTTGCAGTCTAACGCAAATTATCGACTAATTGTAAAAAGGTAGAATTATACCCAGAAAGGCCAGGGAAGGAAACTCCTTGCTTTGAAATTCACTAAAGTTCAGTGATACTGATTGAAAGATAATTTTTGTTCACTTCTTTATCTTTCTTCCTCAGAGATTATTTTGTAACTGTCAGTTTATTTCAGTGTAGAACTCTGAATGCTGGGCGCTGTGCACTGTCTTTAGTACTTCTACAGATTAGGTGGTATGGTGCCGATGGAAGTCTGCCCACTAAAGGTTAGGCCTAGATGGGTGTATCTTTAAACCAATGTTTTTATAATTTTTGTTTTTTATAGTTTTATCTGCTGTACTTATTTTGTTTTGTAATTGTCTCATGAGGAGTAGAACTGATAGAATTTCCCTAGTTTTCAGGGGAAGAAAAACTGACATGTAAGGAGGTTAGAGAATCTTTCCATTTGGAGACCAAACTTAAAAAAATGTTACAAATCTTTAAATGTGTAGTTGAAATTCTCAAATAAGTATTAGATGTGTAGGCGTTTAATTCATTTGGGTACATATTATGTATTTAGGTTAAGTCAACATGGTGACATTGATTTTATAGCACTAACGTTGGCAGATAACAGACTGTAGTATGTATACACGTATGTGTGTTATATAGTCATAGTATTTCTGATTATATGCCTGCAAACAAAAGAGTATTATTAGGGGATCTTACATTTGGATAATCTGTATGAGTATAGCACACAGTAAACTTAGACATGATATGCTTTTTTCGCTCTTCAGTCTGTTGATCTAGTGATACAGTCAAGACTACAACCTGGGTGTTTACTAAGTAGCTAGCTAATGGTTTTATTTCTGCTTAGAGCTAATCTTCATGTTGCCAAAACTGTCATGGCATGGGTAAGCACTTAGAACACTTGTCCCAAGAGTTCTCAGACTTGCATGTAAGGTTATGGCAACTCAACCACATCTAGAGGGGGCCTTTTAACAAGTCATTTCTTGGGAGGAGCAAGTTCAAACTTGCAAATACCTTCAAAGGTATTTTGCAAAAGTTGGTAATAGGGCCTGAATAGTTCAAAGAGTAGATTCAAAGTTTTATTTGAAGGTAAGGAGGTTAAACCTGTAAACCATTGATTCTTAAAACCATGTTCAGAGGCTGGGAGGCAGTTTCTTTGTGAGGTGGTTTTATATGCACGAATATGTGCATATGTAATCCCATGGCTTAGAAACTATCAAGTTATATATGTAAAATGAATGCTGGGCTGAGCCACAGCATCTCTATGAGCCACACACAAAAGCATCCAGTGGTCTGTCTAAGCATTACCAGCTGTTCCTGGCAATTACCCATGTGCTAGGTCCATTTTAATACTCACTCACTGAAACTCGTTTACCTTGCATGTCCGTGTGCCACAGTGAAGTGTGATTGCCCTCGGGAGCTTTGTGAGGCGGTAGACTGCATAAGCAGAATGACAGTGGTCCATGAGGATGGGAGGCAGTGACTCGTGGGTGCTCTGGAAGCCCCCGAGAGCCCCAGCTTTCTCCCTGGCTACTTCACCACTCTCTCATCTCATACTTACCTTTACACTCCTTGACATGTCCAAGTGCCAGGCATTGTGGATATATCAGCAGACAAGAAAAACATCTCTGTTCTCATGGTGTGGCGGAGCAAGAAAAATAAATCAATAAATACCTGCACAATGACTGTTGGGGAAAGTATGAAAGAGATCAAAGAGAGAGGGGGAGGACAGGTCGTGGTGTAGCTGCATAGGGGAGGAGGGGGCCCCCGCGAGGAGTCACTCGTCCTTCCTGAGAAGAGAAGCAGGCCTGGGAGAGTGGGGAGGGAGCCCCCCAAGCATCTGTTTTGGCCCTGAAGCAGGCAGGTGTTCAGTGTCTTCATCTGGGGTCACGTTAGTGACAGTGGGAAAAAACTCTAAAGAAAGGCAAGGATCGAAGAAATGAGAGGATTGTTCATTATGTGACTTTGAGAGCAGAGGGATAGGAAGAGTTAAAGATATTTCTAGTCCACTGCCTTGTAAGGCTTTTGAGCAGTAGCCATGTTTATTCATTCTTGAAATCACATCATCTGGTAGGGTACTTGCTTGATACATAGTAAGAATGTAATAAATATTTGTTGAATCAGGTGACTGGCTTATTGTTCCTGAGGTTGGATATTTTTCTTACATTTGGAGTAGAAGCTCTTTTGAGGATGAGGAAATGTCATATGACTCAAAACACTAGACACATAAAGAAAATAAATGCTGTTGATGTATCACTGATTGCTTGAATTGAGTTCAGAAATTACACACCGATAGTCTGATTAGTTAGCTAATAACCACCAAAATGTTAGTGTCACATGACTAAATAAATTGTAAATGCAAATCACATTGCACTGATAGAAAATGAACTTGCGCTTCCTTGATTCTGTCTTTCTTCTTCAAATAGAACCTAAGAGCCAAGATATACAAATACCCAAATTTTATAGAATTTGTCATATGGTTCTCAGTTGCTAAAAATTTTAAAGAAGAGGTGCTTATACGTGTTTTGAACCCAGAACATCACTTAGCACTGTCACGATCATTTATGAACAGTGTTAAGTCATATCAGTAAATGGAATCTAAACTAAGTTTTTCTTCCTACTTGAATTTCTCTATTCACTTTTACCAAAAATGCGTGTGAAAGAGTAATTTAACTGTACTCTCAAAGGATTCACGTTTTTAAGTTGCTTATGGAGATAACCACAAATCATGTCATTTTCATATAGTTCTTAAAGAAACTGAGCAGGGAAACTAGCTGTAGCTTTCTAGACCCACATTTACAGACAGTTTCTCTGAAGTCTTTCGCTCCAGCTTTATTGAGCTACACTGACCCCATGTTTTGCTGTGTATAAGGTGTACTTTTTTGCCCAAATTTCTGAGAGAAAAATAGGGGTGCACATTATACGTGGAGATAATGATTACATGCCATGGGTATAGTAATTCCGTTTATAATGCACACAAATGTGGGTGTGCGTTACACACAGGAGTGCATTACACATGGCAAAATATGGTAATTGGTATAGAACATTATGTAAGTTTAAGATGTAAAATGTGTTGATTTGATGTACTTGTATCTTGCAAAATGATCACTACCATACCATTAGCTAACACCTATGTCAAGTCACATAATTACCGTTTCTTTTTGATGAGAAGACCATTTAAGATCCACTGTCTTGGCGGATTTCAAGTGTTGTTAACTCCATCAGCGTGCCGTACGCTAGCTCCCCAGAACTCATCCAACAGCTGAAAGTGTGTGCTCTGACCGACATCTGGATCCCTTTTCCCTTCGCCTCTTGTAACTCCTTGTAGCCGCTTGTGATCTCTGTTTGTATGAATTTGGGTTTTTTAGATTCCACATCTGAGTGCTCTCAACCAGTATTTGTTTTTCTCTGTCTTAGCATAATGCCCTTGATGACCATTCGCGTCGTCTCCAATGGCAGGATGTTCTTCTTTCTCATGGCTGAGTGATATTTCTTTGTGTATATATACACCACATCCTCATCACCATTGACAGACACTTAGGTTGTTTCCATATGTATTGGCTGTTGTGACTAATGCTGCAATGAACATGGTCTTTGATGTGTTCTCTATAAATTAGTAATAATCATGGAGATAAAACTTAACTAATTGTAAGGTGAGGGAAAAAGTCATCAGTCATTGCAAGCACATGAGAAAGATGACATTGCAGTTAAGTTGGAAAAACCTTAAGCAGGAGTTATGTGCAAGACAGAAAGTCCCCACCCGCTACAGCATTTGGATTTAGTAGTTTGGGTTAAGTAGTTTTGCTGCATAAGCTTGGTATGAGTGAAGCCCACTGGTCTTGATGTCATATGAGGAGGGACCCACAAAAAACAGAATTTATTTATAAAAGATTATGCATTTATTCTTACATAAGTGACATTTAAACTTCAGTCACTTCCAAAGTACTCTCTATTTGATACAATACACCTAACAAGACATTTTTGCCACTGCCCAAAACAGTTCTTGAACTTGTCTATTTTGATCCCTTTTGGTGCTTCTGCTGTTTTTGGTTTCTTCCACATCAGCAAAACATTTCCCTTTGAGTACTCTCTTCATCTGGGAAAACAAAAAATAAGTTGCTTGGGGTGAGATTGGGTGAATAGGTAGGGTAGGGCACAGGGGTCTTGCTGTTTTTGGTCAAAAACTGCTCAACACTCTGCGCATTGTGGGCAGGTGTGCTCATTAATCATCCACCATGAAATAGGCAAATATGCTGAGTCTTCAAAAGAATTCACTGTAGCTGAATGCAGCCTCTCACAACAATGCCCGCTGGTACACTGATACAGATGGCTTCCTAGAACACTCACCTAGCTGGGGAAGCCTGTACTACAAGGGGCCCACCCTCCAGAAGATAAGTCCAGGGTTTTTTAGAGGGTGGTCCCCTCTCATATGTGGTAGCTTCACACAAATAAAAACTCTTTCCAAGTCACATATTACAAAAGAGCGTGTTAGATCAAGGGAAATAAAGCTTATGGGATGGACATGTTCAAATCTATCGGCATTACTAGAAAACAGCACAAAGCAAACGGCCCGCTGGCAGGGACACCAGTGTATCATCTGTAAAGTGGTGGCTCTTGCTGGACCGATCTGGAGCCAGTCTTCGTCACCTTGGCCAGTGATGTTGGTCCTTGGAGTTATAACAGAGTTTGGCTTCCATTCAGGCTGATGGGGCAGGCCTTAGGGGGAAAACCAAAGAATTTCCTCTTGATAATAGCCAACCAGTGAGTAGTGAACTAAGCTATTATTGATTCTGAACTATACTCACTTCCCACCTCCTCCTCCTTAAAGTTCATTCTGATCAGGGCCCTTACTTTTGCGTGTTACTTACGGAGCTCGCGGATGTATTAAATAAATAAAGTTGGCGATGATGATCTGCCACAACTAACAGACAGTACTAGTGGCAAGTAGAATATTGTTCATACTATAACCAACATTTAATAATTTGAAGTTATGCTTTTGGACTCTGACCTCCTCTTTATTTTTTTTAAAGATTTTTGTTTATTTTTAGAGGGGAAGGGAAGGAGAGAGGGAAAGAAATGTCAATGTATGGTTGCCTCTCGTGCATCCCCAGCTGGGAACTAGCCTGCAACCCAGGCGTGTGCCCTGACTGGGAATCGAACTGCGATCATCTGGTTCACAGGCCCGTGCTCAATCCACTGAGCTACACCAGCCAGGGCTCTGGCCTTCTCTTTAAAAATGAAATGCAGAAGTTCTTTGATTTTGAGTATAAATAATAGTCAATCAAATTATTGATTACAACTGATTCCTGAAAGAATGAAAAATTTTCATGACAGGAAATTGGAAAACAGATTTTATTGTAAAATTATCCATGTATTTCCACCCAGTTTTAGTTTTGTCAAAATCTCTGTTAATAGCATCTTTTACATTCTATCAATATTCAGAGTACATTCTACTATTTTATTGATAATGTTACTGTTTTTTAGCTATACTGTTTAGCTAATTATTGTGCTAAACAATTTTTAGGATAGATTTTTTTAAGTGATCTGTTCGCAAAAAGATAGAGGCACCTTAGCCTCCAAAATTAAATTCTGGGTATGGACATATAAAAATATTCATTTCTGTCTTGAATAAACTACAATGATTATAGTGCTCTTACCCTGTGAATGAAAGGACGGGCTTAAAATTAATTGATTTTACTCTTTGCAAAAGATAGTTGTATATACATATGAGATGAGAAACATAATTCTTAACTTGTTTAAGTCTGTTGCCCTGAAGACATCTCTGCAATAGGCTAATGTAACATCATGGTCTGATTAAATTCCAAAGAAAGTTTTCAGTCACTGATCAGTTTTTATTAAATGGTGAATAACGCAAATATTGACTTGTATGAAGGTAGTAGATACGTAATTCACAATATCCTCATGAATAAATGGTTCTCACTTACGAACTAGCATGGCCTTTTTCTCTCCTCCCTTAGATCCCACACCCAACCCTCCATATTCACTGATGTAGGGAAAGTATGGCAAATATTAAAATATTTTAAATGCCTGTAACGTAGTTTGAGCCTTTCACAGTGAAAATCCTTTGAGCAAGAATTTGGTCTCCACACCTCCTCCTACCTTAGAATGGGCTGCTGTGAACTTTCAAAGGGAATCTCTTGATCCATTTGGGATCATCGTGGGTAGGGACCTGCAGGAAGAGTAAAAAGCGGAGGAAGTGAAATTGGGACCTCCTGTGGTTCCTTCGTCTTTTACCTCCTTTCCTTGGCGACAGCTACCTTAAGGCGAAGACCCTGGAAGGCCCTGTGCCCCTCTGGCCGTGGGCATGAGAGGGGATGTTACAGTGCAGAGCCGTCTCTGGTGAGAGCCACTCTGTAGCATGGGGATGCTCCTGTCACTGCCGGGAGCAGTTATGGGAGCCAGGGAATTTCTGAAGGCCTCTTTGGTGGGTTTGTGGGTCCCTCCATTTTAGTGAGTAAAAAGTGGGGTGACACTGGACTTTTGGTGCCCCCTGAAATCAAATGGGAAACTGCTGGAAGTGCAGTATGTTTCTAGGAGGTAAACATAGTGTTGTTTCAATCCAAATTTCACCTTGCCTTCCCTCCTCTTACGATCAGAAATCAGCCTTCCCACTTTTATGAGACTCATTTGTGTTTACTTATTTTCTCACTCCATAACTTGCTAAATTTACTCTAAAGTCTGCTACAGCAAAGATTTAAACTTATTATAAATAGCACATCTGTAGTACCTAAGGATGTCAATAGATCACATTGAGTGCCCGCCTGATGTGGGTTTAATTTAAATTACATCTATTTATGTACATCACTGATCGAAATATCTCCTTTAAAATATGTTAAGTCTTTAGCTTTTTCATATCTCACTGAGGATTCTTTCAACATTCCTTACTGCTTGTGTATTTGGAAGGTACTAACATTTGAGTATGTATTATACTGAGTCACCCAGTGGAGATAGTTCATAGCAGTCCTGATTTCAGAGATGAGGAAACAGGCCTAATGAGGTTAGGTAACATGCCCAAGGTCCCATATTTAGCAAATGGCTGGAGCTACCGTTCGAACCAAGTCAATAGACTTCTGAGTCTATGTGTTTTTAAAAAGTTGAGATATAATTGACATATAATGTTGTCTTAGTTGTAAGTACACCTGAGTTCTATATATATTTTAAGTTTTTTAAAAACTCTTACCAGAGGATATGTTTATCAATTTCTGAGGAAGGGGAGAGGAGGAGGAGGAGAGAGAGAAACAGAGATCGAGAAACACCAATGTGAGGGAAACAGCGAGCGGTCGCCTCCTGCGCATGCCCTGATGGGGGATTAAACCCACAGCCCAGACATGTGCCCCAACCAGGGATCGAACCTGCAGCCGTTTTTGCTGTATGGGGTAATGCTCCAACCAACTGAGCCACCAGCCAGGGCCCTGAGCCTGTACTTTTAACCACTGCTTCACATATGGTTCTCGCTTAATGTATATGTTCAACAATATCCTTTTAAAAATTTTTATTGTTGTTTGGTTGTGCTTGTCCTCATTTTCCCCTATTGCTCTCACCTGCCCTGCCCACCCTGCTCCCGCATTCAGTCCTCCCCACATTGTCCTTGTCCATGAGTTCTTTGTACATGTCCCTTGACTTGAGCCTTCCCCTTCTTTCCCCCATTTCTCCCCCCTCCACTCTGCTCATTGTCAGTTTGTTCTTTATTTCCTCAATTCTTCACAACTTAGACATTTCTGTTTGTAGACTGATAAAAGTGTTACACATTTCGAAGTTATTTGTTTCAGATTAACTTTATAACTTCTTCAGAAAATTCAGTGATGTTTCATTTTCTTTACCAGAGTAAATTCTGTATTTTATCTGATTTCAGATGCTTTTGATAAGACACCATTATTTTATATACTACCAAGAAAAAATATTGTCAATTAAACTGACTATAACAGCGTTTTCAGACTTACTCAGATAATAGATGTCAATGTGTCTGTGGAACTACTTTTGTACATGGGTAATGTATGTAAGATAAATGAGATGTTCAGTGTTAAATTAATAGTTAAGATATTTAATAGTTTCATAATATTCAGAGTCCAGCTCTTCTGATTGACTTTTTGACTGTTATGTCCACTTTTTTCAACCTAGTGTCATGGCTATCAGAACACTGATGGTACAGTGTTTCTTTAAAAACTGTCTCCCTCTTGTGTCTGAGATTTCCTTGCAAACCACTGTTTATTAAAAGTTTTAGTACTTCAATCCCACTTCAGTTTGAAACACCATGTTGCCAAGAATACGACCAAGTTATTCCCAGTTTACTACAGGGACTCTCTTTAAAATTATCAGCAAATGTACCTTTATCTGTTTATCTCTGGTCATCAGTTTCTGTGTTGTATGTTAATCCAGAGATGCAGGCTGTGTGCAAAGGTGATGGATTGTGAAGCCAGCAGGGAAGGAATCTGAACTGGAAAGTAAGACTTGGAGGATTATCAGGGCATACGCTGTAAACCTGCGTCAGAGGAGGCTAAGGAACAGAACACTGGGAACATCTGATAAGTGGACTTCAAGGATAAGAAAGTTAACCAGAAGAGTTGCCAAAATTACAGTAAACTGAGAGAGACACCTTGTCAAGCATTTAGGCAAATTAAAGCTTTTAGCTATATCTAGGAGAAAAATCCTTTCATGTACTTGGCTATTTGCCTGGCAGGACCTGAAATCCCTACCCACTGAAGTTCTTTTGATGAAAAAATGCTGATTATAAACAGTGCATGGTTACTTTGCTTTCATTTAAAAGGTAGTTCCTTCCTTTAAAAGGGTAACTGAAATCATATTAAGAAACAGATTTAGACCCTAAACTATGGAAGAAATCATTAGTTTCTAAGTGGAACTAGGCTGGGGCCAGCAAGGCCACGTGAGAGCACCCAGCCCAGAAAGTGGCACACGAGTGCGTTGAAGCCCATGTTGGCTGCTTCTGCGTTCTCAGGTGTGGGCAGGAGTGACGAGAAACCAACAGGCAGATGGTGAGACAAGGCAGTATTATGAGGGGCTTGCGAGTCATCCTCTGCCTTTCATAGTTAGGGAGTGACCTCACCATCAACACTGAGGGTAATGTCCAGAAGGAAGCCTGTTGTAGTCTATTTTTAAGTCCTCTTTCAAAAGCATATCTGGGTATTTTTCACGGTTTTACATAATTAACGTGCTTAGGAAGTATGTGCAAGGGGCTCCCATTCTAGAGACCAGTGGTGGATCCTGGAGGCATGGAGGAGAGGCAGCCTTCCTAAATTCTGTGACTGACCGTCTGCACACAGGGTTTACCCCACAGGGCAAATGAGTGCACTGCTCATGCCCTAGACTCTCGGTTTTATTAGCTAGTCTAACTCCTTGTTAGGTGGTACTTTTGAAGCACTTTTTGTGCTTCAAATTTGTTAAATTTGCTAATTTAACGAAGTTTACTCCTTTCTTGCAGAACTTTGACTTTAGATAAAGGAAAAAATGTAAAATTCCAGCTTAAAGAACCTTTGAAATAATGTTTTTGGAATGTTTTGAACTCCTTCAGCTGGCTTCTACATCTGAAGAGCCAACAGGAAACCAGCTGGTCCTGTTTGAAGGGCAATTTTACCAACTAGTCACGAGAATAAAGAATTATTTTGCCCTTATTCCGGCATTCAGACATGAGATCATAGTGGTACTTCAAAATATCTCTGACTCACTGGTGTCTCCGGCTGAACATTTTAGGTGTTTCTTTGTAAGCTGTTTATTTAATATGAAACTGTCAGAACTATACCTGTAAAAAAGGACCCAGTTAGCACCCCAATGTTTTAAATAATATTCCTGGAATGTAAGATACTGACTTAAAATGTTGGTGTCAGAATTAACCCCAAGGTATTAATTACTGCTAAAAATTAGTCTAATGGGGGAGGAATGTGATATCCATCTAGAGTTGTAGATTAAAGAAAGGAACATTGTTCCTTCAAAATTGTGAAAGTGTGCCAAGTGTGTAGAGTTACAAAGTTGTATACGAGTGCTGAACACATCTGAGACGATGGCTCAGAGAACTTCCTTCCGTGATTATACAGAGTGTGCATTGTTATTCCTATTTTACAGATGAGAACACCGAGTCATACAGCTAACAAATGACAGGATAGGAATTTAAAATGAGGTTTTTCAGTTCTGAAAGTTGTATATTCTTAATTTTCATTAAAATGTGGGAGCCCTGGCTGGTGTAGCTCAGTGGATTGAGCACAGGCCTTGAACCAGATGATCACGGGTCGATTCCCAGTCAGGGCACATGCCTGGGTTGCTGGCCAGTTCCAGGCAGGGGCTAGTTCCCAGCAGGGGATGCACAAGAGGCAACCATACATTGATATTTCTCTTCCTCTCTCCTTCCCTTCCCCTCTAAAGATAAATAAATAAAATATATTTTTTAAAAAATGTGGGAAACATTTTTTTTAATTGTTCTCTTAATTATTTTGTCTATTCCGAGTCCCTTGAGAAGCCATATGCATTTTAGGATGCACTTTTCTGTTGGGATTTAGATAGGGATCACATTGAATCTGTAGAACACTCCAGACTGTATTCCATCTTTACAGTATAAACTTTCCCGTCCATGTACATGGTCTACCTTTCTGTTTATTTCTGCCTTCTTTAATTTTATTCAGCGACATTTTATAGTTTTTAGTATACAAGTCTTTCACCTCCTTGGTTAGGTTTCTCTTTCTCTTTTTTTAAAGGTTTTATTTATTTATTCCTAGTGAGAGAAAAAAGGAGAAAGAGAGGGAGGGAAACATTAGTGTGAGAGAGAAACATCAATCAGCTGCTGTTGCATGTCCCCTGTGGACCACAGCTGCCCCCAAGCAGGGATCTGGCCCACAACCCAGGCCTACGCCCTGACCAGGACTTGAACCAGCGAACCAGAGACCTTTCAGTTCATTGGGCGGTGCCCAACCCACTGAGCTACATTAGTCAGAGTGGTTAAGTTTATTCTTGAGTAGTTTATTCTATTTGGTGCTATTGTAAATGAAATTGCTTGTTAAGTTTTCTTTTTAGATTGCTCAATATGTATAGAATTGCAACTGACTTTTGTGCGAGCTGATTTTCTATCCTGCAACATTTCTGGACTCATTTGCCAGTTTTAAAATTTTATTTATTTATTTTTAGAGGGGGGAAAGGAGGGACACATCAATGTGTGGTTACTTCTCATGCACCCGCTTCTGGGGACCCAGGCTGCAACCCAGGCATGTGCCCTGACTGGGAATCTAACCAGAGACCCTTTGGTTTGCAGGCCAGCACTGAGTCTGCTGAGCCATACCAGCCAGGGCTCATTTGTCAGTTTTAACTGAGTGTGTGTGTGTGTGTGTGTGTGAAATCTTTAGCATTTTCTACATATAGATCATGCCCTATGCTAACAGATAATTTTAGTTCTTCCTTTCCAATTTGGATGCCTTTTATTTCTTTTAATTGCCTAATCGGTGTGGCTAGGACTTTCAGTACTAAGTTGAATTTAAAGTGGCAAAAGCCAGCATCCTCATCTTGTATCTGATCTTAGAGGAAATGCTTCATTGTTTACCTTTGAATCTGATGTAAATTGTATGCTTTTCATGTATGACTTTCTTTATGTTGAGGTAGTTTTCTCCTATTCCTGATTTGAGTGTTTTTGTCACAAAACGGTGTTGAATTTTGTCAAATGCTTTTTCTATATCAGTTGGTATGATCATTTTTTCTTTTATTCAGTTATGTAGTATATTACATTGATTTTGATATGTTGATCCATCCTTGCACTCTAGAATCCTTTCTTTTTTTATTTTTATGAAACCCTTTTTATCAGTTTTTGTTTAATAAATCATGCTTTTGATGTTGTATAGCTAAAGAATCTGTGCCTAACAAAAGGTCAGAAAGATTTTCCTCTATGGTCTTCCAAAGGTTTTACATTTTTATATTTTGAGTTTATTTTTGTATAGGATTTTTGATATGAGTCAAGATTCTTTTTTTTTCCTCTTTTTTAATTGTGGTCGTTCAGTTGTTTCAGTACCAGTTGTTTGAAAAGACTATTCTTTCTCCTTTGAATTGCCCTGGACCTTTTATAATTATCTTTAATAATATCAGGTACTTTTATACCTTTATGGACATTCAAGTTTCTGTCATATCATATTTCCATCTTAATAACTTGAATGTTTCTTTCAGTACCTGTCTCCTGGTAACAAGTTTTCACAGCTTTTGTTTGTCTGAACAACCCTTTATTTCACCCGCATTCAGAGAGATATTTTCCTTGTGTATGGAATTCTGGGGTGAGAATTGTTTCCCTCCCGCACTGTTGCTTCATTGCTACCACGCTGCTTAGTTTGTGATGAAAACGCTGATGTTTTTGAGCTTCTTGGATCTGCAGTTTAATGTCACATTTTTAAAAAATTTTCAGTCATTAGCTCTTCACATGCTTTTTTCTGCCCTCTTCTCTCTCCTCCTGGGAACCCAATCACAGACTCATTAGACTGTTCAATATTTGCTGGCCCACAGCGT
The DNA here is from genome assembly GCF_014824575.4 of Sturnira hondurensis. Classification (NCBI taxonomy): domain Eukaryota; kingdom Metazoa; phylum Chordata; class Mammalia; order Chiroptera; family Phyllostomidae; genus Sturnira; species Sturnira hondurensis. The sequence continues at coordinate 6,536,026 of NW_028093985.1, read as the reverse complement.
GGGTACCTTATTTCCTTTTTTACTGTTTTTTTTTTTTTTGCTTTGTATTTCAATTTGGATAATTTATATTGGCAGGTTTTCAAATTCACTGACTTTTATGCAGCCATATCAAGCATTCTTCATATCTTTTGTCATGTTTTGTTTTGCTTTTTCCTGACATTTCTACTTGCCTGTTACATTTTCCATCTTTTCACTGAAATTCACCAGTGATGACGCCTGTGTTCTCTTTTTCCATTTAAACCTTTAACATTTCACATAACTATTTTACATTCCTTTTCCATGTATGTGACGTCAGTGTCATCTCTGGGTATGACTCGGGATTGCTTTCTCTCTTGATATAGATTTTTTCCCTTCCTTTTTGGTTTCTTTTGTAATTTTTTTATTGAATGTTAAATGTAAGGCATTCAATAAAGGTAAATAATATTTATTATTTACAGTAAAGTTAAATAGTATTTACTCCTGAAAATGGGCCTGACTCTTCTGCTAGGCTGTCAGTATGAGGGTTAAGCCAGTCTACACTGGGGTTGACCTGGATTTGGAATTTGCTATTTCTGTGGTTATCATGAGTACATCACAGGCTTTAAACTCCTCAAGCATTAGTTTTTGCTTAGAGTTAGGGTTGGATTGCTAGACGGTTTACTCCTCGTTTCTGTTCCATCCTCAGCTTTTGCTCTCTTCTGTGTACCTTTACCTTAGAGGGGATCTGCCATTACACTCTTGACCTTCCTTCAGTAGAAGGCTTCTATCAGCTTGGCGGTAGGGGACAGGATAAGAGTTCTCTGTTTTTCTTGTCCACCCTCATTGTTGGCAGACCCTGTGTCCCAGGGTCTCAGGGAGGAGGCTGTCTCCATGATCCTCTTCCTCTCCCAGTGGCAGGTGAATTCAGCCTTGTACAGGTGAGGGTCTTGTCCAGGACTTTTCTGCCCCATCTCCTAAGGTTAGAGACCTCTAATAGTCTGAGACTAGGACTGTGTTTTCTGTTTCTCACGTGGGTATGGCGTTTTATTCTCTTGCTTTTCCCTCGGTCGTAACGGGTCTTCACCTGTGCCTGGGAGGGTGGGAGGCAGGGGTGACAAGATTTGTTGGCCTCCCAGTGGCCTAAGGACCTTTTTTCCTGTAGTGAAGAAGGATCACACTCCCCTCATCCAGGGATCCCGGGAGATTCTGTCCCTGTGGAGTTTGGGGCCTAGAAAAGCTTTCCACATCTTATCCTTATGGGTTTTTATGGAGGCTGTTATACATAGACATGGTTGATTCCATCATTGGCCATTGGTGATTGATTCAATCTTCAGACTGTCTCCCCTTCCCAGAAATCTGGGGGTGGCACTAAAATCTCTTGTCTTGTCTCAAAAACTCTCTCTTGGGACAACTCTCTTTTGTCACAAAAGATGCTCTCATTGCTCCTGTGGCTTAGGAAATCCTAAGGGTTTGGGGAGCTGTGAGCCAGGAACCATGGACAAAGACCAAAATACATATTTATTATAAATCACAATATCTCAGATACATGGCATGGATTTTTTTTAAAGCTGTATGTGTTAGTTTGCTTGCTAGGACTGCCCTGACAAATATCACAGATTGAGTAGTTTAAACAGTAGAAATTTATTTCTCACAATTTGGAGGCTAGAAGTCTCAGACCATCTTGATGTTGACAAGTTTTTTGTTTTTGTTTTTGTTTTTCTTCTGAGGCCTCTCCTTGCCTCGCTGGTGCTGTCTTCTTCCAGACTCTTCTCATAATCTTCCTCTGCACTTGTCTGTGTCCCGATCTCCTCTTCTTATCAGGATACCACTCCTTGGAATAGGGCCCACCCTAATGACCCCTAAATTACCTCTTTTAAGACTTTATCTTCAGCCCTGGCTGGTATGGCTCAGTGGGTTAGACACCCGGCCTGAGAGGCCAAGTGTTGCTGGTTCAATTCCCTGTCAGGGCACATGCCTGGGTTGTGGACCAAGTCCCCAATAGGGTACAACCACACACTGATGTATCTCTTCCTCTCTTTTTCCCTCTGTCTAAAAACAAGTAAATAAAGTCTTTAACAAGAGCTTAAAAACAAGTAAACAAACTCTACTTGTTTAAAAACAAGTAGACAAATAAATAAACTCTTTAAAAAGAGATTTTATCTCCAAATGTAGTCATATCCTAAGATACTGGGGTTAGAACTTGAGCGTGTGAATTTTGGGGGCCAGGGAGATGATACAAGTTGGCCCATAACACATAGAATTAAAAAGCAGTCGGAGATGTAGAGATTGCGTAGGACAGCGCTATCCAGGGGAACGATCTGTGATGTTGGAAAGTTCTCTCTGTCTTTGACGTCCAGTGTGGTAGCGCTAGCCCTGTGTGAGCATTGAGTACCTGAAATGTGCCCAGTGGGGCTGAGAAGCTGAATTTTGAGCAATTTTGAGCAATTTAAATTCAAATGACCACATGCAATTAGTGGCTAACATTTGGAAATTGCAGATCTTGACTAATCCATTTATTTGACATATCAAGAACTGAGATCAAAGTGGTTGACAGACTAGTCTGTCACGTCAATGATTATCAAAAGATCATACAGATAATTACTGCAACAATTGTGAAGTAGGCAGAGTTCTCAATTTTTTAATGGACTTTGCACCCTATAGTGTATTAAAGAAAAGATCTAGAGAAATAAAATGCAAAATACTGTCTTTTTGTTCTTTTTTCTTCTATAAAGACATGGTAATCTTAGTTTATAATGGCAAAACTTTTGACAAGTGGATTTTAGAAATAAATATTCAAAATTATTTTTTTTAATTTTAAGGCATTTTATATATGCACATATTAAATGTTTAAATTAGTTCAATGAGATTTTTGTTGTCAGATTGAAGAAGGGTCCATTTAACTAAAACTCGTCTCTGTAGCAGAAAAATTGGGAGGTGATTTTACAAATCTCTAATTTAGTTAGAGCAGGTGAATCAGTGCAAGATTTGCTCAGAAAATCTGAATCTGGAAAATCATTCCACAAAATAAGAATGAGAAAGAACTTTATTTTTAAGGATAGAAATGGGTTGTTAAATTAATAGCTTAACTAATTGTTTGGTTCTGTTCTTTCATGTTCTGATAACATTTTCTCAGTGAAGTTTAGAAAATGTTTACTTTTTATTTTAAACTAATTTTAGACATATAAAAAGTTACGAAATATACAAAGAATTCCCATATAACTTCTCACCCTGCTTCCCTTAATGTTAACATCTTCCATAACCATAGCATCTCAACCAGGAAATTAAATTGATATAATACTACTAACTAGACCACAGATAATCAGTTTTACCAATGTCCCTTTTTTTGTTCTGGGGCCTATCCAGGATCTAATATTGCATTTAATTATTCCTTCTTAGTTTCCTCCATTCTATTTCTTAGTCTCATCTCTTCCTGACACTTTTGAAGAGTACCAGTCAGTTTTACAGAATGTCTCTCAGTTTGGGTTTATAGAATGTCTTCTCATAATTGGGATGAGAGTTATGCATTTTTGGCAAAAGAACACAGGAATGATCTCATAATGCTGGGATGTCTTATTATTCATGATAAGATTTAGAAGTCTTGATGATAGAAACTGTGCTTTCTTTTATCTGATATATATTAAAATTGCTATAAAATATCAGCCCATCAAAACATTTGTTCTATGATGCAAAGGACATCAAAAATGAAATATCTGATTAAAGAAAGCTATTATCGCTAGATAATTAAAGGGATGAGGTTAGTAGAATTTCACTAATAGGAATAAACTGTTCAATAATGAGAAAGAGAAACCACCGTATTCCTTCAAATGAGGCAATTCTTTCTTCATTACAAAGTTAAGAAAGTAATTATCAAGAGCGGGGCTCTCCAGCTAGTAGAATTGTCTTTGTAATAGAAAATCGTCTTGGTTGAAATACTTAACTTTGGGTAACTTATAAAGTAGGGAATAACTATTCCCTTTACATTAAATAGGGAAAAGGGTAATTGCTTTAAATTTGGTTCTATCAGTGACACTGGAATTCCGTCAGAAATGAAGTTGGTAGTTTCTAGGTCTGACCTGTTATGTGACCCCAAATCAATTTATTGCAGTAATGTTTTGTGTTTTGGGCATTTAAAACTTCTGAATAAGATGAAATAAATCAACAGTAATTTTAAATACTATATTACATGTTGAAACATGCCCATATGTTTTATGTGAGGGAATGAAATTGTACTTCAGTCTATGATGCTCTTTAACAGTATACTACAGCCCTGGCTGGTGTGGCTCAGTGTGGGCCTGCGAACCAAGGGGTTGCTGGTTTGATTCCCAGTCAAGGCACATGCCTGGGTTGTGGGCCAGGTCCCCAGGAGGGGGCACGTGCGAAGCAACCACACACTGATGTTTCTCTCCCTTTCTTTCTCCCTCCCTTCCCCTCGCTCTAAAAATAAATGAATAAAATTTTAAAAAATATATAGTACATTGTTGGGTTTTATTTATAGATATTTTCAGCACATAATGTTTCTTCTTCAAAAGTGAATAAGTAGGAACTCTTCTGTAGATACTTGTATCTGTCATTGTGAATAGAACTTGTCCATACTAAGGCTACTACTTTGGGACTTTTTATATTTCTTCACTTGCTAGGTTTTCTTCCCTAGGAACATTTCAATGAAATATTTGTGTTTTTATTTTTCCTGGGTTGTCTTTGCAATATTCATGGACAGTAAACCAAATAGTAGACCTGAGTACCACTATCCATTCAATATAATAATATTCAGTGTAATGGATAGAATTTTCTTTTATTTTAGCTCAGCAATCAGCAAACATTGGGAGGCTGAGCTGGCTACCCTCAAAGGAAATAATGCCAAACTCACGGCAGCCCTGTTGGAGTCTACTGCCAACGTGAAGCAGTGGAAACAGCAACTGGCCGCGTATCAAGAGGAAGCAGAACGTCTGCACAAGCGGGTGAGTTCAGGGCTGATGTCGTGGGGTGATGGCTGGCCAGTATCTTTGATCAGAGGAAATCCACGTAAAGGCCCAGCACAGGGATGTCGCTTGGAGATTTTCATGGGTTTTCAGAACGTATATGGGTTAGATTATATGTGAGTTTATTGGTTAAGAAAAATATTTTCCATAGTTTAATGAGAATTATAAGAGTATACAACTTTCGGAACTGTAAAACCTGGTTTTAAATTTTTGTTCTGTCATTTGTTAGCTGTGTGGGCTTTAGTAAGTTATTCCCCTCTTTCTGCTCAGTGTTTTTGTTTATAAAATAATAGTAATAATATATTCTTTGTACAGTTAGTGACTTGACACATAATTTCACTGAGTTAATGGTAATGCTTTTATTTTTATTGTTGTTTTTTAAAGAAAGAAAAAAGTTGAAAAATAAAGAGAATTTTTGATAAAAGTCGACAATAGATATACCGAGAAGAAAAGTAAAAATCATAAATCCCAATGCCATAAACATCAGAAGACCAAACAATTATTTATAACGGATTTATAAATTGAAAGCATATGCATTCACCCAATGGGAAGCAAATGCCACTAATGTTCTTTCAAGGATGCTAAGGAAGTGAGCTCCACAGACCATAGGAAATGGGCTGAGAACCAGAGCCTAATCTGAGGAGGGTAATAGGGTCGAGACGACAGGGGAAGTAGATATGAGTGGAACGGGGACAGGAGGGAGAGTAATAAAGCCGGAGAAATATTCAGCCGCAAGTGTAAAAGTTAATTTGTGAGGAGGAAGAGAAAAGTTGTTTTTAATGAGTATTGAGTTTTCATTTTGCAGGTTGAAATTGTTCTGGACGTCGGTTTTACAACAATGTGAATATACTATATACTACTGAAATGTATACTTAGAGACAGTTAAGATGATAAATTTTATATTGCGTTTTTTTACCACAATAAAAAAATGATCTTGTGACACACTGGCCTGGTGACTTAGTCAGCTGGAGTGTCATTCTATACACCAGAAGGTTGTGGATTCAATTCCCACAGTGAAGAATGAATGTTAGCAGTTTAGCGAAGCCACAAAAGTGAACAAAGATTATGAGGAAGTCCACCAGCAGGCCGTTGCTTTGTTTAGGTCTGGATGATAAGGGTTTGCACAAGGCTGTTAGAACATAAGTACAAAGGAAGAAAGTGAGAGAAGGTGATGGTTAATTCAATATTTGGAAAATGTGGAAGAGACCTGCTGTATTGGTAGTATAAAATTGGTAGTATAATTTGCCTTGGTAGTATAAAATTTACTATATTCTAGTCAGTCAAAATGTAACAGGTTCTGTTCTGTGTAAAGAGCTGGGATAGCAGGGTGGGGGGGCGGTGTATTTATGTTGACTACTCTGTACTTTGACTCTTTAGGGATGGTATAACACTTAGGGACACAGCCCTTCTCTGTTCTCCAAAAAAAATAGCAAGAGCTTATTAAAAAGTTGTGTTGCTATTGGGCCCTCAGTAACTTCATATTGATGGGAGAACTGTCTTTTGCCATAAGAGACACTAGTAATGTGAAGACATTCTAGTATTGAATCATTCCAGTTGTATTTTAAGCATATCTTTTCTTCCAGATTCTCTTACATTTTGGAAGTGTATTTGAAAGCTTTCTCACTTTTGCAAGGCCAGTTTTCAATTTAATTTGAAAGCTACAGATGGGAGGCAGATGACTATATATGATTTCAAGTATTTTAAGGAGACCTTTTTAAAGACTTTCATGATAGGGTTTCTCTGCTGTCATTAATCACTTAAGTTTTCCTAACCTTTTCATGACCAAGTCATGTAAATAGTTATTTTCTTCTTGCTTTTTTGTCCTAAGTTCATATCTTTAAAGAATCTGTTCTATTTATTCTTAAATTTATTTCTCAAAATTAATTTTCATATTTTGATTCAAAATTCATTATTCATCTATCAGGGACCTATTATCTCTTCAGTAAGAAAGCCTTTGAATTGTCTTATAATTTAATCTGTGTTCTCATATAATTTTAGGTGACTGAGCTTGAATGTGTTAGTAGCCAAGCAAATGCTGTGCATACCCAGAAGACAGAACTAAATCAGACAATCCAGGAACTGGAAGAGACACTGAAAGTGAAGGAAGAGGTACTTGCTACTTTTCCTTGACCTGTAATCTAGCTAAAATACATGTACAAATACTAAAGACTATGTACTTTATGGAATAAGGGAAGATTGTGCAGGGGGGGTTTTAGCATGAACTTTTTCTTGAGTGATGTTAACCTTGTTCATATTTCCCCCATCCTTGTCTTTGTCGTTATGAACTATGGTGAGGCAGTTAGAACGAGATACCACTTGTTGCCTTCTGCATGAGAGTTATTTTATTCATATGATCAATAGAAAACTATTAGAAGTTATGTTTTATAAGCTGTTGCCTTCTCTGGTATTCAGTCAAAAGATTTAACATTCCAGGAAAGTCTTATACCCACAAAATTTGAAATAGCCTTAAAATGTGCAGATTGTTTCTCAGCAGCGCTGTGCCGTAGCCAGAGAAAGGTAGGCTTGTTGTTTGTTTCTTAAGAGTATTGTGCACCAAACAACGTGCCTAGAAAGACGAATTCACTGTGACTACTTTGTGTTCTTGTAATGATCACTTCTGGTGGACAAAATTTCTTAATTTTAATAAAGATCATTTTAGCAATCAAAAAAAAGAGGATGTCACCTCTATAAAAATCAGTATAAAGGAATCTTCTTTAACTCATTTTTTTTAAAGGACTGGGACAGTAATTTCAAAGGAAAAGGGGCCTTTTTTTCCCCTTATATTGCTTAAATCTTTAAGACATTGCTGTACTTTTTCTAGGAAATAGAAAGATTAAAACAAGAAATCGATAATGCCAGAGAACTCCAGGAACAGAGAGACTCATTGACGCAGAAACTGCAGGTGAGACATAAAATTTCCATTCATTTTTGTATAGAAAGGGATCATTCTTTTACATGTAATGGCTTTTTTTCTGAAACTCCATTTTGTAGGTTCTTGGTCATTTTCCTTTTCCAGGACTTCTGATTCATGCCTAATCTTAGACTTTTCAGAATTAGTTGATGATTCCGTCTAGGTAGCTTATAATCATTGTAGGTATTCATTTATAAATTATCTTTAGTAAATTATCTTAAAAATTTCTACTTTTTAACATAAAATATTCTGAATTTTAAGAAAATTTCTCAAATGGATTTCATTCGGTGTAGAAATTGTGCTCCGTTTTTACGTTGAATGAATGTTTGAGTTAAAGCCATAGTTGGACCTGATGGAAGCCAAGTTAGTGCTCTTTTTGTTTCCTCAGTCTAATTAGTGCTACTCACTTTCCTCTGCATAAATAGTATGCTTCTGATTTACATACATATATTCTGGGTCAGTGGTAGTCAAGCACGGTTAGAAAGACTTTTCAAAATTCATTATCAAAGTCTCCTGCCAACTCAGACACTTATTACACCCTCAGGAAGGGTTAGGGTAAGTGGGACAAGCAAACCTGGAGTTAGGAGTGCCCAGGTTATAATAAGAATGACCAGCATTTATTGATTATTTATTATGTACCAGACACACTGTACTAAGTGCTTTGCTTCTATTGTGCATTTAATCTATATGAGTCAAGGAGGAAACAGAGGTTTGGATAGGCTAATTACCCAACCTGTATTTAAATGGAGACAGTCAAATTATCTGACGAGAGCACCCTCACAAAGAAAACAGTGTCCTTGCATGAAATGGAATATTTCCTTTTCCCTTTCCTATCCCTGACATTCAGTAACTTGGAAAACGAGGTCACGTGTTTCGGCTTGCCCTACTAAATGTCTCTACATTTTATTTTATTTTTAAAAAATGTTTATTTATGGAGAGAGAGACATCAATTTGTTATTCCACTTCTTTATGCATTCATTGGTTGATTCTTATATGTACCCTGACCAGAGATTGAACCCACAACCGTGGTGTATTGGGACAACCTTCTGACTAACTGAGCTACCTGGTCAGGGCCTAAATGTTTCTACAGTTTAATCATCTGTGACCTGCCCCAGGAACTCTGTAATATTACCATGTTTTATTTGCCTTGTAGCATTTACCACTACATGAAATGATCTTCTTTATTTTATTTTTAATTTTTTATTTTGAAGTAACTTCAAACTTACAGAAAAGTTGTAAGAATACAAATGCAAAGAATTTTTATAAACCTTTCACCTACATCCCCCGAATGTTAAAATTTTGCCACATTTGTTTTGTGTTATCATTCTGGAACTCTCTCTGTATATATTCATGCTATTTTTTCTGAAATATTTGAGAATAAGATGATCTCTTTACCCATGTCAATGTAAGAAACACTCCGGCCTATAGAGAATTTTTGTGAGTTTATCAGAGCTGAACAGTTGCCATGAAGGAGAATCTCAACAGATTGAGAAAATGCTCTGGAAAATGACAGTTTTGCACCTTATTTTATTTTATTTTTTTAAGATTTTATTTATTTACTTTTAGAGGGGAAGGGAAGGAGAGACGGAGAGAAATATCAATGTATGGTTGCCTCTCATGAGTCCCCTGCTGGGAACAGGCCTGCAACCAAGGCATGTGCCCTGACTGGGAATCGAACCACGATGGTGTGGTTCGCAGGCCCGCACTCAATTCACTGAGCTACACCAGCCAGGGCCTGCACCTTATTTTAATACAGTACAATCAAAAGAGGAAGCATAAGTGGGTTACATGAAATCCACTGGTAATAGGTTAGGGAGGTGGAGAGAGTGAAGCAGTGGGGTCAGGACCTCTGGGATTGGATAAAAACTAAAATGATAGATACTTCTTTTACACAGGTGGGTACAGTATAGTTAACAGTCAGCATTTAACAACATAACAGTAACAGTGCAGGGATTCATGGGCTGTCTCTGGTGCTGTGCCTGTGCTTTGAGAAGTCTGGAAAAAGGAAATTTTATATTCCAAAATTATATTATCATAGATGCAAAAAGATAATAGACAGGCTCAATTAAGGTAAAGATTGACCTTTGTCCCTCCAGCAATCCCCCCACTTAGTTCATGTCTATGGGTCATGCATATAAGTTCTTTGGCTTCTCCATTTCCCATACTATTCTTAACCTACCCCTGTCTATTTTGTACCTGCCATTTATGCTACTTACTCTCTGCACCTTTTCCCCTATTCTCCCCATCCCACTCCCCACTGATAACCCTTCAGGTGATCTCCATTTCTGTGATTCTGTTCCTGTTCTCGTTTGCTTCGTTCATTTTTGTTTAGATGATTTTGTTATTTTTTTAGGTTCATTTGTTGATAGTTTTGAGTTTATTGTCATTTTATGTTCATATTTTTTATCTTCTTTTTCTTAGATAAGTCTCTAACATTTCATATAATAAGGGCTTGGTGACAGACGATGAACTCTTTTAACTTGACCTTATCTGGGAAGCACTTTATCTGCCCTTCCATTCTAAATGTTAGCTTTGCTGGATAGTCATCTTGGATGTAGGTCATTCATGATTTTCATGCCTTTCATGACTTTGAATATTTCTTTCCAGTCTCTTCTTGTCTACAAGGTTTCTTTTGAAAAATCAGTGGATTGTTTTATGGGAACTCCTTTGTAGGTAACTCTTTCCTTTTCTCTTACTGCTTTTAAGATTTTCTCTTTATCTTTAATCTTGGGTAACATAGTTATGATGTGCCTTGTTGTATGCTTCCTTGGGTCCAATTTTTGAGGGACTCTGAGCTTCCTGGACTTCCTAGAAGTCTGTTTCATTTGCCATATTAGGGAATTTCTCCTTCAATACATTTTCAAATAAGGTTTCAATTTCTTGCTCTTCCTTTTTTCCTTCTGGCACTCCTGTGATTCGGATGTTGGAACATTTAAAGTTGTCCCAGAGGCTCCTAAGCCTCTCCTCATTTTTTTGAATTTCTGTTTCTTCTTTCTGTTCTGGTTGAGTGTTTATTTCTTCCTTTTGCCCCAAACTATTAATTTGAGTATTGGTTTCCTTCCCTTCACCATTGGTTCCCTGTACACCTTCCTTTATTTCACTTTTCATAGGCTTTGCTTTCTCCTCTACTTAGTAACGACACTCAACCATTTCTGTGAGCATCCTGATAACCAGTGTTTCGAACTCAGCATCTGATAGGTTGGCTATCTCTTCATTGCTTAGTTGTATTTTTTCTGGAGCTTTGATCTGTTCTTTCATTGGGCCATTTTTTTTTTGGTCTCAGTGCACCTATTATGTAGTAAGGGGTGGAGCCTTAGGTATTCTCCAGGGTGGGGCAGCCCACCCTGCAACGCACTGGGGTGCTGTCAGTGGGGGTGGGGTCCAAGAGGGAACAATGCCGCTTGCTCAGCTCTCTATCTGCTTTTGGGCACTTCCCCCACAACCCACAAGCAAATTGGGCCCTTCTGGTGCTGATTCCTGGGTGGGTAGCTTTGTGTATGTTCTAAGACCCTATGGGTCTCTCCAATGAGCTCTCCTGTGAGGCTGGGAGTTTCTCCTTCTGCCAAAACCCCCACAGGTGTTTTCAGTCAGATGTTTTGAGGCTTTATTGATTTTCATGCCTTTATCCCACTTTAATTCCCTTCAATTTTTAAGTAATATTGAATATAAAATTTTTATTTAAATCTATTTTTCCTTAAGTATCTCACAATTCAGTTTTTATTTCTGTTATGATTTTGCTATTTTCTTCCATTACTATCATGGGTTTAATCAACGCTCCTATATTTTAGTTTTTTGGCCCATTTCTGTAGCATTTGAATATGTAACTCAAGCTTGTTTTTTGAGTATTTGTTTGAGAATATTTAATTCAGAGTAGAGGATTCTGTTAGAGTTTTTTTGTGTTTCATAGTTGATTTTGGGGTGGCGATTTTTATTTTCATCCACTGAAGTGTTTAGAGTATCATTTTCTATTTTTATCTTATGACAGTTTATGTAGGTGAAGATTGCAAGCACCTTTGTATTCATGAATAGGGTGGCAGTTTGGGGTGGTTTACAGATTCTTAATTCAAAAACCCTTTTTGGGGGAGACAGTGGAGGAGAGGTTGTATGACCTTCACTACTTTAATTTCCTTTTGTTTTGGAAGATCCTAACTTTTCCTGCATTCCTTCTTTTCTCCCCTGACCACACCGATCCACCAGGATCCCTTCTCCTTTTCCTTTGACCCTCTTCTCAGATGTCCTGCCGCCTTTCCAGATTGCCCCTCGTGCACTGTTAAGACCCTTTCTTGTGGTCTGCTCTGTTCTACCAAGACTTTCTTGTTTATTTGTGTTTCTAGTATGTTGGCATTTTCCATGGGCTTTTCTTTGGCTTAGCGTTACTAGCGTTCCGTCTTAGGCCTTTCATTCGCCTCTTCCCTCTCCTTGCATCGCCTCCAGGACCCTGCCTTGCCCTCTGCAAAGGGTTAGAGTGAGAGCTTGAGAAGTCTCTCTGCTGGAAGTTGGTGCTTGTATTTCCTAATTGTGGGTAATTTGAAGTGTATATTGTTTTCTTTCTTCTAGTTTCATTGACGTTGTCTAACTTGTGTGGTTTTATTGTTTCTTGTTACTGGTTTATGTAGTCTGGGAGCGTGGTTGGGAGACTTTGGTGTCCCCAGTCACAATTTTCTTGGGTTCCCGTAGGTCTGTTGTGACTACTTCTTCGAGCCGGTGTCCCCTTCTAGGGTGCACGAAAATGGGGCCCTGTTTGTTTATTTGCTGCTGCATTTTCAATCCAAGTGCATAGACGATGCTCAGTAAATCATTATTGAATAGTCTACTTCAAAATCTGTGTCTTGTACTTTTCTGTTGAATTATTAATACTTGTTTTTATGATTTATATGTCCTGTTATAGATGAACATTAACAGGGCAATAATATAACTTGCAAGAGCTTAAGATATGAATCAGATGTCAATAAAGATAATTCTTTTGTAGCTTTTATTTGGATTAAATGATACAAAATTTAAATTCATAGGAAATGAACCTGATTTGATCCCATTGGTGATGGTAATAATTATTTAAATTTTTTTAATGACTCTAGTGTTGTATAGGCCTGTATCTAACAAATACAGAGCTTGACCTTTTGCCCACTAGGAGTAACTTTCAGTGATTGCCCTTTAAAGGGGTTAGAAAATTCTGGCCTCTAGTGCTTTATCAGGGATGAACCAGGCCTCTGGGTGTCCTGTAACCTGCTTACATGTCAGTAAAGGAGAAGGGGAAAATAGTAGGACAAAAAATGATAGTAAACACAAGGATGAGTTGGGACAAACAATAAAAAGGCAAGAAGGAGAGGACTGAAAAATATGGACAGAAGGTAGACAAGGGGGAAGTGCCTCGATCCAGGGCTCCCATTGCCTCACGCTGGCCCATGTGCACGGAGTGTCTGTTCTTGCCTGGGATCACATTCCACGCCTCAAAATAGACCCGGGCCGTCAGCCCTGTATTGGGTCCCTTTGATAGCTGCCTCGTAAAATTCCTCCAATCAGGAAAATGGCTTATGAGTGGGAGACTTCCTCTAGAGAGAACAATACAGTTTTAATAGCCGAGAGAATTTGGTGTTTTGCTTGCTCCATTGAAAATGTTTGGATGTTTCATTGATTGGCAAGGAGAACAAGAAGGCCTTTCATTTTGAGTGAAGGCTTTAGAGGGCAAACTGGGCAGTGCCTGGTGAAGTGGGTGTTTCTCGTGAGAGACATTTCGTCTATTTTTGCAGTTGGAAACAGTGAACTCTTCAGCCTATTGTTCAAGCGGGCAAGAGAGCGTGCTGTGCAGTCCCAAGTGAAGTTTGTAGATTTGATCCCGGGGTCTGTTTTCTCCCTCATAGTTTGGAGCCTCCTTGATCGTGGCTTCTGAATTTATAAATATTTTATTGGTTTCAGATTCTGCTGTCAATGTACTTATCTTCATCTTGGGGATTATTCAAAAGATTAGAAACATACCTGGTAAAGATTAGCTTGGGATTCCTTAAATTCTTCACTTACAAGTCATTAAAGCTGCTTTATTCCTCTTATATTTTTCTAGGCTCTTGGGACTCATCTGTGGCATCATCCTTGCTTAAGCCTTGATCTTAATTGTTTCTGTGAAAGCTCGTGAACATTTGTTTATGTTCAGAATCCTAAATCAGTTGTTACGTTCTTACTATGTGTTCAAGTCATTTCCCAGTTACTTTTCTCAAAAATTTAACTTTTAAGGTATTTTAAAACAAATTTTGGAAAAAAGTACCTGTAATCCCAAATCCCGGAACTAGGTCCTGTTTCCTGTTTGTGCGCTGATTTACACTGCTTGTCCTAGAGCACACGGATTTGCCCCAGTGCGGTGTGCTGCTGCTGAGTGTCCTGCTTCTTTTATTTGCCAAATTGCCTTTCAGTTATCACATTTTTCCCCACTCTCCTTTAGACTTAATGGTATTTTTTAGAGATTTATATCATTTAAATGATATATTGGCATTTGAAATACATTTTCTGAGGCTGAGTCATATTGAGTTACTAATGAAAATGTTTTCATTATCCCATATAATTTGCATATGTGACTGTAAATTGTGTCATTCAACTGAATTCTTCTCAGATGTAAAAGTGAATTTTCCAGAAAAGATATGTACAGTAATCCCCCTTTATCCACAGTTTTGCTTTTTGTGGTTTCAGTTACTTGTTGTCCATTGTAGTCTGAAAATATGAAATGGAAAATGTCAGAAATGAACAATTCACAAGTTTTCAATTGTATGCCATTCTGAGCATCGTGACAGAATCTTCAGGCGCTCTGCTCTGCTCCACCAGGACATAACCACCTCTTTGTCCAGCGTGTCCGTGTTGTGCTAGGCTGCCCACCCACTGGTCACTTAGGAGCTCTCAGCTGTCACATAACTTTAATTACAGTATTTGGTTAAAATTGTTCTATTTTATTGTTGTTAATATCTCAGTCTACCTAATTTAGAAATTAAAGGTTATCATAGGTATGTATGTACAGGAAAATAGAATATATATAGGGTTTGGTACTTATAGTTTTAGGCACACACTCGGGGTCTTAGAACATGTCCCCCTCCTAGATAAGAGGGAACTACTGTAACTTTCAACTCCTTGCTAATCTGAGTGGTTTTTTTAAAGTGTAATAGTTGGTTTTATGCTCCTTTTCTCAATTTTTTTACCAAAATTAAATCTATAGCTCCAGTTATGTCATTTTATTTTATAGAATTACTATATTTGTCACATTTGGAAACATTTTAGAGCTATAAAAACTGACATTCTTAGTGTGCCAGAATTTATTGGTTTTTAAAAATTTTTTTGCTGCCATGAACTTTCCTTCTTTTTGTGATGCTTTTTCTTTCCTTGATTTGCAGTACGTTGGAGCTGTTAGCTTTATAATTCTCATGTGTATATTATTAGATATCTTCACTATTTTAGCAGTTGAGCTATTCTGCACTACCTGCATTCATTCACTCATGAGAGTGAGAATAATTAGAGATTAGCAAAACAAAGAATAATTAACATATGTAGAGGATCCTGAAACTTCATTTTAGGGAATCATTTTCTTCTCAGTCTTTCTTCAGAGTTGCCAATAAGGAGGAAAAAATAATTTCTCTCTTTTTCTCTGCCTGCTTTCACCTAAGAATGCTAACAGCTGTGCATTGGGACAAGCATGGGAGCAGAAATAGAAATAAGGTGTAGATAACCCTCCAAGTGGGCCTTCAGCACTGTTTCAGGATTTGAAGTGCCTTGGGAATCACCTGGCACAATATGAGCAGTTGGGAAATTCTTATTGGGTTGGATAGATGGATTCGTGAACAAACCAGTTGGTAAATATCTGAAATCTCCTGAAACTGTGTGAACCTGAGATTCAGAAGCTCGTCCTCATTGAGCTCATTAGGTCAAACTGCATTAACTAGCTCAGTATTAACTAATAACAAAAGTTGTATTGTTTTCCACGTTGTGAACTGACACGTATGTATATCACACTTTTGTTTCTAAAGGAAGTAGAAATTCGGAACAAAGACCTGGAGGGACAACTGTCTGACTTAGAGCAACGTCTGGAGAAAAGTCAGAATGAACAAGAAGCTTTTCGCAATAATCTGAAGACACTCTTAGAAATTCTTGATGGAAAAATATTTGAACTAACAGAATTACGAGATAACTTGGCCAAGCTACTAGAATGCAGCTAAGGAAAGTGAAATTTCAGTGCCAGTTGATTAAAAATACACTGTCTTTCTTCATAGGACTGTTTGGGCTCTGCATCAAGATTGCACAAAAAAATTAAATACCGCCCCTCCATGAGGAGGATTTTTTGAAAATTGGAATTGTATATTTCAGTGTAAATTTTAGAATTCAGCCTGTAGCTAGTTGGGGAAAAACAGAGATGAAACACTTGAACTACAAATTACCTCCATGTAAATTATTGGCCATAGTTAACTAGAAAGTTATAAATAGACACTTAATGCAATCCTTTTTTTCTGATATTAGCCAATGGGAAATTAACAATGTCTGGGTCACATTAATTTATTCATGATATCTAAAGCTGTGTTTTGTGCAAAAACTTAGTGATGAAAGCCTTGTCTTTTGTTATAATCTGAATAATTTCTCAGGATATTTTTGCATTGTTGAGAAGCAGTGCCATTACCAATTAATTCTTGCCAGGAGTGGGAGAGAGCTGCATCTTTAATTGAAACATGCTTACGATAACTGGGTGTGTAGGGTTCTTCCCTTTTTTTATACTGGAAGACACTTCACTCTGGTGACCACTCCGGTACACTCTGGTGTTCTCTAATCTTTTCCACTGTATAGTTTCTTTTCCGTATTGATTCCATGTAATTATGAGAAGATATTGTCTCCCATTTTATTACACGTTTTAAAGCCAACTAATGAAGGCAGCTGTGTCCCTCAGAAGTTTTTCTTTTTAAATTTCTAATAAATTTGACAGTACTGAAATACTGCAGCCCGTCACTGGCGGTCTGGTCTAGCAATGCTATGTATATTTACAGAATATGCAGTTACCTTTATTTATATATTTTGCAAGAAATCTTTTCTGAATGATCAATGCATTTCAATTTACAAATAATTATGGTTATTGGGGAACTGTTTATTCTGGATCACTTTAAGGTGTACAGCTGTTCTAAAGGGGATCCATTTCCATCCGAAAGCGGATCAGAGGCCTATGGGGATTGAGCCGTGCACGCCGGACCTTCACAGCAGCCACCTCTCTAGTCAAACCTCGCAAGGCAATATTCTGAACTGTTAACTAGGCATTTCACAACAGGAATTCAACTCAATAGGCTCTTCTCAGTGAACAGATTTTAATGTCGTTTTGATGTAATTTTAAAAGACTTTTAGCAAAGATGCATTTCTTTCTATATTTCTTTTAAGAGGCTATTTTAAAAGCAAGCCCAGTGTGGTGGGGTCTGCGTAGGGCATGGGAACCGCACAGGAGTCGCGTCTGTGCTGGCCCCACAGGCTTGGTGTGGGGGCGGGGCTTCAGGCGCGTGCTCGGGCGTCCGATCCCATGAAGGCTACAAAATGCACTGACTTTCTGTTTGTACCCCCGAAAGACTGAGTTGTTACATACAAAATTAAACTAATTAATCAGTTTGTAACCATTTTTTTCACTCGCAAACAGCTACTCAACATAGACGATTTTGTTTTACATGTGTATGTATGGAAATACATACATATTAATTTATATTAGAGTGAAAAATAAATGGTCTGTTTCTTAAAAGTTAGTTTCTAAAGTGAGTTTTCACAGGTGTCTCTGCAGAGTCTTTCTCAGACACTTAATCATCACGTATTACATGCGCTGTAACACCGTAAGTTACCTCCGTCTGTTCTTGGATATTCTCACCTCTGCGTTACAGGGAGGGTAATGTAGGTAAGCAAGCTCAGAGCTCTGTTTCTCTGGTAGATCAGGTAATAAAGTCTGATTGTTAGAATTTTGAAATAGGTGTGATTTTACCCATCAGTTTCTGAATAACAAAGAGCACCAGATTTTGACTTCAATAAGGGTTTCACTCTAGGGATCAGGGAATATAGTTATGAAGAATTAAAAATTAAGAAGAAAAGAACGTAAGCTTTTGAAATGGTAAGTGAATTATTTTAATGATGTAATATGATATTTTTAAATGTTGA
Source organism: Sturnira hondurensis (assembly GCF_014824575.4). NCBI lineage: Eukaryota > Metazoa > Chordata > Mammalia > Chiroptera > Phyllostomidae > Sturnira > Sturnira hondurensis. Next base: position 6,518,038 of record NW_028093985.1, on the reverse strand, counting down.
CAGAGTTGTTATTTAATGGGAAAATAACTCATCGAAATGACTCCACTTGAATTGTACTGATACGTGAGGTGTGTGTAATTCAATATATACATATACCCATATGTATATACAGAAAATTATTTTTAATATTTTCCTACTTGTATGAAATTTAAAATTGGAAATTTTGTGAGTTTTTTCCTTGTGCAAGAGAGCCTGATTTTTTCTTTTTTTAAAAAAGTTGATTTAACAATTTCTTGAGGGCTGCACCTATAAATTCCCAGAGTGTCATTAGACGTGTACAGTGTATGGGATGAGGTGAACACAAGTGCACATATAAATAAAATCTTAAGACTATTTTAAACATTAATTTACAGTAGGAAAGTGTCTAGAATCATCATTTAAAAGTCACAATTAGGTTGTGTGCCTACTGTAGTTTTCTCCATTTCTGTATTATAGAAATAAAAGTTTGCATATTAAAATCTGATTTTCCCAGAGACAAGTATTAGATAATGTATCTGTATTTAGACCCACCTGTGGTGATGTATTTGTCGGAAAACAGCGTCGGGGACTGCGGCCTGAGCGCGTGGACTGGAAGCGACACACAGGAGGGGAGCAGAGGCCGAGTGCATTGTGTATGAGCTATCACACGATAACTATGAAGTCTTGCACAAAAAGCAACCAAGAAAAGCAAAAATACAGTTTTTATTTTGAAATACATTTGTTCTCTGGAGAATGTATTTTATCTTTTTTCCTTCAGTCTTTTACTGATATTTTTAAAAAGCATTTACGTGATGGCAGCATTTACTTAAATCTGACAGGTGCTATTGGATTTTACATTAGTGTGTTCTCTTGTGAAGTCCTAACTTTGACGTAAAAGGTTTTATAAGTATTTCCCAGCCTGGAAAATTAGTTTTTGTGTCTCTTCTCTCTCTCTCTCTCTTCCCCCGCCCCCACCCCGCCTCTCTCTCTCTTTCCCTTTCTCTCACTGCAGATTTCACAAAGTTCATGAAGTCGCACCTCTGTCTCTATAGGAGAACTCCAGCACCATCATAGATTTAATGTGTTGCTGTCATTGAACTGTTGGGAGGCAATTAGAGAAAGAAACTTACACTTTTTTTTTCAAGTGAAACTAAAAAAGGAGTGCTCAAAATTATACCACAACCACCTTTTAAAACTCATTTGTTTGTTAAAGAATTAAATTCTTTGTCAAAATTAAATTTATTCTTTGACATGCGTGCTACAGTCTTCCCTGTTTTTATTTAACTCTGGAGTGTGCAGCTCGGCTGCTTTTTCCTGTGGACCTGATTTTCTGTCTGTTCTGGAGTGGGAGGCAGAGGCAGGCCAGAGGGACAATTTCTCCGGTGGCAGTGTTTTCTGTTTTGTTTTGTTTTGTTTTGTTTTAAGAAATTCTTTTGTTTGTTGAATATCAGATGCTTTTATCATCCTGACATTCTGTGCTTGAAGTTATAAAATAATCTTCAGTGAATTTTTGTCTTCTGTATAGTTAACATTGTTCTTTTATCATCATGAAGTAAATTAATTTATATAGAGCTTAAAGAAGAAAACTTCCAGGTAAGAAGTATTTGAGAATGGCATATTTTTTTAAATTTCTCAGGTAGCATACTATATCGTAATTTGTTGTGATGATTTTCAGTGTGAGAGAGTATTTTGAAAATTACTAAGGAAGATCATTTTAGAATGGAAACAGGTGAATCGTTCACATTAGTCTAAATTGTGAAAATGTTCCTAATAATTCACATCAAATCAGACCTTAATTTTTTTTAAGACAGGTTTTCTCTATAGGAACCTGATATATAGTTGTCACACAAATTGAAGCATTGTTATTGAATTTTTAAAAAAGAATGTTTTTAATTTTTTGTTTGTATGTTGCCTCATGAAATAGCTAACAATTTTATCCAAGGGAAAAAAAACAGCACTCACTGCCTAGTGATTGGTGCTTTGTGCACTAGATGAAAAAGAAACACTGTACATGATTTTTACCAAAAAAACAAGTGATGTAGGAAGAGAAGTTACATCTGGCCTAGAATAGGAAAAAGGCCAGAGGACCCAATAGATTTCTAGTTGATTCTCTGACCTCATAAGAACATTTCTGCTCGTTCCAGAGGACACCGGGAGCACATCTGGGTTGGAAGGGGACTTGGGGGAGGGGAGAAAGCAGAGCCAGCGAACAGAGTGGGGCCCATGAAGGCTTCAGTTTTTATGTAAGAGGCTGTAGGATAGCCAGAGGCACATATAGGGCTAATTCCCACCTTGCTGCTGATTTTAAATAATAAATGAGTAGGGATTTCCCTAATGAATTTTAGAGGCTTTCAGAAGATCCTGGTGTTTGTCTTGTCAGGATCATAACCTAAAGTAAGGCAGCTAACATTTAGAACTCATCCTTCTGTGGGATTTGAACCCCTTTTTTGTTATTTTCACAACAGATCTACCGGGGACAGATATATTACTCTGCTTCCTTTTACTAACACCAAATTAAGGTGATAATAGGGGCCTAAACAATGGGAAATGAAGCCCCTTTCTGTGACATAGGAAAATGTCTTCTGTCGGTATATTTTCTAGCAACATTGATGATTTTATCTTGTCACCTGTGGTAACTGTTTCTATACATGCGTGTATATGGTAAGTCATATCTATGTGACTTGCATCTATGACACATTTGCCTGTTACACCTCAGGGGGAGTGAGTGACACGTTCAGCAAACGTGGCTAGAAAGTACACATACTGAAGTGAATGCCGTCCCGATGACTCCAGTATGAAATGGAACATAAAGGAGTGTTTGTCAAATGTCTGCTGTATGACAGGCACTGTAGTAACTTTGACATTTCATGTCTACGTCTAGGGGTAGCTTGGCGGGTGTTCTCTGGAAGGGGGGTAGGAAGGGAGGGAAGAGCTCAAATGCTTGTACCTGCCATGTGTCCACAGTCATTGGGCTGGTCAGCCAGCACACCAGTTAAAAGGCAGAGAACTTGCTCGTGTTTCTGGTACAGCTTTCCCCTCCAGCTTTTCTGCCTTGTGTCTCTGGGATACCTCTGCTGGGGTCCTCCTTAGTTATATATTTGATGCGTGCTCCCCTTGAACTCCCTTCAGCCTCCATTGGTTTTTACAATACTTACTGTCCTTCAGGTGTAAGTCATATTTTGTTTGTAGGTGTCAAATTTATGCTTTAGTCCCATTTTTTTAAATTTATGGGCTTCACGTAACAAGGAAAGTAGTTTCCTATGCAGAATTCAGTCTGTAAAATTTAAGCAGCAAACTATTTATAAAGGCTGTGGGGAGGCAAGTCATCTCAGGTTCTCTAGTGAAGCAAGTTGTGAACCCGTAAAACTCATTCCTCCACCTGGAATAGTTCGGCAGGAGCTGGGCTTTCCCTCTAACCCCATGTTGGTACCGGGGGAGCTTGTGGTCAGTTCTGGTTCCAGAGAAGTTGAGGCCTCTCCACGTTGATCGGGTCATTGGATCGGCCACAGAAGTGATTCATTGGATGGGTAATAGGCGTCATGTCAGTAGAATCACACAGTATGTGTCTTTGTGTCTGGTTTATTTCACTAAGTGAAATAGTGTTCTCAAGGTTTGTCCATATTGGGGTATATATCAGAATTTTGTTCTCATCAATGCTGAATAATATTCTGTTGATGGGATATACCACATTTGGTTTATCCACTCATGATGGACACATGGGTCATTTTTACCTTTTGGCTATTGTGAGTAGTTCTGCAATGAACATTGATGAGCAGGTGTTTGTGTGAGCCCCTGTTTTCATTTCCACCTAGGGGTGGGATTGCAGGATAATGTGATAATTCTGTGTTAATTTTTTGAGGGACCAAGAGGATTGGGTTTGAATTGGCTTAATTGGCTTAATTGAAAAGATTCAGAACGCAAGGTACCATCTCACTGGGAAACCAGTCGTGGGGTTTGCATCTTGTTAACTGACCTGTAAGTAGAGGAGCCATTGGCCTCCGAGTTGCTCAATGAAACATTTATTGAGCACCCGCTACATCCCAGACTCTGTTTTGGAACAGAAAGGAGAGCGAAGCTCACAATGTATTGCAGGCCACAGTTACTTCACAGTGCAGAGTGCTGTGTTAAGGGTCATGAGGGAGCCCAGAGGCCAAGTAGGGCAGAGAAGTCGTTCCCAGGGGAAGTGGTTGCTGAGTCTTGATGCAGGAGTAGGAGCTAGCTAGCAGGAAAAGAAGTTAAAGAAAATTGTCAAGTATAATGAAAAAGCAGGCAAAATGTAGAGTAGGAAGGACTGTGTAAATGGTGTGAGAAATTTGGATTTTATTCGGAAGGTAATACAGAGATATTTAAGGATTTTTAAAAAGATTTATTTTCAGAAAGAGGGGAAGGGAGAAAAACATTAATGTGTGATTGCCTCTCATGTGCACCTCCCACTGGGGACCTGCCCTGCAACCCAGGTATGTGGCCTGACTGGGAATCAAACCTGTGACCCTTTGGTTCACATTGCCTGTGCTCAATCCACTGAGCTACACCAGCCAGGGCTTAAGGATTTTTTTTGTAGAGAAGTGATACAACAAAAGATATGTTTTGTAAGTCTTGACAGTTTTGTAAATCACAATAACCCCCACTGAGAAGCTGCACTGTGGCAGTGGTAGCAGGAGCAGAAAGATAGAATGGATTTAGAGAATGTTTGGGAGGGGGAATTAGCGAGGCTGATTGGCTAACGGGGATGACAAGGCAAAAGAATGCAGGATAACTCCTAGGACTCTGGAGTTGGACAATCTGGCAAACAGTGCCACTTATTGAGAGAATGAATTCAAGAGGAGGAAGGACTTAGTTTTGGGGGAGGTGAAGCAAAGCAAGATGATCCATGAGTGCTCTTTTGAGTTCAGGATGTCTACAGAGTGTTCAGGTGGAGATACACATCTAAGTGCAGCGTAGGAGAGAAATATGAGCTGGGGGGGGGGCGGCTGTCAGCACATGTAATGTTAACTGAGGGCACGAGAGAGGGAGAGAACACGAGATACAAGTGTCACTGAGGGCAGAGTGCAGGGCAGGACGGGGCTTGTGGAACAAACGGAAGGAATGGCCAAGGGCGGCGAGCAGACAAAGTAGGGAACTCGTGGAAGCCTAGAGCAGAGTTTCAGAAAGCCAGATTTCACATAAAAATAAACTCATGTCTTGAAGCAATGATATTCACACCGTTCTGTGAGATCTTCATTAATGTTTGATTTTAAAGTATATTTTAACGTTAAAAATTAACATCAGCAAGCTCAAATACACCTTTTATAACCTTTTGAAACGTCAAAATCCAGCAGACATCAGCACCGGGTTAAGCATTTTCGCACACAGGCCGGCAGGAGGCCAGCCGGCTCTGGTGAACTGGAGAGCACCTCGGTGCTCACGGGCGGGCCGTTGGTGGGTGGCAGTCAGGATGTTCCGACACTGCGCAACCGGAACGGTGCAGGGGTCTGCGGGCTGAACTGCTCTCTTCTATAAACCCGATTCCCAATGTTTGTTTATGAAAATGACCTCACTTTTCTTATGGACTTGTTGATAAAATTAAATGTTACCATTCTTTCTGTTAACATTTTGGACTTCCATGTAGCTATAGCTATCATTTCTAAAAGGTGGTGGGGGTGAGGGGTGGGGAGGGGCTACAGACAAAACGAAGTTAACGTTTTCCTGGTAGAACTTGGCTTATTATCTCAATGTGGCTCACCTACCTCTCCTGAAAGTCAAGTTCTAGAGGCTTAGGTGTATTCCATGTGTCTTTTAAAATATGTTTCTTTGCTACTGAATTCACCACTAGGACCCAGTGATTTTGTGTTTGTAATAGCCAGAGAAAACTTGAGAGAATTAACATTTCTGTTATCTTGGTCTTCTCTTTACATTGATTCACAAATAGGTAACTGTATACCATGATCTCTGGTAGAAATGAGCTCAAACAAAAACAACAAAATACTCCTTGTATTTGGTGTCAGCCTGCTGTATGGTATTTGATTTTTATTTCTACTTTAAGTTCGAATGAGCTTGAATTCCTCACGTAGACACGACTTGCACTACTTGGGCAAAATAGAGCATGTTAGACATTCCAGGAAGAGAAGGAGCTACTGGTTTCAAGTTTGGCTCCAGATAATCCATAAAATTTACACATCACTTGTGAATTGTCAAATAAACTAACGTTTAAACCAGCTTTGTTCATATTTTTCTGTGTAGTGATTGACCTCGGATTCCTTCAGCAGGGCCTTTGTTTAGAGCACATTCTGTGCTTTAAAGTCCCGCGTTATGTCAGGGGTGTACAACGTAGAACTTTACAGCCTGTGGCGTGTGGCCTTCTCTTGGCGGGGCACGACTAAGTCGTGACCTAACCGTGTTTGTTATCCCCATGTTGCAGATTTCAGAGTCTGAGACCCAGCAAGACTAAGTGGCCCGCCAAGTCAGAGGCGGAACCAGGAATAGAACACGGGCCCTCTAACCCCATGTCCACACCACGCCACAGTGCCCCAGCCAGCGACCACAGGCCTTTTCTAAGAAGGTGGGCGCGGGTACAAAATTGACCAGTTCACATTATTTAACAGCCTGTCACTCAATGAAAAAAATATTTTTTCATTTTAGAATAGCATTACGCCTTTGAATATTTACATATCTACTTTTTTTTTTAGGAAAAAAAAACTTTAATTATGCAACTGGTTCTTAGGTGATTTCTTTTTGCAAGTGTTTTTAATAGTATAGGGAAAGCACTATCATCCTTCACTTAAGGTTCATCCATAGAAATTGCTACTATAATCTAGCTAGGTTTGTCCTGTCAGCATTTTTATATGCGTTTATATAACACGTGTATTTGTTGCTAGGTATATCTAGCTGTTTGGGCGCAAGGAATGCTTCAGTGTTATGTGGTGTGTCTTGTTCTACAATTGCTATTTTTTACTGAATTTCCTTGGACGATGTATCGAAGTTGGTAGATATAGACCTACCTCACTTTTTTTTGCTCCTTCGTAGTGTATATGGCATTTTATGAATATGTCACAGTTGAAGCATTTGCATATTTTTTTCTTTCCTTTTTTTAACACCACCATTTTTCTTCCTGACCATTAGGCTACTTTGTAAAATGTTAGGCGTATTCAGGATTGATTAGTACCCAGTTAACAAATATTCTACACTGCCTCTTATATCCCAAATCAGGATAAACTCTGGACAGGTTTGTCTGAAAATTTCTAAGAATGTTTTAACTGATATTGATGAAAATATTTCTAAATGATATGAGCACACCCAGCACATGCTTTGGACAAATAGTTGCTCAGTAAATGTGCTGAATAACTGCATGTGCTTATTACTGCCTTAGAAATGAGAGGTTGCCCACTGTGACTTGAACCTTGCTGAGTGACTTGGTCCACCACCAGGGTGACTAGGGGACCTCCAAGGGTATGTAGGACAAACCTAAAGTGCTGTGCTCTATAGCCTTTAATAGGGAAGAGAGGGATGGGATTAAAAAGGGAGAACTAGGGAGATTCTTGAACTGTGGTATAGCCATGGCTCCCTCGTATGTCAGGAGGCTTTTGTCACCTTATTGTTGGCTTTGCTTCTAGTAGCATCCCGGCTATCTGGCTGTTCATTCAAACATTTCGTGAGCACCCACCGTGTCACTCGGTACTGGGAATGCAGAGATCTAAAACACAGTCCCTACTCTCAAGAAACGTGCAGTCTAGTGAAGAAAGCACATGTGTTAAATGTGTGTATGCGATGAGACAATGTTGTTATAAAAAGAGTCATAGCTTCCAGTGAATACACAGAGGAAGGAGTTAGTGGCCATGGAGAAGTTGACATCTGAGCTGAGATGTGAAAGATGAACAGATGTCTCCTTTGAAGTCTTGCGATGGCCTGAAAGCCTAGGGGAAAGGATGCTTCACAAGAACAAGGAGCCATATATGAAGTTCAGGCCGACTCCTGATGGACCCATCAGCGGCTTAGCCTGGGCACCAGAGCAGATGAGGCGGACAGATCCCAGACTGACCGTGCTTCATGTCCTTGGCAGTTCTGACTTCCTAAGGCAGTGGGAAATCACTGAAACCTTGGAGGGAGGAAGGAACGTGATTAGATTTACATTTTAGAAAAAGCAAATCACTGGCCACAGTATCAAGAGTGAATTCAACTGAATTGGCCTTGAGTAACCTGAACCTGTACTTGAAAGAACAAAAAATGTCCTCACAATAGCTCCCACCTGAAGTGAGGGTCGGAGGAGACTGTCCTTTGAATAACGTCTGTCACAGAGCTGCACGCGGCCTTGGTCCTCAGCCACTGCCTGCTGCAGATCAGCTTGGGTCTCAACAAGGAGAAGAGGTCCAAACTCTCCTTTTGGCTAATGATTTGTTCCTCAAACCAAGAGGCCTCGAACCTATCATTCTAGCTGTAATCATTTCATAGTATTTGAAAGAGCTACAGCTGTAAGAGGGGAGAAAGCAAACACTAACTGTGTTTCTCACAGGGCGAATGAGTTACGTCATTTGGCCCTTCGAGCAGCTGCAGGAAGGCGATCAGTGGCTCTGCTTCACGGATGAGCACCCAGTGCCTTGTAAATGGCAAAGGGTAAAATCCAGTTTGAGCTCAGAAAGCTCCGATTTTTCTCTACGAGGCGTATTCTTCTTAGCCAACCTAAGCAATCACAAAGAGACAGACAGATAATGAAAACAATGGCGCTGGTGGCTAGTGTAAGAGGCTGTACCAAGGCTGGAGCTGGGTGGCTGCTGCTGGCTGGGCCTCTGGGGCAGGGCCTTGGGGAGGTTCCTGAATTGCTGACTTGGGTTCCTTCAGCCCTTTCTGTTACCTGAGTTACTGTCTGATCCCAAGACTGCTATGACTTTCGGGGTGAAAATCAGGAGTCTGTGCAGTGCGCACGCCTCCCATGTGATGCCCTGATTCCTGGGAAGCCTACTTCATCCGTGAGGCATAACTGTAAAAAGTTGTGAACTATCCTCTAAATATAATTTCCTCCTGTGGCAGGTGAAGCTGATTCACGTGGACTCAGAGGAACCTCAGATGGAACCTCAGAGGAACCATTTTAAGCTTCCAAAGGAAGCTGGCAGAAACATGATCGCAGTTTCCGAATACTCTGAATACTCCATTCCTGCCTCCACATCTCTCTGGAAAGCTTCCAGGGTGGTGGGAGTCAAGATCAGATGAAGAGGGGTCAGTAGTGATAGAGGTGACGACCCACCCACCCCCATTCCCACCCGGAGAACCTGCTCAGCCTTCGCCAAACACATTCTCCAGTTAGGAATGCTCTTCCACTTTGGCGTTCCTGGCATTCTTGGCCATTCCCCGATTTCAAAATGAAGGTTTCAGCTGCACCTCGTCTGAATACCAAGACAGGTTTTGGTTGCAGACTGGGAGCTGGCAGTGTCTCCTCAGAGCCAGATGCCCATGGGTCGCTTCCTTATAAGCATGCAGTGTGGTTCAAGCATGAAAACCACAGACATGCTTTTGCGATTCGTCTTAATCTTTAGGCCATAAAAACTCTGCAGCGATAATGGGGACTTTGTTTTCTCTGCTGAGCCTGGGCTTCCTTTGAGAAAACTGACAAATTTATAAATGTAATAAATGACATTTTTCAGTAAGCCGCCATTTCTTCCTCTTTGTTATTTGATTCAAAGAATTTTTGAATTTTATTCCAATTCTCTTCACTTTGTGTGTGAAGAAAAAGTCATACAGAGAAATACTTGACCAAAGTATTATTTTCATATCACAAATTCTCTTCTCAAAGTTGTTTGATTTTTTTGAGAGAAATGAAAATAATTTTATTTGTTGGGTTATGGTTAAGTGCCTTCAAGTGACACATTTTTTTTCTTTAAATGCACATTTTGTGATCTTCCTGATTGCAACACTTAAAATACCATCCCATCTAGAGTAAGATTTGCTGTTACTGCTTAAGATGATTTTACAGATATTCCTCCAAGAACCATGTATTGTATTGACAGTAGAGAAGAAACATGAATTTAATTTTCTTAATTAGAATTTTGTTAGGTTATATTTTGGATTAAGGAAGAGATGTGGTCAATCAATGAGTTTATTCTGTGTTTATTACAAACAAGAATGAATTGGAAACGAATATTTCCACAAATTCCTCTTGAGTGAATTCAAGCCAAGTGCATTGCTAGTGGCCATGCATTTGGCTTAGGTGTAAAGTGCGCCCATAGCGGTGCTGCCCAGCTCTGAGAGTGGGTGATGTCGGCCTTGGGAGAAGTGCTGGTCTCTGCACAGGGTTGGTAAGTCCCAGGGGCTTCTGGGCCTTTGTCAGAAGCTCATGCTAAACCTATTTTTTCCCACCAGAATCTAGGTAGAGAAGGTATGTCATCCAGTGTAGATCATGATGAGACCCTCTCTAACCATGACAGTCCACAGGAGCAGTGCGAGCCAGTCCCCAGGGCTGTGCCTCTCTTCGTGGTGTCCCTCCATGAAGAACTCTGCACTCTTGTGTGCTGCACAGCACTCTTCAAACACGTGGGGCCTGCTGACATCTTTTTTAAAGATTTTATTTATTTTTAGATTGAGGGTAAGGGAAGGAGAAAGAGAGAGAAAGAAACATCGATGTGTGGCAGAAATATCCATCAGTTGCCTCTTGCACACCCCCAACCTGGGACCTGCCCTGCAACCCGGGCATGTGCCCTGATCAGGAACCCAACTGGCGGCCTTCAGTTCACTGCCCAGAGCCCAACCCACTGGCCCACAGCAGCCAGGGCCTGCTGACGTCTTTTAACATGCCCTGACTCTTCCGTGGCAGGGCTTTTCATCCTCCCCGGCCCCAATTTCCTCCTCTGCAAATGAGAAAAATTTTCTATAACTTGGTCCAACCTCTCCTTTCCATCTCTAGAATGTTCAAAATACTAAGAGGATGGGCTGAAAAATCAATGCCTCTAAAGAAGCTAAGGCTTCTCTCACCTGAGAGCAAAGGCATGCCTGGCAATCGTTTATTGTTTGTTGTCTTGACGTTTTGTGAGCTTTCTTCAAACACACACCCACCACATGATCCAGACATTCTACTCCTTTACTTGAAAGAACAAAAAGTGTCCTCACAATTGCTCCAAACTGGAAATAACCCAAATGCCTATCAACAGAAGAATGAATAGACAAAATGTAATACCTTCCGTGCAACGGACCACTACTTAGCAATAAAAAGGAACAAACTGCTGACGCATGCAACGTGGATGAATTTCATTATGCTGAGTGAAAGAAGCCAGACACAAGTACATGCTGTATGATGCCATTTATGTAAAATTCTAGAGAATGCAAACTAAATTAATCTATTATGGCAACAGAAGGCAGGTCGGTGGCAGTCTGTAGGCTGCAGGAGGGGACAAGGGAGCTTTGAGTGGTGACAAAACGTCTGTGTCTGGATTGTGATGGCACTTTTGCCATTGTGGGCAATGGTCAACACTCATCAGATCAAACACTTTATAGCTGTCAATTATTTCTCAGAGCTACTAGGGAATTTTTTTTGTAAGCTCCAGACTACAACATTTGAAGCTTGAAGAAAATACAAAATGGGCAGCAGATAAAATTTGTGAGGCCATGATATCAAAATAGGGTTGGTGAACCAAAGAGAACAATCTTAAACATTCTAGGAAGACCTTTAGCTTCTAGGCAGCATATGTGAGTTGTTAGGAAAATAATTTATCTTCTGGTTTCAGGGAAACGGTCCAACAGAGTACTGCCTTTGGGACCCAGTGGCAAACAGGCTGGGTTGGTTGACTCACTCTCTTTCTCCAGCCCTCTGTGGGTCCCTCGCTCAGCAGCAAAGGCAAGTCACAGTGGCAGGCAGCGTCCGTTCCGACATGTCCAGCTTTTTACAAGAGATTTCTTCCTTCTGCCTGAGGCAGCATATGTCTGCTTGGAGGGTACATTCCATTCTTTTTGAATGTTCTATTCAGGAACCAGAAAGCTGTAGGGCACATTCTTTCCTTATAGGCCACCTGGAGTGACCCAGTTTGGTTGACACCACTTACAGAGCCACAGGCTATGGAATTGGAAGGGACCTCGGAGATTCTCCTGGCCAGCTTCTCAGAGGGGGAAACTGAGGTCCAGAGAAGGTAAATGACTGGCCTCAGCTCACACAGCCAGACCAGAATCAGAACCATCGCCCTCCAGAAGTCTTTCCACTTCACTAGACTCGCTCACAATTCTCTGCAAACATGCAGCTTAAGATGTCTAGCTGCCTAAAGCCACATCCTAAATCCAACCTCTTATCCTGCTACACTTGAAAAAAATCAATGCTGTAAAATGGCTGGAGTCTAGCTGAGAGAGAGGCAACAAATTCTCAGTTCTGACTTACTGTGATGAAATACAAGGACCAAACTCAGCATGGGAATGAATGAGAGGCATTTATGATCATTGTAGAACTTGGCAGCAATGACAGAAGCCTGTTCCACGGTGAAAATACTCAAGTTAAATTTCCATTCTTATTTGCATTTGCAACAATCGAATAAAGTTATTTCTTCTTGGATAGGACATGCTTATTGGTTGTTACTAATCCTTTCACTCATCACATACAGTCCCCGATGCAACTGAAATGGCAGATGTTTTATAGAGAGAGAACATTCATGGCAGCAAATCCTCGACTGAAGTTGAATCAGACTCTTCCAGTGAAGCCGTCACTGCCAGGGAGTAAGTGAGGTCCTTCTGGAGGGTCCACTAACACTCAGACCAGCATGGCTCTTAAATTCCCGAAGCGTGGTTCGTCATGCCCAGGTCTCAGCAGTGTGCCCAGCCTGCTCCTCTCACGGCCCGCTCTGCAGGGCCCGGCCGGAGCCGGTCCCCCGGGTTTGTGGCGGTGTCCCAGCACTGGCACCCGGACAGCACCACAGTGCTGGTGCCGGTGCTGGTGCCATTTCAGGGAGACAAAGATGGCAGCTGGGTAGTTTAGCAGGGGTCTTGGCCCTTGGGATCGTCTGCTGTGCTGGTAACGTGCTTTGCTCTTCGTGCAAATTCCCCAGAATACCAGTTGCAGAGATTGGCAGAATAATTAGGACGGTGACTTAAAGAAGATGACTTCAGGGTGTTAGAATCCCCTAAACTGAAACAGCGCCTCTGCTTCCCTGAGAGACTCTGGGAGGTGTGGCCAGTGGGAGGCCCCGCCCTTCACGAGGGGACAGTTTCTGGGCCATGTGGTCTCATCCTGATGGCCGTAGCAAAAACCTGTGTTTCACACGTGGCGACGCGGTGGACGGGTCTAACGTGGGTCAAATGCGGCCGAGCCCTGTGAGTGCAGAGACTTGCTTTTCTTCACGATGTATTTCCAGGCCCTGGAATGGTCGATACCTGTGTATCCCTAAGGGCACGTTGTCGGTGTGCAGTGAATCCTATTGAATGGTTACTTGTTGAGCAAGTGGATATTGTAAGTAGTGACCTTAAATGTGGACAAATCAAATTGGTGTGCTAGTGACAAGAAGTCAGTGACAACACTGTGGGGGAACCTTTTTCTAGAAAGTCCATTAATGACCAGACTAGGTCTGTGATTACTTTCGTGTGTGTGTGTGTGTGTGTGTATACATACATACATATATATACCCATGGAGAATTGCTCCTGGCCTCCTCTAAACCTTTGAACTGAAATCATTCCTATCACTGAGGTCAAAGATATCTGGGATATTTGGGATATTTGAATGGGATATTTAATTTTCTCCTCCATTTTCTTTTTATTCATTATAAAATAGGTTTCTTTTGTTTACCTAAGAAACAATACAATTGTTATTTCAAGTCACTTTCACTTTTTATCTATTTTATCAGTACATTAGCATACAAGCATACTCCAGTGTCTCTTACCTTTACACAAAAAAATCCACTCTTAATCCTTAAGAGCTATCAGTTGATTTCTCTTCTTTTTCACTGAAAATGTTTTGAAAGAATGGTGTACTCATGAATTATCTCCACTTCCTAACTTTCCATTTGTTCTGCAGACTTCTCCACTTTGGCTCAGCCCTCTGCCTCTGCCTCCGACAAAAGTGCTCTCTCCAAGGTACCCAGTACCTCCCTGTGGCCCATTCCAGGAAGCATTTCTGAGTTCTCATCTGAGTGGAGAGCTTTTCAGAGGCCCTTCTGAAAATCCTTCTATTGCGCATGAGAGAAAACTCAATTTGTGGCAAAGAAAACAGTAAGTTTCTTGAATTCTTTACTCATTTTCTTTCCTCCACTTTGCTCTTCCTCCCGGCATTAATCAGATATTTGACTAGCCAAATCAATCCTCTTTTCTCTGGGGCCACTTAGTTTCTCCAGAGGGATCTTCTAGATTCATCTGGGGACTGGGGTGTAGAAGCCTAGTTGAGGTTCCTTGTGGTTCTAAAGGATTGTAACTTAATCCTCAGGTGTTAGGCAGTAATTCTGCCCCCATCTTGTGCCTGCTATTTGAGTCCTGAGCTTCTCTGGCTCATTTTATCCAGAGGATGAACTTCTCTAGTATCTTGCAGTGGGAAAAAAGGGCCTGGGAGATGCGGGGATGGAGGTTGGAACTGTTGCTTGTTTGAGACTTTATAGCTCTCTTTTCACACATCTCATCCCTACCTTTCAAAGGACAGAGTGCCTCTCAAAGCTACCCCCTCGGGACTTGCCTTGCTTCTCAGTATCCGGCCGCAGCCTCTCAAGGTCAGCCCTCCACTCAGGTCAGTTACCTCCCATATGTCTTATTTCTTGTCCATACTTTTCTCTTTTGTTTTTTGTTCCTTTACTGCCATGTTAGGAATTTAGGAAGGAGATTCAATGTTTTAAGCCACCATGTTTAATGGAAAGTTCATTGACATTAATATGCTTGGATTATTATTTTTTTCAGAAGTTGTGTTTTATTTAAAAGAAACCCTGGCCCAAAGTTTGATCAACTGTGCAAATACTGACTGAAGCAATAATTTTATTGAATTAAAAAAGAAAAACACATTCATCCCAACTACTCATTGAATGCTTGATACCATTGTAATGCTCCCTGGGGTTATTTTTTGTTTCTTTACCATTGCGTTTCCACACAAAGTGAGTCAGCAAACAGATATCCCTGAATTTTTCAGCTGCACCCAATTCTTCCTACAAAGAGCAAATGTTAAGGTAAAGTCTATTGTTAATTTAAAATGCTTATTGCAAAATATTCATTTTGTGAATCTTGAATGAAATTATGTTCTATTAAAGAAGGGAATGTAGATGATTATTGCTGTCTTTTCAGACTGTCAGGAGCATCTAGTCTAGTTTCAGATGTTCTTGCTTCTAAATTCCTCAAATCTTTGTGGTTTGTGTGTGAGAGAATTTTGGCATTCTATGTTCAGAATAATAGCCAACATTTATTTATGCATTTGATCCATACAACCACCATACGAAGTAGAAATCATTGCCTCCGTATTACAGATGAACACACTGAAGCACACAGAAATCTGTAGACACAGAGTAGACACAAAGGTGTCTCAAGAGCCTTTGCTCTTAATCATGATGCTATGCAATGTTGCGACATTGTGACATTTTACTTCATGAAATTTTCAAAGATTTTCCTACCTGCTTCCTCATAAGAAACTCAAATAGTAAAACACCTAGAAAAGTGTAACACAATCACACGCACAGCCAAGGATGGTACACAGAGCGCTGCAGAGCCGAAGTCTGAGAGGGGCCAGTTTTTCCATTATTCTTTTGTGGAACAAGCAATGCATTTTGTGGAGAAAAAGGTTTTGGCATCTTGTATTTTAGAAACAATTTCTATAATTATAAAAAACCCTACATTAAGATTTTTTTTAAAAACCTTTATTATGAAATTATTCAGAAAAATACAGAAACATAAATGTAACATTTACTGAATTATTGTAAAGTGGACCCCTGCTCCCAGCACCGCCCTGGCCAAGACATAGGAGACTGAGGGCCCAACGCAGCTCCACCAGCCCCTTCCAGTCCTGCAGCTGGCTCTGCCCCCGATGGTGACCAAACCGCTGTGATGATTTTTATGGTAATCATCTTGCCTGTTTAAAGTGTTATTGCCTAAACAATATCCTAAATACCATAGTTTAGTTTGGCCTGGTTTTTTTTTTTTTTACTTTACATGCCTGGAATCACACATTATTCCTTTTGGCTTCTTTTGCTCAACTTTTGTCAGTGAGACTCATCCAAACTGTGTAGCTGTATTCACTTTTATTGTTCTCTAGCGCTCCACTGTATGACGCCACCACATTGCAGGCATATTGTACCGCACCTGTCTACTCATCAGTGGGTGGACATTTAGGTTACTTCCGTTGTTGGCTATTATGAAGAATACTATTCTTGCAGATGACTCCTGATTTGAATATTTCTGCTAGGTCACAGGGTGAGCACACATCAACTGTTGTAGCTAATGCCTTGCAGTTTTCCAAAATCATTGTGTCACTACACTACCACCAGCAGTGTATGAAAAAGTTGTTTTCTTCTAAATCCTTGACAATATTCAAAATTTCAACCTTCTCAGTTTTAACCATTCTTGAGTGTAATGGTATCTTATTTTGGTTTATGTTCTCGTTATTAATGAAGTGGACTTTTTTCCTTTATGAATTGCCTACTCAGGATTTGGGTTTTATTCTAAGTGCAATGGAAAGCAACTGGAGGGTCTTATGCAGGGGAGAGTGACACGATCTCACCACTTTGACTGTGGGTGGAGTAAGTTGGAAGGAGGACAAGAGCAACAGTGAAAAGATCAGTTAAGTGGCTAGAGTATTGGTCTAGTTAAGGTAAAGATGGTCTGGACCAGAGGGTACTGAGAGACAGAAAACGCAATGGATGTGTGCCAGGTGCAACTGGAGGCAGGCCTGAAAGGACTTGTTGAAGATTGGAAGTAGAGGCTGAGGAAGGCAGCAAGGATAACTTCCAGGCTCCAAATGCAAAACTGTATGACTTGTCAAAGAAAAGCCAAGCCAGGAAGGGGTGGGTTACAGCAACTATTTGGACATGTTCTATTTGAGACAGGTATGAGGCATCCAAATGGAGACATCACCAGGCAGCTGAATACTAACAGAGCTAGTGTTCTGAGAAGAGGTAAGGTATTGGCCAGAAAAAAACTTCAACAAGACTGGGGATTGTCATGACACCGATGTCATTTAGAGACATGGGAAAGAGAAACTAGTCAGGACGAGAGGAGCTTTGCAGACAATCTGAACAGAGAGCTGAGCACTGGCTGGACCTCAGGAGGGCTGAGAGTGAAGGGGAAGGTGCTACAGGGGCAATGGAGGGGTGTTAAGCAAAGCTCTCTGCCACTTAGTAGTTATCACCGTGGACAACTCAGAATCTAACCTCCTTTCTTGTACCTCAAATGGTCAGTAGTACTTGTAGAACTGTGAAGGTTAAGTTCTGTAATTCTTCCTTTCACACCTTAACTTTATTTTCCTTCTTTCAATGTTCTGATTAAGGATTTTGACAGACAGGGAGGGCCACACACATCCCCCATCTGCTTTCCAGATTAACTCCCAGTGGATAGAGGTTAGATGGTGGTGAGATGAGAGCAGCATTTCAGACCGACACTGTGCTGGTGGAAAGGCACGACATGAGCCTGTTGTAGAGTGGAGATCCCAGCAGTAAATGCATGAAAAGGAGACCCGCCTCCCTGAAGAAAGCCTTGTAGCATCGGTGCATGTTTTCCTTAGCCAGTGTGGAGGCAGCAAGTCCTGGGCTCTACTGAATGTACCGCAGGGCCCGCCCACTGGATTAGTGACGGGGAAGAATCGGAGATTAGAAAGATGCTTGATGGTCTGGGCATATAGAGTTAGTCAGAGCCACAACCAAGAGCAAATGGAGGAGGCTGGGGGAGAGAGGAGGAGGCTGCTAGGATGAGGATGGACTTGTATGAACTTGTAGGAAAATTTGGTAGAGGTTTGTTAGAGGTTAAGCAGTTGATGAACAGGTTTAGAGAAAAACGAGCGTACGCAACTGGTGAGGAAGATTACTAGTGGAGAGATCTGGAGAAAATGCTAATAGTGAAGAAGTTGTTTCTCGTGTACGACAAGGTGGTGGGGCTCCCTGTGGAAAGGGGACCCCTTGGCAGAGAGATTGAGCGCTTGGGAAATACGGTTAAATACAGAATCATGGAGCTGGAAACAAGTCCAAAGCTCACCTGTTTAGACCATTATTTTATAAATGAGGGCTTGGAAAAAAAGGAGGGTTTGGCAACATCTGGGACCCAAATCCACTAAAGGACGCATCCTTTGGACGTGTGCCCTTGTGTGTGAGCTTCATCAAGTCGGCAGTGGGGGAGAGCATCTGCTGGGATCCAGCCGAGCTAGTCCTATGTTTAAGCATAAAGCTAATGCTTTTGCTCAATTAGATAATCACAGACGGTCTGCCATAATGAAAGGCACTTGAGGACCTTCTGATTTTGGAAGCCAGTATTTTCAAAGTTTGTGCATAGTGAACACAGATGACATGAATAAGGCTGTTAGTAGCACAAATAAAGCTGCCATTAAAGTATTTCATTATAAATAATGGTTGGGAAGAGCCGGAAGTACCAGGGCAAATAGTCTCTGAATCCTGTTCAATGTAAAAAGTGTCCAACTTGCCAGGCGCCTTCCATTTGAAATGAAGTGACAGCATCTACCATCCATGTTAAACAAACAAAAGGAGATTAATTCAATAAATATCTTTTATTAAAGAAAAACCAGAATATTGTTAAGCACCAAAACTGTATGTTGTTACATAGCATGTACAGGAAAAGAAAGATGATTGCAATACTTGGTGTACAAGTACTTAACTCTGAAGTCACGAGTGTAAAAAACATGAAATACAAAGCAGTATGATAATTACAATGCAGAAAAGTTGCACTAAAGAGCAAAAGGCAACAGTCAAAACAATTATTGGAGATATCAGAGTATTGCTATAAATGCTTGCTTAATTTTTTCTTTAAACTTTTAATACTTCAGAGTGTTAATTGAGCATATTTAAGTATTGTAAATTTGCAAGAGTTGGCATTTACAATACACTGTGCACACTGCCCATGTAATGTAACAGTGTTAAAGCCATCCTTGAAAGCCAAGCACAACGTGCTAGTGTTTTGCTTCTACCATTGTAATATTGCACAAAGCTGGAACTGGTTTGCCATTAAAATTTTCATTTGTCAGGAAGGATAAAAAACGTATCAGTTTCATTAGCCCTAATGGGCTTTTATTCATGCAAAATGATGTGTGGCCTTCAATTTTTTATTAATTATGTATTATGGTTTCAACATTGGCAATACATACAGTACAAATGAGAGAATCAATGAGACTGTGAGGAGTCCACCCAAGCTGAAGTCACTGTGTGGGTTGTACTGTCTACTCCTTTTGGTTCTTAAGGGAAAATGCCACCTTGTGATTGTATGGATACTCAAAACAAATATAATTAGTATTGGGAAAAGCTAGAATAACTCGTTACACTCTTTGATAGTTAACCATAAATCATGCAAGTTAAAAAAAAGCCCCAAACTTCCCTTGTTGAAACTGAACTCTATAACCAACACCTATGCCTTTTGTACATGTCTACATTATCACTTTCTCCTTGGTCCCTCCTTAACTCCCCCTAATCAGCCACTCTTAGTTATACCTGACTTAAAAAAAAACCCAAAACTTTCCTCTAACCCTCAAAACAAATGATTGCTTTGAGATTCAGTGTGATATAACATTGATATTTCAATATGTCAATCTCAGAGGTATTTTCTGTACATGCACCTTACAGTGTCATAATAAATGTACAAAGGGGAGAAATATTTATAAATTTGGAATTCAATTAAATTCCTCAAATACCAAGCTGTACACTTACTGTGGGCAAAGAGAAAATTTCAGAATGAACACATCTTTGAAATAACTCAATGAGCAAACATTTAACACACATACACAGGCACACACAGAATCCAGACTCCCTCTCACCTTTAAAAAATCTGTTTACATATATGATAGTTTAGGCAGCATTATAAACTCATTTTTTAGGAAAAACTTTTAAATTAGACTTTATTTATAGAATAAAAATACTGTTGCTTCATTTTACAAAGCAATTACGCAGAGATTTTTTTCATGTGCTTTAACTAAAGAGCACTTTGCAGCAAAGTTCCGAAGTAAGTCCTGCGTTGCTCAGCAGCACTACAGAAACGCAACCCGCTCGGACAGTAAGGTGCTTCTCCCTTCCTACCTCTCTGCCCTCGGAAATAAATCTTGCCAGTCAGTCCTCTGACCCTAAGCAGAGTTCTGCTATGTGAAGCAATAAATGGGGAATAAAATCTGTTTAAAACGCACATTTATATTAATTAAATTCAGTGCAAGAATTAGGCAAAACTTAAGGTTTCTGCTTTCACTATCGAATGGCTGCATGTTAACAATGAGTCTGACCGTTTTTAAATGTTTTACAACTGTTCAAAAAAGATTTTTTACAAGTAACCTGGTGAAATATAGGAAATTTCAACTCCCTGATAAGGCCTTTAAGGACCCATTAGTACTTTACAGGTTGATATCTGATGTTAAATACATAATAATGAAATTATAAAGATTAAAAAAAATCCTTATATTTAGTGAAAGAAACAACTTTTCTTAGGCTAAAAGCATTGACTTAAATATATATACATACTCAGTGAATGTAATTAAAAACTGGAGTCTTAGGGAATGTATAAAATTAAATTGTATTCATTGTATACTGGTCCCATGCAAACACAGAGGATGCTCCCCATTCACTTCTGTTCCACCGATACCAGAGTTTTGATTCTTCACGCCTGCTGTGGCCACAGCATGCTTTACAGAAGTGGCCACACCCTATGTTACCAGATACTGCCACCAAATTCAGCTTTGGAAAAACAAGACCTTTCCCCCTCTCATTATATGTAAAAGTGCTGAAAACTTTCTATGGTTTCATGTAAGAAAAGCCCCACATTCCCACTGTGGAAATACTCTACCTGATCACCTGTCCCAGGTGTGTCAAAGAGTCCACCTGAAAATGGATTTGAAAATTGCATTTTATAGAAATGTTTCCGTTTCACAATGCCGAATTAAGGAACCATTGTTTTTATGCTGCTCACAAACTCAGTAAGCCTATAAAATGTACATCAAACAAGCAAAACAACTGCTTATTTTTTAAAAATCCTCTTTAGCCAGGCATTTCCTCATACTACTACACTACAGTACCATTAGGATTTTAAACCATTAGTAATACCTTTTTTGTACATGCCACATGGGTTAGATACACATAATTTAAGTTGCATTAGAAGAAATATTTAAAATTGACATTCAAGTGAGCAGTAACATTAGCCTCAAAACATCTCCCAATCATCATCTACTTGTTTCCCTATTTTTAAATATGGTGCAGTCAAGACTAGATTGGTAGATTAACTTATATATGGTGTTAGGCACAAACAAGCAGCTGTTTGTGGATTCTTAAAATGGAAATGATACCTTATCAGAAATATAACTGTCAAATATTTAAAACCATATGAATAATACAGACAACTTTGGAACTGATATCATCTGTAAATACCATCATAACTAAACACATACAAATGCAATACTAAGGCCAAAGAAGCTTATCAGATTAGGGGCAAGAAAAAAGAAAGAATTTAACTATGCCTACGTAATTGTTGTTGGGTTGTGAAACTGCTTTAAAATTAAAATGAGGATTCAACTGGTCATCTCATCTTGATGGATAACCCAACCATAGTTATTTTAAATTTTAATACTATTTGTGAGAACTCTAAAAGGTTGATGACCTATGGTAACATGCAATTTTGTGGAAGAAGGAATCTGACCCTTGAAGGGAAGTGAATGTGCCAGACGAAGCTGTTTACCAGAAAATAAGCACAGCTGGCTGCTTTAACCCACTCATCTTCAAGCATGAGATAACCTCCACCAAGTACTACAGTGGAACGTGCTAAGAGCTGTGGGCACACCCCTACAAGGAATAGTGGAGTGTCTACCTACCCTCCATGACTTGCTGGAGACTTATTATAACATGGCTCAGTAAGACCGATTGCAGGGCATTTTTACAAGTGAGCCTGCCTGTCTTTTAAAGGAATCTCAGCAGTAACACTACATAAATGGGTAGCAATTCCCTCTAGACTTATGAGAGTTCTAGTGCGTTTTCTGTTAATTTAACACTATATCATCCAGTGTTTTCTAAATGTCACCGAAGAAAAAACAAAACATGTCAACAAGCATCCAAAGGCATAAAATTGATACATGATATTTTTAAGGTTTACAAATGTACTAAACATTTTTTCAACTACATTAACAATCAAACCAACCATTCTTTGGATTAAAAAACATGCTTAAATGCTTTACTGATGATGGTATACCGAAAAAAATACCTGCCTCCATTCCCCATCGTGGGATGAAGATTAGTTTTATATATTAGATCTGTATTTCTAATCTTCCCAGATGTGAGAATAGCGTTAGAATAAACCAATGTATTGTGCAAATGCCATACAAAAGCTCCCAGTCTTATCAATAAAAGTATTACCAATATTTAAGCAGAGAGGCTTTGTTTTATATAATCTGTAGCTGGAAAATTTCCTCCATAATTATTTTGAAGAAAATAACTCTTTAAAATGACAAAGATGTATGCATTTCCTTTTTACTCTGAGATAGACCAATTCATCGGGGCTGTTACACTGAGACTGCTTTCTGAGTCTAGGCCAGAGAATTACTGCCTCATAAGAAATAAAAGTTCTTTTTGGTACTTTAGTCCTTAACTCCCTTCACAAAAGGCCAAGAGCTGTCTTATGAAGAACTACACTCTACAGAGTACTGTCTGTTATGGAACTGGGCCTTCAGGACTCCATCACTGCAAAATCAGCACCTAGAGTTACTGTTTAAAAATTTAGTGACAAAGGCTCTCTCCCACAATTCCACTCGAAGCATGTGAAGACAGTAAAATGCCAGCTAAGGAGACTTTTCTATAACTTTCTTTGCATATTTGTTGAACACTGAGCACACATTTTTTCACTGTGGAGCATAAAAATAAAAACTTAAATGGTGCATGATAAAGAGACTTAAGATCTGCATCCCTATTACAGAATCGTGATTTTTGATTCTCAATAGGAAAGTCATGTTGAATTATAGTAATCAAGCAATAGTTCAAACAAAAAGACTAAAAATAATTTGAAATATTTATTGCTTCTCATAAACAAAGCTGCACATAAAATTCAAACTATTATAAATTCACAATTATGAAGAGCTATTTAAAAGCACGGGAATTTTTTCTTTGAAAACTTACAAAGTGTAAGAGTGCGTGGTCTTCTAAAAATATGCCATGTTAAATGTATCATATTGTGGTAAACACATGAACAGATGTGTCTCCATAGTTATATATCTTTCCAGATGTTGTTTAACATCTTTATGAAAATTCCTTTGGAGATCAGTAATGTGGAAATTTTCATCAGATATATTTCTCTCTGATTTTCTTTCAATTCCTGTCCTACAGCTATCAAGATGAACTTCTTTTTCAGTGTCACACTATTTATATACGCTGATATGGAAGAAGCTCTACAATTTTCAAGCGGATGACTGACCTACTCACTGCAGTCCCAATACAGCTCACAGTAGACCTCTGTCAACCAGTGTTCTTCCAGCTCACAGTGACCACTACCTCTACTGGCCACCACAAGTATGTAAGTGGGTGGACAGGAAGGGAAGGTAGTTTTAAAAAAACAACCACCCAAGAATCTCCTTGAAAGGCCTTTTCTTCACTGTAGTCAGGAGCATCCACATCTAACACTCCACCATCTATTGGAATGATTGGAAAAGTGATAACTTGCCAATTGTGCTTCCTTTTTTTTCACACCACTGAGCCAATACATTTTGGATCTAATGGAATCCAATTGTGGACCCAAGTGCTTAAAATTTGTTTTCCAAAAGAGTATGAATCAATCTTCAACTGCAGATATTTTTCTTTCTGTTGAGTCACCTGTTTACAAACAAAATAATAAAGTGCATTATGAAAGGACAACCTATTAAAGGAAAGTGTGTATATATGCTTTCTCATACTTTTGCAATATCCAGAATGAACACTGATATTTTTTCCTTATAAATGGCCACTTACACAGCCAGTGTACGAGACTCTTAAAAAAAAGGATATGCTTGTATTCAAAAAGCAACAAAAACTTTACATACGGATATTGATCTCTGTTAAAAGGTTGTATGTTATTTTCATTTTTATTCCTTTTACCCTAACATTTATGTCAAAGAAAAATACAACCTAAGAATAGTTGCCTCATAAACTGCCAGCGTAATAACTATTAAATGACATCTTTAAAAATCACTAGGGGACAATTTCTGTTATATTGACACTTAAAGAATAGAATTAATACTAGTTTTTAAATGGATGTTTACCAGGACTTTTAAAAATTCAAAATAGTTGTGTTTGAAATCTATGTGCTTACCTATGGCACAGAGCATTTATATAAAAGGCCCACTTATCAGATGAAAGCTGACAATGCACAGGAATAAAGTATTGGGCTGACCAAAGAGTCTGTTTAGTTTTTTTCTGTAAAATAAAAGACACATTCTTCACTAATAACTTTATTGATTTGGATATTTTGAGTACGTCAGCTGTCTCCTATGTCGTATAACATTGACTGTTCTCAATTATGTCTCAATCTGATCACCATCAACTTCAATGCACCATGGTGCACTGTCCAGGAAGAAATCTCCAGCACAAAACTTCACAAACCACTTTTGACGTGTTCAAATAGTCGGAGCACCTTCTCCACACACTGCACAAATCTTTTTCTTTTTTTGCTTTTTCAGTTGCTTTTTACCTTTCTTGAAATAAGAAAGCATAATATGCTGAAACTGTTATTTTCTTCCATCTTCAATATTAAACAGAATTTATCAATTTGTTAAGTTTTTTAAATAAATGCACGCTGATATGACAGCTGTCACAACACAATCTAACAAAATTGCTTCAAATTAAGATAAAGATAACTAAGTGCTACTAGAGCCATACTATGAGGAAAAAACCAATTGACCTTTTTGGCCAACCCAGTACTAACTTATTGTATAGACTTACATTATCCAATACTGTAACTACCTATGTGTGGCTACTGAGCACTTAAAAATGTGACAGTGTGACTAAGAAGCTGAATTTTTAATTTTATTTAAATTAAAACCTGAAGTAGTGTAAAGTATTTGTCCACTAAATATAGTTTTGTTTTGATAGTACATTTCACTTTAACCACTGATTATTTATCATCCAAACTGAGATGTGCTACATTGTAATTTATACTAGTAAGTATACAATACAAGATAGATTTTGAAGACTCAGGACAAAAGAATGTAAATTACATCAAATTTTTTATATTCAAAACATCTTGAAAGATACTGTTTTTGAATATATCATATAAAGTATTAGTAAAATCTATTTCACCCATTTTTTTTTACCTTTTTAAAATATGACTGTTTAAAATATGACTTCTAAAATCTTACCTGTGGCTCACTATGTATTTCTATTGGACAACGTCATTATAATGACTTCATAAATTTAAGGACCCCACAGGAAACAAAACAGAAACTCAATAAAAAGTCTATCTAATCTGCAAATTTCCTTATGTTTAGAAATGCCCTTTAAGGACAGTATTACCTATAGTTACCTATGAAAAGAGTAGAATGGGGAATCTTCTTGTTTCACTTCATGAAGTTTTGAGAAATTAGCTCGTCAAAGAAGTATGAATTACATTAATGATTTAAAATCTCTAAGAATGATGCTAATTAAAATAAGAAATACAAATTATAGCCTTCTAAGCTATCTGCAGGGAAGTATCTACAAGTCCAGAACCTTTAAAAAGGATTTCCCGGGAGCACACAACAGGCAGTGAAATACCGCTCCTCTGCCTCCACCTGCTCCACGTGTGGGGAGTACACCCTGTCTACTGATTGTCTGGAAGTGTTTCACTGTTTCTCTTAATATTATACTACATACACCAGCCATGAAAAATACTGTCAAATAAAGAAAAGCTTTAGACAATTTTGAAATTAGTATTTATCATGAACATATTCTTAACATCTGATATACAGCTAAATTAGCAGCCGAAGCTACAAATAACAGCCCAGCCACTTGAATATAGGAACTACTGCTGCAGTGTCTATGTGTTTGGGCAGGATCTGGTGGAATGGAAGAAGACAAACGAGAATGGGCTGGCCTCAGCAACTGCTGGCAGGCCATGTACCCGAACTGGGCCACTGTAGGCAACTGTAATAAAAGGACTAAAAAAACTCATCTATGTGAAGGCCCCACTGTGGACCAACCAATCAGCACTAAGATGGTAGTGTCAGGCACAGGCTGAGGAGCTAGCACACAGAGAAGCTCACTGAGGAGCAGGACACAAGGCAGTAGGTGGCACGCACTGTAATGTAGGAGACAATCTACAAATATCCAGAGGGGAAAGGATTCCCAGTCAAACAGCTGGGTGTCTGGACAGAAACACAAAAAGTAGACACACCAATATATTTACATCCCTCTGCAAAGCACAGTGCACATATGTACAAGCACAAATGCTTTGAAATTATCTGAGGATCTAAAAAGAGTAAGTCCTACAGACTAACTGTTAATTAGGACCTCTATAAATAAGGCTCTTGGGAAAGAGGACACCAAAAGCCCAAGACCCATGGGAGGACCATGGTACTGTGGAATGCCGGCTCCGGCACATTAAAGATAATACACAACGACTTCCCAAGAGGAATATGATTTTTTTCACCCATTTTGTTAAACTACTGATCTTTGCAGATGCTGCTGGGGAGAGGTGAAATTGGGAGTGTAGAAGAGGAACATTCTCTTGATGAACCCATGTCCAAAACAAACACGTAAAACTACTTTTAGTAATGTTTGATGTCCAAAATAGTATATTTGAACATGTAATCAATATAAAAATTAATGAGTTATGTTTTTTGTATTAAGTCTTTAAAATATAGATGTATTCCTCCATATACATCAGTTGTATTTGGTCAGAATCCTAGGGAGTAAAGGCCAGGAATCTACACTTTTAATAAGCTTTCCAGGTAATCTCAAGCATGTTTAAGAATTAACTGTGCTAATGAATAAGTTTATTACTCCTTTCCTTACTCCCTCCAGCACTGAGTCTTCCACCTTTTGGTGAATGTTGTAAAGCTATATACTCTTTAATATATGTAATTAGCTTATTAAAATATACTGCAGTGTAACTCTCCATTACCTTAGGAAAATGCCAAATGTGTAACCAATACCCAACTGGGGTACTCAGTAAGGTATGTGTGTGTATCTATATACATGTAATTTTTATATTTATGTTAACTGCAACTGTAACTAAATAATGCACTAACTGTAATAAACTTGTTTTAAAGGCTTAGAAAGCTAAATAATCAGATAATACAATTACTTTTCTAGACTGATCTTTAAAAATTCCTTTGTGGGAAGCTACTAAGACATCAAAATTCAATATGTATAAGTTTGTAATCAAAATACTTCGATTAGAAAAAGCCTTTTCTGTGCTTTACAGCTAGAATAAGACATCCTGTTATTCAAATAAGACTATCTTCTTTACTTGGGATAAAGCTATACTGCAGAATTTTTAGTGAGCCGGATGTAAAAAACAGCATTTACATAACAGTATCTTTGAAAAGTGCTTTTCCATTAAGTTTCTAGAAACTATAGAAGTAAAACCTGAAGTTTACAAATTTATGACTTAACTACAATTAAACTGTATAGTTAATAATAAACCTCAGACTCAGTAAAATATAACAGACATCATTATACAATATATAAGCTGTGTTATCAAATGCTACTGAAGAAAGAAAGACCATTTACTTGCTAGTTTTCCCATTCTGTGCAAGGCAAAGTCTCCTCTTCATCCTCTGACTCGGGGGATGCTTCTTTGATTCTTCGAAGAGCTTCATGGATGCTCCGTGTTAAAGGGTCTGTGTCAGGCAGCAGCGTGAAGGATTCTCTCAAAACTTCCTTCTGCACCTTCTTCAATTTTACCCCCTTCCTTATTTGTGCCAAGATATTATTACTATCATCTTCATCAGGAAAAGGAGGCAGAGTTCGCTGTTCAACTTTTTTCAGATGAAAACTACCACGTTTCAAGGAAGCTAGCACCTCATCCATAGGTGAGCTCACTTTAGAAAAAGAAAGAGAACAATTACAGTTAGGATCGCACTTAAATTACAGTATAACCTCCAGACTTTAGGACTGTGATACCCCATGACATTGGAAAAACCATCTATAAAATGGGCCATGAAGAAGTGTGAACAGAAAAGATTGCCAAAGCACAGGAGATCTATTAGGCTTATAAAAAGAAATCCTAAGACTCAAGTTCCATGTCAGGTATAATTTGGCATTAGCACGCATGAGGCCTCCAAAAGTTTCTGTAATGCAACAGCCCAATCGAAATTCAGACAGTGACTGGGTTTCAACACGTTCAATTTTTAAAAATTTAATTTTGGTTTATTATAGTGACTTGTTTTCATTTAGTTGTTTTACACATAAAATTCTACTTGGGTTATAGTAAAAATATTTTACAGCATAGTCTCTCAGATTAAAATGAAACATGCAAAATGTTTTATATGTTCTCCTTATGCAAACAAGCTAAAGCTCCTTAAGGGACAGGATTATTCTGTTCTTTTCAAAAATAGCTTTTAGGCATAAATGACATGCAAGAAATTGTACATATTACTCCCTGTTCTTCTTCGCTTCTTTATACAAAAAGTGTACAAAGGTCATCAGTGAACACGTGACCAAGTGTTACACCATCCTGCTAACGTCGTCATCCTGATGTGACGGTTCTGACCAGATGGCTTAAGCTTTCCGAAGTGAATACCTTTTTTGTGTTTCCAAAGTTTAAAACCAGACTTTCTTCACAAAAGGAGCCACATACTAAATATTACCAAATACATCAAAAATCACTTCAGAAGATATATTTTTAAAAACACATGTAACAGCTAAAGGTACACATTTTTGTGTTTGTACACATTTACTGATGCGGGTTGGTAAGAATTCTGCCTTGCTGTGACCCTGAAAACCTACCTGCTATCAAATAATGTCCAAAAATAAAAGAGAATTTTAAGCTTTGTAAGATCCCATGAAATAAAAAATCCTTTGATTATGTTCTGCTTTATTCAACAGACATGGAATCTCTTTATAACTCACCTCTCCTTCTCTGCAAACCTTCAGCAGTCTTTTTGAGCTTCTTCCTGGCACTGACCAGCTGGCTACTATCAAAGAGGTGTGCTGAAGGGGCACTCGCAGACTTCGGGATCCTCTTCTCGGTCCCCTCCGTTCTAGGCAGACCTGTCTCCAGTGTCTCTGGGACACTACTGTCCTTAGCAACAGGCAGAGGTGGTGGTGGGGGGGGAGGTGGGGGAGGTGGTGGTGGGGGAGGTGGTGTTGGAGGAAGAGGTGGTGGGAGTGGATCTGTGGTACCAGAACCTGGTTCAGGGTCATTATTATTCAAAAGTGAAAGAGAAACAGTGGGAGACAGTTCCGAGGTAACACCACTGAGAGGTAATGAAGTGTCTTCAAGTTGTACTAATGAAGTATCTTCGAGCTGTATGAGGCTTTGGGCTTCTGTTTTCTCTGATGACCCAAGCTTGCCTCTTCCTTCCTCTACCTCTTCATTCTTCTCTTCTACTTGCAGCACTCCTGGTACAGAGTCACATTGGTCCTCGCAGGGCACAGGACTGGTGGCACTCCTCCTTCTTGCATGAGCCAGTCGCAATCTGGTTGATTTAAGTATAACTTGACCCGGGTACCTCTAAAAAATCAGAAGTTATCATAACTGGTTAAATTGTATTCAAACAATTTATGAACAAACGGCTATTTTCTCCCTTAAATGAAAGATATTATTTGGAAATTTTGTAATTTTCAGGGAAAATTCTTTAATATATACAGAAAACCAGAGTACTTTTCAAACAGTTATGACCAAACTATTATTTCTTTATTATCAAATTCTTTATCAAGGTCTTGTATCCTCTTATTGATTTAAGCAACTATTCAAAATTACCATGATTACAAAAAGGTCTTTACTGCATAAGTATGCATTTAGATGAAAATAATAGCAATGTAAATTATGCAACATAAATGATGTCAATCACACAAATATATATGCATAAAGCTAAGGAACTAATTATTAGTTTCTTAAATATATTTCCAACTGCTTACAGATAAAATTTTTTGGAATAGTAACTGACATACAGGACTCTAATGCTATACTTCTACTATAGTGAAATGCATTGAGTTAATACATTTACTTAACTCAAGGCTTATCCTTATATTAAGGGCTAGTTCATCTATGGCCCCTCCCCCTTTTACTATAATACTAAGAGGACTTTATCAAAAGCTTCCTTCACTTCTAAGATGATCCCTCACCACAGACAGTTGAAGTAAGGCTCCTGAGCACCTTAATAACTAAAATCACTCAGCTTACACACAGTTAAAAGGAAACATTTAGCTGCTCTGATATCAGTGTCCAGAGTCATGGGTCAGCCTGGTAAGGAAACTGCTGAGGCATTTCTCAGGTATACTGATCCACCCTCTATTTCTGTCACTGGACATTTGTATAGATTATTACCATTTGTATGAAATGAAGTTGGTTGTTAACTAATTATTTTTATAAAGCTCAAGAGGAATCCAGGCTTCCAGAGGCCTTGACCATTCATTCTCCTTATACTACTACACTGAAGTGGTAGGCCAAGGGTCACAAGAATATTAATTCTGGAAACAACCAGAGGAAAGGTAGCTATGTAATAAAACCACTAATTTAAAAACATAAAAGGACTGATATAATTGTTTTCTAAATAACAAAGGGGAAAACTAAGTTTTTCTCATACAAATAAATTCACAATAGGAGTATGTATGTAGTAATGAAAAACAATACAATGATCATACTTATGTTACCTGTTTAAAAGTTCGAAGTCTATCCAGTGTTCTTTGTCTTTCTTGGCTAACCCAGGCACTTTTTCTTTCTTCTTCATCATGTAATTTTTCTCTCTTCTGGTAAGAAAATTAATAGTAATTTCATTATGATGTTTCACATTTCTTTTTATTGGTAACAGGAAAAAAGAAGAGTATTCTCCCAGGATATTAGTAATCTGGATCATTCCAAAGAATGATACATTAAACAAAAAAATTTTTTTTAATTTATTTGTTTTTGGAGAGAGGAAAAGGAAGGACAAAGAGAGGGAGAGAAACATCAATGTGTGGTTGCCTCTCATGGGCCCCCCTACTAGGGACCTGGCCTGAATCCCAGGCATGTGCCCTGACTAGGGATTGAACCCGTGACCCTTTGATTTGCAGGCCACCACTCAAATTCACTGAGCCACATCAGCTAGGGCTAAACAAAATATTTTATTTTTTGTATTTACTCCCAATTAAAGATGTTGATTCTGTAAAATAGAATAAAATCTTTTAACTAAAGAATGTTTCATTTTGGGGGTTATGGCTTAACCAATTTTAGTATGAAATACTTATAGCTGCTATATTCTAACTCAAATAATGGATCTTAAAAATAAAATCAGCAACCACTTGGTCAGTAATTTACATATTACAAATTAGTTCAACCAATATAGCTAGCAGTTAGGGGGGGAAGAGAAGTACTTCCAGCACTATACATGAATCATTTGAATGAACTATCTCAACTTACAGTTGACATTTATCTGCACAAAAGTTAAATTTTTTTCTTGTGTTCCTGAATCAACTATAAGTTGTCTAACCTTTCTTCCATTTGTCTGCTTTTTCAAATTCAATTCTCCATTATTCTCTTTTCTGGTACCTCTTTCTTTTTTTCCACCAACTTGTCCTGGACAATATAAATTCTGATGGCGGTTTACTGCTATGTTTGCCTTGGATGCTTATATCAAAATCTAAAGGATTACTTGAATCTTCAGACTAAAGTGTACATGATTTTTTCAGGAAACCCTTCTACATAGTGATCAAGTGGTACAGTGACTAGATTTCTAGAGTAAAAAAAGATTTTTTATGGATATCCAGGCAAAAAAATCAAGTCTCCTAAGCAGGTATAGATTGGGAGAGGTTACTTCAGGCCTCTCTATTGCAACAGTAAATGCTACAAGACAGTGTGGTAAGAGTGTGGTGAGAGTGTGGTAATGTCTCCAAAATTTAGATGAAGAGGAAATATAACAGCATCATCCAGCCAAATTGTCCTTTATGTATAAAGGAAACACAAGCATTCCCAAAACACACCAGACTAAAAAAATATAGCAACCACGAAACTTTCCTGAAATAGTATCTTAATGAAATCTAATCGTCTCCAAGATGAATCAAACTAAACCCAGGAAAAGTTAAGTTGTGGTGGGGATTATTTACTGGATGGTGACAGAGGCAACCCAAAGTGGGTGCATGGTAACATTCTGTTTATCAGTCTAGGTGCTGGTTATATAGGCATATTCATCTTGTGAAAATTCTTCATGTTATATAATTATGAGCAATAGACTTTTCTGTATGTATATTATGTACATATTATGCTTCAAAAATCAATAAAGGGTTTTCATAACAAAGTATTTTTTAAAAAAGATAAGAACAGACAATGATTAGTCAGGGCACATATCAGAGCCTGAAGAAAGTAGGTAGTATTAAAAGAAGCTATCATGAGCAAAATAACTAAAAAAGTTCTGATCAATTTCTATAAACTACAGCTTAAAAGCATGTATTCCAGGAGTGCTTTCTTTTTATTTTTCCCCTTTTTAAAAAATCCTCAACCAAGAATATAAACATTTATTAATTTTAGAGAGAGAGGAAGGGAGAGAAGAGAGAAAAACACAGATGTGAGAGAGAAACATCAGTCAGTTGCCTCTCATGTGTGCTCTGACCTGGGATTGAACCTGGACCCTTATGGGTTGTACAGGATGATGCTACAACCAACTGACCCATCCAGTCAAGGCACATGTGTACTTTCTTGAAGTGAAACTCATGAATTATGAATGCATGTGGTTACATAAAACAAGAATGCATTTTTTAATGGGAAGATCTGATTTGTTTCCTGACCACCATTTCCTTTGTTTACCCAAAATGTTTGAGCTTAAAAAAAAGTAATAAGCAAGTAATGTTACATTTATAACTATTGCTTTAGAGCTTACAATCAAATATTAAACTTCCATAATCTTACTTACATATTTAATTTGCAAAGATTTCTAGAAGAAATTTTTGAAACAATATTAGGCTAACATCTAGGGATCTACATTTTAAATAATCTACCACCCAACTGTTGAAAAAGGTGGTATAAAGCCAGCATGGAAAAACAATGATTTATCCTAATCTAAGCCAAGTTTCACTCTCCACTATCTATACATATTAAAGAGGACTAGATAATTAAAAATTCATTCTCCCACCCAATGAGGAATTCCACCCAAAGCTGGTGTTAGGCAAATGACATTACACATACGACATTCATCTTTGAGATTCCCCCAAGTATTCATTTTCTTATTTTTACTCTTCTTTGTCACATAAAACTCTTTGAGAAAGGATTTAATATTCATTTTTAAAAGATTTTATTCACTTATTGATAGAGGGGAAGGGAAAGAGAGAGGAAGAGAAACATCAATGTACGGTTGCCTCTCATGTATCCCCCACTGGGAAGTGGCCCGCAACCCAGGCATGTACCCTGACTGGGAATCGAACTGCGATCCTTTGGTTCGCAGGTCCGCAGGTCCGCACTCAATCCACTGAGCTACACCAGCCAGGGCTAATATTCCTTTTTAAAGTAATTAGTTATGCCATCCACGAAAGTATTAGCCTTTTATCAGAAGCCCAAATCTTCATGTAATAAGAAACAAATTCTAAGGAACAAACCTTCATGTAATAAGGAACAAATAGCAAGCTGATAGTGTAGGTGCTGATGGTCATAGTAGAGGGCATTCTGACACATGTGTTCTGCTAAGTCTAACCTTCCTTATCAACCAGTTTCTGACCCATGAAAAGAGTAAAAAACAGAATTGAAATAATTAATTTACCTATTTCTAGCTGCTAAGAAAAAGAAGAATCATATGATCTCACCTTTAACAGGATCCTAAACAACAAAACAAACAAGCAAGCAAAATATTACCAAAGACATAGAAATACAAAACAGGCTGACAGGGACCAGAGGGGAGAGGGGAGAGAATCACAGGGGAAAAGGGGAAGGATTCACAGGAACAAGTATAAAGGTCACATGGACAATAAGTAAGGTGGGGGGTAGAAATGGGAGGGAGGTGGGGAGCACTGCGGGGGGGGGGAAGGGCTGGGAATATAAGACAGAAAACTGTACTTGAACAATAATTAAATAAAAAGAAAGTGATATGAAAAAAAACAAAGAAGGGTAGGGTCAAGGGTGGGAAGTGGGGATGGCTGACGTGGTGGGGAGTGATAGGGGAAAAACTGAGACAACTGTAGCTGGTCAACAATAAAACAACTATAAATATTTAAAAAATAAAATAAAATAAAATGAATTGAAATAAAATAAAATAAGAAAAAGAAGACTCAAACAGTTAATGGGTAGTTTGGCTACTTTCATGTACTTAATATAAAAAGTAAGGGGCTTCAGCTAACATGTGCCAAAATAAGCTTAAGTGATAATATAGACAAATTTGGCCCTGTGTGTTACACTGAAGAAAACTTTTAAGCAAACATATATAGTGATGTGGTCATGTCATCACTACTACTGTTTAATGAAATATAAATCAATGGTGTTGACTCACCTAAGATGTGTCTCAAAGGACTACTATCAGAATAATATACTGCAGGCATGACGAGGTACAAAAAATACCAGGAATGGAAGGTTTTAAAAAAAACTAGTAATGCCAATGCAGGGGCACACTGCCAATAGAGGAGAACTTCTTCAACTTGACAAACAACACTAACAAAAACCCTACAGCTAATACCATCCTTAATGGTGAGAAACTGGAAGCTTTCTTGTTGAAAACATGAAAAGACAGATGTTCCCCTCTGACCACTCCTTTCCAACACTGTATTAGAAATCCTAGCTAATGCAAAGAAAAACAAAAACAAGTATACAGACTGGGAAAGAAGATATAAATCTCTTTCACTTGCAGGAGACATCACTATCTACACAGAAAATTTGAAAGAATTGACACAAGAAAAAAAAAAGAAAGGAAAAAGAAAACTCCTGGAAATAGAAAGTGATTCTAGAAAAGTTGCAAGATACAAGGTTGACATATAAAAGTCAACTGCTTTCCAATGTACCAGTGAAGAACTGGATTTGAAATGAAAAACTACTTACATGTTATAACACACACACACACATACACACACACACACACACACACACACACACACGGAGAGAAGGGGAGGGGAAGGAAGAGGGGGGAGGAGAGAGTAAAGGAAGGACTTCCAGGAAGCCCAAGAAGCTCGGAGAGTCCCAAAGAAGTTGGACCCAAGGAGGAACACACCAAGGCACATCATAATTACATTACCTAAGATTAAAGATGAGAGACTCTTAAAAGCAACAAGAAAAAAAGGAAAGAGTTACCTACAAAGGAATTCCTGTAAGACTAACAGCTGATTTCTCAAAAGAAATCTTGCAGGCAAAAGGTGCTGGAAAGAAGTATTCAAAGTCATGAAAGGGCAAGGACCTACATCTAAGACTACTCTGGATAGCAAAGCTATCATTCAGAATGGAAGGGCAGATAAAGTGCTTCCTAGATAAGTTCAAGTTAAAGGACGGCATCATCACCAAGCCCTTATTATATGAAATGTTTTTTTGTCCTCCCCCCCATTATATGAAATGTTAAAGGGGCTTACCTAAGAAAAAGAAGATGATAAAAATATTAACAGTAAAATGACAACAAACTCACAACTATCAACAACCAAACCTAAAAAACAAAAACACTAAGCAAACAACTAGAACTGGAACAGAAGCAGAGAAATACAGACCACACGGAGGGTTACCACTGGGGAGGGAGGAAAGGGGAGAATGGAGGAAAAGGTACAAGGAATAAGAAGTATAACTGGTAGGTACAAAATAGAGAAGGGAGGTAAAGAATAGTATAGAAAATGTAGAAGTCAAAAGAAATTCTATGTTCAACCCATTGACATGAACTAAAGGAGGGGAATGCTGGGGGGGGCATGATGCAGGGTAGAGGAGGATAAAAGGGACAACAATGGGGAAATGATAATAGCATAATCAATAAACTATACTTTAAAAAAGAAAAAAATTTACGTACAATTTTTAATTTTTATTTCTTTAGTTTATTGATTTTTAGAGAGGGGAAGGAAGGGACAAAGAAAGGGAAAGAAACACTGATGTGTTAGAGTTATACTGATTGGTTGCCTCTCATATACACCCAACTGGAGACCTGGCTCAAAACCCAGGCAGGTACTCTGACTGCGTATTGAACTCTGGTGTCCTTTTGTTCTGCAGTCTGATACTCAATCCACTGAGCCACATCAGCCAGGATAGAATACAAATTAAATAAAACAAATTTAGGTACAGTATCTATATGAAACTATAAAACTCTTATAAAAAATCAAATAACTATATAAATGGAGATATATTCCTTGTTTATGGATAGATAAGACTCAGTGTTGTTACAGTGTCTGTTATTCCCAATTTGATCTACAGATTCAATGCCATCTTAGTCAAAACCCCAGCTGCGTATTTTATGGTTACTGACAAGCTGATTCTAAAGTTTCTTTACAGAGGACTTTCAGTCAAGATGATGCTGTAGGAAGATATGGCTCACCTCTTCATACAACCACATCAATATTACAACTTAAATACAGAACCATCACTCAGAACCATCAGAAACTGAGTTGAATGGCAGTCTGACAACTATGGAATTAAAGAAACTACATCCATCCAGACTGGTAGAAGGGGCACAGACTCAGAACTGGCTGGTCCCACAACCATGTGTGGTGGATAAAAATTCAGGAGTGACATCTCAGGAGGAAGAAGTCCCATCCCCAAACAAGGTCCCCAGCCCAAGAATGTAAGTCCCCACAACTTCAGGCTGCAAAACCAATGGGGATTGAGTTGGTGGAAGAAACTTCTCAAGCTCCAGGCAGTTGCTCTTAAAGAGCCCACATGTGGACTTACTCAGACTCACTCCCTCTTAACTTCAGCAATGGGGTAGTAGCTTGTAAGGCACCAGTAGCATATTTGGAGAAACTGAACTGTCTGTGATCAAGGCAAGCAGAGGCCAATGCCCCTTTTCTAAACACTCCCTGCACATAGCCACAGAGCTGGCAAGCTGGTGCCATGTCTGAGGCTCCATCAACCTGGCTAACACTGTTTGACCCACCTGGGAGATTCACAGAGACTCTATCCCATCCAATTTATGGGCCCATCCAAGCAGCTTTTCCATATGAATGGCTGGTCTAGGCTTGTGCTTCACAACTTCCTAAATCCTCTCAAATGAGGAAGGGCTGCTCTCAGTGAGCCCCAGGCCCAGCACCAGCAGCAGTCAGCCTCGATTTTACAGCTTGGCTATGCTTGGGTATCTCCAAGCCTAGCACAAGTAACAGTCACCTCAGACTGCTTTATAGCTCAGGAAGGGTGGCCCCAGGTAAAGCACAGGTGGAGGCTGACCCTGGCCTATTTTACCTGGGAAACCCCAGGGCCAGTGCATCCAGTGGACAGCTACAGAGCAGATCGCATCAGAGCACTATGATCCTGCCTTTGCATAGCTTATCCTCCATGGAGGATGGAGGCTGGTGGTTAGCAGTCACAGCCAGTCCTTGCATCTGACTGATCCGGGTAAATTTCTCCTGTTGATCTCATATAGCAACTGAGGCTAAACTACAAGAGGAGGGTGTAATCAGCCCACACAAAAGGCATAGCTAAGTACTCAGCTTGATAATAGGGGAGACCACGCAACTGAACCTTACAAGGTACCTACTACATTAGGCCACACTACCAAGTCACACAGTCAAAGCAGCTCTACTGGATACATAGAAACACAGGGAGGCTACCAAAACTAGGAGACAAAGAAACATGGCCCAAATAAAAGAACACATCAAAACTCCAGAAAAAGAGCTAAATGAAACAGAGATAAACAATCTGTCAGGTGCCAAGTTCAAAACACTGTTTATAAGGATGCTCAAAGAACTTAGTAAGGACCCGAATAGCATAAAGAAAAGATCCAGTCAGAAACAAAGGATATACTAACTGAAATGAAGAACAATTTACAGGGCAACAACAGTAGAGTGGATGAAGCTGAGGATCAAATCAATGATTTGGAACATAAGGGAACAACAACAAAAAAACCCAACAAGGACAAGAAGAAAAAAGAATCCAAAAAAATTAAGACAGTATAAGCAGCCTCTGGGACAACTTCAAGAAATCAACATTTGCATCATGGGGGTACCAGAAGGAGAAAAGAAAGAGCAAAAAGACAGACTGGAAATCTATCTGAAAAACATAATGAAAGAAAACTTCCCTAAAAATAATGAAAGAAATAGACATGCAAGTCAAGGAATCACAGAGTTCCAAACAAGATGGATGCAAAGAGGCCCACTTCAAGATACATCATTATTAAAATGCCAAAGGTTAAAGATAAAGAGAAAATCTTAAAAGCAGCAAAAGAAAAGCAAATAGTTATCTACTGGGGAGTTCCCATAAGACTTCCAGCTGATTTCTCTAAAGAAACTTTGCAGGCTAGAAGCGATTGCCAAGAAATATTCAAAATCATGAAAAGCAGAGACTTACAGCTAAGATTGCTCTATCCAGCAAAGCTATCATTTAGAATTGAAGCACAGATAAAGAGCTTCTTAGGCAAGAAAAAACTAAAGGAGTTCACCATCATCAAACCCCGATTATATAAAATGTTAAGGGGAGTTACTTAAGAATTAAATCCATGAACAATAAAATGGCAATAAGTACATACTGATCAATAAATGAATCTAAAAACTAAATTAAGCAAACAAGAAGAACAGAGACAGATTCAGAAGAACAGAGACAGATTCATTGATGCAGAAAACATTTTTATGGTTACCAGATGGGAAGAGGGTATGGAGAATGGTTGAAGAGGTGAGAGGATTAAATATAAATAGGTAGTTACAGAATAGCCATGGGGGGGGACTTCCACCAAGATGGAGGCATAGGTGGAAACACTGTGCCTTCTCCCACAACCAAGTTTGGATACAACAAAAGTTTTGGTGAACTACCACACATCCAGGAGCCAGAAAACCGAATTATATGGAAGTCCGACAGCTACGAACCGTTCAACGAGGACGGTAAGAGGCAGAACCAGCAGCAGAGCTGGGTCAGCCAGGGCAGATCTAGGAGCGCAGGCAGCCCGGACCTAGTCGGGGTGCGGAACAGACTGACCAAGGTCGCACACTCTCGCGCAGTGAGACGGACCACGCAGGCCCCAGGGGGCAAACCCAGTGGTGGAGGGCTGACAGCGGTGGCACACCCGCGTGCCAAGGAGTGGGGCGCGTGGCCCTGGTGACGGTGGTGGCTGCGGTGCTGGTGGGGGTCGCGGCGGGCACTGGAGAGAAGCCATTGTCCCTCTTTGACCCCGCCCCCACATACAACGTCACAACCCAGCGACTGAGTTGCCCTGCTCTGGTGAAAACCTAGGGCTCCGTTCCTGCTACTTAACAGGCACAAATAGCCCAAAGGATGGCTCAAGAAGAACTCAAAGTCCCAGAGCCAATAACTCTAAGCGACCAACAGATTGCCAGGCTCTCAGAAGCCCAATTTAAAACACTATTTATTAGGATGCTCACAGAATTGGTAGAGTACAGTCACAAATTAGAGAAACATATGAAGGCTAAACTAATTGAAATGAAGGGAGATGTCCAGGAAACCAATAGTGATGGAAAGGAAACTGGGACTCAAATCAATGGAGTGGACCAGAAGGAAGAACAAAACATCCCACCAGAAAGGAATGAAGAAATGAGAATTCAAAAAAATGAGGAGAGGCTTAGGAACCTCCAGGACATCTTTAAACGTTCCAACATCCGAATTATAGGGGTACCAGAAGGGGGAAAGAAACAGCCACGAGTGGAAAACGTATTTGAACAAATAATAAAGGAGAACTTCCCCAGTCTGGCAAAGGAAATAGACTTCCAGGAAATCCAGGAAGCTCAGAGAGTGCCAAAGAAGTTGGACCCAAGAAGGAACACACCAAGGCACATCATAATTACATTAGCCAAGACTAAAATGAAGGAGAGAATCCTAGAAGCAGCAAGGGATAAGGGGACAGTCACCTACAAAGGAGTACCCATCAGACTGTCAGCGGATTTCTCAAAAGAGACCTTACAGGCAAGAAGGGGCTGGAAAGAAGTATTCCAAGTCATGAAATCCAAAGACCTACAGCCAAGATTGCTTTATCCAGCAAAACTTTCATTTAGAATGGAAGGACAGATAAAGTGCTTCTCAGATAAGGTCAAGTTCAAGGAGTTCATCATCACCAAGCCCTTATTATATGAAATGCTAAAGGGACTTATATAAGAAAGAGATGATGAAAAATATGAACAGTGAAAGGACAGCAAACGCACAGTTATTAACAACCACACCTAAAACAAAAGCAAACCAAGAGGACAGCTAGATCAGGAGTGGAACCATAGAAATGAAGAACACATGGAGGGTTAGAAACGGGGGTGGGAGGAGGAGAAGGGGGGAGAAGGCACAGAAAATAGCATAGATGGTAGGGAGGGTGAGAATAGTGGGGGAAATATAGAACCTAAAGAACTTGAGACACGTGGTTATAAACTAAGGGGGGGAGAAGGGTGGGGGAGGGAGTGTGCGGGTGGAGGGGAAAGAAGGGGGGGAATAGAACAACTGTAATGGTATAATCAATAAAATATATTAAAAAAAAAAAGAAGAATAGCCATGGGGACGTAGTGTACAGTACAGGAAATGCAGTAGACAAAGAACTTACACAGAAGACCCATGGAATGAACAATGGTGGGGGGATTGCCTGAGGGAGTGGGGGTTGCTAGGTGGAGTGAGGCAAAGGGGGGAAAATTGTCATAACTGTAATAGCATAATCAATAAAATATAAGTTAAAAATGCTTCTTTACCAAGGCAAAGACTTACATCAATGGAATTGAATACAACGCTCAAAAAAAAGACCCACACTAATATAATTAACTGATCTTTAGCAAGGAGCAAAGGCCATTCAATGGAGGGTGGACAGGTTTTTTCAGCAAATGGTGCCAGAACTACTAGAAATTCACATGCAAACAAACAAAAAAGTTTATCCACAGACCTTACAACCTCCAAACTCACACAAATATTAACTCAAAATGGATCACAGACCTAAATGCAAAACTATAAAGTTCCTTGAATATAATTAGAAAAGAAATATGATGGCTTTTTAGACAGAACACCAAAGGTAGAACCCATGAAAGAAAATCTGGTTAAATTGGACTTTATTAAAATTAAGAAGTTTTGCCCTGTGAGAGATACTCCAGCGAATGAAAGGACAGGGCATAGATTTGAAGAAGATATCTGCAAAAGATATATCTGACAAAGGACTGTCATAAAGCATAAAAAAATTTCAAAGATTTTATTTATTTACTTTTAGACAGAGGGGAAGGGAGGGAGAAATAAAAGGAGAGAAACATCAATGGTTGTTGATGGTGCAACCATCAGTGGTTGCCTTTCATGTGCCCCCTACTGGGGACCTAACCTGCAACCCAGGCATGTGTCCTGATGGGGAATCGAACTGGGAGAACCTCTGGTTCCCATGCTTGCACTCAATCCACTGAGCCACACCAGCCAGGGCAAAAAAATTCTTTAAACAATTTTTTAACATCCCAGTTAAAAAATGAACAAAGGGTCTGAACAGACACTTCAGCAAAGAAGATATACAGATGGCAAATAAGTATCATGAAAAAGTGTTCAACATCATATGCCATTAGGAAATTGCAAACTGAAACAACTATGAGATACCACTACACATCTATTGTAATGGCTAAAATCCAAAACACTGACAATACCAAATGTCAGTGAGGATGTAGAGCAACAGGAACTCTTACTCACTGAGGTGGAAATGCAAAATGGTACAGTTGCTTTGGAAAACAATTTGGCAATTTCTAACCAAATTAAATATTCTTGCCATATGATCCAGCAATCATGCCCCTTGGTATTTACCCAAGAGTTTAAAACTTATGTATGTACAAGTATCTGTATGATCTGGACAAGAGCTTTACATAATTACCAAACCTTGGAAGCAACCAACAGTAGATGAATGCATAAACTGTGGTACCTCCAGGCAACAGAATATTACTAAGTGCTAAAAACAAATGAGTTATCAAGTCATGAACACATGAGAGAACCTTAAATGTATATTACTAACCTAATAAGTCAATATGAAAAGCTACCTATTGTATGTTTCCAATTAAACATTTTGGAATAAATAACTATGGAGAGAGTAAAAATTACCAGTGGTTTCGGGACAGAAAGAAATGCACAGAGGATTTTTAGGGCAATGAAAATATTCTGTATGATACTACTAAT
Source organism: Sturnira hondurensis (assembly GCF_014824575.4). Lineage (NCBI taxonomy): Eukaryota > Metazoa > Chordata > Mammalia > Chiroptera > Phyllostomidae > Sturnira > Sturnira hondurensis. The sequence goes on along the minus strand of NW_028093985.1, from coordinate 6,475,710 downwards.
GGTGAATTCATGTCATCATACATTTGTCAAAACCAATAGAATGTGTACACCAGGAATGAATCCTAATGTACACTATGGACTTTGGGTGATAATGATGTGTCAATGTTGGTTCACTGACTGTAACAAACGTACCACACTTGTATGGGTTTTAGCTAACAGAAAAGCTGTACGTGTGTGGCTTTATGCCAAAAGTACTCTAAATTATACAGTATGTGCATATATATAGTGAAATAATGCTAATGTTTATAGTTAAAACATTTTAAAATTCTCTATAAATTTAATTCACTTTGATACATGTAAAAATCGAAGTTTTATTCCAAGTCCCCAAGAATCCAAACTTACTAGTTGTACTGTGTGATGGGTTCTATATTCCTCTTCACTCCGAAGGCGCTGCTGGAATTTTTCATTGTGTTTTGCAATACAAATTTCCTATAAATACATAAAATGTGTTTTAATATAAGTGAAACATATTTAATATAATCTAGAAACTACATAACCTATTTTTCAGACTATAAGACGCACCCCAGGTTTTTAGAGGAGGAAAATAGAAAAAAATTTTTTGAAGCAAAAAATGCGGTAAAATATTTAATAACATAAATAACATAATATTTCACCAATGTAAATGTAAACAGAACTCAACAGCGGCATTAACAACCATTATTCCTCCCAAATTTTGGGGGGGGGGAGTGCTTCTTATAGTCTGAAAAATATGGCATATATATTTATATTTAACTTATATTAAATATAACCTAGTGATTACTTGATAAAGTTAAATTTTAATCTTAACATATACCTACATAGCAAAATACCAAGTAAACTACCTCTGGTTTCTCATTAGGAATTCTGAAGCTGCATAAGTCAAATCATGAAGATCTTAAAAAGATTCTTCTATCAAACTATTAAAACTTCTCTGACCCTTCTCGTTTCTCTTATTTTTTTGGAGGGAGAGGGATGGGGCAAGGTAGAGTGGAAAGGAGTGTCCTTATATAATCTCAAAAGTCTCTTGCAGTTCTCAAGTCCGTGGCCAGAAGATTCAAAGTCTTATTGTACTCTTTAAACTGTCTGGGCAGAAAGGATATACAACTCTTGGCTGAAAAGCTGTATTCTTAAACTCTCTTTGATGAGTTAAAGAACATGAGTTTGCCCAGAATGGTTTAATCCATATCATTAAAATCTCTCAAAACTTCTGGGCACAGACTTGAGAACTAAAAAAGACCTTAAAGACTAGAATGTCAGAATTATAAAGAAAATATAGGTATGCTGCTTCTAATCACATGAAAATAATACAATAATAAAATGGGATACATGTGCTTCTTTAAAAAATAATGCACTATTATCTGGCAACTTTTTGGTGGCACTCCGCCAAATCTTCATTTTCTCTGTGTCCCTCTGGAAAAGTCCTTCACATAAAAGGCTTCATATTAGTTTCCAACACTATCAGAGCTATACCAAAAGATTACTCTTCTAACCAGAGAAAGGCATTTAAGGAATAACCTTTGAAACCAGTAAATTATTTTTTAATCAACTGTTATATTATTCACCCATGCTAGGTTAAATTTATTGATCATGAAATGAACCTGTCCAAGGTAGTCTCCAGGGGGAAACAAAGGTAGTATTATATAGTGACATGATATGGTGATATAAGGACTCAGGCTTCTAAGTCATACAGACTTAAGATAGAATCTTATTACCTTGCCCCATACTAACCACTTTTGGTTGGGTCATTTATTTAACTGCTATGTCTTGGTTTCCTTGGTCATGAGAATACAGGTCCATATTCCCTTACCCAGAGCAAAGGTGAGATGAGTTTTGAAATTAAATTTTTTCCAGATTTTAAAAAGGTGATATCATATATTACCAAATAACTCCAGCAAGATCTGACTGAGCACCCCATAATAATTTACTTCATTTAAAAAGATATGTAAGTATCAGTGACAAAGTAGGACTAGTAGCTATGGATCAAGGATTAGTTAACAAATACAAGAATTAAAATTAAGATTATATATTCAATAAATACATAACCTATTATACCTTTTTATTTCTGAGGTAGGCTTTCTTGGCTGAAACCCGTCCACGTCTTGCTTCCAGCTGGCGTGCTTTCTGCTGAAGTTTCTGCAGCTCTTCTCTCTGTAAGTGCACCGACGCTGCCATCTCTTCCTTCTCCAGCATGGCCTCCATGCTTTCGTAAGTGTCATAGTACACCACTTCATCTCTCTTTTCTGTTACAGAACAGCAACAAAGGGTAATGGTTAAGTGCATGGACTGTAGAAGACAGAACAGGGTTTTAATCCATGTACTGGCTCTGTCACCTCAGGAAAAGTCATTATCTCTTATTAAGTACTCAATCTTTTGTGGACGTATGTGGTGAAATGTACACAATACCCGATATAAGTCTTTTGATGCTTTCCAGTTGTGCTGTCAATAGTAACTCTTCACACTTCAAGATTTCAAACTGTACTTCATACAACTGAAGCTGCAGATCATAATAATCAGCTTCTAACTGATCCAGTCGGGCTATGGCTTCTGTACCACCTTGCAAACTCTGCATCTGCATTAAAAATAACATGACATTTCTTGTTGGTGGGGAAAAGAAAAAAATCACATTTAAGTTATAATTGGAAATGAAAACTAATTAGACAGGATATACCCATAAAGCAACTATTTTAAGAAAGAAACTTATACACAAGAATAAAGATTTTAAAATGATGTAAAACAGTAATAATTAAAACATACAGTTTTAAAAATAATTAGGCAAACAGTAAAAATAAGATCTTAAATCTTATTTTATGATTTTAAGCTCATCCATATTTAGGATACTAATATTTGAATTGTCCTGACATAAATATTAATGGTGTCCCTTTCACTCTCAAAAGTGGTTGCTAGTTATACATTTATCCTTTTCATGTAAAGTATACGAGTAGGATTAGGCCATACTCGGTTATAACAGAGGGGTAAAAGTTTGGTCAACCTCAACACATCTGGGGCTTTGTTTTTTCTTCAAGGTCACAGCCTGGATAGCTGGTAGGATCTTTTGCCTGGAGAACAAGGTGAGTAGATGTGAGTTGGAGCAGTATGACAAATGCCTTCAGTGGAAATCCTTACAAGGTACATAATGATCACTATTACTATGAAGTAGACGAGGCTTAGAGTCCTACAATGAAGCTAAGGTGGGATTCAGAAATTTCTGCGCATGTCTCATGAAGTGGTGGGTGGTCTTGCATGAGACTTGTTTGGTTGGTTGATTGGTTTTTAGTCTTGAAGTGAGAAGGAAAAGATATTTTGCCAGGCATCAGAAGAAAACCACTGTAGGGGAAGGTATAAATCAGATAATGATTCCTAACACCACTAGTCCTATATATACTTATTTGGCTCTTTGGAGAAAGGGACAAGAAACAGCTTTTCATGCATCTCTAAGGTGGGAAGTATAGGCACAGTTTTCTGGTGTGAGAGAATAAGCATTCTTCCAAGAACAGTTCTTATAAGAACATGGCATCACCCCTTCCAGAGTTTAAAGTTTCATGCTTAGAAGTCCAGGAGACTTGGGGCACAGGTATGGGTTTACTGGGAACTAGAAGCATTGGTTCAGGTGGCATGTCAGGGAGTAACTACCAAAGGAAGTGAGGGAAGAACAGAGAGGAAAACGAGAGAAATCTTTAAGAGTTCAAGTGAGACATCATCTGGGGCTTCCAGAATGCCAGCAACATACTTGACTAGTAGTTCTGGGTGAGCCATGGCATCAAAGACAGTGAAGCCTTATTGCTACAAAATAATCCCTTCTGGCTGGTGAGGTTGGTGAAACATGTTAGCACATACAAAGACTATTTTTAAACAAGATTTCAGCCTTCCTTTACATTATAGATATCCACACAGTGCTACCCAATCATTTTAATGTTTTTGTCTTAGTATACAATTTCCAGTTCCTTTAATATCAAGTTGGAACTTCAAAGCCAACAGTTAGGATGTTGTCTAAATGTGCAACAGTATACATTTTCAAAATAACCAGATGAATTAAATACAGTGCTATTTAATAAAAGTTATAAAGATTTTATAAATAAATATTTAGTAAGTTATATAAGCTGTAAATCAGTGACCCTGCAACATCATGTTATGAGCAACAAACAATAAATATAGAACAAATCCCAAATGGGTTTAATTATAGTGGCTCATGGAAGAGAACTTTTACAAAATGCAATCCTGATGCTTTTGTCCTAAGTCATAAAAGGAATCTAAGAGTGATTTCTTTCCTCAAACTCCTAGTCTCACTTTATTTTTTTGTTTTTACCCTCACCCAAGAACACACTTACTAACTTCAGCGAGAAGGGAATGGAGGGAGAAAGAGAGGGAGAGAAATATTAATACAAAAAAACAAAGATCAGTTGCCATTTGTATGCGCCCCAACAGACTGGAGACTGAACCGACAACCTAGGCATGTGCCCTGGCTGAAAATCAATGCCCTTTTGGTTTGTGGGATGACACCCAACCAACTGAGCCACATCAGCCAGGGTTACTCTCACTTTTAATTACAAACATCTCTTTATACACTATCTTGGGGCTCTTGTACATGTCTGGAGACCAAAGCCCAGGATGCATCTTCCTCTGTTATCTGCACCCACATCCTCTGTGAGCACAGCATGCAAATAGGTAAAACATGTAATATTAGAAGGCTTTATTCTCTAAGCGGGAATTATAATCAGTAAGGCCTTGGTATGAATCAGTCTAAAAGCCTTCATCTATGATCAGTTCTCCACTGATACTTATTCAGGTCCAGCCTAGGCTTGTTAGTTCCATCTTTACTACTTCTAGTTCTTGTCAGCTAGAAGTGACCATCATCTGCCACGTTTTGACACTGGGCTAATAAAGCTTACCCTACCACTCTCCTATCCAATCCTCTGACTTGGCATACCTTTCCACTGTCAAATGCCTCAACTGCAAGAATGATACTTTGATTGCTGAGCGGGGTCAAAGTACCTTAAAAACACTGGAGATGCACAGTGATACCACAATACAGCAAATATCAAATAGCAAACTAAGAAAAGGAAGAAGGTGTTCTCTAACAAAAGTGACCTCACCACCAATTTTCTGATTGAGTGACTTCCATTCAGAACAAGGGAGAGTTCAGAGGTGTATTTGCCATGGCAGGGTTAAAAGGAGACAAAACCTCATCAGCGACAGAAGTAGACAAGGAATCTGTTTAACACCAACCTCTGAGAGAACAAACAATAGGGCAGTGGTGGGCCTCAGGAAAAGTTAAGGGGTTGTGGAAAGGACTTTCATGGGATAGGCTAAGGGGAAGGGCATAAAAGACAAGTCAGGGAAATCAGGAGGGCAAAACAGTGCTCTGAAGTTTATCTAAATTTCAGTACGGTTGGATGTTTCATTCTTCCTTCTGGTCCATTCCATTGATTTGAGTCCCAGTTTCCTTTCCATCACTATTGGTTTCCTGTGCATTTCCCTTCATTTCAATTAGTTTAGCCTTCATATATTCCTCTAATTTGTGACTATAATCAACCAGTTCTGTGAGCATCCTGATCACCAGTATTTTGAACTGTGCATCTGAGAGGCTCGCTATTTCTTTTTCACTTAGAGTTATCAGCTCTGGGGCTTTGAGTTCTTCTTGAGCCACAGTTTGGACTGTTATGTATAAGAAGTGGAGCCCTAGGTGTCACCAGGGCGGGGCAACTCAGTTGCTGGGTTGTGACGCTGTACGTGGGGGCAGAGTCAAAGAGGAGCAACGGCGGTCCCATCTACCGCCTCCCACTGCTGCTGCCACTGTCGCCGGGGCCTGCGCATTCTGTCCCACTACGAGCAAATGTGGGACCACGGTCAGCCCTCCTCAGCTGGGTTCGCCCGCTGGGGCCTGCACGGTCCTTCTCACTGCTCACTCTGCCGGTTTATCTGCGCGCGAATGTGACTACAGTCAGTCTGCCCCGCACCCTCACTGGGTCCGCGCTGCTACCCTGGCTGCCTGCGTGTCTGGGTCTGGGGGTCTTTCCTGCCAGACCCTGCTCCTCTGCTGACTCCGCTCCTCTTACCAGTCCCAGTTGAAGAGTTCGTTGTTGTCGGACTTCCGTATGGTTCAATTTTCTGTTCTTTGGCTGTGTCTTTGTTTACTAAACCTTTGTTGTATTCAAACTTGGTTGTGGGAGAAGGCACAGTGTTTCCACTTACGCCTCCATCCAACCAGAAAAGAATAAAGAAAAAAGAATTCAAAAAAATAAGGAGAGGCTTAGGAACCTCCAGGACATCTTTAAATGTTCCAACACCCGGATTATAGGGGTACCAGAAGGGGGAAGGAAACAGCCACGAGTGGAAAACTTATTTGAACAAATAATAAAGGAGAACTTCCCCAGTCTGGCAAAGGAAATAGACTTCCAGGAAATCCAGGAAGCTCAGAGAGTCCCAAAGAAGTTGGACCCAAGAAGGAACACACCAAGGCACATCATAATTACATTAGCCAGGATTAAAATGAAGGAGAGAATCCTAGAAGCAGCAAGAGATAAGGGGACAGTCACCTACAAAGGAGTACCTATCAGACTGTCAGCAGATTTCTCAAAAGAGACCTTACAGGCAAGAAGGGGCTGGAAAGAAGTATTCCAAGTCATGAAATCCAAAGACCTACATCCAAGACTGCTCTATCCAGCCAAGCTTTCATTTAAAATGGAAGGGCAGATAAAGTGCTTCTCAGATAAGGTCAAATTCAAGGAGTTCATCATCACCAACCCCTTATTCTATGAAATGTTAAAGGGACTTACCTAAGAAAAAGAAAACAAAAAATACGAACAGTGAAAGGACAGCAAACCCACAGTTATTAACAACCACACCTAAAACAAAAGCAAACCAAGAGGACAGCTAGATCAGGAGTGGAACCATAGAAATGAAGATCACATGGAGGGTCAGCAACAGGGGAGTGGGAGGAGGAGAAGGGGGGAGAAGGTACAGAAAATAAGTAGCATAGATGGTAGGTAGAAAATAGATAGGGGGGAGGGCAAGAATAGTAGGGGAAATATAGAATCTAAAGAACTTGAGACATGTAATCATAAACTAAAGGGGGAGAATGGTGGGGGAGGGGGTGTGCAGGGTGGAGGGGAATGAAGGGGGGGGAACAGAACAACCGTAATGGTATAATCAGTAAAATATATATAAAAGAAAATAAATAAACTTCAGTACGGATGTGATATCTTCAGTAAAAGGTATGAACACGTAGGTAGCAATGGAACAAAGGCTATGTTGCTCCAAATCTCTTCCCTGTAACATTTGAAATTTCCAGACTGTTTTTTCCCTGGTACCTAACTCAGCTGACAGCCGCAGAACTAAGGGAAAGGGAAGCCAGAGTGGAAGAAGCACTAATTACAGACAATGGAGCTAGGCAGAGAGGGCAGGTGCCATAGATGAGACATCTTTGTTATACCTGGAGGCAGTGCTTCCCCAGACAAGAAGGAAGCCTGAGGAATAGGCTAAACACAAAATAAATAAATTATCTAATTAATTAATTAATAATAAATAATAAAATAAAATAAAATAAAATCACTGCCAATGAAAACTGCTACCTTGAAATTTTACTCAGCTCAATTTTCGCCCTCCTAATCTTTTGACACTAGGATATCAAGACCCCAAAGCAATCTGTGACTTTCTAATGTAAGTAGTACCAGGTAGTTCTACTAATGCTGAAATGAGTCCCAGTTCTCCCAGTTCCTACAAGCGTGGTGGTCTTTCCACTAGACAAAAGTGGGGAGAATCATTCCAGTACATATGAAAAAGGAAACAAAGAAGTATGTTTTTGCAGTAAATCTAGCAAGAAACTGAAATACATGAAATACTAGTTGACATCTTATATCCATGTAAGTACATCATACACTGTTGACCCCACAGATGATCGTTCATTCCTCCCATGCACAATAAAGATATAGTTTTCATGTGTACCTACTTTACTGACTGTACTATACCATAAAAATAAACAGAAAGCAATTTATATAAACTAATTATGCCCCTGTCTTGTCTTTCACCCCACTGTGCTAGAAAATCCCTTGACATGCAAGGGTCTGTGAAAAAACAAAACTTTCAGAATACTGTGGGTGGAGCCAACACAGTAGCCAATAAATACTGAGTACTCACCACTGTGTGAGTTACAGAGAACATGACAGTAAACAAGAAATGATGCAAGGGTTCAGATTAGTTAATAAAACCATGCACAGCGTAAGAGAAATAACATTAAAAGCAAGCTTGGCAAACACTCAAATCAAGACGAGGTTTTATACAGAAAGAAAGAAGGAACTCCTACCCTTTGTGACAGCATGGATGGAACTGGAGAGCATTATGCTAAGTGAAATAAGCCAGGCAGTGAGGGACAAATACCATATGATCTCACCTGTAAGTTGAACCTAACCTGTTGTGGACAGCTCTGCTTGGTTCTAGGAACTGTAACTACCTCCCGTGGCTAAGGATGAGCAAGTGACCTCCGGAATTTGAGCTACAGGAGACAAAGCTTGTCTCTGGTAGCAAATGCTGCCCAAGTTTCCTCCCTGCCCCCAAAGCATGGTAGAAAGTCAGAGATGGGTAACACCCCTCAAAGGAGGGGCAACCTAAGCCAGACTCGATCACTTGGGAGGCCATCATGGAAGGACTTGAGGGACTGCAATGGACCCTTGCCCCCTGGCTATGTGACATAGCCCAGTCCCCTGGTCCTCTGGGAGAAGCGCTTCCTGGCTCTAATCCACTTAAGCCTGATTACCTGATGGGGAGGGGTAAAACTCTTTGCCTTGCCAGGGCGGATCCTGGGGAAAAATCTGGCATCACAAAGAATCCTTCAAAATCCTGTGAAACCTGCTTTGCTAAGAGTGCTTTCATTCATATGTTAAGGGTCTGAGCAGGAAACCCTAAAGTTTCTGCAAAACCCTCTTCCTAACAGACACTGACTCAGACTAAGCCCTCAGATTTCTTTGAAATGTTATCTACTGTTTGATCCTTGCCACCCTGTATTCCTGTGTATTACAACCCAATAAAAGCCACTGGAGGAAAGGGCTCGAGGCTCTTCCCTTTTGAGGGATTGGCCACCCCTCCTCCCCAAGCAGATCATGTCTTGTTTACTTTCATCCATGGCAGACGGTGGGGGGTGTGGGGGTGTGGGGATGGACGACTTGTGGGGAAAGTCACCCCCACACTAACCAACAAAACAAACAAATGAGCAAACTAGAACCAGAGACTTGGAAATAAAGAACAAACTAACTGTGACCAGAGGAGGAGGGGGAGAGGGATAATGGGGGAAAGAAAGGGAAGGGGCAAGCAAAGGAACACAAACAGAACTCATGGGCACAGGCAAGGCGGGGACAGACTGTGAGAGTGGGGATGGCAGAGATGAGCAACGGGGAAAATGGCAGGACAATAGTAAGTGAACAACAAATTTTTAAAAAAGGTCTTCATGCCTTTAAAATTATATACATATACACAGAAAGATATGTAGATAATTTAGAAACTGAAGGACAGTGTAAATAAAATAAAAATAGACTGTTATCCCACACACAAAAAAAGACTAACCTTTTTATATGGAAAGATGGGAAGAACATGAGACTTAGAACCAGTCAAACCTGGGGTTCCACCAATAACAGCTGTACAAATACTGATGACGCATACAAACTGACAGAATTATTTAAAATTCCACATTTCAGACATCTTTAAAAAATGGAAAATATCCACAATTTCTTTGACGTCTAAACCTGATCTCACAATCCATTCGAGAAGATGATATGAACTGATATGAGTCCCTATTTATTCTATTTAATGTAAACATCTATATGTTTCATCACTGGAATACTAACACTTGTCTAGTAGTTATATGCCCTAACTGGCTTTCAAAAATCTGAAAAACTGAGAATTCTGAAACATATGTATGTGGTTTTAAGGGTTTCAGATAATAGCTATGGGCTTACAGCATACAGGGTTATGTCTGAAAATTAAATGAGATAATATACATAAAGCACTAAGGATAAGTAAGGCCTGAAACATTTAAAACTTTTATATTTCTTTTGTTTGCAACCACTATCGAAATGTGGCTTAGATAGCTAAAACAGAATTTCATACTTAAGTAATATTATAGTTTTTAGAGTGGAACCTAGCTTTTTGGATTTAGAGGCTTTGAAATTTCTAATGTGCAAATACGAAACACACTCTGCTTATTGATAAATAAATAAAAAATACAAAGTCAGCCTCTTTCCCTCAACAAGCACCCCAGATTCACAACCTATGTTCTTTTTGGAAAGGCCCATATAAAATTCAAATAAACATTTTAAGCATGGGAAATTACATGTTTCCCACCTTTGTATTCCCTTCCAAGATACTTGATACATACATCAGAATACTTGATACGCAGCTCAGAATGATAATATCTAATATTTATTTTTGAGTTCTTACTTTATGCCAGGCACTTTGCTAAATGATTTATACACAATAACTCATAAGTCTCCTAGAAGGCATATATTACTGATATTTTACAGACAGGTTAAGTAATTCATTTAAGGGGAAATCTATAACTCTGTCCAATATAGCAGCCACAAGGCACATATGCCTATTTAAATGAAATACAATGAAAAGCTCTGTTCCTATGACACATAAGTCTCAATACACATGTGGCTAGTAGCTAGCCTTATTGGAAAGTGCAGATATAGAACATTTCAATCACTGACGGAAGTCCTGCTGAATAGCTGTCTCTACATCATTAGCTCATGCCCACTACAGCATACTGTAAATGCTCAATAAATACTTGATGATTTAAAGAAACTCACCCAGAAGGCTATAACCTTAATTAATAATTTAGCCACATGCTTTTAGGAGAAAGACAAAATAATGAAATAAAAAGAACTAGCCTCAGGATTGTGTGTGTGTGTGTGTGTTCAGCTCAATATTCCAGATGTTTATGTATGTTCACAGAGATGACTTCAGAATCACAGTCTTTAAAAAATGAATGGGAATGGTTAAAATTCTCTGCCAAGACAAGTTAGCACACTGATACATTTTTAGAACTTTCAACCAGAAACACTGAAATCCAGAGGGTTTTCTGGTTAATTCCCCATTAACCAGAGAACATCCTTAACAGAAGATAACAGTCCATAAGTTAATTGAGACATAACTATTTTCCATGATCTGTTTCATGATGGCACCTTAATTTTAGTATCTCTTATTTCAATCAACATCTATAAAGAGAATCTCTTATTTTACAATCCTAACCCTGTGTGATTATATGTAACTTAGTCTTATCCAGTGGTTCAAAATGTATCTTTTATGATCTGTAAATAATAAAGACCTGAAAGTAAAGATGTATTTGGATACTCAGATTGTGCTATTGTTTTTAAATCTGAATTGATGTGGAGTATACTATTGAAAGGATGGAATAAGGTAATCACAACTAATTAAACTCACCCTTTTAAAAGTATCAGGCCAAAAAGACATTGGAATTTTCAAGCGTTTTTGATGGGAAAGTCTGAATACCAGCAGACAATATGGTCAGAGGCTCAGGTACAGATAGATGATCTGGGAACCTACTAGGTTTGTGCAAAGCTGTGCATGGCGCATTTCTCTGAATACAGGGTTCCCAGCTTTAGTTACTAAAGGAGCAAGTAGTCTGTTACAATAAAGACTCAGTAACAGTTAAAAAGGATACAGATTAAAAGGGATCGTACTTATTCCTAAGTACTAGTTAGTCTAGTGAAAGAAAATTTAAAAAGTTAAACAGAATTTTGCTTGTACAGGTGACATTTAATATTTCAGCATTAATTTAGAAATTTTGTTTCAAGTTTAGCATTATATTCATGGTAAATATTACTCAATATTTTCAATTTAATTTGTTTTTAATTTTTAAAGTGTTCTGTCACATCATGAAGAAGTTTTTTGTCTTTAAAATAACCTAAGGAAACACAACATAATGACATTTTTAAAAGAAAAGTTGCCCCATTAACTTAAATCATGGGGTAATAATGTATGATAAAGCCTTCGCTGGCAAATTTGTTTGGGATGGGCATAATAACCAACATTTGTTCTCTTTCTCATGAGTAATGTGGTCACCTTATATTAATGCTAATAAAACTGGTAGAGTATATCATCACAGATACATATAAAAGACACAATGCATATATTATATACACACAACAAGCATAAACCTGGCAACAATGACTAACTGACAGTTTTACCAAAACCTTTGAAGAATTCAAACACCATACAGAACATTTAAAAAACAGACTATGAAGGAAACAGGATGGCCTTAGGGAAAATGAACCCATAGGCAATCATCACGCCCGATTCTCAGGCCCACTCCGCCTCACCCCTCCTCTATCACCCAGCCAATTCCAGTCAGGACAACATTCCTGCAGTAAGCAGGTGGTCAGAACTCTCACCCAGCAGCTCTTTCAGGTACTCTATGTTGTTAGTACAACTCATTATCAACCTGGTTAGAGTAATAAAGCTACCTCACAGGCAGGCAATACAGTGCTAGGATTTTAAGTTTTAAAAGTTTTAGAATTTAAGAAAATCCGAGAAAACTTGTAACATAAAGAGAAAACTAACTAGGAAAGGAGATTGCAATGGAAATGCCTCAGAGGAACATGAGACGAGGCTGAAATCCTTGTAAAGAGATTCAGCATATGAAATGAGAAGAAGTTCCAGGGCAAGACAAGCTCCAATTTTATCTTTCACAACAGTATCAAAAAAGAAATTGTAAAGGAAAAATAAAACTACAATTTAAAATTCATTCACAAAAAGATTTCCTTCTAGATCACAGCCATAATCCATTATAGAGTAGGTCATAAACCATTTTTTAAATGAGATAAACATATGCACTTTTAAAAATGTCAATGAGAACTGTCTTGGTATTCCTCCTAAGCCCTAAAGGTTTCATAAGGCTATATTAATAAAAGCAGAGATAATATTTTGTTCTTCTCTACAGACAAAAATGTACTACTTTAACAAATATGCAATCAAATGTTTTAAAAATCAATATAGTCAATCCACAGAATGAGAGCAAATATTTATAAATTATATATTATTTGATAAAAGACTTGTATATAGAATATACAAAGAACTCTTTCAAATTAATAACAAAAAACAACTTCAAAATGGGCAAAAGATTTTAATGTCTACCCAAACGAGCTATCTAAAGTGGCCTACAAGCGCACAAAAAGACACTCAACATCAATGCCATCAGGGAATGCACATCAAAACCACAAGATACCATTTCACACCCACCATGATGGCTTCAATGAAAAGACAAATTATGAGAAGTATTAGTGATAATGTAAAGAAAGATGTAGAGAAATTTTAACCCTCCTACAGTGCTAGAGGGAATGTAAATGGTTCAGCTGCTTTGGAAAACAGACTGGCAATTCCTCAAAAGGTTAAATAGTTTCATTCCTAGGTTAAATAAAAAACTTGCACATGAATGTCCATAATAGCATTATTCGTAACAGCTCCAAAAGAAGAACCCAAATGTTTATCAACTGATGAATGCACAAAATGTGGTATAATCAGGTAATAAAGTGTCATAAAAAAGAGGCAGAAAGGGAGAGAGGAGGAGGAAGGAGAAGGAGGAGGAAGAGAAAAATGAAGAGAAGGCAGAAGAAGAGGAGGAAAAAGAAAGAAAATAAGCACTAATGCATGCTATAACATGGATGAAGGTTGAAAACATTATGCTAAGTTGCTAAGTCAAAAAAACATATTTTCTGATTCCATTTATAGTAAAATGTCCAGAATAGCAAATTTATAGATATTGGAAGTAGATTAGTTGTTACCTAGGGCTGGGAGGCCTTGAAGTGGGGATGAGAAATGATTACTGGTAGACACAGATTTATCTGAGGGGTTACGAAAATGCTACAGTTCAATGTGTTGAGAGTTGCACAATTCTTTAAATACATTAAAAACCACTGAATTGTACACTTTAATTTTTTTAATACTCACCCAAGGATATGTTTATTAATTTTAGAGAAAAAGAGGAGCAGAGTAAGAGAAAAGGGAGAGAAACATCAATTGGTTGCCTCCATTAAGTACCCTGATCAAGGATCAAACTTGCAACCTAGGTATGGGTTCTGACTGGGAAACAAACCCACAAAGGTAATGGTTTGAGTATAGTATAATCAAGTCTAACAAAATGTTACTGACTTAGGATTTTTGCTAAATTTTTCTAGGAGGTGAAAATTTCTTAATAATTGTCTGAAAGCTTTGAATGTTACAGTATAAAAATTTTAAAAGATAGCAAAGAAATTCTGACATCAGCCTCCTTTTTGTTTTAACAGTAAATTGCTGCCTACATTCCTATTGTGATGCTGTGAAAATACGATGTGTTTCTAACTCTTCCAAGTCATAGGCCCTGTCATGAGTGATACCATCTCATGGATTGGTGCAAAATATACAGTTGCATGTGAAGTCAGAAATACGTCAGTCTTGTACAAAGGTAAAAATCAAACTTAATTTTTAAAAATTTTAATAGTTTTCTGAGTTTTGTGTTACCTCTTCTTTTAGTGCATGTTTCCTCTGTTCCAAGCAGATCTCTTTAGCTCTCATCATCTGCAGAGTCTCCTTAGAAACCGCATACTGGAGTTTTTCCATCCGTTCAGCAGCTGCTGCCCAAGATGCTTTACCAAATTTCTTCTGATCTGCTCGCATTCGATCGTACACAGCTATTAATAAATAATTTTTTAAAAAAGACATTAAGACATACAGCAATTTGATACTAAAGAATTTGTAAGGCTTAGCTTTCACTAACCACGCACTCAAAGATAAACATAAAAATCCTACCACCAGGATAAATTACCTGTAACAGTCCTTTAATATAATTCAACAGAATCTTACATTTTAATATCTTCAATAAAAAGTTTAAGTAATCATCCTCAAAAATAACTTTATGAAAATGAAACTGAGCTATCAGATTAATTTCAAAACTTTAAAAAATACTTTTACACATATCTAGTGTTATTAAATTTCAAAGTTTCTATAAAAAACTTTATTTTCTGACGTTTGTACATTTTTCTGGGTATGTTAGTTGAAATATTCAAGATTATTTAAAATTATTTAAACCATGTGCTAAATTTATCATTTTGCCTTCTTCAACAATATTGCAATGATCTGATGTAAAAAGAAATAAACCCTGGATGTTACCATGGAGGTTATTATATGAAGGTTAGAGTTAAAGTGGTACAAGTCCCAAGGAAGACAGTCAACTTACCACCCAGCCCCTGCACACACCCACACACATACACACACGGAGAAAGGGAAAACATGTTAGTTTGCCACAGCAGAGGCCTGGGTCAAGAGGTACTTCTTGACAATCAAACAGGTAATATCTTCCTGTTAAAAAAGCTTATGACTGATAATAGTATGGTATTGGCTCATCCTGGGTTGTTACACAATTAGCCCAACCATCCTTATGCCCAATCACAATCTGATTAGTATCTAATTGTCACCTTTAAGTCAGTTTACATTCAATAGTAGTTTCTTGTATATGTTCTAAGTGATAAATATTTTGTACTGATACTATGTCCTACCATCTTTTACAAAGTATATCTTGTAAGCTTTGCCTCAGACTTTTATGAAATCCTAATTTTTTTTACAATAATACATGTATATTCTTAAAAAGTAAAACTGTAGACAGCCTTATAATGAAAAACAGCAATTTTTCACAGTCAGCTCTTCCCCACTCTTAATCCAGTGCCCAAATCAACCAACTTTTAATTGTTTCTGGTGGTTACCTCCATATAAAAATAATGCTATTTGATTCACAGTTTAAAAAAATTATCTGTTTAAGTCCTACTATGATGGATAAGAAGCTTGCTTACTTAGAATCTCTTCTCAATAAGTTATCAGTTCTTTCAGTTTCCTTGTTCCGTGCCTTTTATTGTGTTGGCCAAAAAGTCCATTTAGTTTTTTCCATAAAATGAGAGACATATCTTTCCTTTTCATCAGTAACTTTAAATTTGGATACTTTGAGGATATTGGCCGTCTTCACATGGTATAATGTTAACTGTTCTCAATTAATGCCTCAATTTGATCACTATCAACTCCAGCTGGTCTACCCGACCGTGGAGCATCGTCCAGCGAGGAATGTCCAGCACGAAACTTCACAAACCACTTTGGACATGTTCCATCAGTTATAAGCACCTCTCCACACACTGCACAAACTTTTACATTTCAGCTGTGTTTTTATCTTTCCCGAATAAAGCATAACATGCTGAAAATATTGCATATTTTCTTCAATCTTTAATATTAAAATGGCCACACAAAAATTCACCAATTTTGTGTGAATTTTTTGAAAAGCACGCTGATATGACAGCGGTTACAATATAATCTAACAAAATTGTTTCAAATGAAGTTAAAGACAAGTAAGTGCTGCTTCTAGAGCCATCTTACAGAAAAAATCAAATGAATTTTTTTGCCAACCCAATAAATACTAACATATAAGAGGTAATGTTTAATTCATAATCATACTCCGTACCTCAGTTTTAGCGTTTCTACTCATGTTGGTTAAATATGAAATGATTCTGCCTTTTAAATTTCTGCCCATCTTTTAAAATTGTGTTATAATATTTATGCAAATACAAGATCAATGTAGTAGTGCACTACAGGAAAAGAAAACAGCAGGAGGTTTGGAGTTAGAGAGCTTTGAGTTAAATTCCCAATTCCAACCATAATTGACATGTAACTTTTAGCAAGAAATCTAACTTCTTGGTCTCAGTTCCCTTGAGTGAGCAAAATAAGGACATATAGGACCTAGTCAGAAGGCTTTTATGGGAATTAAATGAGGATGATAGGTATTCAAATGTCTCTCCCACTTCACAAGGCAACATTAATTGAATATATAATCTGTTCTATTTCTTTTCTTTCTTTCTCATGCACAACCACCACAACCATTCACATTTCTATGAAGTTATATTATTTTCAAAGTATTTTTTCATATATTATCTCTATCTGCCCACCAATCCTATAGAATAGGTAAGGTATGAATTACTAACACCTTCTACATAGATACACATATCTGAAGAGTTTGGTTAACTTAAAAGCAAGGTCACATACCTATAGTAAGTAAAGTGAAAACAGGTACCCAATTTGCTTAAGCCCCTAGTCTACTATCTTTACCATTTTTACATGAAACTATAATCACAGCAAATAGTCAAACATTCTACATACTTGCAAACAGTCAGGAGCCTCTTCTCTTGCTCCCCACTTCAGGACCACGTCTAGGGAGCACCTCCCTGTCCTAACTCAGTCTCAGGTTATTACCTACCACAAGACCTAGACAGTACTTTGTGTTCCAACATCTTTACAAGGAACGAATTCTTATGTCTAATTGCTGTTCACATCACCTGTAATTATTTCCGAACAGCTCAGAAATATAAAAGGTAATGAGAAATATTATTTGTGAATAAATTGGAATACCCCTAAGAACTGTATTGGAATACCTCTAAAACAGATTTTTCTCTTCCTCTGCTGGCAAAAAAAAGATTCTTGCTCAGAGACCATTTACAGTATGAGGATACAACTCTGTACAAATACCCTATGATGATCATTAAATGTAAAAAAATCTCTGAAGGTGACATGGTCCAGGTGTTTACAAGGTACCATGTTAAATCTATTTTTAAAAAACCTTAATGTTCCACATACTTGTCAGAAACAGGCCCACTTAAGATGTTTTTAAAAGCTAAGTAGTAATGTATAAAAATTGGGTTATATCTGGCTTTGTATAAGAAAAGAAATAAAATAGTACTTTTTACTTTTCTTCTAAAAAGAGAAGTTACCTTCAGATTGCAAACATAAAGGAAGGCTATTACTCTCAACAGCACAAAGCCACAGAGAAATCTTCATTCTGTTTCTCTTACATAGGAAGAGGAAAACATGCTCAGAAAAGAAAAAGAAAAGAAAAGATCAAGCAAACTAAATTATCTCCTCTTGTTTGGGCTCAAATCTTCCTGCTAGAATAAAATCACCAGAACTGAGATATTAGTCACAATGACTTTGAGGAAGCAATTGGAACCCTAGAATGCCACTCATCATGCAAAAATGTTTTGCCTAAAACTGGAGAAACATATTATAAAATAAGAGCAATCATCAAAAATTACATACAACTAGAACCAGTGACCTATGAACTATATATGAGAATATATACAGAATGATGGCAATTATATAATAAGCCAAAAAAAATTAACAGACACAAAGTGGTGGCATAAGGCTGACAGGATGGTAGACATGGAGTTTCTTTTCCTCTAATATTCTAAATTTTCTGTAATGGATATATATATTCTTTAATCACAATACAAAAACTTTTTTTTCAAACATTAGAAAAGAGTGCATCTAGAAGGCAGTCTAAATCAAGCACACAGTTTTTATAAAAATAGTTTATAGTAGGGAGTCACCTTTAAACATTCAAAAAAACTACTATTAGTATAATGTATTATTTTTTTCTTTTAAAAAATTACCATACTGCTCTAGGGTGAATACCTAGAAATGAGACTGCTGGGTCATATGGTAAGCATATCTTTAATTTCATAAGACAATGAAAAATAATTTTCTAGACACTGTACAATTTTGCATTCCTGTCAGCAATGCAAGAAGGGTTGTTCCCATTACTCTGTATCCGGTCTGCACTTGGTATTGTTGGTAATTTTTTAATTTTCTTTTTAAATTTATTGATTTAATTTTAATTTTAATTTATTTATGTATTATTATTTTTTAAAGCTTTAGCCAAAGTCTGATTTAATTGGTCTGGGTAGAGCCTAGATATAGGAATTTTTAAGAGCTTTCTAGGTCTGCGATTCTAATTAAAAAATTAATCAACTTTATTAGTAGGAAGAAATATATTAATATTTGCAATTGTTCTTTTCATCTCAAAAATGAAGTCAGTAGAACTAGAGAAACTTCAGTACTTGGGTCTTAACTACTGTACATATAACTTAGTTGAAATAGGTCATCCAGGAAGAATGCAGACATCATTTAGTAATTATCAAAATATTTACAGAATGCTAGGAAAGCCTAAAAGCTGGAGGTAGAGCAGTAGTTAACTAATTATCCTATTCTGTTTTACTTCAGTTTTCTGAACTCTTTATTTTTTTATTTAATGTTTATTGTATTTTTTCCCACGACCATTTAATCTCCTTATAGCCTCCTTCCCCAGCGATAACCACACTGTTGTCCATTTAGAGTCCCTTTCTCCTCAATCCTTTCACTCCCTTACCTTCCCACACCTAGCTGTCATCTGCTCTCAATCTATGAGTCCGTCCCCATTTTTCTTGTTAGTTCAGTTTGTTCATTAGATTCCACCTATTAGTGAAATCATATGGGATTTGTGTTTCTCTGACTGGCTTATTTCACTTAGCATAATAGCCTCCAGTTCCATCCATGCTGTCACAAAAGGTAGGAATTCTTTCTATCTACTGTGTAGTATTCCATTGTGTAGATGTACCACATTTCTGATCCACTCACACTGATTTTAGAGAGAGGGGAAGGGAGAAACACACCAATTTGTTGCCCCACATACTTATGCATTCACTGATTGCTTCTTTTATGTGCCTTGATTGGGGATTGAACTTACAACCTTGGTGTATCAGGATGATGCTCTAACTAACTGAGCTACCCAGCCATGGCTTTGTTAGTGTTTTTAATTTTAACAAATCTAATAGTCATTGTTGGTATCTCATTGTGGTTTTAATCTGCATTACCCTAAGGACAAATTATGCTGAACATCTTTTTCAGTGTTATTTACCATCTTTATTCCCTGGTAAACTATCTGTTCAAGTACTTTCTTCATTTATTAACTGGATGGTTTATTTTCTTACCCCCTCTAATCACTGGATTGTTTGCTGAATTTTAAGATATTTTATGTATTACAGATACAAGTTCTTTGTTGATATGTTATTTGCAAATATTTTCTCTTAAATACTCTTTTGTCTTGTCAATCTCTTAGTAGTAACTAACAGAGTAAAAGTTTTTAATTTGGATGAAATTCATTTGATCAGTTTTTTCTTTTATGATTCAGCCATCATCACTTTTATCACTTAGAGTATATTTGTGTTGTCACTGCTAATAACTTTCTGCCTACATTTAGGTTAAAAAAACTTCTCTTATGTTTTCTTCTGGAAGTTTTATAGTTAGATCCACTTTGAGTTCATCTTTGTATAAGGTATGAGACTTTGGTCAAGGTTCACTTTTCCATATATGGATGACCAACTGTTCCAATATTATTTTTCCTCCACTAATTTGCTTTGTCAAAGCATAACTGATCATGTATCATGAGTTTATTTCTGTATTCCTTATTTGCTTTCATCAATTTACAAGTCTATCCCTTCCACACCACTACACCACAGTAGCTCTATAGTAATTTGTAAAGTCAGGTAATGCGATTGTTCCAATATTCTCTTTCCAAAAACTGTTTTAGCTATTTTAGTTTCTTTGTCCTTCCATATAAATTAGAACAGCCCATGTAAATCTATTAACAACATAAAAACAAAACAAACCTCTGCAGAAGAGCACAGTATTAAATCTATAGATCACTCTGGGATGAACTGACATCACCACTATGTTAAATATTCCAATTCACAAACACAAAATGTCTACCCATTTACTTAGGTCTAAAATTTCTTTCATCAGTATTTTGTAACTGTCAGCATACAAATCCTGTACATTTTGTTAGATTTATACGTAATATTTTGTTTGGGGAGAGTTATTTTAATGTTATTATTGTACATTTTTTTATTTCCAATTCTTCATTGCTTGTATAAATAACTATAATTCACTTCTGTGTGTTGACCTTATTTCCTGTGACATTGAGAAAGTAATTTGCTAGTTCCAAGAGTTTTGAAAAATACACCTCATACAATGTTATCTGTAAATGGGGACTATTTTTATTTCTTCCATTCCAAAGTATATGCTTTTATTTCTTTTTCTTGCCTCATTACAACTAGTTAAGATTTACTGCATTAAGTTGAATAGCAGTGATGAGTGTGAACATCTGTGACTGTGACTTTTTACATATTTCAGGGGGGAAGCATTCAGTCTCTCGCCATTAATTGAGATACTGGCTTTAGAGTTTTTGTAGAAGCTCTTTATTAAGTTAAGAACATTCATTTTTATTTAGTTTTCTGAGTGTTTTTAGCACATATAATGTTGTATTTTGCCAAATGCTTTTAAAATATGACAAGTAGACAAAAGGATTTTTACTAGGGCTTTAACTGTATGGAAGAAAACAGAAACTTACTTTAGAAAATACAACTAAGTAACAAAGATTTCAAAAGAAATCATTCTTAAAAGTTTTTACAAACAAAATTTGTATAACAAAAAGTTAAAAATGTAATAGATATTTGAAAGAGATATCAGAAAGTTAATATACAACTATAATATAAATATTTTAAAGAATCAATGAATATAATGAGCCCTTACAGAGCCATACAAAAAATACCATTAAAATACACAAAAAAGTTAACTGAATAAAAAGAATGTACAAATACCAATTATTAATGAAAGCAGAAAAGATTTATACTCAATAATAACCCAAGAAATGCAAACTTTAAAAACATTAATTATATTTTTCACCTACCAAATTGTTGGTCATATTTTTTTTAATGTCAATGCCAAATGATGCTGAGGAATTACGCAAAGTATTCTCATTCAGCATTGGCATTATAAAGAAATAAAGTGCTTTAAGTGAAATTTTTAAGAAACCTTGGACTTACTGAAAGAATATCCTGGATATTAATCGATATTACTGCCAAAGAGATAGACAATTATTAAAATAATGAACAGCACTGATTTTGACCTGCATATTAAGGAGCCATTAAATGATTTTTATAGACGCCTATGGATGGAAGCTGAAAGAAATGAATGTTCATAGACCTTGCCCTATGTGTCTCTTCATTTGGCTTATCCTGATTTGTATCCTTTATAAACTCTAATTATGTACTTTCCTGAGTTCTGGTTAGAGGCACATGGTTAGAGGTTCAGCTGATGTAAAGACAACCTCCAAATCAGTGACCAGTGTCTGAGGTGAGGATAATCTTGGTGGTGGCTGTGCCTCTAAACTGTGGGAGTCACTGTAAATTAAGTCACAGAACTGAATTATACTATACCAATACCCCATTACAATTATTTCTTACAATTGGTATATGTAAACACATATCCCTAGAAGAGACCAAAAGGAAATATTTGTTAATAGTGATCTTCCTTAACTGCTAGGATTATGAGTGGTATTTAGATACTTTTCAATATAGTTATTATGAACATAAAATATTTAAGTCACTTATTCTCAAAAGTAAACAAGGATTTTACTGGGAAACTCACCTTTTTGAGCTTTAGCTGTTATTTCAAAATATTTGACAGTCAGATCTTGAATAGAGAGCACAGCCATGTGAGCTTTCCGCTGCCAATCAGCATCTTCTTTTTGTAGACTTTCAATTCTTCGTGGACCCAGATAATCATTCTCCATGGAAATCTTGAGAGAGAGAGAGAGAGAGAGAGAACAAAATTAAGCAGTTCATTTCTTTCTTTCTTTTATTAATTTCTTAGACATTTACTGCATGTTTGTGTATCTGGCATTGTGCTTGGATCTAAAAACAAAGAGTATTTATTTTTCCCTGCTTCAGAATGGGAGCTAATAAGGCATAAAACAAGTAAATTAACAATAATGTTGATACTGACATAAAATTTGTTCCCCCTTCATCCTTCTGAATCTTTTTTATCCTTTCTTCTACCATGTGTAAACAAAAGATGTACAGCAAAATGTTATAACTAATTATTTTGGGGTGCTGAGATAATGAGAAATCTATTTCTTCCTTTGTCCTAACTAAATTTTCAGGTTAATAATTTTATACTAATAAAATACTTACTGAATAACTGAAAAATAAAATAAAAACTTAGATTTTAAGACTGATAATATATAAAAATCAACCCATCTACCTACTGAGACGCTGGCAGACAACCCAGGCATGTACCCTGAACTGGGAATCAAAACAGTGATTTTTTTGGTTCACAGGCCAGCACTCAATCCTGAGCCACACCAGCCAGGGCCTTCACCTTCTTTCAGTCAGTGCCCTCTCTTCCCTCCTCCCTTCCTATATCTCAGCCTGTTCTGAGATTCTATGCCTCTGGTTCTATTTTTCTCAGTAGTTCATTTTGCTTATTTGATTCCTCTTGTGAGATTATATGCTATTTATCTTTCACTGACTGGCTTATTTTACTTAACATTAATCTCCAGTTCCATCCACGCTGTTGACAAAGGTAGGAATTTCTTCTTTCTTACAGTTGTGTAGTATAAATTGTGTAAATGTACCATTGTTTTTTTATCCACTCATCTACTGATGGGCACTTAGGCTGTTTCTAAACATTGGCTATTGTAAATAACAATACTATAAACATAGGGGTGCATGTATTTTTTTATGTTGGTGTTTCAGGGATAGTTCAGTTATATTCCAAGCAGTGGAATCGCTGGGTAAAAAGGCAGTTCCATTTATTTTTGAAGGAAATTCCATACTGTTTTCCACAGCAGCTGCACCAATCCATGTCCCCACCAACAGTGCAGTAGTGTACCCTTTTCTCCACATCCTCGCCAGCACTTGATTTATTGACAACTATTTTGGCAGGTGTGTGGTGATATCTCACTGTGGTTTTAATCTGCATCTCTCTGATGGCTAGTGATGTTGGCCATTTTTCATATGTCTATAGACCACCTGTATGTCCTTGAATTACTATCTATTCAGGTCCTTTCCCATTTTTAATTAAATCATTTATTTTCCTGCTGCTGAGTTGTATAAGTTCATCATATATTTTAGAGGTTAAACTGTTATCTGATGTATCCTTGACAAAAATGTTCTGCTATATAGTCGGTTTCTTCACCTGTGTAGAGGCTTTTTAATTTGATGTAGTCCCATTTATTTTTTTCATTTATTTCTCTTGCCATAAGAAATATTTCAGCAAAAATAATTGCTATACAATATATCTGAAATTTTACTATGTATTCCTCCTAGATTTGTATGGTATGATTTATTTTTAAGTCTTTTATCCATTTTGAGATTATTCTAGTATGATGTACAATGGGCCTAGTTCCATTTTTTTGCATGTAGCACTCCAGTTCTCCTAACACCATTTTACTGTAGACACTGTCTGTATTATATGCTCTTGCCTCCTTTGTCAAGTATTAATTGAACACAAGGACGTGGGTTTATTTCTGGGCTCTGCATTCTGTTCCATTGATCTGTGTCTGTAATTATGTCAGTATCAGACTGTTTTCTGTTTTCATCACAGTGACCTGATAGTATAGTTTGGTATCAAGTATTGTGATCCCTCCAACTTTGTTCTTCTTTCTCAAGATTGTTGAGGCTATTTGGGGTCTTTTTTGGTTCCATATAAATCGTTGAAATATTTGTTCAAAATCTGTGAAATATGCCACTGGCCTCTTAACAGCAATTACACTCAATCTATAGATTGCTTTAGGTAGCATGGACATTTTAATGATGTTAATTCTTCCAATCCATGCTCTCCACTTCTTTCTATCTTCCTCTATTTTTTCCTTCGGTGTCCTATAGTTTTCCAAGTACAGTTCTTTTACCTCCCTGGTTAAGTTTATTCCAAGATATTTTATTTAGTTGCAACAGTATATGGGATTATTTTTGTAGTTTCTCTGCTAGTTCACTATTGGTGTATAAAAATACCACCTAAAAGGACTTCCGCCAAGATGGAGGCGTAGGTGGAAATACTGTGCCTTCTCCCACAACCAAGTTTGAATACAACAAAGGTTTGGAGAACAAAGACGGAGCCAAAGAACAGAAAATTGAACTATACGGAAGTGCAACAACAACGAACCGTTCTACCAGAGCCAGCAGTGGAGCAGGGTTGGGCAGGAAAGATCCCCTGACCCCAGGTGCCCAGGCATCTGGGGTAGCATCCGGCAGACTCAGTGAGGGCTCGAGACGGCGGGAGTGAGAAGTGAGACGGACCTCGCAGCCTCCAGCAACGAACCCAGCAGCGGCTAGCCACAGTCACACATTCTCGAGCAGTGGGACAAACTGCGATGCCCATTCGTGCTCAGAGGGACGAATCGAGCGGCCCCTGGTGGTGGCAGGAGGAAGCAAAGGGTGCCCGCCATTGCTTTCCATTGGCCCCGCCCCCACATACAGCGTCAAAACCCAGCGACTGGGTCACCCGGCCCTGATGAACACCTAGGGCTCCGCTCCTCATACGTAACAGGCACGAACAGTCCAAAACATGGCACAAGAACTCAAAGCCCCAGAGCCTATAACTCTAAGTGACCAGGAAATAGCGAACTTCTCAGATGCACAATTCACGACACTGGTAATCAGGATGCTCACAGAAGTGGTTGATTTTAGCCACCAATTAGAGGAACATATGAAGGCTAAACTAATTGAAATGAAGGGAAATGCACAGGAAACCAATAGTGATGGAAAGGAAACAGGGACTCAAATCAAGGGGGTGGACCAGAAGGAAGAAAGAAATGCCCAAACAGGAAAAAGTGAAGTTACAAGAATTCAAAAAAAACGAGGAGAGGATAAGAACCTCCAGGACATCTTTAAATGTTCCAACATCCGAATTATAGGGGTACCAGAAGGGGAAAAGAAACAGCCATGAGTGGAAAGCTTATTTGAACAAATAATAAAAGAGAACTTCCCCAGTCTGGAAAAGGAAATAGACTTCCAGGAATTCCAGGAAGCTCAGAGAGTCCCAAAGAAGTTGGACCCAAGAAGGAACACACCAAGGCACATCATAATTACATTAGCCAGGATTAAAATGAAGGAGAGAATCCTAGAAGCAGCAAGAGATAAGGGGACAGTCACCTACAAAGGAGTTCCCATCAGACTGTCAGCAGATTTCTCAAAAGAGACCTTACGGGCAAGAAGGAGCTGGAAAGAAGTATTCCAAGTCATGAAATCCAAAGACCTACAGCCAAGACTGCTCTATCCAGCCAAGCTTTCATTTAGAATGGAAGGGCAGATAAAGTGCTTCACAGATAAGGTCAAGTTCAAGAAGTTCATCATCACCAAGCCCTTATTATATGAAATGTTAAAGGGACTTATGTAAGAAAAAGAAGATGAAAAATATGAACAGTGAAAGGACAGCAAACGCACGGTTATTAACAACCACACCTAAAACAAAAGCAAACCAAGAGGACAGCTAGATCAGGAGTGGAACCATAGAAATGAAGAACACATGGAGGGTTAGAAACGGGGGTGGGAGGAGGAGAAGGGGGGAGAAGGCACAGAAAATAGCATAGATGGTAGGTAGAAAGTAGATGGGGGGAGGGCAAGAATAGTAGGGGAAATATAGAATCTAAAGAACTTGAAACACGTGGTCATAAACTAAAGGGGGAATGGTGGGGGAGGGGGTGTGCAGGGTGGAGGGGAATGAAGGGGGAAATAGAACAACTGTAATGGTATAATCAATAAAACATATTAAAAAAATAAAAAATAAAAAAAATACCACCTATGTCTGATACTGACTCTGTATCCCATTACTTTGCTGAGTTAATTAGGTCAAGTAGTGTTTTTGGTGGAGCCTGTAGGGTTTTCTACGTACCATTTCATGTCATCCACAAACAACAGCTTTACTGCTTTTCCAATTTGGACAGCTTTTATTTCTTCTTTTTGTGTGATGGCTGTGGCCAGGACTCCTAGTACTATGTTAAGAGTTATGAATGCAGACACCCCTGTCTTGTTCCTGATCTTACTGAAAACTCTTTTACTTTTTGTCCATTGAGTATGATGTTGGCAATAGGTTCACATGTGTGATCTTTATTATGTTTAGGCATGCACCCTCTATTCCCACTTTGGTCACTGTTATCATAAACGGGTGCTGGATTTTACAAAATGCTTTTTCTGAAACCTTTGTTATGATCATGCAATTTTTGTCTTTCATTTTGTTTATGTAATGTATCATGTTTGCTGATTTGCGGATATTGTAGCCTCCTTGCATCTCTGGAATAAATCCCACTTGGCTGTGGTGTATAATGTTTTTAATGTATTGCTGGATCCAGTTTGCTAATATTTTGTTGACGATTTTTGCAACCACGTTCATCAGAAATACGGGCCTGTTATTTTCTTCCTTCCTTGCATCTTTATCTGCTTCTGGAATTAGGGTAATACTGACCTCAAAGTAACAGTTTGGAAGTCTTCCCTCTTCTTGAATTTTTTAGAGTAGTTTGAGGAGGATAGGTGTTAGCTCTTTGAATGACTGGTAAAACCAAAGGTCTTTTGTGTGACAGTACTTTTTAAATTACTGCTTTGATCTCACTAGTTGTTACAGGTCTAGTAAGGTTTTTGGCTTATTTTCAATTCAGCTTTGGAAGATTAAATGTTTCTATAAATTTATCAATTTTGCCCAGGATGTCCAATTTCTTGGCATACACTTGGTTTATAGTAATTTTGCACTTCTGTGGTATCAGTTGTTACTTCCCTTTCATTTCTAATTTTACTTGGGTCCTCTCATTTTTCTTTCTTCCATTATTCAACTTTTACTGTATCTTTTCTCAAGGTTTATTATTAAAATTATAGTTATTACTGTTGTCCTGATTTTTCCCCCTTGTCCCACTCCACCCAGCACCCCATATTCCCTCAGGCAATTCCCCCATCATTGTTTACGTCCATGTATCATGCATGTAAATTCTTTCACTACTCCATTTTCTATATTGTATTCACATCCCAATGGTTATTCTGTAACTACCTATTTGTACTTATTCCTCTCACCTCTTCACCCCTTCCCCCAACTCCTCATATGACAACCATCAAAATGTTCTCTGTATCCATGACTCTGTTCTGTAGCTGACCACTGGGTGTGTTGGCCCTGGGGTACCCCAGGCTGCACAGATCAAGTTCAGCCCTCACCTTTGTTTAGCCTGTGGCACCCTGTGAGAGCTGTAAAGCAATCTGAGATAGCTGCTACTTGTGTTGGGCTTAGAGATTCCCAGGCAAAGCCAAGCTCTGAATCTATGCTGGTTGCTGCTGCTGGGCCTTGGCTCACTGATGCCAGTTGTTGCTTGTCTGAGAGGATTTAGGAAGTTATGAAACAAGCCAAGACCAGACATTCATATGGAAAAGCAGCTTGGGTGGGCCAGAGTCTCTGGAGATCTCCAAGGCAGGTCAAACAATGTTAGCCAGGTTGAGAGTGTCTCAGATATGGCACCTGGCTTGCCAGTTTTATGAGGGGAAGCTTCAGAAAGGGGACAATGGCCTCTGTTCCCCTTGATGCCAGACACTTCAGTTCCTCCCGGCATACCACTGTTGTCTTTTGAGTTGCTACCAGATGCTCGAGCTCAGAGGTAGTGAGTCTGAGGAGGTGAGTTTGTGTGAGTGGATTCTTTAAGAGCAACTGTTTGGGGCTCTAGCAGTTTCCTCCACTGACTCAATCCCCACTGTTTTTTGCAGCCAGAAGTTGTGGGAACTTATCTTCCTGGGACTGGAATCCTGGATTGGGGGGGCAGATGTGAGGGAGGACTCCTTGGTCTTGAGATATTCCTCTCGAATTTTTTACCACCACACGTGGGTCAAGGACCAGTCAGTTCCATATCTGTGCCTCTCCTATGAGACTAAATGGATGTGGTTTATTTAATTCCATCACTGTCAGACTTCCTTTCAACTCTTATTTCTAATGATTCTGAGCGATGGTTGTTCTATATTTTAGTTGTAATTTTGAGGTGGTTGTGTGAAGAAGTGAGCCATGTCTGCCTATGCCACCACCTTGACCAGGAGTGAATCTTTTATTCTTGATGAGTCTGGGTAAAGGTTTATCAATTTTGTAGTTCCTGGATTCACCGACCTTTTGAATTATTATTTTAGTCCCTACATCATTTATTTCTCCTTTGATTATTTCTTTCTACTTGCTCTGGGCTTTTTTTGTTGTTTTTCTAGTTCTTTTAGGTGCAAGGTTAGGTTGTTTGAGATTTTTCTATCTGTGTTAGGTAAGCCTGTGATGCTGTGAACTTCCCTCTCAGAACTGCTTTTGCAGTGTTCCATTGATTTTTGGGTTTGGGGGTTTTCATTTTGTTTCCAGATACTTTTTGATTTCTCCCTTGATCTCATTGTTAACCCATTCACTTTTTAATAACATGTTACTTAGCCTCCATGTATTGAATGTTTTTGAGTTTCTTTCTTGAAGTTGAGGTTTTCTTTTTGTGTGTGTGATCCACGAAAATGCTTGATATGACTTTTTTTCAAATTTGTTAAGGGTTATTTTGTGTCCTACCATGTGATCTATGCTTGAGAGTTTTCCTTGTGCCTTTAAGAATGTATATTTTGCTTCTTTGGGGGGAAGTGTTCTGCAAATATCAATTAAACCCATATGATGTAGTGTGTCACTTAATGCTGCCATATCCTTATTCATTTTTTTGGTCTGGAATATGTCCATTGTTGACAGTAGGGTGTTAAAAACCCTTATGATGACTGTATTGCTGTGAATCTTTCTTAAAGTCCTCCAAGATTTTCTTTATATATTTAAGTGCTCCTATGTTGGGTGTATATATGTCTACTACGGTTATAGCCTCTTGTTGGACTGACCCAACAAGAGGTATTACCCAACTGTAAGTATTATGTAATGACATGACCTTTCCTGTCTCGTTATGATCTTTATTTTGAAGTGCATTTCATCAGGTAGAAGTATTGCTACCCTGGCTTTCCTTTCACATCCATATGAATGGAGTACTTTTTTCCATCTCTTCACTTTCAGCCCTTGTAAATTATTTGCTATTAGGTGGATCTCTTGTAGACAGTATATATATGGATCATGTATTCTTACCCATTCAGGTACCCCGTGTCTTTTGATTGGTGCATTTAACTCATTTACATTTAAGGCTATTATTGATAGGTACTTATTGTCATTTTACCCTTTGAGTCTATGTTCCTCTATTTTTTTCTTCTTAACGCTGACCCTATAGCATCTCTTGCAATTTCCTGTTTATTTGGTGGAAAAGTACCCCTTTAGCCTTTTTCAGGGGAGTGGGGGTCTGGAAGCTCTTTATTTCACCTTCTATTTTAAAACATAGCCTTGGTGGGTAGAGTAGTTTTGGCTGCAGGTCCTTGCTATTCATTACTTGGAATATTTCATGACAGTGCCTCCAAGCCTATAGTGTTTCTGTTGAGAAATCAATGGACAGCCTTATTGAAGACCACTTGTAGGTAATTGTTTCCTTCTTGCTGCCTTTAAGATTCTTTGTCTTTAAACTTTGCTATTTTAAATGTGGTGTGTCTTAGTGTAGGCCTCTTTGGGTTCATCTTCATTGGGACTCTCTGTGCTTCCTAAACCTGTGTCTGTGGCTCTCCCCCTCACCAAATTAGTAAAGTTTTCTTGCATTTTTTCGAACAGGCTTTTTATGCCTAGTTCCCTTTCCTCTCCTGGTATCCCTATGATGTGAATATTGTTACATTTCATGTTATCCCAAAGCTATCTTAGACTATCCTCATTCTTTTTAAGTCTTTTTTCATTTTGTTGCCCTGATTGGGTGTTTTTCCACCTTGTCTTCCAAATCACTGACTTGTTCCTCCTTGTCCAGTCTGCTTTTAATTACTTCTAGTATATTCTTCCTGTCATATGTTACTTTCTTCATTTCCAGCTTAACACAGCTTCTATGTCCCTTTTCATATTGATGTAGCTCTCACTACATTCCTTGAGCATCCTTATATCCATTACTTTGAATTCTATCTCTGATAAGTTGCTTGCCTCAATTTCACTTAGCTATTTTTCTGGAGATTACTCCTTTTCTTTTGTTTGGAGGTTGTCTCCCCATTTTTGCTGTCTTGTTTTGGTTGTTTCTATGTATTAGTAGATATGCTTCAACTCCCTGTATTGTAGGGTGGACTTACATAGTAGGCATTCTGTAGGACCCAGTGGTGCAGAGTCCTACACCACTATCTTTTCCAATCTGGATGCTCTATGAATGCACTTCATGTCAATTATGTTGGCTCTACTGGTGTATTTGGACCCTGAATGTTGTTGGCCTGTTGGTGGGGGTCTGCCCTCCAGCTGGCTGGCTGAGAGGCTCAACCCCCACAACATCTTATATGCTGTTGTACTGGTGCCAGCAGAACAAAGCAAAACACCACAAATAAATGAAATCAAAACAAGCACCACCTACCACCAAAAGAGCAATTTCAATAACAAAGATAAAAGAATAATAAAAATGAAAAGAGAAATAGAATATTAAAAAAGGGGGGAAGTAAAAAGAAAAAGAGTAAGGAGAGAAGGTTAAAGGACAGCAAAGTGATTACAGGAGGAGAAAAGGGGAGAGAATATGAATAATGAATTGAAAGAGGGAAACAGGAAAAAGAAAGAATAACAAAAACAAGAATAGGAAGGCAGGGAACCATGAGATAATTAATGTGAGAGTAAAATAAGAGGTGAAAGAAGGAAAAAATAGAATAACAGAGATAAAAACAGAAAAATTAAAAAGCTATGAAAAAGAAAAAAAGAACAAAGTGGACTTAGTCCCAGCAGAGTTTAGCGCTTGCTTGTTTGCTGGGTTTTCCCTTTCGATGCAGCTGTGATTTAGTCTGAGGCTGGTATCACTCAATGTCAGTGCTATCCACATCCAGCCCTTCACAGCCTGTTTGAAGCTATATGCAATCCACAGTTTGTGGCTGATTCCTCCACGCTTGGCTGCACCCAGAATGGACCCAGCTGCTTTACAAAGCTGAGTTCTATCAGTACTCTGCCCAGGGGTATGTCAGCAAATGTTCCAAGACACCACAGGATCTGCCTGCCTCTGCCTATCAGGCTGCTGTCAGTCTTAAGAGTAATCACAGACCTGTTTCTGAGAGAACCTCTGGTGGACTCAAGAGGGTGGAGGTCCCACTGTATTCTCCCTTTGGATATGACCCTTAAGTGCCTGAGGCTGGTATAAACCACCGTCAGCTGTTGACCATGTCCAATTCTCAGCAGCCTGTTTGAAACTACAATCAATTCAGTTTGTGACTGATTCAGTTTGTGAGCGTGGCTGTGCCCAGGTTGGGCCAAGCTACCCTGCCAAGCTAAGTTTTATCAGCACTGAGTCCAGGGGTGTCTCAGCATGAGTCCCAAGTTACCACAGGATCTGCCTCTGTCTCTGCCTACTGTTCTGCTGCCAAGTTTAGACTAGTTGCAGACCCAATTGTTTCTCAGGGGCCTTCTGGTGGAATTAGGCAGTGGAGGCGGGGAGTTGAGGGGTGTTGGGATTCCTGGATCTCCCATGGCAGGTATCTTCCAGACTTCAGGGAAGATGGTAGATGTGTTCCCCTGCCCAAACCACCAGTCTGAGTCTGCTTGGGACTTTTCCCCCCTGTACTTGGCAAGGCAGGACTCCTAGTCAGCTAACAGGTAGTCTCCAGAACCCAGATTCTGGGTCTGCCAGAAACCAGAAGGGTGTTTGTATGGCTCTCCTGTGAGATGGAAGAACCAGTCTGTTTCCCAGGAAAGTTTATGATATAGCTGCTCCCTACAGCCCATCTCTGACACACCCTGAATCTGCATTGTTCATGTCTCCTCAGCACAGGTTAAGATTCAGGATGGGAGACTAAAAAGAAGCAAAGCAAGGAAAAAAAAAAAAAAACCCCAAACCCCAAAACCCTGACAAAACAAAACACAGAACAAAAAAAGAAAGGAAAAAAAAAGATTCAGGGTAGGGGGAGCACGATTCCAGAGGTTGGGGGGAGTGGTATCCCATAGGGTAATTTAGTTGCTTTATTCCCAGGAGGAGCTTGCTGTTTTCAAGGGGCTTGAGAAATACAGATATAATCCTAGCACATACATCCCCCACAGCCACTCCCCTATGTTTCTCTCCAGTGTCTCTTTGGGCAATTCCTGTCCACTTCACCTCCCTTTATTTAGGCCCCAGGTGAGTGGATACAAGCACAAAACATGTGCTTTGGCCCCTTTAAGAACTAAGAAAGAAAATGAAAGAAAAAAAAGTGGCTTTGTCTTCAGCAGGTCTCCTCTCTGCCCAGCAGAGACCAATCTTGCCACTTTCACTGCTGGATGCTCTGTGGTTGGCTGATCCTAGCACTAGTGCTCTGAACTTGGGAGCCCAGTTTGGGGTCTCCGCTTCTCGCCTTTCCAGGGGAAGCTCCCACAGTCACAGTTGCCTCTGCCCACCTCCCTTGTGAATGGGCCAGCCTATTTTTTTTTATTTTTAGATATTTTTTAATTTATTTAATTATTTTTAAGTACAGTATTCTATTACTCCCATCCCATCCCACCCCCCGTGCTCCCCCCCTCCCTTCCATTTCCACCCTTCTCAGTTGCTGTCCATGTATCCTTTATATATGTTCCTCTAAATCCCTCCCCTATTTCCCCTGAAATTCCCTCCCTTCTGGTCACTGTCAGCCTGTTCTCTATTTCAGTGTCTTTGGTTATATTTTGCTTGCTTATTGTTTTGTTGTTTAGCTTCCTGTTAAAGGTGAGATCATATGGTATTTGTCCTTCAACACCTGGCTTATTTCACTCAGCATAATGCTTTCCAGTTCCATCATGCTGTTGCAAAAGGTAGGAGCTCCTTCTTTCTTTCTGCTGCATAGAATTCCATTGTGTATATGTACCATAGTTTTTGGATCCATTCATTCACTGATGGGCACTTAGTTTGCTTCCAACTCTGGGCCAGCCTCTTTAATGACCTGACCCTTCCTAACAATCAGGGTGTTTCCCTCCCCCCCCCATCTTCATTAAAAGTCTCTTTTTGAGGTAGTCTTTGATTTATTTCAGGTGTCTAGTCCACTCTAGTTTTATTTCCAATTTGGTTCTGGGAAAAGGTGTGACATATCCTACTCCCTGCCATCTTGCACCAAGGGTTTCTTTTTGCATATGTTAAGTTTGACTTTAAAAAGGTCATGACCAGAGATATAAATCTGAGTCACCATGACACACAGAAGACATTTAAAACTATTAGAATAAATGAAGTCATCTAAGCAACTCAGAAGACTTAAGGGTAGACCCTTTGCTTTTTGTTTTCTTTTAATAGCAAATCATTCAGTAGGCTGAGCACTGAGAAGAACCACCCAGGAGAGGGAGAATCTACAGAGGCAGGAATGAGGCGGGGCTAACAAGAGCAGGAAGGTCCTTGAAGATGATCAGGACAGGATCAAAGGACTAGTATAGGGATTTGCTCTTGGTAAATAAATGGAAAGAAAATTCCTCCACAGCACAAAAAAAAGGTGGTTTTGAATTTGGTAAAGGAAGGATGAGGGAAACTCCTGTTGGATTATCTGTTTTCCCATGTGAAAAAAAGAGCCCAGACAAGAATAGTTGGCGCAGGGGAGGGGAGGAGAGTAGGATGACAAACTATTTAGAAAGACTCATTCAGTAAATCTTTAAAATTTTGAGACTAACCAGGTTAATGTGCTAATGGTGAAAAGACACACACTCACATACTGCTAGTGGAACTATAAATTGATTAAAACATTTTCTGGGAAGAATTTCCAGATACTTTCCAAAGGTATTTAAGACAATACTTTCATAGAAGAACCAAAGATGTTCATGGCAATGTTGCTTGGAATAAAAAAATGGATCCCAAATATCTAATAATAGAGAAATTTATGTATGATACACCTTTAAAATACAATTCTATGCAAAAATAAATGTTTATGAAGTTAATAAACAGGAAAATGATTATGTTATAGTATTAATAAGTGAATATAGGTTAAAATCATAGATATAATTTCATTTGGTATGCAAGTCCAAAGAAAAGACAAAATATGTAAAGTGTATTATTACTGATGTCATCTTTTGGTAATGAATTATGGGTAATATTTTTCTTCTTGTTTAAAATCTGCACTTCTCAAATCTTCTTTTACATATATATTCCTTTTATAAGCATGAAGAAGAAAAAATGCCTTTCTCTCTTCTTAGGTTCACAAAGCATACCAACTAACAAGCTGAAGACATGTTATCCTAGGGGTTTCCTATTTCTAGTCAACCCAACAAACAATGAGCTCATATTTTCACAAAGGAGTCCCAGAAAGTGGCAAAATTATGAGACTTACCTCTTTTTCCTGTGGATAGGGAAGAGAAATGTGAAGATATGATTAGAACATCTATGTTTTCATTATTAAGTGGGAAACAGAATTGTGTAAACACCACTTTAGGACTGTAAATATAGTGTCAAGCAAAGACAATTAAGCCAGCAGTAGCGGCTTGGATTCTTGATAGCCAATTTCCTACTCATCTGGATTGGATTTTTTTAATTCTCAGATGATTACTGTACATCCAGTTTCATACTGTAGGAATCAAATTAAAATGATGCTACAGGTTGATTATTTTCCTTTGAGATTTCCTCATGGCTATTATTTGAAAATCATTTCAATTATATAACTTGAATAGAGAGTACTATACTAGGTGCTTCAGAGGAAATATATGAGTAAGAGGCGCAATCTCCTCCCCAAAACTTACAATCTAACTGGGAGTGGGGGGTGGTAGAGCAGAGACATCTGTGATTAAGAAATCCGTCTTGAAACTAGGAGACCTAGCTTTGCTGGGAGACCTTTGAC
The DNA here is from genome assembly GCF_014824575.4 of Sturnira hondurensis. Taxonomy (NCBI): domain Eukaryota; kingdom Metazoa; phylum Chordata; class Mammalia; order Chiroptera; family Phyllostomidae; genus Sturnira; species Sturnira hondurensis. The sequence continues at coordinate 6,440,245 of NW_028093985.1, read as the reverse complement.
AGATCACAACATTCCATTATTCACTCAAAACAATCAGGTACAGTATTTGCTCAGTGCCAGTACTGTACGAGGCACCAGAGATAGCAAGATATTCGGCCTAGTGGAGAACATAGACACCCAAAAAAAGAATTACAATAGAGTATGAAAAATGTCATGAAAGAGTGTGTCTAAGATACCGTGGGGAGCACTAGCTGTGGAGTTTGGGGTGCAAAGTACAGGGAGAGTTTTTAAAGGGAATGATGTTAAGAAAAAAGGTTTGGTGAGAGAGAAGCTAGCTATTCAGATTAGAACAGACTTACCAAGGATCAACTGCAGACGCATTGGCTAGAGGGACAGAATTTTGACAGGTACAGATGGAGTATGTGAGGAAAGAGAACCACCTTCAACAGGCATACTGGAGGCAAAACTAAGCTCAGTGCATGATAAGGGACAGAGAGAAGTCCAGCCTGGCTGGAGCTTAGGTAAAATGGATAAACATAATGGGAAACAGGACTAGAAAAGGAGGTTGTTATCACTATGAGGAGGCCTTTATATGTCAGGCTGAGGGGGTCTGCATTTAATTTGACAGGCAACGGGATACCACTGTGGGATCCTTAGCAGTAAGAAGCATATTTAGACTACAGCTTAGATTTAAGGGTTCTAGAAGACTTGTTTGCTACAACAAACCATCATGGTTTATGCTTTTTGTTGTAATTACTTCTGATTTAAAAACACACAAGTTAAAAAGCCTAAGATTAGAATTTACAAGCATAGAACAGAAATTTAATAAATTGAACTCCGCAGTCAAAATGTTAAATTCTTACTCCATATATTATGAATATAAGTCCTTTTTAATGACATGATTAAACCTTGTACTCTAAAGAACTTGTATGTTTATTTTTATTTTTTTAAAGATTTTATTTATCTTTAGAGGGGAAGGAGAAGGAGAGAAACATCAATGTATGGTTGCCTCTCGTGCGTCCCCTGCTGGGAGTTGGCCTGCAGGGAACCAGCCTGCAACCCAGGCATGTGCCCTGACTGGGAATCGAACGGCGATCCTCTGGTTCGCAGGCCCGTGCTCAATCCACTGAGCTACACCAGCCAGGGTAGAACTTGTATGTTTATTTTACCCTAAAACCATAAGCTAGATTACTAGGTTTTCCCCACTAACTTTGAACATCTGATACATACATAAATTCTTGTCCATCACCTCCAAGTTCAACATCCTGCCTTGTGATACTATGGTTCAAGCTCTATGGACCATATCTGGCCTTTGCTAACAAGCTCTATATACCACATTTGGGCTTTTCAGGGTTAGAAAAGGTAAAAAGATGTTTGCTGCTTCTTCCCATCTGCATCACTGCATCACTTGACTTTACTGTTTGCTGCTTCTGTGAGCATCATCTCAGACTTGCTTCTTCAATCCACACCTGCAATTCCTTCTTGAAGCAGCTAACAGAATCCAGTTTACCATTTTCCCATGTTTGCAAAACAGCTTCATCATGTGCCAACCCACCCACCCACCCATCCCAGAAAGACAAACTAGCACAAGCTCACCAGTACCATATCCCAAGAAATCAAGGTCTCTCCACAAGTGCAGCTCAAACACACCAGCACTAGAGGAGCAATATCCTCTTCCACAGACTGGTTTCTCCAGGCCCAGGCTCAACCTCTTCACTAAAGAATGAATAATTACCACCTCTTTCTTTTGTGACCTCCAATTCTACCAGTGCTGGCTGTTTTGGCAATTGTTAACTCTGATACAGAGTTATGGTCCTGCCTTCTTAACTATGCGGTTAACCACGTTATACCTAGTTACTAATCCTTTACATTAAAGTCCCTCTGTTGAAGTAACTAGTTTGATTTTCCAGTCAGACCCTTACAGAGACAACTATGAAATAGAAATTTAATAAACAGTGTTCAAAATTCAAAACTCTTAGATCATTAAAATAGAAATTCTTTTCACTTGCACAATTAAACACTGTACATAGAAGTGAGAAGACTTGAGTTATGGCTTTTTGAAGAGAAAAAGTAAAAAAAATCTAGTAATTATTTGAAGATTATTTGTACTTTGTTGGATTATCTTTAGTTTCACTGCATATGTATATTCAAATATACATATCACACACTTTGCTTTTGTAATGCTGTTTTTTAAGTAACTTCTGAAACTTAGTAAGTAACATCACAGCCAACTGTTAAAAAATGTGATTATAGTTTATTGCACCTAAGACATTAAGCTAGGATAGGATACTAAGTTCTTTTCCTAACTGGGCAAATTTGAAGATGTACAGCATTGGTCAGCTGGATCATGTGCTAAAAACAATGACACCTCTGTTTTTAATTTTAGAACTAGAAAGAAAACAGTGCCTGTTTTTAACATGGAAAAAAGTATGTGTCAGTTTAGGTAGCCAGGACAGTGAGACTAGTTTATAAATACAAGTTTCTTGGCACAGAATTACTTATTATAGAGTACACCAATTTGCTTGGATACTGGATTTTACATGAGAAACTTAAGTGTTACTGTCTACTGCTGGGAGAGAGAAAAAGGGAAAAAAAACGCAGGTGAATCAAATGCTAAGATAAATTTGTGAGTATACTGATGTAGCAGTACCCGTAAGTGCAAATTTTTAAGGCTACGGGGTCACCTGAAGGTGACTATTAAGAGAATGACATGACAACTTTCACAGCATATATTCGTAAATTTTTACAGTCAAAGCAAATGGTTGATGTAATAGTCTCAGGAAAGAGTGTGAAATAATGCATTTCTTTAAGTGAAAGGAATCTAAAGGCAAGGAAACCAAAGGAAAAAATAGTTCAGGTAAGAGATAAGGACTTTAATGGATAGTGGTGGCAATATACAATTTATACTGTGCATATAGTGTGCATATAATAGAACACAGTGGTCCAATGGTATAAAAGCTGTACCCCGAACAAGAGCACCCAACCAAGGGTCAGAGTAGAGACTGAAATCCAGCCTGTGCTTTGCTGAGCCATGTGTACTACTGAATCTGCCTGGCAGGGGAGAGGGGCAGGGGGAGCAGTGAAGAAGGGGGTTCTAATCTATCAGCTGGGACTGGGGGTAAATAGGTATCTTTTTTCTATTTCACAAAGACACCTATAGATTTGCTTGGTCCTGGGGGACCAAAGGAGGTGGCAAAAGAAGAGCATATTTGAAATTCAACTAGGACATAAGTTGCAAGGTATAGTGACTGACTACAAAGGGGAGGGAAGAGTTGAGGATCCCTTCTAGTTTCTAGCTTATTTACTTTCAGCAAGTTATTAAATAACTTAGGAAAGTATGTTTAAAGTGCTTATAGCTGATCCAGGAGGCCAACTCACTAACTAATCCAGACTCATTAAGGCACTGGGTTTAAAAATCTAGAAAACCATCTAGTTTAAATCTCATTTTATTGGAAGAGAAAACTGACACCAAGACTGCAACTTTTGAGTTAAGTGTGCTCCATCCTTTAGGTGTTTCAACTCTTATCAGACTTGTGTTTCTCAAACTTTAGTGTATATCATAATCACCTGAAAGGCTTGTTGAAACAAAGACTGCTGACCACCCCCCCTTCCTAGAATTTTATTACAGGAGATGTGAGGTAAGGCACAAAAATCTGTACTTCTAACAAGATCCCAGGTGATACTGATGCTTCTAGTCTGGGGGACAGTGGTGGCTGGGACATTTTTTAGAACAAATGTATTAAGACTTAAGAGTCTGGGAGCTCCCTAAAGGTGTGTATATTCCAGAAAGATTTCGAGACTTAAATGCTGGGGAGGGAGGAGCTAGCTACTTAATTCTTACAGGTGAGACAGAGGGTTAGTGAAAAATCTTTATTAACTTCCACTTATATAAATGTAATAGAATAAAATAAAATATCATANTCTGGGGGACAGTGGTGGCTGGGACATTTTTTAGAACAAATGTATTAAGACTTAAGAGTCTGGGAGCTCCCTAAAGGTGTGTATATTTCAGAAAGATTTCGAGACTTAAATGCTGGGGAGGGAGGAGCTAGCTACTTAATTCTTACAGGTGAGACAGAGGATTAGTGAAAAATCTTTATTAACTTCCACTTATATAAATGTAATAGAATAAAATAAAATATCATAACATCATAAAATATTAAGTAAATAAATACAGTATACATTTGGGATGCCAAATTAACTTCTTTTCTATCATAATTTAATATTTAGGGGAGTAAACAACCGGAAATTAAGTTCTTTTTAAAGACACTAAAGAATAAAGGCCAAACTCCATGGCATTCAAGTCCCTGACCACCTTTCCTTTCATTTCCTACAATATATCTTAGACCCGAAGCATTCCAAACAATTCACACTCTGTGGTGTGACTAAAACGGCGGCACTGCAGGTCAGACAGACATGTGTTTTGATTTTAGCAGACATGTGTTTTGATTTTTTCATGCCACTTACTGGCATCCACTCATGGTGCTAAACTGGTGTGATGATTCAGTAATTTGTTTCAATAACTTATTGTGACTATAAGCACAAGTACTACTCCTGTTTACTATATACCATTCTTGTTTTCATATTATGTCTATCTGGAATGTTCTGAATTCCAATCTCTAACATGGACAGAGGTAACTGCTTCCTACTGAATTGCTCTTCATAATCCCCTTTTCCCAGTACTGATCACCCCATTTGTGTACTTCTACATAAACTTGTATATACACACTGCTCAATTTTTTTANATGCCACTTACTGGCATCCACTCATGGTGCTAAACTGGTGTGATGATTCAGTAATTTGTTTCAATAACTTATTGTGACTATAAGCACAAGTACTACTCCTGTTTACTATATACCATTCTTGTTTTCATATTATGTCTATCTGGAATGTTCTGAATTCCAATCTCTAACATGGACAGAGGTAACTGCTTCCTACTGAACTGCTCTTCATAATCCCCTTTTCCCAGTACTGATCACCCCATTTGTGTACTTCTACTTAAACTTGTATATACCCACTGCTCAATTGTTTTAATTGTCTCTACTGAGTTATAATTTACATGCAACAAAATGTACCCATTATAAGTACAGATTTTGATAAAATCATACACCCATGTAACAGCCACTATAACTGAGATTTAGAGTTTATATATCAATCACCCCAAAAGATTCTGTTATAGCTGCTCCCTCTCAGTCTTCCCTGCCCCACCCCAGGTAAATTGTTTACATTTCTGTCAATGTAGATCAAAATGATCATTTCTAGAATTCACAGAAATAGACAATAGTTTATACTCTGTGTCTGGTATCTTCTGTTTAATTTACACTTGGTTTATTATACTCTGTATCTGGTGTCTTCTGCTCATCAGAATTTTTGATAGTCTACTTTACTAAGGTTTAATTTACCTGCAGTCAAATGAATCCATTCAAAGTGCTCAATTTGATGAGTTTTGATAGCTGTATACACCTAAGAAACAACCACTACAATCAAGGTACAGGAGACTTTCATCACCTCCAAAAGATTCCTCATGTCCTGTGCCAACCACCCATTTACACTATATACAGTATCACCTTTAGTGTGTCTTCTATGACACACTAAATCTTTGGGATTTAGCCATACTGTGTCTATCAATAGGTAATTCTTTGCATTACAGAGTATTCTTTCATATAGAATTACCATATTTTGATTATTAATTCACCTGTTGGTCATTTGGGGTGTTCCAATTTGGGTTTACTGTGAATAAAGTTGGTATGAAAATTAGTGCACAAAAATTTTTTGTTAAAGATGTCTTCATTTCTTTTATATAAATAACTATTAGTCAAACAGCTCAGTTGTCAAGGTATGCAATGCATTAGCCAAAAGTATATATGGTTTTCTCTGTAAAATAAAAGACACATTTTTCATTTTCAGCAATAACTTTATTTACTTCAATATTTTGAGTATAGTGGCTATCTCCCTTGAGGTATAACGTGGACTGATCTCAATTAATGTCTCGATTTGATCACTATCAACTTCAACTGGTCTACCCAACAGTGCAGCATCATCCAGCGATGGATCTCCAGAATAGAACTTCACAAACCACTTCTGACACGTTCAATTAGTCACAGCACCTTCTCCATGTACTGTACAAATCTTCTTTTGCACTTCAGTTGAATTTTTACCTTTTTGAAGCAATAAAGCATAATATGCCAAAAATGTTGCATATTTTTCTCCATCTTCAAATGGCCACACAAAAACTCACCAATTAAGTGCACACTGATATGACAGATCTCACAATACAATACAATGAAATCGTTTCAAATGAAGTTAAAGACAACTAAGCACTACTAGAGGCGTCATATGGAAAAAAAACAAATGAACTTTTTGGCCAACCCAATATTCAAGGCTTGTCCAGAAAATATCCATCCATGTAATATGAAAACTAGAAAAATTTATTGAAAAAGATACAAGAAACATTGCACATATGACAATGATGCCTCATTTCCCTTCTAGGTAGCCCAAGCACTGGGACCTCACACAGTTCTCCCAGTCACCATTAGCTGCCCCATCATATTTTCCTGAATCTCATCGATAATCTGAAATCCCTTTCAAAGTTGATTTTAGCTTTGGAAAAAGCCAGAAGTCTTGGGGAGCCAAATTTGGGCTGTAGGCAGGCTGAGTCATCTGGGTGATTTGATGGTTCACCAAAATACGACACAAAATGTGACGCATGAGCAGGCACACTGTCATGGCGAAGCTGCTAATCACCAGTTGCCCATACCTGCAGCCTTCCGAATCATCCAAATATTTCCGTTGAGGAATGTTCAAGCTTAATGCAAAATTTGATGCAAATTTGTTGCTCTACTAGCTTAGCCATTTTTGACTGTGACAGCACATAGTACACATACTCACTCAGCGGTATCTACTGCCACCACCAACCAGAACAGTGAAGTTGTCACTGTTCACATATGCATACTGCAGTCTACTCCTTGGCTATCAGGCTACATCAATGCTGTGCAATCTGTTCTTGTATATGAACAATGGCTGGACTTTTTCTGGACAGACTTAGTATGTTTAACTTTTGAAAAAAACCACCATACTGTTTTCCAGGGTGGTTGTACTACTTTAAAATCCCGCTAGCAATGGATGAGATTCTAGTTACTCTACATCCTCACCAGCCTTTGGGAATGCCAGATTTTTTAATTATATTCATTCTAATGGGTATGAAATAGTTATCTCATTATGGTGCAAATTTGAAAATCCCTGATGACCACGTAGTGCATCTCTGCAAGAGTTTATTAGCCATTTAAGTGTCTTTTAACATACTTAGCCCATTTTCAAAAGTTTTGATGTTGTCTTATAAAGCTATACCTTTCCTTTCTCAGGTATAAGTTATTTTCTCTCAAACTGTAGTTTGTCTTCTAACTTTCTCAGCAATCTTTCAAAGAGCAAAATTTAATTTTTTAAATATATTTTATCGATGATGCTATTAGTTGTCCCATCCCCCCCTTCAGTCCCCTCCACCCTGGATACCCTCTACCACCTACATTCCCTACCTTTAGTTCATGTCCATGTGTCATATTCTTTAGTTTCTACATTTCCCATACTATTCTTACCCCCCCCTCTATTTTCTACCTACCACCTATGCTACTTTTTCTCTGTACCTTTTCCCCCCCTCTCCTTCACCCATTCCCTTGTTGTTAACCCTCCATGAGATCTCCATTTCTGTGGTTCTATTCCTGTTCTACTTGTTTGCTTAGCTTGTTTTTGTTTTTGTTTTAGGTGTGGTTGTTAATAATTGTCGGTTTGCTGTCATTTTACTATACATGTTTTTTATCTTCTTTTTCTTACATAAGTCCCTTTAGCATTTCATATAATAAGGGCTTGGTGTGATGATGAACTCCTTGAACTTGACCTTATCTGAGAAGCACTTTATCTGTCCTTCCATTCTAAATGAAAGCTTTGCTGGATAAAGCAATCTTGGATGTAGGTCTTTGGATTTCATGACTTGGAATACTTCTTACCAGCCCCTTCTTGCCTGTAAGGTCTCTTTTGAGAAAATCTGCTGACAGTCTGATGGGTACTCCTTTGTAGGTGACTGTCCCCTTATCTCTTGCTGCTTCTAGGATTCTCTCCTTCATTTTAATCTTGGCTAATGTAATTATGATGTGCTTTGGTGTGTTCCTTCTTGGGTCCAACTTCTTTGGGAGTCTCTGAGCTTCCTGGAATTCCTGGAGGTCTATTTCCTTTGCCAGATTGGGGAAGTTCTCCTTTATTATTTATTCAAATAAGTTTTCCATTTGTTGCTCTTACTTTTCACCTTCTGGTACCCCTATAATTCAGATTACAGAATGTTTAAAGATGTCCTGGAGGTTCCTAAGCCTCTCCTCATTTTTTTGAATTCTTGTTTCTACATTCTTTTCTGTTTGGTTGTTTCTTCCTTCCTTCTGGTCCACTCCACTGATTTGAGTCCCGGTTTTCTTCCCATCACTATTTTTTTTTGAAAGATTTTATTTATTTATTTATCTTTAGAGGGGAAGGAGAGGGAGAGAAACATTAATGTATGGTTGCCTTTTTTGGGTCCCCTGCTGGGAGTTGGCCTGCAGGGAACCGGCCTGCAACCCAGGCATGTGCCCTGACTGGGAATTGAACCATGATCCTCTGGTTCGCAGGCCTGTGCTCAATCCACTGAGCTACACCAGCCAGGGCTCTTCCCATCACTATTGATTCCCTGTACGTTTTCCTTCATTTCACTTAGGGTAGCCTTCATTTTTTCATCTAATTTGTGACCAAATTCAGCCAATTCTGTGAGCATACTAACCACCAGTGCTTTGAACTGTGCATCTGATAGGTTGGCCATCTCTTCGTTGCTTTTTGCTCTGGAGCCTTGATCTGTTCTTTCATTTGGACAAATTTGGTGGCGGGGGCGGGGGGGGGGGAGTCTGGTCGCACCTGTTAGTGAGGGGCAGAGCCTTACGTGTTCACCAGGGTGGGTCAACCCAGTTGCTGGATTGTGACGCTGTATGTGGGGGTGGGGTCTAAGAGGGAACAATGGCGCTTGATCCACTCTCCGTAGGGTTTCAGTCCCTTCCACACTTCCCCCCAAGCAAACTGGGCCTTTCTGGTGTTGATTCCCATGTGGGTGGGCTTGTGTACATTCTAGGACCCTGTGAGTCTCTCCAATGAACTCTCCTGTGATGCTGTGAATGTCTCCTGGCACATCAACCCTCACAGGTATTTTCAATCGGTGTTTTGAGGCTTTATTTTCCCGCTCTGGGACCCTGGGTTGCACGGTCTGTCTCACTCCCTAGTTTTGCCTGGTTGATCTGCACATGAATGTGGAACCACCTGGGCATCCAGCTGCCTTGTGTGCAGTGCCTGGCTTCACAACTGCTGCCTCGCTGGGTCTGCCCCTTGCCACCCTGCGCCCAGGGTCCACCCACTGCCAACTTGCATGCTCAGTGCCACCGCTTATTTATTTATTTATTCATTTGTTTATTTTTTGCCATGACCCCTCTCAGCTCAGCTGCCTGACTCTGCCCTTCCTACTGGTCTGGATGAATGTGTCTATTTCAGCTCCTTAGTTGTCAGACTTCCATACAGTTTAATTTTCTGTCAGTTCTGGTTGTTTTTTTGTTTCTTTGTTGTTGTCCTTATTTTGGTTGTGCGAGGAGGCACAGTGTGTCACTTACGCCTCCATCTTGGCCAGAAATCTCTAATTTTGGTGAAGTTTCTCTTTTATTTTTTTGGTTTATGGCTCAAATTTTCTGCATCCTATATAAAAAAAAACAAAAAACCTTTGCCTGTCTTTCCCAAAGATGCTATATTTTCCATGTTTTCTACATTTTATAGTATGAACTTTTATGTTTAGGTCTAAGACTTTTGTAATTAATTTTTTATGCATAGTATAAAGACTGAAGTTCATTTTTTTCTGTGTGAATATCTAGTTCTTCTAGCACCATGTGTTGAAAAGGCTCCTTTTCCCAATCGAATTGCCTTGTCACCTTTGTGGAAACTGAGTATATAACCAAGGGTCTATTTCTTTGATTAACATATTTACTGTATGCCAATACACACTGTCTGTATTCTCTATCTTTGTAGTAAGTTCTGAAATCAAGTAATAAGTCCTTCAGGTAAAAAGAAAACATTTTTCTTTTTTCAAAAATGTTAAGGCTATTCTAGGTTCTTATGCCTTTGCACATAAATTTTGTAATCAGCTTGTCAGTTTTTATTTAAAAAATACCATACTGTAATTTTCATTAGAATCCACAGATCAACTGAGAGCTGATATCTAAGTATGACTGAGTCTTCCAATCCATTAACATGGTTTATCTCTCCATTTATTTAAATACGTTTTCATTTCTCTCAACAAGGTTTTGTAATTTTCAATATAAAGGGCTTTTATATATTTTGTAAAATGTATTCTTAAAACACTGCATATTCTGAGATGCTAATGTAAAAGGTATTTTTTAAATTTTTGATTTTCAGTTTCGCTTCTGAAGAAAATGCAACTAAATTTTTAATACTGACCCTATAATTAAAATTATACATATTATTTCCAGTAGTTTTTACATTCCCTAAGATTTACTATATGCATGCCCATGTCATGTACAAATAGAGAGAGGTTTGTCTTTTCTAATTTGTATGCCTTGTCTTTTCTGTTCTTGAACTGGTAAAAGTAGATGATCTTGCCTTATTCCCAACCTTATGGGGAAAGCAGTCATGTATGTTACATAGATTTTTCATGTATGCCCTTCATCAAGTTGAAGAAGTTGCTCTCTCCTACTGGTTGAGTTTTTATGATGAACATATACTGAAATTTGTCAAATGATTTTCTGCAGCTATTGAAATAATATACTGTTTTTCCCTTTATCCTGAGTATATGGTGAGTTATAGTGATTTATTTTTGAATCTTAAATCAACGTTATACTATTTCTGAGATAAACCCTAATCAGAGCATATCTTCCTTTTTATAGAGTACTGGATCCTATTTTAATATTATGTTAATGAATACTGCATTTGCATTCATAAGGGGTATTTATCTGTAATCTTTCTTTCTGTAAATGTCATTTGGTTTTGTTATCATAATAGTGGCCTTAAAAATAAGTTGGGAAATATTTCCTACTTTGTTTTTTGTAAGAATTTGTGTAGAACTGGTATTATTTCTTAAATGTTTGATGATTCCTCCAATGATGTCATCTGGAGTTGGGGTTTTCTTTGGGGGGGGGTTCTTTGAGGGAAGTTTTAAAAGCTATGAGTTCAACTTTGTTAATAAAGGGCTATCAAATTTTTCTATTTCTCCATGAATCCATATTGATAATTTACAGTTTTCAAAGAAAGGTTCCATTTCATCTAAGAATTTAATTTGGTAGAAATTTGTTCATGTTCTTGTTAGCCATTTAAAATCGACAAAATCGGTAGTAATAACTATACTGTCAATACTAATACAGCCATGTGGTTCTCTTCTTTAAAAAAAATCAATTTAGCTGGTTTATGAAATGTATTGGATTCCCCCTCCCCCCCCCCCCAATAATCAGGTTTTGGTTTCACTGATTTGTATATATTACTTGATTCCTTTTTCATTGATTCCCATTCTTAATTGTTTTTACTTAAAATCGGAGGCTTAGATGATTGATTTTAGACCTTTCTTCTCTAATAAGCACTTAAAGTCATAAATTTCTCCATAAGCACAGCTTTAGTGTCATCCCTTATTCTATAAAGGGTGAAAAAAATCATGAAAAGAGAAACCTCAGAAAGAAATAAGTCCTTCCAAAAATTATTAGCCCTGCCAGACTGTATTAGGCTTTACACAGGGCAAGTGTAGAGAAATCGTTCCTCAAACATAGAAGCACTGAAATTTTGGAAAGTAAAAATCACTGTAAGTACTTAGAAAAAGCATTTATAGTCAATTCAACACACACCCCTTTCTTCTGCAGCTTAAGAAAATAATATTCCACTAGAGTAAGTCTGAATACTATTAATACTACAGCTGATATAAATACACATTCAATTGCTTTCCCTACTTTACACTTATTTTTTCTTCTTTTTAAATTAGGCCAGGGCACAAAAAACACACCACACCAATGGCACTATTGTCAGAATGAAATTTTCCTTTACTTTAGGCACCAATTCTATACCTTGATAACACAAAACCTATTAAACTGACCTTACTAAATTAAGATTTGAAGATTAATTTGCCAGGTTGTACCAGATATTTTTATTAATAGAAGTAGCCCAATTTAGTAACACAAATACATTTTAAAACACAAAAACAAATGCTCCAATTATAAGTTAGTTGGCTGTAAGTTAATCTTCATAAGAACTAAGTATTTCTATGGCAAACATCCACAGGATAACAACATACAAAATAAGTAATAGTTTTTAGTATTATTTACAACAAATACTTTACCGAATCAATTATAATTGCTTTTTTACTGAGTATGAATTTTCAAACTTAAATGTAACTAGTAGTCAGTAATGCAATAGAAACAAAACAAACAAAAGACAAATTCTTTGGGATAAGAGATTTAAATTTGAGTACTGTACCAGTTCTGCCACTTACTAACTAGCTAACTTACATAAATCATTCTAATCCAACATTAGTAGGGACAATAAAAGCACCTAAGTTATATAGTTGCTGTAAGGATTAAATGAGATATTTTATATAATAGCACCATTTAACACACTTGTCTGACATACTGAACGAGCTCACAAACTAAATCTAGTATGTCTATTTAAAACTTCACAAGAAGGGTAAAGAACAAAAAAGGAGTCATAGATAAGTGGCCGTTTAGGAGTAATATCATAGAAATAAAAGTAGAGTAAAATATATTTACCTTTAAAAAAGTTACAAATGTAAAAATTATGTTGTCTACCCCTCTTCACCTAATGTCCTGCTTCCCAGGAAAAATGGAGCAATAAGTAATGCTAGTGGACAAGTAGGGTCAATCAATTTGCTAACGTTAACACTCAATACAAATCTTGACATAATTAATATGAAAGTAAAAATGCACATAGATTCTGATAGTGCTGAGCTGTACAGATTATGCCTGCCTAGTCTGTAAGTGGGTGGGGCCTCCATGTCATTCACTTCATTCTTGGCCTCCCATTCAAATTCTCAATGGACAAATATCCACAATTCATTGAAAAATTTGGAGGATATTCTAGTGTCTAAAAATTGTAGCTTATTTTCAAGTTACCATTTTAACCAAAATGCCAAGTTTATGATAAACTGACTGACAACCCAATAGTATTCAGAAATATTAATATAGGAGAGTGTATAATAATTGTGTGACTAAGCCTGTGCTGCTCTATATCCTGATTCACTAGTGAAGGGAAGGAAATACAAAGACATGCCTTATCTTATCAAATATACTATTCAACCTTGCTTTGCTCCCAATTGTACAGTTCCCAGAATAATTGCTAACTTTTCTTTTAAAAAGTCTTTTAAACTTATAATCTTAACTATGTATTTTTTCCATTACCATTTAGTCCCCTTATATCCTCCTGCCCCCAGCAATCACCACCCTGTTGTCTCTAAAATCAAATTTTTAAGTTTTGATTTTAGAGACAGAGAAGAAAGGAGGCAAGGAAGGGAGGGGGAAAGAGGGAGAATAAGATCAATTTGTTGTTCCACTTATTTATGCATTCATTGGTTGCATCTTTTATGTGCCCTAAATGGGGACTGAACCCTCAACCTTGGCATATTGTGAGGATGCTCTAATCAACTGAGCTACCAAGTCAGGGCCTAAGTTAAGCCACACACCTGAGAGCGAAGAAAGGTGCTTCAGAGAGAGCCTGCTGCTTAATTTCTCAAACACACATTTCTTATGTAATTTGTTCCAACTTAACCCATTATGCAAAAACACAGTTTTCATGTCCTGGTTCAACAAAAATTCCATGGGATTTAAACAGAGTTATCATTATTTGAGGTCAGCTATAAAAACAAATCCTTAAACACTTGCTTCAAAATAATGTAATGTCTATTTTATATATGAAAATTAAATGTCATGAATTTTAAAGCTCTACCATTAAATCCTTTTAACTTTCAAAACAAGGTTTTCCCAAAACAAATGTTCCAAAACTGCTGGTAAAGAAGTCTAGGACTACATGGTACTCAAAACAGTATAAGGGAGACAGGAGTTGAGAGAGAAGTATAGGAAAGAGGGAAGGGAATCTCTTACTGTACTTTCTAGTCTGTTCTCCCTGTCTATTCAGAAGAATTGTCTTTTGAGATGCTTTAAGACAGTGTGTTCACACTGTATATAACCCAAACCTACGAAACTAGAATCTTTGGGGATAAGAAACGAGATATGTACATTTTTTAAAAGCTGCTCTAGTAATTAAAATGCATGGCCAGCCAGATTGAGAACTATACAACAGGCAGGCTACTATTTAGAGGTTTTAAAAAATACCTTGATCTGCTGTCTTCGTAGCATGGCAAGTTCTCTCATGTCTCGGAATGGCTGCAGTAAATACTGATAGAGTTCAGTTGTGGCTTCTGCAAGGCTGCTGTAGGCTTCATCCTCCATCTGATACAAGTCCAGAAGCTCCACCATGCTCTCTGTATTCTTGTGCTTATCCAAGAGCTGTGGAACAAGAAAGTTTCACTACCAAGAAATCTGATTATAAAAGCCTATAAATACTTGCTTTTTGCTCCCTTTCATGAGGACCTGGGAACCCTAAAACACAGAAGCAGGAGGGAACAAAAAGTACTGATTTCTTTTTATCACTCATCTCTATGCCTCAGGTGTCTTATCATTCAAGATCACTGCCTCAATTCTCCTCTTCTAACTTTCACCATATTACTCCTGTTCTCTGTATTTGCTAGGACTCCACACCACTTATTTGCCTAATTAGTTAGCTCTTTAAAATCTTTCTCCACCATCCAGTATACCTCTCTCCATATTTATATATTAAAAAAAATTTTTTTAATTTCTATTGCTAATCAACAGAGTAGTAACTCTTACCAATATTATTTTACTCATTTCTCCATATCTTCTTGTCACTCCTTTCCTCCTCCCAATTTGGAACTGAATTAACTTTCTTCAAACTCATGCCTATTACTTCCTTAAAAATCTAGGTTAAAAAAAAACCCTCAACTCTACTGAAGAGTTTAAAATTGACTATAACAGATGTGTATAACTCTTACTTTGCATAACTTGGCACCCATGTATGTATCTATGCATGTATGTATATTTACATATTCATTCTTCAACAAATATGGACTGAGCATGTATCACGTTAGGCACTGGGCTAGGTGCTGCGCATACAAAAACATGGTCCCTCTCCTCATGGAATTTACAGTGTAACACTATTTAAAAACATTACGAACACTAATACATGTAACGAAGGTTATTTTATGTTTTAAGAGTATAAAAGTGACACAATGAAACAATGGGTGCCATGAGAAAGAATTGGAGGTAGGGAGGTGCTGTTACATAAACTGCGACCTGTAATACTTTAGAGTAAGCAGAAGGCTGTCCGAGAAAGCTTAAGCTGAAATTCAAAGGACCTCTAAAAGAACCATGTAGCAAAAAAATATTTTATATACTTACTCTTAGTGTCCATTTACTTGGTAACAGTGTCATCTGCCCAGAGGCACAAAATGCTGCTTTATTTTCTCACACCTAAAATTTCCACTACGATCTTCCTTCCCCAACTTCTTGATTTGGCTATCACATTTTGTACTATACAATGTTATGCAGAATCTATACTTTGGATTCACTTCCTGCACAGATTCTTGGACCAAAGTCCAGCAGCACCTGAGCATTTAATATTCTGCCTACTCCATCAGTAATTATCAATAACTGGAAGAAGCGAAAGCCCTGAGTTTAAATTTATGGCTTTTAGCTTGGAGAGAGTTCCCAGTGGCTGCTGAGGGAGTAAAGGAGTGTGGCTACAACACAGAAAAGGAACCCACAGCCTTGGTGGCACAAAGAGAATCAGAGAACAGAGCTGGGGAGCAATTACGGCAGCTATGAAATACTTAACAGGAAAATACTGAACAGGAAAAAAGCCAAAGGAGAAAAATCCCAAATATGTACATAAATAAACTAAAATCTCAGGCTGATTACTGAAACTGTCACACATGGACAGGCTCAAAGCACTGCAGCTAAACACAAAATCTTAATATTTTAGCTGCTGCCCTTGCAAGGTAGGCAGATTTTGCAGTTTTGAACTAATTAAAGAAACTGCTTAAGCGAAAACAAAACTGTATAAATCAACACCTGCTGGAGGAATATAACACAGTCCAGAGGCTCTGCAAGGTATCATTTATAACATCCAGAATTCAATCCCAATTAGCAGATCTACAAAGAAATAGGAAACAAAACTTAATACCCAAAGGGCAATCGATGAAGACCAATTGCAAGATGAAACAAATCTGGATTTAGCAAAGATTTTAAAGAGGTTACTAAAATAATACTAATAGACACAAAGGGAATATGCTCGTAAAGAATAAACATATAGAAAAATCTCAAAAAAGAAACAAATACAATACCTGAGTTTTAGAAAAACTTGCTTGATGGATATACAGTATAATAGTAAAGACAAAAAGAATCAGTGATCTTGAAGACAGACTAAAAGAAAATATCCAATCTGAAAAATAACAAAAAAGGGAAACGAAACCTTAAGGATCCATGGGACAATACTAAAAGGTATAAGATACATTTAGTTGGAGTTCAAGAGGAAAAAAAGGGGACCAAAAAAATTTCAGAAAGTAATGGCCAAAAAACCCCAAGTTTGGTGAAATTTATATATTCAAGAAGATCTGACAACCCCAAGCAGTAACCCAAAACTAGGCTCAAACTACTGAAAATCAAAGATGAAAGAGAAAATCTTTAAAACAACCAGAGAAAAATAACAATGCATAAAGAGGAACAAGCATACATATGAATGATGACTTTGAATTAGAAAAAAATGATGGAGAACAAAGAACAGAGGTGTGGCATCTTACAGTTGAGAAGAAGAAGAAAAGTCAATCAATAATTCCATTCCCAAAACAATATACCCTTCAAGAATAAAGACAAAGTAGACATACTTCCGGATAAATAAAAACTAAGAGAACTCCTCATCAACAGATTAACACTTTAAGAATTTTTTTTTAAGTTGTTCAGGTTGAGGGGACATATTACAGATGTAAACCTGGATTTTCCAAAAGAGAATCAATAATACTAGAAGTGGTAAATAAATAAGAAAATATAAAAGCCTTTTTTTCCTTCTTCATTTCTATAAAATGCATGAGTATTTAAAGCAAAACATTTTAATACTATACTGTGGGGTTAATAATGTATGTGACTTTCTGTGATCCACACTATCGTGGTTCGATTCCCAGTCAGGGCACATGCCTAGGTTGCAGGCCAGTTCCCAGCAGAGGACACACAAGAGGCAACCATACATTGATATTTCTCTCCCTCTCTCCTTCTCTTCCCCTTTAAAGATAAATAAATAAAATCTTAAAAAATGTGATATTAAGAAAATATTTTGAACTGATTAATAATGAAAATACAACCTCTCAAAATTCATAGAACAGTTTTTTGTCCATCAGGTAAGGAGCCTGGAAATCATTACTCCCATCCACATTAACAACAAAGTGGCCCTGACTGGTGTGGCTCAATAGTTTGGACATTGGCCTGCAAACTGCAAAGTTGCCAGTTCAATTCCCAGTCAGGGCACATGCCTGGGTTGCAGGTCAGGTCCCAGGTTAGGGGTGTGAAAGAGGCAACCAATCGATGTCTCTCTTGCACATGGATGTTTCTCTCCTTCCTTTCCCCTGTAAAAATAAATAAAATCTTTTTTTTTTTTTTTTTAGAGAACAAAGTCAATCAAGCTGAAAATCAACAAACCCTCTTAGATCCATCAAAGAATTGAGGTCACAGGGCAAACTGCTTCTCCTGTGATGGCAGTATAGGCAGACACAGAGAATCACAATTACTGGGGTAGAAGCAAAGTAACAGAAACCTCTGTGGGAACCAATACTGGAGTAGGGAAAACTAAACTGTAATTGTTAATTTGTTAGTGTCTCACTGTTAACAGTTTGAAAAGTTAAAGACTCCAGGAGTTGAGGTGGGGGGTTGGGCAGGTTATACTTGTTTTGAATTTTACCCTGTATGAGCTCTACCAGATTCTCACAGTGAAACTGGAGGAAAACCTCCTTGTATTTCTGACAGGGTAAGAAATAAAGCAGCCATTTTGAAATGTGCATGGGGCAATCTGTTCTTAACAAGGCACAAGGACTGCCCTCAAGAGAAACTATGTCACCAGAGACTAACTGACCTAAGGGAAGAGAAATGCCCAACTATGGACCTCCCTATAGCCTTTCTGTCTCTCCAATGAGGTAAAGGCCGGCAGAGGGGACTGAGAAGACAACCCAAGGGCATGGGTACACTAAAAGACTGAAATGTAATCACAGAGCTATAATTAGCACCTCCCTACCCCCTGCCCAATACTTAACCACTACACCAATAGGGCTACAATGTAACAGGGCAATATAAACTAAAAACTACGTGTCTTAGAATTTATTTAAAAAGTAACTAGGGAAACCCAAAACAACAGGATAGATAAAAACACACCAAAGGAAATGTTAGCCTGTCACACCTACAGCTACTGCCTAGAATAATACAGTCTACCTCTAACCAGATAAACAAAACCTCACACTAAAAGCTCTTTCTACCTAGTACATCATGTTCGGTTTTCAATTTAAATAACAAGGGATATTTAAAAGCAGAATTTGAAGGGACAGAGCAAGCATAAGAACCAGATTTAGATATAACTGGGATGCAGAATTTATCAGACTAGGAATTTAAAAGAGCTATGATTAATATGCTAAGGGATCTAATGGGAAAAATAGACAACATGCAAGAACAGATAGGTAATGTAAGCACAGAGTTGGGAATACTAAGAAATAATCAAAAGCATATGCTGGAAATCAAAAACACTATAAGAGAAATTTAAAGATTCCTCTGATGGGCTCATCATTAGATTGCAAACAAGCAAAGGAAATAAAATCTATATACTTGAAGAAATGGCAAAAGAAACTCCCAAAACTGAAATACCAGGAGAATAAAAAAAAAAGAATATCCAAAAAGCATGAGTCAATTGCCTATAGAAAGATGAGAATTACACCAAACTTCCCTTTAGAAACCATGCCAGCAAGAGTAAAGTGAAATTAGAGTTTGAAAGGAAAAACCTCACCAATCTACAATTCTGTATCCAGCAAAATCATTTTCAAACTGAAGGAGAAATAAAGACTTCCTAAACAGATAGAAAACAAGAAAATTTGTGGTCAGTAGTCCTGTCTTGCAAGAAATGTTAAAAGAAACTGGTCAGAAAGAAGACGCAGTAGGTAAGAAACTTTAATCTAGATAACAAAGAAAGAACATTAGAGAAGTAAATAAAGGTAAAACAACACATTTTCTTATTATTTTAACAACTCTAATAGATAACAGTTTTTTAAAAATAGTGCCATATGCACTGAATGATTATAGCTTATTGATAAATTAGATGAATCACAGCAATGTGAAAAAAGGACAGGAGGGAAGAATCAGGAATACACTTACAAAGTAACTTGGCACTATCAGGTTGGCCAAAAAGTTCTGTCGGTTTTTTCCATAATGGCAATTGCAGTGCTTAGTTGTCTTTAACTTAACTTGAAATGATTTTGTTAGACTGTACTGTGAGAGTTGTCACATCAGTGCATTTAAAAAAGTCCAAATTTGTGAATTTTTGTGTAGCCATTTTAATGTTGAAGAAAATAAGCAACATTTTCAGCATATGCTTCATTTCAAGAAAGGTAAAAACACAACTGAATGCAAAACAAGATTTATGCAGTGTGTGAAGAGGGTACTATGACTGATCAAATGTGTCAAAGTGCTTTGCAAAGTTTTGTGCTGGAAATTTCTCACTGGACGATGCTCCACAGTCGGGTAGACCAGTGGAAGTTGACAGTGATCAAATGGGGACATTGAGAACAAGCAACATTACACCACGTGGAAGATAACCAATATAAAAAAAAAAATCAAGTATTTTGCACCAGTTTTTTTGTTAATTCCTTTGACTTTTGGGTTCCACATAAGTTAAAAAAAACACAAAAACAAAAAAACCACCTCTGTGACCACATTTCCACATGTGATTCTCAAATAGTGACAGATGGTGGGAAGTGGATACTTTACAATAATGTGGGAAGGAAGAGATCATGGTGCAAGCGAAATGAACCAGCAGCAACCGCACCAAAGGCTGGTCTTCACCCAAAGAAGGTGATGCTGTGTACATGATGGGATTGGAAGGGATTTCTCTATTATGAGCTCCTCCCAGAAAACCAAATAATTAATTCCAAACAAGTACTGCTCCCAATTAGAGCAACTTAAAGCAGCATTTGACAAAAATGTCCAGAATTAGTCAACAGAAAATGTATAATCTTCCATCAGGATAACCCAAGACCGTGTATCTCTTTGATGATCAGGCAGTAACTGTTATAACTTGGCTGGGAAGTTCTGATTCATCCACCATATGTACCAGACATGGTGCCTTTGAATTTCCATTCTTTCAGTGTTCACAAAACTATCTTAATGGAAGAAATTCCAATTCCCTGGAAGACTGCAAGAGATACGTGGAACAGTTCTTTGATCAAAAAGATAAAAAGTTTGGGGAAGACGGATTCATGAAGTTGACCAAAAGATGGCAAAAGGTAGTGGGACAAAATGGTGACTATGTTGCTCAATATAGTTATTGGTGAAAAAGAAAAATGTGTCCTTTTACTCAAACCAAATAAACTTTTTGGTTAACCAAATACACATGAAGTGCTACAGTATTATGTGAAAGGAAGCTTGGATTAATTGCAAATATATATTGCAAACTCAAGGGCAACCACTAAAAATATAATTGATATGTTAAATAAGAAAAAATAATATTAAATGGTTGATTAAAACCAATGGCAGAAAAAGAGTGGAAGACAAAAACAAAGACAAAAAATGAGGTGATGACTAGAAAATAAGTATAGCAGCTATTAATCCAACTTTATCAATAATCACTTTAAACATCAATGACCTAAATATACCAATTAAAAGACAGAGACTGTCAGAGTGGATATAAAAACAAGATCCAAATATATGTTATTTAGAAGAAACTCACTTTAAATACAAAGACACATATATATATTAAAAGGAAAGAGATGAAGAAAGACATATCATGCTAACATTAATCAGAAGACAGTTGGAGTAGCTGTAACAATTTCATAAAAAGCCAGCTTTGTAGAAGAAAAAATTATCAGGACAGAGAGGTGCATTATCTCTTAATAAAAAGGTTAACTCTTCAAGAAGACATAATAATCCTTAATGTATATGTGCCTAATAATGGAGCATCAAAATACCTTAGGTGAAACTGACAAAGATGGAGGCGTAGGTAGATACACTTTGCCTCCTCGCACAACCAAAAGAAGGACAACAACAAATTTAAAAACAAAAAATAACCAGAACTGACCAAAAATCAAACTGTGTGGAAGTCCAACAACCAAGGAATTAAAGGAGAAACATTCATCCAGACCTGTAGGAGGTACGGAGACAGGCAGTGGCAAGGTGGCAGCTGGTGGACCAGCAAGTCCACATTTGCGTACAAGTAAACTAGGAGGAACAACTGGGGAGCGAGACAGACTTCTCAACCCCGGGTTCTAGCAAAAAGAAATAAAGCTCAAAACCTCAGACTGAAAAAACCTATGGGGGTTGAGGCAGCAGGAGAAATTCCCAGCCTCACAGGAGAGTTCATTGGAGAGACCCACAGGATCCTAGAATGTATACAAACTTATCCAGCCAGGAATCAGCGCCAGAAGGGCCAAATTTGCTTGTGGGTAGCAGGGGAAGTGAGTGAAAGCTGGCCAAGAGCTGAGACAGGAGCATTGTTCCCTCTCAGACCCCTCCTCCACATACAGCACCACAACTAAGCAACCAGGGTCCCTGGTGAATACACCTAAGGCTCCACCCCTTACTACATAATAAATGCACCAAGACAAAAAAAAATATGGCCCAAATGATAGAACAGATCAAAGGTCCAGAAAATATACAACTAAGCAATGAAGTGATAGCCAACCTATCAGATGCGGAGTTCAAAACAATGGTAATCAGGATGCTCACAGAAATGGTTGAGTATCATCACAAAATAGAGGAGAAAGTGAAGCCTATGAAAAGTGAAATAAAGGAAAATACACAGGGAACCAACAGTGAAGGGAAGGAAACCGGTACTCACATCAATGGTTTGGAGCAAGAGGAAAGAAACATTCAACCAGAACAGAATGAAGAAACAAGAATTCGAAAAAGTGAAGAGAGGCTAAGGAACCTCTGGGACAACTTTAAACATTCCAACATCCAAATGATACGGGTGCCAGAAGGAGAAGAGGAAGAGGAAGAAATTGAAAATATAATAAAGGAGAACTTCCCTAATCTAGCAAAATAAACAGACTTCCAGGAAATTCAGGAAGCTCAGAGAGTACAAAGAAACTGGACCCAAAGAAGCACACACCAAGGTACATCCTAATTACACTAGTAATGGACAGATGTAACAGGTAGACAACAAGTAAGGACACAGTTGAACTGACCAGCAATAGCAATCAACTGGATATAACTGACATCTATTAATTACTTCATCTGACAATAGCAGAATATACTTTCTTCTGAAGTTCACATGAACATCCACCAAAGTAGCCACATTATGGGCCATAACATTCTTTAAAATTTTTTTTAAAATTATACAAAATATACTCTCAAAACTACAATGGTATTACATTAGACATCATTAACAAAGATTCCTGGAAAGACCCCCAAATACTTGGAGAATAAAAAACACACTTTTAAATAATATATGGGCAAAAAAAAGTAAAGAAATATTAAAAATATTGTCAACTAAATGAAAACTTTTCAAAAACATTTGGGATGCAGTAAAAATAGTACTTAAAGAAATACTGATAGCACCAAATGCATATGTTAGGAAAAAATAAGTTTAAGAAATAATCTCCCAACTTAAGAAATTAGAAAAAGCAAACTAAATTCAAAGAAACTGAAAGAATGAAATAAAAATTAGAGCATAGATCAATGAATCTGTAGAAAAGAAATCAATAGGAAAAAAAATCAATAAAACCAAAAGTCTTGTTCTTTGAAAAGATTAATAGAATTGATAAATCTCTAGCATGGTTATTAGCAAGAGAAAGAGAGGGAAGACACAAATTACCAATACATGACATGGAAAAGGGGACATTATTACTGATCCCATGGACATTAAAAGGATAATAAAGGAATATTGCGAACAACTCTATCCCTCAAATTTGACAACTTAAGCGAAATGGACCAATTCCCTAAAAGATAAAAAAATCTAACGAAACTCAAAGAAGAACAGATGATCTGAACAGGCCTAAATCTATTTAAGAAACTGAATAAATAATTAATAGCCTTTCAAAATAAAAAGCATTAGGCCTAGGCTGTTCACTGGTGAATTCCACCATATGTTTAAGGAAGAAATTACGCCAATTTTCTACAATCTTTCAAGAAAACAGAATGAGAGGGATTACTTTCTAGCTCATTCTATTAGGCCAGCATTGACCTAATACCAAAACTAAGACATTAAAAGAAAGGAAAACTACAAATCAACATCTCTCATGAACAAAGACGCAAAAGGGCTCAACAAAATACTAGCAAATTACATCCAACAATGTATAAAAATAATTATGTATCACAACTAAATGTGATTTATCCCGGGCATGGAAGGCTGGTTCAACGTTCAAAAATCAATTAATGAAATCCGTATCAACAAGCTGGAGGAAAATCACATGATCATATCAAAAGATGCAAGGAAAAGTCATTCATGATAAAAACTTAGCAAACTAGGAATTCTTAGGAATTCCCTCGACTTGATAAAAAGTATCAACAAAAACCGTGAGCCAACACCGCATTTAACTGTGAAAAAATAGACGTTCCCGTTCCCCCTACTAAAATGAGGACCAAGGGCAAGGAGGTCCTCTCTCACCACTCCTGTTTAACACCAAACTGGATGTCCTAGTTAATATGATAAAACAAGAAAAGGAAGGAAGGAAAAACAGACTGGGAAGGGAGAAATAAAACTGCTTTGTTCCCAGCTGACATTGTTGTCTCTGTGGACCAAAAAAACCGTTCCAAATGCCATTTATATTTTCAGGCAACACCCCCCCCCCCAAAAAAAAAACCCTTAGGTATAAACTAATGTATGTACAAGATCTAGATGAAGAAAATTATACAACTGTGATAAAAGGAATCAAAGATATAACTATATGGGCAGATATCCCATATATATGAATTGGAAGAGTCAATATAATCAAGATGTTAGTTCTTCCTAAATTGATCTACAGACTCAAGGTAACGTTAATCAAAATTTTGGTTAAGTTCTTTTGTGAATATCAACAAACTAATGCTCAAGTTTATATGGAAAGACAAAAGACCCAGAATAGCCAACAGGACACTGAAGAACACAATCAGAAGACTGACACTATGCAACTTTATTAGCTACTATAAAGCTATAGTAATCAAGACAGTGTGGTACTGGTAAAAAAAATATATATATATTTATATATATATATATATATATTATATATATAATAGAGAGACAGTGTGTCTAAAAATAAACCCATACAACAGAAGATTAGTCAGGTAACCTTTGTCAAAAGAACAAACAATTCAATGGAGAAAGGACAGTCTTTTCAACAAATGGGCTGAAACAAGGGGACATCCATCTACACACAAAAAAAATCTACTCTAGACAGACCTTATACCTTTCACAAAAATTAACTCAAAATGGGTCACAGATCTACATGTAAAATGCAAAACTCCTAGAAAAGAATACATGACAAAATCTAGGTGACCTTGGGTTTGAAAATGACTTTAAAGACACAATACCAAATGCCTGATCCATGAAAGAAAAAACTGGTAAACTCGAGTTCATAAAATTAATAACCTCTCTATTAAAGACACAATCAAGAGAAATGAAAAGAGGAAGAAAACACTTGCAAAACACATTTCTGACAAGGGACTGTTATACAAAATATACAAAATACTCCTAAAATTCAGCAATAAGAAAACAACATAATTTTAAAATGTTCAGAAGATCTAAACATCACCAAAGGAGACATACAGCTGTTAAGTAAGCATATGCGAAGATGCTCATCATACTGTCATTTAGGAATTGCAAATTAAAACAATGATGTGTCACTACACACCTGACAAGACAAAATGCTAACAAGAATGCAGGGAACTCCCACTGACTGCTGGCAGGAGGGAACATATTCTGATGGTCTGTTGTCAGGCATATTAAGGATTATTGGCTCTTCTTAGAGAATTAAACCTTCTATTTTTATGTAATGTCCTCTATCCCTTGTTTATGTCCCTCTATCCCTTGACAATTTTCCTTGTTCCAAAGGTCTGCTTAGACTGAAAATAGAGCTACTCCCTGCCTTCTTTTCATTAGAATTGGCATCGTATCATCTTTCTTAACAAAACTAAACATAGTCTTCCCATATGATCCAGCATTCATGCTCCTCATATTTACTCAACTGAGTTGAAAACCTATGTCCAAACAAAAACCTGCCCATGAATGTTACAAAACTTTATTCATAACTGCCAGAACTTGGAAGCAACCAAAATGTTCTTCAATAGATAAATAAATAATACTGTGGTACACCCATACAGTAGAATACCCAACAATAAAAATAAATAAGCCATCAGGACAAAAAGAGGAGAAAATTTAGATGCACATTGCTAAGTGAAAGGAAGCCAATCGAAAAGGCTACATGCTGTATGATTCTAAGTATATGACATTTTAGAAAAAGCAAAATATGGACACAGTAAAAAAAATTACTGGGTACCAGGGATTGGATGAGGTGGTACATTCCAATGAATAGATGCAACAAGGGTTTTTAGAGCAGTGAAACTATTCTGTATGATAGTAAAATAGTAGATACACAATACTGTTGATTTGTTAAAACCCAGAGAATTGTACAACACAAAGAATGAGCTCTAACGTAAACCATGAACTAGTTGTAATGTATCAATATTGGTTCATCAACTCTATCAAATGTACCACACCAATACAAAATGTTAATAATAGACAGGGATGAAGGAGTAAATGGGAACTCTGTATTTTTGGATCAATTTTTCTGTAAACCTGAAGCTAATATAAATCAAAGTCTAGCAATTTTTGAACCACGATATAAACCTATACAAAGACATAATTTTAGCCCTGGCTGGTGTAGCTCAGTGGATTGAGGGCAGGCCTGTGAACCACATGATCGCGGTTCGATTCCCAGTCAGGGCACATGCCTGGGTTGCGGGCCAGTTCCCAGCAGAGGACACACAAGAGGCAACCATACATTGATATTTCTCTCCCTCTCTCCTTCCCTTCCCCTCTAAAGATAAATAAATAAAAAATATTTTTTAAAAAAGACATAATTTTATATTTTACTATGTGTGCTTACTTTTTAAAGTATAACAAAAGAAGTTTATGCCCTGGCCAGGTAGCTAAGTTGGTTGGAGTGCCTCCCATACACCAAAAGGTTGCAGGTTTGATTCCCCAGTCAGGGCACAAACCTAGGCTGCGGATTCAAACCCAGTTGGGGCACATAGGGGAGGCAGCTGAACAATGAATGCTTCTCTCTCACACCAATGTTTTGCACTCGCTCACTCACTCTCCCCCACCCCAACCCCCATCATCTCTCTCTAAAATCAATGAATATACCCTTGGTGAGAAAAGTCCTCCTGAGCAGCTCAAACCTGACTTGTTCAAGGGTTAACTGTATATACCACATCTTTAACTTGAACCATTTTGTCCATCATGGACACTGATTGTTTCCGTATCTTAGCTATTATAAACAATGCTGCAGTGAACAAAGGGGTACATGTATCTTTTCAAATTAGTGTTTTCATGTTTTTCAGATATATACCCAGAAGAGGAATTGCTGTATAATATGGTAGTTCCTTTCTTAATACTTTGATGAACCTCCATACTGTTTTCCACAGTGGCTGTAGCAATTTACAATCCCACCAACAAAGTACTGGGGTTCCTCTTTCTCCCACATCCTCTCCAACACATGTTATTTATCTTTTTGATAATAGCCATTCTAACAGGTATGAAATGATATCTCATTGTGATTTGTGTTTTTTTATTTTTATTTAACTCTTGTTCAAGTACAGTTTTCTTTCTTGTATTCCCAGCCCTGCCCATCATTGTGGTTTTGACTTGCATTTCCCTAATAATTAGTAATGCTGAACATCTTTTTGTACGTTTGTTAGCCATCTGCACGTCTTAAGGAAGGTTTTAGAAACAAACCTGTGGCCTGCAAGCCACATGCAGCTCCAGATGGCTATGAATGTAGCCCAACACAAAATCGTAAATTTACTTAAAACACTAGGAGACTTTTTTGTGATTACATGTTGCAATGTACTTAATGTGTGGCCTAAGACAACTCTGCTTCTTCCAGTGTGGCACAGAGACACCAAAAGGTTGGACACCCCTGCATCTATTCCGCCTCTACTTTCCTGAATGAAAGGTTTTTCTGGCTTATAAATTTTTTAAAAAAGGAAATTTAACAAGGAACATGTATAAAGGGGGACTGACTGAGGGGTGGTGGTGGTGGTAGTGTGTGGGGCAGGGGAGGGATTGGGACAAGTGTAACTGAACAATTTCAAAGAAAAGAAAATTTAAGTTATCCCCTTTGCCACAATTTCCAAAACTACACAACTTTTCCAAAAGATAAGGTGTGAGAAATAAGAAAATACATGCTTCTCTTTTTGTGCCCACCTGCCTACTATTCACAAATAGATAAATCTTGTGTTGAATCGGCTATGTTAAGCTACAGTTGAAAAATAGGATTATGAAAGTAATAGCATCTGTGTGAATGCTAAATTTACAATGACAACACTATTCTCAAGTTCCAGAAATTAATTCTAACTGGTGGTGAAGGTACTCACTTCCACCACAGCTTTACCACCTTAAGACTGCAGCATTATCAGAAACATCATAACCAAATTAAAGAAGGATAGAACAAGAAAACTAAAAAAAAAAAAAAAAAAAAAAAGCTACAATGATAGTCCTTATGATAAATTATAAGCTATTCTTTTATAGTTTTAAAGGCAATAATTCTCTCCTTACAAGAAAATGTACATTCACAGAAGCTCTTTAGCTTTTATTCCACTTGAATGAAAAAGGAGCAATTTCAGTCCTGGCAGGTGTGACTCAGTGGATTCAGTGCAGGCCTGCAAACCCAAGGGTCACCAGTTTGATTCTCACTCGGGGCACATGCCTGGGTTGTGGGCCAGGTCCCCAGTTGGGGGCATGTGAGAGGCAACCACACATTGATGCTTCTTTCTCTCTCTTTCTTCTCCTTCCCTTGCCCTCTCTCTAAAAATAAATAAAATCAAATCTTGGGGGGGGGTGGGGAGAAAAAGGAACACTTTCTTTGAAATGATTTTCAACACAGTTTTAGGAATAGCAGAACTGTTAAAAGAATGAGAAAAAACCCAAAACAGCAACATGTCAATAATAAAATTCCCCAGTCATTTATAAGTGATCAAATGCCACGATTCAACAGTAAGATAATCCTCAAGACACTAGGTTTCTTTGAGCTCTTCTTACAGACACTGAAGTAAATGTTAACTCTCCAAACAGTTCAGATACAACTTTCTGCCAACAAAAACATCAAGTCACTGTATGTTTAAGTCACAATTTCACTGTACACAACTATGTGCATTCAAAGAGAAAGAAAATCAGTTATTTTAAACACATTTATATATTATTTCCCATATGCCTTTTATCCTCAAACAGAATAGTACTTTACAATGCTATTATGCAGCAACTAAACCTAATACTCTTGCAGAGAAGCCCAAGGCATCTCAACTAACACTGCTAATTTATTAATTTGTCTTCTTTGCTATAAAGTTTCATGTTTTTCCAACATTAGATTACCTTAAAACCAATTACAGCTTCCACTGGGAATCTATTTTAATCTAAATACCTGCAAATAATCTTAAAGTCAAGGAAATGCATTTTAAAACTTTAAAAGATGCAGTTTACTAAGATTAAAACTTTTTAGTCTAAACCACTTCCTATAACCCATGATGAGAGAATTCAACTGGTAAAAGAACCTAACCACTAACCTGTTATAATAAAATTTGCTTTTCTATTTTGCTAACCCAAACTGACAAAATCCAGGAAATAAACTTAAGCTACTGCATCTATAGGTCATATAAACTGCAAAATGTGTGTGCATAGCACACACAAAGAATAGGAAAAAATGGAGAGAGTTGGATTATTTAGGATTAAGAATATTTGGGGTGTTAGGTAAAGCCTGAATTTAAAATGTGGAAAATGCAGGTTTGCTCAATTTGAGAAAACCCACTGATGGACACAAACCAAGTCAGAATGTAGGTGGATGTGAATGAGAATGTAACATGCCTTCAAAGGATGACTTCACGAGGACTCAAGTACAACCAACACAATATCAAAAAGCACAATACACTAACCAGAAATAAGAAAATATGAGAAAAGAAAAATATCACAGATAAAGCCAAACAGTTAATAAATACAGCAAATCAGACATTTAAAAAGCTACTGCATTTTGGTCCAAAAAACAAAGGTACTAAACTCAACTCAAACTACAGTACATAGTAAAAGATACAAAACACAAAAACATCTAAAATATGACATCATTTTTTTTTCTACCTACCGTCTATGCTACTTATTCTCTACCTTCTCCCCGCTTCTCCTCCTTCCACTCCCCTGTTGCTAACCCTCCATGTGATCTCCATTTCTATGGTTCTGCTCCTGATCTAGCTGTCCTCTTAGTTTGCTTTTGTTTTAGGTGTGGTTGTTAATAACTGTGAGTTTGCTGTCCTTTCACTGTTCATATTTTTCATCTTCTTTTTCTTACATAAGTCCCTTTAACATTTCATATAATAAGGGCTTGGTGATGATGAAGTCCTTAAATTTGACCTTATCTGAGAAGCACTTTATCTGCCCTTCCATTCTAAATGAAAGCTTGGCTGGATAGAGCAAGCTTGGATGCAGGTCTTTGGATTTCATGACTTGGAATACTTCTTTCCAACCCCTCTTGCCTGTAAGGTCTCTTTTGAGAAATCCCCTGGCAGTCTGATGGGCACTCCTTTGTAGGTGACTGTCCCTTTACCTCTTGCTGCTTCTAGAATTCTCTCCATTTTAATCTTGGCTAATGTAATTATGATATGCCTTGGTGTGTTCCTTCTTGGGTCCAACTTCTTTGGGACTCTCTGAGCTTCCTGAATTTCCTGGAAGTCTATTTCCTTTGCCAGATTGGGGAAGTTCTCCTTTATTATTTATTCAAATAAGTTTTCCACTCATGGCTGTTCTTCTTCCCCTTCTGGTACCCCTATAATTCAGATGTTGGAACATTTAAAGATGTCCTGGAGGTTCCTAAGCCTCTCCTCATTTTTTTGAATTCTTGTTTCTTCCTTCTTTTCTGTTTGGCTGTTTCTTCCTTCTGGTCCACTCCCTTGATTTGAGTCCCAGTCCCCCTTCCATCACTATTGGTTTCCTGTGCATTTCCCTTCATTTCAAGACAGCGGGGAGGGCAGGAATACTGTGGGAAATACAGAATGTAAAGAACATGGGACACACGGACATGAACGAAAGGGGGGGAATGGTGGGGGAGGGGTGTGCAGGGTGGAGGGGAGTGAAGGGGGGAATAGGACAACTGTAATGGCATAATCAATAAAATATATTTTTAAATAATAAATAAATAATAAATAAAAATAAAATATGACACCAAAAACTTAAAGCGTGGAAAGGGGTACTTTTAGTACTTTTAGAGTATATTCAAATTTAAGTACCTACCATTTAAAATAAACTGCTATAGATATAGACTGATATACAAAAACCTTATGGTAACTACAAACCAAAAACCTACAAAAGGACACACAAAGAATAAAGAGAACAGAACTCACAACAAACAAACAAAAAGATGTACAATACAGAGATGCAGAGGAAAGAAGGGGCAGGCTGAAGACAGGGGCCTAGATAGTTCCTGCTTCAAAAACCGACACATCTCTCATGCAATTTCAGAAAGTTATTTTGTTCTCTGGATACCTTTTTTTTTGGGGGGGGGCTCTGATTTAATCCTGATACTAGGCTCTTAACCTATGAGGTCTCAATTTCTGATTCTTAAAATAAAGCTCAGCTTATTGCAAAACTTCTCTAGGGCAAGGACCCCCATCTTTTATCAGGCTCTTTAAAGGAGTCGCTGATAACGGTTGAAAACATTTTTTCATGACCCTAAAATAATCACTACAACAGAGAAAACTGCAAAACCACCCTGTGCCACTTACTCCTCTCCCTAGGGCTAGTCAACTTGGTTTCTAACCCAGTAACCCATTACAAATATAGGAGAGGAAGTCACCTACTGTGCTTAGATTCAGGAGTCCCCATCCTGTACACTGCCCATCATACTTCCAGGATCATCTCTCTGACTTCAGGATTATAGAACTGCTACTATCCTCAAAGATCTTGGAATAATTTTCAAAGTCCTAGATATAAAATTTAGAAGCTAGACACTTTTGTGGAGAGCTTCATAAATTTCTTCCCATCTCTAATGTGTCAAACCCAAAACTGAACGCCTCCGTATTTAGGAAGCAACATATTCCACAAATAATATCTTCACCATTACATTATTATTAAGACATGCAAATAATTATGAAAAGAGGTGATTCAGGACCAGCACTGGGGTAGCTCGAAAGGAATAGGTCTATCCTAGCAGTGAAGCTGGATGTGTGGTCCTGGGAACTCCCCATCCCTTAGATCTACCAGAAACAGGTAGTGATCTACCTGTTTCCTTAACTGGCTAGTAAGGACTAATATCACACAAATTTTCCATTCACAAAGCACTGCTCAACTCTGTTACTGTTTTGTAAAGGTGTTAAATCAGCTTTCCGTGCCAACAGCTTTCTCACGAAAATGGTAAACGTTCCTAACACCCGCCTGACTTTCTGTAAGTAGTATGGCAGGCATCAACCCTACGAAGTAACAGAACAAGACGGGCAAGGATTCTCTGTATGCACAGGGAGAGTGGCATTACGACAGGAAGCAGAGTGGCTGTGGTTAGCAGACTAAGCCAATTTTCCACAAAAAGACTAAAACTACAAAGATTGTGCTGAGGCTTAAATGCATGGCACCCAACTCATACCTAAGATAATACTGGCTACTAAGAAATGCTAGCATTTTGAACTGGGAGAAGATAAGGAGAGAAAGGGCCAAGTGAGCCAGTACTAAGCTTCATATTTTGTTTTACTATGTGACAATAAAAGCTTGAGGATATGTTAAAAAATCTTTTTATGTTATTTCTATGTTAATCATTATTTGTTAAAAACTACAAATGCTAAAATCTAATTTTACATAGTGTAAGGGCTACTGACAGTAATGGTTTATCCTGATATTCTAAATATTTATTTTCAGCCCTGGCTGGTATAGCTCAGTGGATTGAGCGCAGGCCTGTGAACCACACGATCACGGTTCGATTCCCAGTAAAGGGCATATGCCTAGGTTGCAGGCCAGTTCCCAGTTCCCGGTTCCCAGCAGGGGACGCACGAGAGGCAACCACACATTGGTATTTCTCTCCCTCTCTCCTTCCCTTTCCCTCTAAAGTTAAATAAATAAAATCTTCTAAAAAATTAAATAAATAAATAAATATTTATTTATTTATTTTCAGATTCTTTACTTCATAGATAAGTGGTGAATTTGACTTCATTTTAATCCCAGGGAAATACATGCTTTTAGTTAAAATGTTAACTACATGCAAACATGTCATGTACAGAAACCAACTTTAAAACAGACCAAAGAATATATTCTGAACATCTGCCGTGTAAAGAAGCACTGAGGAACTTGAGGCATTAGAAACCTACAACAACAAAACACATCTTTGTCTCTTAGGGACTTACAATGTATTTTAAATGGCAGGAAGCTTCCATAAAGAGAAAACCACAGGGCAGCAGTCATAGACGATATATAACGTAAGACCTCTCGATTTCTGAATTTCTGACAGTGGTCAGAAATGAGTTTCTACAGGAGATGCATCTTATCTAGCTCCTGAAAGATAGGTGGAACTTAGACAATCAAAAACTCAAGACATGGGGGAAGGAGGAGGGTCCTGTAATAGAGCATGGCATATGAAGAGTTCAGTGAACAATGGTTAAAAAAGCTTGGCTAGGATAATAAAAGGTTCACATGGAGAAGAGATAAGACTGGCTAGCTAACCAAAATGACCCTGAATGCTAGGAATTTGGACTCTGTCTACAGGAATGGAAGCGTTCACTGGGTGTGCATGTGTGTGTTTGGGAGCAAAATATAGAAAGTCTACATTGCAAAGACACTGGAAGAAAGCTAAAACGAGTCTAGGGATGAGAGAGTAAGAGATTAAGCTAACATGGCTGCAGGAGCAACATGGGGAAGCAGTTAACTAATACGTGTGATTCCACAGTTCTTCAGTTCTAAAATTTGTATTTAACTTTTCTGAATCGGTATACATTTACAAATCAAAGTGTACATAAAATGTGTTGTTTTGCCCACATTGAAAAAACTGTTGTAAAACTGATCAGTTGACATAATCAATAATAACCAGCAAACACCAGATTTGGAAGAACTGAACAGTTTTGAGAACTGATGGGAGTGAAGCATTTCCAGGGAAATGGCAAAGACTCAGATTAAAAGTGGCTGCACCAGACAGAGCCACAGATCAAGTCGGGGAGGGCAGGTGGAGTATGTGCTCTGGATAAATGAAATGAATAGGAGAACATCAGGATATCCAGGTGCAAAGGAAAGCTGGAAATGCAGGACTAGAGCTTTGGGATGAAAGATGACCACAGGGCAGAAAGAGAGTACACAACTTAAAATCTTAAGACGCCAGGAAAAAAAAAAAAAAAGACTCCGAGGACACACACACAGATGTATACAGAATTAAACACCAGTTTTAAAAACAACCTATCCATGTATTACATAGGAAATGAATAAAAATCAACAATTTATAACAACTCCAAAAACTATGACCTGTGGCACAACCCTCCATCTACCAACTATTTCTTTCCAACTATGTACTTTCCAGGATGCTACTTTACCTTACAAGTATTTCAGTATGTCCAGCCCTGCTACACTTTTCAAGTCATTAAGCTAGAAAAGAGGTTTAGAATCACCTCCAGGAAAAAACCATTTGCAATGACAGTGCTGTTCTTTGATCAAGACTGGGGTAAGCTTGGCACATATTTTATACAAATGGCTTCCCATTTCAGAAAGACTGGTTTAGTTAGCCAGGGTACTTATATTTATGTATATAATTCAGAGGCAAGATAAAGCAAAATCTACATTACCCATCTAGATCCTGTACCCTAAAATGCTTGACCTTCCCTGTGATAAGAACACTTATAAAATTCAATATTATATCTATAGGATAAAATTAATCACATTTATTAAAAAAAATACTGAAGATATGTGCCAACTGTCCTAAACCAGATTAATTTTCAACTCTTTCTTAATCAAACATGAATGGAAAATTTCAAATAAATTCACTTGAAAAAAAAATCAGCATATACAAATACCTAATTTCTCTTCATAAGAAATAGAATTCTGAATCCTCTGAAAAACATACTAAATAAATAAAGATGGAGGAAAGTTGATTTTTAAACAAGTTGTACCCTAAAGGCACATTTGTGTTTTTGTTTTTCCCCATAAAGACAGTATTTTAAGTGGTGGCCGAACTCCTTAAAAACACAACCCACAAAAATGGCTACCCAAAATAGAGATAAATTTGTATAAGTGCAGTGAAAAATGAGAATACATTTTGCAAGAGCAAACAAAAAACAAATGCCAGCACTTTTTTAAAAAGGCAATTTCATTTAAAACAAATAAAAGTCTTATTTCAAATTTTAGGTCTCACAAGGCTCAATGTATAGAGTAAAACCTGCTCATGAGCCAACACCTTCCCAGGAGCCAGAGACTCCACAACACATTATTTACAAGAATCTAGACAGGCTTCTCTACGAGCTGGCACATAATTTCCTTTTACTGAAATAATGAGTCCTATTCATTCCCATGAATATTTTAAGTTTAAATACTGCTACTCCGAAGTTAATTCTAGCCCCTTTTCTCTCTTCTTTTCTTTAATCCCACTTGTCATAACCTTTCCATTTTCTTTTAGCAACTCCAATAGCAAAATTCCCATGACCTAATATAAAAGGAAAAAAAGGAGGCAGGATTTCCAAATGAAAATAAAACAAGAGAAGTTAACATCCGTAACTGTCTTCCTCGCCCACCTAGCCAGAAAATTTTAGTCAATAAGGCAATTACTTAGTAATGTTATGAGAGGAAGGGGAGAACAGTATTATCTATTTAATGGTGGAGACTAATCACTTCAAATGGAAATAAAGAGTGAGAGGGAGGAGGTAGATTTTAGGTCAGCTCAGAGTACACCAAATGCCCTAGTCCTACTGTAGGGTGGAAAAAAGGATTCAGAGATGTTTGGGGACAAAATAAGTTTTCCTTAAACTAAGATATATCGGGTTGGCAAAAATGTTCATTAAGTTCTTCCCATAAAATAATAGGCACATTTGTCATTTTCACATTTGTAAGTTACTGACTTATTGATTTGGATATTTTGAGTATGTCAGCTGTCTCCCACTATCGGCTTCTAGAGGCCGGGGGTGCTGCTAAACATCTTCCAATGCCTAAGACAGCCCCACAGCAAAGAATTATTTGGCCAACCTGTGAACAGTACCAAGAAACTTCACAAACCACTTTTGACACGTTTGATCACTCACAGCACCTTCTCCATACACTGTGCAAATCTTTTTTGTGCCTTTTAGCTGTGTTTTTTACCTTTCTTGAAATAATAAACCATAATATGCCAAAAATGCTGTGTATCTCCTTCCATTTTCAACATTGAAGTGCCTGCACAAAAACTCATCAATTTTGGTGATCTTATATAATAGCTGTCCCAAAACAATCTAACAGAATTGTTTCAAATGAAGTTAAAGACAACCAAGCACTACTAGAGGCATTGTACAGAAAAAAATAAGTGAACTTTTTGGCCAACCCAATATATATGAAGACTTTTAAGGAAAATTATCAAACAGTCCAAACCAACTCACCCTTAGGGAGCTTAATATAAAATGGAATTTAATGCAGACACAGATTTAAATTAGCTTCCTTTGGGATTACAAGGTTCTCTGATCACAGACACTGATGATTATAATATATGTACATAATCAAAGTTTATCAAAAACAGCCAGCCACCATAAATGTTTTGTCCAGTGATGAGACATTAACCATGCACTTCAAATTGACAATGGTTAAGTTTATCAGCCTCATTCCCTTTCTATAGGGATGAAGATGGTCCAAACAGCTAAGAAAGGAGCCAGGAATCTGTTAGGCTCAGATGTGAATCAGATTCTATATACTAGGTATATTATATTTGGCAAATTTATCTAATTTCTTTGAACCTATTTCCTCTACTACAAAATCCCTACCTCTTAGTTTGATGTGAAGATTAATATAAATAAAAGTTAACATTTACCAGGTGTTTAATATTCTAATTATTTTACATAAAACCTATTTTTAAATCACTGTGAGGCTGTGGTATTATTCTCCTCACTTTATAGATGAGGAAGCTAAGGCACTGAGAGAATTAGGCTGGCCGAAATTCACAACATTGTTAAATAGAGAAGCCCTGGCTCAAAGTCACCTGAACCCTACCTCTTAACTTCTATCTACATGCTAACCAAGATAATATATTTAAAGACCTCCCCACAGTGCCTGACCCACAGGAAGCATTCAAAAAGGTGAAAGCCTTCATACCTTTCTACACAAAGATCACTCCAGTTATGACCTTCTTAGTTAGGGGACAAAGGGAAGGGGAAGAAAAAGAAAAGGTTAGTAATTAAACATTCATTTTATTAGTGTAACTTCAAAAAGTCATCAAAAACTGATGGGAAAAGCAGTTTTAATACCAAAACCATAGGAAAAAGCACGTAAAAAACTTCAAGTACAGCTAAGGAACAAAGAGTGAGGACAGAAAACAAACCCCCAAACAGGAAGAAACACTAGTCCTCCCTCTTCCAATGCCCTCTGCATTCAAAGCCTAAAAACTAGCAACATTAGAAGTGCTATGACTTCGATAATCACATCAATGCAGGTCAGTCTAAACTTGGACACAAACACATAAAACAAGGGGTTCAAGTCCCAACCCTTGGCACACTGTGTCTATAAACTACCCTAAAGTCCTTAAAGAAAACAAAAAGGAACTAAGGCCAGAGGATGCTAAGAGACAACCTAAGACCAAGCAACAGATATCATAATTAGGACAAAAACAGATTTTCCTGAGCCATGTCCAAAAAATTTTCTTTCCACTAAGCATTAATTAAAGACAATATAGTGAGATGCTTCTTAAAAAGCACTCTACCTCGACTAAGCCTGTCTATCATCAGAATGACCTGGTAACCAATTTTATTGTCACACAGAAAATGACCATTCTTGTTCATCACTGTCTGTTCCCAATGCCTACATTACATGAGGGCACTATTTGCTGAATAAACTAAGCTCCAAGCCATCACCCTCAAACCTTAAAGTTAAAAATAAAACCCCAAATCATTAAAGGAACTTCATACATTTATTCTTAAGACTATTCTCCTCTATAAAATATATAGCACATCAAGCTTCTTTTCATTTCCTAGCCTAGTCTACATAATCCTCACTATGGTCTGAAAAGAGTCTATTATGCAATTATGACCATATAAAATCTAAAATTCAAAGACAAGTATAAGAAGACAATTTCAACATTTAGGAAAACAAAATTTTCTAGCTTTTTGCTGAATGAAATCTTCCCTGGTTTTAATAACTTAGATGCTATGTTAAGGCTACTTGATATTGACTGACAGTTACCCATAAGAAGTGTGAAAAACCAAATGAACTTTACCACCTCTACCCACCCCACCCCAACAAAAAAGCTCCAAGAATTATTTTTTAGCCTTCACTGCCTATGCCTCTTACCCTTGCAACTTAATTTTTCTCCTATCAGCAACTGAGGGAATAGGTGAAATTCAGAGGGAGCAGATTCCGGTCTATTAAAGAGTAAAACAAGCCATGGGAAACTTCCCATTACAAAAAAAAAGTGAATAAATAAGTAGAAATACATTTAACCAACTATAAAGGCCACCTTGTGCTTTAGAGTTCCACTTGCAATAATATTCTACAGTCAATGAAAGGTCAAGTAAAGCAACAAAGGAAAACAGTGAAAAAATGATTAATTAAAGTTACGTGAACATTATGGGAGTGAAGATTGCAAATTTAAACACAGCTGTTATGTTTGACACACCGAACCTTTCACTCAACTCCCTTCAACACACAGACACCCCTTGTATTCACACTACTAAAGTATCCGAGTTGACCTTGTTTTAGAAAGAAAGAAACACACCCAATTTCATGTCTGTGAAGTATCTGGTGGACTGGGCATCATGTGATGGTAAACAGCAAGCAAAGAAACCACCACATAAATTAGTTATCAGGAAAACTACCATCCTGCCACCAGCCTCCACATTTCCTTCTTTACAGAGGCAGTAACCTAGAGACATATATTCATCTTTTTTCTAAACTTATCTCTTTTTTTGGTGATATGAAAAATGGCTAAGTTTACTTGAGCACAGAATTGAAAACAATGAGTAGTACCTAAGTCATTATTTTAACAGCTCCCAGCTTTCAAGTCTTTCATCAAACTTATAATTCTCAAGAATCCCACAAAAGTCTCTTAGCTTCATTATTCCTTAAATGTGTTTTACAGCAAGAGAGCAGTTTGTACTATTTTTATACAGGCATATACAGGCAGAACAGCTCTCTTCACGGCAACTACATTATGTCCTTCCTGGGCCTGCTTCTACTATTCACACCTACCTAATATCAGGGGTCATGGCTCCCTGGCCCAATCAAAGACCAGCATCCTAGGGCTCGTAAAGGACTGTCATTTCTCTAATGTATATAGTTGGGGTTTCAGCAAGGCTTTGGGGTTTTATAATGAATCTTAGTTTTCCAGAAAACTTAGGGAAGTCATAATTGGGAGGAGAGGTA
This sequence comes from Sturnira hondurensis, assembly GCF_014824575.4. Lineage (NCBI taxonomy): Eukaryota > Metazoa > Chordata > Mammalia > Chiroptera > Phyllostomidae > Sturnira > Sturnira hondurensis. The sequence goes on along the minus strand of NW_028093985.1, from coordinate 6,401,197 downwards.
TTAAGCAAAGTCTTCCTAGAGTCCCTTGAGCCTTCTGTTAAATAATCCCAGAATTCAGGAGTTATTTATCGCTGAATCATTTTAAAATACAAAGAAAAAAGTGATTGGGCACTCTTGCCTTACCATAAATCCATCCCTGCACCCCTAGGCAAATGCTTTATTCTAAAATACAACTTGCAGGACTTTGGTCAAGATGCAGGCACAGGCAGATCCATTGCCCCTCCTCGCACAACCAAAAGGACAACCACAAATTTAAAAACTGACAGAAAATTGTATGGAAGTGGGATAACCAAGAAGTTAAAGAATAAACATTCACCCAGACCAGCAAGGGGGGTGGGGTGCGCGGGCGAGACAGGCAGTTGGGGCAAAGAGGACTCACTGCAAAGTAGTGGCTGGTAGACCAGGAAAGGAGACAGCTGGCAGAGCGGGAGGTCCCACATTTGTGTGTGGATAAACCAGGAGGAACAATTGAGGCAGCAGGAGAAACTCCCAGCCTCAGAGAAGAGTTTGTTGGAGAGACCCACAGGATCCTAGAATGTACACAAACTCACCCACCCAGGAATCAGCACCAGAAGGGCCCAATTTGCTTGTGGGTAGCAGGGGAAGTGACTGAAAGCTGGCAGAAAGCTAAGCAAGCAGCATTGTTAACTTTCAGACCCCTGCCCCACATACAACAACACAAAGCATTGATGTGGGTTGCCCCGCCATGCCAAATACCTAAGGCTCTGACCTTACTATGTAACAGGTATACCAAGACAAAAAAAAAAAAATCGCACAAATGAAAGAATAGATCAAACCTCCAAAAATAGAACTAAGCAATGAAGAAGCAGCCAACCTATCACATGCAGAGTTCGAAACACTGGTAATCAGGATGCTCACGGAAATGGTTGAGTATCGTTACAAAGTAGAGGAGAAAGTGAAGCCTATGAAAAGTGAAATAAAGGAAAATGTACAGGGTACGAACAGTGACAGGAAGGAAACCAGGACTCACATCAATAGTTTGGAGCCAGAAGGGAGAAGGAAACATTCAACAGGAACACAATGAAGAAAAAAGAATTCAAAATATCAGGAAAGGCTTAGGGACCTCTGGGATAACTTTAAACATTCCAACATCCGAATCATAGGGGTGCCAGAAGGAGAAGAGGAATAGCAAGAAATAAAAAACTATTTGAAAACATAATGAAGGAGAACTTCCCTAATCGAGCAAAAGAAATATCATATTTTAGGACAAGATGCACCAGACCATAAGACTCACCTAGGTTTTAGAGGAGGAAAATAGAAAAAAAAATTTTGAAGCAAGAAATGTGGTAAAATATTTAATAACCTGTGACCTTGCTCTACCACCTCCCCCACCCACAGCAAGTCAGTCAAGCTACATTCAGACCGTAAGACACACACTCCTTCCTCCCAAATTGGGCAGGGCATCTTATAGTCCAAAAAATATGGTAGATGTCCAGGAAGCTCAGAGAATCCCAAAGCAGCTAGACCCAAGGAAGCACACACCAAGGTACATCCTAATTACAATACCCAAGATGAGAGATAAGGAGAGAAGCTCCTTAAAAGCATCAAGAGAAAAGGAGACAGTTGCCTACAGAGAAGTTCCCATAAAACTATCAGCTAACTTCTCAAAAGAAACCTTGCAGGCAAGAAGGGGCAGGAAAGAAGTATTCCAAGTCAGGAAAGGCAAGGACCCACATCCAAGATTACTCTATCCAGCAAAGCTATCATCTAGAATGGAAGGGCAGATAAAGTGCTTCCCAGATAAGGTCAAGTTCAAGGACTTCATCATCACCAAGCCCTTATTATATGAAATATTAAAGGAACTTACCTAAGAAAAAGAAGATAAAAAATACAAATGGTAAAATGATAACAAACTCACAACTATCAACAAACCAACCTAAAAAAACAAAAACAAAGCAAACAATTTGAACAGGAACAGATTCACAGAAATAGAGATCATGTGGAAGGTTACTAGCAGGGAGGGGGAGGGAGAGAATGAGGGAAAAGGTACAGGAAACGAGAAGCATAATTTGCGAGTAAAAAATAGATAGGGAGAGTTTAAGAACAGTATGGGAAATGGAGAAGCCAAAGAACTTATATATATGACCCATGGACTAAGGTGGGGGAATGATGGTGGGAGAGGGGGTACAAGGCAGAAGAAAATAAAGGGAAGAAAAGAATGGGACAACTGTAATAGCATAATCAATAAAATATATTTAAAAAATAAAATAAAACACAACATGCAGCCTCTGCCCCACACCATGCCTATCCTAATTAATTTGAAATAAACCAAATGACAACTTAATTTAAAAGTCATTATTCAACTTATTAAAATTTTTAAATACTGGCATTCCTCTATTCTCAGGAGTGGAGACTGACATCCCTTCTAATGTCCAGGGAAACCATGCTTGGCAGAAAAGGTGCACATCTGGATTAAGACAAATCTAGGTTTGAATCTTCAGTTTTGTCACTCTTTAACTGTTTAATGCTGATCAAATCTGTGTAACACCTTAAAGTTTCAACTCCTACTTCAGCAAAATAGTCAAAAAAAACAAAAACAACAACAATAAAAAAAAACATCACTTAGCTGAAAAGATAATAGGAAGGAAGGAAGGAGATAGGTAATGTAAAGCGCCCAATACCTAAGTAGCCAATAAATTAGTTACCGAGTTGGCCAAAATGTCCATTACAGTTTTTTCTGTAAAATAAGACACATTTGTTATTTTCACATTGTCAATAAGTTACTGACTTATTGATTTGGATATTTTGAGTATGTCAGCTGTCTCCCGCTATTGGCTTCTAGTGGGGAGAGGCCGGCGGTGCTGCTAAACATCTTCCAATGCCTAAGACAGCCCCACAGCAGAGACTGATTTGGCCAAAATGTCAATGGTGCCAAGAAACTTCACAAACCACTTTTGACACGTTTGATCACTCATAGCACTTTCTCCATACACTGCGCAAATGTTTTTTTTTACTTTTAGCTGCATTTTTACCTTGAAATAATAAAGTATAATAGGCAGAAAATGTTGCATATCTTCTTCCATCTTTAACATTAAAAAGCCTGCATAAAATTTCACTGATTTTGGTTAAGTTTTTATATAACACCTGTCCCCAAACAATCTAACAAAATTGTTTCGAATGAAGTTAGTCAACTAAGCACTACTAGAGCCATTGTAGGGGAAAAACTAAATGAACTTTCTGGCCAACCCAATACATTCCCTGAAAAGTATATTCAGTTGAAAATGCTGGTGAATCCTTATTACATGACAGACGAGATCATTAACACTCCTTTGAAATCTCCTTTATAAGTGCCACTTTGTTAGGCACCTTTTCATATTCTATTCATTAAATGTTAAAATATCTTTTAAGCATTTTCCCAATTTCTCTGATTTAAAGAGTTTAAATAAGTAAGCAGGTCAAAGAAGTGATTAAGCCTGTATTCAAATCCAAGTCTTCTGGACTCCAAACCCTAGGCAGGTTCTAGTTACTGTGTGCTTTTTGTAGATGGCTACTTTTGAAAATACACACTATTCTCAAACAGTGGTTTCAACTGGAAAGAAGTTAGAATTGAGGGCAGTTTTACAAACATAATAAATTCCAAAGTGAACCCTGATTTCAAATCTCAATCAAGCCTACAATCACAGTGACTAAGGTTTACTAAAGGACCATAAATAAAAATTTCAAAAATAGTTATCCTTATACAGAAATAATTATTTACAAAACTTTACTCATCAAAGGTAAGCCACAGTAGGGCCACCCATGCACACACACTATTGTACAATCATCAACTCTGACCAACAACCAAGGCCACTGCTGAACCCATTCCAAGATGCCTTGGTAGCACCTGATTCATTTAGGGATTGAGTGCCTCCTATACAAATAGCACTACTTATAGCAAACCCTTGTAAAAGTCCAAAACAAACCTAACCTGTAGTAAAGTTCACATTTCATTTACATTCAAGATTGAGGCCCTAAGTAAGTAGTATATAATTCTTACGTAACCTAAAAATAATTTCTCAGTATTGTGTAAGTTGTAGCTCCTTACAAACTATTATTTACAGTCAGATGACCAAATCTGTGAGTTATTAACAAATCTTTTAGCAGAAAACTTAAGGTTTAATTCTTTAGCATTCCTTAAGATAAGAATATAGGAATACTTCCTAATCTATATTTAATCATAAGTATATTCCAAAAATTAAACTCCAATAAGGTTTACAAAGCATACCAGCCAAGGCTGCTAATTCACAAAGCATGTAATTTACAATTGTGGTTTTAAAACTCTTTTTGAAAAAAATACCTTTAATAGTTTGATAAAAGCCCTTCTATCCAAAAAAAAAAAATGCAAATATCCCTATGCATATAAAGCTTTACTTGCTCATTAAAGTTCTCGTAGGAATTTATGGGGAATTCACCAACTCCTGATAAAAAAAACTCCTTATTGAAGAAGTCATTTACAGTTTTAAGAGATTCTTCTCCTAGTTTTTCAATAGCATGGTCCTTTGAGTAATTTACATTTATCATTTTATAAAAACTTATTTACCCGCAACCTTACATTAAAAGGACACTTTTTCCAAACCCTTTAAATTCTTGCAATAACTAAAAACAAACTGATCCTTTTGTTTGGTTACTTTGTCCACTAATATTAAGAGTGCTCACAAAATCTGTGGCCCCGAACCAGGGGGTGGCAAAGAAGAGAAATTCAAGATATTGTCAAGGCCAGTGCCTGAGAAGTTCCAGTTCTATTTGCAGTCTGTTCTATTAAAAACAAAAAACAAAACAAAAAAACCTGCAAAACTCATCTCAAGAACTGATTGACCATTCTGAACAAAAACAGGTGTCGTCTTTAAGTTGAAGCCTTTAAAAGAAGCTCTATGGGAAAAGGGAATTCACTGAAAATAGATTCATTGAAATTAAAGGAAAAACATGACTGAACTTAATTTTTTAAGCATCATAGACTTAAGAATGTGTTTGATTTACTAAATATATCTAGCTTGAAAAAACCATAGCCAATTTCACAAGTCAACTTGAGAATTGGAAATATAAAATCATTCAGTTAGATGTAATTCTTAAACTCAATAAAATCAGTAATAGAAAATGACATGAGTTCTATGAAGATTTTACCTAAAAAAAAGTTACTGAAAACTATTAATATAGCAAAGAATTTAAGCAGTTGGAGAACAAAAAAATACACACCTGGTATGCTATATACCTCCATTATCATGTCCATGGCAGACATCACTAATTAATCACATCATCCTTTGCCCACACTGAGCTTCATCATTTCAATACAACTTTCTAGTAGAAATCAAGGTGGGCATTACAACTGAACCTGTTGATTTCCTTGATAGCTATTTTTTTTTTAAATACCATCAAGTCAACTAAATTAAGCACCAAAAGTTTATGTAATTAATGTTCAATGAATTTATAATAAATTTTATTTATTTTGAGGTGTTTCTCTAAATGCAAAATCCAGTTTAAAACTTTAAATTTTTCTCTGTTAAAGAGAATAAAATATTATGGTCAATATAAACGTAATTAGAAAAAGATATTTTTTTAAAATTGTAACCACCCCATGAAAGACTTCTAGAAAATTGCTAATAAACTATACTGTTGGCAGCCCTAATTTTTAACCCAATTTGAATTTAAAAACTCAAACAAAATAATTTTTTCTGAGTATCAACAAATTAAAACCAGACACGCCTGCCTACATGATTTAGGAATTAAAAAAATACAAAGTTTAAAAAAACAACAGTATAATATGTATCTGTAAATGGAGTAAAAGAAAGAAGTACTAACTCTGTCCTTCCAATTTCAATGAAATACAGAGCAATATCAGCAAAACTCCACAGCAAATGTATGTGGTCATTTAAGATTTCTGTCAATTCCTTCCAAAAACAATCTAAGATAGAACACAGACTCCAGAAAGGTGATGATCCAAAAGAAAATAAAAACATTCTGAATCTCCAGGATCATATATACAGGTGCGTGATGTTTAACATAAAATAAACTAATTGGAAGGAGTTGAAAACCTGGATTCGGAAGTTTTAAGAGAGCACTTGTGGAATAAGTAAGAAAGAGTTCATTTCCGAATTCTCAAATCTAGCAAGAAAAACTGTATTTCTTAGACCTTCTGGTCTTAGAAACCAAAAGGCTCCAGTTTCTTAACCTTAATAGCAGGATTCAAATATTATATAAATAAAGGCAAAGTTAACAGATGACAACACAATGTCAAGAATACAAACACCATAAAAAGGGGAATTTTCCCACCCAAAGTCCAACCTAGACTGGTACTAATACTAAAAATAATAAGCTGCTCTGAATAAGTATGTTTTACTGTTCATTAGAGGAAACTGAGTATATCTGAAAATACTGTTTCAGTGAAGTTCTTTCAGAGCTGTTAAGTAGGCTGTTAAAAATTTTACAAATTTTACACATTGTAGATAGAGCTGCTTTTGTATACTCATTCCAACCTTTCCCCAATATTGTACCATACTGCACTGCTTTTAAGTAAACAGTATACTAAACATTTCTGCCCAGAGCATTTTTTCTCCTTAAAACAAGAGTGAAACATGAAACATCTGTAGAGACTTGATATTTCTAAAGTGGGTATAAAACCTTTAAAAATACATTTCTATCCAACTGTCGCTTGGTACCTTTTCATTTGAACAGGCCACTTATTTGGACAACAAAGTATTTAAAACTTGCCCAAGTTGCCAAACTATGTTTGGAGGTAAAGACAGAGGAAGACTCTACTCCGTAAAACTATTTTGAGTAAATGAGCATGACACGAAGAAATGACACCAGAATTAATACCTGGACAGTTACTGCTGGAAAGAGCTTTAGGGGCAAAGAGAAACGCTCCTTTAGCTTACCTTTACGAGCCATCTTTTTTTTTTCAAAGTGGCTTTAATCTTAGTGACAGTATGTAAACAGAGCACTTATTACATAAAACCTATGTAATTAATGAAAGAGGAAATCTAAAGACTTACCAAAGGTCCTTCATAGGGCCAATTTAGGAAAGCCAGTTTCCCTACTACTGACTGAAAGGAATGAAGAGGGAGGTAAGTCACAGGCACCCATCGTCTTTCTTTTCTCTGGTCTAGAAAAACGAGTGTCCCAAATGTGCACAGCCTAAACCAAGATTCTAGCCTTCGGTACTGGATAACGAAAAGGTGTGACCGACCAAACTTACCTCCTGGATGCGCTTTCTAGCTCGCTGAAGCACTTCTTCATAGCCCTTCTGCCGAAGCTCGCTAAGGCTTTCGTAATACTCCTCGGGGTCATCGGTCTCAGTGAAAAGTACCTGGGAGAGGATCTTCCAACCGCAGGTGTCCAGGCCGTGGCCGAGGTAGACCTGGAGCTGGTAACAAAGAGTATCTATCTCCTGTTCGGTCATCTCAGGGGCCCCCCCAAACAGCACGGTCCACATGCCCGAGGGCTCCTCAGGAAAGACGGGCAGGCATGGCTCCAGCTGCGAGTTCACCGAGCACAGCTGCTGGTGTACAGCGCGCAGATCCTGGAAGGAAAAGAGCCCGGCCCAGCTGCACTCTTCGGCCGCAGACTCCAGTTCACCGATGGGTGGCTGTAGCTCCGTGTCGGGAAGTGACTGGGAGGCCGGAGCTGCCTCGTCCTCCCTCACCATTTCCAGCACCTCGATCTCCTCGGAAACTGCCCCACAGGCACTCACTACCCGCACAGAGGACACTGGGGCCTCCTTGGGCGCCGCCAGAGTTGACGCTGTGGCGGTGCCCACCACATCTCTGCCTTCAGATCCCTTCCGGACAGGGCTGGACTTGGCCCGCACTGGGCTCCTGAGAGGGCTCTCTGCTCCTTTGCCAGCTGAGTTCCGCAACAGTGAGTCCCCCCGAACATTGCGCGGGCTCCGGGGAGAACCTCCCTCTGCCCAGGCTGGGCTCCTCCGGGGCCCTGGGCTCCTCCCCAGAGTCGCAGAACTAGTGGCCTCTGGCCGCCCCTTGCCCGCGGGGCTGCCCAGACCCCGAGTCCCGTCGGACGCTGCTGCGCCGGTCTCGGCGCCCCCTCGTGCTCCCGCCTGCTCCCGGGAGCCGCTCCTCTGCCTCTGGGCCGTCCGGTTGTGGCAGGTTATGGCAAACTTGCCCTCAATCTCGTTCCAGGCCACAATAAACACGAACTTGTGCTTCTCCCGCTCATCGAACACATGGGGCCGCACGGCCACCCAGTCCGACTCGAGCGTCTCCTCCAGCGCGAACGACATGGTGGCTCCGACGCCAGGCCGCCGGAGAGGCGACGCTGGTCTTGCCCGCTTGAGGACTCACCGGCTGGCTGCGCCGCGCCCCCCGCTCACCCTCGCCCGGCGCCTTCAGCCATCTTAGCGTCCCAGCCGGCTCTCCTCGCTTGCTCGCCCGTCCCTGCGCAGTCAGATCCACTGCACTCCTTTGTGGAGCGGCTCGCGGGAAAGACAGACAATACAGGTCCCTAGACCAGGTAGTTCACATGGTCACGTGCGGCCGGATCTGTTTACAAGCCCAGCGCTGCGGCAGCGCCCCGAGCCCGCCCCGGCTGCCCCCCGTGAGAGGCCGCGGTGCTGCGTCTACGGCGCTCTGGAGGTAAGGCGTGGGTCCCTCGGGGCCGGGCAGGCCGGTGAGCGGTTGGGGCCAGCTGTGTATGAGTCTCTGCCGTTGCTCAGGCCAAGATCCCTCCTCCTGTTCCCGACCGCCCAGGGCCGCCTGACTGATGGACGCGTCTCCTAAACTCCGAGCCTCAGTATCGCCACAATGTTACCATTCTGTTGCTGACGTCGGCGGCTCCAGGAGGGACGTAAACACCGGCACGTGCCGCACGCTGGTGACGCGACAGCGGCGGCGCGCACACCCCGCCTACAAGCGCGCCAGCTCCGCCCCTCGGCGCTTGCAGGCTCCTCCCACACGAGCAGCCGCGCTCCAGTCTTTTTTCTTCTGTCGAGCTGCTTTTTTCTCCCACAGGCTGGAGGTGGAGACTCACAGGGTCTTAGGGGGTGAGAGTGACAGGTGTGCCTTGCAGGCCACGGGCTTCGGGCCCCCGAACCCCGGGGGGTAAAAGGAACAAAGGCTGAGGGGCCCTCAAATGTAAGTTCGCCTCCATTGCCCCCCTTGAGGGGAGGGGGGGGAGGAGTCGGGATCGATAAATCCTACATTCGGAAAGAAATACAGTAATACCCTGAACATTATGCAAACCATGTGCTAAACTGTTTGGGTTCCCCCACACTGTTGGATTCTACCCTAATACTCTTGAGACACAGTGTATGAAAGGATAATGTCTGTTGACAACCCAATAAAACCCCAAGACAAAATAAAATTAAAAGTAATTTCAGTCATGTCCTAAAGTATGAATGTCTTAAGTTAATCGGTGTTTTATTGCTTCAGGTTTCATCATTGTCTAGTTATGTGAATCTCACTGTCTTGAGCCCTTTTGAAGTTGTATTCAATTATCAGAATTCCCAAAATAACATATGCAAAAAAAAGTCATGTAAACCTGAAGAATTTTGTTATTCCTACTGAACTGTTCTGAAACACATTGTTAGAACTGGCTGGTGGATTTTATAGTCCAGCCTATGTCATTGGCATTTTTGTCTATTAGTGTCCAATTCATATTGCAGGTATTCTGCATCCACACTAAGTACAATAAGAACTTGTTATTTAACTTTTATGCATGTTTCTAAAATGTATACAAAACCATTTGAAATAACTGTGCATTGTCAGCTACACTTACTTTTATTTCAATGTTGTCCTGATCTCTGAATAAACAGCCCAAAATTTTAGCCCTGTTGCTCAGCAGGGCATTTTAGACCTATAGATCGGCTTTGACAAAAAAAAAAAAAAAAAAAAAGGGAGGGGCACATTGGGCAGGATGACCAAAAAGGGAATAGGACTGGTTTTTAAACCTTTTTGAGTTCTTTATAGGGGACCACACATTTTCAAAGCTTATAACTAAACCTGTGTCAACTCTCAGACCCAAATCAGAGATACACCTTTCAAAAGGTAGGAAGAAAGAGAACTCATCAGAAATCTGTATCACCATCTAAGCAAACAATAGCACACTAGGAAAAAATTTCTTTTCTGCTGAAAAGTACTAAAAGTTTTTTTTTTTTTTAAGAAAAAGTGATGACGTGATCCCTTCTTGGCCTTTGGCTAAGATTGAGTGTAGAGATGTGTTCTTATCAGTTTAACATCTGATATGTTCTCTATTGAGGACAGCATATTAAATGGATTTTTAGAGCAGAGGGATGGTCTAGGAGCTCACTTTGTCCATGCCATGTTGGTATTGTACTACTTCCAGGCACGGTGCAGCACCTCAGGGACAAAAACAAAGTGATGATGACATTAGGGAGGAGGAAGCGGCTGCTGGCGGGGTTGGGGAGGTGACAGGATCTTGAAGTACCTTCTTGTAATACATTACAGATAGGTATGAATAAGAGTGAACAATAAAAGGGTAGAGGAAATATTTTTTATTTAAATGTGTTGCAGTATTTATCCACAGACATAAAATTATGTCTTATCACAGTAGTGCTAAAGGAAATTGGTTGGTGGACACACTGGTGTTAAATATTTTCACCCCAATACTCTGGTTGCTGTGTTTTCTCAAAAGGGTTGTTTCAATTGTTCTTGTTACTCTAGAAATGAAAAGAAACAAACCAAAATTCCCATGGCAGGCTACTGTTGTACTCCACAATTCTTTATTTAGGTCTGTATCTGATGGTCGAACAAGATGTCTGAGTGTATAAATTACTCCCTGGGAATAAGTAAAGCTACAGAAAAACCACATAACCATACTAGCTTTGAAAGGGCTTGAAAATGATTATCTGTTTGAATTTTTTAAAACTATTGTGAATTGTTAGGTAATCTGGGAAATACTTTAAATCTTTAGAACTTTTAATAAAAACTGTAATAGTTCACATGACAATTTTCAAATTAAATAGCATTTTCCTGTCCATATTCATTCTATCTTTATAATAATCATATGAAGTATGCATGAAAAAAATGTCTTTAATTTTATATATGAGAAAATAGTTCTGATTAATTAGGTCAGACATCTCAGGATTGGGAACAGGGAACAACTTGAGTTCAGGGCCCTGATGGACAACTGTTCTAGTTAGATTTTCTCATAGAAAAGCAGAGACTGAAAAAAGCAGTTAGAAGCAGAGACTGAAAGGAAGTCAGGAATGCCAAAATTTACTGGAAGGTGGTGGGGGTGGTGTAACACCTGTGAAAGAGAAAGGGCCGAAGCAGGATTGGAGATTCAAAGCAAAAATTATTTCTTTTTTTTAAATTTTATTTTTCTATTACAGTTTACATTCCATATTATTTTGTATTACTTCCAGGTGTACAGATAGTGATTAGATAGTCAAATACTTTACAAAGTATTTTCCTGAATATTTCAAGTACCTACCTGGTACCATACATAGTGTAATATTATTGACTATATTCCCTATGCTGTACTTTACATCCCCATGACTATTTTTGTCACTGCCAATTTGTACTTCCTAATGCCTTCACATTTTTCACCCAGTCCCCCATTGCCCTCCCCTCTGGCAACCATCAGTCTGTTCTCTGTATCTATGAATCTGTTTTAATTTTATTTGTTCATTTATTTTAGATTCCATTTGTAAATGAAATTATATGGTATTTGTCTTTCTCTGACTGACTTATTTCACTTAGCATACCAGTAACGTCCTCTAGATTCATCCATGCTGTCACAAATGGTAAGATTTCATTCTTTTTTATGGTTGAGTAATAGTCCCTTGTATACATTTGTAATGCTGCTTTTTTATCCACTTGTTTGGTTTTTTCTTAATTTATTGATTTTAGAGAGAAGGGGGTGGCAGGAGGGGTGGGGCAGAAGAGGGAGAGAGAGAGAGAGAAAGAAACATTGATTTGTTGTTCTACTTATATATACATTCATTAGTTGATTCTTGTGTGTGCCCTGACCAGGGATCGAACCTACAACCTTGGCATATTGGGCTAACACTCTAACCAACTGAACTATTCAGCCAAGGGTGCACTTGTCCATTGATGGGTAATCAGCTATTATAAATAATACTGAAATGAACCCAGGGATGTGTATGTTCTTTCAAATTAATGTTTTGGGTTTCTTTGGATATATACCCAGAAATGGAATCGTTGGTTATAAGGCAGTTCCATTTTAAATATTTTGGAGAATTTCCATACCGTTTTCCATAGTGGCTGTATCATTCTGCATTTTCACCAACAGTGCACAAGAGTTCCCTTATCTCCACATCTTAGCCAACACTTTCTGTTTGTTCATTTATTGACGAGAACCATTCTGGTGGGTGTGAAGTGATACCTCATTGTTTTAATTTATATTTATCTGGTGCAATAATTGTTTCTTAAAGAAGTTCCCCCATTTAATGGAAATTGTTAGGCCTTACTTAGTGACTGACTGGAGACCACCCTGAGAAAAGCATAGGATGAAAATCTGAAGCTGACTCTGAAGTAACAAATAGCTGGGGACTGCCAGCCCGCCATACCCTTTGAAGCTGAGGAATGAGTCTTTTCTTGAAGGATCTGATTGATACCCCTCCTATCTGCCACAGTTTACTTTGTGTGCCATGCAGAGGGATCCACTTCATAATACCTTTACGGAGCAGTTCCTTCAGGGCTCTAGTGGGCCTCTCTTCCTGAGGGGAAACTCTTGGCACATGGTGGGGGGGGCGGTTAGAGGGATGAACTATAGCTTCCATGGCTGTAAGTGGTTCCACAGCCACAACTGACACTCATCCCTCCTCTCTTCATCTGTTCTAGCATCCCTCATTTTCTGCTGCCCTCAGTGGCTTGTGTGGTGGTGTTTCCTAAAGCATCACTTTTGAAGGGTCTGAACTCCTGGTAACTTTACCTGTGTATGGCCTACTGTATCATTACATTTGCCGCACAATAGGTAATAGCTACCAAGAGGCACCCAGTAGGTGACCTGGGCTCCATACACATTCCTCCCTGCTCCCTTCATGTAAAAGCATCTCTGCCACCTCCTGCTGATCAGAATTAATTACCCAGACAAGATAGTGATTCCTCTTCTTGCCTGCTGGTTCCTGGCCACATAGCTCCCAAAGGGTACAAGTGACAGCTGTAGCTTATGGTTCCATGGGATCTTTGCTATCTCCTGGCAAGAATGCACCCATTTTGAGGACCAGGAAACCTTTAATCCTCCAGAATCCAGAGCTGTGCGGGCCTCCAGTGTGTCACTGAAAGTGGTGGTAAGTGAAGCTACTCCTGCTTTCACCCCTTGGTGCCTAGACCTATGTATTCTTTCTCTTGGAGAAATAGTACTATATAAAGAACTGTAATTCAACATTTATAGATATTCTGGAGGGTGGGACCCCCATCCTTGCAAGGTGTTGCCTCTGAGCAGGTGCTTTAGCTGTTCATTCAGCACACCATGCCAACACTTTTTTAGCTAGCAGCTTCCAGATGATATAGTATGTGACATAACCAGTAGATCTGTACAATGGATTCCCTGGTTGGATACTAAGTTGTTTCATGTTTATAGATCAGGCATTCTGTAAGTGGCCTTACAGTGATGCTGGTAGAGGCCCTGTAGGTGGGAAAGGCAAACCTCTGCTCAGATTAAGTATCTGTTCTGGTAACAAAAATCAGTGTTTCTTTCTGGTCAATTCTTATGTAAACCATTTGCTGCCAAGTGACTGGTTAGTCTTTTTAAGGAGTAGTGCCACACTGGGGGCTCAGTATTGCTGTCTGTTGCTGGCAGGTGGAACATTCAAAGCAGTCAGTTACTAGATTGGCCTTCGGACGTGGGAGTCCATGGTTTTTGATCCATGCAAAGCCTCCACCTCTGACATTGTGGACATGTCATCTCCTTGCCTATCATACCAGCGAATGTCAGCTGATCAAGTTATTTTATCCACTTGGTTATTTGGTGTCCATACCATGTCAGTGCTTTCATTGGGCATTAATGTGCAATAAAAACCTTTGCACCTTAGGCCCACTCTCACATGTCCATATCTCTTCCCTAGACTTCATTGTCTGTGATGTTTTGATTTTTCTGCTTCAAGGTCCATGATCATTCACCATTGCCCATGAATCTTTGTACATTTTGATTTCAGGCCACTTATCTTTTTGCACAAAGTAGATGACCAGGTTCACCTCCTGAAGCTCTACCCATTGGGAAGATTTGTCTTTCATGCAGGTTCTCATTACTGTCTTTCACAGCCACCTCTGAATAAGTCTATAATGAAAACAGCATCCACTTTTGGTTTTGCAACCGTATATTGAATCAGCCAATCCATAAACTAAGCTAGGAGTTTTTCCTCTTTCTTCAGCCGATTGAATGAGAGGCTTATGTGGTCATTCATGTGAGCCGAGGAGAGACACTGCTACATAGTGGATGCCATGACCAGACACAATGGATGCCACGGGTTCTGGATCCACTGCTCATGTCCCTAGAGGTGTCATTGCTTCCTGTTCATGATCAGTTTCAGCTGTACCATTTCCATTTTATGATGGATTGCTACTGGACCCATCTCATTTTATGATTTGTTCCCAACTCATGATGAGCACTTGGTATCCCAAGGTGAAGCATTTCAATTCTATCAGGACCCCATAGCATGCTAGGAGCTGTTTTATAAAAGGTGCCTAATCCTCGGTTGCAGATGGTGTGACCTTCCATAACCACAGGTGCCTGGGTTGTGATTCTTCCACTGGGACTTGCCATATCTTCTATTATTGATATCTCAAATATTATAGAGTATGCTGGGATTTTTGTTCCAAGCAAACTTACTACTTGCTCTTCAGCCAGGACCTACTACAGACCCATTCTGTACTCTGAGCCCTACTGAAAGCTGGCACATTCCATATAGACTAGGGCAGTTTTCCTAGGAGTGGAATGTAGCCTCCAAAAAAGGCTAAGGAGGCTTAACAGTCATTGTACTTCCTTCATTATAGTAGTAGATGCATGATGCAGCAACCTATCTTTACTTTGAAGGGAATGCCCTGGCTTGCACCTGACCATGGGCTGTGTAGAAACTTTACTGAGTTGGCAAGTACTTCAATTTTTATACAGTTTATCTTTCTCCCTCTGCAGTGCATGTGTCTTACAAAAGTTTCCATCATGCTAGCACCCTCTTACTCATGCTACCAGATCAGCATGATGTCACCAACATGATCACTCATGATGTAATAAAATCAATATGATGTTTTGCAATGTGTCCAGGTGGTCCAGATGTCTTCAGCCTAAATTACAACAGATGGTGGAAGAGTTAACGTGGCCCTGGAGGAAACTGTTTCTAATCTTCCTGATTGGGACAGAAAAGTACGCATTTGCCAAATCAATCTGCGTACATTTCCAGAGACCATAGTATCTGCTGTAGCAAAGAAACTATATCTGGCTGGGCAGCTGAGATGAGGGCTATTTCTTGATTGAGCTAGCAGTAGTCTCCAGGATCTATTTGGTTCTGCAAGAAACAGACCAGCGACTTAAATAGATATCTCAGGGGCCACCATGCCTGCATCTTTAAGAGTGGCATAAATCTCTGCCATTTCTCCATTTCTCTCTAGGGTTATGCTGTCTTTGATATACTGAATAGTCTGAGGGATGCGGTTTCACAGGCTTCTACTTGACCCCCCCCCCAACTACTATAGCTCTCACCAACAGGCCCAAGTGTGTGGGTTACTCCAACTACCACATATGTCAATGTCAATGATATATTAAGGGACAAGGAAAATGAGTACCAGGTAAGTTCACAGCACTAGTGGTCCCTTTCTTTGGCCACTCCATTTATTACCTGGTTTCTGTATCCCTTACTCTAACATAGAGCCTATGATGAAATTCCTGGTAGTTGGATATCAGTGTAAACTTGGACCATGTCTTCAACAGTCCTTGAAATGTCGGAGTTCTTCCCTTTCTCCAGTGAACAGTCACTCAAGTACATGGCCCAGGTCCCTCTGGGGAAATCATGTATTTCAGGGTTCTTCATATTGGGACCCAGTCAAAAACCAATTAGGTCCAGAAATTGGGCAAGAGGTTGGTAGGGGCGTGGGCATTAGTGGCAACTTCCCTTAACCTCCTGCTCATCCACTCTTACTCTATTTTGATTATATAAAGTATTAAACAGTGCGTTTTGGCTGCTCAGCTATTTTTCCCTTAGGGATGCTGTGTTCTATTAATCATCCCCTAACTGTGGACACTGTGACCCTCTGGCTTCTGATGGTGAAATGCTACCATCAGCCTCTCTTGCTCTTGGGCCTTCTTATCCCCATTGCTTTCAGTGAGTCAAATTCTGTGACTGCTTCTCCTGCTGTTAACCCTGGCCTGCAGAGGACAGCCCCTCTTACCAGCACATTTCTAACACCCTTGATGAAGGGTCTATTCTTTGGGCCTTCCTGGGAAACACAGTATTTCTGGCTTCATGTAACATGTCCATTCCAGCATTCCCACTTCCCTGAGTCTTTTACTCTCTTCTTCTTCTGTATGTCATGGTGTTTCAGTTCAGGCTTTGTGATGGCTATTGCTTTTTCCAGATTTCTAGAAGTCACTCTGGCTGCAAGTTACAATATCCCCTAGGGTTCTAGCTTAAATATTAAATTCTCTTGTCCTGAGAGAGTGACCTCAATGTCAATACACAATGTTAGTTACCCACAGCTTTTCTTTATCAGTCTGTAGGGTGACAATGAAACTTCATAACAACCCTTCAATTCCATTATCCTTATATTTAACATTCCCCTTACATTTCAAGTGGTTAAACGCACCAGGCAATGCATTTTTCCCCACTGGTATAGTGTCCTAACCCACCACCAGTGAAAATTTAGAAACAGAACTTCCACCTTTTGCTGGGGCTGTCTGTTCTCTACCCATCACTTGGAATGGAGTGCTTAGAGCTAGTCGGGTGGGGTGTGATCTAGTCTCCAAACCTTATCTTCCTGCTTACTCATACTGCTTCTATTACCAACTGTGCCAGCTGGGATTTTGGGGAAGCAGACACCAAGGGAATGAGGAATGTAAAAGGTTTATGTAGAGGAACATCCATGAAAGAAAAAGGGAGGAGACAGGATGGGTAGAGAGGCATCAGCCTGGAATATCTGCCAGCCCCATGGGAAACCTGGAGTATTAGATGAGGTACAAGCTGGATGAAAATGGCTAGACCTTGATACTATATACAGCCTTATGCACTCATTGGGTAAGAACCAATAAGAATATTATCTCAACTGCCATTGTCACAATTCATCATAGGCTGGCGTCCACCTTGAGAAGTGTCTGACCAAGTTTCAAAAGCTAAGGTGAATCCTGAAGGTGCTAATCAGTGGGGAGCTGTCAACTAAGGCCACTTTTTGCAACTAGAAAGTAAGGATTTTCTTGAAAGGGGCTCTGAATAGTGCATGTTCATGACTACTCTTTTTTAGTATTTTACATTATATGTACTATGGCCAAGCTTTCTTATTTTACAACTACAAACTGGTGAGAGTGAGAAAAAGAAAAAAGTGATTCAAGAAAAGTGTGAAGCCCTGCAAAGGGATGCCTGACTGCTCTACCACCACTTTATAAGACACAGTAGGTCACTTGGAACGTGTTCTCTCTCAGCAAGAGGAACTTCTCCAGAAGGGATGCAAGAAAACACCATGTTCAGTGAATCACAGGAAAGGAGAAAGAAGGGAAAATGTGTTTGCTTGGCTCCTTCTCATCTGTCATTTCCAAAAAATGAAAGTTTTACTCCATGGGGAGCTCATTATTTTAAGTTGCATTATCCAGCCCTTCAGGAAACCAGAATTTGGGCCCTGGACTGTGGCATTTCAACCAAACCTGGAAATAGAGGGCAACTCAGCACCAGCAGATTCAACAACCATCCACGGATAGGAGCGAGCCACTCTGCTCTGCAAAGACAGCAACAGTGGGTGGTTTGGGATACAGGCAGTACCTTCAGAAAGAAAGGCAGTCGAATAGAGCTGAGAAAGTTAACTAAATTTATGCCTGATTAAAAAATCAGACAAAATTTTCATGTTGGACTGAACTAAGAGGAGTAGCATGCTTAATTAAGGACATCAATATCTCTTTAAAGCTTAAAAAAAATTGTAAGTGTTGTAATAAAAGTCATTTGTGTTCATTGTAGACATATTTGAAACTGTAGATAAACTAAAACAGGAAACTTTAAATAGTACCAAGAAGCCACTTTTAAAACCTTGTATATCTCTTCATACTTTTTTATGCTTATTTACAAAAAGGGATCCCATTATAAATACTGTTTTGTAAACTGTCTTCTTTACTTAATAATATATCTTGAGTAACAGGCATCTTTAATATTATTTTGAAAGAATCTTTATATCCTAAATTTAAAGTTTTCCTCTTTCATTCTTAATGCTCTATGTGGGGAATTCTGAGACTCATACTCTTAGCCACTGTGTTAATTAAGATTCTCCAAGAAGCAGATACCAAGATGGGATTAGATAAGATGTTCAAGAGCTCTTTTGGAAAAACACCTGTGAGGGAAAATGGAGAGAAAGCCAGAAGAAAGCAGAGCACTGATACATTGTGAAGGGGAGGAGAAAGGTGTGTTCAATGGAACACATCTTAGAATGCAAGGCAGTGTAAGAAAGTTTTTGGTAAGCCAATGGAGAGTCTTCAAGCCAAAGTCCCCTGTCAGAGGTTTGTGTTTGACAGCAACAAGCCTGCCTAAGTCTCCCTGCCACAACTCAGTTCTTGGTTAGGAGCAACCTGTGGGAAGTGTGGTGGGTTCATAATGCAGCAGCTGGGGTGTCAGTATTATGCTGAGAGATCTGAGAGGCAGTCTCATGGCTTCCACAAACACCATCTGTGCTTTAAAAAACAAACAGAAAACCTTGGTACTATTTATTCATTAATTCATAACACATTGAGGGCAAAATGAGAAGATGATGTGCTGCTCACATTCTAGTAATTGGCTTCATTTTGAGTGGATTATCATAAGTGTTTCAGAAATTAGAAACAGAAATAGATTTCCAAAATCTCCTGAGGCAGATATTCAGAGTATGGCTTCATTATTTTGTTTGAAATGATTTTTCAGATTCTAAGGTGAGTTCTAAGGATGGGGTTTGTATTCTTCCTCTTTCAGTAATACTCATTCCTGTACTCATTTTACCTAATACAAAAAATCTGGGTGAATTTAACATAATGAATTAAAATCCCTAGGATATGAGACAATAACTGCATTTCTAAAAAATATTTTTGAGCCTCTGCTGGTGTGCCTCAGTGGACTGAGTGCCAGCCTGCAAACCGAAAGGTCTCTGGTTTGATTCCCAGTTGGTGCACGTGCCTGGGTTGCAGGCCAGGTCCCCAGTTGGGGACATGCATCCGATTGATGTATCTCTCAATCATTGATGTTTCTCTCCCTCTTTCTCCTTCCCTTCCCCTTTCTCTAAAAATAAATAAAATCTATAAAAAAAATAAAAAAATATTTTTGAGTGTACACATCCCCAGGTACACATTTTTCCTTACTTTCCTATAATGTATCCTATATTATTCCTATATATATATATATACATATATATATGTATTTACATTTATATATGTGTATTTATATTTACATATATTTATATATATATTTTAGTTTTCTGTGGCTGATGTAAAAAATTACCACTTCATGACTTAAAACAACACAAATTTATTATCTTGAAGTTCAGGAGGTCAGAAGTCTAAAATGAGTCTCATTGGACTTAAGTCAAGGTGTTGGCAAGGCTGCATTTCTTGTGGAGTTCTAGGGAAAAATCTATTCTCTTCCTCACTTCTAGAAGTTGCCCACATTCAAAGGTGTGTAGCTCTCTTTATCCTAAGTCAGCAGTGTGGGTAGAATTCCCACAGCATATCCCTTTTCTTCTCAGACACACATTCTGCTTCTGTTTTCATCTTTCTGTGACTTTAAAAATACTGGTTTTAGAGATAGAAAAAGAAACATCAGTTTGTTGTTCCACTTATTTATGCATTTGTTGGTTGATTCTTCTATGTGCCCTGATTGGACATTGAAATCACAACCTTGACATGTTAACTAACTGAGCTACCCATCCAGGGCATTCTCTGACATTTGATTTCTGCCTTGTTCCACTTTTAAAGACCCTTGAGAGTATATTGGACCCACTGGGATAATCCAGGATAATCTTATTTATAAGCCCACTAATTAGCAACCTTTATGCCATCCGCAGTCTTAATTCCCTTTTGCCATGTAACCTCACATATTTCCAGGTTTTACAGATGAGCACATGAACATCTTTGGCTGGGGGGCATAATTCTCCCTATCACAGGTGTTATAGTCAAGGCCTCCAAAACAATATCAATTAGAAACAGTTCTGGTGTCTCTTAATCTTCTTCTGGACATTCATGGGAATGATTCTATAGATTTATTATTCTTGAATTATTTTTCATAGCTTTTTGTACCCATATATTATCATACGAAGAAAGTTATCTTTTAGTCCTATGGTTCCTTTATATATTATTCTATAATAACCCACCCAAAACTTAATGATTTAAAACAACTACATATTATCTGTCTTGCCTTTATAGGTTGACTGGCTTAGCTGGGTCATTCTTACTTGGTGCTTAACCAGGTGGGTTATCTGATTGTTTTACTCACAAGCCTGGGGCTTCTGTGTCTCTCTATGAAGCCCCTCTCCCCGACAGAGTACTTTGTCTTATGTATTGAATTAATCACATTTTTAAATCTGTTAATGTTGACAGAGTTTAACATTGGGTTGTTTTCTAAAATGTGTCCTTGAGCTCAGTTGGTTGGGCGTCACCCCACAAAGCAAAATGTTTGATTCCCAGTAAGGGAATATGCTTGGGTTGCAGGTTCAATCCCTGGTCAGGGCACATTTGAGAAGCAACCAGTTCATGTTTCTCTCTCACATCTATGTTTCTCTCCCTCTCTTTCTCCCTCCCTTCCCTTCTCTCTAAAAACAAAATAAATAAATAAAATCTAAGATGTGCCCTGGGATCAAGACCCGTGCAAGAAAGAGGAGGGAGCAGGAAGAGGGAGGAGCTCATCAAGCTGTGGTGGGGGCCCAACATCCCTGACCTCGTGGCAGCTCTAGCTGAGTTGTTCCTCAGTGGGCTATGTGTTTATACATTCACCCCGTCGTTTGGATATGGGTTGTCCCTGGATGGGTATGACATTGGATAAAGCTGAAACCATTCTCTAAGGGGCTGAAGGCTAAATGAAAGCTGTACACTGGTCCTCCTTATCTTCTAGAGCTACATTGTAAGACCTCCAGTGGAAACCTGAACCTGTGGATAGTACCAAACCCATATATATTATGTTTACTTTTTTACATACATGGCTTTTCACTTACAGCAAGCACTTTATAGCTTCTCTTTGGTATATGTGAATTGCCAGTATCACTATTTTTGAGCTTTGGGCTATTGTTAAATAAAATAAGTGCTCCTTTAACACAAGCCCTATGGTACCATGATACCCAATCTGATACCTCAGATGGGTATTGGATGACTAAAGAATGGGGAGCATATAGAGCATGGATATGCTGGACAGAGGGATGGTTCACATCCAGGTAGGACAGAGCCAGACACTGAGATTTCACCACACTGCTCAGAATAGCATTTTGAATTGTTCTCAAATTTTCCACTTAGTATTTTTGGGTCATAGTTGACTGAGAGTAAGTGAAACTGCTGATAAGCAGAGACTACTCTATAGTACTTTGACAATTGAGACATCACCATTCCTTGAGGGTAGATTTTGGCTCTGCCTCTCCAAACCTCTGCCACAAGGTTTGTAGTGCAGTTGACCCTTGAACAACACATGTTTGAATTGCACTGTCCACTTGCACATGGATTTTAAAAAATAGGTAGTCAGACCTTTTGTTAGGTTTCACATCCACGGATTAAACCAAAAGTGAATCAAAAACAGTATCTTCTATCTGTGGTTGGTAATCAGCAGATTCAGAGGGCTGAATTTAGGTATTGTTATATACCATTTTATTTAAAGGACTTGAGCATCTGCAGATTTTGATATCTTGGGGGATCCTGGAACCAATTTCCCTTGGACACCAAGGGATAATTATAGTTAAGTTTTTACACCTGATCTTAGCCAAAAGGCCGAGAAGCGATGTAGTTAAGTTTTTGTGAAATCAAAACTTATGGTGGATTCCAAGATGGCTGCAGAGTAAGTGGAAGCTGCACTCACTTGCTCCCAGCCCCAAACCACATTTACAGCTTTAATCAACATGAATAACCAACTGAAGTCAGGCTGAATGGAAATGCTATAATGAAGGATTTACAAAGGAAGCCACATAGAGACTGGTAAGAAGGATAGAGACATGGAAAGGGCTATTTCCCACATCCAGGTGTGGCAGTATCCAGAGGTGTATCAGGGCTGAAAACCTCCCTCCCCGCAGGAATGCGAGGTCTCAACCCCAGTGCGCAGGGATCCCCAAACCAGAACAACCAAGATGGGAAGAGATACCTGCACAATATCTTGTGGTGAAAATCAGTGGGGAGTCAGTCCTCCTGGGAGACCCATACCCCACCTTTTCAGGGATGAGCACTCCTATTATTATAGCACCAGCCTGGGGAGTGCACTGCTGATGAGGCCCTCTGCCACACTCAGGTTCTGTGGAGGGATCTGTTGGCTGTAGCCAGGAGTTACTTTTGTGGCTCTCTTTTTCTGGGAGGCTCTTAGCAGAAACCCAGACAATGACTAAATTGTGTGGTTTGGGAAAGAGGGCCCACTTCAAGTGCACAGCCAGCACCCCTCACCCCACCTGTCTGACCCTGTTTTGCCGAGTTCAGCCAAGCAGGGGAGGTAGAGTGCCACACACAGGTGGGACTTTCAGGTCCTGTCTTCCAGGGAAGCTTTTGCCCAGGAACCAGACAGGTGGGAGCTGGGTTTGTGGCTACATTCCAGGGGTGAGGGCCAGTCCTCCCCAGCAAACTCAGCCTGCACTACCCCAAGAAGGGGAAGAAGTGCCTGCCCCTATCCTACAGCCTTGCAGGCACCACCCTCAATGAGAGACTGTTTGGATCAGTCCTGCCAAGTCCCCACTGGGCTGAGTTCCAGGGAGGGGAAAGAACAGGTCAGAGCTGGGCCCTTCAAAGGGTGAGTCACTCAAAGGCTATGGTCTGGAAATGGGTCAAAGTGCTTAGTTGGCCCCCTCCTACAGACTGGGCTGGCATTACCCTCAATGGGAATCCCTTTTGATCTGACTTCATGATCCTGGAGCAGCTGAAATTTCTCCTGCAGAAAGGATGGCTGGGTGCACCCAACCTGAACCCACAGCAAACACCTCTGGGGGGATCTAGAGTTAGAGACTCTGGCAAAGACAGTGCTTTGACTCTAGAGTAGAGGCTACTTTCCCCTCATTGAGTGCCTATGTAATCTCCAAGTAGGGGACCCAGTAGTTGTATCCTCCTGACCCTGGTTGTTATACCTTACGCAACTCACAACCTGTGGAAGGGGCTGTGTGCTTTCTGTCTAGCCCAGGTCCACTCTACATTCTTTCTTTGGAAGGCTCTGGAGGAAAACCAGGCAACCTTGGGGGGTGGAGTAGCTGACAGGTGGAGGCAGACCTTAAGGAGCCTTGATCCTTTTAAAGATCTGCCCCCCAACACTAAGCTAGAGGAAGCCAGCCCCTCCCATGCGTGCCCAGGTCCAGTAGATGCAGCCACAAATAGTAAACAGCATAGTGCCAGATAGGTAGCACAGGGCCTGTTACACACAATGTCTTATATCAGCCTGTACCTGAGCCCTACCCAAGTGGACTCAAAGCCAACACAATCAATGATGTGCTTCAGACCGCACCAGAGCTCCACCTGACTAGCTACACAAGCAGCACACCCAAAATGGGGTCCCAGCAGGCACCAGACCCTGCTGAGAACAACTCTGCTTTAGGGGAAAGCCCCTGCACAGAATCTTATACACAGTGATTGAGATTTACCCATATAGTCAGTCAGCCTGAAGGGTAAACTCCACTCACGAAAGAGCCAACATTATTCAAGACTCAACTACAATAAGAGGGAGCACATAACTCACAAGAAATATTCCTGGAGCATGAAGCTCAGGGGATGTGGAACATTGTGCTACTGAGACCAACAAGACACATTCATCATAAAGCCATTGTAACAAGTTTGGGAATCATAGCAGATTTACCTAACATACAGAAGCAAAATGGAGATATATATATGTCCCAAATGAAAGAATAAGAGAAATTCCCAGGAAATGAATTAAATGAAATGGAAACAACCAAAATACCAGATGCAAAGTTTAAAACAATGGTTATGAGGATGCTTAAAGACATTAGGGGATGAATGGATGATCTCAGTGATAACTTAAATTATAAGTATTATAAAGGATATAGAAACCATAAAAAAAGAACAATCAGAACTGAAGACTATAACATCTGAAATAATATACTAGAAGGAATCAAGCAGGTGAGATTAAACAGAGGATTAAATCAGTGATTTAGAGGACAAGATAACAGTAAGAACTCAAGTAGAACATCAAAAAGAAAAGAGCATTTTAAAAAATAAGGAAAGGAGAGTCTAAGGGACCTTTGGATAACATCAAGTGTAGCTATATCTGCATCATAGGGGTACCAGCAGGAGAAGAGAGTGAACAAGAGATGGAGAACCTGTTTGAAGAAATAATGGTTGAAATCTTCCCTAATCTGGTGAAGAAAAAGTTCAGGAAGTGTAGAATCCCTAGCAACATAAACCCACAGAGACCCATACCAAGACACATCATAATTAAAATGGTAAATGTTAAAGACAAAGAGAGAATCTTTTTTAATATAATTTTTAAAATTGTTGTTCAAGTACACTTGTCTCCATAAAGGCAGCAAGAGAGAGACAGTTATGAAAAGTGAGTTCCTGATTTCTGAAGGCTGTCAGCTGATTTCTGAATCAAAACACTTCAGGTCAAAAGGAATTGGCATGAAATATTCAGAGTGATGAAAGCAAGGACCTGCAACCCAGACTGCTATCTCCCGTAAGGTCATCATTTAAAATTGAAGGTGAAATAAGGAGTTTACGAGACCAAAAAAAAAAGTCCTAAAGGAGTTTATTATGACCAAGCCATAATTGCAATAAATGGTAAAAGACCTGCTTTAAGAAGAAGAAGTAGAGGGACACAGGTATAAAGAATTAAATGGCAATAAATACATACCTATCAATAATAACCTTAAAAGTTAGATGCATTCAATGCTCCAACCAAAAGACATAGGGTAGCAGAATGGATAAGAAAACATGGCCCATATATATGCTGTCTACAAGAGAACCAACTCAGAACATAAGATGCACTCAGACTGAAAGTGAGGGATGGAAAAAAATTCCATGAAATGGAAAGAAAAAAAAATCAAGGGTAGCAATACTTATATCTGACAAAAATAGATATCAAAACAAAGGCCATAACAAGAGATAAAGAAGGTCACTGCATAACACTAAAGGGATCAATCCAACAAGAGAATAAAACTTTTGTAAACATATATGCACCCAACATTTATATTTTATAAGCATATATGCACCTAAATATATAAATAAAATTTTGGTGGAGTTTAAAGAAGAGATCAACAGCATACAGTCATAATAAAGGATTTTTAACACCCTACTGTCATCAGTGAATATATCCTCCAGACAAAAAGTCAACAAGGCAACAGCAACCTTAAATACCACACTGGACTGGAGAGATGTAATGGATATTTACAAAACATTTCATCCCAAAGCAGTAGAATATACATTTTTCTCAAGTGTACATAGATAGAGCATTCTCAAAAATAGACCATGCGTTAGGACAAAAGATAAGTCTTAACAAATTCAAAAAGACTGAAATCATAACAAACATTCTCTCTGATCACAATGGTATAAAACTAGAACTCAACCTTGAGAAAAAAATGCAAAAACATTCAAACACGTGGAGACTAAAGAGCATGTTATTAAACAATGAATGGGTGAACAATGAAATCATAGAAGAAATAAAAATTGCCTGGAAACAAATAAAAATGAATTCATGACAACCCAAAATCTGTGGGACACAGCAAAAGAAATCCTGAGAGGGAAGGTCATAGCATTGCAGGCCCACCTAAAGAAACAAGAAAAATCACCATCTAACCCTATACATGAAAGGACTAGAAAAAGAACTACAAAAAAAGCCCAGAATAAGTAGAAGGAAGGAAATAAGAAAGAGCAGAGTGGAAATAAATGATATAGACTAAAAAACTACAAATAATCATTGAAACAAGAGCTCATTATTTGAAAAGATAAACAAACCCTGATTGGTGTGGCTCAGTGCATTGAGCACTAGCCTATGAATCAAAGGGTTGCAGGTTTGATTCCCAGTCAGGGTACATGACTGGGTTCTTGGCCAGGTCCCAGGTGGGAGGCATATGAGAGGCAAATTTCACCACACATTGATGTTTCTCTCTTTCTCTTTCTCCCTCCTATCCCCTCTCTCTAAAAAAAATATAATTAATTTAAAAAAAAGATAAACAAGAATGGCTAGACTTTAATCATACTCATCAAGAAAAAAAGAGGACATAAAAGAGAGATCTAAACTGACACCACAGAAATATAAAGGATTATAAGAAAATAGTATGAACAACTATATGCCAAAAAATTGGACAACCTGGATGAAATGGATAAATTCCTAGAAACATACCCAAAGTTGAATCAGGAAGAAGCAGAAAACCTGAATAGACTGATTACAACTAATGAAATTGAAGCAGTAGTCAAAAATAAAGGTCCCGGACTGGATGGCTTTACAAACATTCAAAGAAGAACTAACACCTAAACTTCTCAAACTGTTGAGAAGTGTCTATAGACCTTTAACTATAGGCAAAGGATCTGAATAGACACTTCTCCAGTGAGGACATACAGATGGCCAATAGACATATGAAAAAATGTTCAATGTCACTAATCATCAGAGAGATGGAAATTAAAACAACAATGAGGTATTGCCTCACGTCTGTCAATGGCTATCTTCAATAAGTCAACTAAGAACAAGTGCTGGTGAGGACGTGGAGAAAATGGAACCCTCATGCATTGTTGGTATGAATGCAGACTGGTGCAGCCACTGTGAAAAAAAGTACAAAGTTTCCTCAAAAAAATAAAAATGAAACTGCCTTTTGACCCAGCAATCCCACTTCTAGGAATAGATCCTAAGAATCCTGAAAGGCTAATTTAAAAGAGTGTATGCACCTGTATATTCATTGCAGTGTTATTTACAATAACTAAGTTTTGGAAGCAGCCGAAGTGCTCATCAGTAGATGAGTGTATTTACACAATGGAATACTATGCAGCTGTAGAAAAGGAAGAAATCTTGCCTTTTGCCACAGCATGAATGGACCTGGAGATTATTATGCTAAGTGAAGTAAGCCAGTTAGAGAAAGTTAAATACCATATAATCTCACTTATATGTGGAATCTAATGAAAAAATAAACTAGTCAAGCAAATAGAAACAGAGGTATGGATACATGGAACAGACTGACAGCTGTCAGTGGGGGGTGGGAAAGGGGTACTGGACAGAAGAAGGTGAAGGTATTAGCCAAAAATCAAATATACATAACACATAGACCCAACAGTGTGGTGATAGCCAGATGGAAAGGAGAATGGGGGCTAGGTGGAGGTGGCCAAAGGGGTGGAAAATGGAGAAACAAAGAGGTTTGCTTGGGGTGATGGGTGCATGATGCAGTGTGCAAATGATGTTCTGTTGAGTTGTACACTTGAAACCTGTATGGTTCAAATAAATTCAATTTAAATAAGTAAGTAAGTAAAATCTAAAGCAGGAAAACAAGTTATATAAGGGTTTTGACAACCTGGAGGTCAGCACACTTAACCCCTGTTTTGTTCAAGGGTCAGCTGTAGAGTATTTATATTAGTAAACACTGGAAACAACCTAATTCCCACCATACAATAATCAATAAATATATGTGGTATAGTCATATGATAAAAAAAATACACAGCAAAGAAAATAAATGAACTAACACTACATTGACAAGAGGTAGAGTTACCACCATCTGTTAGCATGGTTAAATTTCAGAAACATAATAACAGAAAAAAATTAACATAGATAAAAACATGTATATTAGACTCCGGCCACGATGGAGGCTTAGGTAGACACACTGTGCCTCTTCGCACAACCAAAAGAAGCACAACAACAAATTTAAAAGCAAAAGCCAGAACTCACAGAAAATCGAACTGTATGGAAGTCTGACAGCCAAGGAGTTAAAGAAGAAACATCCATCCAGACTAGTAGGAAGGTCAGAGATGGGAAGCTGGGCAGAGAGGACTGGTGGCAAGGCAGCAGCTGGAGAACCAGGGTGGGCAGTCCCACATTTGCATGTGGATAAACCAAGGAGGAACAACTAGGGAATGTGACAGACAGTGCAACCTAGGATTCCAGTGCAGTGAGATAAAGCCTCAAAGCCTCTGACTGAAAACACCTGTGGGGTTCTAGGGACGGGAAAAGCTCCCAGCTTCATAGGAGAGTTTGTTGTAGAGACCCACAGAGTTCTAGAATGTACACAAACCTACCCACCTGGGAATCAGCACCAGAAGGGCCCAATTTGCTTGTGAGTAGTGGGGAAAGTGACTGAAAGCCAGCAGGGAGCGGAGCAAGTGGGATTGTTCCCTCTTGGACCCCTCCCCCACTGACAGGACAGCAATACGGGTTGTCCTGCCCTGGTGAACACCTTACTACAAAACTGGTGTGCCGAGTAAAAAAAAAAAAAAGGCCCAAATGAAAGGACAGATCAAAGCTCCAGAAAAAATACAGCTAAGTGATGAAGAGATAGCTGACCTGTCAGATGCACACACAATTCAATACACTGGTAATCAGAAAGCTCACAGAATTGATTGAGTATGGTTGCAAAATAGAGAAAAGAGTGAAGGCTATGAAAAGTGAAATAAAGGAAAATGTACAGGGAACAGACAGTGACAGGAAGGAAACCGGGACTCAAATCAATGGTTTGGAGCAGAAGGAAGAAATAAATATTCAGAACAGAATGAAGAAACAAGAATTAAAAAAAATGAGGAGAGACTGAGGAACCTCTGGGACAACTGTAAACACTCCAACATCTGAATCATAGGGGTCCCACAAGGAGTCGAGGAAGACCAAGAAATTGAAAACTTATTTGAAAACATAATGAAGGAGAACTTCCCCAATCTGGCAAAGGAAATAGACTTCTAGGAAGTCCAGGAAGCTCTGAGAGTCCCAATGAAGCTGGACCCAAGGAAACACACACCAAGGCACATCATTATTGCATTACCCAAGATTAGAGATAAGGAGAGAATCTTAAAAGCAACCAGAGTAAAGGAGACAGTTACCTACAAAGGAGTTCCCATAAGACTATCAGCTGAGTTCTCCAAAGAAACCTTGCAGGCAAGAAGGGGCTGGAAAGAAGTATTCCAAGTCATGAAAGGCAAGGACCTACATCTAAGATGACTCTATCCAACACAGCTTTCATTTAGAATGGAAGGGCAGACAGAGTGCTTCCCAGATAAGGTCAAGTTCAAGGAGTTCATCATCACCAAGCCCTTATTATAGGAAATGTTAAAGGAACTTACCTAAGGAAAAGAAGATCAAAACTGTGAACAGTAAAATGACAACAAAGTCATAACTATTAACAACTGAACCTAAAAAAACAAAAACAAAAACAAACTAAGCAAACAAGTAGAAAAGGAACAGAATCACAGAAATGGAGACCACATGGGAGGTAATCAGCAGGTGAGTGGTAGGGGGAGAGAGTGGGAAAAGGTATAGGGAATAAGTAGCATAAATGGTAGGTAGAAGATAGGTGAGGTTAAGAATAATATAGGAAATATGGAAGCTAAAGAACTTATATGTACAACCTATGGACGTGAACTAAAGGGGGGAATGTGGGTGAGGGAGTGTACAGGGGGGAGGGGAATAAGGGGGGAAATTGGGTCAACTATAATAGCATAATCAATAAAATATATTTTTAAAAATCTGTATTATTCTTATAAAATTTAGGACCATTAGCCCTGGCTGGTGTGGCTCAGTGGATTGAGAGCTGACCTGCAAAATGAAAGGTCATGGGTTCAATTTTCAGTCAGGGAGCATGCCTGGGTTGCAGGCCAATGTTTTTCTCTCTCCCTTTCTTCCTCCCTTCTCTCTCTAAAAATAAATAAATAAACAGTTTTAAAAAGAACATTAAAAAACAACTGTATATCGTTTATGGATCACAAGTAAGAAAATTATTAAAATGGTCAGGGGAATTACAATCACTAAGTTCATGTATCGAGGAAGGGAGGGTGGGCACTAAGATCAGGGAAAGAGGTTCAGAGGGCTACAAATGTATCCATAAATTTGGGGACTTTTAAAAGATCTGAATTAATATGCATTATAAGATAATACTAATACGTGATGAAATTTTGTCTTAAGTGTATAAGTGCTTATTACTTAATTTTTGTGTTTAAAAATATAATAAAAGTGCCCTGGCTGGTGTAGCTCAGTGGATTGAGCATGGGCCTGGGAACCACACGATCACGGTTTGATTCCCAGTCAGGGCACATGCCTGGGTTGCAGGCCAGTTCCCAGCAGGGGCCTCACGAGAGACAACCATACATTGATATTTCTCTCCTTCTCTCCTTCCCTTCCTCTCTAAAGATAAATAAATAAAGTCTTTTAAAAAATCTTTAAAAAAATAAGCAAAATTACATTCTGTATTATTTATAGAGTTACACTTATGTGGTAAAAATATTTTAAGATACACACACCAGGATCCAAATAGTTTTACCTTTGAGGAGAAATGGAAATAGATCAGCTTAGAGAGGGATACTGAAAGGATTTCCAGATATTCAGATTGGCTAGATCTTGGTGTTGAGTTTATGGGTGTTTATATTACTTTCTCTGCTTCTTGGTGTGTTTGAGATAGTTCATATTTTTAAAGAATTTAAACATTTCACTCCCTTTGGTTATAAAGTAATCTAATAAGTATATGCTATCATTTGGTTGTCATGCAAAGGAAAGAAAAAGAATGTAGTCTACTAATTTGCAATTGTCACATTTTCTGGAATATTCTTTGCTGCACCCATTTTTGCAAAACACTGACTTCATGTCATATATTCAAATCAGCTCTACCAAGGCTTATGTGTCCCATTATGTTTGTGGGTGTTAAACCACATTGCTGCGGTGGGAGAACACTGGTGTCCTCAGGAACGGGAAATTAAAAGAAGCACAGTGGGTAGTTAATTCTGCTAAAGCAAGCCCCTGATTCTCCCCCAACCCCATTAAAAAAATCCAGATTTACCAGTTTAATGGAGAAAGGATATTAAGTTATAGTAATTTACACCTTTCTGTATTATTCTCTGATCTTTGTTATTTCATATATTTGTTTTGCAAGTTGCCATCCAGACAGGGATTTTGTTGCCTGTTTATTGAACTTAGCATTTCCATGTATCCACTTAGTCCCCACACTAGCCAGTGTTCCATAGTTTTCCATCTTGATAATACACTGCAGTTTGCTTAGCCTTGGTGCATTGTTGAACTTTTGAGATTTTTCCAACTTTCCAGTATTATAAATAGCATTTCTATGACCATCTTTGTACAAACTATTTCTTTTCTTTCTGATTATTTCCTTGAGGTATAATTTCTAAAGTTGAATTAGGCCAAAGGGTATGAATGGTTTTATGACTTCAAATTGTTGAGGGCAAAGGGGAACTAGCCAGAACATAGCTGTAAGGAAGCAAAAGGTGTTTTACTAACTAACGCAAAGAGGCTCCGGGACACGCCCGAAAGAGCAGGGTGTGTTCCAGGATGTGGTTTAAGAGCAAAGGTTAGTCAGGCAGATAGCCATCTGGACAGTCACTAGGGAGGGAAATTTTGCCCCTGTGCACGAGCTCAACTGACCAATCAGGTAAAGGAGCACGAGCCAGTGCACGAGTTAACTCACCAATAATCAGTAACCCTATTGTGCCCCTGAGCCAACCGCTAACCGCCACATCTGCTTCTGTATCCAGCTTGCTTGCGCGCCTCCATAAAACCCTAAGCCTGTAAGCGTTTGGCGCGACTCTCATTTGCAGCCCTTGCGGGCACCGTGTCTCCGGACACTTTGGAGAGTTCGCCCCTGCGCAGGTTAAACTTGGCCAATAAAGTAACATCTTTGGAACCCCGAAAGTCTCCGACATTTGTTCTCGCGGTTGGTGAATGCAACACAAATTTATATTCCAATATTTTATCTTAGTCTCAACAATGTTGGGTTTACACATTTTAGTATATTTTAAGAACTTTAATAGGACAATAATGATGATTACGAGTTATTTAGTTCTTTCAGATTCTCTCTCTCTTTCTTTTGTCCAATTGTTAAAAGTGATACTCTCTTTCCATGGAAAAAAGATCAAGTAACTAAGAGTGCCTTCTAACCTCCATCCCCCAAATATTCCGTGTTCCAATTAGGCTTACATTTTTCTGCATTATTTTATATGCATGCAATAGTTTCATTCAGGCAACATTTGGAAGTTCTTTAGAAACCCACTCGAATCAATGTATCCTGTGTATTTGGTACTTTTCTCTTTTTGTTGTTCTTTTGATTATTTCCTTTCTTTCCAATTCTATAACCCTACTTCCTTCACCAGCTCTTTTTTCTGGAACTTCCAACATAATCTAATCTTCCCAAACTGGACTTTACCCCTAAAGGTTTACTTTTATTCTTACAATCTGTGGTTCTAAGCCTTAGAAGCAGCTCCAAACACTATCCTCGACCCCACCCAAGATTATTTAAAACAGGGTCTTAAAGGGTGGGCCCTGAAATCTGCATTTATTTTCAAAAGAGTCCCAAGTGACTATTCTAAGTGCTATTCTAAGATATATTCAGGGTTGGAAACCACTCTGTTAATACTAATTTCTGAATTGTTGTAAACCTGCATATTTTTACTTTTTCACTTCTCCTTAATTCCCTATAAACTGGACTCAGTGTTCTGCTTTACTGGAACCAGTAACTTCCTTTTTAATCAAATTCAATGCCATTCATTACTGGGAACAGCTGATAGGTCTAGAAATTGGCTCTTCTGCCCTCCATATATTTTTCATGTTACTTTACAAATTTCATATTTGTTTGTTTTGAAGTTTCATGTTTGTTAATATATGTCATCTATTGCTGTGTTGCAAACTACTCCAAAACTTAATGGTTTAAAACAACAAAAGCCATTTCTTTGTTTTAATTCTGCAATGTGGGCAGGACTGGGTGGGGACTGCTGGTCTCTGTTCCATGTGGTATTGATTGGGACTGTCTGACTGGGGCTGGAGGATCCAAGATGCTTGGCTTACATGTTTGGTACCTCAGTTGTCTTTTTTTGCTTCAACAGGGAGGCTGGACTTTCTTACATAGTGGATCAGGAACTTCAAAAGCAAAAGCCAAAGGTGTCCAGGCTTGCAACTAGCAGGATGTCACTTTTGCTACATTCAGTTGGTCAGAGCCAGTCAGATATAAGGAGAGAGGAAATAGACTCCACTATGGATGAAGAGGAATGGCAGTTATAAACAGGGACAGGAGGTTTCAAGCAGGGGAAAAAATGCTGGGCACATGGTAGGTAAACAATATCAGTTGGAATCACTGAGTGAAGGAACAAATAGAGTAATAAAAATATAGTATAGAAAATATTTTTAAATATAAAGATAGTACCTAGACAATTTTAAATCTTCTCTTTAAAGGGAATGTATTTAATGGTCGAGACTGGCTGCCTCCAGTTTTGCACCAAAAGAGAGGCTGGGGGAAGCAATGGATATTCTACACCAAGACAGATTGTGCCAGACCAGTGTGTGTGAGGAGAGAGAGGGACATTTCAGCTAGATTAGGGGGAAGTATCGGTGCCTAAGACAGGCAGGACAGAAGGGTCCAGAAAGGTCAGTTCTGGGAATGTGGAACAAGATCAGGAGCGAGAGTGATGAAGGTTCTGCAGGTCAAGGCAATTCAAATCAGCAGGGTCAGATCCTGGGACCAGAAATTCACAGCAGGAGCATGAGATACAATACAAGGGCTCGGGTCAACGGGAGAGAAGATACTGGCTGTCAGCATTAAGTGTGGTGCTTAATGTGGGCATTCTGCTCTGCTGGCCCAATGAGAGGTAGGGCCTGGAGCCTAGGTCTACAGTAGCCAGTCTAAAGTCTAGGTTTGCAGGGGCCAGCCTGGTGCTAGGTTGGTCAGGATCTCTTTCCTATTTTCTTCCTGGAACATCAGTTCTCTCTACCTAAATTTTCAGAAAGAAGCAGCTCTTACTATGAGCTGGTATTAGTTATTTTTACAAGAATTATTCAATTTGTCTAATAGCTACCCTTGGAGATGGCCTCCAATGATCCCCACTTCTTGGTATTCATACTCTTGTTTAGTCTCCTCCCACAATGCATGAGGATTGGTCTGTGTGACCTAAAGGATATGGCAAAAATCACAGTATGTCCCTTCTAAAATTAGCTTATTAAAAGCTAAGTGTTCCATCTTGGGCTCTTCATCCCTTTATCTCCATCTCTGGTTACCCACTCTGGGGGAAATATGCTGTCAGGCTGTGGGCAGTCCAATGGGGCAGCCCATATAGCAGGGAGCTGAAGCCTCTGGCCAACACACATAACTTACATGAGAGAGCTTGGAAGTCAGATTCTTTAACCTTGCTGAGTCTCTGTTAACAGCTCAAATACAACTTTATGAAAAATCATGGGGCAATAATATTCCACTAAGTCACTAGAATTCTTGTCAGAAACTGTGAGATAATGAATGTGTTGTTTTAAGTTGCTAAGTTTGGGTAATTTGTTACATAGCAATAAATACCTAATGTATGTGGTATTTACAGACGTACAGTGTGTGTGAGGAGAATTCTCTGGATAACTTATTTAACATGCAATTTGTAGGCCACATATGAATGAAAAAGAAGCATCTTTGGAGTATAGGTCAGGAATCTATCTTTTTAACAAGCTTCTTTTTTTTAAAGATTTTATTTATTTATCTTTAGAGGGGAAGGGAAGGAGAGAGGGAGAGAAACATCAATGTATGGTTGCGTCTTGTGAGTCCCCTGCTGGGAACTGGCCTGCAACCCAGGCATGTACCCTGACTGGGAATCGAACCACGATCGTGTGGTTTACAGGCCCGCGCTCAATCCACTGAGCTACGCCAGCCAGGGCTTAACAAGCTTCTGAGATGATTCTTATGTACTCTTAAATTTGAGAACCACTGTGTTATACATTTAATCTATTAATATGACTCTTCCAAAATAAATGTGTATTTTAATCCCAATATCTAAGACTTTAAGTAATAGGTATTACCCAAGGCTTAAACACTAAGCTTAGAGATTCTTGATGTTTTCAGTTCAAGATACTGTTTCAAATATCATAACTTTGCTGTTATATTTGGTACTGTTAAAAAAACTGAATAAAACACTAAGCAAGCCAAAGATAGTTCTAACCAATCCCTGCTACAGTATAGCCTTGTTAATAAAAGCATCCACCCATATTGATACGCTACTCCCCTGGTCACCCATCAGCCTTGGCTGCTGTTTGAGCAGCACAATGTATTGCTCTGTGTGTGCTCATTGATAAACTCAAGAGGCAGAAAATTGTCCATATTTCAGTAAGAATGTATCAAGCTTTGTGCTAGGCATGTGCTAGGCCTCACTCTTATTTTTTTCACTCTCTTTTATGCCCTATCATTTGTCCAACTCAATTCAATGTCCCACTGGTAAAAGAATCAAACTGCTTGAGAACCATAGCCCAAACTCTTAATGATACTCAGCATTAGAGATGGTTGTTTTATTAGTTGGGTTTCTGACATGAAAAAGACTGCACATTCAAATTGTACCTATTTAAGGAGAGTTTAATGAAGGGAGTAAAAACAAAGGTACAAGTTGATTTAGAAAAATAGTAAGGCATGCATAATACAGCACCTAGTGGCAACTAGCAGAGCCATCCCTGATGGCAAGGGAAGGACTGGTTTCTGGAACTGGAGACACAGAGGGCTGTGTAGAGAGGACCAGCTAACAGGACCTGAGGTCTTTGGTGGACAGTGGCAGCCCATCTCAGGCCAAGCCCCTGAACCTGTCTCCAAGACCCCCTTTCTCTGACTTTTCAGTGAGACAAAGCACCACCTAGGCTCTCTCCTGTTGCTTCTTTTATCCTAAGCCCTTCCTTATCTCACTGTCCCCAGCTTTAATAAATGTACTCTCAAAAAATAAAATAAAATGAATAGGTTTGTTTGTACTAATATGAGTTGTTGCATTCAAAACTGCGAGAACAAATGTCGGAGACTTTCAGGTTCCAAAGATGTTACTTTATTGGCCAAGTTTAACCTGCGCAGGGGTGAACTCTCCAAAGTGTCTGGAGACACGGTGCCCGCAAGGGATGCAAATGAGAGTCGCGCCAAACGCTTACAGGCTTAGGGTTTTAAGGAGGCGCGCAAGCAAGCTGGATACAGAAGCAGATGTGGCGGTTAGCGGTTGGCTCAGGGGCACAATAGGGTTACTGATTATTGGTGAGTTAACTCGTGCACTGGCTCGTGCTCCTTTACTTGATTGGTCAGTTGAGCTCGTGTACTGGCTCATGCTCAGGGGTAAAATTTTCCCCCCTAGTGACTGTCCAGATGGCTATCTGCCTGACTGACCTTGTTGCTCTTATACCACATCCTGGAACACACCCCGCTCTTCGGGTGTGTCCCGGAGCCTCTTTGCGTTAGTTAGTAAAACACCTTTTGCTTCCTTACAGCTATGTTCTGGCTAGTTCCCCTTTGCCCTCAACAGAGTGAAGTGATTGTTAGATCTATTGTTGAGTAAAAAGGATCAAGTGCAAAAGTGTAAGCTCTGTTATTTTTGTTTTTAAAAAAAGATTTTATCTATTTATTTTTAGAGTGAGAGGAAGGGACGGAGAAAGAGAGAGAAACCTGGATGTGTGAGAGAGCCATCAATAGGTTGCCTCTCCCATGCACCCCAACCTGGAACCAAACTTGCAACCCAAGCATGTACCCTGACTGGGAATCAAATCGGTGACCTTTTGTAGGATGACACTCAACCAACAGAACCACAACTAACTGGTCGGGGATATTTTTGTGTTTTTTTTTCTCCCTGGTGTTTTTTCTTTCTTTTTTTTTTTTAAACAGCATATACGCATAGAAAATCTATATGAAAACTATTAACAATGGATACTTCTGGAAATCTGAACTGGGTATTTAGAAGAATAGGATAAAAAGGAAATTTTATTACATTTTTTGTACCTTTTGAAGTTTATGGCTACACAAAAATTAATGGAAATAAATAGACAAAAGAGATGGACCGAAATCAATCAAGTATTAATAATAACACAACTGAGGACTCCTGGTCAATATGGTAGACACAACTTTGCCTCCTCTCACAACCACAGAGAGAATTACAACTGTATCTCAAAACAAATAAAAACCAGAACTGTCAGAAAATTGAGCTGTATGAAAGTCCAACAACCAAGGATTCAAAGAAGCCACATTCATCCACATGGATAAGAGGGGTGGAGTGTGGAGACAGGAGGAGAGGTGCATATGGCAATGGGAAGGCAGCAGAGGTGGTAGCAGAATGGGCAGTCCTACAGCCACATGTAGTAGATAGAATTCAGTAGGGATACCTTGAGAGTGAGCAATGCCAGCCCCAGGCCAGACCTCACAGACCAAGGTCCCATGCCTGGGAAATAGATCCCCACAACTTCTGGCTGTAAAAATCAGTGGGGGTTGGGCAACAGAAGAAACTGATGGATTTTCAGGAGAGTCCATTTAAAGGGCCCACACAGACTTAGAACATACACAAATCCACCCTCTCTGGTGTTAACCACCAGGGCAACAGCTGGAAGCACACCTGTCCGGAAGTGGGTGAAGTGACTGGAAATGGGGTGAGTGCCAGGCAGCTGGAAGGCAGGCAGCAGCACTGTCTCCTCTCTGAGCCCTCCCCTAATGCAGAGCCTCAAAGCAGTGAAGTGGGTTGCCTTGCCCTGACAATGACCTAAAGCTCTGCCCCACACAATTTATAGGTCCTTTTCAAAGACATGGGGTCAAAGCTCTACCTAATATATAGAAACAAACACAGGGAGGCTGCCAAATTGAAGCATATGGCCCAGATGAAAGAACAGAACAAAACCATACAGAAAGAACTAAACGAAATGGAGATAACCAACCTATCAAATGCAGAGTTCAAAAACAATGGTGGTCAGGATGCTTTGCTGTACTAAATAAATCATTTAGTACAGCAAAAACATAAGGGAAGACATGAAGATTATACTAAGTGAAATAAAGAAAAATCTATAGGGAACCGACAGTGGAGAAGATGAAGCCAACAATCAAAATCAACAATTTGGAATACAAGGAAGGGTAAAGCATTCAATCAGAATAGCAAAATGAAAAAAGAATTTTTAAAAAATGAGGATAGGCTTAGAAACTCAAGGACAACTTTAAATATTCTAACATCTGAATCATAGGGGTGCCAGAAGGAAAAGAGGAAGAATAAGAAGTTGAATACTTATTTGAAAAAATAATTAAAGAAAACTCACCTAATTTAGTGAAGGAAATACACATACAAGTTCAGTGAGCTCAAAGAGTCTGTAACAAGTTAGACCCAAAGAGGAACACACCAAGACACATCACAATTAAAGTGCCAAAGGTTAAAGATAAAGAGAGAATCTTTTTTTGTCTTTCTTACATGTATAAATGTGGTCAATTACATGGACTGATTTTCAAATGCTGAATCACCATGCATTTCTATGATAAAGCTACTTGAACGTGGTGTATTATTCTTTTTATATATTGTTGGATTTGGTTTGCTAATGTTTTTTTAAATTATATTTTCTTGATTATGCTACTATAGTTTTCTCAGTTTTCCCCCTTATTCCCCCTCCACCCTGCACCCCCTAACCCTCCAGTATCCCCTCCTTAGTTCATGTCCATGGGTTGTACGTATAAATTCTTTGAGTTCTCCGTTTCCTATACCAGTTTTGACCTCTCCCATCTATTTAATGCCTACTAATCATGCTTCTTCTTCCCTGTACCTTTCCCCCCTTTTCCTCCCCTCCATCTCCCTACTGGAAACCCTCCATGTGATGTCCATTTCTCTGATTCTGTTCCTGTTCTAGTCGTTTGCTTAGTTTTTGTTTTTGTTCTTATATTTTTTAGGTTCATTTGTTGATAGTTGTGAATTTGTTGTCATTTTACTGTTCACAGTTTTGATCTTTTTCTTAGATAAGTCCCTTTAACATTTCATATAATAAGGGCTTGGTGATGATGAACTCCTTGAACTTGACCTTATCTGGAAAGCACTTTATCTGCCCTTCTATTCTAATGATAGCTTTGCTGGATAGGGTAATCTTGGATGTAGGTCCTTGCCTTTCATGACTTGGAATACTTCTTTCCAGCCCCTTCTTACCTTCAAGGTTTCTTTTGAGAAATCAGCTGATAGCCCTATGGGCATTCCTTTATAAGTAACTCTTTCCTCACCTCTTGCTGCTTTTTAAGATTGTCTCTTTCTCTTTAATCTTGGGTAACTTAATGATGATGTGCCTTGGTGTGTTCCTCTTTGGGTCCACCTTCTTTGGGACTCTCGGAGCTTCCTGGACTTCCTAAAAATCTATTTCCTTCACCAGATTGGGGAAGTTTTCCTTCATTATTTGTTCAAATAAGTTTTCAATTTCTTGCTGTTGTTCTTCTCCTTCTGGTACCCCTATAATTCAGATATTGGGATGTTTCAGGTTGTCCCAGAGGTTCCTCAGCCTCCATTTTTTTTGATTCTTGTTTCTTCATTCTGTTCCAGTTGAATGTGTATTTCTTCCTTTTGTTCTAAACTGTTGCTTTGACTCCTGGTTTCCTTCCTGTCACTGTTGGTTCCCTGAATATTTTGCTTTATTTCATTTTGGGCACTTTTCATTTGTTCTTTCATTTTTCAACCAAGCTTAATCAGTTCTGTAAGCATCTTGATTACCAGGGTTTTAAATTCTCCATCAAATAGGTTGGCTATATCCTCCTCGCTTAGCTCTCTTTCTGAGGTGTTTTGCTCTATTCTTTTATTTTGGCCCTATTTCTTCACTTGAAGCCCCTGATAAGTTGTAAGGGGGGGGGGCCTTCAGTATTCACGCAAGAAGGCAACTGTCCTTGCTGCCCTGTGGCACTGCCTGTGGGGGACAGGCCAGAAAGGGAACAATGCAGCTTGCCTGCTGTCTCTAGTGCACTTTTCAACAAACTCTCTTGTGAGACTGGCAGTTTCTCCCACCAGGGCAACTACCATAGTCCACAGCTAGCTCTGAGTCTCAGTTTCCCCTTAAGTCAGCCCCTCCCACGCAACCTGCCACCTCACCGCAGCCAACCCCACCCCCATGGTCCGCTGCCTCACCTCGGGTTTTCCCTCTGTCCACTGCCTTACCAGTCTGGTTGGTCTGGTTGACTGTGTCTTTAATTCCTTGGTCATCAGAGTTCCATGCAGTTTGACTTTCTGGCACTTCTGGTTGCTTATTGATTTTAGATTGGTTGTTTTTCTCCTTTTGGTTGTACAAGGAAGCAAAGGGTTTCTACCTAAACTTCCATCTTGGCTGGAACTCAAGAAGCAAGAGAAAATCAGAGAGTTACCTACAAAGGAGTTCTCATAGGTATCAGCTGATTTCTCAAAAGAAACTTCAGGCTAGAAGGGACTGACAAAAAGTATTCAAAGTGATGAAAAGCAAGTACCTGCAATCAAGATTACTTTATCCAGAAAAGCTGTCATATAGAATGGAAGGGCAGATAAAGTGTTTCCCAGACAAGGTAAAGCTATAGGAGTTCATCATCAGCAAGCCATTATTACATGTAATATTAAAGGGACTTACTTAAGAAAAAGAAGATCAAAGCTATGGACATTAAAAGGGTAACATTCACAACTATCAACAATTGAATCTAAAAAAACAAACTAAGCAAACCACTAGAACAGCAACAGAATCATAAGATATGGAGATCATTTGGAGGGTTATTAGCTGGGAGGGGGAAAAGATGTGGGGATTAAGAAGCATAATTGGTAGGTATAAAATAGACAGAAGGATGTTAAGAATAGTATAGGAAATGGAGAAGCCAAAGAACTTGCATGCAGGACCCATGGACAGGAGCTAAGGTGGCGGATTGCTGGAGGGAGTGGGTGAACCAGGAGGACAGAGGCAAACGGGGGGAAATTAGCACAACTATAATAGCATAATCAATAAAGTATATTTTAGAATAAAATAAAATAACACAACTGACAACAAACTCTTATAAACAGCAGCTGTAGGGACAACAAACCAGTCATCTCCCTTTCCCCAAAAAAGGGGTGAGGGAGAAGTAAGAAAAATTGTGAATTAATAATAATTTACAGGACAGTGTGTCAGAGATAAGTTACAGAGATTTATCTTCCCCAGACTATGGCTATGGGGGAAAAGGGAGATTCCTTTGGTGTTTTGTCCAAGAAAATAATTGTGACAACATTCTCTGAGTTCTAATCAATTTTTTTAAATTTTATGGCTTATAAGGCCTTGTCTCCTAATGGGCTTGGCTAAACAACAGGATGCACCACTCCCGAGATAAGCAGATGTACCAGAGTCCCAGTCACTCAGTGTTTTCAGAGAAGCAGGTTTGGGCTGGGGTGTGGCTGAACTCACCTTGGGACTCAGCAGAAGGACTATGACATCCCTTGTTGTCTTGTTTAATGTGGCAAGCGTGAGAGTGTCTTGTGTGGCTCAGGGATAAATGTACCTTGGCACAAAGCAGTCTGAACACAAGTGATAGCTGCCCAGAACCTGGAGATCTTGATAGACCTTTCACCACTCCACTGGGAAACTGAGTTTCAGGGTAACATCTCTGACTGAAAAAAGGAGGAAAATCTCATTGCCCTGTAAACCAATTCAAACCAATTCACTCATTGGACAAACCCTGCTGTTGGTCTTAATAGGGCTTATAGGAATTATAGGGCTTAATTTAGGCCCCTAACTACTAAAGACTTGACCTTTCTTTTGCTGTATATTATATTATATTATATTATATTATATTATATTATATTACAATAATCTCAAGGGGGCTACTTTCTCATTACTGGAATGCAAGCCCTTTTGTCATAGCAAATCATCCAGATATGCCTCTGTATGCTCATGACACAGTTTTAAAAAGCATATATTATGGGTGGTCTCTATAAGCAGTTGTTCCTGTCTTAACTTCTACCAGAAAGGATGACTCAGCTTTCAGTTTCTGCTTTCCATGGTCATTCACTAAAATTCAAATAGCTCCATGCCACAGGTCAAGATGTGCAGGTAACTTGTTGCACAGTTTGCAGCTAATTCACTCTGGCAGGCACATCAGGAAATTATGCTGTTCAGAATCAAATGTTCCACAGGAACATTACCAGACATTTTTATGGCCAAGTGGCAAAACTGATGATACCTGCTCTGAAAATTTTCCATGTCAGGCTTATACACATCAGGCTTTGCCCAAGCACCATTGATAGGAGAATGAGTCCCGTGCAATTCTGTAGACTTGTATGTTTCTTTAGGGACCTCAACCAGGTACTAGAATGAAGGCAAAGGTGTCTTTTGAGGGAAATTCTGGCTTTGGCTCACGTAATCTGTAGTCCACCTTCCCACAGAGCAGGGAGTTTGAGGCAGGCTTTTCAACCTGCTTAATAGAATCTCAGCCTTTCTACCTGCTTGCCTGGTGTAAAGATTTATGTATCTTCTATCAGTAAGCAACATAAAATCCTAACACTACATTTGATTTGGAAAGTAACCTCGGATTGTCATTATTTTACCTTTTTCAAAAGCTAAGCACAGAAAAGTGACATTTAATCAAGATTACTTAAGGGGCATGCTATCCATCTACTTTTTGGTGACTTATAAGAGCTGTCCTTATATTTTGTTAGATTGTTGTAAAGCTACGTATTTCTGCAACATTAACTTAGTCTTCATCAGAATCCCCATTACTGAGTTTATCTTTTAGAGAGTACAAGGACCAAATTTGCTATAAAACTATTATATTAAAGTTATTGACTAAAATAACTTACAATATCTCCTACGTAAGGCATCACATTATGGGTTTACTTTATTTTAAGATTTAGTACTGGGGGGGAAAATTCCCTCTGAAAAACTGGTTTCCTTATTTCCCATT
Source organism: Sturnira hondurensis (assembly GCF_014824575.4). Lineage (NCBI taxonomy): Eukaryota > Metazoa > Chordata > Mammalia > Chiroptera > Phyllostomidae > Sturnira > Sturnira hondurensis. The sequence continues at coordinate 6,358,160 of NW_028093985.1, read as the reverse complement.
CTAAGAGCAACACATTGTATTAATCTTCATTTTCTGGTGGCAGAAACAATTAATAATCATGAACAGTTACCATGTTAGCCTTTGAATCTAGAGTATGTGCTTCCTCCTCCTTTTTATGACTTTGGTATTATATTTCTATTCTAATAAATGTGTTCATATGTGTCTCTTATTGGAATCCACTGTGTGACCTACACTTATTTTTAGAAAAAATAGGGCTATGAATTTATATTACCATAAAATACTTTCATAAAAACAGCATTATGCTCATTTTTTTTAAAAAGGAAACAATTTCAAAAAAAAAAAAAAAGGAAAACCAACCCTAATAACCAGCAAACTATACCCAGGCAAGAAACAAGATTAAAAAAAGAAGTTTGATAAAGAAAAAAGTACTCATGATTTGTTTTGCTTCATACATTAATTCTAGTATTCATTCACAGCAGTTAAATATTAGGTAAATTCATTGATTTCCTAAAGGCACTAGCATTTTTTATGTCAGAGGCTGGCATCTATAACCTTCAGGAGATTCCAGGAAAGAATAAGATTTGGGAAATGGATGAGAATGGGTAAAGGTGTCTTACATCCATTAAAATGTACACATACCAGTTTAACCTGGCTTGGTGGGCCAGTTCTGACTCATCCTGGCCTGGTTCAGCAATGATGTAGATTGATGAGGGCAAGGAATTTTACCAGACATGAATGAGCTATTCCTATTCAATATTTGGTGATGGTGATCCAAGTGTCCTATGGCCTGAGCTCCTGCTCTTGTCTCCATGCTTCTCTTGCCAGGAGATGGTAGCCTCATCTCTGGGGACTATAAGAAGCTGCTTTCCTAAGAGCCTTTGCCTCAGTGTAGGTCTTGGAAAAGATATTCATATCCTTTCTCCACCCAAACTTTATGTCCATAAATATAAAGTTGGGTGTGTTTTAAAATATTAAGCTCCAGACCTGGCTGGTGTAGCTCAGTGGATTGAGTGCGGGCCTGCGAATCACATGATCGCGGTTCGATTCCCACTCAGGCCACATGCCTGGGTTGCAGTCCAGTTCCCAGCAGGGACTCACAAGAGGCAACCATACATTGATGTTTCTCTCCTTCTCTCCTTTCCTTCCTCTCTAAAGACAAATAAATAAAATATTAAAAAAAATAAAATAAAATATTAAGCTCCTTAGAATACCCATAAATCTTCAACATTCATTTCCCCTAATAGTTTTATTTCATTTTTTATTGATTATGCTATTACAGTTGCCTTAATTTTTCCCCCTTTGCCCCTTTCCACCCACCAGCTCCCCACTCCCTCCAGTGATTCCCCCTCCTTTGTTCATGTTCATGGGTCATGCACATAAGTTCTGTGGCTACTCCATTTCCTATATTTTCACGTAACATCCCCCCGCCTATTCTGTACCTACTGATTTGTACTTCTTAATCCCTTCACCTTTTACCCCATTCTGTTCCTCCCAACTGACCACCATCCCAATGTTTTCCATATGCATGATTCTGTTTCTGTTCTGCTTGTTTGCAAACACGTTGTTTTTTTGATTCAGTTATTGATAGTTATATATTTATTGCCATTTTAACATTCATAGTTTTTATATTCTTCTTTTTCTTAGATAAGTCCCTTCAACACTTCATATAATAATGGTTTGGTGATGATGAACTCCTTTAGTTTTATCTTGTCTGGGAAGCACTTTATCTGCCCTTCAATTCTAAATGATAGATAGCTTAGCTAGATAGAATAATTTAGGGTGTAGGTCTTTGATTTTCATTCCTTTGAATACTTCTTGCCAATCCCTTGTAGCCTGCGAAGTTTCTGTTGAGAATCAGCTGACAGTCTTATGGGAACTCCTTTGTAGGTAATCATCTGCTTTTCCCTTGCTACTTTTAATGTTCTCTCTTTTAAGGTTCTTTGGCTTTTTAATAATGATATGCCTCGGAGTGGGCTTCTTTATGTCCATCTTGTAAGAGACTTTATGTGCTTCTTGAACTTGCATGTCTATTTCTTTCACCAAATTAGAGAAGTTTTCTTTCATTATTTTTTCAAATAGATTTCTAATGTTTTGCTCTTTCTTCTCCTTTTGGCACCCCTGTAATGCAAATGTTGGAATGCTTGAAGTCATCCCAGGAACTACTTACACTATCCTCATTTTTTTTTTATTCTTTTTTATTCTTTTTGTTCTCTATGATTGGTTTTTGTTTCTTTTTGTTCAAAATCTTTGATTTGATTCTTAGCTTCATCCACTCTACTGTTGTTTCCCTGTAAATTGTTCTTTATTTCACTTAGTGTATTGTTTGTCTCTGACTGGGTCTTTTTTATGCTCTTAAGGTCCTCATTAAGTTCCTTGAGCATTCTTATAGCCAGTGTTTGGGACTCTGCATCTGTTAGATTGCTTATCTCCATTTCGTTTAGTTCTTTTTCTGGAGTTTTGATTCATTCTTTCATTTGGGCCATGTTTTTCTGTCTCCTCATTCTGGAAGCTTCCCTTTGTTTGTTTCTGTGTATTAGGTAGAGCTGCTTTGACTCCCTGTCTTGGTAGTGTGGCCTAATGCAATAGGTGTCTTGAAGGGTCCAGTGGTACAGCCTCCCCTATCACCCAAGCTGGGTACTTGAAGTGTGCCTTTAGTGTGGGCTGAGTACAGCCTCCTCTTGTAGTTAGGACTTGGTTGCTGTTGGCAGATCAGTTGGGGGGATTTACCCAGGCCAGTCAGCTTAAAGTCTTGGCTGTGACCACTGACCACCAACCTCCACTGTCTGTGGAGGATCCGCTGAGCAGGGGCAGGGTGGTGGTGCTCCAAAGTGTTCTGTAACTGTCCACTGGGTGTGTAGGCTCTGGGGTTTCCTAGGTGGTATAGGTGAAGGTCAGCCCCCAACTGTGTTTTTCCCAGGGCCACCCTACCTGTTCTATAAAGCAATCTGAGATGGTCGCTACTTTTGCTTGGCTTGGAGGCCTCCAGGCAAAGCCAAGCTATGAATCTAGGCTGGCTGCTGCTAGTGCAGGGCCTTGGGCCACTTAGCAATAGGTACAGGGGCTGGTGGGTCACTGAAGCCAGCTTTTGTTTGTTTGAGAGGATTTAGGAAGTTGTGAGGAGTGAGCCAACACCAGCCATTCAAATGGAAAAGTCTCTGTTAACAGCTTGGGTGGGCCCTTCAGTTGGGTGCGACAGAGTCTCTGGGGATATCCAGGGTGGGGCTAATGGTGTTAGCCAGGTTGATGGAGTCTCAGATATGGCACCCACCTGTCAGCTCTGTGGCTCTGTGAGGGGAGTGTTCAGGAAAGGAGCAATGGCCACTGCCCACCTTTCTGTCTGAGAGAGAGCTGTCTCCCAGCTCTCACCTTGATGCCAGACACTTCAGTTTCTCCATGTATGCCTTAGAAGGTGCCTTAGAAGCTACTACCCCTTTGCTGGAGCTTAAAGGGAGTGAGTGTAAGTAAGTTCAGATGTGGGTTCTTTAAAGGGAACTACTTGGGACTCTAGAATTTTCTTCCACCAACCCGGTTATTGTAGCCGGAAGTTTGGGGGACTTACCTTCCCAGCATTGGGACCCCGAGACGGGGAACTCGTGTGGGGCTGGGACTTCTTACTCCCTAGAAATCCCCCCTGAATTTTTATCTTCTTACTCCCTAGAAATCCCCCCTGAATTTTTACCACCCATGGATGTAGGGCCTGCCCATTCTGCATCTTCACCTCTCTTGCCAGTGTGTATGGATGTGATTTTTAAAATTTTGTAGTCATCAGACTTCCATTCAACTCAATTTCTGACAATTCTGAGTGATGGTGGTTCTATATTTTAGTTGTAATTTTGATGTGGTTGTGTGAGGAGGTGAGCCATGTTTACCTATGTCACCATCTTGGCTGGACATCTCCCCTAATTTTTCATAGCTATATACAAACAATGTAATATGAGCATTTTCTTGATACTTTGAACCTTTGTTATAAAATCAATGTATTGTACATTTTAAAAGAATCATAGCATTGGGAAATCACTCTACTCCACTGGTTCTCAAACTTTAGTGTATAAGAGAATCCCGTGGAGGGCTTGCTGGAACTCAGGTTGCTGGGCCTCACTTTTTAATTTGCCAAGTTCGAGGCAGGGCTTAAGAATTTGTATTTCTAACAAATACCCAAGGGTTGTTGATGTTGGTAGTACAGGATCACACTTTACCCATCTTGCCTGTTGTGACCCTTGGTGCCTGCTGTTTAAATGCTATTGGCAAATGTTCAGAGTGGCCTTGGGAGTGGGAGCCTGACTAATCTGGTGACTGTGACCTGTGTTATCTGCAGCTGGTGGCTGATTGCAAAATGAAATAATTAAGGATTAAGACCTAAATCACAGGAAACTAATATGAAACACTATTGAGCATAAAACCCATAAAACTGCTAGCATTCTTCTGTTTTGGTCATTCACGTGCATCCTGCTTTGCTCCACTGTTCTCCCCAACGTGGTTGAGACCACACCCAGGACAAATAAAACACAGTCTGTCTCTGCCATCCAGTCACACAGGGTCACAGGCAGGCAAGAGAATGGTAGTAAATTCAATAAGATAACATTCTGGTGCTGCTGATGAAGAAAAATGCCATTATATCAATTTAAAACTTATAAATATCCATACTCAGTCTGTAATTGTAGCAGAGTGGAAATCAGAATTTCTGTTACCTCCAAAAGTGGCTTCTTTATGCCAAAATATTTTCTCTCTGAATATTTCTGAGTAAGAACTTCACATGACTTTCATATGTATTCACTTTTTATTTTGATGATAATTCTTAGAATAAAAACCTGAGGCATATTATAAGATAAATATGAATGTGAAACATAGGCCAATAAGGTAGAAAAAAGCTGAAATTTCATAATGTTGATTAATAATTCATTTAACTTCTTAAAACTTTATATTTGGATTTCTTTTTATATATCTTCATTTTTTAAATTTAAGTTGATTAGCAGCAAGCAAAATGAATTGATGTAAAGTCTAGAAAATCTGATTGGATTGATGCAACAAAAATTAGTTGAAAGACTTTCTTCCTATTATGGCCCCTCTATGAGGTCACAAAGTCACTTTTCATATTACAGACTTCCTCAAATTGTTATTTATTCCTGATGTTTTCTTTGACTAGTCAGAACAAAATGACAGCTTCTTTTTTATTCATCCTACCAATCTTTGAGTGTTATTTGCCTGAATATATTCATTCTGCTATTCATGATGATTGCATTTATGCATATAATTTAGGGTGGAATTGATTTAAATAAAATTTATTTACATTGAAATTACTACTCAGGTAGATGGAATATAAGAAGTTTAACTGCAGCTCCCTATCTCTTACTTGCTTTAACCACGATATGTTTCTCCACTTTTAAATAGATATACATAGTTTCATTTATAGAAGACAATGCTATACATTTCAAGTAGTGATTGATTTTGATAATTTCTCAAATTATTCTTATTGTTTAATCAGGAATATGAAGCATTTGAAACAAATAGCTTTGAATTTATTGAGAAGGCTAAGCACCTCTAAATCAATAAGTTTATCATGATTTTCTTTGGCATATTTTATGATATGTTAATATCCCAGCTAAAACACAAAAAATAACATACGTGTACATAAATGTTATACTGTATTTGATTAAAACAAATATGCTGAAGGGTGCTCGCTTCGGCAGCACATATATAGATATGTTGAAGGTTTTTTCTAAAGGCACAAAAAAAAAGGTTGAAATGAACATATCTTGGACAATAAATTTTGTACCCCCACCCTCTGACTCCTTGGGGACTGGCTACAGCACAAAGAGTTATACAAACTCATGTTTGCCACCATTACTTAGCAGAAATTAACACAGGGGATGAGAGAGTTCTTGCTGCAGAATTTAATCTGAAGAAGAAAATAAAAAGGCTGCAATTACAGAGTTTCCGCCTGGTATGTATACAGGACAATGAGTTGGGTAAGTTAAGCTTAGAACTAGCTCAACAGACAGATGCTAGTACGAATGAACAGTAATGTGCATGCTAACCATCTCCACAGTGGATGTGGGTCTATGTGCTGATCATTTTATACATATAGAGAGAGAAATTTTGTTCTCTTATATACCTTTCCTTAGTATATTGCCTTTGGGAAGGAATTATTGTTTTTTCTTAGATGGTATCCTGTGTGTGTGTGTGTGTTTCATTTAATACTCACCTCTACAGTGCTTTAGAAGGACGAAGGGCGTATCTTTAGGTTACACAGGGAGAGAGACGAGAGCCCCAGATCTTAGAATACTGAAGCTCACGCTGGGATGTCCTGGACTATCTCAGACATATAACTACATATTGACTGGACTTGAGAGATTTTTTGAAGTTTTATCAGCAAGACATAAGTCGTCTCTCAGAGTGAGTTAATTTTGCGGAACTGATGTTATCTATAACAGTATCTAACATTAGGTTCTTGGTAGATATTAACCCACAACAGGTCCTCACAGGGATCCAGTGAAGCTTATCATCTTGACTTTTTCAGAGAAAGAAGCTGAGGTACAGAAATGCTAAGTAACTTTCATTAGCCTCCTCAGTGGTAAGTGGCAGAACTGGAACTTGCCCTTTTCAGCATGCTCAAGAGCCTGCACTCTGTGCTCCATGTACGAATATGAGAAATAGGGAGAGAAAGAAGGAAACTTTGAAAAAAGAAAAACTCATCAGAGTTGGGGCAAATTCTGTTCAGGATGGCTATTGTGTTTTTGTTGTTGTTCTTTTTTTTTTTTTTTTAAGATTTTATTTATTTATCTTCAGAGGGGAAGGGAAGGAGAGAGGGAGAGAAACATCAATGTATGGTTGCCTTTCGTGCGTCCCCTGCTGGGAGTTGGCCTGCAGGGAACTGGCCTGCAACCCAGGCATGTGCCCTGACTGGGAATCGAACTGCGATTGTCTAAGTCGCAGGCCCGCGCTCAATCCACTGAGCTACACCAGCCAGGGCTTGTTGTTGTTGTTCTTTTAAAAAGTGGACAAACCATCTTAGGAGGGGCAATGGGCCCTTTCTTGGGCCCAGCTAATGGAGATGTTCAGCCAGAGTATGTTTTGGGGGCCACATTAGGAAAGCTAGAACTTTGCAGAGAAGAGCAGCAAAACTGGTCAGGACAAGGAACAAGCTCTACAGGAAGCAAGAATGAGATACTCAAGATATTTCCCTGTGATGTCGCCAACTTCCAACCCCACTGGAGTCAGCAAAAGGTACAGAATTACTGTTCTAGAAGTTGGGAGTAAGGGTTTTCTTGGCTATTCCTTTAACCAGCTATGTGGGCAAGCCTTTGAACATCACTGGCCTTGGTTTTCTTATTTTACAAGATGGATTCTGGGTTTCCAGGGAATAATTTATATACCTTGATAGCACAGGGTGGTAATTAGGAGCATTGATTCTGGCACTAGACCACTTGAGTTTATAACGCAGTTATATCTAACTTCTCAGTGCCTACATTCTTCATCTATAATATAGGATAATTATTCCCATTTCACTGGGCTGTTGGGGGAAACAAAGAGTTAGTACATATATATTCTTTAGAACAGTGTTTGGTGCTCAGAAAGCTCTCAGTAAATGCTAGCTATTAACACTCTCACTATCTAGTACTGTTTCAGGGTTCAACTTTGCACAACTGAGAATATTTAGAGATGTTATCCTCAGATCTTTTTCTTGGCCTTTCTGAGCTTAAGAGACTCAGATATCAGAATTCTCTTTGAAACTACATTCTGTCACCATTCCTGCACAAGCAGGGGTCCCCTAATTCGAAGTTACTGTCTAGGAAGGGATTCAAGCAAGTATAATCAAGAGTTGGAGCAAGAGAAGGAGAAAGGGGGGCATGAATGCCAGAAGAAGGGCTGAGTGAATCAGCACACACTGTGTGTAAATTGGTAACCACTTGTATAGTAGTGTGTGTGAAGCTTGTTTCCCTTGTGCAAAGTCAACAACTGATAATGAGCGTGGGCAGCTGGGGATGTCACTGTGTCAGGCAGGTCCCACCCTCTCCCCTGTCACCACCTGTCTCATTCCTACCTTCCCACATTCCACTACTCTCCATTTCCTGTCAACACTGGTTGTCACCAGTATCTACATGTCATAATGTCAGGGGAGGTATCCAGATGCCATTCAGAAAGTGCTTATATCTCTGCTCAGCCTCAAAAGAGGAGCTTCATGAGTCCAAGGCATTGCATAGAGTGAGTGAAATGAGATCATTTTTAAGTTGAGATTATTATCAAAATTCAATGTTTTAAAGCCCTCTATGAAACAAGCAAAAGTCCTGTGGGGTTTTGCTTAAGGTATACTCAAGTTGAAACATGTCATATAGGCCAAGAATTATAATTTAAATTATGTCATACTCTTTAATTTAACATAGATAATCCTTAATTTAGAACATGTTTTTCTTAAAGCCTTAAGTTTTATGAATGAAAGATACTTTTGAGACCATTAAGTTCCATGTCAGCATTTTTTAAGATGAGGGAACTGACAGGTGGTGAGGTGAAGACATTGATTGTTCTTGTTCACAGAGCTAATTTTCAGTCAAAAAGTATTTTCCTTGTATCACAGAGAACTCCTCCTCCGAAGTAATTATTGTTACTACATTGTAAAGGGTTCCAGAATGCGAAACTAGTGGCTTAAACAGCTCGTGCAGAATGGTCGTCAAGGGTGCAAGGCCTGGGGCCAGACTGGCAGGACTAGAATTCTATCACTGCCTGTTACTAGCAGTGTGTTCTTCAGTGGGTGAATCCACTTCTCTTTAAAGCCACGATTAAGCTGATTGAAAATGTTTCAATCTGTTTGTAGTGTTCTTCTCTGTATTAGAGACACAATCAGCATTAGATGCAGGTACATCAGGAACCATTTATGTATTTACATGCTCAATAACTGTTAATTATCATTTCTGAAAGGCACACTGTGAGTATCTACTTCAATTATAGGTTCTGGTTTTTCTAAATTGCAAATATTTAGGGGATGTTTACATCCTGGTTTCTTTTCTAGGTCTTTCCCAGTTTAAGAATCTTGATTAAGTTAGAATTCTCTTCCTGATTCCATCTTGTCCCCACCTCAACCCAAGCAGTTACTCCTCCAACTCTATAGTCCTGAGGATGAAGACTTGAGCAGAGCTTGATCTTAGCCCCATTCCCAGTGTTGAGCCCAGTGCCTGAAAAAGAAATGTTTGAGAGGGGTTCAGGGCCTGGGTGAAAAAAGTGAAGGGATTAAGTGGAAAAAAGGAAACCCCAAACACAGACAACAGTACAGTGATTGCCAGACAGAAAGGTGGGTGGGAGGGCAAAGGGAAGATAAATAGTGGCAGAAAGACTTGGCTTTGGGTGGTGAGCACACAGTGCAGTAATGGGGACTCCAATCAGCAGTGTCCCTGGTGTTGTGGATGTGACAAACAAATTCATAGGGACTGCAGAAGTCTTGTGGAGAAAAGGGACAGCATGGCCCACTCTGCATGAGAGAGTGCCTTGACCCCTGCCTGGACAGGCTTTTATTGCTTTTTGGGGAGCATTACATCAGGGAAGGTTCTCATTCATTATGCACAGATTTGCTTTAGGTGATTACCTTTTACAGATAAAAAAAGGAAACACTGTTGCTGATTACTTCTTATGATAACAAAGAAAAGAATGTTGCAAATGCAAGTAAAAAAGTGGTTGAACTGGTTACACTCTGTCCTTGGGAGGTTTAGCACAGACTTTAGGAAGTTACTTTAAAGATGTGCAAAAAACATTTACTGCCTTAATTCAGGGTGAGGGAGTTTTAGCAAAAGCAAGCCTCAAAGCAGCCTAGGTACAATGCAGGCCTGATTCCCCATGGGAAAGCCAACCTGTGGGCCTGGCTCCTGCATGGCACTTTGCACCTGTCGGTTTTCCAAACCAGGGCTGAACTACATTCACCATTGTCATGCAGATCAGTTTCCCTATAATGCAGTATGCAGATGATTTATTATAGAGTGGTACGCTTAAAACGTGCATAGGTTTATTAACCAAGGTCACCCCCAATAAATTTAATAAAAAATTGAAGACAACAAATGAACAAATAAGACAGACAAACAAAAACTCATAGACACAGACAACAGTGTGGCGTTGTATGGTTATGAGATGGAAGAGGGTGGGGAGGGAGAGTAAAGGGGTCAAATATATGATGACAGAAGGAGATTTGGCTTTGAGTAGTGAACACACAATGCAATACATAGAGGATGTATTATAGAACTGTACACTTGAAACCTGCATAATTTTATTGACCAATATCACCCCAATAAACTTAACTTTAAGAAAAGAACAAAAATAACTTTTAAAAATATTTGTGAAAGTCCAAGGCATTCTGTAGCGCTGTCTCCAGAATTTTAATAGAGAAATGGCTTAGGAGTGATCATCTGCTTGGGATTGGAGATTAGGGAGCTTGAATTGAAATTGGAATTGTATTTGCTGTAGGAAATGGTGGTGATTAAGTGTGTGTGGCTAACGTTCCCTCATGACAGCCCTTGGAATCTCCAGTGAGTGAGTAAGTAAAAGAATGAAAGAATGAGTGAATGAATGAAGCAGAGCTAAACTTTTTTGGTAGACACCTCCAATGAGATACAACCTCCAAGCAGTACCAGGGTAGGAGGGTTCATCTCAAAATGGGACCTGAGATGGGCTAATCTGATACAAATTGGGTATTAGTGTACCATCTTTGCCTGTCTATACCCCTAGACTTAAGAAGTCTGCATTATAATAATTATACAGAAGATGTATTCAATGCCACTGTAGGAAGACAAACAACTTGAACATGGCCTAAGACTTGTGCCTTAAGACTTGAAAACAGTGTTCTAGAGTATGTATACTTACTGTCTATATTCTCATCACATTTTCAATTTTCCTCACAGAAGTATGAGATTAATGAGATGGCCATTTTACATCTTGATGTGACAGAAACTCATGTGTATAAGATAGAGATTTTCAATCTTTTTTATTTCATGCCACACATAAACTAATTAGTAAAATTCTGCGACACACCAAAAAATTTATTTTTTGCTAATTTGACCAAAAAAATTAAGTATAATTTTGATTCACACCAGGCAGCTATTGTTATAGTATTTTTTATTTTATACTCTATTGTAATTTTTGTATTGGATACTTTAAGGGAAAAGACATCAATTCCCCTGACTTAATAGGTATTGCTGTTTTAAAAATTCTTGGCCCTGGCTAGTGTGGCTCAGTGGATTGAGTGCTAGCCTGTGAACCAAAGAATCGCCAGTTCGATTCACAGTCAGGGCATATGCCTGGGTTGGGGGCCAGGTCCATGGTAGTGGGCATGTGAAAGGCAACCACATATTGATGTTTTTCTCCCTTTCTGTCTCCCTCTCTCCCCCTCTCTAAAAATAAATAAATAAAATCTTTTAAAAAATAATTCTTGCTGTACATAAGTGTGTCTCCAGTGGCACACCAATTGAAAGTCACTGGTATAAACTATTATTGTCATGTTTATAATTCAGAACACTATGGATGAAGTAGCATATTTACATATCTAAATGATAATGGATAGTTTTTGCTGAGTTTTTAATTCATTTGATTGATTTGTTGAATTTTAAATTAATTAGATTGTGAGTTTTTAATTCACATGGAACAACTAATTATATATCTTCTCGTTGTTGACAGGCTTTATGTTCTCCGTGCTATCTCTGTCTGCACTTTTGTTTGCTTTTATTTTTATTTCTACCTAGAACTTGTTTAACTGGTCTTTGCTTCTGAAGACATCAGTTTATATGAAAGTCTTGGCATTCCTTGCTTGATGACTGTATAAATGACTAATTGCCTGCAAGGCATATTCTTGTTAGATCATTTCATCACATATTCCAGAGAATCACTAGGGTGCATTAGTCATTAAAGCATTCTGTTTCTTTCAAAATAACTACAATATTTATTAAAATAACAAATTGCTTTGCTTTATTCTCTTTCCTTTCTAGAGGTTTTAGTTTTCTTTAGTCTTCATACTTAGACTTTTAGTAGTTTGAAAATAATGTTTGCCTTGTTATTGGGGCCTTTTTGGCAAACATTGCTTTTTCACTGGTGCTGAAACATGGCTTGATTTATTGTTTCTGAGTTTGTTTACCAATGTGATTAATATTATCAAAACTGTTCTTGGAACAGAGCTTAATACCTCAGCTTTTGTTTCTGATGCTAGGATGATTAGCTCTGGATAAATAAATTTTTTAAAAAATTGTATGCTAGCATAATAGCAGTGGTAGCTAGCATTCCTTACCTTCCTGCTTCTGCCCATATTTGTTTACATGCTCACTCATCTGTAACATCTCAAAATTAATCACTGTTCCTTCAGTCTAAAGAAAATTGAGGGGCTTCTTTTCTGAGCCTTTACAAACAAACTTCTTCCTACACATGGGCCATAAAAACCACTTGCCAATAGAAATTCCTTTTTCTGAGAAAAGAAAGTCTTTTTTAACATGGCACTCCTTAACTTCTCTTAGCCAGGATATTTTATTGAAATATCTCTATTTAAAAATCTTGGGATATTTAATGAAAATGAATTTCAGCAATGGTGTTTTCATTCCCTATGCCCCTTCTTTCTTTTTAATGTAATGCTTAATCCTTCATGACCCAGTGGGATTTTCAAGTCCCTTAGTGAAAATATTCCCAAAGTTTGGTATGCTGGAACCCTGGACTAACAGAACCTCATGTCAACTGTCCAATTAAAACTTAGGTTCCAATGATGCCAGATTGTACAGTAAATAGTGCAGAAATCAGTTAGTGGTTTTGTTGTTGTTTTCACCAAAAGATGGCATTTCTTCGCTCTTTAAGGGCACCTAATTTAAGTTGCTAAGGAATGTTTCAATCTATAAAGGTTATTCTATTCATTTGACTTTCCCACTACTATTTCTATACTTCATTTATTTAATTGGTTTTTGGTTTTTTATTTTTGCCATAAAAGTTGTAACTTCATCTCTGTCTACTATCCTCCCTACTCTGGTTTCTAAAGAAAACCTGGAAAAGAATAAGGGCAAAATTCCATTTAAAGAATCTGAAGGAAAGGAACAGAGAAGAGGGAGAGGCTTCGGAGGGCGAACAGCTGGTGAGTGGGAGGAGTAGACCTGTCATCCACTCGGGAGCTCCTCTTCCTCATCTGGCTCCCTGAGGCCAGGGCACAGCCACTGTGGCTTCCTTTGTCTTCCACTCTTGACTTCAAGACCGTCCTCAATTGCCTCAGAAGGCAATTGTTTCTCTTCCTTGTTGCCCCACAGGGTGTTCTGCCACTTTAGCTGCTGGCCTGACATCATGGAAATCTGACAAGCCTGCCTTGCAGAGACATAACAGATCGGCTTCTTTCTCTTCTCTCCTTTATTACAGTCAGAGAGAGGCCTAGAAGAGGAGGAAGCCACAGGCATAGAAGCAGTCCTCTACAAGGGAGCTCTTGTGAAATTCACTCTGCAGGGAAAACAATACTGTGAGGGTGTCATTTTCAGTTGTGCTGTTGCTGGCATGACAATTTAAACAGTACTGTTTCCCTGATCTGTTTGAGCTTGGTTTCCACTCTTGCATAATGCACATGCTGGTTCTTTGTACTGTGGATACCTGGACTTGGAGCACTGTAGTGTTCTCTAATTTTATGAGTTAAGCAGAATCTAAGATATGTATGTATGTATCTCCATATCTATAAATTTAAATCCTTGTATTTTCATTGCTAAAACAATATAGAAACATTAAAGGTCAGTTTTACTCATTATTATATATTTTAACTATATCTAAAATACATTCATTTTCAACTCAGAGTGCCCATTAGAATTGACTGGGAGCTTTTCAAATTACTGATGTCCAGGTCTTACTCTAAACCAATCGAACTGAATCTAGAGTGGTGGGGTCCAGACGTCTGTATTTTAGTAAACTTGTCAGATGGGCTGAGGACCACTGGTAGAAGGTAATGTTGTTAAATAACCAGTTTACTCCCCATCCACCATGAGAAGTACTCTCTCTTGGTGAATCTTTCCCTGGATAAATTTCTCTCCCTAGTCCCAGAGGTCATTACGAGGCAAAATGTGGTGTTTATTGTACCTATCTAGATATTTAAACTTTTACCATATGTGTATGTGTGTTTATAACAATATATGGTATAGCATTTATACATTTTAACAACTTTGCATAAATATAATTAGGTCATATCTATCTTACAGAAATTTTTTTTGATCAAGGTGTATTCATATTGATACATGTAGTTTCAGCTCATTTTCACTACTGTATAGTATCCTATTGTATAAATATTTTTAAAAATTTTGAAGTTAGCCAGTGATTATACCATTTTAACAGAACTATTTTCATTTTATCCCAGTTTCATTTCTAACTTAATATCGATAATTCCATTTTAACTGAATTTTTGATTCTTTTTAAAATTTACTATAAACTTCCTTATATATTTCATATGCCATAATAATTATTTAATTAACTATTATATAATTTTATTTCATGTTTATTTACCATAATTTACCTAACTATACCCCTAGTATATTTTGGAGAATGGAGATAATCATGCTGTGAGGAAGATTTTGGGGGTATGTAGCTTACCTGTTTTGTCCAATTTCTTCCTTAGAATAATTTTCCAGGAGTAGGATCATTAAATGAAAGGTTTTGAACAATTTTATGATTCTCTCTTTTTTTTTAGAGAGAGAGGGGAAGGGAAGGAGAAAGAGAGGGATAGAAACATCAATGTGTGGTTGCTCTCCTGTGCCCCCCCTCACTGGGGACCTAGCCTGCAACCTAGGCATTTGCCCTAGACTGGGAATTGAACCAGTGACCCTCTGATTTGCAGGCCCATACTCAATTTTCTGAGCTATACCAGCCAGGGCCTGAACAATTTTATGATTCTTGACACATTTTATAATATAGTTTTCCAACCAAAAATTTACGATCTTTGGTTCAATACTGGATGATTTTGTTTTATTCAAGAATGTAACATTAGTAATACTTCTTTCAGAGGAGCATACTCTTGGTTCCACAGATCAAACGGTGAAAAAAAGTTCCCAGAATTGAATCAACTTAAATAGACTAACATACAAAGTTAAATGGAAGAACAATTACACAAGAAATAGCAAATACATCAGATAATAAATCTATTCCAGATGTGATTTAACAATAATTGAAAATCTCAAACTTATTTTGCTTAAACTCTTTACTTAACTAAATCTGTCTTCTCACCTGTAAAATGGGAAGAGAAATAATAGTAACAATGAGTAACACAACATTTTTGTAGTCTTTATGATATTCTAGCCACTATTCTAAACATTTTGCATATACTAGTGTTTAATTTTCAAAACCACCCTATCGTATAGACATTATTATTATTACTCCTATTTTATAGTTGAGGAGCTGAAGCACAGAGAGGTTAAATGACTTTTCTAATGTCATATATCTAGTAAATGGCAGAACCAGAATCCTAACTAAGACAATCTGACTCCAGAGTTTACACTTAAAATCACTAAACAAACAAGATGGTTCATATAAATACCTAGTTCAATGTGACACATAGTAAGTACTGAATAAGTGCTTGCTATTATTATTATTACGTATTTAAAAAAAAAAACAACCAAGCTAATACAGAGACTGGCAGAATTAATTTAAAAGTGCTAGAAAATAGAGTCACGAGTAGAAGTTTCTGCAAGGCAAATTTTGACTCAATAGCAATACTATATGCTTGGGCACTGGCTCTAAACAAGGAGAGTCCAAAAGGCCACTTGTCAAGAACACTGTGGAATAAATTTCTGCATGAAGTGGGTGGCTGAACTAGAGGAACTCTAAGGCTCTTTTCAATTATTGGATTCTGCAATTCTAGTCAGAATCTTATGGGTATTTTTCCACACAGTAAAGCTTCATTTGTTTCATTTAATATTACTTCAGTTTATGAATGTTATTGATGTTATTTTCATTGTAATTATCTGAATCATTCACCAAAGAGAGCTTGGCTTTGTAGTTTGTGTAAGCCTCTGGCAGTCTATTATGTTGTAATGTTTGATGTGTTACAACACTTGAACATTATAATGATGGGTGCTGGGGAAACCGACATATAAATTTGTAAGTTACTATTTTGTGTTGGTCAGCCTTCCTAGCAAGCATCTACAGGGTAGCTGTCTCTTGGAGAAATCTCCTTTGGAATCTGTTTTCTTTAGCTATCAAAAGAACATTCAGTCCTGTGAAATCACCATATGTGACTTTAACTGTTTACAATGAAAAATTCTGGGATTGTGCTTGTAGTGGGGTAAGTTGACATCACATCTATAATAGAACAATTTGCAAGTGACTCAGGGGTGTTCTAATGAGTTTCCTGCTGAGAAGGGGAATTGCTCCTTGGGGGGAAGTACTGTGACAGCTTTGCTCGAGTCATGGGAAGCCACATCCGACCTCATGATTTGCCTTCCCTTTGGGTTTCAGCCTGTGCAATTATTTAGTCTTTACCATTATATCTTAGGCAATCCTTTAGGATAATGTGTAATTTTGTATGTCAGCTTTATGTCATTTCTCCCAAAAGGGTGATTAAAGGATATACTTAATTACATTACCTAGGTATTAATGATGGAATTCATCACAAAAATTCTGGACTGGCTCAGAGTACTTAGAAAACAATTTCTTCTTAGTTATATGTTTTTGTCTTCCATTTAATGTTTTACATTGTGCTGAATGTAGTTACTATGGAGATAGATGAAAATAGGCACAGAGTTTGGGGTGTCAAATTGTCAACAAATTTACTACATAAAAATAGGATGTGGAGTCAGAAGAAAGGAGAACAACCTTCAAAACAATATTATAACATTTAATCTATAATATGGAGGGGAAGGAGAAAATCAGCGAGCACACAGGACCTTAGACATTAGATTATCCAAAATCTTAAGATAAGCAATTTAAATGATTCTTTTTGAATCATCATAGAAACATACAATTTGCCTTCTAAAGAAAATAATCTCTTTATTTAATGGGATTCTAATACTTCCAACATTGAATTATTTCCAATAAATCTCCTAAAGATGATGTTTGTTATAGGTTGACTTGTATTTATAATGGTACTTTTACACAAATAGCTCATGTATTTACATTATGCATGTAAGTATTCATACTCTGTGTTTAACTTAGAAGCACTGTAACTCAAATTTTTTAAAAAGGCCTTTTATTTTGAACTAAGGTTTGCTTTGTAATATGACCAACTAATAAACAATTATGAGCACGTATTTGGGCATCTAGCTTTTAAAAACTTCAAAGAGGATGGCAAGCTGTCTGGCAGTAATTACAAGTATCATTATCCTTGTGTTATTCATAATAAACCCAATAGAGTGAGGGTGATGTCTCTAGTCACGCATGAACTTGGATTAGAACCCTTGGGAGTGGAATGACAGCAGTGGGCAATCAGAGTTACTGCTTTTTTGGAATGTATGTAGCATTTCTAAAAGAAACATGTTATTTGCATACATAAAGTAAATACTGAAAGATTGGCTTAGGATAAAAATACCCAAGGTAATGTTGCAGGACTAGATAATTAAAGAATAGGCTCATATTGTGGACCTTTCCAGACAGAAAATTTCTTTTTATCATCGTGTGTTTATCATCTATTTAAGATGGAGGTCAATTTTTTATTCAAATGAAATGGAAGAGTTTCCTGATCCAGTCCTGGAGGAAATTGAGCTAAAGTAGCTGAATGTAGGGTTTGCTGGGCTAGTGGGGCACCGAGTCTGGAGTGAGAAGGTCTGATGGGGCTAGAATTGCCCTGAGAAGACAGTCCTAGCTGGGGAGGAGAGACTCTCTGAGTCTGAGACCCACCTTCCCCAGCCTGGTATCCCCCCAGGTCCCCCAGTAAAGGCACGTTCCTAGTCCCCGCCTCATCCATGGCTAAAGAACAGCTGCCAGGCTGAACAAGGCTGGCAGTGATGGGGCCAAGATTGGGAACTGCCCCTTCTCCCAGAGACTGTTGGTGCTTTGGCTCAAGGCAAACTGACATTACCACCATAGACACTAAGAGGCAAACCGACAGTACAAAAGCTGTACCCAGAAGGGTGGCTCCTATTTCTGCTATAGGCACGGAAGTGTACATGGACACCAAGATTGGAAAATTTCTGGAGGCAGTGCTGTGCCCTCCCAGGTACCCGAAGCTGACAGCTCTGAACCCTGGATCCAACACAGATGACTCATACATACAAGGTCAGTCCAAAAGGTATCCAGCCATGTAATCTGAAAAATAGACACATGTATTCAAGAAGATGTAAGACGCAAGAAACATTGTACATAGGAGAATGATGCCTCAGTCCCCTTCAGTGTCAGCACCTTGGGACCTCATACAGTTTTCCCAATTGCCATTAGTTGCTCTGTGGTATTTTCCTGAATCTCTTGATTATCTGAAATCTCTTCCCTTTCAAAGGTGATTTTAGTTTTGGGAAAAGCTAGAAGTCACAGGGCTCAAAATCTAGAGAATTTACCTACACCTTTGCAGATGATGAGGAGATCGAGTTGTTCTATGAGCAACTGGCCAAGGCCCTCGTATAAGCTCCTCCTGGGGCTCCTTCACCTTCTTCCATTTTCTCCACAAAGGCCCCACTTGGCTACCCAGTGGACACACTCCAAAACGTCCAGTGGGAAGTGAATTCTGGAGAACTTTTGCAAGACTGCCTAGGGGATGAGAGGAAGGAATGAAAGATCTGAGTGAGATTTTTATTGTGGGGTATGGTGGGGTGGGTAGGATAATGTATTTTAGTAATAAAATACAGAGTTAAAAAACAAATAAAACAGAAGAGAATTAAGAAACATAATTCAGAAAGAAGTCAACAAAAAAACTTGTCCAAGAAATGACAAATGTATATTATAGCCAAATGCAAAGCTTAATTTACAATATTACTCTTAAGCAAATTATACTTCAACAACATCTTGCTGTGTTTTAGAGATTGTATAGTTGTAAGTATGAAATTTAAAAATTATTTTGACATATTCCATTTTGTGTAACATTTTTAAAAAAGTATACTGAGCAAGCAGGTTATTTACTATTTATAAAACAAGGCAAATAAATTGAATTAGACTCTTCTTCTGGTAGATTAATTGAACAAACAAAACTTTCCTGTAGACTGAGAAGTTGATACTGGCCTTTGCCCATGGTAACCCTGAATAAGTACAAGGCACCCAATTTGGGGATGTAAACAAAGAATGTTTCTCTTCTCTGCTGGGAAAGGAAGCACAAAGTGATTGAGGTAGTTTGAATTTATGCCTCCTTTTTGGAAAAGTTCTTGTACAGGTATTTCTTTTTCCTTCTGAACTTTCTGTTGTGAAATAACCCAGCCAGATGGTTACTTGAGATAATACATTTTAAAAAATGAAAGGAGAGCTTATAAACTGTACGCCAACAAATTAGACAATCTGGAAGAACCAGTTAAATTCCTAGAAACATACAGTCTTCCAAATCTGAGTCAAAAAGATCATCTGAATAGACTGATTACAATTAATGAAATCAAAGAAGAAAACAAAAAGAACTCCTAGGAAACAAAAATTCTGGACTGAATGGCTTCACAGGTGAACTTTACCTAACACTCAGTGAACTAATACTTCTTCTTCTTAAACTATTTCAAAAAATTTAATAGGAGGGAAAACTCCCAGGCTCATTTTATAGAATTATCCTACTTCTAAAACAGATAAAGACACTAGAAAGAAAGAAAATTGTAGGCCAATATCCCTGATGAACGTAGATACTAAAATCCTCAACAAAATATTAGCAAACTGAATTCATCAGTAATTAAACATATCATATACCATGATCAAGTGGAATTTATTCCTGAGATGCAAGGTTGGTACAATGTCCACAAATCAATTAACATGATACATTCACATAAACAAAATGAAGAATGAAAATCATATGATCAATAGATGCAGAAAAGCATTTGACAAAATCTAGTACCCATTTATGTTAAAAACTCTTAGCAAAATGGGAATAGAAGGAACATAATAAAGGCTATATATGACAAACCCACAGCTAACATCATACTCAATGAGAAGCAACCAAGAGTGTTTTCCTCTAAATCAGGAACAAGACAGGGATGTCCACTTTCATTAGACATAGTGCTGGAAGTCTTAGCCACAGCAATCGGACAAGAAGAATAAATAATAAGCATGCAAATTGGAAAGAGAGAAGTAAAACTCATTAATTGCTGATGATATGATGTACCATGCTTCTGGATAGGAAGAATTAACACCATTAAAATGTCCATACTACCCAAAGCAATCTATAGATTTAGTGCAATTCCTAGCAAAATACCAGTGACATATTTCACAGGACTAGAACAAATAATCCAAAAATTTGTATGGAGCTACAAAAGATTCCAAATAGCCACAGCAACCTGAAGAGAGAAGAACAAAGTTGGAGGTATCATGATACCTGATATCAATTTATACTACAAGACTATAGTAATCAAAATAGCATGGTACTGAATTAAAACAGAGAGATGTCAATGAAACAGAATAGAGAGCCCAGAAATAAACTCATGTCTATACTAACAAAGGAGGCAAGAACATACTATGGAGTAAAGATAGTCTACTCAATAAATGGTATTTGGAAAATTGGGCAGATAGCATGCAAAAAAAAATGAAATGAAAAAATGAAACTAGACCACCTTCTTACACTATATACAAGAATAAACTAAAAATGTGTTAAAGACTGAAATGGAAGACTCAAAACTATAAAACTTCTAGAAGTAAAATCTCTGACATCTCTCAGAGCAATAGTTTTCTTGATACATGTTCTTAAGCAAGGGAAACAAAAGAAAAAATAAACAAATGGGGCTACATCAAACTACCATTACACAGCAATGGTAACCATCAACAAAACAAAGACGACCTACTGAATGGAGAAGATATTCACTGGTGATTCATCTGAAAAGGGGTTAATATCCAAAATTTATGAAGAACTCATACTACTTAACACCAAAACAACAAACAAAAATCCCATGATCCAATTTAAAAAATGGGCAAAGGAACTGACTAGACCTCCAAAGAGGACACATACAGGTGACCAAAATACATATGAGAAGATGTTCAATCTCACTAATCATCAGAAAAAAATGCAAACCAAAACCACAATGGGATATCACCTCACACCTGTCACAGTGGCTATTATCAATAAATCCAACATACAACAAGTGTTGGTGATGAGGTAGAGAAAATGGAGCCCTTGTGCACTGTTGCTGGGAATGCAAATTTGTGCAACCACTATGGAAAACAGTATGGAGGGTCCTCAAAAAATTTAAAATGGAACTACCTTATGACTCAGTGATTCTACTTCTGACATATATCCAAAGAAACCCAAAACATTAATTTGAAAGAATATATGCACTTCTATGTTACAGTTATTTACAATAGCCAGAATATGGAAGCAACCCAAGTGCCCATCAAGTGGATAAAAATTAGTGTTACATACATGTAATGGAATATTACTTTGACCATTAAAAAGAATGAAATCTGCCCTGGCTGGTGTAGCTCAGTGGATTGAGTGCAGGCCTGCAAACCAGATGATCGCAGTTCGATTCCCAGTCAGGGCACATGCCTGGGTTGCAGGCCAGTTCCCAGCAGGGGCCAGTTCCCAGCAGGGGATGCACAAGAAGCAACCATACATTGATGTTTCTCTTCCTCTCTCCTTCCCTTCCCCTCTAAAGATAAATAAATAAAATATTTTAAAAAAAGGAATGAAATCTTCCCTTTAACAACAGCATGGGTGGACCTAGAGGGTATTATGCTAAGTGAAATAAGTCAGTCAGAGAAAGACAAATACCATACGATTTCACTTGTAAGTGGAATCTAAAAAAAGAAACAAACAAATGAACAAACAAAATAGACACAGATTCATAGATATAGAGAACAGACTGATGGTTGCCAGAGGGGAGAGAGTGTTGGGAGGCTGGCCGAAAATAGTGAAGAGATTAAGAAGTACAAATCGATAGTTAAAAAATAATCCCAGAGATGTAAATCACAGTATAAGAAATATAGGCAATAATATTGTAATAACTATGTATGGTGTTGGGTAGTGGAAATATTGGGAGGAACACTTTGTAAAGTATATGATTGTTTAATCACTATGCTATACACCAGAAACTAATACAAAATAATACTGCAGGTAAACTGTAGTTGAATGGTAAAATGAAAAAATAAACCACCAATTAAAAAAAAAATGCAGGGAGTGCTGCTTCATGACAAGTATGGTATGGAAGTCTTCATAATATTGGATTGAGTCCTGTGAATTATGGCTGCAGAAAGTGAGGTCAGTGGCCTGTCTGCTGATATCCCAGTAGTAGTAGGGAAATCTAGCCAGTGCCATTTGGGGGCAAAACTGCCTCATCACCATGGTGGCTTTGCCCTGTCTACTCCTTTCTCCCATCCCTGCTGTCCCCTCAGCCCAGCTTTGAGGCTGCTTATGCCCTTCTGAGCAAAGAAAGTGTTTCTCCTCTGCTCACT
Organism: Sturnira hondurensis; assembly: GCF_014824575.4. Lineage (NCBI taxonomy): Eukaryota > Metazoa > Chordata > Mammalia > Chiroptera > Phyllostomidae > Sturnira > Sturnira hondurensis. Next base: position 6,335,738 of record NW_028093985.1, on the reverse strand, counting down.
TTGCTATGGTGGTACAAAGTTATCCCAGGAACTAACCCTTGCAAGGAGCAGGAATCTCTGCACCAGATGTTCCTGCAATTCTGCAGGCTAAGTCATCGACTTAATCCAGTCTCCCTGCAGTGATTCAGGCATGAATCAAAGGATCTAGAACTGGACAGGGCTTTAAGACTTAAAAAATTCAACCTTTTAAATTTACAAGTAAAGATCTGAGGCCATGTGAGAGCCACAGAGCTAATTAGTGCCAAGGAAATAGGACAAGAATCCGAGTGTCTCGAGCAGAATTCTTGTAAACGGAAGAGCATATAATCATCTCAGAACTGTGGGTGCTGCCTCCAGGGCAGTGCTCATTCCAATGTGTAGTTACTAAGTGATGGTTGGAAAAATAATTTTAGATGGGGTGATTTAGGGCTTTATATTTAAAGAAATGAATCGTGAGTTCGTCACGTGCAAATGAGTGCCAGGCAATTCTCTCCACACTGTTTTTGTAAAACAGTCATAAGCCCCACAGCTTTTCCTTATCGGAGTGCGTCCTTAACTGAACTCCCAAGATTAAATAAACACTTCACCTTTGATCCCTTTGAATATCTTCACATGGAAGAAGCTAAACTTGAAATCCTGAATTCTCTGGCCCATATTTAGAGATGATTCCTTCTGTAGTAGATAATTTTTTGTCTGAGCCCTTAAACAGTAGGGTATCCATTTAGTAGGAAAACCTAAATTTTATCTCTTGTTAGGCATCTTGCCCATCCTGCAAAGTAGAAATCCATGCAACTCTTTTCTTTCTTGGATGGTTATGTCTTATGAGTCACAGTAAATTCACCCAAAGCGAAGAATATTTAGGGAGCAAAAACAGACAAGACAAAAATGTCTCATTACTAGCATCCTGAAAGCAAAATGCATTCTTTTGGCCCCATTCTTCATAAATAACACAGAGGAACAGATGCAGACATTGGCCCTATGAAAATTTTAAAACAAGTGACTTAACAACTGAGACTAGACATTTTTTTCATATGTTCTTTTATTCTAGGGAATGCTTTATTCTTCTTCTGGTTTGTAGCTGTCATAAAAAACTTATTCTTGGGAAAAGATTTGATATCAATTCTTTGTATTTTAGTTTATACATTTATTTACCTTGTAAATATTTCTTGAACAACTACCATGTATGAGACAGTATGCTAGGTGTTTGGATACAACAGGGAGAAAAAATTAGACACCTTCATGCCTTTATGGTTTAGATTAGTGAGGGAATCGGTATAAATGGCACAAGTAAAGGTGCACTGACAACTTGAGGAGCACTGCAAAGGAGATGTGCACAGTGCCAGGCGTCAGGGAGCTTTGACCTGGTTGTAAAAGCCAAGAAAACTTCCCTATTAATGATGGCTGAGCAGAAATGTGAAAGACTGGAAGTTGTCAAGGAGGGAAGAGTGATTTGAGTCAAGAAAACAGTGTATACAAAGGCTCCGTAATAGTCTCCACTATTAAAATAGTCTCCACTATCAAGGAATATAATAGGTATTAAATTTTTTGCTTTTTCTGTAATATAGTGAATAGGTTTGACTAGGGTTAGAAGGATATAGGTAAACTGGTTAGTCGTTACTAAAATAGACAAAGCTTGGCTTTAAAAGGTGTAGAAGATACAGAGAAACGGACAGTTTGGACAGAGTTAGGGTATGGTTTGGCCACGGAGGTGAGGAAGAGGGAGTGTCATGGATGACTTCTGGCTTTCAGGCTTATTCAGTGGGATAATTAGTTCACTGAGATAGGGGAGTGTAGAAGGAAATCAGGTTAGGAGTACCAGGGCATGTGGGTAGTGGTAAGGGCATGGATTCATTAGGTTGAGCTTCTTTTCCTTCTTTCTTTTTTAAATGTAAATTATTGTATTATTGTTCAATTACATTTCTTCGTATTTTCTCCCCACCCCTCCCCCTAAAGGTTGGGCATTTTTGAGAATCCTAAGAGGATAGGGTAAAATTGCCAGTTGTATAATTAACTTTGAAGTCTGAGAAGTCAGAGGCTTCCGCTGAAGACTTTTATTATTTTTTCCCTCATCTGAGGTCATTTTTTTCATTGCTTTTAGAGAGAGAGAGAGAGAGAGAGAGGCAGACAGAAACTTTGATGTGAAAGAGAAACATCCATTGGTTGTCTCCTGTAGGTGCCTGCAACCTGGGTATGTGCCCCAGTGGGACTGAATGGCAAACTTTCAGTGTATGGGACAATGCTCTAACCAGCCGAGCCACATGAGCCAGCGCTGGGCTGGAGATATACATTTGTGAGTCATTTCTGTACAAATACTAATGAAGAAATTGAATAGAGATGAGGAATCCTGGGAAGAGAATATTTTAGAGTAGATTTGAATAAATGCTTTGCTTTCCTCTGGGATGTGCCTTTTAAACCTTGTCTAGGTACCAAATAAATTGCTTTGATTCCTGCTCAAGGTCTTTTAGGTTTTACAGCAGGTGGAAAATTCATAAATTGGGCAGAAATGTCGTTAAAATTATGCTAAAAGCTCGAGTCTACATGACTTGTTGAAAAGTTAACCAAAAGAATGAACAATATTTTTTTAATCTTTAGGAAAAATCACGTTTTAGCTGTCTGCTTGGGAGACAGATAGTGCAAATGGAGAGAAGGACAGGTAGAATGCAGAGGTCTACACAGTGAATTAAATATGTGTTGGCAAAAAAATGGATTAAAGTGATCAAGGATGTCCTTTTTAATCTAAAGTAGTTTGAAGATGTGTTTTGTGTGAAGACTGAATTCATCTCAAAATCTTTACTGGCTCTTAGTAAGTTAAAGGTGTTTCATTCTTTGTGTTCACTTTCCTTCACAACATGACCTGTAATAGCCACCATAGGTACGAGAGCTGTGGCTCTTCCCTAGTGTTCTTGCTCTTGCCTTGTCTGCCAATGAGTGGTTGAATATTTCTTCCCTGATTTATTAATTTCAGGTTGAGAAATTACCCTTCCAGATACAACAAATATTTATTGATTATTTACTATCTGATGGGCATTGTGCTGGTTGTGTTTACCTTTATTATCTTATTGAAGAACAAACAGGTGTTTATTAGATGTCCACTACAGTATTAGGCACTGTGAAGAATACAAATAGGTAGGATCAAGAGTTTCATCCTCAGGGTACTTATGGTCTGGTTGGAATGAAGAAACAAGAAACCAGGAAGCAGTTAGGACACATAGAATTGCTATATAGGTTAGAATGATCCCAACAAGCTGCCTGGAGGAGGTAGGAATTTATTTGGGCTTTGAAGGAGGGACATGGTTTGGAGAAGCAGAACTGGGGTGAGGAGGGACATCTGAGAGGAAGAACAGTCTGAGAGGATGCCAAGCTTGGTAAAGCCCAAGACAGAGATGAGCCCGACTGCCAGCTGGAGCTACCCCAGCAGAGCACCTTCCTTAATGATCTTGATACTAAAGCCGATACTTAATGCCTGGAACTTTGAAATCAACCAGGTAGAGAGAACTCATTAATGTTTTTCTTTTAATATAAAAGTAATATAATATTTTGTAGAATGTTTGGGAAAATATAACTGAGTATAAAGAGACTATTTAAATTACCCCTAATCCCATTGTTCTTATTAACATTTTAGCATATATATTTCTAAAATCTTGTGTACACACAGATGGACAAACTGACACACAAAATCAACCAACAGTTCCCTGAAAACAGGGTTTTCTATGATAGTATTATATTGTTATATTTATCCAACAGAATGCTGTAAATAGAAATATTGATGAATTTATAAAGTATTTTCACACAATGAAATACTAAGGAACTATTTTTAAAAGATGAAAGGTAGATGTAGAAAGTTGATTTTGTGCATCAGTTTGTCCATGTATAAAATCTACATCTACCTTTCATTTTTTTCTTAAAAGATTTTATTCATTTTTTAAAAGAGATGGAAAGGGAGGAAAAAGAGGGAGAGAAACATCTATGTGTGAAAGAAACATGGAGTGCTTGCCTCTTGCACCTCAGCCAAGGACCAAACTCACAGCCCAGGCATGTGCCCTGACCGCGAATCAAGCAGAAGAGCCGTCCCTTTCGCAGCGTGGAGCCCAGCCAGCTGAGCCACACCAGTCAGAACTACCTTCTCTCTCCTTTAAACGAGATGTCTACCTTTCATCTTTTTAAAACAGTACGTCTGTCTTTCATCTTGAATCTCATCATATATTATTAGGTGAAAAAAGCATGTTATAAACATTATGGAGGTATAGTCTACTTACTGGCATTATTTTAATTTTTAAACAATGCAACAGAAATATCAACATGGATATTCCCATTTAAGATTTATAATTTGGATGTTTTTCTATTATTAAAATATTCTTCAAGCATAACTTCTATTGGTCACATGATGTGTCATCATATGAGTATGTGACAATTTATTTAATTATTCCTTTGTTGTTCCAATATTTTCATTATTATAAAATCAGTCTTTCTCTCTCTCTTTCACACACACACCCACACATGCACTTTTAAAATACAGATTTCTAGAATAGAACTATTGAGTCAAGGGAAATAAAGGTGCTTGAGATTCTTGCCAAATTGCTTTCCAGAGAGGCTGTCATGATTTTTCATTTCTACCAATAATGTATAAAAATACAGGTCTCATTATACTTAAAATAGTTTAAAATTCCATTTCAAAGTTAATAGTAAAGATGGCATTTTACTGTCATTTGTATTTGTACCATTTGTATTACTAAAAACATTCAAGATTTTTTAAAATTATATTTTACTGATTATGCCATTACAGGTATTCTGATTTTTTACTGTTTGCGCCCTTCCGCCCAGTGCCCAGTACTCCTTCAGGGAATCCCCACACCATTCTTCATGTCCAGGGTCATGCATGTAAGTTCTTTGGCTTCTCCATTTTCTATACTGTACTTTACATCACCATGGCTATTCTGTAACTACCTATTTATACTTCTTAATCCCCTTACCTCTTCACCCATTCTCCCCCTCCCCATTCCATGTGGCAACCATCTGGTAACCAACTTTTTTTCTCTTGCTGTTTTTAATAGTCTCTCTTTAACTTTTGGCCTTTTAATTATGATGTGTGTCGGAGAGATTTTCTTTGCGTGCATAATAATTGGGACTCTCTGTGTTTCCTGGTCTTGCATGCCTATTTCATTCACCAAATTAGGGATGTTTTCTTTCACTATTTTTTTAGATAGATTTCCAATTTCTTACTTTTTCTCTTCTCCTTCTGGCACCCCTATGATGCAAATGTTGAACCACTTGAAGTTGTCTCCGAGGCCGTTCATACTATCCTAGTTTTTTTGGATTCTTTTTTCTTCTTGTTGTTCTGTGTGGCTGTTTTTGATTTTTGTTCAAATCATTGATTTGATTCTTAGCTTCATCCACTCTACTGTTGTTTCCCTGTAAATTGTTTTTTATTTCAACTAGTGTATCATTTGTCTCTGGGTCTTTTTTATGCTATTGAGGTCCTCACTGAGTTCCTTGAGCATTCTTATAGCCAGTGTTTTGAACTCTGCATCTGTTAGATTGCTCATTTCCATTTCATTTATCTTTTTTTCTGGAGTTTTGATCCTGTTTTTTCATTTGGACCGTGTTTCTCTGTCTTCTCCTTCTGGCTGCCTCCCTGTATTTGTTTCTATGTATTAGGTAGAGCTGCTTTGACTCCATGTCTTGGTAGTGTGGCTTAATGTAGTAGGTGTCCTGGAGGGTCCAGTGGCACAGCCTCCTCTATCACCCAAGCTGGGTTCTTGAAGTGTGCCCTTACTGTGGGCTGAGTACACCCTCCTCTTGTAGTTAAGACTTGGTTGATGTTGGCAGATCGATGAGGGGGATTTATCCAGGTCAGTCAGCTGCAAGTCTTGGCTGTGACCACTGATCACCAACCTCCATTGTCTGGAGGATCAGCTGTGCAGGGACAGGGTGGTGGTGTTCCATCGTGATCTGTAGCTGTCCACTGGGTGCACTGTCCCTGGGGTTTCCCAGGTGTTACAGGCCAATGTCAGTCCCACCTTTGTTTTGCCTGGGGCACCATGTCTGAGCTGTAAAATAATCTGAGATGGCTGCTACTTGTGCTGTGTTGGGAGATTCCCAGGAGAAGCCAAACTGTGACTCTAATCTGGCTGCTGTTAAGGCTCAATGAAACTAGCTATTGCTTGTTTGATAGGATTTAGGAGCTAAAACCAGCCATTGTTATGGAAAAGCAGCTTGGGTGGACCCATAATATGAGTGGGACAGAGCCTCTGGGGATCTCCAAGGCAGGTCAAACAGTGTTAGCCAGGTTGATGGAGTCTCAGACATGACACCAGCTTGCTGACTCTTTGAGGGAGAGGGTTTAGCAAAGGAACAACGGTCTCTGTTTGCCTCAATGCCAGACACTTCAATTTCTTCCTGTATACCACTGGTGCCTTTTAAGCTGCTACCCAAGTGCTGGAGATCAGAGGGAGTGAGTCTGAGTAGGTGAGTCCATATGTGGTTTCTTTAAGTGGAACTGCTTGGGGCTCCAGAAGTTTCTTCCACTGATTCAATCCCCACTGGTTTTTGTAGCCAGAAGTTGTGGGGACTTACCTTCCTGGCACTGGAACCCTGGGCTTGGGGGCCTGGTGTGGGTCTGGGCCTCCTTACTCCTAGATATCCCTCCTGAATTTTTATCCACATGAGTGTGGGACCAGCCTGTTCTGTGTCCATGCCCCTCCTGCCCATCTGGATGGATGGAATTTCTTTAATTCCATAGTTGTCAGACTTCCATTCAGGTCAATTTCTGATGTTCCTGAAGGATGGTTGTTCTGTATTTTAGCTGTAATTTTTTGATGTGGTTGTGTGAGGAGGCGAGCCATGTTTACCTACACCACCATCTTGACCAGAAGTCCAAGATTTTTATCAGCCACACACACACACACACACACACACACACACACACATATGTTTTATTAAACATGGCGAGCCATGTTTACCTACACCACCATCTTGACCAGAAGTCCAAGATTTTTATCAGCCACACACACACACACACACACACACACACACACACACACACATATATGTTTTGGGGGGTGACATTGGTTAATAGGATCATATAGATTTCAAGTGTACTTTTCTATGATAAAAGATCTGTAAATTGTACTATGTGCCCACCACCCAAAGTCAAACCATCTTCCATCGCCATATATTAGGCCTCCGTCACTCCTCACCAGCTTCCCTCTGTTAGCCATCACACTGCTGTCTGTGTCATAATTTTATTTTAACAATTTAATTCTTAAAATTTATCTATCTTATATTACTTTAGAAATTAATAGACAATTTTTAGAACAGTGTTACATTTACAGAAAAATTGAGCAAAAAGGACAGGGATTTCCCACATACTACCTCTTTTTATTCTCTCAATTTTCCTCATTCCTAACATCTTGCACTAGTATGGTAAATTTGTTTTAACTAATGAACTAATATTTTTACATTATTATTAACTAAAGTCTGTAGTGGATTCACTCTTTCTGTTGTACATTCTACGAATTTTGACAAATTTGTGACATGTCCTCACCATTACAGTCTCATACAAAATAGGTTCCCTGTCCTAAAAAATTCCCTGGTTTTATCTATTTATTCCTCTTGCCCCCATAACCTCTGTCAACCACTGATTTTTTAAAATTGTTTCCATAGTTTTTGTCTTTTCCATGATGTCACACAATTGAAATCAAACTACAGTCTTTTCAGACTGCTTTCTTTAAGTTAGCAATGTGCATTGAGGGTTTCTCCATGTCTTTTTGTGGCTTGAGAGTTTGTTTTTATGGCTGAATAATATTTAATTATATGGTTGTATTTTAGTATGGTTTGTTTAGTTATACACCTATTGAAGAACATCTTGGTTGTTTCCAAGTTTGGGGATATAAAAAAATCTGCTGTAGGTTTTGTGTGGACATAATTTTCAACTATTTTAGCTAAATACCAAGGAGCATGATTTCTGAATCATTTGATTAAGAGTATGCTTAGTTTTGTAAGAAACTGTCTTAACTGTCTTCCAGAGTGGCTGTACCCACCATTTTGCATTCCTAACAGCAATAAATGAGAATTGTTGCCTATAGTAGTTTTAAAAATTCATTAATAGCAACACCAAGAAAAAATCTTCACAGAAGCTATTTGTCTATGAAGAAGAACCATTTCTTTGTCATATATGGAGCAAAGCTTTCTTCTCCCATGTTACTGATTGTATTTTAACATTTTTTTAAGTAGAGAGTTTTACTTCACTGTGAAGAATTTGCCTTTAGTTAAATTTCTCCAGGACTCTATTTTTTAATGTTGGATGCTTTGAATTCTTGATTGTAATAACAATTAAGAATTATTTTATGTCTTTTTATTTCTGGCTTTCTATTAGTCTTGAACATGCATATTTGTATCTTTCTAGACAATGCAATTAACATTTACAGAGCACCTACCATGTGCTAATTGGACTGTCTTCTAGGAATTTCTTTAAGGAAGTGTCAAGGGTAACAGTTGGCACACTTTTTCTCTGAAGGGCCAGAGAGCAAACATTTCAGGCTTTGTGTGCTATACAGTCTGTACCAACTCAATTCTGCCTCTGTAGTTCAAAAGCAGCGATAAACAATAAGTAAACAAATGGGCATGGCTGTGTGCCAATAAAACTTTTTTACAAAGCGAGGTGGTGAACCCATGATCAAGGAGATACTGATACTTCACTGATACTCAAAAACAAATTAGTATATAATGTAAAAAGTGCTCTACATTAGCAGTACAAATATCATAAACAAACTCTATTAGTATGAACAACTTCTTGTTGGAATACAGCATAGTTAATAATATGTTTTACCTGGAGCGGCTAACCAAGTATTTATTTAGGAGGTGACTTTTAGGATTTAAAGGATTTCAGAAGGAAGAAAAGATTTCAAAAGAGAATTCCAGCTAGTGGGAGCAAAGGCTGTGAGCATGAAAGAACATGTCAGGTTTTGGAAATCTTGAGTTCTTTTAGTGTGTTTATAGGAAGCTGTGCAGGAAAGGTATGCAGGAGGCAGATGTAAAAGGTCCTGTGGCTAACTTCTAGGAACTGGTTTTAGCTGTAGGCAAAGACTGGGACACAATCAACTCTATTTAAAAATGAATTCTGGAGGTGTATTCTACACCATGTGGAGGGCATTTTAGAGTAGGAGAGAGTGGAGGTAAGGAAACAAGTTATAAAGCCATTTCTGTTGTCCAAGTGAGGGCTTGAACTGAAGCAATGGCTTTGGAATAGAGAAGAGACTTTTGGAGGATGAATGAACAGGTCATAACAACTGGACAATTGTTTCTGAAATTCTGGGGTGGTTAACTGTTTGGTGGCATGCCAGTTATTTAGAACTCAGATTTGCTCTCAGACCCCTTCCCTGCCTTTTTCTTGCTTTGTATCACAGGACACTCATTGACCCTCCCCAGCTCCCCCACCTTTCCTGCAAACTACAGTTCCCAGCTCTCTTGCCTACTGGTTTCTGGGTAAGTACAGCCAAATGGGAGCGGGCAGAAAGAGCAAAAATGAGGTATTCTTCCTCCTTCCCTAGAACCCACCCGTTCCTGTGTCATTAGCAATAATTGGTGAGTCTTCTTTCTATATCTAGATCTTGCTGTGGTCCAAGGTTCCAACTCCCACCAGGTGGCTTTGGCTCTCAGGCACTATAACTTCACCTCTTCTGTGTTGTTTCAGCCCTAGGGGTAATAATGGTTTTCTACCACTGTTAATCTCTGCATTGTCTCACCTTCCTCTGTTCTCTATTTTAGCTTTTCTGTATGTTTGTAACCAGTTCCCCAACTTAAATTCCTTCAATTGAATTATCTAGCATAGATTCTATTTTTCTGACTAGATCCTGACTGATCAAAAATGAGAGCTGGGTCATGCAGGAGATTAAGGTAGGAAAAGAAGATAATCCAGTTTTCAATCTGTTTCATAGTTTGATACAAGGTGCCTCCCGCATCTATAATGGCCCTAATTGTTACCCCCTCTAGTCCATCCTTCATAAAGCTAGATGGACTAATTTTTTATATTTCTTTTAAAAAATATATTTTATTGATTATGATATTGTAGTTGTTCCATTTTTTCTCCCCTTAATTCCCCCTGCCCTGCACCCCCCTTCCATTAGCATTCCACCCCGCCTTAATTCAAGTTCATGGGACATATATATAAATTCTTTGGCTTCTTCATTTCCTATACTACTCTTAACCTCCCCCTGTCTATTTTGTACCTACCAATTATGCTTCTTATTCTCTGTACCTTCCCCTCCATTCTCTCCCCTTCTCCATCCCTGCTGATAACCCTCCATATGATCTCCATTTCTGTGATTCTGTTCCTGTTCTACTTGTTTGCTTAGTTTGTTTTTAGTTTTGTTTTTGTTTTAGGTTCAGTTGTTGATAGTTGTGAGTTTGTTGTCATTTTACTTTCCATATTTTTGTTTGTCTTCTTTTTCTTAGATAAGTCCCTTTAACATTTTATATAATAAGGGCTTGGTGATGATGAACTCCTTTAACCTGACCTTATCTGGGAAGCACTTTGTCTGCCCTTCCATTCTGAATGATAGCTTTGGTGGATAGAATAGTCATGGATGTAGGTCCTTGCCTTTCATGACTTTGAATACTTCTCCCCAGTCCCTTCTTGCCTACAAGTTTTCTCTGTAGTAATCAGCTGATAGTCTTATGGATGGGAACTCCTTTGTAGGTAACTGTCTCCTTTTCTCTTGCTGCTTTGGAGATTCTCTCCTCATCTTTCATCTTGGGTAATGTAGTTCTCATGTAGTTCTAATGTAGTTCTCATGTACCTTGGTGTGTGCTTCCTTGAGTCCAGCTTCTTTCGGACTCTCTGAGCCCAATAGACTTCCAGGATTTCCTGGAAGGATTTCCTGAAAGTCTATTTCCTTTGCCAGATTGGGAAAGTTTTCCTTCATTATTTTTTCAAATAAGTTTACAATTTCTTGCTGTTCCTCTTCTCCTTTGGCATGCCTATGATTCAGATGTTGTAATGTTTAAAGTTGTCCCAGAGGTTCCTAAGTCTTTTCTCATTTTGGGGGAATTCTTGTTTCTTCATTCTGTTCTGGTTGAATATTTATTTGTTCCTTCTCCTCCAAACCATTGATTTGAGCCCGAGTTTCCTTCTTGTCACTGTTGGTTCCCTGTATATTTTGCTTTATTTCACTTTTGCATAGTCTTTACTTCTTCCTCTATTTTGTGAGCATATTCAACCATTTCTGTGAGCACCCTGATTACCCGTATTTTGAACTGTGCATCTGATAGGTTGGCTGTCTCTTCATTGCTTAGTTCTATTTTTGGAGCTTTGATATGTTCTTTCATTTGGGCCATATATATATATTTTGTCTTGGCACACCTGTTACATTCTAAAGGGCAAAGCCTTATGTATTTGCCCAGTGTGGGACAACCCAGGTGGCTGCACTGTGGTGCTATGCATTGGGGAGGGGTCTGAAAGGAAACAGTGCCACTTGCTTGGCTCTGGGCCAGCTTTCAGTAACTTCCCCTGTTACCCACAAGCAAATTGGGCCCTTCTGGTGCTAATTCCCAGGTGTATGGGCTTGTGTACATTCTAGACCCTCGTGGGTCTCTACAACAAACTCTCTTATGAGTCTGGGAGTTCCTTCCCCAGTTGTAATTCCTACAGGTTTCTACAGCCAGAGGTTTGAGGCTTTATTTCCTGGCACTGGATTCCTGGGTTGTGCGGTTTATCTCACTTCCTAGTTGTCCCTCCTGGTTTATCTACACACAAATGCGGGACTGCCTACTCCTCTACCTGCCACCTCACCTACCTGGTCCTCCAGCTGCCTCTGTGCCATGTATTCTCTCCATCCCAGCTGCCCATCTCTGCCCTTCCTACCGGTTTGGATGAATGTTTTTTATTTAATTCCTTGGTTGTCGGACTTCCCTATAGTTTGGGTTTCTGGCAGTTCTGGTTATTTTTTGTTTTTAAATGTGTCATTGTCCTTCTTTTGGTTGTGTGAGGAGGCAAAGTGTATCTATCTATGCCTCCATCTTCGCCAGAAGTCTGAGCTAATTTTTCTCAAGGCAATATAGAAGTATCTCAAAGAAATGAAAAATAAAACTGCCATATGATCCAGTGATTCCAGTTCTGGGAATTTATCCAAAAAAAACCCAAACACTAATTCCAAAGAATATATGTAGCCCTAAATTTCATTGCAGCATTATTTACAATAGCCAAGATTTGGAAGCAGCCCAAGTGTCCATCAGTAGATGAGTAGATAAAACAGCTATGGTAGATTTACACAATGGAATACTACTTGGCTGTAAAAAAGAAAAAAATTGTACCTTTTGTAACAGCATGGATGGACCTAGAGAACTTTATGCTATGTGGAATAAGCCAGTCAGAGAAAGACAAATACCATGTGATTTCACTCACATGGGGAACCTAATGAACAAACTGAACTAAACAAGGAAATTAGAGACACACTCATAGATGGAGAGCAAATGACAGCTCTGGGGATGTTAGAATGGAGGGATCAAGCAAAAAAAGAGAGAGAGAGAGAGAGAAAATTCATGGACACAGCAGTATGGTGATCGCAGGGGGGAAAGCAGGTGGGTGGAGGTGAAAGTGGATATAGGAGGGAGAAATGGTAATAAAAATACAATAAAATGTAGAAAAATTTAAAAATCAATTAAAAAGTTAAAATTAATTTTATCAAGTTAATTTCTGCCTCAGGGCCTTTGCACTTAACACTCATTCTACTGGGAATGCCTTTTTATCAGCTCTCTGACAGCTGTCCAAATGTCTTCACACAAGTCTGTTGTTGTGCCACTTCTTCAGAGATGTCACCACTCACCTCCTCATTCTGCTTAGTGTTTTTATCACACATTATCACTATGAAATTATCTCCTTCATATCCTTTTACTTCTTTAAAGTTTGAAGGTAGAAATATATGCCTTGTTCACCTTTCTATTCTCACACCTAATACTGGCTCTGGCGTACATTAAGGACAGCATAAGTATATGCTGATGAATAAATGAATACTTATTTTACTTTTACAAGGTATTGTAGTCAGAGATGCTTTGTATGTTTTTTTCACTTTAGTATTTTTTTATAATTTTACTTTCATGCCTTCTCTTCCTGAAATGCCCTCTCCCATTCCATCTTCACTATTCATTTTTCAAAAACAGTTGGAATCCTTTCCTCTGAGAAACTCTCTTCTCCCTACTCTGCACGAGGAATTGATTCCTCCCTTTTTAGGGTTCCATCAGCAATACTTATACTTTATTGCATTTATTTAATATTTCTCTTCTTTTCCTTGACACAGGTAGAGATTATGAATTTTCACTTCTATAATTTCAGTGTCTTGAATAGTGCTTGACACACAGTTGCATTCAGTAAGTATTTGTTGAGTGAATGAATGAAGTGGCAGCTACAGGGGAGTTTTGCAGCTTCACACTTCTGTTTATTTTCATACACTATGGATCATTGGGAAAGAAAAGTCATTTATGCTCCTGTAAAATGGGGAGGGTAGTACCAACCTCATACCATTCATGGAGGAGATTGGGGTAATTAAGTGAAAACTCTCAGGAAATTTTAATACAGTTAAAACTCGTCACTCCTACATTGTAGGGGTAAGGATGTCTTCCATTGACAAAATGCCTCCTGATGTGAATGTTAGTTTTACTTAAGACTTGTCTAAAACCTTGAATTTCTAGAATTTTCAGGATGACTTGGGAAGAAGCAGTCTTTATGGGAGTAAGTTTAAGATATACTTACAGAAAAAGAAGAAAACATCAATAGGAGTACATGTTTGGCTTTTTAGAGGTTCAGTTAATCCTAGGAGGAGGGCTTTCTACCAAATTTTCTAGGGATGGATCTTCAAAGCCCAGCGGTAAGAGAAATACACGCTGAGGGAGGCCCTCACCCCACAGCCAGACTTAGGAGCTGGTCCAGGGTGAGCAGAATCCTGTGCAATGCCCGCCTGCACATTCCCTTTCCCACGAGCACCCAAGTCGTTAGCCCAACACCGTGAAGGACTGGTAGTTATCTGAGCATTGGGACATTGGGTCCTGACAGGTATCCTCTTGTTTTGGCACCTTTACTGCAGCAATTTTCAACCAGTGTGCTGCAAGAATTTTTAAAACATGCAATATCTGACTGTTTAGTCAGGGGCACTGACCTCTTCTCCATTAGATTGTTAAATAAAAAATGAAACAGCCAACACAACAATAGCCATCCAGTGTGAATGAATCAAAATTATACCTATTTTTTTGGTCAGATTGGCAAAAACTGTAATATAATTTTAGTGTGCTGTAGAATTTTAGGAATTAGTTTATGTATGCCATGAGGTGAAAATGGTTGAAAATCACTGCTTTGATGCTTTAGAACTTGCTATTGTAACTTAGAAAAGCAAAGGGCAGGGTTAAAATGCGCAACCCACTCTTTCTGCCAACATCCTTTATCCTTTGCTCTTCTCCAGTGCCATTTAGGTACTGAGAGGCTGTTTTTGTCTGCAACCCTATTTCACACTGAGTATTACTAAGTACGTAATTTACATTAAGCAAAAACCAGAAGGCAGAAACAGATCTTTAAAACTTTTAAAACAGATTCAGAAGCTTTAAAAACATTTTAAAGTATTTGAGCACCAAAGTGCTTTTTCTAAGGATAAAATTAATGATAGAACACCAGTGTTTATCCATGACTTTCTTGAAGACAAAAGTGACTCATCAAAACACATCTTGAGTGACCTGGGGGGCTGGTGGGTGAGAACATTGGGCTGCCCATGAGACTGGCTGTGGCCTGGGCCTTACTGTGAGTGCATACTCTGCTGAGGCGCCTTCCCTTTGCGGCATCCGCGCTGCCCTTGCGGGAAGGTGTCTTAGTCATAACTTCAGACATCATTTTAGTTCAAATACTTTTTAAAAACCCAGTTCCATTAAAACCTTTATGGATATTTTTGCTACTGCACAGAACCAAGTTTTAAAAAATCCAAGTAGATCTTAAAATTTTTTAAAGAATTAATTACCTGCTTCCATTAATCCCCTGTCTTTTAAAAATTAAGTGTCTTAAGAAAATACTGTATGTGAGTGGCTGTCATTTAAGCATTAGTTGCTCTTCTCTGTGCTGCCATACTTGTGTGTTCCTTCCCCTTTTTTAAACAAATATTATATTGCATTTAACTGCGTATTTCCACATCCATCTCCTTGAGTAGACTTGAGCTCATCTGGGCCAGGATCAGGCTTTACTCATTTTACATTCCTCAGTGCCCTATGATATGAGTGCATCTAGTACAGAGTTTTTTCCCAAAAACTATTTCTTGAATGAATGAAACATAATGTTTAGCTCTAGGCCTTTGTTTGATTCTCAACTTAATTAGATAATTTTTAACTCATAATAAGCACTAGCTCTTAAACAGATCAGAAGATGTCCAAGCTCACATTATATATATATATATATATATATATATATATATATATATAGAGAGAGAGAGAGAGAGAGAGAGAGAGAGAGAGAGAGAGAGATTGATTTACTGAAGAAGATAGAAGATACAAGAAACTTTGTACATAGGACAATGATGCCTCAGTCCCTTTCAGAGTAGGTACCTTGGGACCTCACACAGTTCTCCCAGCATCTCTTCTACTGTTCAAAATACTCTGCAAAGTCCTTTGTTGGAATAGCCATCAGCTGCCTTGTCATATTTTCCTGAATCTCATCAATAGTCTGAAATCTCTTCCCTTCAAAGGTGATTTTAGTTTTGGAAACAGCCAAAAGTTGCAGGGTGCCAAATCTGGGCTGTAGTGGAGCTGAATCAGTCACCTGGGTGATTTGATGTTTTGCCAATGAGCACAGTTTTAATAAAAGAAATACAAATTAAAACTACTGGGCTATCACCTTTTTATCAGTCATATTCTTGCGTGTGTTGTATATACATTAACAACACATCATTAGTTGTATGTACTCACATTTCATCTAGATAGGTATTTTGGCAATAGCTATCAAAGTCCCAAAGGAACATACTATTATACCCAGGGATTCCACTTCTAGGAATTTGTCTGGCAGACAGACATTCTCTCACAGGTGGCAATGATACATGTAAGAACACTCACTGCAACATTGTGTGCAGCAGTGAAAGCCTGGAAATTACCTACATGTTCAGCAATAGGGGACTAGTTAAATAAATAATGGTACAGTCATGCAATAGACAACCTAGTCCAGAGGAACAAAATAATGAGGCAGCTCTTTATACACTAATGTGGGGTGATTGATAAGTTAAAATATTGATAGATATATTGATAAGTTAAAAAAAAGATTCAAGACAGTGTGTACATATGAGGGAGGAGCCAAAAAGGCCCAGAATTTATTTATTAAAAATTGTGTATTTAATCTTACATGTATTTAACTTTCAAAGTACTCTCCATTTGATGCAATACGCCTATGGAGATGTTTTTTCCACTGCTCAATCAGTTTTTGAATGCTTTTTTGATGCCTTGTCAATTTTGATGCCTTTTTAGTACTTCTGTTGTTTGTTTCACCTCTTCCACATTGGCAAAATGTTTCCTTTTGAGGGCTTTTTTGATCCGGGGAAAGCAAAAAGGAGATTGGGTGAGTAGTGAGTGTGAAAAATGGGGGTCAGGCCATTTTTGGTCAAAAACTGTTCAACACTCAATGAAGTGTGGGCAGGTGCCTTCGTAAATCACCCATCATGAAATAGGCAACAGTTTGAAAGAGTCTTTGAAAAAGATTTCACCAAAGGCAAACATAGCCTTTCACAGCCACACCAGCTGGTACACTGATATGGGGGGGGGGGGGTGGTTCCTAAAACACTCACCTAGTAGGGGAAGCCTGTACTATAAGGAACCACACTCCAGAAGATAATTCTAGTTTTGGGGGGGTCCCCCATCATGTGCTGACGTATATCACTTAAGTGGCAATAAGTCAAGTAAACATATCTGCATGTACATGCATAACTATCTCAGAATGGATTCAGAAAATTAGTGATATTGGCCGCCTCTGGTTCAGGGAATTGGGTGGGTGGGTAATAGGAGCTATAATTTCTCTCACAAGGCAAACATTCCTATTTAACCCACACAGTTAACTGTTCACCATTTTCCCATTGCTCTTAGGATTAAGTCTAAAATTCTTCTCATAGCCTGCAATGTGCTTCATAACAGGACTCCACTCTACCTCCCCTGCCTCATCTTAGCACCTCTCCCTCTTTGTTTGGTCTGCTTTCAGTTCTCTTTTCCATCTTATGCCCTTTGCCGATGCTGTCGCTCTACCCGAAACACTCCCCCCTCCTCCATTCTCATCTGTCTTAATTTTCCCAGTGGTCTGTGAGTCATCAACCTTGAGGCAATTTCAGCAAAGTGAACTTTGCTATCTCTCAGACTACTGTAGTCCTTTGATTGATGGTCCCATGGCACCCCAAATATCTCTTTCAGGAGGTAATATTACAATTGCAATTAATAAGTTGTTTGCTTGATGTTTGTTTTCCTTACTAAGTTGCAAGCTAATGTCTGTCTTGGTTACCGCTTTACATGTGCCATGGGACTTTAGGCTATTTTAAATACTCCATATATTTGTACATTGCTGCTATATTTAAATATGAATCATACATATGTCAAGGACCTAAATATAAAACCTGAAACAATAAAATACATAGAAGAAAACATAGGTGCTAATCAATGGACCTTGGTCTTAGAGAAAATTTTATGAATTTGACCTTAAAAAAGGAAGTGAAAGCAAAAATAAATGAATGAGACTATATCAAACTAAAAAGCTTCTGCTCAGTGAAAGAAACCATCAACAAAGCAAAAAGGCAAACAACTGAATGGGAGAAGATATTTGCAAACAATACCTCTGATAAAGGTTTAATATCCAAAACTTATAAAGAACCCACACAAGTCAACAAAACACCCAAACAATCCAATTTAAAAAATGGGCCCAGAACCTAAGCAGACACTTCTTTCAAGAAGACATAAAAATAACATGTAGGACTTCCAGTCAAGATGGCAGCATAGGTAAACACAGCTCACTTCCTTGCACAACCACATCAAAATTACAACTAAATATAGAACAACCATCATGCAGAACCATCAGAAACTGAGTTGAACGGGAGTCTGACAACTATGGAATCAAACCACTTCCATCCAGGCTGGTAGGAGGGGCAGAGATGTGGAATGGGCTGGTCCCACATGTACACGTGATGGATAAAAATTCAGGAGGGATATCTCTGGAGCAAGGAGTCCCAACCCCAAATCAGGCCCCCCATCCCAGGATTCCAGTGCCAGGAAGATAAGTCCCCATAACTTCTGGCTTCAAAAACTGGTGGGGACTGATCAGTGGAAGAAACTTCTTGAGTCCTAAGTAGCTCCTCTTAAAGAACCCACATATGGACTTATTCAGACTCATCCTCTCTCAGCTCTGGTGCTAGGGTAGCAGCTTGAAATGCACTAGTGGCATTCAGAGAGAAACTGAAGTGTCCAGCAGCAAGGTGAGAGCTGAGGGTAGCTTTCTCCCAGTCAGAAAGGTAGACAGAGGCCATTGTCCCTTCTCTGAACCTTCCGCTCATAGAACTACAGAGCTGGCAGGTGGGTGCCATATCTGAGACTCCATCATCCTGCCTAACACTGTTTGCCCCACCCTGGAGATTCCCAGAGAACCCATCCCACCCACATTACAGGTCCACCCAAGCTGTTTTTCCATATGAATGGCTTGTGTTGATTCGTGCTTCACAACTTCCTAAATCCTTTCAAACAAACAATAGCCAGGCACAGTGAGTCCCCAGCTCCCATGCATCTTGCTAAATGGCCCCAGACCTGGCACTAACAACAATCAACCTAGATTTATAGTTTGGATCATCTGAGAATCTCTAAGCCCACAATAGCATCCATCTCAGCTTGTTTTATAGCTCCAGCAGGGTGGTCCCAGGCAAAACACAGGTGGAGGCTGAAGTTGGCCTGCACCACCTGGGAAACCTCAGAGCTAGCACACCCACTGGACAGCTACAGACCGAATCAGAGCACCACCACCCTTCCCCCACACAGCTGATCCTCCATGGAGGGTGGGCATTGGTGGTCAGTGGTCACAGCCAGTTCTTGCAGCTAACTGGCCTGGGTAAATATCTCCTGTTCACCTGCCAACAGCAATCAAGGCTCAACTACAAGAGGAGGGTGTACTTAGCCCACACTAAGGGTGCACCTTGAGTACTCAGCTTGGGTGATAGGGGAGGCCATGCCACTGGACAGGACATCTACTATATTCGACCATGCTTCCAGAACAGGGGGTAATAACAGCTCTACCTAATACATGGAAACAAACATGGGGAGGCTGCCAAAATGAGGAGACACAGAAACATGGCCCAAATGAAAGAACAGATGAAAACTTTAGAAAAAAATTAAATAAAATGGAGATAAGCAACCCATCAGAAGCAGAGTTCAAAACACTAGTTATAAGGATGCTCAAGGAACTTAGTGAGGACCTCAACAACATAAAAAGATCCAGTTGGAAATGAAGGATACACTCATTGAAGTAAAGAACAATTTACAGGGATGAAGCTGAGATCAAATCAATGATATGGAAAATAACAAAGTAAAAAACAATCAGAACAAGAAGAAGAAAAAAGAATCCAAAAAAATTAGGATAGTTTAAGCAGCCTCTGGGACAACTTCAGGTGTTCCAACATTCACACCAAGTGGTGACAGAAGGAGAAGAGAGAAAACAAGGCATTGGAAATCTATTTGAAAAAAATAATGAAAGAAAACTTTCCTAATTTGATGAAAGAAATAGACATGCAAGTCCAGGAAGCACAGAGAGTCCCAAATAAGGTAGATGGCAAAGAGGTCCATACCAAGACACATCATAGTTAAAATGCCAAAGTTAAACACAAAAAGAGAATCTTAAAATAGCAAGACAAAATCAGTTAGTTACCTGCAGGGGACTTCCCATAAAACTGTCAGCTGATATCTCAAAAGAAATTTTGCAGGCTAGAAGGGACTGGCGAGAAGTATTCAAAGTGATGAAAAGCAACCTACAACCCAGAAAACTCTATCCAGCAAAGCTATCATTTAGAATGGAAGAGCAGATAAAGTGCCTCCCAGATAAGGCAGAACCAAAGGAATTCACCATCACCAAGCCAGTATCACATGAAATGCTAAGGGGAATTATATAAGAAAAAGAAGAAGATAAAAACAATGAACAATAAAATGGCAATGAATTCACAACTATCAATAACTGAATCTAAATAACAAACTAAGCAAACAAGAAGAGGAACAGAATCATAGATATGGAGATTGTTAGGAGGGTTATCAGTTGGGAGGGGGGAGGGAGAGAATGGGGGAAAGGTGCAGGGATTAAGAAGCACAAATTGTTAGGTGCAAAATAGACAGGGGATGTTAAGAACAGTATAGGGAATGGAGTAGCCAAAGGACTTACATACATGACCCAAGGATATGAACTGAAGGAAAGATTGCTGGAGGGAATGGGGGTACCAGGTAGAAGTGAAGTGGGAAAAAATGGCACAACTGAGATAGCACAATCAATAAAACATATTTTAAAAACCAAAAATACACATTAATCAGCTCTTCTTTAACAGTGGAAAACATTATAGTGTTCACTTTTCTCCCTTAAATCTGTATTCTTATTCCATCCCTCCCCCCTTCTCAATGTCATATATTTACATGCCTTAAAGTTTTCTGTGGATAGAGCCATCAGACTTTTCTACAACAAAAATATATGGATGTATTTAAATTTAAAATGTATGTTTTATGTGATTACAGTCTCAAAGCATTAAAGGTTTCTTCTGCACTGAATTATAATGATTAACATCGAGATTATAAAAATGTAAATATATGACCAATTTTGATATGTAATTATGAATAGTAAAATTTTACTAAAAATACATTCTAATTAGATGAGTGGAACTATTTTTTAAATTAGCTTATGTATCTATGAATATTATTTATTGCTAGAACAAAAGTTTATCATGAGTTCTATGCCTCTTATTTTATAGATATAAGTTCTGATAAACCTTATTCACATAAATAAGCAGGTGGAAAAGAAGAATATTTTCTTGCAGCACTAACATTCAGTTCTCTGAACTCCTTCCAAGTTTTACATCAGAAATTATATAATGATATATCATCAGGAATTTTTGTTATTGCTTTATCAGCCAACATGTTCTACTTCAACTGTATTGATAACAAAGAATTACTAACCAGCTGACTTATGAAAAGATCGATCAATCATTAAAGCCATTCACTTTCTCAACATTGATATTTAGGAATCTCTTTGTGTTTTGTGCCTCAGAGGTTTCTGCATCTTAGATTTTATCATGCAGTGTAGAAATATTTAGGATAAATGAAAGATGTGTATTTAAAAAAATTGGTGGGGGGGGGTAGTGATTATTAGAGGAAAGTTAGGAAAGAGAACTGCAAATATCTGGGCCAAAGGTGTGTTTTTTGACAGATTAATTGTAGGAAACAGTCCTTTCAAATGCAAGTTGAAGATATCAAATTGATTTCTGGTAAGTGACCTCTGTCTGAATACCAAAGAGGAAAGTTTTGCAATATCTCAGTTGCAAGACCATTCATTTTGAATGTATTTCAGAATCAGGTTCAGAGGTGTACATGCCTACATTGGGTTGAATTCCCCCGAAGGTCAGTCGGTGTGAATACTTGGAGGCAACCGCTGATGTTTCTCTCTCACATGGATGTTTCTCTCTCTCTCTGTCTCAATAAAAACATAACTTTGGGTTAGGATTAACAAAATAATAATAATGCATGATTTAAATTGGCTTCTAAAGCTCAAGCAACTTTAGTCAAGATCAAAATATGAATAATCTATAGACAGAGGAGAGTTAGTTTCTGAATTATACCACATATGCTTCTAAAAGCTGCAATTTATTCTTGAAATATGTTTATTTAGAAGCTTCACACTTAAAAACTACAGAAAGAATATCAAGAGTGACCAATATAATATTCACAGGCAATTGATAAGATTATATTATTTACAATCACATCCACAAAACAGAACACTCTTTTCTAAAAACAGAGAAATTAAAATACAAATTTGGTGATTCAGTTTCAATTCATTTAGCAAATATTTGTTAGGAGTCTACCATGTGCCAAGAAGATACTGACTGCTAGAGATTTTGAAATTAATTCTAAATAATTAGTTTCCTGCAGGAAGGCGTGCACATGGTCAGTAAGAGCAGCAAACGCTTGGGCCACCTCTGGCTTAACTCTTGCTCCGTCCTTCCAGTTTAGGTGGGTTTACATAACCCTCAATGTACTCTTCTGGAAAATATAAATAATAATAATAATAATAATATGGAGCTCCTAGTGTTATTGTGGGGATTGAGTAGATAGTTATATAGCAAACACTTAGGAAATGGTGGTTATTATGATCACTATTTTATTCCTCCCGCCACCCCAGCATCTGGTACAATGTTTGCACATAGGGTAGATGCTCAATAAACGCTACTGAGTCAACAAATAACAAATACTTTAATATGCCACTCGTCTGTATACAAAATAATTACATTGTGAGCAGTTATTCTCAAAAGTATGGTTTTATTTACAATATTTAGTTAATTTTAATGCTAAATACCATTAAAAATGTTTCTCCCTCTTACTATTCCATGATGCCATAGATCTTACTTTCAAAAAGCTTTCTGTGTATTCAAACATTTCCTATCAACATTTTTAGCAGAGTAGGCTTTTTAAAAATTATGCAAAACAGCTCCAGAAATTCCAAAAATTTTCTAGAAATACATGAATGTAGTGGGGAAAACCTTTCACATCTTTGAGAATTGAGAAACTGATGCATAGTGTCTTGTTGAGATGAGAGTTTAAAGGACCACAGAGGATATAATATAGTCAAGTGCCACATAATGATGTTTCTTTTAATGATGTACTGCATATATGTCAGTGGTCCCTTAAGGCTATAATGGATCCGAACAATTCCTATCCCTTAGTGATATCATAGCTGTTGTAAGGTCATAGAGCAACATATTACTCATGTGATTGTGGTGATACTGGTATAAATAAATGCACTCTGCTGCCAATCATATAAAAGCATAGCACATATAATTATCTACAGGACATACTACTTGATAATGATAATAAACAACTATGGTACTCATTTATATATTTACTATATTGTACTTTTAATTATTATTTTAAAGTGTAGTTTTTCTCCTTTAAAAAATTCTGCTGTAAAACAGTGTGTTGTGTTATGCCGGCAACAGCCTCAAACATCTTTCCTGCGTCTCTTGATTGCATCACTTTCTCTTGTGCTTGGTTTAGTCTTATGTTGTTTTGTACAGTAACGTGCTGTACAGCCTAGGAGCAACAGGCTACATCAGAGAGCCTAGGTGTGTAGTGGGCTATGCCATCCAGGTTTATGTGAGTGCCATCTGTGCTGTTTGCACAATAACAAGATCACCTAATGACACATTTCTCAGAATATGTCTGAGTCACTGAGTGATGCATAACTGTACTGTCAGAGCAAGCTTTTGGTGCCAGTTTGGGCTGGTATGGTGGTCTAAGGGGGCAGTTCTTCCTTTTCTGAGGTGAATCATCCAAGTACCTGGCCTTCGGGGCTTTTCTTGGGGTTACTTTCTGTCGGCTCCACTCACCCTGCCTCTGCTGTCACTGCTGCTCACTCCCTCCAGAGACAACACAGGGATGGTGGGAGTGTGGGGAGAAAGAGTCCCACAGTCTGTGAACACGTGTGGCTTTAGCTTCTAAGGTACTCTTTACATTGACCTGTACCCCACCCCTTGCTCTTAATCATTAAGTAGGGTGCTGGGTCATTAAAATGTGGAAACATAAATAAAGCCTAGAAACTGGATACAGGCCTCTTAATTAATTACTCTTCCTCGTTCCATTAATCCAGTCCTGAGTGGGCTTGAGAAAATAAATTTTAAAGTTTTCTTTAAAGTAAGTGTCACTATTTCTAATTATACTTCATTTCACATGCAGAAAAAAATGTGTTAGTACTTTAGATGATGTTGGTATGTCTCATCTCTTGTCCTGTTTGGACACTTCAGCCCAGCTGCTGAATTGTGTAAACAGTAGAAGAGAATAAAGAGAATAATTAGGAATTTGTTTTGTTCTCTTTCCTAGCTCTGTTCTTCATGCTCTGCATTCCTACTCCTGCCCACAAATCCAAGGCTACAGCCCTCCTCCCTGAAACACATTTTCTCCTACAAGCACCCACTGGTTAATTTACACAGCTCTGATTCACCTTGACAGTCATATGTTTCTGACAGGTGAATACCTCCAGGCAGTCACCTGGAGACACTTTTCTTTAATAATACACATGGTTTATGAGAGTGCTATGTATCACCCTAATTTTCCAGGCATAAGTTGTGTCACATAAAATTCTAGTTTCTTGTCCTATATCCTTAAGGTATTTGTACTTTTTGTTTGTTTTATGTGTTTAGTTTTTCTAACCTTCTCAATGTTCCTCCAGATATTTTATTGTCCCTATGGTTTTTTCTCCTCTAGTTTGTAATATAATAATGTGTTCTCCTTATAATATATTAGTCAAAGATAATTTCTGTGGTCCATATAA
Source organism: Sturnira hondurensis (assembly GCF_014824575.4). NCBI lineage: Eukaryota > Metazoa > Chordata > Mammalia > Chiroptera > Phyllostomidae > Sturnira > Sturnira hondurensis. The sequence continues at coordinate 6,311,212 of NW_028093985.1, read as the reverse complement.
ATAAAGTAAATAATGAACCATGAAACTTGCAGTGAAAAATGTGAAAGTTGCAGGAACAAAACTAACTGAGAAGAAAGAAGTTGTCTATAGGACTATCTATACGTAGAGTGTGTCTTTTAGATTCTCTTTCTCTGTTGGTTCTTCATTCTCTCCTTCCTACATGCAGCATCCCCTGGCTGCTCAGAGCCTCAGCATTTTCACGTCTCCCAATTTCTAGCCAGGAAACAAACAATCCGTGGAGGACAATCTTTAGAGTCTCTGATGCATTCATTAGATTTCTGCCTGTCTTTTAAATCTGACTGACTCCCTCATTTATAGGGTGGCTACCTGGTAGCCATTATTATATAATATTAGATGACTCACCCCCAGCCGTGGTTCATTGGCCCAGGAGAAAACACCTAGTCTAAATTGCTAATCAGATTCTTTCTCCACACATCCTGATTCATTTTAAAACTTGAAGTTCAAATTTGATCCAAAGCTCTCCCAAACTCCTGTCAGTACAGGAGGCTCATGGCCCCAGTGACTTGCGTGTGATTTTGATTTTTTGTGTATGCAGTGGTGGAGGAGAATGTAATTTTATCTCATAAAAGCCCACCTTCTTCTGCAATGTACTTCTGTAGCACAGGTAGAGGAAGGAGCGGAAGGGAAGAGATATCTCCTGAAATGAAGTTGTAGTCTTCACTTCTAATAGAGCTCATTGTTGCTGAAAGACATGGTGGAGGCTCTTAAGGGATTGGAGCCCAAACATCACCAAGGGAAGGCCTTTGAGGGGTCTGGTGACTCCAGGCCTGAAACCTTCCACCACATTCCTATTTGCTTCATGCTGCTATGGTCCTTGACAAGCCTGCAGCATCCAAACATATACACCGTCTGTGGTCCCATCTCTGGGGTCTAGGAGGTGGTGAGCAGGCTCACACTCTTCACCTGTGAAGAAGTAGGAATCTCAGGGGGCTGTTCATTGGCTTCTCTTTTCTGATTACACCTTTTAGCCTCAGTGTTTATTCCCCTGGTCATAGCTTGAGAAAGATTGACAAGACCAGTGCTCGCCAGTCATGCAACCAGGGACTGAGATGTAAGGTTTCTTTCTCCTAGATACCTACCAAGTTGAAGTGGTTCAGTTGAGTTCCCCTCCGAAAACTTTGGAGAAGAGGCCAATGTAAAGACCAGAGTTTTTTTTAATCAAATCTTGTCTCCCCACCTGCCCCCCACAAAAGAAGTCCTCTTAGACATTTTCATGATACAACTTGGCAAACCAATCTAGTCTCTCCAGTCCCTGGGAATATAGGTGTCTCCAGTTAGCAAATGGTCCCTCTTTATTTCAGCCCAGAGAATTTAATAACTTTTCTCAATACAGCACTAACCCTGCTGTGATCCCTGCATTATTCTTTTAGTGTGAGAGGCAGGACTAGTTCTCCATCAGGACTCACACCATCCTGCTGCTGTACATCTTGCTCAAGGAGGTTTCTGTTTCTTGCAATCAGAGTCCCAGATATTATGCCATTAAATAAATGAATACTTAATTCCCATATTTTATAACTTTTCCTGGTCATATACATTTGGTAAGATTATTGCATAAAGAAGTCAAAGGCATGAGTCTTCCTGTTATTCTTCAAACCCCATCATGCTAATGCCTTATGTGAGACTTGGCCTCCAGAGAAAGCTGACAGTTTTGTGATTTTTTTCCTCCAGCAGGGCTCAGCAGCTTCTGGATAGGAATAGGGAAACTGTGCAGTGGGATTGCTCCAAGGCTGGACTTTTCAGGGATCCTGTGGCAGAGAAGAGAATGGGCAAGTGGAGGTGCTAGTGGGAAAGTGGTTAAAGTAATGAATGGTGGGGCCCAGGTCAAAGAGCACTGAGTAGTCCTCCACCTTGGCTGCTCATTGGAATCAGGGGAGCCTTTCAAAGTATTGTTGCTTGAGCCCCTCCCCCAGAGAATCTGATGTCATTGATAAACACAGCGCAGTCATCTGGAGCCTCGAAAGCTCTTTGGGTGATTCTAATATTTAGCTAAGGTTGTGAAGCATAGCTGTCTGTAAGGGGAAAAAAAAGAAGTTGAACAGGCATTGATAGATTGAAAAGGGAATGAAAAGTCAAGATATTGGAGGTCCCAGATGTAGTAGAATTGAGTGGATTCAGAAGGGAGGCTGCTCCAAGAGTGGGATGTCAGGATTGAAGGTATAATGGGGTTCAGGTGTGGCTTAGAGTGGGCCTACTGAACTGAACTCGGGAAGGAGGCAAAATACCTCCAAAGATGAGGCTTTAGGCTGGGTTACCTTTATGAGTGGTTGTAATTTTCTGGGATACTGACTGGAGGCTGAGGTTGCAGAGAGAGAGAGAGAGAGAGAGAGAGAGAGAGAGGAAGGGAGCGCCTTTAAGGAGGTGTTCAAGCCCTGCTGACTGTGGTGGAGGGACAGGGGAGAGAAGATTAAAAGAACAAAAACAGGAAGAGAGTAGATGGTTGGATGACAAGAGCCTCAAAGGAGGAGAGGCTTTTCATGGGGATGGAGGTGGAAGAGGGTTGGTAGGCAGTGGGGAGTTTCGAGGAGCTGTAACGAGCCCCTCTTCCTGCAGGGAGTTTTAGAGAAGGTAGGCATATAAGAAAACTCAGTTTCCAACATGTAAGTTTTTCCGGTGTGTCTCCTGTATTACTCACATGGGAGATGGTGTCAGATCGTACAGGTTAAGCATTCAGTCCTACAATAGTGAACCTCCCTGCTTTCAGATGCCAATTTGATCTGTCACCTGTACTTCTGACCCACCAATCAGCTATAAGTCAGAAGTTCCCCTGACTTCCTATTTGGGGTCAGTTGATTTTCTAGAGCAGTTCACGGAAATCAGGGAAACGCCTACTTATATTTACCAGTTTAGTAAAGAATATGACAAAGGATACTGATGAATGGCTAGATGAAGACATACATAGGGCATGGTCTGCAAGGGTCCGTGGTACAAGAGCTCCTGTGTTCATGGAGTTGAGGCATGTCACCCTCCCAGTGTGGATGTGTTCACCAACCTGGAAGTTCTCTGAACCCTGTAACATTGAGATTTAATGGAGGCTTTCTTAGGTAGGCAGGATCATTTACTAATTCCATTTCTTGTCCCTCCTCTCTGAAGGATGACAAATGGGGATGAAAATTCCAGGTTTCTAATCATTCCTTGGTCTTTCTCGTGACCAGCCCCCATCCAACAGCCACTGAGGAGCCCACCCAGAGTAGCCTCAATAGAACAAGGGATGCTTCTGATGCTCTTGTCACTTAGGAATTTGCAAGGGTTTCAGAAGTTCTGTGCCAGGCATTAGGGGCAATGACCACTACATATTTTCTATTATCTCACAGCAGGGAAACGAGCAGTCTGCCATAGGAAAGAGCTGAAGTAGGAGTGAGGTCTTGGGAAAGAGCTTGATATTTCAATATTACTGAATTTTGTTCTCCAGATGGTCGAGTAATATTCTCCACAATTCAATGAATACATTGTTTAGGACCCATGGCATAAAAGAACCTATGCACCCCAATGTTCACAGTAGTACAATTTACAATAGCCAAGTGTTGGAAGCAACCTAAGTGCCCATCAGTAAATTAGTGGATCAAAAAACTATGGTACATTTACACAATGGAATATGCAGTGGAAAGAAAGAAAGAGCTCCTACCTTTCATGATAGCATGGATGGAACTGGAGAGTATTATGCTAAGTGAAATAAGCCAGGCAGTGAAAGACAAGTACCATATAATCTCAGCTATGAGTGGAACCTAATCAACAAAACAAACTAGTGAGAAAAATATAACAGGAGATATTGAAATAAAGAACAAACTGATAGTGACCAGAGGAGAGGGGAGAGAGGGATAACGGGAAAAGTAGGGGAAGGGTCATCAAGAACATGTGTAAAGGACCCATAGACAAAGCCAAAGGTGGGTAGGATTGAGGGTGGGAGGTGTGGGTGGGTGAGGTGGGGAGGAGTGGGGAGGAATGGAGACAACTGTACTTGAACAATAATAAAAAAAAATAGCAAAGAAGATCCATGGCTTAGCCTACGCAGAGTGAGGATCACAAATTGGATAAACCCAGGCTGAGTTTGTTTAGATGGCACAGAGTATGAGGGGAAGAGTTCAATCTGAATGTTTTTGTACAAACAATGTTTTTATGCAGAGATGTTTTCTCCAGTTTACCCCAGGCCCCACCTTTGGGCTAAAAACAAGGATGCTTTATACGTTTTGAAAATTTTTATTTAAAAAATTTCAATTACAATTGGCCTTCACTATTATTTTATATTAGCTGTAGGTGTGCAACATAGTGGTTAGATATTTATATAATTTACAAAGTGATCCCCCCATGAGTCTAGCACCCACCTGGCACCCTACCTAGTCATGACAAAATCATTGACTATGTTCCCTGTGCTGCATTTCACATCCTGTGACTCTTCTGGAACTACCAATTCGAACTTTTTTTTTTCATAAACACTTAAAGTTTTTTTATTGTTCAATTACAGTTGTCCCCATTTCTTCCCCAATCAATTTGTACTCCTTAGTCCTTTCACTTTTATCACTCATCTCCCATTCCCACCGCCCCCCTACCTCTGGAAATGATCAGTTTGTTCTCTATCTATGAGTCTGTTTCGATTTTGTTTGTTCATTTCTTTTGCTCTTTAGATTCCACATGTAAGTGAAATCATATAGCATTTGTCTTTTTCTGACTGACTTATTTCACTTAACATAATACCCTCAGGTCCATCCAAGATGCTTCACACATTTGTATTACCTACTTGGCCTCAAGACTTGTTTCCTTAATTTTTCTATTGTGAAGATTTGCAAAATACAGAAGTGAAGAGAATGGTGTGATAAATGTCCATATCCCTGTACACCATCACCCAGACCTGAAGCCTTCTGGTGCTGGGGCCCCTAGAGGGATCGAAAAAGAGCAGCACAGCCCATCTCTTTGCAGAAGTGCCTTTCTGGTGTGGCATGGTCCCCTCTCACTCCCACCCTGACTTACTAGTTGTCTTCTGTGTCTCTGTGGAAGCATCATCTTTTTATACGCTTTTTCTCATAGTCCTTCAGTGCATGCTTATCAAGCCCCTCAAGTGTGCCAGCTCCCTTGTAGGCACTGGAGTTAGAGCAGAGAGCAAAACAAACGAGGTCTTTGTCCTTGGAAGACTTATAGCACCTGATGGAGGAGACAGGCAGGAAACAATGCATAAAGAAGGAAACAGGCCATGTGAGGGCTATGAAACACGAAAGCAAAGCTGCTTGACTGAATATCTAGTGAAGGTATAGGGAATGGGAAGGTTGTGTGGGTGGGGCACTTTAGGTATCAGGCTGGCCTCCTTGAAAGGATGACCTTTGATCTGAGACATACATGAATGGCAAGAAGGTACTACCATGTGAAGATCTATGGGGTACCATACTCCAGGCAGAAGTGATAGCCAGTGCAAAGACCCTGAGGTAGGAATGAGTTCAGGGGCTGTTTGAAGAATAGAAAGAGGTGAGCAGGATGGAGATATTTCTCAGGGGATCCTAGGGCAACTCTGCCCCCCTTAACGTGGCTTGTCTCTGCATCTTCACAGCACCATCTGTAACATCTGTTTTAGCACTTAATTCCTTAGGGCTTGTCCATCTTCCTCATGGTCCAGGGGCTGACCAAAGGCAGGCCATTGTCATTTTTATCTCCTAGCCCTTAGCTTCATGTCTGGCACATAGAAGATGCTCAATAAATATTTGAGGTATAAATGTGTCCATATAGAAGAAAGAAGATGGGAATCTGGGAACCTGGGTTTTAGACTCAAATTTGAAAGTAACAAGCAAATCCCCCAAAATTTTGGCTTCTAAAATTTTCATGTACAAGAGAAGAAGATGGTGATTTTTTAAGCTATTCAAGTTTCCTTCTTTCTAGCCGAGATCTCCAAACATACAATCATTTTCTCATTTGTTAAATATTTGCTGTGTTCTTACTGCATCCAAGGCATCATTCTAGGCACTTGGATATAGAAGTAAACAAGTCAAGTCCCTCACCTTGGGGAGCTTATATTCTAGTATGTGGGGAGATGATGAAAAAACAAATATTTTAGGATATGTATGACAAGTGGTCACTTGGTGGAGAAAAATAATCAGAATAATGGGGATAGAGTGTCAAGGAAGAGTGCATTTCTATTTTACATGGGGTGGTAAGGGAAAATGAGTCATTTTTGGTCCTCTGGGAATCAGATGTCAGGAAAGACACAGAAGCACAAGATGTGATGGTGTGGGAAGTGCCTGTGGATGTTACGGGGAGAGGGACCAGGAGCAGTCAGGCAGCACCTCACACTGCAGTGCAGGCCTGTTGCCTGTGAAAGGAGAGGGGCAGGAGATAGGACTGGGCAGAGGTTGAAGTTGAATTGCAATGACGATGCAAAAATACCTTGGCCAACCCAGTGATGAGCTCTGGAGAGAATACTGCCTGTCAAAGTTGTCCTTTGTTAGGTCAAAATGCCAGGGTTTAATATCCTTGCTTTGCTCAGGCACCAGGCGAAGGCTGGACTAGAAGTGTGACCTTGAACAAAGAGGTTCTGTGCAACTATGACACTGAAGGAGCTGGATACTGTGATCTTATAGCCCACAGCTGAGTGGTCTGTCCTTCTGTGAAGGGGCATCTCAGCAGCATAATTCATGATCTATTTAGTTTTTAAAAGAATCACCCAGGATACTGTATGAAGAATAGGTCTGAGGAAGGATAGGGAGGAAGCATGGAGACTGGTGGAGACACTTACTGTGCTATAATCTAGGAGAGAGATGCTGCTGGGTTGGTCCAGGGAGATAATGTTAGAAAGGAAGTGAAAAGAGGTTAGATTTTTTGACATATTTTGAATGTAGACCTTCCCTTCAGGTAAGCCTTTGTTGATGGATTGAAAGAGTGTATGAAAGAAAGAGAAGAGTCAAGATTGACTTCAAGATTTTGCTTTGAGCACCTGGAAGATGGGTGCTGCCGTACTGTAAGACAGGAAGAGACCCTGTTGGAGACGCGAGGTGAGACAGACAAGGAAAATCAGTATTTTGCCTTCAGAGTCCAGCTGGGCTGCTTCTAGGTACGAAGGGCTTATACGGAACACCAAATATAAACAATTACAGTTATAAAATGTATTTGATTTAAAATGTATTTAAAAATTCATGGGTCCAAATGAAGCTAGAAAGAGGTACTTCTGTATTTGTTCCTTGTCCAGTTGGTGCATGTGAAGATTACCAGCTCTTCTTGTTCTTTATTGTCCAATGTGCAACTTCTGTGTCTACCACTGAGAGAACAAGAGAGCACTGCTATTATTACTCTCAGTGCCAGGGTTCTTTGGAAACTGAATTGAAACAATATAGATTTTGTTTCTGGAGCTCCCCAGTAGCAGTCATTTAATGCAGGTGACATCAGTGCCCTGACACCACATCATTCATGGTGCGGCCCATGAATAGTAGTCCCCACAGCTCTCAGAGGTGACTACTGTGCTTTGCGGATGATGACCGCCATGCACATCTTACCCAGAACATGTGGGAACATGTGACTGATAATTTTTATGGCAAGTTTCTGATAAATTTGCTATTGGGAGTGTTATATTGGAGATGCAGAGGAGGACATCTCCCTGCCACGTTGGTAAGGCCATAAACTGCACTTTCCTGGAGTGGGATCTCTCTCGGCATTGACTGTGTGCTGCCTCCACATATCTCCACCAGGAGGCAGCAGTAGAAGAGAGACGTTCTGTTCACTCCGGGAATGCCCAGCCGTCTTTGGGCACGACTTAACACCAACCTGGGAGACCAGGACAGCACCGTACTCATGAGAGGTCAGAGGACAGTGATGGGAACAGCCTGTTGATTGTGGAGCAATGTTGAAAACCTCTGAGGATCAGACACAGCCACCCCTAGACCAGCCCAATGTGTGACAGCCTGTGCAGGGGTGGGGTGACCACCACATGGTGGTTGTGGTAGTGAGGTGGTAGGGAGTGGCGGTGCCTGGGGAGGGGTACACAGGGTAAAGAACACCTATTGCCACTCCTGCTGTCCTTGAGTCTGTGGTCCATGGGCAGCACTGAGGTTGGAGCCCCCACAGATGAGAGCCAATGCAGGGCCCCCTTTGGCTGCCCAAGGGAAGAGCTAGCAGTGGACCTTCAGTGGCCAAGAGCTCTGAACGTGTTCTGTGTCTGATGTGACTCATTCAAAATCAGAGTGTCAGCACTCTACTGGGCAGCCCAATCTCACCTGATTCTGGGACTAAAACACTGCACCTGCCGGTGGTGGGGGGCTTCCTGTCACCAGGAGGCCCTCCTGGAATTGGGGCCAACAAGAGCCCCAGGACTTTTTGTGGCACTTGGTCAAATCCAGGAGTGAGGGATTTGTGAAGGGGAAGTGGGGGATATGTGAAGGGGATGTACAGGGTCACTGAGCACCCAGACAGGAAGAAGTCAGGACCAGGTCCCATGCTGATCTGTCCAGGCTCGAGGCTCCTCTTCCAGGTAGCACAGCTGGCCCTGACCAACTCTAGCCACTAGAGAGTGTCTTAAACATTTTGAGGCAGGAAACTGCTGACCAGAACCCACGAAGGACCAGGTCCAGATGTGGGACACTGCCTGGATAACCATGGGAAGGGGTTCAAGGCACAGGGCAGGGCCTGGCTTGGGTCTAAAAGGCAGATTGGTGTCAAGTGCACATACCTGGGAATGGTCTAGGCCAGAGATACAAAGCTAGGAGTCACCAAGCTTCTGAGAATGGCTTTATGGAAGGAAAAGTTTCTGAGGCTTGTAACTTCCAAACTCCACCCCCTTATTAACACACGTGAGAACACAGTTTTCTCCCTTCCTAGGTAGGTAAAGAACTATAAACAAGAATACCTATTTGATGATTTCTACAACTTCCAAAGCTTGTGCAAACCTACAAAGAGCTCTGAGTCCTGAAAATAGAAACAGTTCATAGTATGGAAAACCACAGACCCAAATCTCCCTGGGACGCGGCATCTGTGGGGAGAAGGACATTTTCATTTCCCAGTGCCAGGCCAAGTGTAGGCTATTAACAATTCCTCTGTCCTCCGAACAGTGTTATTTGTTTTAGTCCACGGTCTGTTTTACCAGGGGAATAATTAATTAACAATTAAATCTGCTGGAAACATACCACCAAGTGGTACTCAGTAAATATTTGTTGACAACAATGAGGCTGTTACTTATTATTCCTTCAAATTAGAACCATAAGCTGGAGATTTTTAAGTGAGGCATTTGAGATCTGTATTCTCACAAATGAGAAAACTGAAGGTCAGAGAAGTGAAGTGATTTATCCAATGTTGCACAGTAAGGGAGGGACAAAGCTAGAACTTGCCCCTCAAATTCTGATTCTAAACTTATTCATTGCAAAAAATAAAACATTTATTCATTGCCACTCCTACTACATTGCCCTAGTGTTTTGGGGAAATGGCTGAATTCCACTAAGCCAAATCATATGGTAAGACATTAACCTTTCCAAAGAACAGTAAGATCTCATTAAGTCAAAATAATTGGAAGAATGGCCAGACCGAATTGGGTGAAAAATTTGAAATATTTTCAGAGATATTCAGCTTTTTCCTTTCAAGGTCATGTAGGAAATTGGAACAAATAACCACATAATGGGGCCAAGCAGAGGTCTCACTGAACCTGCTTCAAGGAACAAACAGGAATAATTTACAAATGGTGCATTAACAATTTACAGATAAGTGATGACTGCAGAAAAAAATTAGGCATTTGAGAAAATATATATTTTTTATTTGTGCTAAAAACATTTTATTAAGTTAAATGTTCCTCTTGAAAACTCACTTTATGTAGAAATTTATGTAGGGAACTTTACCAAATATGTCACTTAAACTATGAGTTATAATTACTGTGTTTGACTTAGTAGCCTTTAAATTAACCTGCTTTGGTTTCACAGTCCCCAAATTGTTTGGCATCATTTCTGCAGCTCACAGAAGCACAAGCAATGATATCTGTCTCTCACTTTTTACCCCTTAATGTTTCATCTACCCAAAGCTAACAGAATGCCGCCAGCAGCTTGAGAGCTGGAAGCATTTTCCACCTCTTCCTTTTCCTCATCACACTCCCACCAATTTTTGCCAAATGACCTTGACCTTCCTACTGCCATCTGTGAGAGGACTTTGTATTTGGCTGTCTCTCAGTAACTTTCTGTTCAAATACGAAACACTTGTTTTGTTCCTGGAGATGTTCGGAAAGACTGGGTCCCATCATCTCTGGCCTGCGTTCTTTATTTAGCTCACTCACTATCAGACATAGCACTCCTGAAGCAGTTCACAGTGCCCCTCTATTTTTCTCTCTTCAAATTAACTTCTTCTTCCCTTATTGTGTAGGAATCAACGTTGTCTACCTGGCAGGCAACACATGGAAAGTTCCAGACTGGACCAACAGAGAAGCTGTTTGGGAAAAGTTTGTATAATGTTCACAGCCAACCAATGTGCTCAGAGCTGGGAAAAAGAAGAGAACTGGGGACCTTGGGGGTCTGGTTGGAGATAGACGAAGTTTTCCTTGATGGGTGAGTTGTCACAAACATGATTCAAAGAGCCACATATCTTAGGAGTAAACTGACCAGAACAAAAAAAGAGGGCTCCAGATAATTCTGCCACTAAGTGTTGCAGTTCATTCTGAGGAAGTAACTTAGGTTCAAAGCAAAACAGAGCTGCTCAGGCATCCCCTGCTGGTGACTTGCTGCCCCCCTCTGGAAAAGTTGGGAACTGAAGCTTTTGATCCCATTCTGTTTAGATTTGTTTTATTATGGGTCTGCATTGGCAAGATTCCCTTACCAGAAGGTGCTTTGCTGCAATGTAAAGAAGTGTCAGGCCGTAAATTGCAAATGGCTTATTCAGTGAGTTTACACTGACTCGGAGTAATGCAAGGATCTGTATTTCATGGGCAGAGGGTAAAGTCCGTTTTTTTATTCATCTGTTTCACTTCCACTCTTCTACCTAAACCCAAGCTGAAGCAACCTTGGACTAGTAAGGTGTCTTTCCTGACTTGGCACCCTGCCTTACTTAGTAATCTTATCTTTAAAGCAGAGAGTTTGGACGCTTGATCTCTAAGGTTCCTCTGGCTCTCATTCCATAAAAATATATTTACCCGTGAGATACGTCTATTTAACAAAAAGAAAGTCTTAGGTATTAAACAACTCTTCCCTTTTAATGAATAAGATTTCTGGAAGTAAAATGAATTCACTTGGTGGATAGGCTGAATTTGTAAAAAAAAAATTTTTTTAAATTGTTTATGCTATTACAATTGTACCAAGTTTCCCTCCTTGCCCTCCTCCCCACAGCCACCCACTTCCCACAGTCAATTCCTACACTGTTGTTCATGCCCATGGGTCATGCGTACATGTTCTTTGTCTAATCCCTTAGTTTTCTTTCAATTAGTCCCAATCTCCCCTCTCCCCTTTTGCAGCTATCAGTCTGTTCCTTGTTTCTGTGCTTCTGATCCTCTTTTATTAGCTAATTTTTTCTTTTTTTGAATATATTTTATTGATTATGCTATTACAGTTGTCTTGTTTTGTCCTCTCTTTTATTCTCCTCTGTGCTGCACACCCCCTCCCACCCACATTCTCCCCACCCCTCACCTTAGTTCATGTCCTTGGGTCATACATATAAGTTTTTGGCTTCTTCATTTCCTATACTATTCTTAACCTCCTGTCTATTTTGTACCTACCATTAATGATACTTATTCCCTGTACTTATTCTTCCCCCATTCCCCACTCCCTGCTGATAACCCTCCATGTGATCTCCATTTCTGTGATTCTGTTCCTGTTCTACTTGTTTGCTTAGTTTTTTTTTTAGGTTCAGGGTTTTTTTTTTTTAAGATTTTATTTATTTATTTTTAGATACAGGAGAAGAAGTAGAGAGAGACAGACATGTGCCCTGACTGGGAATTGAACCAGTGACCTTTTGGTTCACAGGCTTGTATTCAATCCACTGAGCTACACCAGCCAGGGCCAGGTTCAGTTTTTAATAATTGTGAGTTTGTTGTTATTTTACTGTTCATATTTTTTATCTTTTTCTTAGGTAAGTCCCTTTAACATTTCATATAATAAGAGCTCGGTGATGATGAACTCCTTGAACTTGACCTTATCTGAGAGGCACTTTATCTGCCCTTCCACTCTAAATGAAAGCTGTGTTGGATAGAGTCATCTTAGATTTAGGTCCTTGCCTTTCATGACTTGGAATTCTTCCTTTCATCCCCTTCCTGCCTGTAAGGTTTCTTTGGAGAACTCAGCTGATAGTCTTATGGGAACTCCTTTGTAGGTAACTATCTCCTTTACTCTGGCTGCTTAAGATTCTCTCCTTATCTCTAATCTTGAGTAATGCAATTATGATGTGCCTTGGTGTGTGCTTCCTTGGGTCCAGCTTTGCTGGGACTCTCGGAGCTTCCTGGACGTCCTAGAAGTCTATTTCCTTTGCCAGACTGGGGAAGTTCTCCTTCATTATGTTTTCAAATAAGTTTTCAATTTCTTGCTGTTCCTCTTCTCTTTCTGGCACTCCTATGATTTGGATGTTGGAACAGTTAGAGTTGTCCTGGAGGTTGCTAAGCCTCTCTTCATTTTTTTTTTGAATTCTTGTTTCTTCATTCTGTTCTGGTTGAATGTTTATTTCTTCCTTCTGCTCCAAACCGTTGATTTGAGTCCAGGTTTCTTTCTCGTCATTGTTGGTTCCCTGTACATTTTTCTTTATTTCACTTTCATAGCCTTCATTTTTTCCTCAATTTTGTTACCAAAATAGAGGAAAAACTTACTCAACCAATTCTGGAGCATGCTAATTACCAGTGTTTTGATCTCTGCATCTGATAGGTTGGCTATCTCTTCGTTGCTTAGTTGTATTTTTTCTGGAGCTTTGATCTGTTCTTTCATTTGGGCCTTTTTTTTTCTCTGCACACCTGTTACATACATAGTAAGGGGTGGAACCTTAGATATTCATCAGGGTGGGGTAACCCAAGTCACTGTGTTGTGATGCTGTCAGTGGGGAAGGGGTCCAAGAGGGAACAATCCCACTTGCTCAGCTCCCTGCCAGCTTTCAGTCACTTCAGCTCCCTACAAGCAAACTGGGCCCTTCTGGTGCTGATTCCCGGGTGGGTGGTTTTGTGTACATTCTAGGACCCCATAGGTCTCTCCAATGAACTCTCCTATGAGGCTGGGAATTTTTCCTGCTGCCACAACCCCCACAGATTTTTACAGCCAGAGGTTTTGATTTCCTCACCCTGATACTCTGGATGGCATGGTCTGCCTGATCCCCAGTTGTTTCTCTTGGTTTATCTGCATGCAAATGTGGGACCACCAGCTACTGCCTTGCCATGCATCCTCCTCTCCCTGGCTGCCCATCTCTGCCCCTCCTACCAGCCTGGATGAATGTTTCTTCTTTAACTCCATGGTTGTCAGACTTCCATACAGTTTGATTTTCTGTCACTTCTGGTGGTTTTTTTCTTTTTAAATTTGTTGTTGTCCTTCTTTTGGTTGTGCAAGGAGGCAAAGTGTATCTACCTACCCCTGCATCTTGACTGAAAGTGGCCCACCATGTCTTGTACGGTGTTGTACCAGTACTGATATAACAAAGTGAAGCAACATAGAAAACAAAATGCACATAAGAAAAAACACCCCCAACAAAAACAGCAAAATCAGTGATAAAAGAGCAAGAATAATAAAAGGGGAACGATAAATAGAATATTAAAAGAAAAAAAAGAATATGATCAGACCACAGGAAAGATAAATGATTGTGAGAGGATAAAGAGAGGAGAAACAATAAGAGTAAGGAAAAGAAACAAGTAATCAACACAAAAAAAACCCCAAAGACAGGGAAAAATGAAAATTTGAAAAAATAAGAAAAGGAAGGAAGAAGGCAAAATGGAGTAACAAAAGAGTAAGTAAGTTACAAGATTTGCAAGTACAAAGTGGAGAAAAATAAGAATAAAATGGAAGAAAAATTGATATAGAGATATGCAAAAAAATAATGAAAAAGAGTGAAGTGGAATTCGTCTCAGCATAACATAGTACTTGCCTGCTGGGTTCTTCCTCTGGGTACAACTCTGATGTTGTGTAGAGTTGGTGCAACTCAATGTCAAATGCTGCCCAGTCTAGCTCTAGGCAGCCTATTTAAAGCTATAATGATCCACAGTTTGTGGTTATTGCCTTCAGGCTTGGCTGCATCTGGGATGGGCCTTGCTGCTCTGTAAGTCTGGCTTTTTATCAGCACTGGGCCCAGGGATTGGTCAACTAACAACTGAAGGCACTGCTGGAACCACCCCCACCTGCTTCTGCGTTCAGTCCTGCCATTAGTCTTGGTCTAGCCACTGAGCCATTTGTTTCTGAGAAGGCTTCTGGCAGAATCTGAAGGATGGGACCACTGGATCTCCTGTGGGTGGTGCCATTCAGACTTCACAGAAGGTGGTGAGTGTGTTCACAGTCTGAGTTTGTCCCCGATTATTTCCATGAACTTGGCAGGACAAAGCCCCTAGTAGGATAGTGGATGGGGCCTTCAGATCCCAGAGTTTGGGTCTGCTGGAAACCAAATGGTGTTCCTGTCTGGTGAGGGAGAAGTGCCAGCCGGGTTCCAGGGAAAGTGTATGGAATGGCTATGCCCTAAAGCCAGTTTCTAACATCCCCGAGTCCTCCTGTGTTGCTGTTTCCTCAGCAAGGGATAAGATGCAGGTTGGGGGAAAGTAAGAGAGAAATTAAAAATTAAAAATTAAAAATAAATGTAAAAAAAAGGATGCTGGTGGGGCAGGCAGGATTCCAGTGGGTGTAGCAGGACCTCCGGTCAAGATGGCAGCACAGGCAGACATAGCTTGCCTCTTCCCACAACCACAAGAAAATTATAGCAGGTGTGGCAAGTAAGATTCTGGAGGATGGCACTAGGAGCCTTCTCAACGCTGGAGCAAGTGGTTTCTCACAGGGTGGAGGAATTGTTTTCCTCAGGGAGGAGGTTGCTCTTCTCAAGAAAAATGGCTCCTGGCACAGGGAACCCAGCAGCCATTCCCTCACACCTCTGCCCCAGGCTCGCCACTCCAGACTGTCCTCATGTGACTCCAGGCTGTGCTGCCCTCCCTTTGCCTGGGCCCAAGGCAAGTGGCTCAGAATGCAAAAACCTGTGAGTTCACCCTTTAGAACAAAAGAAAGGAAAAAAAGAAAAAGTGGCTGTCTTCAGCAGGTTCCATCTTTCTCTAGAGGGTAAAACAAAACAAAACAAACAAACAAAAAGCATGGCTTTTCACCATGGACGCTGTCTAGGTGGGTGACCCAACACTGGTGCTCTGTGCTTGGGAGCCCAGTCTGAGGTCCAGGCTTCACTCCCCACTGGGGAAAGCTCCCACAGCTGTGCAGCTTGGCCCGCATCCATGGAAGTGCTGCTGGGCCCTTTCACATCCCTGCCCTTTCTACTGGTGGTTTCTACCCCTCCTTGGTTAAGTATCTCCTCTTCAGGTAGTTGTCAGTTGTTTATTTCGGGTGGATGTCCCCCTCCTTATTTTCAGCTTGGTTCTGGGAGGTGGTGCGAGATAAAGTCTCCTATTCCACTGCCATCTTACCACTAATCTATGCTGAATTTCATTTTCACAATATAAAATATGCCACTAGGAGGCAGTGTCTACATACAGTTTTTCAAGCACACTTTCAGTGTAAATCCTTTAGAAGAGAATAAGTCATCTGTAATTGTGTTGACATAAAAAAAATTTTAAGTAAAAAAGGTAAGAATGACTTAATTTTACAATGTTTTGTGTGGCAATAAAGTTCTGAAAAGCATATCAAAGGTGCAAGCATCTTATACAGTAATACAACAGTAAATCAAATAAAAGTGTCTATCATCTAAGAAAGGAAGCATTCATACTGAATCTGATTTGAGGGTTAAAAATGATAAATAGCAATTTTGTAAAAAAAGTGTCATTTCTTTCTAATTTCACCTCAGCCATATGCAGCCTCTGAGAGCTGTGCTGCTCTGGCCCCAGTCCTGTGCACTGGGGGATGAAGGATAGATTGCTAATTATCTTTGTAAGAAACTTCCAGAAATTTCTTTTCCTTTTAAATACTGCCTTCTCCTTTAAAACTCTAGCATACTTGTGAAGAAGGAAGATAGTATTATTTTTTAATTGGTGGATAAACTGAGGTATAGAGATTCCATATAGGACTTAGCAAATTATAGAATGAAAATTAAAATCTGATACAACCAAGATAGTCTCATTGCTCTTATGTTTTTAGAAGAAGAAATTATAATTTCAAAAAAGCTAACTAATCTGAGGATGTTTAGAAAGCAACATGAACTCTTTCCTAATACATGAAGAATAGCTATGTTCACTCTAATGGTCTTGTATCTTCAGGCTTGACCTCTCATGAGAGAGTGGATATTATCAGGTAAAAATATATTTCCCAATCTAGTGAACCTGGATAGAGTTGGGAGAATTTCTGTTTCTTTAAGCTACCAAAGTAACACATGGCTGTTGCTCCTCAGACTGACTTACTGGAGGCATTTAGGTGGATTCAGTTTTGAGTAGAATGGAGAGGGTCTGAACTCCAGTCCCTTCTCACCCCCTCCCTATTGGTTGGTAAGTTTCTCAGTGGTAGAAATGGACCAGTGAATGGAGAACAGCTCTGGCGCTCTGAGAGCAGGACTCTGGGCTTTGGATACTTATTGACAGGTCCCATATTGCTGATCTTCTAAGAATAAACTTCAAGAAGTGGGAAAGCCCCCATAGCTGAAGTGTCCCATAGCAGTGTTTTTCAAACTGTGAGCCAAAATTCATAAATAGGTCATAAAATCAATTTGAAGGATCCCAACCAGCATGTTTTATTACTAAAGTAAGATGGAATACAAAATATCAAAATAGATTACACATTTTATTTTAATGGTTGCATAGTATGTGCTTGGCTGGGTCATTCTGTAAATTGCATTTCTTGCTAAGGGTCACATTCATAGGAGCTTGGGAAGTCACTTCCCTATCTCACCTTATCTGTCCCCATCTGGTTTCTGAGCCATTTGACAGTTCGAGTCTAATCCTCCTTACTAGCCTGCAAACTTCTTGAAATGGGATTAACGTCCCAATTACTTTTCCTTGGCCACAGAAATTTCCTTAATACCTTATTCATGGTGGGTGCTTAGCAAACCTGCTTAAGATCTGCTTTGTATTTGTTTTGCTTCTGAGGAAACTTTTAAAACACACTTTGAAAACTTTCAGGTCTTGTTTGTAATTCTATTTTGTTCCGTTCATACAGATTTTATGTGTGGGCTGGTGTTAATACGATCATTGTTATTTTGACCATCTTTCCCTCATTTCTAAGGACTGTGGCCCAAGCATAAAGAATTCACAAAATTGGGTTCCACTGAGGTTACTATGCAGATTTGAATTTCTGTTTTTCAAAGAGCTCTTTCAGTTGCTGCTCACTTGTGGCTTCCTTCTGCTGCATCAACTCCCTTGTTCCTTTGGTCACTCCCCAGGCATCGGGCTTTGACATCGAAGGGTTGTACGGCCTGCCTGATGCTATCCGAAGATTCTCCCAGTATTCCTTCCTCGCCCTGGGTGAGCAAGACACACATTAGACTCCTCCCTGAGTGTCCCTCCTGTGTCGCTGAACTGGAGTACCTCCATGGTGCCATCTTTGCACTCTTGAGACTGTCCATTAAAAAACATTTGTTATTCTGTACTAAATCTTTCCCCCTCAGAATCTGTAGGTTTAAATTTTCTTTCAACTTCTTATTTTTAACGTATGCATAGGGATCAAAAGTTAAGAATTAGAATAGGGACATTTTCTATCTGATGGCCCCTACCTCCCCCCCATCCTCACTCTCTGGCACTCTCTGCATGAAACAGCCGAGCCCACATTTACTATTCTCCCTCAAACCATCCCACTTCTGGACCTCTCACTCTGTGGATCCTGCCTCCTTTTCCTCCCTTTCTCTGCTGTCTCCTCTAGTCCAGGCCCCATCGCACCTGATATTCTAGCAAAGGCTTCCTCACTGGCTCCCCTGTCTCAAGGCTGTTAAACCTCGCTAACTTGCAAATCTTGTCCTGGACCACTTGTGACCCTCCAGGGTCCTCACTGCTTTGGCAATGAGTTCCCACTCAGCTGGTGAGCACAAATAAAAGGTTGCCTCCTCTTCTTATTGGCTTGTGTCTTCTATCAAATTCTGTCTCTGATATTCTTAAGCTTCTAATTTCTCAGTATACCATTCCCCACTGCAATGTAAACTTTGAGGGCAAAGACCTTTTCTATCTTATTCACCACTCTCTTCCCAGCTCCAAAAATTGTACTTGGCACAGAACAGGCACTTAATTAATATTGTTATCCTTAAGTGATACTTAAATCTTAAACAATCAATTGCTTCAGTGTTAGTGTCCATCATATGGGTGGTGCTTTCTTAGAGCATGAAATCATATTTCACTGCAACTTATGTTATTTACATTGTATATTCCTAAAGCCTTCTCTAGAAATCGCTCCACAAGGTTGTTTTACAAACATCTCTGTGAGAGAATTTAAGGAGGATAATGGACTCCTTCCCACCACACAGCAAGTTAGCTGCAATCTTTGTAATGACCTCCCTTGGGCATATTCATAACCTGCATGAGTTTGGTTTGGCAAATAGAGTTGAAAGGTGCCTACCTGGCTCTAATCCACGGTTTGGTGTGCATGTCCAATCCACTTCCCCAGCTGCCATGCTTTTCTGAGGCCGGTGGCAAAAAGCCCCTTTCTGGGGCCAGCTCCTCTGCAATCGCCCTGATGTGGTAGGGCTCGAATCCACAGCACCCACCTATGTACCTGACCCCCAGGTTGTAGGCCTCTCTGGCGTATTTGTGAATATCCCACCTGGTCACAACTCTGGGCTCTAGTCCTGCAATAAATGGCATTATGCTCAAGTTCTTTTTAAAGAAAATATTAAAAATGGACAGCTATAATTAAGCATATATCTTGAATTAGTGAGTTAAATAATTTGTCAATATTTAATTCTTAACTTTTCAAAGCTGTCAGCTCTTTTGTGTCTATATATCCAGTTTCAACTGTTGTGATAGCCGGCCTTTAAGATGAACCCTGCCCTCTGACATTCTCATCCTTGTGCAGCCCTCTCCTGTGTTACATCAGGTTGGTCTGCAAGACCAATGGAATATGGCAGAAGGGATGGTCCCTAAGGGAAACAGGGTAAGGTATGAAGACCTTGTAATGGCATAGGGGGCTGGCCATGCTCCGGCCCCACCCCTATCTCTGGGCTTGATTTTCAAGGTAGACTTGCCCCCATTTCCAAAACATGCTAAAGGCCTTTCCTCTCTGCCTAGACTGCAGGCATGGCCTCACTTCATCTGCTCGGTCTCTTCATTCAAATTTGCCATACACTAGCCCAGTGATGGTATCTTCTCTCCACCCTCAAACCCTGGAGTATCTGAGCAACGTTAAAAATAAAAGAAAAAGATCCTGGAAGTAACTGGTTCTAACCGTCTTATTTTTCTGATGAGAAAATTAAGACCCGGAGGAGCTAGGGGATTTTGCAAGGGTTACACAACTCAGCAACAGGGCTGGGACCAGAACAAAAATCTTTGCTGATCCCTCCCATGAGGGCATTCCTTTCACCAACCGACACGCATGGCTAACTGGTTGTCTAGCTAGGTGTTGATTCAAGTTTGATTTTACACTTAAGTTCAGAGGTCTTTTTTGCTTGCTGGTCCCTTCTTTTCCTTCTATGACTGTCTAATATCAAGAGATTTGTGGCTGCAGGGAGAAAATCTGGGCCTAAAGAGATAGGAAGACATCTGTTTACTGTGATAAACCTCTCTGGCGATAGATCTATTGGGAATTTGTCAAACATAAAGGCATTGAGACAGTATATACAATAGAATGTCTGTCTTACCAAAGGGGAATTCTGGCAGATCAATAAATCCCTGTTTGTTGCAGTCGGGAGTGTGGTAGGCCAAAGGCTGACTCATCAGGTGGGCTTTCAGCCCAGCAGCCTGCAGCCCTTCCTTCATGAGCTTCACTGTCTGCAGACTGATTGTGGGGTCAAAATGGCAGTTCACACCAATGATGGAAGCTCCTGCAAGTGAGAAGAACATTTCAGCCCTAGGGATTTACGAGAATACTAGGAGGCCCAACTCTCCTCTCTTAATCAGCGAGCTTTTATTTGGAACAGTGAATTTGGAAGTATAGCACTTGATCCTTACTGAAATCTATCTTACCTTTGGGCAAGAATGATTGCTAACAGGCAGCAAGTACTCTCTGTGACGAGTACTTTGAAGAGCCTGGTATAATTGAAGTGTCATTTATGCACACTTGGCTGTCCATCTTTTTTCAAAGAAGTCATTATTAGAGGTTTTTAAACTTCAAATTTTAGTAGTCAATTTTTCAATCTTTGACATTATATTGCAAGTACAATAATTATTTAGCACTTCCAGCTGCTAGATTGCACCCGTGGTTGCCATGCCACTCATTTGAAGAATAAATCAATGTTCCCTTTCATCAGGCCAATTTAATAATGTCACTAAGTCCAGATTCCAGGAGCAGCATTGCTGACACCACAAGCTGTGGCACCCAGTGTTCAGTGACAGGCGTCTCAGTGGTCCTCACTGGGCTGGGTCTGCAGTTTGCTCCTCATTCTTCTTCTAATCAGGCCTCCCTCCTGGTTATTCCTCTGAATTAGTTTTCTCTGGGGCACCCGTGACCTCAGTCTTGCCAAATCTAGTAACTGCTTCCTGTTCTCATTTTCTCTACCTCTCAGCAGCGTTTGGTCTGTTGACCCCTTCCCTCCCTCATTAACACTCCCTTTCTCTTAGCCTCTGAGAACTCTCATACTCCCTGAGTGTTGCTACTGCCTCTCTGGATACGTTTTGCGGGCGTTACAGGCCCACCCTTCCTGAAGCCTGAACTTTTCAGTCCTGCAGCGTCCCAGGATCCCACTGAGCCATCTTCTGCTCCTCGCCTCCACCCTCTTTTCAACGCCATCCATACCCAGGACGCTCCTAAATGTCTCTCTCTCACCTGACCTTACCACTAGGTTCCAGTCTTGTCTATTCAACCACTTGGATCTTGATTACCTTTTTTTATTTTTCTTTTTTCCTTTGCATGTTCTCTGCCAGAGTTTTTCTTTCCTTGCTTGGCTTCATTACACTAATGAGTTAATCCTATGTTGGCTATTTATTGAATGTCCATTAGGTATAAGAGACCTTGTGTGGGGGTGTCCAACCTGTGGCCCATGGGCCATGTGCAGCCCAGGATGCCTGTGAGTGTGGCCCAACAAAAAATCATAAATTTAATGAACGTTATAAGATTGTTGTGTGATTCCGTGTCACAATGTATTTAATGTGTGGCCCAAGACAACTCTTCATCCAGTGTGGCCCAGAGATGCCAAAAGTTTGGATACCCCTGCTGGGGTTCTGGAGAAATATACAGTCCCTGACACCAAGGATTCCATAATTTAGCACAGAGCTTTTTAAGGTTTGTTCCATGAAAGTAACGTTCTGTGATTGGTTAAGTTAGACAGTAGCTGTTTACCACATCTCCTTCCTGGACACTGCCAATGTATCTGAATGCTTCAAAGGCTCTAAGAAGTTCTGCAGTAAAGAGACCTGCTTAACTTGGTTTAACACAGCGTCTTCTAAATGTATTTGACAACAGAACCCTCTTAACGTTGTCACAAATTCAAAATGCTGACTGAGGATATTCCAAATGAGGGCTATAAACAGAAAGTGTTCTGGTTCCTAAGAGAAAGGAGTGATCTTGGGGCAGGGGTCATTATGTAAGGGTCTGTGCAGGTAGAGTTTGAACTAATATTGGAAGACAGACTTATTGGATGGATATTAGATAGATTTATTAGACAGATATTTATTATGAACCTACTGTGTGCTAGGCCCAGGGTTCTCCATGCTGAGACAAAGTCTCTGCCCTCTTTGACTTTGAAATCTAGTGAGAGAGTCAGGCATCAAAGAGATAATGAATGAGATAAGCGGGAACTGCTACAAAGGATATGAATGCAGTGCACTGATTCCAGACACTGTGCCTCTACCTACTCCTAACAGAATTGCAAAGGAGGAGGAGCTGTTGGCCAGGAATCCTCGCCAATGACCAACGGTGATGATGAAGGCCTCCTCTGATCTTCTGAAAACAAGTGAACTTGCTTCTCCTCCCTTCTTCCGATTATCAATCAAAAATTAGAACTATCCAACTTCATTTCTAAATCTAAGTAACTGATATTGTCAATGACCAGTATGAAGTGACTTCTATGAACTGTCAGGAGTTGGATAAAAATCAGGAATCAAACAAATAGCCAACTAAAACCTCTCTATCCCACAAAGCCAGCTGGACTCTTTCACTGACACAAAGCTATTCCTTGGGTTTAAAATGAGGCAGCATTGAAAACAATCCGTGTTTTCCCTGATTGAAATGAAACCCAGTATTAGCGATGAAAATTACATTAAAAGATAAATTCAGTGATCAGTATTTCATAAAAAAGGATTTTTAACTTTATCAAATCAGTTACAAAAAGCAAAGCATACCAATAATTTATGAGAATGGAAAAACTCTGGCAAAGAGGGCACTGACTTAAAAGTTATTAATGTTTAAAGACCTCAACTTGAGATAAGTTTAAAATAAAACACAATTTTTCCAAATGCTCCTTCTGAGTTACCAAAATTCCTCCCATCTCTACTTGTTACACCTTCAGCATAGGTCTAATTGCTCCTTTCAAAAGGCTGGTATGTGAGTGTATTGATTTTTTCTTTTTAAACATTTTCCTTTATAGAACTCCATAATATCAATATTCCTAAAAAAGTAAAAGTAAATGAATGGTTTTTCTGTTAATAAAAATAGTATCTACGGCTTCAGAGATGGAACTGCATCTGTGCGTTATTTTAAAGACCCACTAATCGCAAACCGACCGAAGTTCACTGTCACCTGCTTTCACCAGGCGCACCGCACACTGGCCAGGGCTTACGCCGTGCAGATCTCCCTCAGGGCCGATGCACATGGTCGCTGCCACTGGCTTTCCAGATGTTTTCAAGGTTTCGACTGCCCACACTGCCTCCTCAACATGTTCAAAATACTGAAAAATAAGGTAAGGTTAAGGGACTTTCAATCTTGTTTGTCTAGAACAGTCTGAAAACTTATTCTATTGCTTAATTATCACTACATGTGTGATTTTCAAACTCTGAAATATTTTGAATATTGAGAATTTGAAATTGAAAAGCATTAGCGTTTTTAAATGGATTAGAATGGTGATTTCTTACTGTGAATTGCAGTTAAAAGGATCGAAGAACACTTTCTTAGATTAACTGAATCAAAGTTAGTAGAAGCCCAAAATTGGAAAAAGATTTCAAAGCTAAATATTACTATTACTAGTCATGATTGGCACCTAATCTCACATGGTGGTCAGGAAAGCAAAAGGCAGAGAAAACATGCTAAGTGTATTTCTCTCCTCTTTGATGGCGTTGTTTACCTCTGCAATCAGGAAGTCCACGTTCTTCTTCAGAAAGACCTCTAACTGCTGTTGAAATACTTTTTTAACTTCAGTCTCACTCTTGCAGCTGAGGTATGAAGGTGTCTGACTCACGCCTCCTGCCACCAAGGCATCTCCCTCGTCAGCCACTTGCCGGGCAATGTCACAAGCAGCTTCGTTGACTTTGTTCCCCTAAAGTCGTGAGTACATAATACGTCGACATTTCCATTTGACATTGAAACAAAATTATTATTCAAATGTCCACATCTCAGTTGTGATTTGACTCCAGAAAATGACAGTGATGGAATAGTTCAGTGCTTTCCCAAGATGAGCGATTTGCAGAGCGAGATACCAATAATAGTGATGAAAAAAGAAATCTAATGATGGTATCTAGGATACTGCATTATACCAAAGACCTGTAAGAGGGTAAAAGTCTTTGCATAAGAAGATCTGGTATCTTTCAGTGCCTCAGCTGCACTTAGAAAAATTGTGGTGATAATGATGATAATTTGTCTTTATGACAAATAAAAATAAAGTTCAATTAAAATGACAACAAAATTTATGACTTGTTGTCTTTCTGTATTTTTCTCAATGGACAGATAAATGTATCACAGGTAAGGTCTTTTCTAATTATTTAGACATTAACAATGGACGTGTCCTCAATCCCTCTGCTATAGGCCACACAGAGTCATGGGAGTTTTAAAACTACCTTTTCATTGTAGAGATGAAGAAACTGCCACCTTGTTGGGGTAGGTAAACGGCCTGCCCCACAGCATCACACAGACGATTGTAGCTGAGTCAGGAAGATTCCGGGTTCACTGACTCCTTGTGCCTGTGACCTTGTATATTGTGCCATATTAAAAACTGTGAGGGTGTAAGAATTTGTAAGGATACCCACTCAGCAACTTAGGAGACTGGGAGAATCATTAATCATTAAATGGCTCTTCTTCCATCTGCTTCATTAAATACCTTTCTGTCAACTTGGGGAAACTCCAGATAAAAATCTAGGTACTATTTGTATATATTTCATTGCTGTATTATTTAAAATAAGACAACACTGTGAAGAGGCTCAACATTTTCTCTGTAAGAACTTTGGTGATGACATGTGTATCTACTATACCCTTCTAAGAGTGCCATGTGTAGTGTTACTCACGGATATTTTCTCTGCAACATAGTTCCCCCTGTTCTCCAGCTTGTCTTCACTTGCATAAAAGGTGAAGGTCTGCATGACATTCGATCCAGCTCTGAGGAACTCCCGGTGAAGCTGGCGAACTGGGAGATTGAATAAGAAAGGCATTAATTGTTATCAGTTAATTAACCCATGTTTCCAAAAAGCTCTAAGATAAGTAAATATGACAATATCTGCTTAAATTGCTGGTTGTTTGGCATTCATGTATCCTGAGGGCTAATGAGAGGTGGAGCTGGGGTCTCTTGCCAAAGGAGAGATTTCTACCACGGAGTGGATAGAAGAGGAAGGTCCAGAGAGGAGGAATCGTTTCTGCATCTTTGCCAGGTAGAGGAGGTAGGGAAGGGCATTCCCTACAGAGTGAACAGCCTGAGCAAAAACAGGCGTTGCTCTGGGGGGAGGGCTGTTAGTCTGAGCACCTGGAGTTGAGGATGTGTTGGGGAGGTGATGGAAGATGGAAAGGCGGCCTGGCAGACAGAGTGCGAACAGCGTAGCATACCATGCCAAGGAGTGTAGGCTCCAGACCGTAAGTGTGGGGGCAAAACCAACAGTTCGTAAGCAATTGAGTGATGTGATTAGCCCGGTGTTTCTGAAAAAATGAGTAGGATATGAATTGGAGCAAGATTCCCAAACATGTTCATGAATGAATTCCAAAATAGCAAAGCTTTCCCAGGTTAGAGAAAATATAATAGGAATTTTCTCCATACAACCAAATGTATTAAATTTAAAGAATTATTTATCCTCTGCTCTAAAGTAGTTGTCCTAACCCCTGGTTGCCCACTAGATACCCTGCAAGCTTTTAAAATATTGCGGATGCTAGAATAATCCCATAGATATTCCAATTTAATTGGTTTGGTGCAGGGCACAGCCTTTTTTTTTTAAGGTCCCCCACTGATTCTTATTTTCAGCCTTGGTGAGAACCACCATTCTAAGAGATTGGAAACATGCTCATGTCATTTTGTAAAATGACAGTAACACTTAGCTGATGTTTGTTTTGTCAGGGGAATTAACCGGGCAAAGTAAGAAATCAGCAACCCGGTTTCAGCCCCTGACTTTTATTTTCAAATTGCAGAGACCTGTGAAATCCAAAGGTCTGGAAGCAACTACAGTAGAGGCCAGGAAGTTTTTAGGACATGGAGTTCTTAAGCCCTCAGGGCTAAGGCTGGATGAGTCTGGCATTTTTGTGTCCCAGGTGCTGAGTAGACCATAGAGAACATGGGGAGCTCAGTTTTTGTTCTTAAATGAACAAGTGAATGAGGCAAAAAACCTTTTAAATTTTAGAAAATGGGTTTCTAAGCTAGAAGCCAAATCTTCATTTTTTAAATCATGGAAACATTCGTTCTCAGTGGGAATTTAAAAGGATGTCCAAGTTACAGGGCTTCCAACTTGTTTTAATTAGCAACAGAACCAATGAAAAACACCTCTATGGGGTCCCCCGAACTACAGGTCGGATGAGCTGCTGCGGCTGGAGCAGCGGGCCAGGGCCTGCGGGCCAGGGAGTGACACGGGT
Source organism: Sturnira hondurensis (assembly GCF_014824575.4). Taxonomy (NCBI): domain Eukaryota; kingdom Metazoa; phylum Chordata; class Mammalia; order Chiroptera; family Phyllostomidae; genus Sturnira; species Sturnira hondurensis. The sequence continues at coordinate 6,285,110 of NW_028093985.1, read as the reverse complement.
TATAAACAGGAAGTCCACCCGGTTGTCCTTGCGTATATTTCCAGAGGCTCTGTGAAAAAATTTTAAAATGGTACGCACATTGTTTGTGTGTATGTGCATTCCTTGTTCTTAAGTGATTTATTCCACCATGCTTAAAACTGCAGTGCTTCTCCAAACGTGACCTAACTTAGACTCGCCTGGGGTCAAGTGTTATGAATGCAAATGTCCCAGACCCTCCAGCCCCAGCAAACCCAGACTCCTTGCCGAATTCAGTACTGATTCCACGGGGTGCAAGAACCACAGCTTTTGGCATCAACTTCAGCAGGAGAATTAATCTGGTAATTTCTGAGTATTCTTTCAATTTCTATTTTCCGTTTTCTCTCATCTTAAGACTCCTGAGTCTTCATCCTCTAACCAGTAATAGGGTATGACTGGTGTCAATGACAAGGACAAAACCTACACTAATTAATCACATTTGTGATATGGCTTTAAACTCCTTATTATATTAGTCTTATTTTAGCATCATAGAAGCTAAATGTTACCCAGGCTCTTGACTAAGATGTTGAGTTGGTTTCCTTAAAAATTCTTGCATTCTTACTGTTTTTAAAGGTAACACTGTGCGGGGGAAAGGTAATAGGCACAAAAGGTCAGTGAACCTGGAATCTTTCTGACTCTGCTAGAACCAACTGTGTGATGTTGGGCAAGCTGTTTATTTACCTACCCCAACAAGGTGGCAGTTTCTTCACCTCTCCAATGACAAGGGAGTTTCAAAATCCCATGAGTCTGTGTGACCTACAGCACTAGGGTTTCTTAAGGGCAACCAGCCATTTTAAATTTCTAAATAATTAGGAAAAAACCTTACTTGTGATACGTTTATCTGTTAATTGAGAAAATACAGAAAGACATGAATTCTGTGGTCATTTGTTGGGAACTGCCCTGCCTGGTTTCAGGAGCTGTAACTGCCCCCCATGGATAAGGCTGAGTGAGCGACCTCTGGACCCACTAAGGAGACAAAGCTTATCTCTGGCAGCAGCGCTGCTTCTGCTTCATCCATCTCTGCCCCCAACGCTTGGTCAGTTAGTCAGAGACGGGTAAGACCCCTCAAAAAGGGGGCAACCTAAGCCAGACATGATCACTTCCTTGAGGGAGGCCCTCAAGGAAGGACTTGGGGGGCTGCAGCAAAGAAGGGGTGATGGACCCTCCTGCCTTCCCCCCAACCACTTTGATGAACCCTGAGTCCTCAGTCTGCCTGCAAGAAGTCTCCGAGAATTCCTTGGCTGTCTGCCTCCTCTGCCTGACTTATGCCTGAAACAACAACAGAGGGCGGTGCAGCCCTGTGCTGGCAAGGGTGGGCTCCCCAGGTGATCAGGCCTGAGAAAGGATATGTAAAGTCCTGTGAAGCCTGCTTTGCTAAGAATGCTCTTAGTTAAATGATAAAGGCCCAGGCAGAAAATGAGTTTGTTTTCCCAAAGTTTTGTAGCCTTTTAGCTGATAGACCCTGACTTAGAAGAAGCCCTAATAGTTCTTTGTATGCTATCTACTGTTTACTGCCTGACAATGATTAATAAGCTATACCTAAACTCCTGTGCAAAAAAAAAACAAAACCCAATAAAAGCCTGTCTAGGCAAGGGTTGGGGTGCACTCCCCTTGAGAGAGTTGCCAGGCCGCTCTGAGGCCCTCCCCCCTTGAGGGAGTAGCCGTGCCGTCCCTCTTCCTCCACAGGACTTGGTAGTCCGTGTGAATTTGTCTCATGTCTCATCCATGACGCCGCGGGTACGGAGAGCCAGTGCATACGTCAGTCATTTAGTTGAATTTTGTTCTTGTTATATTAATCATAATGGCAAATCACCGTCATCATCACCACTATTTGCTAGGTAGTCTTCTAGGTGCCTCACAATGGCAGATGTGTTTAGCATTTTGGGGAAATGAAAGATGTCTAAAGAATTCATGCTCTGACAGAGAGCAGTGAGCAGTTTTTATGTTAGTTTATGCAAATGAATTTGTGTAGCTGCAGGTGGTTTTCGAATTTAGGCTGGGTGACAGCGGCCCCGAGACAAACTCTGAAAGCTTCCTGGCAGCTGGACTGCTCCCGAAATATTTCCGTGGGACTGGTGCCTGGGTTCCACTTCCTAGTGCTGGGAAGGGTGAGACAGGGAAGGTGCTGCTACCAGTCTGTAATCCCTTATCCAAGCCATTTGGGGACCAAGTGTGTCTTGGAATCCAGAATTTTGGGAATTTTAGAAAGTAAATACAGTATATATGCTATATATTATCTAATACTCCCATTAGGGCTTGAAGCAGTAGTTCCCTGCCCCCAGTTAAATACATTAATACTTTTTTTTGCTTCAAATTATATGACCAACCACACTAAATCATTAGTTACACAATTATAAATATCCCACAATAGTTCAGGTCACATTTGCCCCCACATGATTTTGCTGAGGGTTTGGTATCCCACTGAAGAAACGCTGCAAAATTTTATTTGACCTTTTAGAGTTCACTGTGAAATTACAAAGACTTGCATTTCTCAAGTAAAGTTACAAGGATCAAACTACCCTCTGTATGTATATACCTGGGAGATATTATCCATATGCATATAATCTCTTTCAGATTCCATCCCAACTCCCCTCCTGCCCATAAACGATTTGTGGTCAAAAAAGTAAAATGAGAGTAAGTCATGTGGGTACAGGTACAGGATAAGTAGACAGTTGAATTTAAGTTGAGTGGGCTAGTACAGAATGTATTTAACTGGTTGGCACATGTACAATGAGGAGGGCGATCTGTGATATCGTGACTAATAACCGCACCATTTAACTTAGAGTGAGTAAGGAGGCAAGGTGGGCACATGCAGGGGAATGGTTAATAAACACCACCGTGGAAGGAAGAACTCAGAGTCTTGATAAGGTCGAGCAGTGGCAGTGTCAGGGAAAGTGAGCAGAAAAGGAGGGAGGTGGTGGTCAGAGAGTGAATCCTGGGGACTGCGATTTCAGAGGCGGACAGCTATGATGATGGCGAGGTCTCAGAGTGGGCGGCTGAGGGGGGCTGTGGAGGCGCAGCTCAGTTGGAGCTGAGGGGGGAGCAAGGCATCAACAGGAAGAGTGCCGGATGGGTCATCTGTGTGGACACCAAAGTCACCTAATGAGGTGAGGGAGGCGGGGACAGAGGGGAAGGCAGTGAGCAAGGCACTAAACTCATCTAGAGTGAGGGTCGGGGACGGAGGGGTAAACACAGGTGACAGCAACAAGGAGGGCTGTCCAACATGCTTAGCCAACACCTGAGTCCACATTCACACAGCTAGTATAGTGCCCACAGGCATTAACAGATATTTGGAAAATGTGGCATGAATGTATCTGTTTGGTGGTGTGCACCTCGACTTGGGTCAGTTTGAAGTTCTCTCTTATGAGCAAGGCACCAACCTGCTTCTGGGTACTCCACCACAGCTTCGGGGGTCCAGGGGCCGGCCTTCACATAGCCCCTCTTCTCCAGCGCGAAGACAAACCCTCCATCCCCAATCACAACCTCTCCAGAGTTTAAACGTTCTAGAATGCCCTGAAATTACAGATGGATGGGTGAGGGGAAGAAAAGGAGTTACTTGAATTTTGTAGATAATTTTCTATCTTTAGTACTTTTGCTATTATGTTCTTGAGAAGTATAACTTCTTTAGAGTTCTCAGAAATCACATGTATATTTTATAATTCATGGTACTATCTATAAGGCTAACAGCCTGCATGCTCATATAATGAAAATTTGTATATACATGTGCTGGTCTCTTAGGACGCATTAAAGAGTTTTAAAGCATGTGGTGAAACAATGTGACGTGTGAAGATACACCTGCAGAAGGATTAAATGAAAAGGTTGTATTTTTTAAAGATTCTATTTATCTATTTTTTTTTAGAGAGAGGGAAGGGAGGGAGAAAAAGAGGCAGAGAAACATCAATGTGTGAAAGAAACATCGACTGGTTGCCTCTCTAATGCCCCCAACTGGGGCTTGGCCCACAATCCAGGCATGTACCCTGACCAGGAATAGAACCAGTGACCTTTCAGTTTGTAGGCCAATGCTCAATCCACTGAGCCACACCAGCCAGGGCTAAATGAAAAGGTTTCATTGTAAATCCTCAAATGAATACTTAGGCACACATTCAAAGAGATGATCAAAATTAATAAAGAAGTTGGAGTGGCATATAATACTGTGTAGGCATTTTGAAGACTGAAAAGTCAGAAAATACTTGGAAAAAACAGGAGGAAGAAGATACTACCTTAAAGGTGGTCAAATCCCTGAAAGTCTCTATTCTTTGTGTTCACATCCGGTGTTTATGACAGAAGCTATGTTATAATGTCTAGGAGGTTATGAGTATGCATATTTACACTATACATGAGCAAGCTGACAAGAATAGGAAAGCGATAACTAAATGAAGTACTTGTGAACCGGTTTCCATCCCAAGCTCCACACTATCTGCTTCATTTGCAGTACAATACAGTAATTACCCTGGTGTTGATGTTCAGTAGATAAATTTTGAACTCAATATTTTTGAAGAGCTTTGTGAATTAGAAAGTAATTTTCTAATGTAACCATTTCTTTTTAATTTAAAAGAATCATAGAATTTAAGAATAAAAGATGACCTATATTCAATTTAGGTTATTCTCTCTGATTTTACAAGTGAAGCATTAAGGCCCAGAATCTAAACATTTACACAAAGTCTGCCAAGTGGGGAGTGCAGGGCCTCCAGATCCTTCGATCTGTGTGTGGTATCTGGGTTTGATTGTACATGGGAGTGGGAAGGTGGGGCAGACCTGAAAAGCCCTTGCAATGGAATAACTTGGAAAGTACTTGTGTTTTGTGCCCCACGAATAGCAATAACAGTTGGTAAAGCAAATGCTGATGGATCAACATCAAGAGTTACATCCATCTGTGACAGCCATTTATAGAATTTTGCATCCGAATTCCTCCCTCACCTTCCTGGAGCCTCCCGTTCCCCTACCCTGCCCTTCCTCTGCCTTTAGTCATCGAGTGCTCAGAGAGAAGACACAACCAACATTTTCACCTTAAAGCAGTAAAATAGGAGGATCATGGTATATGTCCCCAAAACTCCTTTCCAGACAGAAAAATTTTCAAGCATAGAAGTCCAAGAGATAACAAACAACTACAACGATACAGAATTGATCACATGTAATTTTAAAATATAAATGTCATCATTTCAATGTGCCCAAATGCCACATCTTAACACCACAACTTTGATTATGACCTAATTAGCAAGAAATTATATATATATGTGTGTATATATATATATACACACACACATATATATAGTCAGTATATTTATATCAAAAGCAAAAACAAGAATCAAATAAATGAGATATGACCTGCTGCTAACTTTCATTTGTCTGAAATAGCTCATGGTATTTTTGTTCAGTCACTTAGCAACTCTCATTGGACACATGTGTTTCCAAACCTTAATGCCACACACATTTAAATACACAGCGTAGCTAAGAATCTGATATTTGCTGGTGGAGTGGTTAGCAGTGGTTGTTCATACACTGGTTGAACAATTATATAAGGAAGAACAACCTGTTACATTCTAGTGCATTTGTAAATTACCTGGACTTCAGACTTTTCTGTTACTAAGCTAAACAGCTTTTTAAAAAAAGTTGAATTTGCTAAGAAAAAAATGCTCAAGGTACCATTTTGTGAAAAAGTATTATCAAACAGTATGTGTAATATCAGAACATTTTTGTATGAAAAGTACATATTTGCTAGACAACAAGCTAGCAGAATATACACTAAAATGCAGAAGATGGCATTCACAAGTCTTTTCCAAGTTGTGTACAATGAACGTGTGCTAGCTTTGTGACATACTTTTAAACTCAAGAGTATAAACATATTATTGTCCATGTTTTAACACTGACACATGCATGGAAACAAAGTTATCGAAGAAACATTTTTTTCCCATTTTATGTCCATCTTTTGCTTATAAAATCCTTTAAAATATTTCATTTTCCGAGTTTGAGTTTGAGGAGTGGTTTAGAATTCTTGGCTATATGAATGGGTTTCAAATTTAAAAAATTTTAAATTTCTGTAGGAATTATTCTTTCCAGTTTACATCAACTATTCATTTAGAAGATTTATGGATTGGCAAAGAATGCCAATCTAATTGAACTGTTGTTAGCCTATAATCATTTGCCACCTCAACATCTTCCTCAGACGGCTGACGTATGTCTATTCGTGATGCATGACATTTAAAGTTTTTAACTGGTTAACTTTTTTCTTTATGTGGAGGTATTTTTGATTTGGAAGGGATGTCTGGCAATGAGGATGAGAGGCGGACCTGCCCTCAAGGTCCCAGGGCGGAGGGGGAATATTTGGCCTGGCCAGGTCTGCCTCCCTGCCGTCCCCTGGGGGCCTCTGTCCAACAGGCCTTGGGCTAAGTGCTTGGACACCTAAGGGTCAAGTATATTCCCTCCTCCCTGCATCCATCTCTTCTCATCCATCCAACTCCCAAACTCCACGAAGGCCGTCAGTCTGGACTGGAACACTCGTCCCAACCAGTGTGTCTTTGGGAAGATACTCGCTTGTTGCTAAACGGGTGCTGAAGCCTCTGTGCCCATTTTCGAGGCTAGCATGGTGCATTTTGTAGCCGTCGCTGAAACCAAACTACGGGAGAAAACACACCATTGCCCAACCAAGCTCCGGGGCCAGCTGCTCGCAAATACAATCCTGCGCTAGGAAGCGCCTGAAGACCCCAAGGCAGAGGCCGGGAGGCGCATACTGGAAACGGTTAGAGCCCACGCCTGTGCCTCCCTGCGGGGCGGCAGCGAGGGCGGATACACAGGAACCCAAGGCGCAAGGCTCCCAGTTGTCCAGCCGCTGTGGGGGAGGGAAGTCACGCCTGTGAGTCTAGGAGCTGCACTTCCGGAGGAGTGCTTTGTGTCGGCGTGCAGGACTCAGAAAATGTTGCGGGTCTCAGCGACCTCCAGTCCAGAGGCACAGAGATCTCAGGAGTGCTTTGGGCAAGGGCAGGAATGTGGTCTCAGAGGTGCCTTGGGGTCCTGCAGGAGAAGTCGTGGGAGCACCTTCTTGTCACAGCCAGGCTCCAGGGACGACTCTGCACTCCCCGGGGGTTCGGGATTGGTGGATCCACAGACCGACCCTTGGCCGGGATGGAGAGCGCCCTCAGGGTCCCCAAAGACTCACCTTCTTGGCCTTTTTGCCCCCAACGGGTGCCATCTTCGTGGTGTCTGGACTGGAACTTGTCACGGATGCGCACCTGTGATGCCTATGAGTCCCTCCGGCAGAGCCCAGAGCTGTACCAGGGCGCAGCCAGGCTCTTTATACTCGCTGCTAAAATATGGGGTGGTTTCCCTTGCCCCCCTCTGTGGTCCAGCAGCCGGCCTTGGGCGGGGAACACGCCCACCAGCCTTTTATTGAGGCCTGCCTCTCCTTGGGAACCTGCCCCAGAGAGGAGGTGATCAGAAGGGAAGACTGAGATTGTTCTCCCAAATGGGTGAAAATAGTGAGAAGTAAAATGAGAAAAAAAAATCGTGAGTTCGCCACTCACTCTGGTTTCAAACCTGGAAACCTGCCTGCTCACAGTCCCTCTTTGCCCCTCCCGCGGCTGACTCTGATTTACTTCTCCCTTGCCCGGAATCATGCACCATTACCTGCTTGTCAAGGTCCCTGCGAACCCCAAGCATACTCAAATATTTGTCAAAGGCCATGGGTGAGGAGGCCATGCCCTGAAAGTCAGCCCGAAGTGCCGTCTCTGTGATAAACATCCAGTGGTTACAGAACATGATGAACTCAAACAGTGGCATTTACAGAAGGGATCCATACTAACTGCGCTAGTGGGTGTGTTTAAAATGACCTTCTCCCCTTATAGCTGAACTTATAGCCTTGAAGTTCTAATGTAGGCATTTTTAATAAAAACATTTTTGCAATATTTAACCAAGGCAGACTTTTAACATTTATACGTGACAGTAGAAATGTACTTTAGCGACTTCAAAATTCACAGAAAATACTATGTATAAAAACACAGACTGGAAGGAAATAGAAGCATTAACAGTAGTTATCTGCTGGTGGTTGAATTGAGGCTTGCTTTTAATTTACTGGTAATTTTACTGTGTTTTGCAAAACATCTTTACAATGAGAACACATTGGTTTTAAAATCATCAAAGCATCATTTAAAAAATGTATGACAGTATGGTAAGTAGCCTAGAGAACAACCAAAGTGTACTCTTCAGCCCAGAATAAAAGCACAGGAGGAGGTTTGCATGTGGACAGTAGTCTTCATTTCAACACAAAGAAAAACATTACTGTAGCAAATAATGAATTGATACACACTTAATTTTTTAAATGATGTGCACTTGATATATAACTGAGAAAAGTCCTTTTGCTTCTGAGAATTGTCAAGTTTAAAATGAAAAAATGGAAGGATGATGGATGAATATATGTATTTCAAATAACCTAATATTTCACGTGCCCAGGAAGAATGATGAACACGGTAATGTCATCCTTCACAGTAACTAGATTTCCCACTTTTCAAGCACTGGAGTACCCAAGCAGCTGGAGTCCAGCCTTGGCTGCAGTGAGCCACTGCAGTGGCGGGCACCAGGCGCTAGGGGCGCCATATCAGGACTCTGGCAGTGAAAGCTGAACAAAGCACACATTCATCCAAACTCAGCAAACTTAGAAGAGATTTTAAACTAGCAGCATTTAATTTAAAAATAAATTGTGAATTTTTAATAGGTAATGTAGACACACATGACACGATTTTTAAGTCTTTTCCCAGCTGCTCTCCCCAGTGTAAGTCCTCCCAGAAGGCAACCACTATTATCTGTGCACTATTCTTCCAGAGTAACTACATATGTCTAAGTTTGCACATGCATAGATAAGGATATGTATTTAAATGTAGAGGATTTTAGTTATTTAAACACATATCTACCTCCACATTTCCCAAAATGATTTTGTAGGCAGCTGTTGAAATATTTTTGTTTTTCCTCAGCCTCTGAGTTTATCCTACTTCCCCATCCCCACCCCCCAGTGAAGGCCACTTAACAAATTCACCTACTGTTTCCATAATAAATAATAATACCCACAGCACTGAGTTTCGAGTTCACTTACTGTGTGCAGGGCACTACATTAAGCCTTTTACATACAGTATTATTTACTCCTAACAACTCTGGGAGGTAGGCACCCTCTCTTTGTACTCACAGAGTTGGGAGAGTTGCCAGTGTGGGCTCTGAAGTTCCCCTGCCCCATTCCCAAAGGACCAAGTCCACTTGGACGCCACAGGGGAGTGAGTTCTGTCCTAACTGCTCTTGGGAGGCTGCCCATGTTCTTTGTTTTCTTCTGGAGCAATGAGACGAGGAAGGTCATGCCCTAAATTCTTTGGCCTCCTACCAAAATGTTTGGGGTGAGAGGTAAATCCTGAATGGAAAGAGGAGGCTTAGAGCTGGAACTCAACCCTCTAAGTTTTATAACCTGAAAAGCAAGGTCTCTCGCTAGTGCTTTGCTTTACTTATAACCCCGTTTATTCACTCAGCAAACACTGAAGAACCATTCACACAATGTTTCAAATACCATGCTCATTGCTGGAGGTAAAGAATAGCTTCTCCTTCTTTCCAAGGGGGAGATGTACACCATCTCATAACAGTTAAAATGTCCTTCTTTTCAATATGTAGATGGGGAAAATATCAGGACTTTTCATTTTCCATGCAATTGGAAGTGTCTTTAAAAATGAATGTACCTTTTCATAGATCTCTTTAGATTAAAAATGTTTCCTTTAACCTTTAAATCACGGAAAAGGGTTAATGTTTTAGCACCGTGTAAAACATCATTTGCAAACTATTGACATGGAAATGGGGCCAGCCTCAGGGTTTAGTTTGGCAAGGCCAGTGTTTTTTTTTAAATTGCATATAAATTCCTTTACATACAGCCATCCAGTCTGCCAGCCTGACCACATCCAGTTGTCCTACACTCTCCTGGTTCACATACTTACCTTAACTTAAAGGCATTTGATTTCTCAACTTCTGCAAATGTATTGGGGGTTTATCAAATACATATGAGATGTCCTTTGGTCTAAGTTCTACCAGATAGCCCCCAAATTGAAGGTTTTACTTTCCTTGTGTTTTCCTCTAGACTTAACCCCAGTTGCCACTGCCCAGGATCATCATAAATGTGTGGTGAGGGTGGGCTTTTCATCTAAAATCCTCTTCTCACTTTATTCCCTCTGTCCATTGCAATGGCCACACTCAACATGCATCCCAACACACCTGGCATAGCAAACCGCTCTACACAATCACTCCCTTTTCAGTGCCTTGGTTCTTCATATGTGAAACTCAAGTTGAAGCTAAATAACTTTCCAGATTTCCCTCCCTCCCTCCCTCACTTCCTTTCTCCATCCTCCCTTATTTCCTCCCCTCCCTCCTCCCTTCCTTCTGCTATTGGCTTCACATAAAGTTGGCTTGACATAAATTGGAGCAAAACAGAAATAGCCTTTTCCCAGGGCGCTTTCATTGCCTTCCCCTCGTGGTCAGCAAGTGCTTCCTTAGGCTGACTCAGAGGGCACCTCTGTGTGCCTACAACTTCTGTCCATTCCTAATTCCTGGAGCAAAAACTCTTCTTTGTTTGTTTGCTTGCTTGCTTGCTTGTTTCTGGACTGTTCAGAGCTTCCTTCTGCCCCAGGTAAAATTGCTTCTCTCGAAGCTGGCAGCTCTACCAGATAGTACGGAGTCTCACGGATGCCACAGGAAACCCCTCCGGCCATTTTCCCTGTGAGTTCTGGCGCCCCGGTTTCTTGAACTGTCCTCTCGGCTTGACAGTAGCACCGCAAGTTCTCTTCCTCGTTCTGGAAGTTCCTTTCTTCTCTTCCTCCTTGCCTGTCATGTTTTTTGCCCGCACAAAATAGCCTGTCATCTGCCACCGTCTGTCTTTCTGCTTCTTTTCTTTAAAAAAAAACAACGAACAAACTGTGTAACTAACTTCAGAGCACTTACACCGTGGAGTTAGCTGTGCTAATGGGTTCATAGACATTATGTAACCTTCACAAACAAGCCTAGGATGTGAGGACTTTACCATCCCTCTTTCACTGACGACAACACTGAGGCGCATATTAAATGGGAACTTTTCCAAGACCATGTCAACATGGAGCTAGGAGGCTGACTTCAGCCCAGGCAGAAAGAAGCCAGAAATCGTACTCTTTAGAGCTACTCTATACTTTCTCTTCAGTAAATTGATTTTCTAAAAACTCTGCCCCAACTCTTTGTAACCTCATCCAACATAGCCCCTCCCACTCACCTGGCCCAATAGAGAGGTCCCTTCTCCTAGTCAGGGCAAGTTCAGATTCAGTGCTGACCACTTACTGGCAGGAAACAGCCTGCCCTGCCATGGGCATCACTCGCAAATGCACCATGACTTTTGGATTGTGTGTAACCCCTGGCTTGTCCAGTCACTCTGAAATATTGTTGTTTTAAAAGGATATTGGAAAAGAAAAGCCATAATTTCCTGGGATTGCCAATCAAATCTTGGTCTTCCTCATTTTTGTGAGCTGCTGAACTAAGGCATATATATTGACTATTTAACTGGAAAAGGTGCAGTCGAGGGTAAAGATTCCCCTTTTCCCATGGGGCTACCACGTGGTACCCATGTGGTCTGTCAGCTTTGGCATGTAGCTCCTGATCCGGGAATGAGATCCCAGGAACAATTCTAGAATCTGCAGAGGAAAGCATGCCAGGTTGATGGGTGTGTGGTGTGAGAAGGAAAAAGGGGAGAGATGGAGCATGGAGGAAAGCGCAGTGGTGACTCTCCATCAGGCCACCATGGCGGCAGATCTGGCCCAGGTGGAGGGAGATGTGTTGTTTAGCCCAGGCAAGGTTAGACCCGAGCACTGTGCTGAGGAGCTTACATTTAATGGGAAACTCACTACTAGGCAGGAACCAGAGTCCTCCTCCCCACCTCTTTTTCCTCATGAAAAAATTGATATTTTCTCATTTTTGTTTCCTATGGGTCTGCACATAACTGTTTTACCGGTCAGCTGCACCTGCAGGGGATTTAGTGAGGGCTTTTAGCTTGGTGATTATAGAAATCTTTGTTCATGTAAAGCATTTCTCTGGGGTAGGCTGGTGTGTGACTTTAGTCTATTTAAAGATTATCACCAGTATACAGCCCTCCGCTGACTTACAAAAGTAATAACACTTTTCTAAGTGGCAAAATCAGCATCGCCCACCATCTTCTGAATCTCAGGAAAATAGGAATATATGTATTCAAGTTAATGCATGCATATAAGATTATTAAAGAGTAAAACAGGAGATACACTAAAAATACAAAGTTTTCCCTAACTTCTACTTCCCCAGTTTTAATCTTTTTTGGTCTTTATAACCTCCTCAGCTTTTAAAGAATTTCTGAAAGAAGTTGGTACTTTCAGAAACCAGCTTCCAGTGATCACATTACACACGCACTGGAAGAGCTAAAACAAAAAACCTGAAATGTCGGGAGGATGGGGAGCAACTGAAACTCTTGATGCTACTGGTAGGAGTGTAAATTGGTGTAACTGTTAAGGAAAAAAATGTTTGGCTACATCTTTTAAAGTTGTGTATATCTGTATCAAGCAAGTCTGCTCCTGTATAGAAACTTGTATAAATGTTCCTCAAAGGCATGTACAAGAATGTTGGTAGCAGCCCATTCATAAATAGTCCAAAATGGAAGCTGTCCAAAAACCCATCAGCAGTAGAATGAATAAATGAACATATTTACACAATGGGATGCTATATAAATGATTCATTTGTAACTCCACACAACAATATGGATGAGTCTTATAGACAGTATTGAGTAAAAGAAGCCAAACACAAAAGGCAATACTATAAAATTACGTTTACATGATATACAAAAACCAGGCAAAACTAAGCTACGCTCTTAGAAATCACTATGCTGATTATCTAGGGTGAGGTAGAATGACGAGGAAGGGATTGAGTAATTCTGGGGTGCTGGTAATGTTCTCTATCTTGAGATAAGTGCTATGTACGTTCACCACGCTGTGCATTTACAATGCACACACATATATATTTGTATGTATCTTGTGCTCCAATAGAAATTAAAAACAAAAATAAAAATGACATAAAATAGCTTCTTGACCTTTTGTAGATCCCACAAAATGCCCCCAAACTAAATGAACTAAAACTAAAACAAGCCAGCCTAGATTTTGACTACAGTGATTTCACTCGTGGTAGGGAATGATTTAGATAGACAGTATTAACTCTAATAGTTTCCTTATTATAAAAGCAATGTATTAAAAAGCAAGTTTAGTACCTAATATATGCCTAAGCTACCCAAAATTCCAAAGGTCATTAATTGTTAATGAGATTAACTATACACTGGTGATGTAGACTAAACAATAAAAAGGAAAATTAAAACACTTATCTCAGGGTGGTGGTTTCATTCCTTTTCCCAATGATTCTTACATTAGCATTGCATAGTGTGTAGAAGGTCTATTTTTACATACTGATTTTTGAAGATTTATGTTTTAAAAGTTAACTTTATTTTAATTAAGGTAAGACATTCACTTGCTTTAAAATTTAAAAAGTGTGTTTTGTCCCTTAGGTTCAACTTCCCCTGCACCACCAACCAGTGTTCCAGTTAGTTTGTGTCCATTCTGAAATATTTTACTCACAATAGCAAATGTGTTTGAACAGTTTTGGCCCCCATTTATCCCAGCAGTGGTGCATCATAGACACTGTTTCCATTTTGGGGTTTTTTTCACTTAACAATATATTTTGTAATTATTTTGTATTAATAGAATGGAAGCTTCCCCTTTTTAATAGCCTAGTAGTATTTTATTGTGTACTATACCAGGATGTGTGTAGCATGTCCCTACTGATGTATAGTAACATTATATCCATGCTTTGCCCCTTCAAATAAAACTGAAATGAATAGCTTTCCCTATACATTATTTTATACATTTGAATAAATGTCTGGCAAATCTGGAAGACTAGTTAACTTTGTATTATCAGGCATTCATTTACTTTCTCTACTTGTGCTCTTGGTTATTCTTTAAGATTCAAGTCAAAATTTTCCCTGGTAAATCCCCTCGATCACCCTTCCTTAGTTTCACCCCAGGATAGGAACTCTGTGTGGGCGAGGGAACCCAATCACCCTCCAAAGTAGGAAAATGTGGAGGGAGTGGAATGAGGGCACTGGAGCCATCTGCTCTGGCTGTGTGATGATGAATTGAGTGTACAAAAGGCAGGCACCGCTGCGGCTTGAAATTCTGGTCTATAGCTCCCTGCAATGTCAAAGAGGGGAACTCATTCTGGGTGCTTAATGCTATTGTAACCAAGCAAAGCAGGACTCATCCAAGTGTTGCCTTTATATGGGACTCAACATTTAATGTTGAAGGAAGCAGGTTTTTATTTACAGGACTCCAACCTTGGGGTGGGAGATGGGAGTGCTCCTGCTCACAGCCCTGTTCTCCTTCGAGACCCAGTGCTTCCATTGCTCCCCACCACTGTATAAGCCAGAACCATGCCCAGAAGTTCCCCATGTCCTTATCTGTTCCTAGAGTGGCCGCACAAACAGATCTCCATCCTCTCTGGAAGGTGCCCTTGTGGGTTTCAGAGTCTCCACCCCCTCACAGCCGCTTTCTCCTTCAGGATCTGGGGTGCGTTGTTCTCAGCCCCCATGTAATGGCTCAGGGAAACACTAAACTGCCGTGTTGCACTGGGCCACGGTGGAGTCCAGGGAGGCACATGTCCCAAGAGAATGGCTTCTCTGTACATCCTTCAGAGAAGCAGGAGTCCGCATTCCTGGTCACAGTTCAGTTTCAGAGCATCTCCTGTGAATCTGCTTGCTTTGGCAGGTTCCCACACAGCTCCATCAGCATTGCTGGATCCCCACACGGCCCCATCAGCTCTCTCCTTACACCCTTTCCTCAGCCTACATGGCTGCCTTCCTCACTACCCCAGGCCGCATGGTGGAGTCCTGACTCCCGGCAGGCATGGCTTCTACCCTACACACCAGAGCTCATGGTGGACTGCTTCACTACAAACTGCACAGCTGCTGGCTGCTTCCTCTCTCAGACCTCATTGTCGAATCCCCCTGCTTCCTGGCTCCTTCTTCATGGCTGCCTCTCTTCTCTCTTGCCCACCCTCATTTTAAACTCTTGGCCTGGAACTTTTTATGTGTCCTCATATCCAGCCCCTCCTACAATGTGCTACTTTTGTCGGTTTTCCCATATCCCTTTGACCTTCTTTCAGCTGCCATCTTTAGTCAGGGCAAGAGTTCTCAGTGACACACGGACATCCAGCTCCTGCCTCTCATGCAGATGCTGTATACGTTTCCCCTACCCACCCCACCCCCCGCCACTAGGTCACGAGTCCCTGAATGCTCCCAATGTCACATATGCCTTTGCCCAGGGTGGCAGTCCACTTCCCTTCAGGAAGGCCATGGCTGCCAGCTTGCCATCGAAGAACATGGCTGTCGACTTGCCATTGTAATGCAAAGTGCCTTAAATGCCATATCCTCTGCTCCCCCATCCCCCATCCAGGTCTGTGGGGAGTATTCTCTGCTACTTTGGGGTACCCCCACTCTGCACCCTGTTACACTATTAACTTATTTGTACAAGCCTCCAAGTTTCATTGCATCACAATTCTGTGAGATATTATCCTTCTGACTTTTTTAGTGTGGTAAGATATATATGACACAGAATTTGCATTTTAATCATTTTCAAGTGTAAAACTCAGTGGCATTAAATATAGTCCCATTGTTGTACAACCATCAGCAGCATTCATTTCTACAACTGTTTTTTTATCTTCCCAAACTGACAGTCCCCATGAAACAACAGGTTGCCATGGGCCCTTCCCCTGTTTCCTGACAATCACTGTTCTACATTCTGTCTCTGTGAATTTGGCTACTCTGGGTACCCAATGTAACTGGAACCATACAGTATTTGTTTTTATATGACTGGATTATTTTACTTACAATAATGTCTTCAAGGTCTATTAAATGTGTCAAAATGTCATTCCTTTTATAGGCTGAATATATTCCAGTGTATGTATGTATCACATTCTTTTCTTTAGCCATCCATCCATTGATTTACACTTGGGTTGCTTCTACTTTTTGGCCACTGTGAATAATGCTGCTATAGCCCTGACTGGTGTGGCTCAGTTGGCTGGGTGTCATCCTGCAAAGCAAAAGTTCATCGGTTTGACTCCCGGTCAGGGCAATGCCTGTGTTTGTTTCTCTCTCTCCCTTCCCTTCTCTCTAAAAATTAAAAAAACCTTTAAAAAATAATTCTGCTATAAACATAGATTTAGAAATAGCTGTGTGAGTCCCTGCTTTCAATTCTTTTGGGTATACACAAAGAGTGGAATCCTATGATAATTCTATTTTAATTTTATAAGGAACCACCATACTATTTTCCATAGTGGCTATACTATTTTCCATTCCCACAAAAAGTGTACGAGGGTTCCAATTCACCATGTCCTCACCAACACTGGCTCCTAATTGGTGTTAGCTGGTATTTCACTGTGATCTTGATTTGCATTTCCCTAGTGATTAGTGATTCTCAACATCTTTTTATATGCTGGTTGGCAATTGGCATATCTTCTTTGGAGAAGTATCCTTTCAAGTCCTTTGATCATTTTTAAATCAGGTTGTTTGCTTTTTTTTGTTGTTAAGTTGTAGGAGTTCTTTTTAAGTTCTGGATATTAATCCTAATCACATACAAGATTTTCAAATATCTTTTCCCCTTCCATGGTTTGTCCTTTTTCCCCCGTTCTTTTTTTTTTTTTTTTTTTTTTGGTGTGTTTGTGTTTCTAAGCTGATGGAGCTTAGAGTAAGTTAGTGACTTGTCAAGATCAGATATTTTTATTGGAGCCACTGAACTTAAACATGGGTCACCAACTCTTTACCTAATTTCCTTTTTTACTATTCTGCCCCAATCCCTAAGTTTGGTTACATCCACATAAAATGTAGTTTGACCTATGGCACTTGTAACTGTATAAACAAAGGACCAAGCGACAAAATTTTAACTTGTTCTTTAGATGACCCAGGCTCTTGCTGCTCTCCTCTCTTAGTCCTCCTGTCCCATCATTCAGAAGTGATGGTGATACAGATACATTAGTTACATTAATTAGGTAATTAATTAATTAAATAAATATATTTTCTCCATTATATCCTCCTTAAAATGTTCTATTCTGCTCCTTAAAATACTTTTTTAAAAAGAATCAGAACATGTTTTCCAAGGGCTATTTATTTACTCTAATAACTACTTGCTATTTTAAGGTGACAACCAGTGATAGTTTTTCTGCCACACTTTTAAGAGACTTTTATTAGATGGAGCAAGCTTCCATGCTCTACGAATTAATCCTAAAGCACCCATGTTAGTGATGCTGGACGCTGCCTAGATTGGCGCCTGACACAAAGTAGGTCTCCAGTAAATATTTGCCAAATGGATGCTGAAATGCCACAACAAAGGGAGAGGATTTGTAGGGAAAGTGGTCTCAATTGCATGATTTACTGGGGCGGGGGTGGGGGGAAGGGGAGCAGTATTTTGTGCATCATCGCCTCTGTGGGAATTAGTTTCATTTAATCTCATTCTTCGTGTCCGAGGATACTACACACTGGGGAGGAGGCGGGGATGAATCTCCCAGAAGAACACAGCGAGCCTAAGTGGGCTTTCTCGCTGGCCGTTGAAGGGAGCCCAGACTTGGGCACTTTTGATCACCCTGCTTCCCGACTGTATTGTGGGAGGCTCCGAAAAGGGATTCTTGAAAAAACAATGAAACTTTTGGGCCTTTCAACATGAGTTCATTTCAACAGTGACCCCTTGGGTAAATCACTGAACCTTCTGGGGCCTCGGTTTCCTTTCCTCAATGAAAAATAGAGTAGAACCAGAAGATAATCTTCTAGGGCTCTAAAATGCTGTACTGCTATTTTAGTATTCCATTTGGAAGAAAATGTGGGAAAATAAATCAAGCAGTTTTAAGAGTTAAATATAAATAAATGCTCCATTTTAAATCAGATCTTCATGGTCATTAAAGATTCTGGAAAACTTAAATTCTTTTCTCTCTCTTTAGTTTTTATTTCAGTTATTATCTCTAACTTAGAATCTCAGCTTATGACCTTAATTATGTAACAAATATGATATATTTCACATATATAAATTCTAATGTGATAGCATCATAGGGGTAATTATAGTCAATTGATTATTTGATTTCTATTTGTTAATGTGACCATGTCATCCGGCTACCTACCAGCCTTTGAATACCTTTCTGTGTTCTGGTATAAGCTCCTGTTTCAGGAGTCCTGCCCTCCCAAGGCAGAAGCTCCCAAATTCACTTTCCTGACAGGAGGTAGTGGGCCTGGGACTTAGGCCCCATTAATCAGAAACTTGAACTCGAGAGTCCGCCTGAGAGGTAAGCAGTGTGATGAAGCAGGAATCCCTGTTCTGGCATAAATTATGGCCAAGGCACGGGTGTGGGCCGTCAAACCTACTGCCAACAGTAGGTTCACATGTGAGCTGATGTGAGGGCTGTTCATTGATATCAGCCTGACTCTGGCACTTCTGGAGTTTCTGTGAATTTCCAAATTATTTTTACTAAATTGTCTTCCATATATATATATAATCTCACAACTTCTAAATCCATTCTTCTATGGACACTTGGCTGTTTCCATATTCTGTCTATTATGAATAATATTGCAGTGAACACATAGGTGCATGTATCCAGAAGTGTGTATAGCTAGATCATATGGTAGTTTTATTCTTAATTTTGGGGGGACCTCCATAGTGGCTGCCCCAATGTACATTCCCTCCAGCAGTGTTTGAGTGTTCCCTTTTCTCCACATCCTCTCCAAAAACACCTTTTTTGAGTTCTATATTGTGCCAGGTACTGGGAATACAATAATGAAGACGTTTTCTCTGTCCCCTCTCATCAGAGGCATGTAAGTAAATAAGAATGATCAAGGGAGTATTAAAACTACATAGTATTTATTCATGATAAATCTGGGGTACTATGGAAGCACGTAGGAGGGTACAGGACTATCATAGGTCAATCACTAAGTAAACGTTATTTGAATAATGAATGGATGAGTGAGTGACTGAGTGAACAAATGAATGAATGAGTGAATATAATTGGCATGAGCACACAGAGCCCTCAAGGTGTGTAGTCATCATTGAATGGAAAGAGGCTTCTCCAATTTCACTATTTGGAATGAAATGAAATGTGACTGCCAGAGTGCCAGCAACGCCACAGTCAGTATGCCCCATCTACTTGGCTCAAGACTTCAATAAAATAACTCTGATGGGCAAAATTGCACCCTTCTGAAGCTCTTTTCAGAATGTTCGTTATCAATTGAACAAAATATGTGCTCATCTTCAAATCAGCTGACTGTACAGCCAGAATGAGTTACTTAACTTTGCTAGTGGCTTTGCATAAGGGTATCAACTCTGGCTGTGATCATCCCCAAGCAGGAACTGTTGATCCGGCTGAACTCCACATCTCAGTTTCAGCACATCTCTGGGCCCCTTCCGTTGTTTCTGTGGCAGCTATTTACTAGTCGGCACTGCCTGCTCTATGCAGGGCACGGCAGGGGTTCTCGGGGGCAGGGGGGGGGAGACATTTACTCTTCTTGGTGACTCCCTAGCACAGTAAACGTCTGCTGCGGAACTAGAGAGCTAGTCCAAACCAGCTCTTAGTTTCATTGAGCATTCTTCACTTTTTATAAACAATTACCTTTTTCTTAATTTCTTCCAACCAAATCCAAGCCTGTGGAAACTTTGTCTTTAAAAATAACCCTCATTTTAATAGACTAATATATTTAAAGCAAATCATAAATAAGAATTTAACACTTTAGTATGCATTAAAAAACTTGGAGTTAGACCTGTATGGTTTGAAATACGTTTCCCCAATATGTTTTTATTATTATCTGTTGTTTGATCCAATCACTATATAGTTGTGGGGCCTTTTACCATAGGAAATATTTCTCTTGAAGGCTTTCCTTTGTGGGACACCTGCTCAACTCTTGAAAGTTTTTATCAATTTCCATCTCATCAACATTCTATTCTGGGCACTGCACTCACTATACCCAAAGTGAAACCAGCATGTTTAATGGGTCTAGGATGACTTTTCTAATCAATAATGCTCAGACAACAAGCTAGCAAAGCAAAGCAAACAGCACACAATAAAGCTGTTAAATTCTCTCCTAGAACAGTTTCCGTGGCTGCACACTACGTGATTGCCCGGGCTGATCTTCCTGTCATGTCCTGTCTTCCTTTGTTACTCTCAGTCTGCACGTCTCTTCCAAATTCATTTTTCCTTATTAATTTCCTTATTCGCCTCTTTCAATTCATGTCATTCCTATGACTAACAAATTCTGGAGAATATATTTTAATTATTTTTTGGTATATATTACAATTGTCAATCTGAAAACCTGATAATGACTTGATTCTTTCTAAAAATGGAAACAAATTGCTTTTAGCTAACATGGACTTCCAATAATTTTTATTTTTTGTGAGCCAAGGGACCTAGATTTGAAGACATTTCCTTATCACCTACCATACGTAATCCATGTTTACTTGTTACACAACTTCTGTACTATATGGTGTGGCACTGGACAAAGGTTTTAGTCTGTACCACTGCAGACACAAGGAAGGGATTCAGGATGAAGGAGGGCACCCCCTCCCAATGCAGCCTCTTAGCTCTTGACCTTTGCCCTTTCACAAAATCTTTATCTACTAAGCAAGCTGTTAATGTGTGAGCATCCACTCTCACAGGGAAAGAGAGAGAAAGAAAAGCAAGAGCCTGGAACATAAGTAATAAATGTTTGTTATTATTATTTCAAAGAATATCCATAAAATTTTAAACAGTGAAACACTATAAAAGGTAAATTATTTTTACTTGTATTAACTGACACAAATTGGTACATTATTTTGAAACACGGAGAGAAATCAGTACATAGAAAATAACAAAAAGATAAATCAAGAAAATACTAGACCAAGATAGATTTGAACATTGACTTTTAAAAAGTCTTCTAAAATTGTTTGTTTTTACTTATTTTTAAATCATAACCATTTCACTGAGCATCTATTATTATGCCTAGCGCAACAGTAAATACTATAAGGAAAAATATAAGATGTTATCTCATTGCCCTTGTCCCTAAATCTAGTTATTAGTGATTATAAAAACATTAAAAGTTCTAGCGCCTAACACCTTTAATTAAAATCACCTTTGAAAGTAATTGCTTTGGAAGGTTATACACTTATTTCAAAATCTTTCCATTGCTCAAAAATGGTGTTTGCTTCTTTCTTTGGGAAGTGCCTTTGGAGTCATTATACAAATCATTTAAGGAAAGCGAGCTCAGTGCGTTAGTTCAGAATGCCACTCTGTCTTCCTCAAGCACCTGGCTTAGTTACCTGAATTCCTCCCTAGCTTGGTGCTCAGTGACTTCCGTTTTTTTTTATCTTTAATTTGTCCCAAGACAAGTTTGTCGTTCTTGGCAACGTGAAAACGATGTAGTGCAGTATTACTGGGCAGCAAATACTGAGAACAAGGAGCCTTTCCATCCTCGCTGCATCCCCTGCAGCATCCAGTGGGGTGCTTGACCCCAGCCGCAGTGCAACTCGCTCATACGCTGCATTTAACTGAAGGCGCTGCCTCCCATTAGTGGCTGGAAACAGCAGGGTGGGCTCAGGGCAAAGGCGAGGAAGGGGTCCAGAGGGCCTAGGGGGGATTTTTTTCTGTTCCATTGTTCCTTAGACATCTGGCTTTGACAGCGAAGGACAGAAAGGTCTGCCTGAAGCCGGCAGCAGATTCTCCCAATACTCTCTTCTAGCCCTGTGTTTTAAAAATACACAATTAATCAAAGGTTTGTATCTCATTTCAGTTTCAACACACAGGCAGAATAACTGTTCATATTCATTCATGCCAGGGGTTTTTCTCAAATTCTATCCTTAGTAATAATCCTTAGGTTTCGTATCACCTGTCAGAAAAAAAATGCATTTAAGTTTTATAGATTTAAATTCATTCTGAAATTTCTAGCAAGGTTCTTTTTATTCTATTTTAGAATATTCACAATTTTTTAATGTAATATATTTACAATGCTCTAATGTAATGTTATGACAAGTATGTGAAGTTTTTTAATGCAATGAGACAAAATAATAACAAAAAACAATACAGATAGCTTTGTTGATATTTGTACCTTGTTTTTATCTTTTATTTTTATTTTTTTAAGATTTTATTTATTTACCTTTAGAGGGGAAGGGAAGGAGAGAGGGAGAGAAATATCAGTGTATGGTTGCTTCTCCTTTGTTCCCTGATGGGAACTAGCCTGCAACCCAGGCATGTGCCCTGACTGGGAATCGAACTGTGATACTCTGGTTCACAGGCTCGCACTCAATCCACTGAGCTACACCAGCCAGGGCTTGTACCTTGTTTTTAGACAAAGAAAGAAAAGTACAAAGTTTCCTGGTCTCAGACCTTAGTGTTACATAATTTTTTTACAGTTTCTCTCTTTACTTATGAAACAATAAACAAATCAATATGTTGGAACAATAAAAATGTCAGAAGTCAGGGTGCACACAGGTTTCTGTGTGATCACAGTTGTCTGCAAACATCAATGTTTGGGAGTTCGGGTTTCAAAGAATGGCTGACTTTACTCTAGAGAATAATGTTTTATCTTTCGTGGCTACTGCACATTCAGGTTCCCTAGACAGTAATAATTAAAATAAGTTGCTTCTGACTTATTTGAGTTTGTTTTCTCTGAGAATGGTGTCAGGAGGGGAGCAATTTTGACTTTTCATTTTATACAATTCTATACTTGCTGAATTTTTTTGTTATTACACACATGCATATATGAATGTGTGTAATGAATAAAGTGAGATTTGAGAAAAATAGTGTTATTGATTTAAAAATTCCTACCTGGCTCTAATCCACGGTTTGGTGTGCATGTCCAATCCACTTCCCCAGCTGCCATGCTTTTCTGAGGCCGGTGGCAAAAAGCCCCTTTCTGGGGCCAGCTCCTCTGCAATCGCCCTGATGTGGTAGGGCTCGAATCCACAGCACCCACCTATGTACCTGACCCCCAGGTTGTAGGCCTCTCTGGCGTATTTGTGAATATCCCACCTGGTCACAACTCTGGGCTCCAGTCCTGTAACACAACAGTTAGGCATTCCTGTTACCATCTCCCTTTTCAGATGATACAGGCTCTGATAAGCTTTTTTCTTCAATTAAAAAACTGTAAATTTTATATTGTGCATTCTTCAGATGGCTCATTTTTGGTTAACAGGTAATGTTTTTGCTTTATGTGGTCCCGAATTGCATGACTGTACCATAGTTGTTCATTATAGCTCTTTCTATTCTGTCACATTCAGAAACAACAAGGATGTCTAATCCATGCCCGAGCTCACCAAAGGGGTATTCTGGGAGGTCCACAAACCCTCCTTTGCCACAGTCGGGGGTGTGGAACCCCAGGGGCTGTACCATAAGGTGCGCTTTCAACCCTGCGGCTTGGAGGCCGCCCTTCATGAGCTTCATGGTCTCCAAGCTGCTCTCGGGCCCAAACCGGCAGTTCACACCAACAATCGAAGCCCCTGTGCAAAGACATTAAGCACTTTTACTTTTTTTTCTTGTTTATTTTATTTGTTAATAGTTCGAAGGTGTCTTAGAAGTCAGCTGGCCCACTCTACCTCCCCAATTTTATAGATGAGGAAGTGAATTCCAGTTCGTTCTTTCATTCCTGAACTGCTCTGACAACAGCAGGCATTGCTAAATTTCATAAATAACAACTGAGCTGTGCATCATATTAGGAGTCCAAATTACCTGCTTTCACCAGCTTAACAGCACATTCTCCAGGCGTGACATCATGCTTGTCTCCCTCTGGGCCTATGCACATAGTAGCTGCCACAGGTTTACCAGCTTCTTTTAAGACTTCCACAGCCCACACAGCTTCTTCAGCATGCTCAAAATACTAAGAGAAATTTTACTTTTTTCAATTGGTTCAAATATGAAGCAGATTTTCAGTGGTAGAATGCAAATGTGGCAAAACAATTATAAAAATAACTGAGTATATAATATGTAATAAAACTTGAGGGCATGTATCTCTATCAGACTGACTAAAGGATACCTTTCTGAGTATATATGTTAATTCTTTTAGCAATAGAGGGTGGGGGAAAATAGGCTTACCATTGGTCATATGGAAAATAATGCAGTAGCTAATAAATAGTAATACAATAATAAACTCTTTGTTTCACATACTACTGTAAATCTATTTTTGCCACACTCTGTATATAGATTTTCATTCATGTATCATCTAAAAAACACAAAGGTTTTTTGAGTAATTGAGTATTTAAAGTCATAATTTTGAAGGAGCAACAGTTAATAAATTTAGGACTCATCTTTTATGGAACTGAGGTAATGAATGGTTTGTTATGCTTTATACTACTTCCAAGTGCTTTTATACTCACTTCTGTTTAGATACTGATAAGTGTTCTATAAAGCAGGAACAGAAATATTATCTTTGCAGATGAGAACTTTGAAGCTGGGAAAGGATAGCTACTGAGTTTCTTTGCACATGGCAGACAGGACACCTTGTCTGGTAAGTTTATGACATCTGCAAGGGTGCTTCTCAGGAACCCCCTGAAGTCCCGCAATTGAAAAGCTGATCTTATGTGAAGAAAAGCTAGCAGAAATCTCCCTGCTTCTTCCATCTGGACTTAGAAACAGATTCTGCAGAAGCAGTGTGTGAGGAACGACAGTGGGAGTCAAAAGAGAGGTTCTTAGAACCTCTGACTGGTGTTCCCATCTTCTGGGGAACGTAAGGGGTGGAGTCTGTGTTCTGCTGTGCTCTGCTAAGGACTGTTCCCAGCTGGGTCAGCTGCAGGTGGCCCTGAGCCTCAGGAAGGCCAGAGAAGCAAGGTTTTCAACAGGTTCAGTAGAGTGATTGGGGAAAATAGCAGTTGGTAGGCTATTGTCCTTGTTGAGGTGAAGACCTGAGGACTTGACTCTAGCAATTGTAAAGGGAAATGGTGAATGAGGGCTTTAAATTTGGGGAGGCAGAGGAAAGGAATGTTTTGGGCCTTCATGTTTGGTCAATGACCAATTGTTACTGTTTCTTTCTTTAAAATATTGCTCACATGTTATAGTTTTAGTGCAAACAGAGACGCAAGAGTGAGCAAGAGTGGAGGAAGGCAAGGGAACTACTTGGTACTAATGACTACTGGCAGGGCCTGGAGGAGCCTAAGCAGCCAGCCACCTGCCCCCAAGGCTCTGCTCCCTTATGGCCTCCAGCCCATAAACAGGGCTCCTTCTAGTCCTGCCCCTCCCTCGGCGAGGACACTCCCTGAATCACTGTTCTCTCCCTAGACCCGATATTATATGCCCCCAAGAGTTAGCTGCTATAACTACTCTGACCTTAGAAAACCCAAGTCCATAGTTGGGTCTCTCCTGGGTCTGTCTTTTGGCTTCACAGAGAACCTAGCATACAAGAGAGAGCATGTTGACTGTAGTGCATTTAAATAAACCTTTGACTGTCTTCATGAAGGAAATGAGGTCATGAGGCAACCCAATACCCTCAGGATAGTTGAGGAGTATTCATTTATACTTGTCACTAGGTTTAACACTATCACTATAACACTAGGCTTACCTCTGCAATCAAGAAGTCCACATTTTTCTTGGCAAAAACCTTGAGCTGTAGTTGAAAAAGTTTTTTAACTCTTGCTTCATCCTTGTACTCTTTATATATTGATGTCTGGCAGATCCCCCCTGCCACCAAGGCATCACCTTTGTCAGCCACTTCTCTGGCAAGGTCACAGGCAGCAGTATTTACATCTTCCCACTGAGATTAGAGAGCAAGAATTAAGATGGTGAGCTTGGCATTTTAAAGGTAAAATATAATCAATAACAAAAAAGGAAATGAGCAAGTCTAATAAGTTGAAGTCGCTGGTTTTAACTGTAATTTAAGAAGACCTGCAGAGTTGGGTACCATCTCTTCTACTACCAATGTGTTTGTGTTTCCATTATTGTACTGACCACATTGGATTTTAGCATATTTGTTTACCTCCCACGCTTGACCTTGAGCCACTTCAAAATAGGGTCTATGCTTTTGTATGATCTTTGTATCTAGTACTAGAGAATGTATTGTAACAGACACTCAATTATTGTTGGTTAGTTGGACATTAACATTTATAAGTGCTAACAGTTTACTTTTGCAGAATATCTCACAATACTTGCACATCCTTCATACAACCCTTGGCAGTTAAGAAGTTACCTCCATTTTGAACAGAAAACCAAAGCTCCTTGCAGTTAAGTGTCTTGCACAAAGTCACACAGCCAACAGGTGGCAAAGTTGGGCATTTGACCCAACTGTCCTCATTCCTAGGCCAGTGCTGTGTGACCTCGGACCACCCTGTCTCCAGATGGACAAGTCAGAAAAGACGAATGTGAAATGAGAAGGTAAAAAGAACATCTATAAACTGTTCTTTCTCTATAAAAAAATGGCACGGAAAAATGGCCATGCCCTTCCAAAGACCTATTCTTTCCCAGTCCTATACCCTCCCTGCCCCTAAAGAAACCACAAACTCATTAGTTTAGTGAATATATATCTATACAATAATTAATTATTTAGATATTTCATGTGGAGCTTTTAATAAAGGGTAGTAACACATTGGGTCAATTCCATAGCTTTCTATTGAGAGGTTATTTTTATTATGTTACATGATCCCTGCCCGCCTTGTCCCCCAACCAACTGGCATTACTGTTTACCTTGCTGTCCATGTTTTCTTCACTGGCAGAAAAGGTGAAAGTCTGCATGACATCAGATCCCGCTCTCAGGAATTCCATGTGAAGCTGATGAACTACAGAGTAGTTTTTTTTTTTCATTGAAATTTAAATATTAAAAATGACAGAAGCTACTATTTTCAGCAGCAGCAGCTCATCCACACCCAATTCTTGCAGTCACACACAATTTCAAACCTAGTGCTTATCTAAAAACTTGCAAATTAAAGTTAGTAAAATTCAAGGACAGGACATGGCAGGGTCTGTACCAAATCCGGGCTGTTTAGAGTAGCCTCATATTATTTAATTGATAGGCCTCAGAGCTTGGTGAAGTCTGATGCAGAGGTTAAAGGTTGGTTGGCCAATCGCTCTTGGTTTCTGAGTCTAATAGGGCTCACTCAGTTTCTCACACCATGAAGCATCTAGCTGGCCTACGGAGTAGCTGGCACTGGAGAGCCCTCAAAGTAGAACAAGGAAAACTGCATTTCTTTCTTTGCCCCTCCCGCTTTGGCAACAGAACCTGGCTGTCTATTGTCTGTGCTTTGTTAGCCGGTAGATATCATTAATCATCCTTACCCAAATCACTGTTACAATATATGAATATTGTAGCTAGAAGGGTGAATCTGAAGCAATAACAGTTTTACTATGCTAAGGAAACCCTTGAATATCCATAGGGTAAATATTCATGAAAAACAAATACTAAGATGTGTATTTCAGCACTCTCTCTATATGATAATGCAAATGTGTGTGCACAGAGGGCGGAAGGGAGAGAGAGAAATCATTTTCTTCTATTTGTTCAGCCCACATACTGTCAGAGTCTTCACCTCTTGGCAATTTTGACAAGTGAAACAATCCTTAGGAAACATGTGCTATTATTTTTTCATCTTCTCTCAGCCAGGTGCACTAAAACTGCCCCCCAGATGAGCAGTCTTGGGGATGCTGGCACTGACCTGCACTTGGATGCTCCACCACGGCCTCTGGGGTCCAGAGCCCAGCCTTCACATAGCCCCTCTTCTCCAGAGTTATGAGAAAACTGCCATCTCCAACCACAACCTCCCCAGCATCCAGACGCTCTAAAATACCCTGAAAAAAAGAAAGAAAAATTATCTAAGGCCCCTCTTTTTTCCCCAAAAAGCAGTTCCTAATTTTTGGAAAAGTAGTATGTTGTTCTTACAAGCTCCCGCTCTGTTACAATCACCGGTATCTCATAGTATTTTAGAAAGATTGAGTACACTTTTATTTCTTGGACAATCCAGGGACTTGTTTTGGTCAGAGTGCTATGAACATTTTTTTCTCATACCATTTAGTCTGAATCAAAACACAGTGAAGGGGTGATTCCATAGTAGTCATCTGGGTTTTTGAAAGCGTTTGTGGCAGACATTGCTGGTTGCCTAACTAATTTGCATTTTCTCTCCTTCCTTGCTAATGTATTTTGTTTGGTGGCAACAATGTTACCAACTTAAAAAAGAATCTTAGAGTCCCTTGCTGCTGGGGATGGTCATTTGACACAGTGCTGACTGATGAGACAAAGGTGGAAGTCCACTGAAGATTTCCAGAGAAGTTTTGCTTTCCTGATACAGAGGCCCACTCCCTTCCATCTTCACATGCGTTTCCTTCCTGCCCGGAATGTCAGCACAAGCCCTGTAGATGCAGCAGTCATCCCGCAGCCATGCCACTGAAACCCGCACACTAAGGCCAGTGGAAGGGAGTGATAGCAGCAGCCTGGAGTCTTAATGACGGCTTGGAGTAGCTGTGGCAACCGTGGACTGCCAGAGTTCTTATTAGGTGAGAAAAACAAACCTCTCTTTTTGTGTAGATCACTGAACACAATCCTAGTGAATGCAACATTTGATCATTATGCCCTACGTTTTCCTGCATGTTCATATACACACCATCATTTGGTGCTCCTCCCAACAGCTCTGCGAGCTGGGCAGGGCATTTTACTAATGAGGAAGCTGAGGTTCAGAGAGGCCATGTGACTTGCCCAAGATCACAGAGCTAAGTAAGTAACAAAGCAGACATCAGCTCTTCTAAATTCCCAGCCTTTTTCTGTTTTACCACTTTTCTATTCAGACTACTCACACCTCGAGTAAAAGTCTGTAACCAGACCAGTTATCCAAAGGCTTTGGTTTCCATTGTCTCAAACACACCTGCCTCAGGTACCCGTGAAGCTCACCTCTCACCTCCTGGAGGTCTTTGGTCAAGTGTCTTCTGTTCAGAGAGGCCTTCCCTGACCACCCTGTGACAAACTGCAAGCACCCCCATGGTGTCTGTCTTTCTTGTACTGACTGCATTAGTTGAAGATACAACATTTTAGCGACAATGCAAGGACAGTGCCTGTCAGCCCTGCCTACAACTGGACACAGAGCAATGCATGAGTGGGGGAGGAAAGCCTGGAGCTGCCCCATCTACTCAGTCACATGCGCAGCCCAGAAAGGAACATTGGAAGGGGCTGCACTGGAGGCTAAGTTCCAGGCTGTCAGAGCCACACCGTCTCCATTTTCCTGTGGAGGGAAGCAGAGGGGAGCCCTGCTGTGTTACCTATAAATACTGTTCAACGGAGAGCACCTCACTCTGGTTATTTTCCCATATTTCATATCTGAAGATGACTTTAGCTGAACACGGAAGAAATGTTAATATTTACCATAATCCTCACCCATCTCTCTACTCCCTCATTAAAATACAATTTGCTCTTTTTGTTTTGTACTTTTGAAAACTAAATAAATACGTCAGCTTTAAACTTTTAGTGAGACCATCCCACATGCCAAGTACAGTTCTAGGCATGAGGGACAAACATTAGAGTAGAACAAGGTCCATGCCCTCATGAAGCTCAAAATCTGGGTACGTTGGGGAAGGCCAGTGGGTCAACAAATCATCTCAAGACAATGTAATACATGGCTGCCGCACAGGGCTATAGGACAGAGAATTAGAGACATAGTCACCTGCATAAAATCTCATCTTGAGACTCTAACACACTTCAATTACCTACATTAAAAATCAAAGTTAACAGTATATATCAAACAATTTTAGAGAGAAAGAACATTAGTATACAACTTAGGTATTAGTAGTTAGTATCTCACATCCCACATCCAAACCAAGTGTGTCTATTCAAACTTCCAATATATGTCCCCCTCGTCCTCACTGACCCTGGATTATTGAAACGATCTCCCATTCCTTCCAGCCCCCTATTTTACCTTCCATTGCCGGCAGTGCAAAGCCTCGCCTGACCTACTCTTATTTGTGATTACCTCCTCCTTTGCGTCCTGCTTAAGTCCAAACACCCTCCATTTCTGCATCCATCACCTGCACTGCAGTACCTGCTTACTTACCTGTTTCCTGTGTTGGGCTGTAAGATGTCTGAGGCTCAGGTGACATAGCTTGTGACCAACCCATACCACCTCCTACACCACCTAACCCAGAGTCAGCCCTTAATAAACTATGCAGAATTGGAAGATGGACAAACCTGTTTTGAAAGGAGATACATATGCTACAAGTTTGGTCCTGAGGCAAATAATAATAATAATAATACTCTTCAACAGAAAATTAGCTAGGGTTTTTTCAAGAAAATTGTAGCACACATTTTGACTGTGTCTTCATGATAGCAAATAAAGGTAAGACGTTTTTAGGCTATCTAGATGTTTGTCCAACATTTTAAATTTGCCAGTTTTCTAAATAGCCATTAGCAGAATAACTAAATTACAATTTGAATTCACAGCATCATTTAGCCCCTTCATTACCGCTGTCCTCGCCCCCTCCACTCACTGCCAGTATGATATAAAGACAGCTGGAGAATGGCAGGACTGCATGAAACAAAGAACACTGGAGACTACCTGGCAGTACTTTTATATTTTCATCCCATCCTCCTGTCGTTAGACAGTGGACCCGCCTGGGATCTGATCGTGAGCTCTGAGAGACAGCTGTCCCCCTTTATGCAGGTATCAGCGTCTGGACTTCTGGATTTAAGATCTGGCTTCAGGGCAGCTCTGCTCATATACAAAGGAGTCTACCAACTTTGCCCTGTGGCAGGAGGCAGCCAGAGATCCAATCTGCCTGAAAATTGCCCCTCGGACTGCTCTCTTGGACTGAAGAAGCAATTGGAGGTTTCCTTTGTGGCAATTCAATGAACTCTTAAAATGCACCTGTGAGCTGAGAGGTGGGACAAGCTCCCTCCCTCTAACATTTTAATTTGAGTTCCCAGGTACTCATGAACATGGGTTAGCATACCATAAACTTGGTGCTGAAGGGGTAGAGGCTAGCAAGAAATTGAACAGAAAAAGCATACTGCAATACCTTAAAAATGAACTGTAAAAGTGAACATAGTATTAGGGAAAGTTTGGAGAAATTAGCATGTTTTTTTGCTTCTTTACGCTTTTACTATTCCCATGTTCTATGCCTACACTTTACTTTTATAATCAGAAAAATATATTCAAAATGTTTTTAAGTTTTTAAAATCCATATTCCTCATCTTATGTAACTATTGCCATTATTTTGTCCTTCCTTATGGTGTGTATATACTTTCACATGTTCTTGGGATCAGTCTGTGTGTATCTCCTTTCGTAAATTAACATCGCCAGAGCACTTGCTTGTTTGCTCCATACTTTGCTCCTGAATGGGCTGCCTAACAACTTATTAAGTGGATGAACCTTAATTTATTTAGAGAGCCCACTACTGTAGGGTGTTTTGGTTGCTTGTAACTTTTTAGTATAAATAAGTCAGTGGTGCACGTGTTCATGCCCACATCGCCCCTTTCTTCCCCACCATCTCTTATGAATTTTGGGGTGCAGGTGGGTTGCCTTGAGGGGTCCTGAATATGTCCCCGAGTCCAAGTTCATGCTCTTCCTAATTTTATTTTGTCACCCCTTCCTCCCACCGCACACACACACACACACACACACACACACACACACCACGAAGAAATGGGCGAACAAAGCCAATAGCTGGCATCCCAGCTGGGAGTGGGGCTGAGGGAAAAACCTGGAGACAGGGGCTGGGGGGGGTGGGGGGGGGGAACGAGGCAGAGGAGTCCCCACGCATCCTCCTCTCCACCGCAAGTCTGGCACTGTCCCGGCCGGGAGGGTTTTGGGCCAGCGGGCGACTGGGACGGCCAGACCATGGCCCTCCCCAAAACCCAGGGGAACGGAGCAGTGGGGCAGGAGCCCCAGAACACTCTGGGTGCTGGCCGGCTTCGGGGAGAGAACGTGTGGCCTCCGATCCGAAGGCTCAAATCCCTGCTCTTCTCTGAGCTAGTCGCTTGACTCTCGGGGCCTCAGTTTCTTCTACCGTAAAATGGGGACACTTGTGAAGATGAAGAGATTACTTGAGTAAAGCACTCTGCGCAGTGCCGACCCTAAGTCAGGGCACAATAAATGGCATCCAGGTTTGTTATCTTATCCTCACTCCCAGGCATGTAGTCACTCCGGCCTCGCGAACCGCTTAACTGAGACCCAGAGCGGTCCAGGGGCCTGGCCCGCACCGCAGAGCAGCGCTGGGGGCTCTGGTGGGTTTGAACTCCTGGAGCTGGGAGACCCGCCGCAGGGAGGGCTGACTGAGTAGTCACGGACTTTGGGAAACTCACCTTCTTGGGTCCGGGGCGCCCGGCAGGTTCCATGATGCCGAGGTTTTGCTGGAGCCTGGTGGCAGGGAGCGCGCCTGTCCAGGGGCCCGCCCCTCGCCCGGGGGAGGATCCTCCGCGGCCGCTGCCTGCAGGCCTGTCTCGGAGCGGGTGTCCGTTTTCTGGGCTTCGCCATGTTCCGCCTGGGTGCGTGGCGGCTGCAGGGCCTCCCGCTGCGGGGCTTACCGCTGCCTGGCTGCCCTGGCCATCCACGCTCCGTCAGCGGCCTGGAAGGGTGAGTGGGAACCCGGCCCACTCAAAGGCCGAAGGCCAGAGGATGAAGGGTGGGAGCGAGGGGCTAAGGCAGACTTGGGCGTTCAGGGTCGTCTGGATTTCTTCTTTTTTCTTGCTCGATTGCACAAAAGTGATACGGTATCAAAGGGGAGAAAAGTTCCCAGCGAAGTCTCTCCAACTTCAACCCTCTTCCCGGGCACCTGTTAAAGTGACTTTTGTATCAACCCAGAGATGGTCTGTATGTCTGCAAACCCCGGTGTATGTATATATGTTGTTCTTTGCTTTCCTACGCATCACTTTTTACACTATGTCTGAGAGAAGCTCACAATCAAGCTAGGAAGACAGTCATGCAAATATGTATATTAAATCGCTGAGCAGTAATTATAATTAGAGAAGCATGCGCACAGTGAGAGGAAGTTAAGTAAGGAAGAGTGTTTTATTCCATCTGGCTCTCTTTCACCTGGAAAATAGTGGAGGGAGGTGATCCAAGATTTATGGGACTAAGCGTCCCGATGATTACAGTTTTTGGTGGAATAAAATGATTGCAAATACATTCTTTAAGTACACGGAGAAAAACTCTTCTCTAGATTTTCTGGAAAAAAATAAACGAAGTCACCTGTTCAGTCCTTTAGCTATATTAGTTATCTACAATGGACCGGAATTACATGGAATGAGGCTCTAATGCTTCCTCCTTCCTCCCTCAACCAGGTTGCCTGAGTTAGGCTTTAAATGCCTTTAAAAAAGCTGTAGCTACCACAGCCTAATATAGCTACCATTGAAAAAAATTGTCTTACAGAAAGGACAACCCAACCTCATCTGCGGAAACAGGATGGAAAGAGAGAGCAGAGACCGTGATCATCGGAGGCGGTTGCATTGGTGTGAGTCTGGCCTATCACCTGGCTAAAGCGGGGATGAGAGATGTGGTCCTGCTGGAGAAATCGGAGCTCACTGCCGGATCCACCTGGCACGCAGTAAGAAAAGCACCTCAAAACTGTCCTGCACACTGAATCGTGCACTAGTACCGTCAGTTTCCTTCCCATTCACAACGCCCTGCTGCTGGCTCTGTAGAGTCAGTTCCCTTTCAACAGTGCTAGAAGGTGAAGTTCCATTTTGGTGGGTGCACTTCCAGGCAGTGATCAGCACTGGCGGTGTCTTTCTCTTGAACACATGGCTTCTGGATTCACATCTTCCTACCCGTGTGACTCAGGGCAGGTTACTTACGTTTCCATTTCCTGGTGTATAAAATGAACATGATGATCGTACCTACCTGCTAAGGTTGTGATGAAGATTGAGTTACTGTGTGTGAAGTTATTAAACCCATAGTAAGTGTTTAGTAAATGGTACCCTTTGTATCAAAGAACAGTGGTGGAATGATCCTGAATATGGCTGAGACCTTCACCTATATTTCCCTCACCTGACTTTAGTGGTCCTTTGTATTTATTTATTTATTTATGGTTTTAATTTTGTGTGTAAGACAGAACCTTGGCTACATGAAGACTTAACTATGAGGACGGAGAACATGTGACACACTTTTGTGTTAAAACGCACAGCCAAGTCTGTCTCACATACTTAGCAGTACATGCATAATTGTTCCGGTGCTCTGCAATAACTGGGCCAATGAGGAAAGCTGCTCAGGGAAATGAGGTGATTGACGCTGCTTTCATGCTGCCAAACCAATTGTTTCTGAAGTCGGCCAAGGATGGGAGAGAGTTTTTATGACTATTGTACAGAGTTCTTTTGGAGGATGAGTTAGGCAATGTCAGTTCAGCTTCCTGTCATGTCATTAACTTCCCTTTTCGTCATTACTTTCTTCTGCTGAGAAGAGAGAAACCCCTGCTTTTAGGGCCCTTTTGGCATCCAGAGCCTGCTCAAGGGATGGGGTGAAGCTTGAGCTCTAAAAGGGCTGCCTGCCTCTAGTTGAGTGTGGAGGAGAGTGCAGCTCAGATTTAAACTGAGGTGGATCCAAGTCCTACTGGCCACAGAGCCTGGCCACGTGGTTGGATGGAGGTGCCTAGAAAAATCATAGCAAGGCCATCTTCTCTTCCCTCTTTCCTCTTCTTCCAACTCCCAGTCTGGGAGAGAGGCCCAGACACCTAGTCCTCCTGAACATCATTTCAGAACCTTCACAGGAACATGTGCTTTTGCTTCACCAGTTCCCCCTCAGCTTGCTTCCTCCTGTCTGGACAGAGGGGTCCCGGAGGCCACCAACACTCCTGGTTCCTCTTCCCTCCCTGAACTAGACCTTCTGTGTAGGCTTTTTGCTATTATGGAAACATTTCTCCTATAGCTCTCCTGTAACTTCTCCTTGCTGGACATTCAGTCACTCTTTCAACAAACATATTGTTGAAAGAGTCTGTATTGTGTCAGGCCAGCACTGTTGTAGGTGAGGATACAGGAGTAAACAAAATGAAGTCCCTGCCCTCTTGACGCCATATTCTGGTAGGGCAGACAGAAAATATACAAAGCCTGTTTGAGAGTAGGCAGTGCCATGAAGAGGAGGAAATCTGGGTAAAGGAATGAATGAAGGACAGCATGACTGAGATAGAAGCATCAGGAGGCTACTTGAAAGAGCAGAGATAAGGCAGAAGTGAGTGAATGAGGGGCCCGAGGCTGTCCAGGTAAAGGCATGTAAGCAGAAGGAAATTTAGGCAAGTGGAAGTATCCTAAGAGAAAGGGGTTATACCTTTTTGACACTTTTGGCTTGTTAAGGAGGATGTACTCTTTAATATTTTAATTACTTATTTGCTCATTTATATTTGATTGATTTGATATGGCCTACATTTTAGAATAGATTACTGAATTCCCTGCAATTTTACTTATATATCTCAAGAATTTTTTTAAAGCAACATACCTTAACCTAAGTTTTTTAAAGAAAAGTGGACAAAGTTTTTAGCATGTCAGTTTCTTGTTAAATGTTGACTGTGTAAAATGGTTTCCCTTAAGTAAAGAGATATCAGAGTGAGTGGAAAAGGCATTCTCCTGGTTAGCGAAGAAGGCGCTATGCAATGGTTTGCAAAATGAGATCCATGCAGTGGGAGCTCAAGATGGAGTCAGGCATCAGAAGCCAGGTGATTTGCCCCTGGAGAATGAGGGAAAAGAAAGAGGGTTTCCTTAGGAAGCTGATTCTATGAACTCTTGCAAGTCAAGGGGGCCTACCTCTGAGAAGTACCATGAATCAGGAATTTTTAACACAGAAATATTTGCAGCAGATAAGAGAATGTGGAAGGTTGGGGAGCTGGCTAAAGGGGCAGGATGCAAAGAATAAGGGCAGTCTCACTGAAGTATAACATGTGCTCCAGTTCAGTATGTCTGGGAGTGTAGGAATCGGTGCTCAGGGAGGAGGGCACAGGCTGCAATGTGAATATTCAAAATGGAGTCCCAAATTCAAAATCCTGAGCGTTTGTTATACTTTAATGAGACTGCTTTGTCAGCACCAGGCACTACTACTAATATGGAGCACTCCTTGTGGGATGAAGGGTAGAAGAGAGGATTGAGTGAGACGTAGTTTTGGAGCATGGGGTCCCCAAGACAGGGTAGCCCTGGGGATGGTAAGAAAGTGGGTGTTTTGAAGGGCTGAGGACTAAAGATGCAAGATAGTCCATTTGGGGTGAGGAAGACTATTAGAGACTTCTATCTATTTTTATGTAAAAATTTAAGAAAAAAATTGAGCTTTATTAGTCTTTACAAATGGCCCTCACCTTTGATATGAATGATGTGTCGGATATGGTTCCAAGGGACTGAGTGAAGGAGAGGCTGGAACTCCACAGTGGGAGAGTCCTCACTTCTTCTGTCTTGAGTCTGTATTGCAGAGCATGTGCTGTAGGAAATCACCGTTGGGATTCATTTTGTAGAACCAGGGCTCTAAGTAATGTAATTGGTGAGGAAAAGGAGAGGGAATGACCTTGAGAGTGTTGTCCTATATGGGGATTTGCTGGTTATCTTATTATAATAATTAAAAGAGTTATGAAACTTAAAGTTTTTCTTTTACAAAATGACAGTGTCCCACATTTGGTGACCTTTGTAGTGATGCAAATGGCTGCAAGTCATCTCTACACAGCAGATACATATTTAAGAAAACATGCTAAAGGGGATGTTACAATAAGTGAGAAATAACTGCTTTTTCTTTTTGCAAATCAGTCCTGTTGGGAAGAGAGAATTTGGAAAATTGGCATTATTACTAGATTTTTCTGGCCACAATAATATGTATCATCTAGAAAAACTTTCATACATGCAAAAGTTAAATTTTTTAACCCACCTAAAAATTTTCCAAATGAGGAGTTTCGGTGGGATTTGTACCCATTTATTTAAAAATAAAAATGTAATACCTTCCAATTAACTTGAACAAGAGAACATGAGACATTAACAGTCTAACTTCAGTGGAAACCTTGAAGTAAGCGGTGACTGCGATGGAGGAAGTGGCATCAAGTTAAAGGGACTTATCTAAGAAAAAGAAGATGAAAAATATGAACAGTGAAAGGACAACAAACACAGTTATTAACAACCACACCTAAAACAAAAGCAAACCAAGAGGACAGCTAGATCAGGAGTGGAACCATAGAAATGAAGACCACATGGAGGGTTAGAAACAGGGGGGTGGGAGGGGGAGAAGGGGGGAGAAGGCACAGAAAATAGCATAGAGGGTAGGTAGAAAATAGATAGGGGGGAGGGCAAGAATAGTATGGGAAATGTAGAAGCTAAAGAACTTACGACACATGGACATGAACTAAAGGGGGGGAGTGGTGGGGGAGGGGTGTGCAGGGTGGAGGGGAATGAAGGAGGGGAATAGAACAATTGTAAAGGCATAATCAATAAAATATATTTTTTTAAAAAAAGATGCGGAGAGTACGGCTGGGAGGGTGCACTCCTCCCACGTAGGTCTCAGTACTGTGACGGGCGGCTGCTCCAGCTATCACCGCCATTCAAACCAGACCCAAAATGAAACAAACCTAGATGTAGGCCTTCAAACTGCTGTTTTATCAAGATTAATCCAATATATATATTTTAGTAATAACATATATTAATCACATAGCCCTCGCAAATATATAAACTTAATATTCCAAACCTTTTCTAAACAACAAAGGAATGATTTAAAATATTTAATTCATTTCAAGTTGTTTTGTGTATTTTACGATCTCTGTTAATTTAGTGATGCGTATTTATATATCATATGACAATCAGGCAATGCGTATATTTTAGAGAGTATCCCCAAACTTTTTAAATTGGATGTGAGTGCATGGACAAAACATTTGGAGCCAATGGGATATGGCGTGAGGTCAGTCAATGGGCTTTTTTGAGGCTATAGAGGCTCATGAAAGAGGGGAAAGATTATTAAACAGATAGATAAGGAGAGCATCAATAGCTCAGTTGGTAAGTTTTTTAACTCTGTCACTGTTTTCATTAATTCATTATTTTTTTGTTGTTGTTCAATTACAGTTGTCCCAATTTTCCCCCGTCTTTTCATTAATTCATTATTGTCAGTCTACCGTAGAAAAGAGCTTTCCTATTTATTTATTTACATCAATAAGGATTCATACATTTTAATTTTTAATAGATATATTTTATTGATTATACCATTACAGTTGTTCTTTTTAAAAATATTTTATTTATTTATTTAGAGAGAGGGAGAGGGGATGAGAAAGAGTGGAGAGAAACATCAATGTGTGGTTGCCTCTAATGTGTCCCCCAATGGAGACCTGGCCTGCAACCCAGGCATGTGCCCTGACTGGGAATCAAACCAGCAACCCTTTTCTTCATAGGCCCGTGCTCAATCCACTGAGCCACACTAGCCAGGGCCCATTACAGTTGTTCTATTCCCCTCTTCATTCCCCTCCACCCTGCACAGCCCCTCCCCCACCATTCTCCCCCCCTTAGTTTATAACCACATGTCTCAAGTTCTTTAGATTCTATATTTCCCCTACTATTGCCCCCCTATCTATTTTCTACCTACTGTCTATGCTATTTTCTGTACCTTCTCCCCTCTTCTCCTCTGCCCACTCCCCTGTTGCTAACCCTCCATGTGTTCTTCATTTCTTCATTTCTATGGTTCCACTCCTAATCTAGCTGTCCTCTTGGTTTGCTTTTGTTTTAGGTGTGGTTGTTAATAACTGTGAGTTTGCTGTCCTTTCACTGTTCATATTTTTCATCTTCTTTTTCTTATATAAGTACCTTTAGCATTTCATATAATAAGGGCTTGGTGATGATGAACTCCTTGAACTTGACCTTATCTGAGAAGCACTTTATCTGTCCTTCCATTCTAAATGAAAGTTTTGCTGGATAAAGCAATCTTGGCTGTAGGTCTTTGGATTTCATGACTTGGAATACTTCTTTCCAGCCCCTTCTTGCCTGTAAGGTCTCTTTTGAGAAATCCGCTGACAGTCTGATGGGTACTCCTTTGTAGGTGACTGTCCCCTTATCTCTTGCTGCTTCTAGGATTCTCTCCTTCATTTTAGTCTTAGCTAATGTAATTATGATGTGCCTTAGTGTGTTCCTTCTTGGGTCCTACTTCTTTGGCACTCTCTGAGCTTCCTGGATTTCCTGGAAGTCTATTTCCTTTGCCAGACTGGGAAAGTTCTCCTTTATTATTTGTTCAAATAAGTTTTCCACTCGTGGCTGTTTCTTTCTCCCTTCTGGTACCCCTATAATTCAGATGTTGGAACGTTTAAAGATGTCCTGGAGGTTCCTAAGCCTCTCCTCATTTTTTTGAATTCTCATTTCTTCATTCTTTCTGGTTGGATGTTTTGTTCTTCCTTCTGGTCCATTCCATTGATTTGAGTACCAGTTTCCTTTCCATCACTATTGGTTTCCTGTGTATTTCCCTTCATTTCAATTAGTTTAGCCTTCATATGTTCCTCTAATTTGTGACTATAATCAACCAGTTCTGTGAGCATCCTGATGACAAGTGTTTTGAACTGTGCATCTGAGAAGCTGGCTATTTCCTGGTCGCTTAGAGTTATCGGCCCTGGGGCTTTGAGTTCTTCTTGAGCCATCTTTTTGACTGTTCGTGCCTGTTATGTATCAGGATCTGAGCCCTAGGTGTTCACCAGAGCAGGGCAACTAAGTCGCTGGGTTGTGACACTGTATGTGGGGGCGGGGTCAAAGAGGAGCAATGGCAGTCCCGTCTGCTGCCTCCTGCCATTGCGGCCACAGCTGCCACCGTCACTGGGGCCCACACATTTCATCCCACTGCACTCGAATGTGCCACCGCCATCGGCCCTCTGCCACTGGGTTCGTCCGCTGGGGCCTTCTCGGTCAGTCTCACTGTGCGCGAATGTGCAACCGAGGTCAGTGTGTCCCACACCCCGACTTGGTCCATGCCTGGGCCTGGGTCGGGGGATCTTTCCTGCCCGACCCTGCTCTGCTGCTGGCTCTGCCCCCTTACCAGTCCCGGTTGAAGGGTTTGTTGTTGTCAGACTTCCGTATAATTCAGTTTTCTGTTCTTTGGTTGCGTCTTTGTTCTCCAAATCTTTGTTGTATTCAAACTTGGTTGTGGGAGAAGGCACAGTATTTCCACCTATGCCTCCATCTTGGCGGAAGTCCTCAGGATTCATACATTTTAATTTTATTTAAAGGGCTATATTTTCTAATGATTACTTGTGTCTCTGATACATCTTCCCTCTTTTATCTTCTCTACCAACTATAATTATTTTCTTCCTTCACACCAAAGGCAGGCCTCTCTCCTGTCTTCCTTAAAGAC
Organism: Sturnira hondurensis; assembly: GCF_014824575.4. NCBI lineage: Eukaryota > Metazoa > Chordata > Mammalia > Chiroptera > Phyllostomidae > Sturnira > Sturnira hondurensis. The sequence goes on along the minus strand of NW_028093985.1, from coordinate 6,244,839 downwards.
TTGTGTGACTCTTCTAGCACCTCCTCTTTTCTTAGTTCTTATGTCTTTCTGTGTTCCAGCACTTAATCATATGCTTCTGATTTTATTGTTTCATAGATGAAAGTTTCACGATCTCAATCACAGCATGAAATCTTGAAGGATGAGAACAATATTTTCACTTTCTTCAAATTTTCCATTTAATATGAGCTTGCTGAAGCTCAGAACAGAACAATGTTTTACCCGTCTTATATCCCACGCTATGAGAATAGCATATACATTAACAATAAATACCATGCGAGTTATTACATCCAGATAACTTACAGTAAAAACAGAGGTATGGTTCACCTGCAATTCTCAATACAGATTAAAAGATAAAAATCAGTTAGTAAAAATATATACAATATAAAAAATAAATAATATGCTTTCATGCCTGGGGAAAAAAAAATGCTCAGGACTTACTTCTGACCTTCCCAGCAGCAAGGAAACTAGAGTGGTATGAGTTCTTCGGTAGAAATAGATGTACTATTTCACTAAGGTAGAGCTAACTTTTCCTCAACCAGAAATTTCTAGAAGAATTTGTTCCCTAAACAAAAGATATCGGGCTAATTCTTTTTAAGTAACAGTTTTATAAAAAGTAACCCATGTGACTCAGATGGAAGATCATTAACTCCTTTGAAAATAGCTTTCTGGGATGGGGAAGAAGAGAGTCAACGTAGTATAGATAGTAAATAGCTTTCTGGGGGTCAGGCTTAACCTAGGTTGAAATTAGAGTGCCTCAAGGAGTGAGTGGCGACCAGAAGTCTAGGTCAGTGCTCGTGAATATCAAGTCTTCTCATATGATGGGCACTACACGGGAGACAAAGTTGACCTCTCTACTAGATACCTGAAGGTCAAAGAGTCTCTACTATTGAACCAGAAAAGTTCATATGCACGACAGATACCAAACATTTACAGGAGACTAGAGTACTTAACCAAAAGTTAAGAAGCCCAACTTTTAGTTCCATTGTAATGGGGCTATGCTATAAGAGGACCTCTAAACTGGGCCAGAATTTTTCTCAAAAAGGTAGCTGTGCATATGTTTAAACACTTGAACAAGTATTTGAGAGAAGCCGGAGGATCGTCCCATAAAGAATGTTTGATGAACTTTTAAGTGGGGTGTTTTTGAGTTTAGGAGAACCAAATGCCCACCATACCATAGAAGAGCCTGATAAGTAACTCCTAAACAGATGTTATTTTAAACAGATTGTATTCTGATGAACTTTCCAGGGTACATTGCTGCAATCTGGGGCCCCAGACACTAAACTGAGAGAACTTGTTTCATGCAGTTGCGTAGAACTCTTTGTCTGGGTACTACATTGCAGCTCAGTTGATAAAAGGGGTTTGGGCATGCTAATATTTAGATGATTTTTCCTGAGAGTAATTATGCAGTATTTATTCAGCAAATATTTTTCATGTACAATCTATGTGCTCATCAAACAGGTAAAGCACGACAAAGGTCTGTTCACTAATTCACCAGGCTATAATTTTCAGGAATTTTCTGATTCTTGAATTTCAGAAATTTCAAAGGGAACTGGAGGGCTGCTCCATTCGAGGGATAGTGGGGATCGAGTCAAGGAAGACTCTTTGCTAGTCTGCAGCCCTTCTCCACAAGGGGACACATGATTTGCTGGTGTGAATCCATAAGGGGGGGGTGTGCCACCCCCCCACATTCTTCCTCGTACCATATGTTCCTAAACTTCCTACCAAATCATCCCATTTCTTAGTCTCAAACAACCTTTCCTAATAACTTTTAGGGACTTACTGTATTTGTTCATTGGCTGGCTCTGACATTACTTATATGGTTCAGACTGTTCTTACTACTGTGTAAGAAGCCTCAGGCCCTACTGAAATTGTGCACAGACTTATGTGTTCTCATCCCCCAGGGACTGTCTGGTGCTGCTCCATTTCTGACCAGCAGTAAAATCCTGCTTAACAGCAAAACTATCAACATTTTCAGAATGTTAATGTTTTTCCCAATATTTTCTTTCCTTCTCATTTTTAAGGCAGGTTTAACAACATACTTTCATCCTGGAATAAACTTAAAGAAAATACACTATGATAGCATCAAACTTTATGAGAAACTGGAAGAAGAAACTGGACAGGTAAATATGTTGAACTTGAAATTGTCTTTTCGGTCACTTTCTTAGAAATATGTAAGGTCTCTGAAGAATTTTGGTGTCATCACGTAGAGCTGTGTATAATGATGTTAAGGGTGTATGAAATGTTTAATGTGGTAGAGAAATCTGGTGAGAGTTTAAGGTGAGAACCTCCGAAGTTTGCTCTACAATCACTTTAATTTCTTGACATGTATTACACATGTGATTACCCACTCTTATTGATCTATTTAGTGAAGGAAGAAGAAAAAGCAGCAGCTTTCAAAAGTGTCTTCAGTCAGTTACTGCATCTAGAATAAAAGAAATTAGGGCCTTTCAGCAACTGGATTGCAAAGGATATGACAACATTGGGTAGCACATTGTCATGCAGCTTTAGAAAGTACTTCGCTAAAACCCCTTGCTTTTATTTTTATCACTTCTCATAGTTATTAGGACTCTCAGAATAAAGCAGCAGGCATAGAATATCCTTAGGCTAAGACTGAAGTCTATTTATATTTTTCATGCCATTTCCCTTGCCGAAACCGTCAAATGGACAGGACAAAGGACAAAGGAGCAGGGCCTTCCTCGGAGGAGCCCTGCCTGCCTTCCCTGAGCATAACATTCTCTCTTTGTTATGCTCAGATGCTACAGGTCTTCTTAATTACTTATAGTTCTGGAATGCGCTGGGGGAGGCTCTCTGCCTGAAGCACTATTCCTTCTGCTGCAGCCCCCGCCCCCCATTTCAGCATTCACCCTCCACTTCCTCTGGGGGTCATCCCCTTTGAGAAGCTGACTTTGACTTTGCTCACCCACCAGTCAGGCCAAGCTGAGGACGTATCACTTGGTTCTAAGAATATTCGTGCATACCCCTCTTATAACACACATCTCACTATAGTGGTGGTTGCTTTACGGATTGGTCTTCCCTGCAGACTATGAGCAGCCTGAGGGCAAAGATTGTATCTTTTATCTCTATAACCCAGGGCTCAGCTGAGTGCTTGGCCGACTGAAGGAGTTTGTTAAATGTCAAATGGATATTTACTTCAATCCCCACTTAGTCTTATCACTGCAACATTCTGATTCTTCATATTCTCTCTTTAAATCCTTTGTCTTTCTCTTTTCCACATAATTTTCATTCACTCTGTACATTAACACTATCTCATGTTATTGTATTATGCAACTAGCTGTCTGCCTTCGCCTGTAGACTGTAAGCTCCTTCCAAGAAGGGTCCTTGCCTCTCTTGTTTGTGGCAGCATCTCTGTAACTCAGCATAGTGCCTGACACAGAGCAGGCACTTAGTAAATAGTCAATGAACAGATGTCTTTTTGTAAGATGCTGATATGTTTATGTAGTTATCTCTTTTACGGCTTAGTTCAATAAATCTCTTTTCTTTTACACCTGCATTTTCATTGTGCTAGGGAATAATCATGTTTGAGTGCCAAACAATGATTTATTTATGTGGTTTATTGGCATTATTTTAACAGGTGGTGGGATTCCATCAGCCAGGTAGTATCAGGCTTGCGACAACTCCTGTAAGGGTGGATGAATTTAAATATCAGATGACTCGGACCGGCTGGCATGCAACGGAACAGTATATTATTGAACCTGAGAAAATTCAGGAGATGTTCCCTTTACTCAACATGAGTAAGGTACTTGTCTTAAGGGCATTTTCACTATTTGTCACCTTGAATGAAGATTAGAAAAGTTATTTTAAAATGTTAATTAAAAATGGAAAAACTATGTGCACACATTTTAAATGGCAAAATCAGATGATGAATGCTGGAGTTGGGGTAAATTACAAGGTGGGCTATTATGTACACTAAATGAAATATGAAAAGATACTGAAAAAATTTTATTAGTTTTCTACCTATGAGAACTGAGGAAACATTTTCAATACCTTTCTATTACTATGTCCCCCAGATCTGGGGATTTCCATACATAAACCTTCTGTTTGAGAACTACAAAGAAAACAGTAACCTGGTATGATAGGTATGTGCATAGAAAGACTGTGTTGTTAAATATATGTATTAAAAGACTGTGATTTTTATAAAATCTAATGTGGAAGTACCATACTATTTTACTACACAAACAATACCTAGCTAATATCTATACTCCCCTGACGGGTACATGCCAGGTACTTATCTAGTTTTAACCAAATTTGACTGAGAGAACCCATTTGAGAATTGTGTCTTTTTTTGCTAGGTGATAATCTAATTTGCATAATAATAACAATGACTTACTATACTACCGGACGCTACAGCACATATTTATGTACCAGATACTATGCTAAACCCTCAACACGCATAATCTCATTTAATCTTCACAGTAATAATATAAGGTATATAGTATATAAACAGGAAACTGTAGCTTAGATGGTTTACATAATGGATCTAAGCTCACCCATAAAAAGAGCTGGGCAGAGATTTGAACCCAGGCTTTCTGACTCCTTTGTACACACTACCTAAGGGTACTGGGTAGGGCTGTTCAGGGAAGCAGAAGCTTATGATTCTCCCTGGTGATGACTGCAGTATCTCTGATACCCGAGGGTGTGTATTATTGATATAGATGCTGGCATTGTTCACCCTTGTGAGTCTTTGCAGGCTCCTGGCACTCCCTTGCATACGGTTCTGTGTGATGGCAGACTGGTGTGGCATTGCACCGTCTGCACTGAAATTCCATCACTGCTACTAGTGAGGCTATGCTTTCATCTGTTTATATGTCAGTCCTGGAATATTTGCCTGGAAGTTCTCACCATCACAGACTTTTCTTAAGGGCCTTAGGCAATGGAGCCATGTGGGAAGAATGTTCTCTGGCTCTTGAGGAGGGCATCAAATTAAATAGATATAGGACCATTATAATGATATAGTTGTCACAAAACACCAATGTACCATTCGGAAGGCTACAGTAGTATGAATTCCATTCGAATGAAAAGCCTCTTGCACTAAGCCTACAACAAGAGGATTGGTAATCAAAGACTTCCCACAGAGAAAAGCCCATACGGCTTTACTGGTGAATTCTATGGGACATGTATAGAAGAATTAATACCAATTCTTCATAAACTCTTTTAAAAATAGAAGTGAACCCTTCCCAATTCATCTGTGAGGCAGTATTGCTGCGATACCAAATCGAGACAAAGACATCACACGAAAAAGAAAGACTGGTATTTCTTATGTATATTGATGCAAAAATTCTCAACAAAATATTAGCAAACTGAATTCAGCAACATATAAAAAGAACTATGCAGCATGACCAAGTGGAATTCGTTCCAGGAATGCAAGGTTGGTTTAACATCTGAAAATCAATCAATGTAGTACTATATTAATAAATAAAATACAAAAACAGATGATTACCTCAGTAGCTGCAGAAACAAAGGTCAACAAAACCTCCTTGCTCATATTGGGTGTCCCATAGATTTTTGTTGAATCGCTAAGACCTAAAAATACCACTTTATGGTGTTCCTCCCATTTCATCTGAATTTTATTCTCCCCCTCCCCCACAGTACCTAGCTTCAAGCCCTACCACAAAATGGCTATTCAAGAATTAGTTGTTGAGTGATTGAGTTAAGTTTATATTTTTCTGACACCAGGTGTATATATATTTAGCATAAGAATTTACTAAGAGTATTTATTAATTAAATATAAATAATTGATCAGTTAGTGTTAGATTTGACTGCAAATGTCAGAAACTAAAATAATGCTTAAACAAGATAGAAGTTTATTTTTCTTTTACTTAGACAGTCCAGACTTGAATGGTAATTCTTTTCTATGAGGCTTCAGGGACTCAGTCTTCTTCCATATCATTGCTCTCTCATTCCAGGAGTGTGACTCTTATGTTCTTATTCTAAGATAGCAGCTAGACCTCCAGCCATTACGCCTGCATCTCATGGCATGATGGAGGAAGAAAGGCTAAAGAAGAAAGGAGACGGGGTCCCTGGTTGGTGTAGCTCAGTGGTTTGAGCATAGACCTGTGAAGCAAAGGGTTGCCGGTTCGATTCCCAGTCAGGGCACATGTCTGGGTTGCAGGCCAGGTCCCCAGTAGGGGACACATGAGAGGCAACCACACATTTATGTTTCTCTCCCACTCTTTCTCCTTACTGTCCCCCTTCTCCAAAAATAAATAGATAAAATATATATTTTAAAGATTTTATTTATTTATTTATCTTTAGAGGGGAAGGAGAGAGGGAGAGAAACATCAATGTATGGTTGCTTTTTGTGCATCCCCTGCTGGTAGTTAGCCTGCAAGGAACCGGCCTGCAACCCAGGCATGTGCCCTGAATGGGAATCGAACCGCGATCGTCTGGTTCGCGGGCCTGCGCTCAATCCACTGAGCTACACCAGCCAGGAGATAAAATATTTTTTAAAAAAGAAAGGAGACAGGGGCATATGCCAATTGTCTTTTTATAATGAATGGTTTGTGGAAGCTGCCACATGCCACTTTCATTTACATTTCATTGGCCAGAATTTAGTAATAGTTTTATCTGTCAGCTGGAGCTAGTAGTTGGCAACTATTGGAAACTCTTTGCTTTTAGTGGACATGTAATGTATCTAAATAAACATTCTATTTCTATGCTATGATGGGAGAGGGGAGAATGGATATTGGAGACAATTTAGAGGTAATCTGTCTACTTAACTTTCAGTGCAGGTCCTGCCCAAGTCTGAATTTTGACACAGAGAAAAGTGCAGACTGATCAATCTGACACCCCGATGAATTTTTCAAGTCCTGTTTTATTACACATTTGCTGGCAGGATATAGTTCCACTGAAAAATGAGTACATACTCATTTGAATTTTTCTTACGATCAACTTAGATTTTAGCTGGACTATATAATCCTGGAGATGGCCATATTGACCCTTACTCTCTAACTATGGCCCTGGCTGCTGGGGCCAGGAAATACGGTGCCCTTTTAAAATACCCTGTGCCAGTGACTTCTCTGAAAGCCAGATCAGACGGAACATGGGATGTTGAAACACCGCAGGGATCGATGAGAGCAAACAGAATTGTGAATGCTGCAGGTAAGTGTCATATCTTTTTTTTAAATTAGTGAGGTTTTTTTAAAGTGGCAGAGAAATAAAATGATGAAGTAATGTTTTATACTGTGAACATTGTTATGAAACACTGTGCTGCTTCCAAGGGGAACATTTTGTCCGTTTCTAAGCGACAAAGCTCTCCCTTCGTCACTGTGCTCTTGGTGGAGATACCACTGCCCTTGGTCTTGGTAATCTACGGAAACTCGGTATTCTTCTCCATGCACCACTTTATTTTGGTCCAGATTGTGTTTTGCCAAATTATGTTTCTTTTTCCTTCCTTAGGTTCACTCTTTCTTTATTAATAACTGAACTCTAGTGTTCAAATTTGTGAGCATCTTCTTTGTTCTCAGTTTGCTTTTTGAGGTGGTGATTTGATCATTTGTGTTCTCTCTCATCCATCTGTGATTATTTGACACTAGTCAAAAAGCTGTTAGCCATTTTTCTTTCAGAACATTATTAAACATACTTCATAATTTTTCTTAGGTTGCTCTGCTACAATTTATACTCTGAGTAGAGTGAAGCCAAAGGGAGTGTTTAAGATAATCTAACAACCCACTCATTTTCTAATTATGGGAACCAAGGTAAAAAAAAAAAAAGGCCATGGCATTTGGCAAAGTGACACGTCAAAGCCAGGATTTGGACCTGGATCTTTTGATTCTTGAGTTAATAGTCTTTCTGACAGGTTATTTCAACTATCACACATACAAAAATAAATTTCTATGCAAGTGAAAGTGTGTATGCAGTCTAAATTGGGCTAATACTTTATATTTTCCTATAGTTTACAAAGGTTAATGTAAAACCTAAAATAAGCAGGAGGTAATAACTGATTTTCTGGTGGTCTGCTCTTTGAGTCAGTGTTTAAACTGTGCAGTGAAAACAATCTTTATTACATATTAGCTCAATGATATGCCATGTGGACTACAGAAACATGGACCTTTAAGATCCTTTCCTCTAAACCGTAACTTTGATTGATGTTATTTTTTTTAAAAAGATTTATTTATTTATTTATTTAGACAGAGAGGAAGGGAAGGAGGGAGGGAGGGAAACATCAATGTATGGTTGCCTCTCGTGAGTCCCCTGCTGGGAACTGGCCTACAACCCAGGTATGTGCCCTGACTGGGAATCGAACCGCGATCGTATGGTTCGCAGGCCTGCGCTCAATCCACTGAGCTACACCAGCCAGGGCTGATTAATGTTATTTTTTAACAAATTACTTTTAGTGGTTCTAGGAAAAAATCATGTATTTAACATTTAAGAATTAAAATGAGTATTTATGAATCTTTCTCCCCAATGTCCCTCACTTGAAAAGGATAAAAATCTCATGCCTTCTTTGATATCATTTGAAATGCAAAACACAGCTATATAAAATGAATTGCCTAAAAACTTAAAAGCAAACGCATACAACACTGCTTTCGTTTTTAACTTCTCTTGCCCCCACCCCTGCAGTTCCCTATGGGACCCTCCCTGCCCCTCACCATCCTTGGGCCACTGGTTTAAACTCTGCTAGAATATCCAGGGCAATGAAATCCTTCATCCTTTTTTTCAAAGTAGCAAGGATTCCTTATAATCTTGGCACATTCTTTGTAGTCTCATGAATTCAGTTCCCCAAAATATTTACTGTCTTCAGAGTGGTAGCAAAGACTGAGCCAACATACTATGACTTCCAGGTCAGCGCCCCTGGCAGGCATTGCTAAGTGGTCACTGCACTCATTTCAGATGGGCCTCGGTAAACCCCACCATTCTTCCCAATACAGTGTTTCCGGCACCCAAACACTCCTGATGGATATTTTGAGAAATAACATAGAAGACATTAACTTAATGCATATCTCAATTATTTTCCTAAAATGGATAAAATTTTGTTTATATAATTCATTGCCATTGTAATAATTTTCTTCCTAAACCTCAAACTCTGAGGAATAAGGAATCACTGGAAAAAGCATACTTTCCAAAGAGATCTGACCTAAACCCAGGACATTGGTTACCAGATGAAGTACATATTCTGCGCAGCTGTGAAATCTTCTGGTCTGATTGGGGCTGGTTGGGCGATGGCCAGGGGTCCTAGAGAACAGCCCCTCTGGTCCTGGCCTGGGAAAACAAATCCCAGGAGTTAAGCTGACAGTGCAGCCCTGTGTGCAGAGGTAAGCACGGGCCCACACCACCAACTGAATTCCTGGGACTTGTTTTCCCAGGCCAGCACCAGGAAAGCAGTTCTCCAGGGCAGTCCCCATTCATCTTTGTCCCTGAGCCTCTTCCCCAGCCATCTGCTCCTGCTCCCATCCTCATGGGTAACTCCAGGCAATTCTTTGTTGACAGTTGTTTCAAGAACTATGCTATCAAATTATTTTTAGTTAAATTTATTGGGGTAACATTGGTTAATAACTCTATATAAAGTTTCATGTATACAGTTTTATAATACATCACCTGTATATTTCATTAATTCTTTATCTCATTCAGATCATATCTCTGGCCCAAACATTTTTTTCTTTTTCTCCTCCATGTCTTCTCCTCCACTGGGCAGTTACTGGAAAAAAAATGTAACTGATTACATATTAGTAGTTCATGGAAGGTTTGAGTGGTGTGTTTGATTGTTTGTGAGTCTGTTTTTAAAAAATAAATACCTTATTTAAAGCATGGAAACTCCTCAAGTGAGTAAGCCTTAATAACTGGGGGCAAAGGTTTGGATATGCCCCCTTCTAGATTAAGCTAACAAAGACCAGTTTCATGAATAAAAGCAAGAAGCTTTTCATGAATAAAAGCAAGAAACACCTGCAGAAGGCATCACGCTCACACTGTTTGAGCATGTGTGTCTGATGGGAGCTTTCCAGGGTTGCTCAGTGTGACCAGGATGTCTCACAAATTCAAGTGAGGCCCTCAGGAGGGCTCTGCAATTTAATTAAAGTAACCAGAATGTAGACCTGGGAATATAATCCAAACGTCAGATGTAAGGCCCGCTGTTATTTCCTCAATTGTACGGTAACCTGCTAGGAGTTTCTGTACATGGAGCCATAACAAGGCTATCAAGTCTTTAGGATATCTGTGAGAAGGAAACTCTAGAAGGAAAAATGTGTCCGTGGGCTGTTGTGTCTCCAGCATTGTCCAGGGCAGTAGCACTTTCTTGCCCAGAGGCAATGTATTGCCAACCCTGGGGCCTGGGCATATCTCTCGTTTGTGAAATGGAGATAATAGTGTCCATCTCAGAAAGTTATTATGATCAGTAAAATGAGCTAATGATGTAAAGTACTCAAAACAGGGTTTACCAAACAGAAAGCACTAAAAAGTTCAGTATAATTATAATAATTATTATTATTTCCTTGCAAGTCTGTACCCTGTACTCCTGGTCTGAGACACACAAGCATCAGGGTATCATAGCTACTTGGTACCAGCCTTAAGATTACCCAAATCCTTTTACTTACTCTATAGTCAACCAGCACCCATTCTGCTGGTAAAGGGACTTCCCCAAAAGCTTGGTTCTCAAGTGAGTGTGCGTAAGAATCACTGTGGGAAGTTTCCCAGATTTCAAATGTTCTAATTTAGGTGATCTTGGTGGAAAGCTGTATTTTAAACAAATATTCCAGGTACTGTGTTGTCTGCACCAAGCAGTCTGCAAAATATGTTTTGAGGGACGCTACCATACTGGTGTTCCTACAGGGGACAGCATGAAGTAAGCTCGTTTTTTAGAAAGCAGAGCCAAAGAGCAGTTTCTAACACCCCTGATCTCTTGGTGCCCAGTAGGCTGACTTGCCTTTGGTCTTGCTTGTAAAGCTTCTTCATTCTGCCTTCATTTTGTCCCTCCTGTGAGGGTTGCTCAGGAGCACGCAGCAGAAGCTGTCAATGATGCAAGTTTTTTCTTTGCATAGTGATGAATGTTTCTCTTGACCTCATTTCCAATTGATCCATTAAGCCTGAGGTAACTCTGTAAACTTTGCTTAAGAGTTTTCCTGATGTGGTAAATCAGAAATGGGATCAGATCATGCCAATGTGAAGCCAGTGTTCAGCCAAAAGAATTGCTTAATTTTGCCTGATACTCTGTATCAGTAAATGTCACTGTGTAACCATCATTGTCACTGTGTTGTAAACCCTAGTACCAATAAACTTGTCCACAAACCTGTACCCTTTATTTTAACTCTATTTCTAGTAATCAATGACTTGGTTGTAATCGGAAGCCATTTACAACCACTATTTTATTGATTCTTCTCTTCAGTGTTTTTCAAGTGATAATGGCGTATTTTTTAGATGATTCCTCTACATTTGTCTCTATTCCCTTAGCACATGGTGGGTGGGTGATCTAGCAGGGGCCGAAGTGTAGTCCTGGTTTGGCCTTGGTTAGCTTGACTGACATATAGAGGAGAAAATGCCAACAAACGCCACCGCGTAGGGTAAAGCTGCATTGAATATTCTAGGGGGGTTCAAGTAATATAGTTATATGATACTTAAGCATATGTCTCCACTTTATTTTAATGATGAAGTATATTAATAAGCAAACAATTAGACTCAGAAATTTACAAATACCTTTGTAAATTTGACTAGGACAGAATTTATTTTATTCATTTTATGTTTTTAATTGAAACAAGTATATTGAGAATATTGCAGTACTTTGAATTGCTAGGCCAAATATTTTGGCTTTTTATATTATAAAGCTCCTCTAGTCCATACAGCTAGAATATGTGGCTTTACTTTATTTTTCCTACAAAATCCTGAATTAGTAATTCACATCTTCCTGCCCACACACATAAGTTAAGTCTCTAAATTATTGAAAGACCAATAAACAGCTCTAATGCCCACAGGTAAAATTTTTTTGTTTGCACATGGATACCCATTTCTGGGGTTATTATACAAGTTTGACCAACTTAGCCATTAGGCGAAAACATAACAAGGACCAGAGTGATGTTCAGATGGACAAGTAGAAATAAACTTCGGTACCTAAGAATACATAATCTGGGTTCCCAGACAGACTCATAATTGATTCTGTGTCTAGCTCTGAACTTCATAATGACAGAGACTTCAGAACTCCTCATGAGATTCTGCGGGGGGGAAAGGCGGAAATAGAAATGGTTAAAAATTTTCCCCCAGCCTGCCCTGGAAGAAGCCCCATCCTCTCTGGGACCATACAGAAATCCTGGCCCTGGGCGCTCAGCTGTGCAGTCTTAACCGCCTTCTCTAGGTAGTGCAGCCTGTGGACTCGTGAGCGCCTTCAGGATGGTTCGTGCTGAGAGTTGGACCTTGAAGAAGCACTTTGAAGGCCACCCTAAATAATAACTTTGAGATAAGACAGTTGAACTCCCACCCCTAAAAAATGGAGAGGTCCTGATGGAAGTTTTGTTTCTCACCGTGGATCCTTACGTGAGAGCGGCGGCCAAAAGACTGAAGGAAGGTACTACGATGATGGGGGAGCAAGTGGCCGGAGTTGTGGGAAGTCAAAATTCAGCCTTTCCAACAGGAACTATTGTTTCCGCTCCTTCAGGCTGGACAACACACTCCATTTCTGATGGAAAACAGCTGGAGACGCTGCCTGAGGAGAGGCCAGACACATTACCTCTGTCTTTGAGGCTGGGAACAGCTGACATGGCGGCCAACAGCCTACTTTGGCCTACTCGCCAGCTGTGGAGCAGGGGCGGAGACACAGTTCCAGCGAGTGCAGCAGCAGGGGCCGTGGGCTCTGTTGGGGGGCAGACAGCTAAGCTCAAGGGGTGCAAGTTGTCAGGGCAGCAGGGTCTGGTGATAAGCTTGCCTACCTTACAAAGCTTGGGTTTGGCATTGCCTTTAACTAACTACAAGACAGTAGAGTCTTTGAAAGAAAGTTTGAAAAAACTTCTCCCGATGGTCATGATTGTTATTTTGATAATGTAGGTGGAAGATTTTCAAACATTTTGTCCCCCAGACGAAGAAATTTGGAAGAATTGCTATATGTGGGGCCATCTCTACCTATAACCTCACTCATCCACTTTCCCCAGGCCCACCCCCAGAGGGTATTATCTATCAGCATCTCTGCATGGAAGGCTTCATCGTCAGCAAGGGGAGGTCCGCCAAAAGGCTCTGAAAGACTTGCTGAAGTGGGTTGCAGAGGGGAAAATCCAGTACAATGAATCCATCACTGGAGAATTTGAGAACGTGCCCACTGCGTTTATGGGAATGCTGAAGGAGATAATTTGGGGAAAACAATAGTGAAAGCATGAAAAAAATGACACATAGAATTTAGAAATCATTTGGATAATGACTTAATTTCTTTTGAACTACTTAGTAAAAATGTATACTGCCTTCATTTTATATGAATAGTGGTTGTAATGAGTTTGAGCCACCTAATAAAGTACATTTAAATAGTATGTAATTAGCAATAGAGAATGAATATTTCCTTGTGAACAATAGCAAGTCACCTCACTTCCTACAATAGCTTCTTCTGGGATATGGTAGGAAATAGTGGCTTTGGAGTCCAAAATTCTAGTGTCTCTGTGACCTTGAATTTCTGATTTTTTTCATCTGTAAATAGATGAAAATACTATCTACTTTGTATACATATTACACTCTTATTTGAAACACCAGCAGAATGCTTGGCCTATGCATATGTTAGGGGCCTAGTAAGTGTTAGCTACCTCCCGGCAGAAATTGGTGACTTGAAAGTCCTAAGGTAACCCTCCTGTTGCTTATGATTACACGAGAAAGACTCACTCACTGCTGGTGTCCAGGGCTCTCCAGGCAGCCCACACTGTCCCTTCCTCTGCGAGCGAGTCTCATAGCAGGACAGACCAAGGAAGGAAATCTGGTGTTCACAACAACTACAAAAAAGATAACACATGGGAATGTATATAAAGCCTACAGAGATGTGTGAGGTTTCTATGAAAAAAAGCTTTTAGACATCACTGAGGAACACAGGAGACTTCAACATATGGAAAGGGACCATGCTCTTGGGCATAGCCATGTCAATTCTGTTGATCAAGTTGCCACCAAGTAGAAGAGGGGTTAAATTACAGTGCAATGAAAAATTTCTTTGTACAGAAGAAATTTTGGGAGCTCCTGGGGGGAGCTCCCACTATTTGGGAGCCCTCTCCCCTTGGCTGTGGCCCCTCGTCCCTCCTGCCTGGACTCCAGGTGCCTTTGTGCCCTTTGCAAGAAAGGATCTAACAAACATATTCAAATTCAACTTTTAAAATAACAGAGAAAACTTAATGTGCTCTCTCTCCCCAAGTATATGCATTTTCAAATTCAAGTTAACAGTATAGTTCTGTATTGGTGGAATTTTAGGCATTAAGGAGGGCCTGAGGAACAGAGGGGGCTGACTTTCAGGGCTTGGTCCCCAACTATGATGCATTACACTGATCACACCGACGGTGCGGGGGCAGGGTGGGGGTGGCTCTTCCATGCCTGATCATCCCTGCTCTGCGAGTAGGGTCAGTCCATCGCTATCTTTTTTATCCACATTGGTATCTTTTACATATTTGAATTACTTTTTCCTTCAAAAATGTTTTCCTGCCCACCTTTGGTTATGGGCAAAATACTGTTCCATGAATAGGATTCCCTTAGATTATAGAATTATCTTCAAAACTCTCGGCAATATTGTCTTGTCTTCTTTTCCCTTATTTGATTGTACAATGATGAAAAGTCATTACGACATTCTTTAGACTTTTCCGTCAGTACTGAAGTCTACAATTTTATGCTGATATAAACTGCTGTTATCAGTGTCAGATGTGTGTTTATATATGTGACATTTGAACATGATTTTTTGTTTAAGGATTTTGGGCTCGTGAAGTAGGCAAAATGGCTGGCCTGGAGCATCCTCTCATTCCGGTTCAGCATCAGTATGTTGTGACTTCGACTATCCCTGAAGTGAAAGCTTTGAAACGAGAGCTCCCTGTGCTCCGAGACCTGGAAGGGTCTTACTACCTCCGACAGGAAAGGGATGGGCTCTTGTTTGGTCCCTATGAAAGTCAGGAGAAAATGAAAGTTCAGAGTTCGTGGGTTGCCAATGGAGTCCCTCCAGGTAAGTTTAGCCTCCCTCTTGGCTCTGCCCCATGCTGATGGCCTCTTCCTCAAATAAATTGTTAGGCGGATATTTAAGTAATTGAAGTTGAAGGGAGAGCCAGATGTGGGCTGGCCCCAAGTGCCGCATGTCCTGGTCCAGTCTTGGTGATCTGCAGGTCTCTGTGCTCCTTACCCACCAGCATGCAGTCCCTGGGAGGAGCAATAAGAAGCTGCTGGCTGCTGTGTGCAAGAATCATCAGTATTGGCGGACACGTTCTTTAAGAAGGTCGTGTGTGACCCTCTGCCTTCAATCACAGTGCCTTTTAGGATGGAGAAGATGACTGTACTTTCAGGCTCTGACTCTTTCTCAGAGTTCTGGCCCTCGGATATGTCTGGGAGTGGGCTCAGGGGAGAGGCTGCCATGCCATCCCTTCCCTGCTGAGAGTAAAAAGAGGTCCATTGGTTCACCATCTTGGATCCTAGAGGAGTTTCCCATTAGTCCCAGCGTCCTGACATGACCTGGTAAACTCTCAATAACTCACCTGGGAGGATGAAGCAGATTTTATGGTTATTTAAAGGATAAAAGATCTTTCTTATCAAACCAAACAACTGTCATTTGTTATTTCAAAGTGTGATTGGATTAAATACTGAAAACTGTTAATGTGTACAAACTTAAATTTTCTATTAATTGAAAAGGTTAGTTGTCATAATTTTATTGTTTCAAGAAATAATATTACTGTTCCCAATAATATAGTTTAGACTTCAAAAGAAAAGAGGAAGTACCTCCCTAACAGGCCATCTGTAAGTGTAAGCTGATTCGGGGATTCAAATCACTTTAGGGTACTGGCACTGCCTCTGTGGCATCCTGATCAGTCACAACACCGTGTCCTTTCAGGGTTTGGAAAGGAGCTCTTTGAGTCTGATCTAGACCGAATCATGGAGCACGTTGAGGCTGCCATGGAAATGGTTCCAGTCTTGAAAAAGGCTGACCTCATCAATATTGTCAACGGGCCCATCACCTATTCTCCTGACATTCTGCCCATGGTGGGTCCCCATCAGGGGGTCAGAAACTACTGGGTAGCTATAGGCTTTGGGTGAGTATCTCCATGTAATCCAACATTTATTTTGGAGTCGTGTATTTTAGATAAGTCTTATCCCAGAATCTCAGGCCAAAAATGGGGAAGGGAAAGGGGCAGAGAGTTTTCCCTTTCATGAACAACGAAGGGGGACTAATGAAAATTTACTTTTACAATGCCAACCATACAATGGTTTGATCACTTGTATAAGTTTCTAAAGATTTGCGCACAGAAGGGCAATGATTCCCTGGAAATTTCTCTTTGCATATTTCCTGCCATATCTATTATTTATGTCTCGTTTCATGCTGTATATGTTAGATAGGTCACTTGGCTCCAGTTTTACAAGGGTGTTTTTATAGCAAGATGTAACAAAGATATTTCAAAAATTCTAATGTATGACATACCTGATGCTATTTTTAGCATAATTCATGTTTGGCCAACATGATTTGTTTTTGTTTATGATTTCCCACTTTGCTTACTATTTGTGTCCATCATCCATTTGATGTTTCAGCTCTAATATTGGTGCCATTAATTTGGTAAGTATTAATATTGGTATTAATATTAAATATTAAAACCCATTTATTGTCATACCACAATTTTTAACATTCTATTTTCCTTCCCCATTTTATCTGACTATCTATTTAACTCTTATGTAATGATTTCTAGTTAGTGCTACCTCCTGGGCTATGGCCGAGAGCGAGGCAGCCGTGAGATCTGACCAGAGATGCAAGGCTGGTTGTGGTGCCGTCCTGTCAACAGGAGAGAGGCTGGGGTCTGAACACAGGAAGTAGCAGTGAGGACTGAGACAGGAGAGAAAATTAGTTAGGTTTGGTGACTGATTGCATTAGTCCCTGAGGGAGAGACAAAAATAGCTAATGATGGCAACCTTTCTATGGACCCTTGGTTGGTTGCTAAAGACCATGGGGAGAGAGAACCAGGAAAATAATGGGTGTCATTTTTGCTAGGCTGGGTTTGAAGTGTGAAGTTTAGATCTGTGGGACATCCAGAGAGAAGAAGCCAGAGGGAGATTGGGGCTGGAGGGGGCAATGTAACGGAGGGCTGGGAAACCCTACAGAGTCCGCATGTGGGCCTGTGCGTGTGGAGGTGGTTCTCTTGTATGTTACTTGTATACCTTCTTTGCAGAAATGTGTATTTGTACCTTTGGCCCATTTAAAAAATTAGGTTATTTATTTTTCTTTTTATCATTAAGTTGTAGGAGTTTTTTTAAAATACATTCTAGATATAAGACCCTCATCAGATTTGCATTTTTTCTCCCATTCTGTGGGTTCTTTCACTTTCTGAATAGTGTCTATTGAAGCACAAAATTTTTAATTTTGATGAAGTCCAGAATGTGTATTTTTTCTTTTTTCAAATTAAATTTATTGGAGTAACATTGGTTAATAAATTATATAAATTTCAGATATACAATTCTACAATATGACATCGTAGAGTCTGGTGTGTGCTTACCACCTGAAGTCTACTCTTTTCCCATCCCCACATATTTGACCCCCTTTACTCTAAATCCTCCTCAACCTGCTTCCCTTCTACTGATCACCATGCTGTTATCTGTACTGATGAGGTTTTGTTTGTTTGTCTGTCTGTTGCCTATTGTTTTACACCCCATATGTTAGGGAAATCATAGTTCTTTTCTGGAGTTCCCCCAAACTAAGAATAGAACCCCCACATAACCCAGCAATCCTTACTCTGGGGATCTACCTGAAAATTTTGGAGTCACTTATTTGTAAAGACATACCGTACTTTGCTGTGTATAATGCACACTTTTTTCTCCAAATTTCTGAGGGAAAAACAGAGATGTGCATTATACATAGATAGTACCTGGAATACCTTGTATCTGTTCTTGTGTTTTGGGATTATTTGTTACATAAAATTTCTTGTGCCATAATGTATTAAAAAATAAACGCTAAAACTCCTTTATAACACAAAAAACAAGTTATCTAACTATAAATAAATAAATAAATAAATAAATAAATAAATAATTGAATTTAAAAAATTAAAGCAGAAGATTATTTCCTGCAAGTTTGGGCCCAAAACGTGGGTGCACATTATACACAGCAAACCACAGCATTATGTACAGTAGCTGCTTCTTCTGTTACGTGAGGGAACTCCTGCCCCACTTTGGCTGCCCCTCGCAGCTCATACCAGTGACCCACCCCATGGCTCTGAAGGCCAACAGTGCCCATACCTGGCTGAGCACCAGAATCGCCCCTTGAGAATGTTTCAAAATAGACTCTCAACTTATGGTTAGTCACTTGCATGTGTTTCATTCTCCTTTACATGTTGTCTATGAAATTTCTGCTGTTTGTCCCTAGAATCCATGAAAGATGTGTTGAATTGGAAAATTAACCAGCAAATGGGTTCCTGGACCCCACTCCTATAGATTCTGATTTGCAGTCTGGAGGGGCACCCAGAAATCTTTGTTTTTATGTTGCTGGTTATTCCGCTGCAACCAGCCCATAGGATAGACGTTTATAAACTGTCTGCATACGAGTACCTTACTCACAGATGACCCTCGGACAGAGCTGTTTTGCTTTTGTCTTATTATAATCTAGTAATTCTTTCTGCTTCTGGGTGACTAGCATATTGCCCCCCAAAATGTTGAGTGAATTGTATCGAATTAAATCTAGTTTGTTCACTTAGAACAGACTATAAGCAGCAAATCTGGAGAGGGGAAAGTGCTTTAAGATGGAATATCTGATAGTTTAACAGAGTTGTCATGAAAAACAGACACAATCACTCAAAAAACACAGCAGCTGGGCCTTTGGGAAGAAGCAAGTTCTGTAGTTAATGCTGGAGATAGAAGGAGAGCCTAGGTCTCCTCATCAAGTTCCCTTCCACTTCCACTCCCCACATCACTACCTTATTACCAGATCTTACCAACAGCCATCCTCTCCTCTTGGTTACACAAGGGCCCAGCCGCTACCTGTGTTGCTTGCCTACTGTGTGCTTTTAAGTGCCATGTGAATGAAGTCTTCATCAACATCATAAAGAAAATGAGGAGACGAAAGCTCAGGGAGGTTGCACAACTTGCCCAAGGTCACACAGTTGGTAGTGGCAGGATGAGAATCATACCCTGATCTCCTTAATTCTATGGTTGATACTTTTGCCTACTAACTCAGGGATTCTCAACATCAGGTGAGATGTTTCCTAACTCTCAGTTGTGTGGCATTTTACATGTAAATTGTTAGTGGTTGGAGGGTAAAAGTTTGTATAAGATTCACTTTTAAAAAAAGAAACTGGATTTGATTCAGGATTATTCCCAAATACTAGCACTCTGTCCTATTTGTTTGCACATGGGCATTGTTGAAAGGGAAAGAAGATGATGGCCCAGCGAGGAGACCAGAGGAAACTGAAGTACAGCCCTGACTGTGCCCAAGAAGTCTGCCAAGGCTGTGACTCCTGTTGTGTGTGTCTTGTCTGACAAGAGGTTTAGGGCCACTGAAGAAGTGAAGCCCAATAACAGGGAACGCACACTGGGGTCAGATGACTGAATTTGCATACCCAGTCTGTTCTGTATTGCTGTGGGCCTTTATTTAACCCTTGTGTGCAGGTTGGTTTTCTCATTAGTAAAATAAAGTTGGTAAAGATATAATCAGCTGGTATATGTCAGGTGGAAATAATGCCTAGGTCATGGTAAGCACTTTCATTAAGCCAGTAAAACTTTATACAGTTTCTAGTCTTGTACACAGTATCTCTAGCTCTCAAAAATGGCAACTATTGTATCCCATACATTGGGCCTGGGTAAGTTAGTAAACATTTTAAGTGTATATTTCATAATTATTTTAAGTATATATGTAATAATTTTTCTTGATTTCTTGAAACTTAGTGAGATTGTTTGTGTATAATTTGGATGGCCTGTTTTCTCTTTAAAATATCAAAGGAAACATCAATTGCTGCTTTTTTATTCTGCTTGAGAAATAGCCTTATAACAAACTTAGAGGACATTTATTTTTATAAAAAAGCAAAACTGGCATCTTGGGTGGGAAAAGTTAGTTAACATTCCCAGTCTCTGCTAAAGTCCTCCCAAGCACTTAGAACCTGTGTGTCTGGCTATTAAGTTGCTGTTGTTTGGGGTACTGGGATTTCTTGCATTTAGAGGTCTGCTCACATAGCTGCCTTTCTTGGTTAGAGAAAGGCATAACTTCATGCTCATCCGATTTCTCAAAAGCTTCTTTTAAACCACAGATAAACCCGTGGCAAAGGCCTTCATCAGACGAGTGAGTGGGGAGAACAGCACATAGCTAACATTAAATTATGATTCCTCCACCTATATTTGCTGCAATCATGTTCTTGGTTTTAAAGCATCTTCATATGGAAATAGAAAGCAAGCCCATCTTCTACACTAAGTGTCCCTTTAGCTACAAAACACAGGGGCCAGTGCTCCTTTTCACCTCCTCCCCACATGTCCCAGAACGAGTGCCTCTTGTCTGGATGTTTCTAACTAAGATGATGGCCCAGGATCCCTGCACAGAACTAACCTGATTCAGAGAAGAAATGAGCATACCACTCCACAGTGTACATATTTCTCCTGCAAATTTCCTATCAGGATAACCACAGAACAGAAGGTATATCAATAAGGTACCAGCTTCATCTGCCTCTTGCTTCCTCCGCCCCATTTTCCTAAAGTGGACATAGTTACTAGGTAAGTAAGTGCGGTAGGCTACTTTGCCAGCATGCAGGTCTTGAAACTTTGTAAACAAACTAGTTATAAAGTCAGGCACACTTAATTTGGATGCCTAAATATGTTTTTTTTAGGAAAAAATTATGGCATAAAGATTACGTAGACTATGTGCTCTGGATAGCACAGAACACCCCAATTTTAAGGCCCTGTAAAATATTTGGACATGTTTATTTGTTTGAAAATAACGTGTGTTAGTAACAGTGTATCTATCTCTGTATTTTAAAGATATGGCATAATTCACGCTGGTGGGGTAGGGAAGTACCTCAGTGACTGGATCCTGCATGGAGAGCCCCCTTTTGATCTGATAGAACTGGACCCCAATCGCTATGGCAAATGGACAACCACTCAGTACACGGAGGCCAAAGCACGAGAGTCGTATGGATGCAACAATATTGGTAAAGTGCAAAGTACTCTTGTCTGCAGAGTGCGTACAGGTTGCCTTACAGCGCCTCTGACTTTAGAGGCTTTTTATTCTGTGCACTTTGGCGGGAGTGGCTAGGCACTCTAAAAAGCCTTGTGCCTCTAAGGTGCAACAAGGATCTATATTGATGTGCATATTTAATGTGTGGAGTGTACCAGTGATTTTCAGTTTTAAGTTTATTTTTACTTTACTTTTTGATGATCAAAATAAAAATGATAGCTTTTAGGGTATTTTTAACATAAATTTACTACATTTATATGCTTCTGGATTCTAAGTACTGTTTCCCATTTTGTGAATCCCTTCAAAGTATTTTATGGCTTTGGTTATACTCTATGTAAAGTGCTCGTTTTCCTTTTTCAGTTGGGTATCCTAAAGAAGAACGGTTTGCTGGCAGGCCGACTCAGCGCGTCAGTGGGCTTTATAAAACCCTGGAGTCTAAATGTTCCATGGGGTTTCACGCAGGCTGGGAACAGCCACACTGGTTTTACAAGCCGGGCCAGGACACCGGGTACAGGTAAATAAATGACTTTCTGTGGCTCTCACTGCCCACTGCCATTTCAGAGGTAGCTTGGAGGGACATCAGAGAGACACCAGTGCCATTTCTCCCCACTGACCCTGTCACTCCACCCCATTCCTACAAAATTTATTTTCCGACAATGGAAGCATTTGTCTCTCCGTCATGACATTGGCCTATATCTAGGGCCCATTTGGCTTCAAGAGTCCTACAGCCAGACCTGGTGAAGCCCCCGCTTGGCATTTTCCAGGAGCTCAGAGGAAACTTCCCACCCCCTCCAAATCCCCACATGCCTTCACTTGGCTCCTAAAGTTTTGTTCTGGCTTAGGATGCCTGGTTGAATCACGTAGTATGAGAACACAATGGATACGTAGGTCTTCTATTTATCAAGAAGTAGCTCAAAGCAACAACTTCCTACCATGTGCACTGAGTCATGCAAATTAATGCACTGTCGATAAATTAGGGAAGAGTATCATTTACTTAGCACTTGAGGTTAAGCTAAAACATAAAGAATGTCACTAGAACACTTCTATGATTTCCTCTAATGTTGTTGCCACTGTTTTACTTGGATTACATGCCCTGATTATACTTGGAATTAATAGTGATTATATATTTTTCCTCTTGAGAGTTTATAAGGCAAAAGAAAACACATAGCAAATCTAGAAATTGAGTTATTTTTTAACTTGTCATTTTGTTTATTTAAACAGGTTTTGATGTCTACTTTAAGGCCAGATTTAAATGGTGCAAAATACAGCAGAAGGCCAGTCATTGATTAATGAACTGGGGCTCCCCAGGCAGCCAATCTCAATTATCTGGGGGCAAAATACTGGCTTGGTTTTTCTTAAATGACTCATATAAATGCCAGCTCTATTCTTCACCTCATGCTGTTTGGATCTGGCCTGTTCCTTCTGCTATTTTAATAATTAAACTACTGAAAACTCATTTTGCAGACTTAGCAGCCTACTCTGAAGTTAAAACACCACACTAGAAAGTCCGCATCGTAAGGTAGAAAGGGTCCTGCACAATGAGTCAGGGGACCTTCGTTCCAGTCCAGCTCTGTCATTCAATGACACAAAGTCCTGGGGAGTCACTTTGTGTCTTTTTCCTAAAAAAACGAAGATGTTGGATCAGATCCTCACTTAGCCCGGGTGTGGCGCCTGCTAAAATGCAGAATCGGGCCCCACCCCAGACCTGTTGCATCAGAATCTGTGTCTTAACAAATGCAAGTGATTTGTATTTGCGTTAGTGTCTGAGAAGCACTGGACAACACAGCTCCATCCCCACATATTCTGATTTAATTGGATCCAAAAAACTGCTCCTTTTAAATGCTCCTTAGGGGACTCTCGTATACAGTCAGGGTCAAAACCCCAGGACTGGTTGGCTTCTAAGCTCTCTTCCAGATCTGAGAGCCCACAACTGCTCTTATTTTTCTAGTTAATAAATACTTTATTCACTATGAAATGGATCAAAGGGGCATATGAGTAACTTTAAAAAATCAGATTCCAACATATACATATGATTTACAGACCAGAATTTTAGGTTGTATTCTTTTTCCCAATGGGATTTAAGAGATGAACGGGGTTTATTAAAATATACTTATTCTGTGATTTTCTGAAAATGAATGACAGTTGTTTTTATCACAAACTGTGTTTCAGGCCAAGTTTTCGCCGCACAAACTGGTTTGAGCCTGTGGGCTCTGAGTATCAACAGGTTATGCAAAGAGTAGGGGTGATTGATCTGTCGCCGTTTGGCAAGTTTAACATCAAAGGCCAAGATTCTATCAGACTGTTGGACCATCTCTTTGCAAATGTCATTCCAAAGGTACATAACCTTAGAATGGTACAAGGTCCAGGATCCTGGTCTGCTTAACTCTCCTCTCATTAAAAAACAAAAACAAAACAAAACAAAACCCCAATATGTTATTTTAGTCCGCCTAATGATTTCTCTATGAACACTAGAACTCTTCAATTGGTCAAGAGTATTCTAGCTAATTTTTAAATTTAAATTTTGTTGAATGAATTATCATCCAAGGACCCTATGACTTCGCTTAATTGTGTCTGTGGTAGTTAAAACATTGACTGAGGTACAATTTTTATGACAAATAATTGTAATGTAAACTGAGAACTTCAAAATTTATCTTGGGCTTAGGTTTACAAATGATTCATACAATTGGTGTAAGTGATAAGATTCAGATATTTTTCATTTTTGACACCCACATTTTTGTATCCATGTTGTTTTAAAAGGATACATAAGATTTTTGTTGCATCCTGAGATCATTTTAAATTCTTTTGTGTAGGTGGGTTTTACAAATATAAGTCACATGTTAACCCCCAAAGGTCGAGTGTATGCTGAGTTGACTGTTTCTCACCGGTCCCCTGGGGAATTTCTGTTAATAACCGGCTCTGGGTCAGAACTTCACGATCTCAGGTGAGCGCACACCCAGTAAGAGAATTGTATACGGATTAAACATTGACTCAATCTTAAGCTGAGTTTTTCTGTTACCAGTAGTTGAAAGTATAACTTTAATTCTTAAGCCTTATTGTTTCAAATACATTTCATGTCTTTATAGGAAATTATTTAAAGTGGGGGACCCTGTCCCTGTCCACCTCCAAAAGGTAATCCTTCTTCGAGGTGTACTAATTCTAATAATATCAACTCCCATTTATTAGGCATCATCAATGGGTCAGAATTCTTTTTACATATTATCTTCATTAATTCTCTTAATAGATATATATTTGCGTATAATATACTATTCCCATTTTCAGATGAGGAAACTGTAGTTTGAGTTACAGAATGTGCTGAGGCCAGTCTTTCTGCCTGTGATACTCACAGTCAGCAACCTTCTCCCCTGTTCATGCTTTGTGCTCTTGGGCCCACAGCTGGACCCAAATGGTTGACCTGCCAAGTCCGTCCTTCACATCAATCTTTAGTCTCCTATTTAATCTAAAATCTGTAGTCTTTACTCTAGTATTCCAAAAGTATTTGGAATACTGTTGTTTAATAAATGTCAGGCCAGGAGTGAATAGACAGAATTGCCATAAAAGTTGAGCAGGAGAAGTCTTGACTCTGACAGGTAGATTCTTACTATAGTTGTAAAATTATGCAAATTATATCCTCCAATGCAAGATGTATTGGGAGCCATTTTAGTAGCTTAGCTTTGATGATTAATTTGTGATAGACTTGTGTAGTTCTAGGGACTGCTCAATAAATAATCAACAAAGCCCTGGCTGGTGTAGCTCAGTGGATTGAGCACGGGCCTGCGAACCAGAGGATCGCGGTTCGATTTCCAGTCAGGGCACATGCCTGGGTTGCAGTCCAGTTCCCTGCAGGCCAACTCCCAGCAGGGGATGCACAAAAGGCAACCATACATTGATGTTTCTCTCCCTCTCTCCTTCCCCTCTAAAGATAAATAAATAAATTAATTTTAAAAAATCTTTAAATAAATAAGTAAATAAATAATCAACAAATTCTATAACCGGGTCCCAGTGATGCATCAAGATAGAAATTTAAACTTCTTTAGAGTTTTTATATTTTCCTTGTGATTGTCAGAGCAATTCTGTGTCTGCTGGCAGGCACATTGTTAACTTTCAGCAGCATGAATGTGCCTTCTGTGTACGGGTATTAGAGAAAATTTGGGTTTAAACTAATTTTTGAAGATTGAGTCATTATTTTAAATGCAATAGGGCTATCATTATTTAAAATAATCATGTGGCAAAGCTCATTTAAAAGGAAGGATCCTCCTATGCTGTGAAAAATTACCCCCAATTTATAGAAAGGGTGCTTTACAAAGAGTCACTTAACATCTCTGGGACTCAGTTTCTTCAAATTTGAAAATTAGGTGATTATATGAAACAACATTCTGGGGACTTTCTGGTAATTCTAAACACAGAGTATGTCTTTGGGGAAAAATATGTTACGACATGCATTATTCAAGCAAAATTTAACACAATATTTATGACTCAAATACAGATGGATTGAAGAAGAGGCAGCCAAAGGTGGATACAATGTCGAAATTAAAAATATAACTGATGAACTTGGAGTTCTCGGAGTTGCAGGGCCACATGCAAGAAAGGTCCTTCAGAAGCTGACCTCTGAAGATCTTAGTGATGACGTTTTCAAGTTTCTTCAAACCAAATCTTTAAAGGTTTCCAATATTCCTGTCACTGCTATTAGGATATCTTACACTGGTAAGAGTCAGAAAATAACTTAGAGTCTCTAAAGTTTAAACAAAGCTGCTAGAAATGCACTTCCCCAGCCTCTCCACCCACCCCCCCATCTTTCATCAGTGTACTTTTGGAGGACGTTTTCTCCTGCCCAACTTTTATGACAATTTGGTCTATTCACTTGTTAGTCTGAGAAAGTCATTCCACAGATTTTTCAATTATGCTATAGCTGCCTACCATCTGTAAGGGAAGGTAAGAGAAGGGGAGATGACAGCTGCTGGAATGTAGGAAGGGCCAGCTGACTCCACCTGGGACCGTTCAAGATCACCTCCCATCGGCTGTTTCCCATCTTGAATACATCAGGCACCTCTCCTACAGCATTCCTGCTCTCTAGCTTTCTTTCTAGACTAAAAGTGCATTAGGGAAGTCTTCATGTAACACCTAACCTTGCACATAGTAGGTATTCAAAACAGAGTTGAACGAATGCTCTTTAGCTCCCTGTTGAGCTGGGGGTTCGCCTCTAACTCCCTCCAGACCTCCTCGTCCATTCCCAGGAGTACTTGGTGCCCATGCTCTTGTTCAGCTACCTGCTGCCCACGCTCTGGTGCTGCCCTGGAAAAACGCGTTTCCACCAGCCCTGGACACTGGGGGACCAGGGCAACACATAGTCTAAAGCCCTCCACCCTTCCCCGGAGTCCATGTACATTTCCCCCACCCCCTCCCCACTAACCTTCGCCAGATGGTGACCAGAACAAGGCACAAGCAGATTAAAAAATAAGCAGACTGGGTTGGGTTTCATTTCCATTTTTGCCTACAGCTCTAATGGTGAAATAAATGGCCAAGTGGGGAAGATAGGGTGCGGAGTATGGGGCATTAGAGACTGTGAAGACCACAATGAGGACCATTTCAATAAATGATAATTGTTTATTTTTTTAAGCCTTGTGATTAAGAGGCAGCTGGATAAACTGTGCCATGCTAACTACTCAACATTATGAAGCTGAGGTCCGGGGTCAAGGTTAGCTGCTGCGTTACAGTCTCTCCACGTCATGTGAAGAGAGTCCTAGAATACTGCCCTCTGTGTGAGCGACAGAATTGGGCACTAACGCATCTGTGGTGTGGCAGGTTTCTTCGCAGGGCTTTTTTGTTGCAACTATCATTTGCTTTTTTAAGTGAACTGGTCTTTTAACATTCAGCAATGTCTATGTTGCATAAGTGAAATCTCTCCATTTGTTTGTGGTTTTTAGCTAATGCGTATTAAACCTAGTGGCCGCCATTCCTATCTGATGTGGCACTTGTGGGTTTATTTTAGGGGAGCTGGGCTGGGAACTGTACCACAGACGAGAAGATTCTGCAGCACTGTATAGCGTCATCATGGATGCAGGCCGGGAGGAAGGAATCGACAATTTCGGAACATATGCCATGAATGTCTTAAGACTGGAGAAAGCTTTCCGAGCCTGGGGGTCAGAGGTTTGAAACACTAGCATCTTCATTAAAATTTGGTTTATTGTATCTGATTTTTATATGAGGGCTTGTTTTGTTTTGTTTTTTCCATTCTTTATTTTTATAAGGGGTAGTTTTTACTGCTTTAACATTGGTTCTTACTGTAAGAGAAATTACATATTATTAGATAACTTTATTTAATCAGGGCAGAGGTTTTTCTTTTCAATTCCTCAGTTGAAAGGGTAGTGGAATGATGACATAATGGTTATTCTGCCTAGTCCCTCCCGTTGGCCGAGAGCCCGGACACCCATCTCTGGCTGTGTGTGGGCTGTGGCTGCTCCGAGGGAGCCTGCACCCCACCTTTCAAATTATTCTTCCTCTGTCATTTTTCCCATTCTCATTTTCTTCTTACCATGTTCCTTTTGGGGGAAATAATAATAAAAGGCATCTTTCCGAGGAGCATAGTTGATGGTCTAGAATGTGTGGTCTAGCTTACTTGTACCATTAATAATGGGAATGAAGGATTTCTATTTGTCTAGTTACACACTGTTTCATAGGCATGATTTCACTCACCTTCTCAGCTCTCTGATTGTTGGTGATTCTGGGACAAGGGGTTGGGAGTCCGGGCGTCTGCATTATCCGAATTCTGCCCGCATCATACTCAGAAACAGTAAACAACTTGGTCCGGGTTCTATGAAGTGGCCGGACTGTGGCTCAAACTCTCTCCTATTTGATCTCCCATGTGGCAGGCTATCTCTGGACCCCTTAGTTTTTTCAGATTCCTTGTTTTTTCTTAGAAGACTTTGAGGTTTTAGGCTTGAGAGGTGAGATGAGTGATAGTGGAGAAGGATGATGGACTGTAGAGTGGGGTCTCTTGGGTTTGAGTTTACCCTCTACCGCATAGGTGACCTTAATTCTCAAAAGCCTCTGTTTGCTCTCCTATAAATAGAGACCATCTTTTTTCCAACAGAGCTATAGTTATTAGATAGCCTACAAAGTGCCTAGTGAATAATAGAATGAATTTAACTGGAGAGCAAAGTAAGTTTGAAAGCAGATGCAGGGCCCCTTAGGCCTTTAAACTATAGGCAGAAGCAAGTGGGCTTTGAGGCAGCGAGGGCAGCCTCTTGGCACCACTGTAGGAGGAGCAAGGGCTCTGGGGCCGGCTGTCCTTCGCAGGAGAGATGCTCTGTGAGGGACTCCCAGCCTTCAGACAAGGTTGCAGCAGGGAGGGAAACAGGGAAAATCCCGTCCCCACCCTGCTCCCCAGGGAATGAAGCAGCAGTAGCAACCTTTGGAGTCAGGCATTTCTGCACCCTCCTGCCTTTTTATTTCTCTTTCGCCTCTTCTCAGGAAGTGGTCCTCCTACGAGCCGAGCCGTTCCCATCCCAGGTCCCTCGGTTTCCCAGCAGTGCCAGCACGCCCTCTAGTGTTGTTACAGCAATCAATCTTCTGGGCTTTTAATTTTTTTCTCGGAGAAATTCTGAAACCTTGAACAGATACAAAATAATTTTAGAGTTGCTCAAATTAATTAGAAAATATGAAACCAAATTTTATGTTATGTAAAACAAGTTTATATTTCTCATTTGGTTTATACTATTGTTGTGTTATCTTTTTAAAGAAGTTTAGCTACTCTTTATGGGGTTTAGACAAGTTCTCTTGGAGCAACTATTGGACTCTTGGAGACCAATAGCAACAAAACAAACAAACAAACAAAAACCATTAACTTCAATGGTTTTTCCCAAGTAGTGGCTTTAGTTCTGATTTGAAGTATATTGGAATAACTCAGCTGTATTTGAAAAGATTGAGATTCAACCTCTATTTTCCTCTTTGTCCCTGAATTCTGTAGAAGTCATTTTCCTACCATCTGCTCTCTCCTTTGCTTATCCTGACTCCTGGTTAATTGTAAGATAAGTAGATTACTTCATAACTTTTCAAAACCTAATCACACAAAATTACTACATAAAAACACATGAAAGTCTTGTTTCTGGAAGGAACACTGTGTTGTGGTATTCCTCAGGTATTTATTATGATAAAAGTCATTGACAAACTGTGAATTTTAGTTTCTAGTTGCTATTGAAATAATGACTAAAAGGGTACATTTGAATTTTAGATTTAAAAAAATCACTTTAAAGACCAGTCTATGATTTTCTTTTTTCACAATTTATATTCAAAATTAAAAAGTACTCTTTACCAAAAAAATACATGAAAGTTACTGAAATGATTTGCACTCATCTAAGATTTAAAATGCTTGCTTCCCTTCTAGATGAACTGTGATACAAATCCCTTGGAAGCTGGACTGGAATATTTTGTAAAGCTAAATAAGGTATGTTTATATTCCAAAGGGCACTTGAAGTAAATCTTAAAAGTATCCCGTTTCATGACAGAGCCTTGCTTTAAAATATAACCATGTGATTACAGGACAAAGTTGTTGAACAGAAATGCTAAGCGTGGCTCAAGTGCTCCATAATGCACTTTGTCCAAAACTTGCTATCTGTTCAACCTTTTGCAGTGCGCTTGTAGAGCTAATATAGCTGAACCCAGCAACTTTAAAGGCAAAATCTACATTCTGAGATAAAAATAAGTGAGGATAAGAGGTCAGCAGACATTTTTGTAAAACCTGGTGCCTCGTTAAGCCACAACGCAGCTCATCAGACATATACATTAATTGACTCTCCCTGGGCGCTCACAGCACGGAGCAGC
Organism: Sturnira hondurensis; assembly: GCF_014824575.4. NCBI lineage: Eukaryota > Metazoa > Chordata > Mammalia > Chiroptera > Phyllostomidae > Sturnira > Sturnira hondurensis. The sequence goes on along the minus strand of NW_028093985.1, from coordinate 6,214,739 downwards.
CTCGCCTCAGCTAATCTTCCATCTGCTTGTTACGCATCTTTGTATGTAAACCACAACACCTGAGTATAAGCAAATGGCACATTTCAAATGTGTTTGGCATAAAAGAGGTATTTACTGGGAAGCCAGTACAGGCCCAAAGAGTACCAACATTCTAAAGGGAACTTGTACATCAGTGGTTTTCAAAGTGCACTTCTCAGACAGGACACATCTGCATCTGGGAGCTTGTTAGAAATGCAGTTTCTCAGGTTCGGCCCTAGACCCACTAAATCAGAATCGGGGGGTGGGGGGGAGGTCAAGCTGAGAAATCTCGTTTACCAAGCTGCAGGAGATTCTGATGCACCTGAAGTTTGAGAAGCACCACCCTACATAATTATTGTGGAAAAGCATGTTAAGGCCAACTTATTACAGCTTAGCGCATCTAGTCAAGGCGATAAATATGTATAGGAAGACATCTCATTGTTATGGGCAGAATGTTGTGCCCTTCCGAGATTCACGTGTTGAAGCCCCTAATCCCATACTGTGATACTATTTGGAGGAGGGGCCTTTGTGAGGTAACTAGGGTTAGATGAGACCATGAGGTGGGGTCCCCACGTGGGAATTTGTGTTCTTATGAGAAGAGGAAGAGAGACAAGAAGCTCGCTCTCGGTACATGTAAGGACACAGTGAGAGGGCAAGCCAGGAAGAGGACACTTATAGGGGGACCAAATCAGCCAGCACCTTGATCTTGGACTTGCTAGACTCTAGAACTGCAAGAAATAACTTCCTGTTGTTTAAGCCACCCAGCCTGCGGTCCTCTGTTAGAGCAGCCCAGCTGACTCGCACCCATTAAGCAGTGTCTTTGTTCCTATAAAAGGCTTGGTGGAGCTGGGCCTGGGTTGTAGGTTAGAACAGCAGCTGCTGCTGTTTGGGATTCTTGCGAGAGTTCCAAGAACAAACTGTCCTGCCGTAGGTGCTGATAAGTTAAAGTAAAGGCTGCTTTCCCATCCTATGGAAATATGTGAGTGCATGCCTATGAATCAGGCTGAGGAAACTTTTTTAATGTCTCTGCATCAGTTCGCAACTTCTGAGCTAAGCTAGTGACATAAACATGTATGTTTACAGTATTAGATTTTAGGAAAAGGAGCCTTCTCCTAAGGGGTTTTAAAGGGAATATCTCTCTGTGCATATTCCCCCCGACTTTTATTTTTATGAGGTTCCATCTGCCTCCGGACCAGAGGAAGCAGGTGCTGGGAATTCAAGCAGACCCTAGCAGCAGATTGCTCCTTCTGATAACAGAAATCTTAGTTTAGATGTTTAACATAAGGATAAAAATGGCCTGGCTCTTGAAAGCACTAAAGTTCTGTTGTTGGTCATCAATAGGTAAATAGATAATTGTGTGTTTTGCTTCAGTGTTTGGGTGTTATTGTTTGGGAAAAAAGCACAGATAAATTATCTCTTTGTATTGAAAATGGATTTTAAAGCTCCCTTTATGGTTATAAGCAGGTGTGGATTGTGTATTTATTAGTTCCTCCAAATTATTTCAATAACCAAAGCTCAGCCCAGAATTTAGTTAGTTATTTAACAGATAATACTTTTGATTTATGGAGTGTTTTTACGATTTCTGAATCGTGGCTTCTCATTCTGGTGTCACAAAGTTAATTTCTAATGCTTTCACCAGGTGAAAATCCAGGAGCACAAGAACCTGGACCCACCTGAGCCAGTCTTTTTCCATTGTATTGACTCAGGTGGTTAGTGGGTGTCAACCTGGCCACAGTGATGTTTGCTAATTTCCAAGGCAGGTGAATAGGTTGGATCAACTTTGTTTAGATCCTACATTCATACCAGGTTTTATTACTCTTAATTTGCTCTTCACAGATGTTCTGTTGGTGGGGGTAATTTGGGGGAGGGTGTTGTTTTTTTAATTTGTTTTACCAGTTGAAGGCAAGGCCTTGATACTCAAGTATTACCATAAAGAGGGGTGTAATGTTTCTTCTGGTGGAGAGCCTTCCCTTTCATTTGTAAAAAACACAACATCTGTGAAGCGCAATAAAGTGAACAGCAATAAAACCAGGTATGCCTCTGTGTAGAACTCACTTCTTGGCCCTTTAGTGTTTCCATGATTGTTCATAAGCCATGATACTAAGGAAAACATAGAGATGCAATGGTGTCCCAGCCAGGAGGGCCCCTAGAGATCACCCAGCACCACCTCTTCTTTGGAGGGCGAGGAAACTAAAGCCCAGAGAGGCAGAGAGACCTAAGTGCAGTCAGCAGGGCTGGCCGGGGTTGGGCTCTGACCTCACTGTAGTGCCTTCTCACCCAGCCCTCTCCCTAGTAAGCTCCCTTCCCATAAAGAGCTGATCAGTCTTGAATAGCTGGCCAGGAATTCCTTTTCCTGGGAATAACATCATAGAATTTTCATGGACTCAACTTCATTAATTGATACCGCCCATAATCATTTTTTGTTATAACAAATTCTGTGTCTTGTGGTAGGATTGGATAGCTGCTTTGACCATTTAAGAAGGAAAACAGCTGAGTGAGGAGATAGATGGACCATTATACTTCATTAGGGTGAACTGAGTTTTTGTGAAACTGGTACAAAAGTGGGAAAAAGAAAGTGAAATATTGAGGGAGTCTTAGATGGCAAAGGAAGACGGTGTGAAGACACTGGCCTTGCTTAATTTTTAGAGTTGTTTGAGCTTCAGTTTTCCTAGTGGCATTACAATGCATCTATCGAGTCGACATTTATTAAGTTCCTTTATTAGACACCTCGCCAGACCCCCGGTCTAAAAGTTAAAGACAGAGTTCCTGGTGGCTCTCAGATCTCACGAAACTTGAAACAGATGCTATTGAAGGAACCAAAGATGTAAGAAACATTCTTAACGTTCATTATGAAAACACCGTCCATGGGGGGCGGGGTTTGGCAGCACAGAACGGTGCCATCTCGTGGAGAGTAAGCAGAGGGCCTGAGAGGCAGCGTTAACCACAACCCTGGTGCAGGTGGAAATAACTGAATACTTGTATACATTTTTAAATTTCCTCAGCTAGAAACCCTTTACCTAAAACAGTTCATATCATTGTTGTTACTGGTATTAGAATTTGTTCCAAAGGAAGTTACTTCTGGGGAAAATAGTGGCATTTTTTTCTGTTGGAAATGAAGTACACTAATCAAGAGCAAAAGGAAAATTAACTGCCTTAAAATTGAGTCATATGTATTCTTGGAATTTTTCTCTTGGAATGACTGAATATTTGTGCATTTCCAGAGAAGCTACCACATGCTCTCAGTAAATGGCATTATAATAATATTTCAAAGAAGCTACCAATGTTCCACACACTATGTTCAGCAGAGTATTCTTTTTTATATTTTTTAAAATCTATTTAATTTCCTTAATCCCTTTACTTTTTCCCTCAGCTCCTAATCACCCGCCCCTCTGACAGCTGTCAGTCTGTTCTTTGTATCCATGAGTCTGTTTCTATTTTGCTTGTTCATTTATTTTGTTGATTAGATTCCACATATAAATGAAATTATATGGTGCATGTCTTTCTCTGACTGGCTTATTTCCCTTAGCATGGTGCTCTCCAGGTCCATCCATGCTGTTTCGAAGGGTAAGATTTCATTCTTTTTTCTGACCAAGTAGCATTATATTGTGTAAATATACTACAACTTTTTTTATCTAGTGATGGACACTTGGACTACTTCCAAATCTTAGCTAATGTGAATAACACTGCAATGAACATAGGAATGTGTATGTTCTTTCGAATCTGTATTTCAAGTCTCTTCAGATATCTTCTCAGAGGTGGAATTGCTGGGTCATAAGGCAGTTCCACTTTTTAGTTTTGGGGGGAAATTCCATAGCACTTTTTACACTAGTTGCACCATTCTGCATTCCCACTAATAGTGAATGATGGTTCCCATTTCTCCACACCCTCACCAGCACTTGTTATTTGTTGATTTATTGATTACAGCTATTCTGACAGGTATGAAGTGATATCTCATTGTGGTTTTTATTTGCATTCTTTGATGATTAGTGGTGTTGAGCATCTTTTTGTATGTCTATTGGCCATCTGTATGTCCTCTTTGGAGAAGTGTCTATTCAGGTCCTTTGCCCATTTTTTAATTAGAGTGTTTGTTTTTTTTTGGTGTTTTAGTTTTGTAAACTCTTCATAAACTTTGGATATTAACCCCTAATTATTTGTCTCATTGATGAATATGTTCCCACATTCAGTGGGTTGTCTTTTTCACTTTGTGATGGTTTCCTTTGCTGTGTAAAACTTTTTAATTAGATGTAGTCCCATTTGTTTACTTTTTTCCTTTTGTTCCCCTTGCCTGCAGTGACATAGCAGAAAAAATATTGCTATGAGAAATGTCTGAGATTTTACTTCCTATGTTTTTTTTCTAGTTTTGTGCTTTTGAATCTTTAAGTCTTTAATCCATTTTGAGTTTATTCTCGTGTGTGGTGTAAGAAGGTGGTCTAGCTTCTTTTTTTTGCACATATCTGTCCGATTTTCCCAACACCATTTAATGAATAGATCATCTTTACCCCATTAGATGGTTTTGCGTCTCTTGTCAAATATTATTTGACCATAAAAGTATTGGTTTATCTCTGGGCTGTCTATTCTGTTCTGTTGATCTATATGTCTGTCTTTATGTCAGTACCATGCTGTTTTGATTACTATGGCCTTATAATATAGTTTGATATCCAGTAGCATGATTCCTCCAACTTTGTTCTTCTTTCTTAAGATTGCTGTGGCTATTCTGGATCTTTGTGGTTCCATATAAGTTTTTGGAATATTTGTTCCAGTTCTGTGAAATACAGCATTGGTATCTTGATAATAGGAATTGTGTTGAATCTATAGATTATTTTGGGTAGTATGAACATTTTTTAAATTATTTATTTATTTATTTATTTTTAGAGAGAGGGGAAGGGAGAAAGACACAGAGGAAGAGAAACATCCGTGTGAGAGAGGAACATTAATGAGCTGCCTCTCATGCATGCCCTGTCTGGGGACTGAGCCCATAACCTAGGCATTGCCTTGACCAGGAATCCAACCAGCGACCTTTGCCTTTGCAGGACGACACCCAACCAACTGAGCCACACTGGTCAGGGCAGTATGAACATTTTAATGATGTTAATTCTTCCTATCCGTAAACATAATATACATTTTCACTTACTTGTATCTTCTTCAACTTTTTCCTATGATGCTTTAAAAAATCTTGAGGTTCAGGCTGCATCCCAGATCAATTTAAAAAGAATCTTGGGAGTGTTGACTCAGGCATCGGTACTTTTTTTTAAATTCCCCAGACAATTCCAGAAAAGATTGAGAATGATTTTTTTCAAATCAATGATTTTCAAGTGCCCAAACTTTTCTACCCTGGAGAACTTTAAAAAAATTACTGATGCTGTGCCCTAGGGGTTCTCAAAGTGTGGCTCTCAGACTAGCACATCAGTGTTGCCCTGGGGGTCTTTCAGAGATGCAAAGTATTGAGTACCACCCCAGACCCCAAAATCAGAAACTGGGGGCCCAATGGGCTGTTAACAAGTCCTCCAGGAGACTTTTATTTAAAAAAGAATTGTTTCAATTACACTTTACATTCAATATTATTTTGTATTTGTTTCAGATGTACAGCATAGTGCTGAGACAATCATATACTTTACAAAGTGTTTCCCATGATATTTCTAGTACCATACATAGTTATTATAATATTAGCACCATACATGGTTATTATAATATTATTGACTCTATTGCCTATGCTGCACTGTACACCCTGTTTTGTAACTACCAGCCTACACTTCTCAAACCTTTCACCTGTTTTACCCAGTCCCCCACCCCCTCCCCCTGGCAACCATCTGTCCATTCTCTGTATCTATGAGAGGAGATTCTGACTCACACTCAAGTTTGAGAACCCTGACCTACCCCAAACCAACTGGTTGGGTATGGGGGGTGGTGATAATAAGGTCTAGGACTCTTGGTTTTGTTATGCAGCGAAGATTGAGAACCACTGTCTTGGTTTTTTCTTAACCCCATGCTTGCTGTGGTCCTAGGAGTAAACGGGAAAGCAGAGAAACGGGTAGACTTATCAGAGGCTGGAGCTATAGAATCTGAGTGGATTGGCAGTAAGTCGGTAGCTGCATGACCCATTTTGGCTAGTCTGCGGGTGAATACGTTCTATCCCCCCTTCTTTGGAACTGGCAGTAATTTGCTTGTTTGTTTGTTTTAGTAGTTTGTTTTTAATCACCAGATTCTAGCTATGTGGCCTTGGGAAAGCTATTTAATTTCATTTTGTACTTGAGATTGCTAATCTGTGTAATAAGGGCTCCCTTGCCATGTATAAAACTCTAGGAACTAGAATAGTGTTAGCCACAGCTAACACAGTGGTTGATGATAGCAATGCTACATTATCTACATGAGCCACATAGTTGTGTCATTTTTATTAAGCCATCCTTGTTCTCTTACCCATTTCCATGGCTGAATGATAAAGAAGAGATGGAAAGGAAAGAAAGAAAAGAGGAAGAAAAACCTAGGCTGAGATAAAGCTTGTAATTCCTCAAACACCTTTCAGAGTGTATTCAGAGTGTCTTAAACTAGCAGGCAGTGAACCATCATCCTCACTTATACCCAATTTCTGCTATGAAATAATAATTCCACTCTACAAGCTTAAATGTGGTGGTTAGTTGACTACTTTATAATTTGGAAGTCTGTGTACTTTGGTCTAGGAATGAGTTGAAGTAATTATCTAGATCGCTTTTATTTACTATTATTTTTATTTAAAACAGCTTAGCTAAACATGCAATAAATTGAAATATAAAAAGTATTCCATTTGATAAGTTAGAATGCATGTTTACACTCATGGACCCACAGCCACGATGCAGATGGTGAGCATGTGCTCACCCCCAGAAGTTTGCTGACGCCCCTTTGCAATCTCTACCTCCAGACCTCATGCACCCCCACATGATCCTGAGGGACTTCCTGGCACTATCGACTGCTTTGCATTTTCTAGAGTTTTAGATAAATGTAATCATACACTGTATACTCTTTGTTTTCTTTCACTCAATGTAATTAGTTTGAGACTCATCTGTGGTGTTATGTGTATCAATAGATCATTCCTTTTGATGCTAGGATATATATATCACAATTTATTTATATACCTACTGATTAACTCTTGAGTTGTTTCCAGCTTAAGGCTATTACATATAAAATGGCTATGAACATTTGTGTACAAGTACTTGTATGGACAAACACTTTCTTTTTTTCCTTGGATAAATGCCTAGGAGTGGCATGGGTGGATAAAATATTAAGTATGTGTTAACTTTCGAAGACATTGCTTTGTAAAGTGATGTACCATTTTATATTTTACATTTCTACCAGCAGTATCCAAGAATTCCAGTTCCTCCACAGCTTTGCCAATCACTTGCCATGGTCAGTGTTTTGAACTTTAGTTTTTCTAAGAGGTATGTAGTGGTATCTCATCAAAGTTTTAATTTATTTCCTTAATGACTTGATATTGAACATCTTTTTATGTACTTGTCTACCATCCCTATCTCTTTTTATATGAAGTATCTGGTCAATTCTTTTACTAAGTTTTAATTGTTTTCTTCTTATTTTCTTTTCTTTTTTAGTTTTAGAAGTTCTTCATGTATTCCAGGTACAAGTTCTTTATTAGATATATGCTTTACAAATATTTTTCCCCAATCTGTGTTTTGTCGTTTCATTTGGCTAATAGTGTCTTTCAAATAATAGAGCTTTTGAATTTTTTAAAAAAACTTATTCATTGATTTTAGAGAGACTGAGAGTGAGTGAGTGGGGTGGGAAGGAGGGAGAGAGAGGGGGGGGGAGAGAGAGAGAGAGATTTGTTGTTCCACGTACTTATGCATTCATTGCTTGATTCCTGTGTGTGCCCTGACCTGGATCAAACCTGCAAACTTGGAGTATTAGAACAACATTCTAACCAACTCAGCTACCCAGCCGAGGCTAATTTTTTGAAACTTTTAAAGTATATTTTATTGATTGTGCTATTACAGGTTTCCCAATTTTCCTTTTTTATCTCCCCTCTGCTCTGTACCCCCTTAGTTCATGTCCATGGGTTGTACATATAAGTTCTTTGAATTCTCTGTTCCCTATACGATTTTTTACCTCTCCCCATCCAATTTATGCCTACCAATTATGCTTCTCCCCATTCTTCCCCTCCCCCCTAACTGAAAACTGTCCACGTGGTGTCCATTTCTCTGGTTTTGTTCCTGTTGTACTTGTTTGCTTAGTTTTTGTTTTCATTGTTTTTCTTGTTTTAGGTTCATTTGTTGATAGCTGTGAGTTTGTTGTCATTTCACTGTTCATACTTTTTGATCTTTATTTTTTTAAATATTTTATTTATTTATCTTTAGAGGGGAAGGGAAGGAGAGAGGAAGGAAACATCAATGTATGGTTGCTTCTCGTGCATCCCCTGCAGAGAACTGGCCCCTGCCGGAAACTGGCCTGCAACCCAAGCATGTGCCCTGACTGGGAATTGAACCGCGATAGTCTGGTTTGCAGGCCTGTGCTCAATCCACTGAGCTACACCAGCCAGGGCTACTTTTTGATCTTTAATTTCTTAGATAAGTCCCTTTAACATTTCATGTAAGAAGGACTTGCTGATGATGAACACCTTTAACTTGACCTTATCTGGGAAGTACTTTATCTGCCTTTCCATTCTAAATGATAGCTTTGCTGGATAGAATAATCTTGTATGTAGGTACTTGCCTTTCATGACTTGGAATACTTCTTTCCAGCCTCTTCTTGTCTGCAAGGTTTTTTTTTTTTTTTTTTTTGAGAAATTAGCTAATAGTCTTATGAGAACTCCTTTGTGTTACCTTATGGGAACTTCCCTTATGGGAACTTCCTCTTGCTGCTTTTAAGATTGTCTCTTTATCTTTAATCTTGGGTAATTTAATGATGATGTGCCTTGGTGTGTTACTCTTTGGGTTCATCTTCTTTGGGACTCTCTGGGCTTCCTGGACTTTCTGGAAGTCTATTGCCTTTACCAGACTGGGAAAGTTTTCCTTCATTATTTGTTGAAAAAAGTTTTCCATTTCTTCCTCTTCCTCTTCTCCTTCTGGTATTCCTCTCATTCGGATATTGGAACATTTATAGTTGTCCCAGAGGTTCCTAAGCCTCTCCTCATTTTTTTGAGTTCTTGTTTCTTCATTCTGTTCTGGTTGAATGTTTACTTCTTCCTTTTGTTCCAAATCATTGCTTTGACTCCTGGTTTCCTTCCTGTCACTGTTGCTTCCCTGAATATTTTGCTTTATTTCACTTTGGTATCCTTCATTTGTTCTTTTATTTTGTGACCAAGCTCAATCAGTTCTGTGAGCATTTTGATTACCAGGGCTTTAAATTCTTCATTAGGTAGGTTGGCTATCTCTTCATCACTTAGCTCTCTTTCTGAAGTTTTGCTCTGTTCTTTCATTTGGGCAGTATTTCTTTGTCCATTTCACCTGTTAAGTTGTAAGGGGGAGGGACCTTAGGTATTCACTTGGGCAGGGCAACCCTCCTTGCTGTGCTGTGGCACTGTCCATGGGGGAGGGGACAGGGAGGGAACAATGCAGCTCACCTGCTGGGCTCTAGCCCCACTTTCCAATGAACCCTCAGGTGAGACTGGGAGTTTCGCCCACTGTGGCAACCCCTGCTGTAGACTACAGTGAGCTCTGAGTCTCAGTTTCCTGTTCAGCCAGCCCCGTCCACACGGTCAGCCTATCTTACTGGTCTGGTTGGTCTGGTTGACTGTTTCTTTAATTCTTTCGTTGTTGGAGTTCCATGCAGTTTGATTTTCAGGCACTTCTGGTGTTTATTGATTTTAGATCGGTTGTTATCCTCCTTTTGGTTGTGTGAGGAAGCAAAGGATTTCTACCTACACCTCCATCTTGGCCAGAACCTCTTACTTCACTTTAATTTTTTGAATTTTTAAAGTCCTTATCTATTTCTTTGTTAATGAATCATGCTTTTGGTGTATGATTCATTAACAAACAAAGATCTATGGAATCTTTGCCTAATCCAAAATTACAAAGGTTTTCTGCTGTTTTTCCAAGGGTTTTATCATCTTTTTACATGTAGGCCTATGACTCATTTTTACTTAATTTTTATATCTGGTGCAAGAGAGGAAGTTTATTTTTCAGCATATAAAGATTCAATTGTTTTCAGCACCATTTGTTAAAAAGACTAGTGTTCTGAACTGCATTGCCTTGTGTATCTTTGTCAAAAATCAGTTGTCCATATGTGTTTAGGTCTGTTTCTGGACTCTCCTATGTTCTATTGTTCTACAGATGGTCCCCCACTTACAAATGTTCAACTCAATGATTTTTCAACTTTTTGATGGTACAAAAGCGATATGCATTCAGTCAGAAGTGTACTTGGAGTTTTGATCTTTTCCCAGGCTAGAGATGTGCTACACAGTACTCCCTATGGTGCTGGTCATCGGTGGCCAGATGGTTTTGCCCAACTGTAGACTAACGTGAGTGTTCTGAGCGTGTTGAAGGTGCGCTAGGCTAAGCTATGATGTTTGATAAGTTAAGTGTATTAAATACATTTTATATATTTCAACTTACAACGAATAGTAATTTGAGGCACATCTGTATCGATCTTCCTGATACCACTACTGTACTGTCTTGATAATTGTAACTTAAATCACGTTGTGATAGCCCTGCAACCATGTTCTTCTTTTTTGAAGTTGTTTCAGCTGTTTTATGTCCTCTGACTCCCCACAAATTTCAGAGTCAGCCTATCAATTTATTTTTTTAAAGGCCTGCTGAGATTTTGATTGGTTTTGCATTCTATAGTTCAGTTTGTCTTCCAACTCATGAATAAGGTATACCTCTCAATTTATTTAGGTAATCTTTTTGCATTTTGATGCTAGTATAAATGGAATTTTTAATTTCAGTTTTCAGTTTTGTATTGCTAGTAAACAAAACACTTGGGTTCTGTATGTTGATCTGTGTTCTACAGCTTTGCTGAGCTCACTGACTAGTTCTAGTAGTGTGCTTTTCTGTGGATTTCATTGGATTTTCTACATGGACAAGCATGTTCTATAAAATAAGTTTTTTGGTTTTGTTTCTATTTAATTCTTGTTCAAGTACAGTTTTCTGTCTTATATTCCCAGCCCTGCCCACTCCGCCCAGTGCTCCCCATCTCCCTCCTATTTCCGCTCCCCCCACCTTAGTTATTGTCCATGTGTCCTTTATACTTGTTCATGTGAGTCCTTCCCCTTTTCCCCTGTGATTCTCTCCACTCTCCCCTCTGGTCCCTGCCAGCCTGTTCTGTATTCCAGTAAAATAAGTTTTTAAATAAATAATCAAGTAAGTATGTAAAAAATAAGTATATAAATAAGTTTGTTTTATCTTTTCTAATCTGGTTGCTTTTTATTTCCTTTTCTTGCATCATTGACCTGGCTAGAACCTCCTTCAACAAAGCTAAATAGAAGTGGTGAGAGCAGACATGGTTGTCTGGTCCTGGTCGTAAGTGGAAAGCATTCAGTCTTGCATTCAAGTGCGGTGTTAGCTACAGGTTTTACAGGGTGCTTTGTATCAGTTGAGGACATTGATTTCTATTTCTAGTACTAAAAGTTTTTTTTAACTGGGAATATTAGATTTTGGCAAATGCTTTTTCTCTATCTATTGAAATAATCATATGTTTTTTATATGGTGAATGACATTTATTAACCCATTTTCATTTTTGGAATAAAACCCACTTAGTTATATATTATATTTTTCTGTATTGTTGGATTTTACTCGATAATTTAAAAAAGAAAATTTGCAGCTACATTCTTTTTATAGGATGTATCAGCTTGTAATTCTTTCTCTCTCTTTCTTTCTTTCTTTCCCTCTTTTTGAATGCAATGTAAACTCATAAGTAGAGTTCTGACCATGCAAAATGTGCTTTGCTTACCATTTTATGCCCAGCACCAGCTCCAGGCTAGCAGATAACAGCTGCTGAGCAAGTATTACATTGTTGAAAGCAGTGCTGAGAGAGGGTGATGGAGAATGCTGGGGGCTCATGATGAAGGGTCTCACTTACTAGGCTAAAGAACTTGGAGTGCGTCATGACTGGTATGGCTCAGTTGGCTGAGCATTGTCCCACAAAGTGATAGGTTGCTGGTTCGATTTCCCATCAGGGCACATGCCTAGGTTGTGGGTTCAGTACCCAGTTGAGACCTATACTAGAGGCAACTGATCGATGTTCTCTCTCATATCAATGTTTCTCTCCCTCTGTTTCTCTCTCTCTCTCTCAAAAAAAAAAAAGAATTTGTAGTGTATCCTGGAGACACTGGGAAGCCATAAAGGGCTCTGGGTAAGGAGTGACACTCTAGTGATGAAAAACAAATTAAAGGGCTATTAGCCTGGTGCTGGGGGGATCATCTTCCCAATTATTGAAGAAATCCAGTGGAGAGATCTCAAGGGCTTCAACTAAGTCAGGGGCCATAGGATGGAGAAGAAAGAGGTGCGAGTGATATTAAGATAGTAGGGCGGAGACCCCATGAGGACTGTATGTGAAAGCAGTGCAGAGGAGGAGTTTGGAAGAATTTGTGGAGTTGCAGAGCTCTGGGACAGCCAAGTGGAGAGTCTCAGGCAGCACCCGAGCATATGGTTTTGGAGACCTCTGGTCTGAAGGTAGGGTTTGGATGATTCATATAAAAGGTGGTAATCAAAGCTAGGGGTGTGTTGGGGGCACCTCTTCTATAGCACTCTGTACTTACCAATGAGTACTTATCACACCCCGCAAGACTGGAGGCTTCCTCAGCTAGACTGTGAGCCCCCTGAGGACAGGGGCCAGGAATCCTTAGGGCTAGAACTGGCTGATAATTACTAGGAGCTTTGTAAGTATCTGTTGAACAGTTTGAGTCATGTATCTGCCACTTACTAAAACTTAATATTTTTAGTTTTAGTTCTAAAACTAAACAAGTTGCTTCACCTGTAGGCACTTCAGTTTCCTCATCTCTAAAACGAAGAAACTATCCATCTCATAAGTTTGCTATAAGTATTCTATGAGATAAAGAACATTTGGTACCTTTATAAATGTTAGTTCCTTTCCATCTGATTGAATTGACTCTAAAATCTTTTAAACTTAAAAGAAAGAGCTATAGATAAAGTTCTTTCAGTTTTTTGAAGACCCCAGCAAGAAAGATCTTAGGTCCCTGGTCAGACTTCATTTCTTCATGTTTTCTCATTTTCTTTAATAATTATTTACTTTGCATTTAGACTTGAGTGCTATACTAAAAACACTAAGTGGGTGTTTCTCACTTTAGTCTGGAGAGATGAAAACTGTTATGAAAACTCTATTGCATAATGTCGCTGATGCAGTCAAACGTGGATGTACATCAGACAAAGCCACAAGTCCATTGCGCTGTTCTTGTTTGAATCATTAGACTCAAACGTAGAAAAGTAAATATTCTCCTTAACAGTGAATCTAGCAAAAGTCATAAGGAACACACGCAATGGGGGCTCTCTTCTGTCTGTGAAATCAGGAGCAAAATTCCACCCCCAGTGCTGCGCCTGGTTTCTAAGGGGGGCTTTCTTGGGAGCCAGGATGTTACGGCAATTGTCTTATGCCTTTGGAACCTCTTGATATTTAAGTTAAAGGGATTTGGGCCAAAAATTATATCAAACTGATGACTTCCTTGAATTTTCTAATGGATATACACTCCAAATATATGAAACAAAAAACGTCCAAAACTTAGGTTTCTGTAATTCCTCTCCCCATCTGTGGAAACCTACTGGCCTGACTGTGTCCGTAGGAGGACCTTTCTTCTGCGGCTCCAGTCGGACCTTGGTCCTAGAATGTCTCGGTTCTCCAGCAGTTTGGCTCTCTGTCACGTTGTGCACAGAAAATGTGTCCTGTTTGTCTAACAAAACCCCGAGTCTCAGTCCTCTGCCAGACAACACTTCCACGCTGATGCCTGTGTGCTCGGCCACTCGTTTCTCAGGTGACAAATAGAGGAGACTCAGTTTTCAAACATAGTGCTTCTCGCACAGCTTTCCAGAATGAATTAAGTTCGAGAACTGAGGTTCCATTATTGAATTTGGCTTTAGCTACATCTGAGAACTCCCCATTGCCCTGAGAACTGGGACCAGTAATGGACTGGTTTATTTCATTTCCATATACTTTTAGCTAATATGTGTGGTTTTAAAAGAGCTAATAAGAGATGAGTAATTATATTTTACTTAAAATCTACTTAATGTTTTCATCTATGTGGGTGTTACATTTAGCATGTATCACAGGCGGCTGTTTTAATAGAGCTTATTGCTCTTTAAAATTAATAAATTAAAAAATATAAGCCAAGGTTATTTTTAAGCTATAGTCTCAGTGCCCCAGGAATGTCCCTCAAGTACATGAGTAGCTATTTCTATAGTTAATTTGGCGGTGACTCATTAAAGACATGTCTTTGTGTTCTCAGGTCACCTTGAAAGTGCTGGTTTTAATCACAGCACTTACTTTTAGTCATTTTTCCTCTCTCATTTATAATTAATAACTGTGTAACACAGTAAAATCTACAGTCTTGGGAGGAAAGCCAAGCCAAACGAGAATGACGTGCCATTGCCCACTCCACATCTCCCCAGGCCAGGCTCGAGGGCCGCTCGGGAAGGGCGGGTCGTCTCAAGGGGCAGAGGTCGCCTCTGCTCCGGGCTGGACGTCTGTGTTCCTTACATTACTAGGTTTTGTTGTTTGTTAGAGTGTTGTTTTCATTCACATCTGAGGATAATATTGCTGACAAGATCACTTCCTAATTCAGGGACAGATAGATGTCAAATTTCATGAATATTAGCCTTCAGGGTACTTTCAAATCCTTTTTTTTAAAGATTTTATTTATTTTATCTTTAGAGGGGAAAGGAAGGAGAGAGGGAGAGAAACATCAATATATGGTTGCCTCTCGTGAGTCCCCTGCTGGGAACTGGCCTGCAACCCAGGCATGTGCCCTGACAGGGAATTGAACCGCAGGCCCGAGCTCAATCAAACCGCAATCGTCTGGTTCGCAGGCCCGAGCTCAATCCATTGAGCTACACCAGCCAGGGCCTCAAATCCTTTTATGTAATACAAAAATATTATTGGGTAGTGAATATATTTCAAATAGGTTTAGGCTACCTAGGAATAATTGAAAAGAAATATTTTTAAAGTATTTATCCCAGCCGTGTGTCTGCCAATGATGGTCTCCAGGTACAGTCATTAAAAAATACATATGACCCTGGCTGGTGTAGCTCAGTGGATTGAGCGCAGGCCTGCGAACCAGACGATTGCGGTTTGATTCCCAGTCAGGGCACATGCCTGGGTTGCAGGCCAGTTCCTGGCAGGGGCCAGTTCCCAGCAGGGGATGCATGAGAAAGCAACCATACATTGATGAAAAAATACATATGGATAAAGTCTAAAGGTGCTAAGTTACGTGGCCGTGTAACTGAGCCTTGCTTTTGCTGGGCCTTTCTCCTCCATAAACTGAGGTGAGATTAGCTGTCTCATAGGAATGCCGTGAGGGTTCAATGAGCTCACAAATGTACAACCCTCAGCGCTGTGTCCAGCACCAAGTGTTCAATACATTGCAAATATTATTTACTCGCGTTAATTCTTTTTTACTGAATTCATCACTTTCATTTTTCTCTTCTAAACAAAGTATTCTGGGATTGCCCCTCCTTTCCCTGTTTCTTGTGATTATCTGATACTTTATGTCTCTGCTTAGACTTGGGTGAGATTGTGAATTTTGTAAAGGTTGAGTTAGGCTCCCACCTCCAACACATTTTATTCCCTCAACCCCCTGGCACCCGCCCCAACAGCTCTCATCCAGCACCCTCACAAGGACCCATTTCTGAAAGCTCTCATGGTCATCCTGCACCACAGCCCCCCAGCGGTGTAGCAGGTGTCCGCACCAGCGGCTCCGCGGAAGCCCCTCACAGAAGATGGAAGTTTCAGCGCTGGGGCTCCTGAGAGCGTCGTTCTAAACCAGCTTCTTGATTTCTTGGCCAGATTCACTGACTTCTTTTAGGCCCCAAATCCACCATCTGTGGGTTCGTGCGCAGATCAAATTATAATGTAAATGCAAGAACTTTTGGAAAAGGCTACGCAGGCAGTAGTTACTGTGAAAGCTCATCTTTAACAATTCAGTTAAACAACTTCCCCAGCACGATTGTTGCCGACTGAGCGCTGACGCCGCCCCGCTCTTCTGCCCCTAGAAGGGAAGGGGTCCCACTATTTCTCGAGCCCCCGCCGTGCAAACCCCGATCATATAGCACGTTTGTTTGCATTCCTGCCTCCACGCAGCAGACACGCTTGCTTTGCATTTACAGAACGTTGTAACTTTTACACTCTCACTGAACAAACAGAACCGACATTGAGTCGTGTTTCAAATTGGTGTGGCTGATTTCTGTGCTGTCACGTGTCTTGTTCCACCAGATCCCAGCAATCTCAGTTTATCCTCCTCTCCTCTGACGTGTTAGCACCTCGAGGAGTTGTAGGAATGTCAAGACTGGGTGTGTCTTGAGGTGGAGCGAAGAGGTCGCATCTCCCCAGCAGCTTCGCAGGAGCTGAGACTTCGTTCTGTTTAGCTCCAAATACCTCCTGCCTGACGCAGTACATGGCACCCAGCAGGGGGGTAACAGTCGAGTCGAAAGAAAGTTCTTTAATGGGGACTCACGAAGACCCACAACCTTCAGGATCTAGTGCATCTCTAAGAGTCAAGGCTCAGATTTCGTAACAGGAGACACAGAAACTATTTGGCCCTCCCTGCGCGCCGCAGATCGCACTGTGCCACGCGCACTGGCCTCTCAGCGCCGCCGCCAGTGCTTTTCCGCACAGCGCAGGCCGCGGCCAGACGGGCCCTCTAGAGAGTCCCCGTGTCGTTGTTTAGCCAGAGTGTAAGTCTTCTTTTAGAAAGATAGGAAAACAAGGTTGCGATTGTTAGAGGGTTCTTTCTGTGCTTACGTATCCATGTTTTAACCATAATGGACTTTGGTTTATGTCTTTTGTTATCATGAATTTTTCCTACATATGAATTCAGATAAATCAAACTCTTCCCATGAGTTTGTTTTGTTTTTCCCTAGCAGTCCTGTCTTACGTAACATCGAATCTAGACTTCTTTGAATTTCTATCTGGCTTCATAATAAAGCTTTACAGTTGGTTGCCTTCTGGATCACACTGGGGAAGGGGGAAGAATTGGACTTTCGTTGTGCAATTACTTTAACCTAGACCAAGGGACACTTTCTTTACCTTCCTATACAGGCCAGCAATTTAAAGTCGCAATATCCATATAAATCACTATTGTTGTAGACCTGCCCTGAAAGTTCTGAGTTAGTGAAGGTGTGAACTGGGCATTTCCAGCAGAGAATATGGAAGGACCCCTCTTGCTGCTTAACCAAGAGGTTGAGGGGACTTACAGCACCAATCCAAAATGTTTTTTGTGCAGGAAAAGCAGTAAAGTCCTAAATGTTGGCAGCAGAAGACATTTTTTGGCATATTTTTCCTCTTTTTTTTTTTTGCCAACACAGTAATTAAAGTTGTTGTTCCCTTTCTTTTCTTTTAGAGAGTAGTGAGTCTGCGTGTGAGAATTGTTTCTGAGGATTTAATTTCCCACACTGTAACCCTGACTAGATCTCACTCACAGCGGTGTGATTTGCGCCTCTCCCATGCCCATCCTCCCCCACCCCCCCAGGAGTGCCTGAGCGCCCTGCACGTGGGCGCCTTCCCCCAGTGCTCCGTCCTCTGAACCCCTCCTGCTCTCAGCCCCTGACTAGTGTCTCACACTCACCTTGCCTTCTGGTTGCATAGAATTGTCTCTCCTGTGTTTACCAAGTGTCTCCACTGATGAGTTGTCACTCACCTGTTTGTTGTAAGGTGTTATTAATAAATGTGAAAGCCCTGAAGTTTGCATGATTCCTCCATTCCTCCTTTTTTCGCCCATATGAATGGATTCAAGGTTATCCCTGTGATACTGTCGCTTGCTCACACTCAGTTGTGTTGCGTTGGGAATAACCCTGAGTGTGCCCAGAGGGATGTATCAGGAATAGGAATGTCATCTGTCTTGTGCTGCATGGAAGGAGGGGGAAAAGAAGGTTAAAATGCGCAATGTTGGAGATAAGCTCTTTGATCCAACCATCTGGGCCTAATGCTATGACCTACACAGGGCCTAGCATGGTGCCCCACACTGGCCGGGGTCAATGCCTCTGTACATTTCCTGAATGAGCTAATGGGTGCAACTCAATAGGTTAATACATTCCCCAGGGCATTATTCTGAAGAAGGAAAAAGACATCAAGTATTTGGGGGTCGTTTTTTGGCATCACATTTCAAAAAGTGGATTTCCTTTTTGTAAAAGGCTTACTATAGGTAGAAACTGAGTAGTGCTTTGCTCACCACCAGCCAGGATTCCTGCCCAGAACCACTAGATACGAGGGTCACTTTCATAATCCACCCTTGCAGTATAATACCTTATGTTTTCTGCCTAGGTAGTTCTCGTAGAATTGTTATCACAAGTTATTACCCTTAAGTCTAACCTATTCAGAAATAGGTGGCTGATGTTGTCATTTGAGGACTAAGAAATATTTGTCTAGACGTTTGATCCAATCTCTATTTTTATTGAATGTGTAATTGGCAAGAAAATAGCAAAGACAAATTTAAATGCTTGCATCTCTAACCTTGTCACAGCATCCGAGCATTCATTCATCATCATTATCTTGGATTCCCGCAGCCAGCGGACTTTGTAGGAAAGCAAGCACTGAAACAGATTAAAGCCGAGGGGCTGAAACGGAGACTGGTCTGCCTCACCTTGGCAGCGGACGACGTTGATCCAGAGGGAAATGAAAGCATTTGGCACAATGGGAAGGTGAGTGCTGAGGGCCTCCTGGCTGTAGGTCGCTGGGCATTTCTGCAACGGGAACTCCCCTCGTCTCTGTCTCCTTTTGGAAGTTTTGCTCTTTATCTCTTTTGGGGATGGCACACTTTTGATTTCTGGGCTGACATTCAAGAAACAGAAAGCAATTAACTAAAAGGAAAACAAAATGCTATGCAGTTTTGAAAACATAAAATTCATATGCTTTGATTAAAGAAAATAAACCCAAGAACTTGATATTCGACAATGAGGAAGGTATGATTTAGAGAGTAAAATCATCTTGCCCACCACCTCCATATCTGTGAATGGGAGAGATGGATTCTATAATGCATTTGGCTCCTGACTTACCTTCTTTCAGAAGACCCTTCTAACTGGAGCACATTAGCAGGAAAAAATTTGCAAACAAAAACATCTATGACAATAAAGGGTAGAACCTTAGGAAGCAAAGTGGAAAGTAGAAACCACTCTGTTCCTCAGGAAGAGTAGAATTACCTTCTTCTCACTTTGCAATGCTGCATTTCGTTTTCTCTTCTGGTATTCAGTGAAACCAGGTGACTAATGATGGACTTCATCTCCACCCTTTTTCATGACGACTTGTAACACCCCATTTGCTGCACAACTCAAGGTGTGGCTGCATTTTGGCTGGGGTTGTCTAGCAGGTGCAGGGCAGCTCAGCTTAGACCAGGGGGTGGGCACAGGTCCTTCTCCTGAACAGTTGGTTCACATGGAACACTGTCTGCTTGGCCAAAACCCAGGGACTCACACACTCCGTGCCTCAGTTTTTACTCATGCCCTGCAGCCTACTTAATATGAGTTCCCATTTCCCCCACTTCTTCAGTGACGAAAAGAGCACTGGAGGTGCATAAAGCCAGTGGGATCAAATACCAGCCTTTGGATTACTAAAGAAATGGCCATTCGGGCCACGGCATGGGTCGGTCAGGCGTAGAGCTAACTTCTACAGAGCTCCTACTGTGTGCTGGATGTTTTTTAGTACTCTCTAATCTGATTTTACCACACCCCTTCCAGATATGTATGGTCATCTTCATTTTAATGAGGTTGATCATTCTGATGAGGCTTTGAGGCTCAGAGAGCTGAAGTAGCTTGAGATTGCACAGCTCATGATTGTTGGAGCTGATTGCTGACCCAGGTATCATTGGACTTTGAGCTGCTTATCTTTTCTTCTAAGCCGTGCTAAATACCCCAGTTTACTCTCTTCTCTGTCTCTGCAGACGCCCCACTGCATTGTCTTCAGCACTAATTATGTGCCCACAGTTCTTGTACATGTGATTAGCAGACGGATGCCGTTAGACAATAAGAAGCCAACATACTTTTCTCAGATCTCAGACTTTCTTAAGCACCTCACCCATAACTGTGCTGTCCTTTTCTTGTGTTTGAACCTTTCCTTCTCTTAACTCACCGTTTCACCTTCCTCTTTCTATTCTAAACCTCGGGTTTAGCCCTCTTTTCTTAATAGGCTCTTCATCCAGTTTCAAATTTGCCCACAGTTTCTGCTGATCACCACCTCTGCCACAAACTCATGGCATGGGCGTCTCTTGGCCTCAGTTTTCTCACCTATAACATGAAGCCATTATAAAAGATAATGTTTAAGGTTCTTCCCAGCTCTAATTAATTTTTCCTAGTGATTATATTTCTCCCACCTCATCTTTCTTCTGTTTTACATTTTCACTGTATTTCACCCGGCTTTCCCATTCTTAATAATATAGTGCACGCCATCCTTCCACCACCTTTCTGTTTACTGGGCCATGGAATGACAGATCACACTATAATATTCTGTCTGCAACCCCACATCAGCTAGGATGAACTGACAGACTCTTAGCATGTTAAATATGACGAACCCCAGTTAAAGGTAAAAAGCCTGGATACCTGTACCTTATATTCACATAATATTATATGTTAATTATGCCTCCAAGCTGGGAGGGTGGACCCTGGATACCCAAGTCCATTTTTGAATTTTCCTTTGCCCTATCTGTGCACTGAGTTTACATGCTGTATTGTTCATCTTTCCTACAGCATGCCATCTGCTTGCAGAGAGCTTAGCCTACTTGTAGGATCCTTTATTAATACTGTCGCTGTGAAATTTTCTGAAATCAGCTCATCTGCTGTTTGGTGCTTAATAGGGTCAGCATTTTATCATGTGGACAACCCTCTTTGATCTTCTTTATGCTGTAAAATAATGTGATACAGCTTTTGCTTTTTATTTCCTGATTTTGTCTGGACTTGGACTGCCTTTGGTATTTGACATTCCATTCCCGCAAATGTTTCCATTGCTGGAGATCGAGTACAATCTTGTAATCAACAAGTTTTTACCGAGTGTCTGCTCTGTGCCAGAAATATTCCAGGCACTAGGGATGCTGCAGTGAACAAAATAGGATGCAGTGAATCTCCATCCCCATGGAGCTTAGGTTCCAGGGGCAAGATGGGTCAACAATGAACATGATACATAAAATAAATGGCAGTCAGGGAGTGAGGAGCACGCTGAGGAAAAGGAAAGTCCAATTGGGAGATGGGCAGTGCCGGAGAGAAGGATTGTAATTTTAAATAAGGTTTCTTTTTTTTGATTTATTTTTTGTTTTTTTTTAAGATTTTTATTTATTTATCTTTACAGGGGAAGGGAAGGAGAGAAATATCAATGTATGGTTGCCTCTTGTGAGTCCCCTGCTGGGAACTGGCCTGCAACCCAGGCATGTGCCATGACTGGGAATCGAACCGCGATCATGTGGTTTGCAGGTCAGCGCTCAATCCACTGAGCTACGCCAGCCAGGGCCTTTATTTTTTTTTTTTTAATCAAGGCACAAGGGTGGGAATGAGAAGGAGTGTCCCTGAGTTTTAAAAGCAGCTTTGCTGGTAAATAAGTGTTGAAGAAGTTTATGAAAAAAGGAAGTTTGGAGAATTTAGAAAGTGTTCTTTTTCATTATTCATAAACTAAAACACCTGGGACAACGAAACAATGTATCATCCACTTTGAATTGTGTGACCACCTTCGAAGGCTGTTTACCAAGTTATCTTCTCTAAGTCAGTTAAGGGCATCTTCAGGTCCCATGAGAGAAGAATGAGAAAAGGCTAGAAATAAACAAGGCTTCTTTACATTGGTACAAAAAGCCAATGTTTGATTTCACAAAGAATATATGGAGACAACTGTACTTGAACAACAATAAAAAAATAAAAGTAAAAAAAAGACTATGAGAATGAGCATCTACTAAGCAGGTTGTTCTTTTTAATTCATTCACTGAGCAAAAACAAGCAATGGATCAATTGAATGTGGAAGATTTTAAGGTAGAAACAATATAAAATTTATGCTAGAAAAAATGTTTCCCTGGATACTTAGTACTAGAATGAAAGAAAAGGACAGACTTCTAAAATACTCTGGGCAGCTAACTCCAAGATTAGTGAGAAATTAAAGGAGAAATGAAAGTAATCTAGCAGAAAGCAAAGCATTCAATAAATACTTTAAAAATAGGTTTCACGAAAAATATGCTACTTCTTCAACTTACTAAAGCAGGAAGAACTGTAAGACAGTCACTGCTGGGATTTTAAGAGAGAGGACGGCCCAGAAGGTGGTGTTCACAGCCTTGGAAGGGTGGCTCTGGGGTTTGGACCTGTGAGTTAGGTGTTTTGCCAAGAGACTTGCTTGGGCCTCTCCCTGTTTTCTTAAGATGCCCAAGCAAGTCAGGCTAACTTCCCCAACTCTCCAAAAACAGGTCTCTGTTTTACAGACTGGGACATGGAACCAAAGTTACCAAGAGAGTCTTTCAAAAGCAACGATTGAAACTCCAACCCCTTGATGCAGATTTCTGTCTTATATCACTTAACTATGATCTAAAGGAGAAAAGCAATTTTAAAACATGTGTGTTATCCCAGCAATATTTTGGCAGTTAATAATCTGCAAGAGAGAAGCCTTTACTAATGAATGCATTTGTGGGGTTTTTTGTTTTTTTCAAATCAGCCAGTTCTCACCATTAGAAGTTCAGAAGTGATACAGAGATCTGATTTGGGATTTCAAACAACTGGGTCTCCAGAGATAGGAGTCTATATTTAATTTCATAAAAGTGTAGCATCTAAAAGACTAGGCATACTGTAAAAACGGTTGGCTCCAGTGGGCTCTTTGCTGAGGCAGCTGAAAGGCCACCAGGCTGATGCACGTCCGTGAGTGTTTCGGGGCAGCAGCTGTGAACAGCCCAGTGCGCTGGACGACAAACGAAGCTCCACGGACTAGTGCGACATTGTGTAGCCAGGAGAAGCCGATTGGAGCAGGGCCATAAATCATATTTGGCTTTTGTTGTCTTCCTTTTAAATTTTTAAATGTGATATTTTAACCTGATATGCATGTAAAAGCATTTTAATCTGCTTTTTCTTCTACTTCAAACTTTGCTGTAGAACTTTAGATCTGGTTTCCACTAATCCTCTTATCTTCTAATCAGCCTTGTCATATTGAAATTTTTTTGTAGCATAAAGCTTTTGCTTTCCTCCCCTATGCTTGAGTCCTTGTTCAGTGTTTTTCTCTGTTTTGTTGTCCCAAGCATCCTATTTCGTTCTCCTTCAGTGGGACTGTCCATGCCTAACCCCATGCGTCCACTCATCCTGGGAAGATTCATGTCCCATCTCCACCTGCCTAATCTCACCCACCTTCAAAGTGTAGAACAAATCCTGGCTTAATTATGTTGGCTCAACACTCTTGACTTAGTGTTATATTTCCTTGTATCTCTATGTTAATTCCTCAATGAGGCTGGAAGCTCAAGAGTGTGGGAACCAGGCCTCTACTAATTCTCTAGAAGGTACCGAGTAGGGCTGGAAGAGTTAAAGTTAACATTTATTTAAGTGCCTAGCAATTACCAGGAATTGCTAAATGCTATTTGAGGTCACACATAGAACGTTCACCTCCCATTGACTGTATATCAATAAATAGTTTAATTGAGTACTGTTTCAGCAGGCCATGTTCTCAACCCTACCAGGGACAGTTAACTAGGTTTGCATTTGGGTTTTAGATTTTTCTCTCATGTATTTATTCTTGCCATACTAGTTTGATAATAGAAGAGAATTTCTTTTAAGTTCAAAGGGAAAATATTCCATTCTTCCTCCTATAGATCTGTTGGCATGGAAATGAGCAAAATGCTGCCAGGTATTAAAAAACTAGATGTTGTTATTTAAAAATGAAAAGTTTCAAAGTAATATACATATATACTTTGAGAATTACTTTTTGTCATTTGTAAATTTTCATCAATTTTTTCAAAAAACCGAATCTTCCCTCCTGGCGTTATACCCACAGACAGCGTATCATAAAACTTTATCATAAAACTTCCGCTTCAGGTTGTGAAGTGCATGTCTAGTTTAAATGTTCTCACCTGGAGGGGAGAGGCGCAGCGCTGTGGCCAGCATGCTGAGGATGGCCAGGTCTTGTTTTTCAGGTGGTTGGCAACACGACCTCTGGAAGCTACAGTTACAGCATCCGGAAGAGTCTGGCTTTTGCATACGTCCCTGTAGAGCTAAGCAAGGTAGGACAACAAGTGGAAGTTGAACTATTAGGCAAGCATTACCCAGCAACCATCATACAAGAACCCTTGGTACTGACAGAACCAACCAGAAACCGGCTCCAGAAAAAAGGTGGAAAGAACAAAATTTGAAAAAGATCCTCAGCAGTCAACTGAGCTATGTGTGCAAAATTATAATTGATTTGCAGGGAAACAGGGAAAACCAAGGATTTGTTTCAAAATCATCACAATCTAGATTTAGAATCTTAAAACCTGTCTCCTTGTTTCTTTGGAAGATAGCATAATGGATTAGTGTTTTACATTGTTTCAGATGAAGCAGTTAGAAGGAAATGCTTTTAGTATCCTGCATTGTTGCTTAAATAATTCAATCAATAAAACATTTAGGCGTTTGCTATTATACAATCATTATTGCAATAGAATTAGAGGGCATTATATAATTTCATTTTATTTTTAAAGACATTACATAATTTTAGAAACATATGCATATGATTCTTATTACCTGAAAACCAATTAATAAATTATGTTTTACAGAAAAACAAATGCAATACTGTTAATGGATTCACTGCATTGAGAAACATCTTCTTAGTTGATGAAAAATAATTTTGATTTTTTAATAACATCTTTGATGAAAATAGTAAAATTTAATGTTGATATATAACATTTTGTTCAGTTTTCTGAAATATTTGTTTTCTTGATGACCTCCCTGAAAGCAGTTTTATGGGACATTATTATTGTCTTTTCGAAGGTTGTTTTAGACGGGAACTTGCAAAAAAAAATAGTCTTTCAAAGGAAGCGATACTTATAAACCTTCTGAAATGAAGCTGAACTAGAAACAGATTGTGGCAGCACAGACACAGTTTGAATACCAAACGCCTCTCTCTGGGAAGGGTTAATGCAAGCAGACATCACACTGTGCCGTTCTGAATATCACTGCACAAAGCACTTGACAAAACAGCTCACACAAGAGCTTATGAGCCGATAGGATCACCCTTAGTGCTGGGTACAGCAAGAAAAAATCCATTTAGAAATAATTCATTGATGTACTTCTTGAAACTATTTGGGTTTAGTTGACTGAGTAAATCACATTTTTGGTAAAAGGTAGTTTTTCATTTATAATTTACTATACGCTTGTTAAACATTTATTGAACTTCTCCTAGGTATTAAAAAAGATGAATGTGAAACATGGTGAGATTCTGTAATTAAAATAGATTTTCAAATAATTTCTTGCAAGTTTTGAAAAAGTGTCTAGTTTGTATTTTAAATGTTTCATAAGAGTAATTATATATTAGAACACTTCAACATGACATTCGTTTCTCTTTGGTATGTCCTTTTAAGTAAGAAAAGGAGGCAATCCTTCTGGTAACCTTTCCTAATTCTCAAAAATTATCCAGACCCTGTATTTTAATTCTGATATTAGGTGCAGGTTAATGACTATGGATGGGAATCAACAGGTCCCAGTTCTCATTTTCTGCCTTTCTGTAGCCCTATAACCTTAGAATATCTATTTACTATCTGTGGATTCCTCTTCTGTATAATAGACTCTTCCAGGTTCTTTCTTTTCTCTTTCTCTCTCTCTTTTTTTTGATGCTATAATAACAAGAAGCAATATACAGCATTGAATTCATGCCATACAGTTAATATAGTGCTAAAAGATTAATAAAAGAATAGAATGTTTAGATGAATATTAAACATGTAAAGAAATCCTACCCACAGCATGTTTTAAAAGTTTGTCTTGCTTTCCTTTAGAAGTTGTCTTCATTCCTTCTTTTGTATGTTAGGTGCTATTAGGTCTTGTAGGTCACCCCAGCATCCACTTCCACCCGTACCAGCTTTGGCATCTGCCAATCCAGAGGCTGACCAATGACTTACAAACAACTTGGCTATGGAAAGATGACCCAAGTCCACCAGGACTTCTCCCATGGTAATTTGAAGTATGACCCATCAGAGAGTAAACTGACCAGTCCTAAAAGCTGGAAATGAAAGGATGTGCAGAAACCTCGGGGCAAGGAGAGCTCCTGACAAGGAGAGAAGCCCTGAGAGAGAGGGAGAGAGCAAAAGACCATTTCTTGAAGCTCTCCACTCCTTTTGCCACTTCTTGGGTGAGAGCGTTGACTCAAAAGAGCCTACTAAATCCAGTAGCTTCTGGAAAGTGAACCATATACTCAGAGAGGCCTCAAAGGGACGGGCCCAGGATTAGGGTCAGCTGTGAACAGCAAGCAACCAGCATGCCTGAAAGTACCCTAGTGATATGCAGGAGCCGTGTCTACTGCTTAGGAAAATGTTCCCAAGAATATGATGGTGAATGATGGACACGTTCTTCTAGAGCTTGGAAAGCTCCTTGGAACTACAAAAGCACTTTCCAGTCAACACATTGTCAAAATGTCTGCGGGCATTTTGTTGCTAATGGTCACATCCTAACTGATCTGTCTTTATCCTTTTCTACAAATAGGAAAGGTGACAGAAAAAGTTTTTAAAGGCAGCTGTGTGAGACATTAATTAGCAGAAAGATTAGATTCTGCAATTTTAGTAAGAGGATTTTGTGCATATTTGAATCAAACAAAAAGGAAGGTTGGCATTATTGGGAAACACAGTAGCCATGAAAGAAAGACAATTTCAGTTACACAAATAGCAACCTTTAGCCAAGGTCTCAAAAAAGCAGAGAACAAAAGTTAATTATACTCTCTTCTGATGAATCTTCATGTAAAAATAAGGATGATCATCCTGCTTTTATTTATCTCTCTGCCATTAGAGAATCTTTAGAATAGATGCTATATTATGGGTTATAAAGTGGAAACACATTACTTAATTATATTTTACCCAGGTATGATTTTGTAAGTATTAGCATGTCAGGAAGCACAGAGGTGGCAAAGTGGTCCAGAGGTCGCTGGGCTGAATGCCAGATGCCTTGCTTTTCCCGGCTCTGCCACCAACCAAGCACAACCCACAGACTCATCTACTAAAGCCTTTCCTGTACTTAAAGTTCTATGAGTAATTACTTCCCTTAGCACAGTATTATTTGCTTACATAAGTTCATTGAGTACTTACCACAGGGACATGGTCCCTGTCTTTATGGAGCTTACAAAGTAGAGAGGTCAAACATTCAAAACAACAACAAACAATATATTTATTTAGGGAGGTGTCATGAAAGCTAAGGGGCGAGAACGTTTTGAGAAGGAGAGGCTGGTAAACTGTGTCACAGATAAAAGATGTCAAGGCTGAGAAGTGCCCCTTAGGTTAAGCAGCAGAGCATCATTGATATCTTTGGCATGAACTATCTCAGGGGCTAGTGGGGGCAAAGCCAGACTGCACTGAAAAATGAACAGGAAGGAGGGGAGGGGTTAAAGATAGGGCACACAGAGTGTCACCATCCAGGAGCAGCTTGCTAATTATGACAGGTTATAAAGGGTATCAGAAGGCATCCAGCTGCAAGTAAGAAAATACCCCGTTAACAACAGTTTATGCAAGTATTTATTCTATTAACTCACATAGCAAGAACTCTAATGACACCATTAAGTATTGCAGTTCCTTTTTTCCTACTCTGAAATCCTGCTCCTCCAAAACACCTTTCTAGTATAAATATTTTGTTGTTGGTAATTGTCAATGTTTTGTCATCTACCCATCCCTTTCAAATTAGCACATTTATGTTATTTACCTTCATAAACATTGTACATATTCTACATGGAAATTCATTTAAAGAACCCTGATAATATTGTGATAGGTTTGTATGGTAACAGATGTTTATTAGACTTCGTGTAGTGATTACGTTTTAAGGCATATAAATGTCAAATTATTATATTGTATACCTGAAACTAATAAGATATTATATACAAACTACACTTAAAAAGAAAGAACCCCGAGTTACACCATAGACCCATAACACTCAGACTCAGCTGCATGCATCCAATTTCAAATGAGTCTTTAGTGCTGGAATCGTTCAAGTCTCCTCAGGCACATCCAGGGCTTCAAAACCTGGGGAACCAGTTATCCTACGTTTAAACAGTAGGTTGGAAGGAAACAAGGACAGCAGAGTGATTAGATACAAAGAAGCAGAAGTTCAGTTTCTTCAATTCTGTCACTCTATGAGATCATTAGAAATTCTATTTATGTTTATTATTTATAATACATTATGAAACAGAGCAAATTGGAGGTAATATTGTGTTCAGTAAGTATAAATTTTCATTCATACATGAATCTTACTGATTTTGAATAATATCTTTAAAATTCAAATTTCTGTTTTTAATTGTTAGTTGTGTTAAAAACCAAAGAAAAAACTAAGGAAATAAAATGCTTCACATAGGCATCAGTGGTGTAATTTAATAGTTACCTAAGTTGTAACTTTGCAGTAACTTATTAGTTAGTGGACAAATTTTTTACATAAAATAGTATTATATCAGACTCTAATCAAAGGAACAGCACGCAGAAATTGTGGACAAGGCAATTAACTAGAAAAAATCTAGGGAAATGGTCATTTATTCACAAAAAGCAATCAAATTTCAAAGAATGCCAGGAGATACAACAAAAGATGCTGGTCTTATGTTGCAAGGAGAAATCAGTACAGCAGTATTTGCATGCCTTCATCTTTTTCACCAATAATTGGGCACTTGTTTTAAAGCCATAGATTAAATGATATCAATGTTTGTTATCATTCTCCCATTTTCTCTGACCTTAGAAGATGAAGAAAAACTTCAGAAGTATTTAGCATAGATGACAGGAATATGATGCATTTTGTGATAAGAATATTTTAGAGGAAAATTTTTAACTAAGAGACATTCAAAACTCACTGTGATTGTGCCCAAAGTCATAATCACAGACATAAGAGACATAAGACATAAGAGAGTACTGCAGTTTCTGGAAGTTGTGGTTAAAGGACATTTTTATGGATCTCTGCCAAACTTAACGTTATGTTTAAGTTTTTTTCTAATTATTTGTACATCTGTTGGTTATGTAAATTAGGAAGACTTGGAAATAGAAAGCTTAAAAAATGTTCTCTAATCAAATATGTACAAAGATAACTTTGCAGGCTAGAAGGGATTGGCAAGAATTACTCAAAGTCATGAAAAGCAGAGACCTACAGACCAAAGATTGCTCTACCCAGCAAAGCTATCATTTAGAATCAAAGGGCAGATAAAGAGCTTCCCAGACAAGAAAAAACTGAAGTAGTTCATCATCACCAAACCCTGATTGTATAAAATGTTAAAGGGACTTATTTAAGGAAAAGAAGATCAGAACTATGAACAATAAAATGGGAAAAAATACAAATCTATTAACAATTGAATCTGAAAAACAAACTAAGCAGACAAGAACAGAGACAGAATCATGGATACTGAGAGCATTTTGATGGTTGCCAGATGCGAGGCAGTGTGAAGAGGTGAGGGGAGTAAGAAGTACAAATGGCTGGTTACAGAATAGCCATGGGGATGTAAAGTACAATGTAGGAAATGAGTAGCCAAAGAACATACGTGCAAGGCCAATGGACATGAACAATGTTTGGGGGATTTACTGGAGGGAATGGGGCCTGCTGGGTGCAGGGGGGCAAAGGGGAGAAATCGAGATGGATGTAATAGCATACTCAATAAAATATAATTTTTTAAAAAAACCTGGCTTCTTCACGCACATGTATGGCACCTCACCAAGGATGACAACAGCAACAGCTGGGACTGGCAGCTTCTCTCCCCATGGTGCCTCTCCATGTGACTAACTTTCCCATAGACAAAGGAGGGAACTTAGCATGGAGAACGAGTGATGGACACCCTGAGGAGGCTACCAAGGTGATACTTGGGCCATACGCGGAGGAGCTGCCGGTGGAAGCTGCAACCACAGAGGAGATACAGCTACGGTGCTAAAGATGCTACCCAGTGCCTCCCAGTGGCTGAACCTAACTGGAGCCAGATAGGTAAAGAGGCCTGGGACATGCAGTTTGTAGGGTTTGGCCCCACCTGTGACACAGAGCACAGCAGAGGAAGATCATGAAATGGATTACGTAGCAATAGACAGTGAGCGTTGTACAACACTGATATAAGTTCAGCCCTGGCCAAAGGCATCTGGTCCAGAGATGCAAACATGGCTACTAGGATGGAGGGAGGTCACAGGATGGGCTAATACACTTAAAAGGGCTACTTAACATTATTATTCCTTAAAAACATTGTGTGTTATAACATGCAATGTACTATTATTTAGGTTCAAAGAGGAAAATTTTAAATATTTAAAATGTACTTATATATGGAATGTATTTAACTCTCTGGAAGAGTTAACACTAGTATTTCTGGTAGGGGTTGAGACTTTTCACTGTATTAACATTTTTTAAAATTATGTACACATTTCACTTTTTACAATATACATATGGAGAAATACAATAAAAAATCCAAAATTTTTTAAAAATAAAAATCATAAAATAATAATAATCTGTCCTCTGGTAAAAATAAAATAATATATCTTATCAAGTAAGAGTGGCTTCTTACCTTCTTGGTGATTCAATATGACTATTTTTTAATGCAGTGCTCACATTGGTTGGAGGTATTTGATCATGATTGAAAAAAGTTGGCTTAGAACTGCTTAAGAAATTGGTGCACAAGCCCTGGCTGGTGTAGCTCAGTGGATTGAGCACAGGCCTGCGAACCAGATTATTGCGGTTCAATTCCCAGTCAGGGCACATGCCTAGGTTGCAGTCAGGTTCCCTGCAGGCCAACTCCTAGCAGGGGACACACGAAAGGCAACCATACATTGATGTTTCTCTCCCTCTCTCCTTCCCCTCTAAAGATAAGTAAATAAATAAAATTTTTTTAAAAAGGCACTGAAAAAAAAAAAGCAATTGGTGCACAATGTAAAAAGTTCAATACAGGAAACAAGAATGAAATTCAACTGGATATAATGAATATTGTGTGAATACTAAGCCTTAGGTTGTATTAAAAATAAGGAAAAGGAAAGAAAAAAATGACACAAAATGCAAAGTCAACATCCTATTTCTTGACCTGTTGACTTGGTGGGTACATGCTGTGTTCACTTTTTGAGAATCTATTGGCTGACATACACTTTTGTTCAATCTTACGCACAAAAAAAATGCTATGCTAAAATCTTTGTATGTGAATGTTACTGTTCTGCACTCCCTACTCTCACCTTGTTGGCTTTAAGGATGTAGGAGGTGATAAGCAATGGGCAGGATATAGGGGTCAAAGAAGCTTCAGTTTGAGTTGGCTAATGCTGTTTTTTATAGAGATTATCAATCTCAGAAAGTTGGAGAATATTAGAGCTAAAAGAAATCTTTCTCCTTTTTAAAATCTGACCCTTTCCTCCTAATACATACACGTACACTGACACACACAGACCAACACTAAACCGAAGATGGTTCTTACGGAGCAGTACCATCCTGTATGCCTGGGACCGTGATGATCGTTAATGCCGTGACAGTGATCAGCACTGATAGTAGTGCATGAATATGGCTTACACATGTGACTACTGGCAACTAGAAGAAGGGTGAAGGAACCTTAAGAACACTCATCTGCAGGTCCAGTATATGATCTTAAAGGCCTTTAAAAAGGTCCTTTCCCACTGCCTCACTTAGCTATGGTAGAAACAAATCCACTCCAGATCAGTTTCCCAAATCTAAATGTAGTGTGAAAATGCTCTGGCTGGTGTAGCTCAGTGGACTGAGCTTGGGCCTGCGAACCACAGGATCACGGTTCGATTCCCAGTCAGGGCACATGCCTGGGTTGCAGGCCAGTTCCCAGCAGGGGACTCACGACAGGCAACCATACATTGATATTTCTCTCCTTCTCTCCTTCCCTTCCTCTCTAAAGATAAATAAATAAAATCTTTAAAAAATAAATAAATGTAGTGTGAAAATAATTTAATAGCTGACATCTAAAGTAACAAAGTTTGGATATTCT
The DNA here is from genome assembly GCF_014824575.4 of Sturnira hondurensis. Classification (NCBI taxonomy): domain Eukaryota; kingdom Metazoa; phylum Chordata; class Mammalia; order Chiroptera; family Phyllostomidae; genus Sturnira; species Sturnira hondurensis. The sequence continues at coordinate 6,182,543 of NW_028093985.1, read as the reverse complement.
TTCTGATGTTCAAGTCTATCTACTTCTGAAGTATTCAGGGTAGTAAATGGGGCATTGAGTAACTCTAACCGCAATTTAACACATTTAGTTAGTGATCTTCAGGTTTTCTAAGATCTCTTGCCTTTCTTATCTCTACCCCAACAGTTAAACATTTAGAAATACAGTGTTGAAAATTGCTTAGCCTTTTTGTGCAATATTTATCATATTCAATGGCACTGAAACAAAAATGGAAGCCTTGAAACACAGGTATACTGACTTCTGAGCATAACTTATAGCCAGTGAGCACCAGGCCAAGAACCAAGGGCTCTGCAAACTGGAAAAACTGAAAGGCAAAAGCATCCATATGATTTTCTTTTCTTTTTTAAAAATTATTTATTTAAAAGAAATGTAAACATTTTATTATTTATTTATTTTTAAAGATTTTATTTATTTATTTTTAGAGGGCAAGGGAAGGAGAGAGGGAGAGAAATATCAATGTATGGTTGCCTCTCGTGCATCCCCTGATGGGAACTGGCCTACAACCCAGGCATGTGCCCTGACTGGGAATCGAACCACGATTCTCTGGTTCTCAGGCCCGCGCTCAATCCACTGAGCTATGCCAGCCAGGGCCTCCATGTGATTTTCTTAGTACATGGCCTTTGGACTTTACAAACATGTTCACTGAGAGATATTTATTCTTGACTCTATTCTCATTTATAATGCATTTTACTTTATATTTAAATGCAAATTATATTGCTAATGTTATTAATAAAATACTGTTAAATAGATAACATATTTAAACTTTACGATTTAGAAGGCATAAAGGATATAAGGTGAAAAGTTAGTTTCTTTCCTGTACCTGTCCTCAGTTAAACACTCTACCTAGGGACAATCCATGTTAGCCTTTCTTCTGAATCTTTCTTAAGATACTCTATAAATATTTACACATTTTTCTCAATATATGAATATAGGTATACAAGGTCTGTCTGGAAAAAGTCCAGCCACTGTTAATATAATGAGAATGGTTTGCACAATATCGATGTAACCTGGCAGCCAAGGACAGTGGATTGGAATATGCATGTGTGAACAATGACTACTTCACTGTACTAGTCAGTGGGGGTGGTAGACATCACTGAGTGAGCATGTCTACTGTGAGACCATCACACTGAAAATGACTGAGCAAGTAGAGCAACAAATCTGCATCAAATTTTGCATTAATCTTGAACATTCCTCCATGGAAACTATTCAGATGATTCAGAAGGCCACAGCTCTGGGCAACTGCTGATTAGCAACTCCACCGTGACAATGTTACCACTAATGCATCACATATCCTGCAGTTCTTTGGCAAAACATCATATCACCCAGGTGACTCAGCCCCCCTACAGCCCAGATTTGGTGCCCTGTGACTTCTGGCTTTTCCCAAAACTAAAAGCACCTGTGAAAGGGAAGCGATTTCAGAACATAGATGAGATTCAGGAAAATATGATTGAGCAACTGATGGCAAGTCCCACAAAGGATTTTGCAGAGTGTTTTGAACAGTGGAAGAGAAGCTGGGAGAACTGTGTGAGGTCCCAAGGTGCCTACTTTGAAGGGGACTGAGGTGTCGTTGTCCTATGTACAATGTTTCTTGTATCTTCTTCAATAAATGTCTCTACTTTTCAGTTGCATGGCTGGATACTTTCTGGACAGACCTTTGTATATGCACATGGATACATATATTTTAAGCAAATGAAAACATACCAAGCATAACGTCCTGTTCCCAACTTTTAAAATTTAATAACATGTCCCAGAGATTATTCCATGTCATCCTTTTAATTGACTGCTTAGTATCCCATAATTAATTTGACAAGGCCCTATTATTTGCATTTTTCTAATAAAATAAGGCTAAAATGAGTATCTTGGTGTATATGATATTTCTTGCATTGAGTACATCTGAATGGCAAATTCCTACAACTGGAATTGCTGGGTTAAATTGTATGTACATTTTGACATTATTTTGACATCATACATTTTGACAATGCAAAATTGTTCTCCTTAAAGGCTATGTCAAATTTCACTTCTGTGATTAACACATGAGAGGGCTGGTTTCTTTACACCTTCCCCAAAGCAGTGAGTTATAACTAGTATGTGTGGTATATTATTGAAATTTCAATTTGTATTTCTCCTTTTCAGTGAGATTGAATATCTATTCATGTATTTAATGCCCACTCATATTTCATTTTCACTTTAGGGACTATTATGTCCCTAAATTTTGCCCATTTGAACATTAGATTGTTGGGTTTTTTCTTACTGACTTTAGGAATTCAGAGATTTTACCTTTGGGTTAAATGGGGTTTGTGTGGGTTAGAATACATACCAAGTAACTATGTGTAAGATCTTTTTCATGTAAAAAAATATATCTCAAGTTCCAAGCACAATTAATTTTTATACCAAATGGTGAATTGGAAGCTGCCTTGATTTCAGTCCTATTTTTTGCCTCTTCAAACTGATTGGAATGGTTTTCACTGGTATGATTATGCACTGGGAAAACCCTAAAATAAAATCAGTGATTTTACTAATTTGAACAGTAAAATAATTCAGTACTTGGAGAAATATAAATTACCATGCAGAAATCAGTAGCTTTCACCTCCACAAAAAAAAAGACAGAATGATGGAGAAACCCCCATTTCAATAGCAACAGAAAAAAATGAAATACTTATCTTGTTAAATAAATTTAACAAGAAAGGCACAAAACTGAAAGAAGCAAAATTTTAAAACACCTTTAAAAGATACAAAAGTAGACCTTAATAATAGACAAATGTTAATATTTGTTTCTATTTTATTTTTTAAAAAGATTTTATTTATTTATTTTTAGAGAAAGAAGGAGGGAAGGAGAAAGAGAGGGAGAGAAACATCAATGTGTGGTTGCCTCTCACACCTCCCCCACTGGGGACCTGGCCTGCAACCCAGGCTTGTGCCCTGACTGGGAATCGAACCAGTGATCCTTTGGTTCACAGCCTGCACTCAAGTCCACTGAGCTACACCAGCCAGGCAACATTTGTTTTTAGATAGGACAATTTAGTGTCATAAAGATTTCAGTTGTCCCTAAATTAATTTATAAATGTAATATAATTCCAAGAAAAATGCCAACTAACTTTTTTACCCATAAAAAAGTCGATGAACATGGACATGTCGATGTTAAATTTCATATGAAAAAAATAAGTATATAGAAAAAGCCAGGAAAAGATTAAAGATGAAAAGCCATAAGAAGTCACTATCTTTACATACCTTAAAACACCTGGTAAAGCCTGTAACTGACAGTGTGTACTGGGCCATGAACCCACAGATGGGGCAGTGGAACAGAGCAGAAAGCCCAGAAATAGACCCAAGTATATACAGAACTTAAGCATATGATAAAGGTGGCATCTCGTATCACTAGAGCAAAGATGGACTTTATTCTCCTTGTAAGTGGTGCTGAGACAACTGGATAGTCATTAAGAAAGAGATAAAATTAGATCCATATCTCACATGTGCACAGAAATAAGTGCCAATAAATCAGGGGTCTAAGTGTGCAAACTGAAACCATACAAGTACTAGAAGAAAACAGCACTGAATTTTCCTTTAATTTTGGTATAAGCAAAGTCTATCACTCAAGTCCCGATGCCACACAAGAAAATATCAATAAATTTGACTATACAAAAAAATTAACTTTGGTATGTCCAAAAACACCGTAACGAAATATTTGACAATTGACAAACTGGGAGGAAATACTTGTGAAATATATTACAGTTAGGTAACATCTCTAATATATAAATAACTCTTAAAAATTGAGTGGGGGGAACACCAAAAGCTCAATAAAAAATGACAATTCACAAAAATGATGTAAAATGGCCCACTGGCAAATGAAAAGATGTTTCACTTTACTTATAATAACAGAAACTTAATAACAAAAACGAAGTATCCAGATATAGCATTTCTCATATCAGGTTGGCAAAAATGTAAAAATACAGTACTTTTTTTTAATAGCTGGACATAGTGAAAATTTGCACAACCCATACACCTATGGAAAGAGGGTAACAGAATCAAATGTACTCACTATGGACTGCTTTTTCTTTCTGTAGATATGTATCAGTATATATATGTGGATGTGTGTAAACACATGTGTGTGTATACACTTGTGTGTGTGTATCCCCATACATGCATCTAGCTCCTATCTTTGTCTGGTGAGAGTGCCTAGAAGCAATGACAGCCCAGTAGCAATGAGCACACCTAGACCACAAATCTTGGTTTCTACATGCCACACTCCACTGAGAAAAATCAGGGTTCCTTGGAAAAATGTCTGATTTCTCCAAGATAAACCTAGAATATTAGGTTGTACTAAGTAAGTTAAGCGCTCCAAGATTAAAGAGGGCATGCCGAAAGGACAGAAGAGCCAGACTGAGGACTGGCCAACTTAGAGGAACCCTGCCCACTGCCCAAAGTAGAGGAAATCTGAGCACTGAAATAATTATAGCAAAGTAGTATAACTTATTGATTAAAACAAGAATAAAAAAACACAAGAATCCATGAGTTCATAGTGATATTAATGAATAAATGGGGGAGATGGGATAGTTATTTATAGCACTATAGAAAGGCAGCTAGTAAGTATATTAGGAATGACTGAATTACAAAACCACCATTTGGCAACCATCCTAATAATTTATTGAAGCAAGAAGCATCAGTGGATGCTAAAACTAATAGGCAAAATTTTAGGAATAGCAGAATATATACATGTCTAAAAGTATCTCTTCATAAAACACTTGTTAATGATGAGGGAAAAGTAGTAACTCTACAGTGGAGAAATGGCACCGGAGTGAAGTGTTCAAATAATAGAGCACGTCAACGTCACGCGCCTCTTAATATGTAGCATTGAGAAGATACAGCATCACTCTTGTGATATTTCTGCACAAACCATAACCTGAGTCTAGTCATTAGGAAACATCAGACAACTCCAACCGAGAGAGTTTATAATAACTAGTTTGTCGTGCACAGTAGAATGTTCCACAAATCGATGAAAAATAGAATTGACTTTTTAAAATTAACTAATTTGCCCACTTCCAGAGCACTGTTTGCATAAGCTTCTATTTGAAAATGAAGGACCTGAGAAAGCTCACTGCGAGCATAGCTAGTTTCAGAAGCAGTTGGCCAAGTTGGTCAGAAGCAGTTGGCCAAGTTGGTCAGAAGCAGTTGGTCAAGTTGTAATTGTTCCTGCTGATCAGCAGCCATGGTTTGGGCAATTTGATTTTTATCAGGAAGCGCAGGGAGGAACAGTTACAGGACAGAAGGACATGCAAGGGCCATAGTTAAAAATTCTGTTCATTATGGCCTGCTAAAGGGTCTTCACATGAAATTTTCAAGTCCTAATATAATGAAAGTCAAATGGCTCTTTATTCCTTTTAATTTAAAGCTGTATTTCAAAATGTTCCTGCTACATTTCATTGATTTCACCAGTGATGAAAAGTGATTGTAATATAATCCACTCATGCAAAGAAAAAGAATTATATGCATGTAAGAGGAAAATATTTCATGTGTTACGGGTAATTTTCAAAAAAAGATAAAACCATGACCCATATACAGACAAAAATGAATATATTATATTCAACTCATTAATGAGAAAACAAATAGTGTTAAACTAGTTCAAAGGACAAGCCAAAGAACAGACTAGGGATATGGAATGTGCACGTGGAGGCAAAAACTGTTTTTTCCATGGTGGGGGGGCGAAGGTGGAGGTAGATATCATTCCGCTGGATAAAATTCATTTGCATAGGACTAAAACAAAAAATAGTTTCCATTGATATCAGTTATCTACAACTTATAGAGTTTCAAAATAACTCACATGGCATCGGATTAATCAAACCTGAAAGGATGCAGTGCCTATTTTTTTATTTTACCCTACAGCTGTTAAGTTATTATGTATCTCCAGACATGGAGTAGGCAGAAAGTCAATGGGCAGCAATGGGAAGATACTGGTCAGAAGGCTAACTTCCCAATTCAGTGAGCATGTGGTTAAGGGAATTTTTCCTTCCATTTACAGATTATTTCAAGCAAATTAGATACTATAGTTCTTTGCTACACTACTTGATTGTCAGGGAGCCAGCTTTGACAGGGCTCTCACGTGGACAAGCTAATGAGCTACACAGCGCCCACACAGCACCCCAAAAAACTCCAGGGAAGCCTTAAGTAAAACGGCACTTTCGAAAGGGCACCATGCATTCGCAGTGTGTATTGGGGCCCCTGTTTGCTAGTGGGAAGTGGCTTCACAGGTGTACGCTATTCATCAATAGGGTCTGAAACATCATTTAGACTTCTGCCTCTTCGTCCTCCCACCCTCACGAGGCTGGATTCGTGCTAGAAATGATTGCCCCCTACCTTTAAAACACCATAGCTCAGGATCTGGAGGCAGAACTGAGTTTGGATTAGGTTCAACCAACTACCAACAAGTTTGTCTATTCTAGGGGAAAAGGGGAGTGCATTAATTATAATTCCTAGCTGCTAGTGTTGTTGCGAGATTTAAAGAGATGAGGGAAAAGAGAGAGAAAGAAATGAGGGCTGTGAAAATGCTTTGGAAACTTGATAACAAATCTCTGTTAGAATGCCACGCACAAAGTTCATAGCTGGAAAGGTAAGAGATCTTTGCCCCTGTGAAGCATCAATGTTGTTTTCCACGGAGCCAGCGGACCGCGCTCGGGCAGAGCTGCTGGAGCCGGGTAGCGGCAGCCGCTCGAGTTCCGTCCGCTGGCTCCTCCCCCCGTCTCTCGGTTCTCGCAGGGTGAGAGCCGGAGGGGGCCCAGGCGCCGGTCTCTCCTGCCCGCGCCCGCTGGGGGTGAAGTCCCGGGGCGGGGCAGGCCCGGCCGCCCAGTTCCTGATTCTATAAGCGGTGCCCTGGGCTGGTGGCGCCACAGGCTCTGGGACTGTGAGTCGGGAAGGATGGACCGACGCGGCGCTCCGAGCCTGCCCCCAGGCCCCGGCCCGCGGCGGCCGCTCCTGCCCGCCATCCTCCCGCTGCTGCTGCTGCTGCTGCTGCTGCTGCTGCCGCCGGGCGTCGGAGCCGGCCGGCAGCCCCACCTTGTCTTCGTGCTGGCGGACGACCTGGGCTGGAACGACGTGGGCTTCCACGGCTCCCACATCCGCACGCCGCGCCTGGACGCGCTAGCGGCCGGCGGGGTGCTCCTGCACAACTACTACACGCAGCCGCTGTGCACGCCCTCGCGCAGCCAGCTGCTCACCGGCCGCTACCAGGTACCCGGCGCCCCCTGCGGCCGCCCCGCGCTCCGCTCCGCCTCCGGCCGAACAGCTCCGGGCCCGGCCCGGCCCAGCCCGTGAGCCTCCTGGAAGTGGGTCGAAACCCTGGGGCGAGCCGCGCTCAGTTCCCCGAGCCGGGTGCCAGCGAGGCGGCTTGTCGCCCGTGCCGCGCCGCCTCCGCGGCGCACTCTGCGCATGCTTGGCTCCCAGGCGGTCCGCAGTCCCCCGCGCCCCGCCTCTCGGGTGCTTTTTCTGTCTTTCGTTTTCTGAAGGTCCGGGGGTGGAGGGGTTTCTGGAGAATGCTGGGTGCTGGGCCCTAGAGGGTGGGCGAGAGGGTCGGAACGGACTCAGCGGGGGCCGTCCTGGACTGGGAGGATGGAGAGGGAGCTGGCTGGGCGCCTGGAGCGGCAGTGAGAGGCGGGGAGCCGCGAGGCTGGGGGGAGAGTTAAAGTGAGAGTGTCCTGGGGGTATGGCTCTGGTCCTCTTTCAACCCAGCCGTAGCGGGCTAGGACGGTCCGACCAAAGATAAAGTAATTTTTCCACGTTTTGGCATCCCTGCAGTGAAACCTGCGCAGGTTGATTTTTCTTCGGCTGCTGACATTCCTTTCAGATTTAACCTGTATTCGACCCCTCTGAGCATCTTCATTGTCTTCGAAAGCTTGTCTTTAAAACTTCTTTGTAGTTAATAGAAAAAATATATACTTGTGAAGAGTGTGCATATGTGTTAGATAACTGGGAATATGGAGAACGTTTGCATAGTGCTTTACTGCTTTTAAAGGTAATTCTCGAAACAACCCGTGAGGTAGCAGTTATTTTTAATCCCCTTTTACAAATCAGGAAACAAACCTGCAGAGGTTGAATGATGTGTTAAGACTCACACAGCTAGAAAGCAGCTGAGCTGGGTTGGTGCCTTTCCGGAACCACTAGGCATCTGAGGCCTCTTATTCTTAATCGGAATTAGATGGACATTTTCATAAGATCCTGATGTGATTTTGACCATATTAAATGCCATAAGTGGGAACCGTCTGAGATCACATGCATACCCTCATATATGCATATGTACTGTCTCTTTTAACAAGCATACTTTATGCCCTGACTGTGCAAAAAATACTCTTGAACCTTGCCACCCCAAATCTGTGTTCCTGTAGCATTTCAGATCAACCCTACCTCGTGTCCTGAGATCAAGAGAAGGGAGATGTTCAGCTGTAATAAAGATTTCCACAGTGGTCCAAAGACTTCTAGAAACAGAAATGGAAGTTGTACAACAAACAGTCTGAGAAATGGCTGTAGTGGAGGTTTGCAATGGAGATAAAGGATGGTTCCTTTCACCGCCAGCACTAAGTACTTGCTACATTCTAACTTTGGCTGCTAAGTATAATCAGGAATATCTATTCCGATGCAGATCTTGCCCTGCGTGCTTTGTAGGACTAAAGGAGCATTCGAGTGAAGAAAAAGGGGAACGTAGAAAGGCATCTGCCCAAAGTGGTTCTGCATTTGCTCTGAAGCAAGGGAACTGAACTCAAATTACAGAAGAATGGGAGGGTCTATTCCTTTCTCTAACTTCCTCCCTTCCAACAGACTTGAACAGGAAAGCAAATACTGCGCTTCAAAAACTTGCTCATGTAATTGGCTGCTTTGTCCCTTAGCATCCTCCCCTACTAGTCAGGAACATTTCATCTTGGAAAAACAAAACAAAAACTTGAATATTTAGAGTACCCTGCAGTTAGGAAGTGGAGACAGGGTAGAGGCTGGGTGTTCCAAAACAGTTTAGAGATCACTCAGAATAGCAAGCCATCCTCACCAAGCATTTTGTTTGACTTTTCTGTTTTATTCTGATAAAGTTCATGAGGCCCAATTAGAAATTCCCTTGGGTTAGAAAGTATCCTCTTTTAAAGGAGTCATTATTTCTCAAAGAGTGAAGAAGCCTCATTGCTCTCAGATAGTACCTACTGGTACTGTTCTAAGCACTGAGATACATTGTCACAGCAGCCTGACGAAGTAGGAATCACTATTATCGGTACTGTTTGATAACAGGGAAACTGAAGCTGGACAATGTTGAGAAACTTGCCCAAAATCACAGGGCAAGTAAGTGGTAGACCAGGATTTGAACTGGGCAGTGTGGCTGCATACCTACTATATTACATTGCCTACTCAGAATTACTAAATATATTTATTGAATGATCTGTTATTTTTAGATATTTAGGTTGTTCCTTAACATCTCAATTTAAAAAAATATTTAATCACATTTCAGGTTGGGAATTGACTATGATAAATGTAAAATGGAAATAGGGAAAAAGTCTTTATTTCTGAAACAAAGCATGTGTTGTACATAAGTTTAGACAGTAAAATGAGGAAATTTGTTTCTTTTAAAATTAGGTATGTGAAAGAACTACGTACTTAATAGCCTATTTGTGAGTTTAGCAAGCATGCTTTCATATTTACAGACCCCCCCTTCTCATAATCATTTAACTTTAGAGTAGAACAGAAGAGCATAAAATGATAAGCAAGCCTAGACTGACTGATGGAACTTTACATTTCCAAGAAGTACTGACTTGTAGTATTTTAGTTTATTTAAGTATTTAGTTCATCGGACCAGTTAATGATTATGGGATGTGGGTTTAATTCTTTGCCATGACAATGTACAGGTTCTGACTTTGCTAGACAACATTTTCCACTGCTGGAAAGTACGGGAACTGTGCTGAACTCTGAGGCCCTATCGCTCTAAATTTTTTGACTCTAAGACTCCGGTGTCCATTAGAGCAAATAGTAAACATTTGCTCTATGGCTTGGTAAATAAACATTATTGTACTCACTAACCCCACCTACTGGTAGAAAGAGAGATTAACCTTGTCCAGCACTGCCTTACAGGTGCAAAAGCTGCTTGTTCTGCTGCTACAAACTTGTTCAAATGAAAACGTGAATTCAGCCTTTTCTATTGAGATATATAATTGTTTAGAGTCCTCACATATGAACCTTTTAAAATATTCATGCTTTTCTCAAAGAAATGCATAGGGATTAGGAAAGGGGGGAAAGGGAAGCTGATAAGCAGATGAGGTAAGAGAGTTACAATTTCAGAACTAGAAAATTTAGGTCTCTGTACACTTAGACTAGTGTTCTTCCCACAGCCCTATAAGGCTCATCCATTCACTATTTTTAAAATCTCCTTAAAATCTATATTTTATTTCTTTTTGGAATAGAAAATACATTCACATGATTAAAACTCAAACGTTACACAAGGGCTTACAGTGAAAATCTCTTTCTACATACACATACACACATTTCTCTTCCTTAGGTATCAAGTTGCCCATCTTTTGCAGGCAAACAATGCTATCTGAACTATGTATGCAGTATTTTATTAAATACAAGAAAATACATACTCTTCACACTGCTTTGAACCTTGTTTTTTTAAACTTTAATGTTTGAAGTAAGTCCGTATTTTTATTTAAAAAGCATTCTCAACTTTCATGGCTGTATAATATTTTGTTAAATGGCTATGCCATGATTTATTTAACCAGTCTCATAATGATGGGCATATAGGTTGTTTCCAGCCTCTTGATACGTCAAAGGATGCTGAAGTCAATAAATATGTCACAATAAATTTGCACATGTTTGAATACATCTTAGGATAAGTTTTTAAAAATAATTTTCTGTTCAGTGCATTTGTAATTTTGATAAATATTGCAAAATTCCAGTTCAGTCGGTTGTATCATTCTATATTTCTACCAGCAGTATCTGAAATTGCTTAATGTTCTATACTCTTTTTTAAAACTTGTTTCACATACCATAAAATTAACCATTTTAAGTGTATAATTCATTGTTTTTTTTGTATATCCACAAAGTTGTGCAGTCATCACCACTACTACTTCCAGAACCTGTCCAGTACCCCCAAAAAGGAACCCCATAACCATTAGCAGTCAGTCCCCATCCCCACCTTCCCATAGCCTTGGCAAACACGAATCTGCTTTTCATCCCTATGGCCTCTTCTGGACACATATAGAATCATCCAGTAGGTGTTCTTTCATCCATGTTGTGGCATGTATCATTCCTTTTTATGGCCAAGTAATATTCCATTGCATGAACATACAAACGTGTTATTTTTTTCCATTCATCAGTTGATGGACATTGGAATGGGTTTTTCTGGCCATTATGAACAATGCTGCTGTGAACATCCGTGTCCAAGTTTCGTATGAATGTATCTATTTCTTTCAGTTTTCTTGGGTATATATCTAGTAGTGGAACGCTAGATCATGTGGCAACTCTGTGTTTAACTTTTTGAGGAGCTTCCAAAATGTTTCCACAGCAGCTGTACTGTTTCACATTCCCGCCAACAGTGCGTGGGTAGGCATCCTTGTCAACACAACACTTGCTGTCTGTCTTTTTTGTTGTAGCCTTCTAGTCAGCCCAGTATTTCATTGTGCTTTTGATTTGCATTTCCATAATGACTAATGACATTAACTGTCTTTTTTGTCTTATTGGCCATTTGTATATTTCTTTGGCGAAATCCCTACTCATATCCTCTATCCCCTTTTCAATTGGGTTGTTGTCTTTTTATTGTTGAGTTATAAGAGTTCTCTGTATATTCTGGATATTTGACCTTTCCAGAGATATAATTTGCCATTATTTTCTTCTGCTCTATGGGTTGTCTTTTTATTTTCAAGATGGTGTTTGTTATATGTAAAAGTTTTAAGTTTCAGTTTATTTCAGTGCATTTCAGTTTATTTCAGTTTATTTCAACTTATTTACTTTGCTTTGGTTGTGCTTTTGGTGTCACATCTAAAAAATACACTATCCGACTCCAGGGTGCCAGTACTTCCATGTTTTCTCCTAAGAGTGTTGTAGTTTCAGCTCTTCCATTTAGGTCTTTGATCCATTTTTAAAAAATTTTGTATATTTTTGAAGTATGTGGATGCATATGGATGCCCAGTTGTTCCAGCACTATTTGCTGAAAAGACTTCTTTCCCCATTGAATGGTCTTTGTACCCTTGTCAAAAATCAATTGACCATGGATATATGGGTTTATTTCTGTGTTCACAATTCTATTCTGTTGATCTCTAGGATTATCCCTGTGTCAATTCCATGCTGTCTTGATACTGTAGCTTTGTGATGGGTTTTAGAATCAGAAAGCGTGAATTTTCCAATTTTGTTTTTTTTCCCGAGATTGTTTTAGCTATTCTGGGTCTCTTATATTTCCATATGAATTTTAGGATCAAACTTGTTCATTTCTAATTTTGATAGGGATTGATTGATCTGTAAGCTCATGTGAGGAATATTATTACCTTAACAATATAAGCCTTCCTACTTGTGAATATGAGATGTCTTTCTATTAAGGCCTTTTAAAATTTCTCTCAAAAATATTTTTTCGTTTTCAGCCTACAAGTCTTGTACTTCTTTGGTTACACCTGTTTCTAAGTTTTTGCTCTTTTTGATTTGTTGTAAATATAATTGTTTTCTTAATTCTATTTTTGAATGTTCATTGCTAGTGTATAGAAATGCAACTGACATATATTGAAGCCTGGAACTTTGCAGAACTTATTAGTTCTAATAGTATGTTTGTGTATTTATATATGCTCTTTATTATTTTCTCTATACAATATCCTGTCATCTACAAATAGAAATAATTTTATTTCTTCCTTACTAATCTGGACACCTTTTATTTCATTTTCTTGCCTAATTGCTTTCAGTAGAACCTTCAGTACATTGTTGAATAGAAGTGGCAAGAGTGGACATCCTTTTCTTAGTCCTGAGTTTAGAGGGAAAGCTTTCAGTCTATCACCATTAAGTATAATACACGCATTAACCCATTCTTTCATTCAACAAATTTTTATTGAGCAACTATTAGTGCTGTGTACTCTGGATCTCCTAGTGCGATGGGGGGGTGAAGTAAACAACAATTGAGTAAGGTGAATTCAGATGATATGGCAACAAATGGAAGAAAATAAAGCAGGTCAAGTAATAGTGACTAAGAAAGGTATTTTCAAGAAGATGACATTGGCAGAGTCCTGAACGAACAGTCAACCATGGCAAGATCCCGGGAAACAGTTTGACACAGTGGGAGGGGCTTCCAAAGTAGAGGCTGTGAGGTGGAGAGAGCTTCTCTGAATGGGGGGAGGGCCACTGTGGCTGAGTGAAGGGGCGTATGAAAGGCAAGCTCAGAGCTCAGAGAGGAAGGCCCCTGTACCTAATACTGCCTGCTCATGGTAAAATATTAAAACTTGCTTCAGTTTTCATAGTAGTTACATTGAAGGCTACTATTTACTAAAGAATATTTCTAATCTAACAGTGTTCCAAAGAAATATATTTTAAGGAGGGACCACAATAAAGTGCCATGTGGCATTCTTCATATACATGTAACTCCAGTTAGAATTAAATTTTGATTGCTGGGGGGAGGGGGATATAAGGGGACTAAATAGGAATGGAAAAAAATACAATAAAAACTTTTTAAAAAGAATTAAAGTTTAGATTTTTCCTTTTTAAAAAAGTAAGCTTATTTTTTTAAGTAATGAAATACACTCAAGTTTCAAATATAAAAGATTTTGAGAGAGAAATAGGTTTTTAGAAAAATCTTTTCATCCTCCTCCCTGGCCCTTCTCCCTATCTTCCCGTAGTAGCTTGTTTTTTAATTTCTTGGAATCCTTTGGATGCATGTTCTACACAATGAAATAGACTTTATATTTACTTTCCCCTCGTCTAAACTGTCGAGATAAGAAATATTAACTTAAACTCCTGAAGGGGGATGGGACAAACTTAGAACAAGTAGTAAATAAGACCTAGAAACCTAATGCACAGTGTAGTGAAGATAGTCGACACTGTTGTATGATAATCAGACTTCTCAGAGACTAGAACTTAATGATTCCAACCACTACAAAGAAAGGATCATTATGGAATATGCTAGAGGTGCTCATTATCACTGCAATGGCAATGATATAATGTTTAAATGTATCAAATTAACATGTGATGCATCTTAAGTTTACACAGTGTTTTATGTCAAATACATTTCAACAAAATAACATGTAATTAAGATGTTTATGAAAGTGGTTAAATAAATAAATAATCCTTCAGCTTTTCTAATAGAATTTGCATACTACTTTTAGTGCAAGTAGAAGACTTGAAAATACTGTATTTCCATATTCCTAGAAATTGACTTAATCAGTGGTAAATACGCATTATACTTCTTCACTCCTGGTACACGTGTTATGTGTGGTCGGTTGTTCTCAGGTCTGACTTCACTAGGTTGCCCTGTTTAGTTATCTCTGGCTTAGAGGAGCACTCAGTGTTGAACAGCTCAACGAATGAACGAGTGCACCAAGTGTTTTAACCCCTGAGCATTTCCCGAAGGAGCTGGCTCTCTTAGCTGCTTAGGGCTTGACAAGTCATTTCTGTGCCCTTGTGTCCTTTGTGAGAAAAGAAAAGATTTAAGGGTAACAAAAGCAGTAGGCCTTAGTGGAAAAACTTCCTTCAGGGAAAAAAGGAAAGTAACTTTGGTCCTCACCTGGGAACATTCTTACCTTGGGAACCGAGGGGACCTCTCCACCAGAACTGTGTAAACCTTGGCAGGGAATAGAAGCAATGAAAGATGACTTCAAGGTTTCATTCTTAAGGGACCTAAGCCACATTTCTCTTAATCTCATCGATAAACAGATAAGACACTTTCATCACTTTTCACTCACCCCTGAAGCAGAACCTTGGACAGAAAATACAGGAAGGAGGCTGTAGGCGAGCATCATGCATAATTTTTTACTTTTGCTTCAACTTCGCTTTGAGCAGGTAAGACCCAGGGCTGCAAATAGAAGAGGGCGCTGCCCACTGTGGCTTGGCGAGGCGAAGGCGGTCTGCCTGAGGACCGCGCATCTCCCTGCTTCCTCTCCTCGTTGTCCTCACTGTCCTTCCCACCCATTCTTTATCACCCACCCACAGGCTTGCCTGTCAGTGGACTCCTGCCCCTGGTCCACTCTCCCCTGGACTCTTAAGATTAGAAAAGAGTAAAAAGAGGAGTGAATTGCTGGAAGAAAGGGGTGGAGTGCTTATGAAGGATGCGTGTCACAGGTTGGGAATGTTCACAGGACCCCTGGCAAAGGCAGCCAAGGAGTGAGAGATAAGAGGAGCATGAAGTACTCTGAAGGGCGAGTACTCCTGAGTCTTTATTCTTAGTCTTTAACCCGGACTCTTTAGGGGGAGGAATAAAGAACGCATTAGGTCCATAGAACAAGGAAGGTGGCTACTCACTGAAGCACACCAGGGTTCCAAAGCAGGGGCCGGTGAGGATGACGGCCTCTGATTGGGCTTCTGTTTTTCCTGAAGATGGGTGTCCATCCTAAGCCTAGCCAGAGCCAAGAAACATTCACAGGAGGGAAGGGGCATCTGGAGACTTTCTTGTATTAAGTATTGAAGATAGTTTAAAGAAATGATTCCATATTTCACATCGCAAGTAATTGGAAATGAAGAAGTAAATTTGGGGTTAAGTGGAATATGACCCACTGGACTTAGGGTGTATTTTGTGGTTGATTTTTTAGGTTTGTTATTTCAAGAATCACTCTGAGCATAAGCTGTCACTGTCTGGTAACTCTCTTTGTTTTTGTTTCCTTAATCATATCACTTACTAAAAACTATTTTCCTTCCTTTTCATTTTGGGCTCGTGGCTGGATTCATAGTTTAAACAGGAAGGCACTGCAAGGGTTTCTGCCATGTTTATTCTTTCTACAAACAACATCCCTTTGTGAGTTCAGTCAGAGATTTATGCTCTTTGCTAATCAACACCGAAATAAATAGACCCTTAAAACTGTCAGTGACACCAGCCAGTTCTGCAGCCTGAGCTCTGGAAGACCAGGCCAGATGGCCAAGCCAGGCCCCTAGTAGTCATAATGTGTGTTCTGTAGCTCTTGGCTTCTGAGCATGGCCAGCTGACCGCTTTTTAGAAGGCCTACTGGGGGAGGGAGCAGACTCTCCACCATCCATTTGTTCTGTAGGGCATCTTCAGGAATAAACGTGAGTGGCACGAGTGGCACTTGACTGTGGTTAAAACCTACAGCGTCCTGGCCAAGGCACAGGCTGGATGTTCTGACTCCTGGCTGGCTCCCAGCATGTTCTGTGATTATGTTCCGATCATGAAGCTTCCCTCTACGGTCTCTGGTGTGTGAAGTGGAGGGACAGAGCTGCCCATCTTCCTGAATTTTCAAGCAGGAGGTATTGCAGAAATGCACGGGTGCAATGGGGGCCTGATTTCATCTTGCACATGTCAGACCGACAGGACAGAACTTCTGTTCTGTTGGATGTTACCTCTCAACACTGTTGAGGTGAGGGGAGAAATGGCGTTCATTGCCAGGAGTATAGCAGTGGTTCACCTAGTCCCTGGGAGAGTCTGTTGTAAGTTTAGCTGAAATACTGTGCTCTAAGCTTCCAAATAGGTAATCAATCAATAGACTGCCGGGAAAAAGGGATTGTAAGAGGCTCCGATGTGGAAACCGCCCCATCTCCTTCCCTCCCCATCCAAGAGATGGGGTCCAGGAAATTGGTTTTCTCCCCGAAGCTCATGAAACTACACTGCTGGTATCTTCCAGATCTGCAGAGGACACGGTAACTCTCAGGATCAAATGAATTTTTATGTGCAACAGAACCCGTAAACAAGGATTTCTCATTATTATCTCACAGAAAGAACCCAAAGACAGGTCAGGTCCTTTGCTGAATTTGCAGACCCCTTGCCTTTGCAGAGGGAATCCTTGATGGCCAAGCAGAATTTTAGGAGAAGCTGTTTTTTGAGAGAGGATTTGGTTTCTTGAAGAAGAGACAGCTACCCGTCCATGCTGGAGAGGGAGAGTAATCTCTCTGGACTTACACGTATTTTCCCTGGGACCATCTACATCTGCACGTACTCTTGTTGAAGGTGCCTATTAGAATGGAAGTGT
Source organism: Sturnira hondurensis (assembly GCF_014824575.4). NCBI lineage: Eukaryota > Metazoa > Chordata > Mammalia > Chiroptera > Phyllostomidae > Sturnira > Sturnira hondurensis. The sequence continues at coordinate 6,165,405 of NW_028093985.1, read as the reverse complement.
TTTAGATGCTGTCACCTTTACAAGGGGAGCTTTATTTTTTTCTTTTGATTTCTGTGGGTGCCCTGTTGTCACCCTACCCCACGAAGCATTGTGTGGCTTATAATTCTGTGCAAAACTGAAGCGCTGGATTGAAACCAGCTCATCCTTTGCCTGTTTACCGCTTCTCTGCACATTACAGCTTCCTTACTTCAAACAGTGTTTGCACAGACCCAAAAACATGGTTTTTGGATGTCATCCAGAGTTTGGCTTCCGCTCCCCAGTAATGCCATAAAAGTGCTCTGTCAAATAAATTCTCAGGAACTGAAGAGAACAAATTCCCTGCCCCATGTGATTGCAGATAATAGAAGCAGGCTTCAGCTGACCACCTGGCTTGGTGCCCGTGGCCTTGGAAAGCCGATCGACAGCATCCCTTGGTGGTGCTACAGAGTGGGCAGAGTAGTTCTCTGTCTGTGATGGATGAGCCTTCCGTCTGAGAAATTTGCACACAGCATTTATCTCCACCGGATCTTTTGAATTCCATAAAACATTATCTTTCCTTATCCTGCTTTGTTGCCAATTGGTATATATTATGAAGTTTTTAAACCCAGGATTAATTTTCTGTTGATAAACTTCTGGTGTTAACCATAGACAGAATCCTTCTGTGATTTTGGGGGTGAGGGGTGTGTATGTTGAGAAAAATGTTTTCCTTTCCTGGCCTGGATATTGTAATAGCTTATCATTCACAATCCCAATGGGAAAGAGATAGCATATTCAAATTAAAATAATTTAGAGAGGTTTTATTCACACAGGGACTATGTAAAAGATGTGAATATGTTAGGAAACCCTAGGGATAGTGGAACTGTTACTAGCCCTAGACCAGAAGGAAGGAGAGGACAGGGAACTTACCAGGACCGACAGAGAGAGTCCCGGAGAGAAGGCTGCCTTCTGAATGACCTGCACCAAGGATGGCCTGACAACCTGAGGCGGCCTCTCGTCTCTCTCTTCCCTCCGATTTCCTGTCATCCCCAGTGGCTGGACCCAGTGCCAAGCCAGGGGGCAAAGGGGTGTTTTGATTGGGTCTCCACAGGTCAGCTTCCCAGGGTGGAGAGGACAGAAGCAGAGGATGGATTTGGAAGGCAAATAGGAGGCATCTGGCACATTCCCAGTAGAAGTAGGTGCCCAGTGACTTCTAGGAGAGGCATAAAGCCTCGCTAGAAGACTTAAACTCGTTTTTATTTCTAAATGGCTTTTTGAGATAGGATTAACATACAATAAGCTGCACATATTTAAAGCGTCCAATAGGACAACTTTTGATTCGTATATACCTGTGAAACTGCCACTGCAACCAAAATAGCAAACATATCCATCACTGTCAAAATAAACCCACTTTGCCTTAACGTTTAAGATATGCCACAGGTTCTTTCAGGAGGGTGTGGCAAGATATTGTGAAGTCGAGCAATAGCACTTCTAGCTCTGGAAAGACACCAAGAAAATGAAGTTCATGACAGTGTCAGAGCTCATAAGAATTCTCATAGGAATGCTATTTAGTAGTAAGTAGCTTATAATAAATTAAAGGGAAAAAAGACTGTGAGTTTGAAAGGGTTTGTTTTTTTGTTTTTGCTTGTCTCTATGTTGTATCTGCTTATTGCCATGTATTGGAAACAAAACAAGACAAAGGGGTGTGCATGTGTCTGGTGGGAGAGGTCAGCATTGAGTCTGAGAAGAGCAGAGATGCCAGAATGCAGTATCGTCCCAGCAGAACTCGAGATCTGGAGTTCCAGTATATGTATCTTAAGTTCATGTGCACCATGACACACTCCTGGGGCAGGCCTGGTCTCATGTGCATGTCCTCTATGATGCCACCTGGCTCCTTAGGAAAGCAGGTTGAGATATAGGCGAGAGGGCGTGATATGTTGTCAATAATTCTGCTTACAGTTATTACCGTGGCAGTTGCTGTGTGTTCAGTATGTGCTTGGTGATAGAACCAGGATGAGCTTTATGCTGGTCAGCTTTAATAAAAGCAAGCGAATCATTTGCAATCCCATTTTTAAAATTTTTTCTTGGTAATTGCTTGCTACTCACCTGGCAGCTGATGGAGATGCCAGAGAGTCCCAGGCCTGGTTGAAAACTGGCTCTGTCAACTTTCAGTGTCCCCAGACCCCCACTGTTCTGGAGAAGTCAGGAGCGCCCAGTGCTAGGGACAGCTGGCACCCAGTGCAGACAGAGCTGAATGTGAGACCTCAGCCCCAATGCATACGAAGAACATCTCCCTGACTAAGCCAGGGCAAGGTGAGGAGCTGTGAAGTTTTAGGGAGGGGAGAGGCTGGGCAGGCAAGGAGGGAAGCCCCTCCTTTGTGCAGGGGGTGCAGTGGCAGCCATCAGCACAGGAGCTGTGATAAGGACCACACTAACTTCACTGGCCTTTGAACTTGTGAGGCAAGGTCAGGTCTCCGAGCCGTTGTATTTTTTATCCCTTATGCCTGTATTGTCCTTGCCTGAGATTTTTGGGAGGCTCTCTCTCACTCTGTGTGGTGTACTGCTCAAGTATCTCGTCGTCAGAGAGCTTTCTTTTGACATTCAGTCTTAAGAATAGCCTCTGATCCCCTCTCCCACTTTATCATCCTCATAGCAGTGGTCTCTGTCAGGTGTGGTAGCATCGGTTCTCAGCCTTTTCAGTTTGAGATTTTAGGACCAATGCATGTGCTTAGAAATTACTGAGGACCCCAAAGAGCTTATGTTTATATGAGTTTTACCTTCCAAAATTTACTGTACTAGAAGTTTATGTGTGGTTTTTTTGAAATTTTTTTTATTTAACTCTTGTTCAAGTACAGTTTTCTTTCTTGTATTCCCAGCCCTGCCCCCCCCCCAGTGCTCCCCACCTCCCTCCCATCTCTGCCCCCCACCTTAGTTATTGTCCATGTGTCCTTTATACTTGTTCATGGGAGTCCTTCCCCTTTTCCCCTGTGATTCTCTCCCCTCTCCCTTCTGGACCCTGTCAGCATGTTCTGTATTTCAGGGTCTTTGGTTACATTTTGCTTGCTTGTTTAGAAGTTTATGTGTTAACATAAACATCTTAAGAAAGATTATTTTCCAAAACAAAAGAATTACATGAGAACACTGACATTGTTCGTATTTCTGTACTTGTCTTCTCTTCATAGAAGACAGCTAGATTGTTCCATCTGCTTCTGCGTTCAGTCTGTTATGATATATTGTTTGGTTAAAAGTTGGTGAAGAATATCCGGCCTCACACAGATATGCTGTTGGAAAAAGGACGGTTATTTTATAGCCTATTTATGTAATTTTGTATATTCTGATTTAGTATTATATCAAGATTCAACAAGTGATCGTATCTTAAAGGCTAGTTGTTGCGTAGTCCTTGCACCCTGGACATACCTGTGTGAGCCATTCCCAGCCTGTGGGGCAGAAGGTCGCTTTCTTTTTTAAGGAAAAGTTGGTCACTGTCTTTGGAAATTAATGGTTTACATAAAGTTGAATAAGAAATGCAAATAATCATTTTCATTATTCTATTGAATAACCCTTTAAAAAGTCACCAAATCTTGGAGATTATATATGGAAGCTAAGCTCCTTTTAAAAAATATCAAATTTGTCTTTATTCCTCTTTTAAAAAATTACTGTTACATTCAATATTATTTTGTATTACTTTCAGGTGTGCAGCACAGTGGTTAGACTATCACACACTTTACAAAGTGTCCCCCTGAGTTTTTCCACCTCCCCCTGGCGCCATGCACAGTTATTACAACATTACTGTCTATATTCCCTGTGCTGTACTTCACACCCCTGTGACTCTTCTCTGTCAGTCCCTACTTCTGAATCCCTTCGCCTCTTTCACCCTGTCTCCCAACCCCTCTTCCCTGTGGCAGTCATCATCCTGTTCTCAGTATCTGAGTCTGCTTCAGTTTCGTTTGTTTAGTTACTTTGTCCTTTAAATTCCGTACGTAAGTGAGATCATATGGTATTTGTCTTTTTCTGACTGACTTCCTGCACCCAGCATAATTCCCTCTAGGTCCACTCATGCTTTCACACAGTAAGATCTCATTCTTTTCATGGTTGAGTAATGTTCCGCTGTGTACACGTGCCAGCGCTTTTTTACCCACTCGTCCATTGACGGGCACTTGCGCTGCTCTCCTGCCTTGGCCGTTGTAAGTAGTGCTGCAGTGAACATGGTGTTCTTTCAAGTTGGTGTTTCCGGTTTCTTTGGATGTAGAGTATACCAAAAACTGAAATTGCTGGGTCATAAGGCAGTTTCGTTTTTATTTTTTTAGATACATTTTATTGATTATGCTGTTATAGTTGTCCCATTTTTTTTTCTTTCATTCCCCTCCGCCCTGCACCCCCCTCCTACCCACCTCCCCGCCCACCTTAGTTCATGTCCATGGCTTCTACATATAAGTTCTTTGGCTTCTCCATTTCCCGTACTATTCTTAACCCCACCCCCTGTCTATTTTGTACCTACCATTTTTTCTTCTTATTCCCTGTACTATTTCCCCAGTTTACCTCATTTCCCCTTCCCCTTCCCCCTCCCCACTGATAACCCCCCCATGTGATCTCCATTTCTCTGATTCTGTTCCTGTTCTAGTTATTTGCTTAGTTGTTTTGTTTTGTTTTGTTTAGGTTTGGTTGTTGATAGTTGTGAGTTTGTTGTCATTTTAATGTTCATAGTTTTTATCTTTTTTTAGATAAGTCCCTTTAACATTTCATATAATGCAGCCTTGGTGATGATGAACTTCTTTAACTTGACCTTATCTGGGAAGCACTTTATCTGCCCTTCCATTCTAAATAATAGTTTTGCTGGATAGTCATCTTTGTGTAGGTCTTTGCCTTTCATGACTTGGAATACTTCTTTCCAGCCCCTTCTTGCTTGTAAGGTTTCTTTGGAGAAGTCAGCAGATAGTCTTATGGGAACTCCTGTGTAGGTAACTGTCTCCTTATCTCTTGCTGCTTTCAGGATTCTCTCCTTATCTTTCATCTTGGGTGATATAATTATGATGTGCCTTGGTGTGTTCCTCCTTGGATCCAACTTCTTTGGGACTTTCTGGGCTTCGTGGACTTCCTGGAAGTCTCCTTCCTTTGCCAGATTGGGGAAGTTCTCCTTTATTACTTTTTCAAGTAAGTTTTCCATTTCTTGCTGGCTCCCTCTTCTCCTTCTGGCGTCCCTATGATTTGGATGTTGGAACATTTAAAGATGTCCTGGAGGTTCCTAAGCCTCTCCTCACTTTTTTGAATTCTTGTTTCTTCATTCTGTTCCAAGTGAATGTTTGTTTCTTCCATCTGCCCCAAACTGTTGATGTGAGTCCCGGTTGCCTTCCCTGCACTGTTGGTTCTCTGCGCATTTTTCTTTAATTCACTTTTCATAGCCTTCATTCTTTCCTCTATTTTGCAACATACTCAACCAATTCTGTGAGCATCCTGATTATCAGTACTTTGAACTTTGCATCTGATAGATTGGCTATCTCTTTATTGCTCAGTTGTATTTTTTCTGAAGTTTTATCTGTTCTTTTATTTTGGCCATTTTTTTTTGTCTCGGGTGCCTGTTACATAGTAAGGGGTAGGGCAACCTATGTAGCTGGGTGATGGCACTGTATGTGGAGGAGGGGTCTGAGAGGGAACAGTGCTGCTTGCTTAGCTCTCTGCCAGCTTTTGGTCACTTCCCCTGCTACCCACAAACAAAGTGGACCCTTCTGGTGCTGATTCCTGTGTGGGTGGGTTTGTGTACATTATAGGACCCTGTGGGTCTCGCCAGCAAACTCTCCTGTGTGGCTGGGAGTTTCTTCTGCCACCTGAACCCCCACAGGTGTTTTCAATCAGAGGTTTGAGGCTTTATTTCCCTGTGCTGGAACCCTGGGTTGCGAGGTCTGTCTCGCTCCCCAGTTGTTCCTCCTGGTTTATCTGAATGCAAATGTGCGACGGCCAGGTCGACCTGCTGCCACCTCACCTGGTGCTCCGGCTGCCGCCTTCCCACGAGTCTTCTGTGTCCCAGCTGCCCATGTCCACCCCTCCTGCTGGTCTGGATGAGTGTTTCTTCTTTAACTCCTTGGTTGTGAGACTTCCATACAGTTTAATTTTCTGTCCATTCTGGCTGTTTTTTTCTTTTAAAATTTGTTGTTGTCATCCTTTTGGTTGTGTGAGGAGGCACAGTGTATCTACCTGTGCCTCCATCTTGGCCAGAAGTCTCCCCATTTTTAATTTTTTGAGGAATCTTCATACTGCTTTCTGTAGTGACTACACCAGGCTGCATTCCCACCAACAGTGCACAAGGGTTCCCTTTCTCCACATCCTCAGTGCTTGCTGTTTGTTGATTTATTGATGGCAGGTGTGAGGTGATAGCTCATTGTGGTTTTAATTTGCATTTCTCTGATGATTAGTGACATTGAGCATCTTTTCATATGTCTGTTGGCCATCTGAATGTCCTTTTTGGAGAAGTGTATGTACAAGTCCTCAGCCCATTTTTAAATTGGATTATTTGTTTTTTTGGTGTTGAGTTGTGTGAGTTTTTTTATAAATTTTGGCTATTCACCCTTTATCAGATGTATCATTGGTGAATACATTCTTCCCTTCAGTAGGTTGTCTTTTCATTTTGTTGATGGTTTCCTTTGCTATGCAAAAGCTTTTTAGTTTGATGTAGTCCCATTTGTTTATTTTTTCTTTTGTTTCCCTTGCTCAAATATATTAGAAAAAATATCGCTAAGTGAAATGCCAGAGATTTTACTGCCTGTGTTTTTTCCTAGGAGTTTTATGGTTTGAGTCTTACATTTGTCTTTAATCCATTTTGAGTTTATTTTTGTATGTGATATAAGAAGTTGGTCTAGTTTCATTCTTTTTTATGTATCTACCCCATTTCCCAACATTATTTATTGAATAGACTGTCTTTACCCCCTTTTATATTCTTGCCTCATTTGTCAAACATTAATTGGTGTTGGTTTATTTCTAAGCTCTCTATTCTGTTACATTGATCTGTCTTTCTTTTTATGCCAGAACCATACTGTTTTGATTATTATAGCCTTGTAGTATAGTTTTAAGTCAGATAGTGTGATACCTACAACTTTGTTCTTCTTTCTGAAGAGTGCTCTGGCTATTCGGAGTCCTTCATGGTTTCATATAAATTTTTGGGTTATTTGTTGTAGTTCTGTGAAATACACTTGGTATTTTGGTAGGAATTGAGTTGAATCTGTAGATTGCTTTGGGTAGTATCGACATTCCAGTGATGTTCGTTCTTGCCATTCATGTGCATGGTACATGTTTTGATGTATTTATATCCTCTTCAGTTTTTTTCTTCAGTGTCTTATAATTTTTTTAGAACAGGTCTTTTATCTCCTTAGTTAAATTTATTCCTAGGTATTTTATTATTTTATGCAATTGTAAATGGGATTATTTTTGTTAGTTTCCCTTTCTAATAGTTCATTATTGATTTATTAAAGTGCAACTGATTTCTGAATATTTATTTTGTATCTTGCTGCTTTACTAAATTCATTCATCAGTTCTAGTAGTTCTCCCTGTAGTATCATGACATCTTCAAATAATGACAGTTTTATTTCCTCCTTTTCAATTTGGATGCCTTTTTTCCTTGTACTTGTTTGATCGCCATGGGTACAAATTCCAGTACTATGTTGAATAAAAGTGGTAAAAATGGACATTCCTGTCTTGTTCCTGGTTTTCATGGAAACACTTAGTTTTTCCCTGTTATGATGTTAGCTGTGGGTTTGTCATATGTGGCTTTTATTATGTTGAGGTATGTTCCGTCTATTTCCACTTTGCTGAGAGGTTTTGTAAATGGATACTGGATTTTGTCAAATGTTTTTTCTGTATGTATTGATAGAACTGTATAATTTTTATCCTTCATTTTGTTTATGTGATATATTATGTTAATTGATTTGCAGATACTGTATCAACATTGCATCCCAGGAATGAATAAATCACACTTGATTGTGGCATATGATTTTTTTAATGTATTGCTGAATTTGGTTTGCTAGTATTTTGTTGAGGATGTTTGCATCTGTGTTCATCGGTGGTATTGGCTATACTTTTCCTTCTTTGTCATGTCTTTATCTGGCTTTAGCATTAGGATGACATTGGCTTCCTAAAATGAGCTTGGGAATCTGTTTGCCTCTTGAGTTTTTTGGAGTAGTTTGAGATGGGTGTTAAGCGTTCTGTGAGTGTTTAGTACAATTCACCTGGGAAACTATCTGGTCCCCGACTTTGTTGGAGTTTTTTGATTATTGCTTTGATTTTATTGGTTGTAATTGGTATGTTCAGATTTTCTGTTTCCTTTTGATTCAGTTTTGGGAGTTTATATGTTTCTGTAGAAGTTCCTTTTAATCAAACACTGACTTCTCATGTGCACAGAAATTGGAATACTTTTTTCTTGGTAGATCCACACCTCTTATGATGACACTTTTTTGAACTAGGGAATGGAAACTTAAGGTAATGGCTTCTAACATAGAGTCTTAGTAAATACTTCTTGATGATATCTGATGTTTGTTAAAGTGCTTTAATTCTTTTTTCCAAATCCTATTTATGTCCATTAACTTATTTGAATAAATGAGTAAAGTGCCTTTCAAAAATAGCCTTAAGCCAGTACAGGGAGAGAGTTAAACATTCCTGTACTCACATATGTCCAATAAATTAGGCTGTTACTTTATCTGCTTGTTCAGTATGTTTCAACATCATAATTCATAATTTTATGGTTATCTTTTTAAGATCCGCACAGGTTTACAGCATGAAATAATCTGGGTCTGTCAGCCCAGCTGCGTTCCTCTGGATGAAAAACTCCTGCCCCAGCTCCTGAAAGAGGCAGGCTACACTACCCACATGGTCGGAAAATGGCACCTGGGAATGTACCGGAAAGAATGCCTTCCAACCCGCCGAGGATTTGATACCTACTTTGGTAATGGAAATGCACATGTTCCTTTAACAACTCAGATTGACAGCAGCCATCTCATAAAACACACCCAAGTGTCATCAAATGAAATAGTGTAACACAGAGTGAGTCAGCAGCACCATGGGGCCACTGTCCCACGCCACCTCCATAAGCGCAGCTTAGGGTGGGCAGGACCCTGCAGGAGGCAGTTACCTTTGCCAGGTGCTACATGCCGCTGTGGGGCTTTTGGGGAATGTGTATGCTTACCTCTGAGACCATTGTGCTCTTGAAGGGCCTTATTACCAAAAGGGGATAGAGAATGAATTTTAAAAATAATTTCACTCAGTACAAGAATATTTCCTTCACAAAGGTGTGGAATATTTTTGTCTCTCCATGAGCTGTGCTCCAAAATTTTGTTTCATCTGTGTGTAAAGATGGTAGAGAAGACTCTTTTCCAGTGGCACTCTTCTTCCCTTCTCTGAGATCTATTTTTGAAATCACTAGATTAGGGAACATCTAAGAAATGAAATGGGAGGGAAAGTACAAAAGGTAATATGAAGGATACTAAAAAATTATAAGTGTCTTATGGACTTGATAGCCCTGTAGAAGCTAATGTGAAACCTAACATTTGTTTTATGTTCTGTTATGTTATTATGTTACGTTATTTTTTTCTGAGCAGGTTTTATTACACACAGGACATGGGGCTCAGTCCTTCTCGGCTGCTGCCTTCTTCATGGCTGCAAGGACACTGCTCAGCTCCTCTCTCTTCCTCTTGGCCTGGATGTGCGTCCCCACCCTTCTCTTGATGAATTTCAGGGCCCTCTTGTCCTCAGAGACCTTGAGCAGCTTCATGGTGTGCTGTTTATAGGGGACAAAGCAACACACCTCTCCGATCATGTCCCACCTAACTTGGCGTGCTTGTGAGGTGCCCGGCGGCAGCAGCGGTGCCTTGGCCTGCTCACGTTCTGTGTCACTTTGCGGCCCTGTTGGGGCCCAGGCCATGGGGCAGCGAGAGCCACAGCTGCTGCTCCCCAGCGGTGGCCGCGGTGGACGGGCCTCACGTCTCTTTAAGAATGTGCCTTCCTTAAGCCTGCTATGAGCTTTGTCTTAATTAACAACCTGTTTGTTTTGGCAGTGGCTATATATCTTTGTCAAGTTCTTTTTCATGTTGCACTTTCTGTCTCACTATTTTGCTACCTACCTCCCTTTTTATGTGTTCATTTATTTTCAACTTGCCATATGCAAAAAGGAATACATATTCAACATAAAACATTTACAAATAAATACAATTGAAAAATGAAGATGACTAGAAAAAAGATGGAATAGTTGCTTGACACCAAATTTAAACACCTACTGCATAGCGGTAGGCGAGCTTCACACTCAACTCGGAGACTTGAGATTTTTTGTGTCCAAAACAAAAGAAAAAAAGGGTCAGTCTGTAGGAGTCCCATTATTTATAAGATAGATGGAAACCAGATGTTCAGGAAGAGTAAAGCATTTTCTGGCTCTTAGACCTGAGAAAAATTCCTCCTTTGGGGAAGGTAGGATGGAGAGCATCCTGAAAGACATCATTTTAGTAATAAAATTATGGTTTTCTTACAGATGTTCCCTGAGACATTTTCTTTTATTCAAGCTAGAGCCAGAGCACCAAAGTGCGTCTCAGTGAAAGTGACTCCATGGGGCCCAAACCCTGCAGTCGGAGCACGTAGCTGTGTAGTGCTCGTTGGATCCAGGGTTCAAGTTGAGATGCGAGGACATCAGACATGAGACCTCGTGTGCCCTGCTCCATCCAGGTTCTCTGGCAGACTTCACTAATCAATCATGGCTTTCTCTCTCTCTCTACATTTTTTATTTGTTGACTTTAGAGAAGAAGAGAGAGAGAAGCATGGATTTGTTGTTCCACTTATTTGTGCATTCATTGGTTGCTTCCCCTATGTCTCCTGACTGGGATTGAACCCATAACCTTGGTGTATCATGACGACATTCTAACCAACTGAGCTACCCAGCCAGGGCCTTTCTTGACGACTCTGGATATATCCTGAGTATCCTTAAATAGCTACTAAAAATCAGTCTTGGATGTAAGACCTCTGTTATTTTGGAAATTCTAAAAGAAAAAACAGTCCATACATCTTTTGAAAAATTTCAGTGAGGTCTTTGCTAAAATATAGGTTAGCACCTCTAGTATGGAAGAGGAAAAACTATGGATATTTATTTGAAAACTTTGTATTAAAAGCCAAGTTATATGAGATCTGTCTGGAAATATTTCAGCCATTATTAATGTGACAAGAACAGTGTGCACATCATCGATGTAACCTGGCAGCCAAGGAGAGTGGACTGGAATGTGCGTGTGTGATCAGTGAGAACTTCATTGTTCTAGTCAGTGGGGTGGCAGATGCTACTGAGTGAGCATGTGTACTGTGTGGCCGTCGCATTCAAAATGACTGAGCAAGTAGAGCAACAAATTTGCATCAGCTTTTGCTTTAAGTTTGAACATTCCTCCACAGAAACTACTCAGATGGTTCAGAAGGCCAAGCGGTGGGTAACTGGTGATGGGCCGCTTCATCATGACAACATGCCTGCTCATGCATCATGTCTCATGCAGAGTTTTTTTGGTGAAATATCAAATCATCCAAGTGACTCAGCTCCCCTACAGCCCAGACTTGTCACCCTGCAACTTCTGGCTTTTCCCAAAACTAAAATCACCTTTAAAAGGGAAGGGATTTCAGACTGTCGATGAGATTCAGAAATATATGATGGGGCAGCTGATGGTGACTGGGAGAACTGTGTGAGGTCCCAAAGTGCCTACTTTGAAGGGGACTGAAACGTCATTGTCCTATGTACAATGATTCTTGTATTTTCTTCAATAAATACCTCTTATTTTTCATATCACATGGCTGGATACCTCCTGGACAGACCTGATATATTTACAAATTCAGTTGGACAGGACATAGAAATGCTGTCCTTTCATGAATATTACGAAGCCTGACCAGGGCTTAGATGAACAGACAGATACCTCGCCTTCACAGAGTGGAGACTTGCAGATAAGGAAGGTGCAGTGACAGGCAGCTGCTGTCGCTGTTAGGACGTTCTGTTAAAAAGCAGGCAAATGATTGTGGGGCTGCTTGTGGACCTCTGTGAATACAGAGGTGTGGATACATTACAGTGATTAAATTGTACACTTTAAACGGGAGATTGGTATGGTATGTGAATTATAGCTCAATAATGCTGTTAAATAGAGCAGTCAGAGATTTAGGTGTTCAAAAAGTATCTTCTCATTTTTCCACAATTTTCTTTAGAGTACCATTTTCTTTAGGCTCAGCATGCAAGTTCACATTCGTGAATCACTGCTGTGAGAAAAGCTCTGTGTGATTGTCACGTGGACACTTGGTATCAGTGTGGTAGAGTACGTGAATAAATAGTGCTGTGTCTGGAATCCTCCCATATGTAATCTCTTTTTAGTATTTGTAGTTCATACCTCTTTCGATCAGGTATATCCTTTGCATATTTTCTCCTAAATGATAAAAAACAGTTTAGATATACAGATAACTAACCAGAAGTGATTTTCTCAGGCTCTAATGCCCAGTCGTTAGTAAAATCCCCAAATAGAACCCCTGTGTCATGACCCTTCGAAGTACCTGTGTAAGAGCTGACATTATTTTTGTGGATACATTTCCTTCTCTAGTACATATTAGTTGACAAACGCATTGGATTTCCCTTTCTGTTATATACGTAGGAGAAAAATTACCGTTTAAAATGTTATCTTAAGACCAAGGTATTCATTGGTCTTAAGAACTTTGAATTTAGTGAATCTTGGAAAAGGGAGAAGTTAATTAAAAATGAATTGATTTATTGTGTAAACTGTGTAGGGTTTTTCATTGTGAGTATAGGACATTCACCCTGGGGGAAGGGCTGGGCCAGTTTTATAATCCTCATTTTAAGGTTAATAAGTAGTGTTTGTCAGGAGAGAGCTCAGAGCCCAGCACAGCTTATTTCTTTTTAATAGGTTCATCAAGGTGTAATCCACATGCCATGCCATTCGCACCATGAAAGTGGACAACTCAGGGGTTTTTAGTGCACTCACGGGGTTGTGCCGCCCTCATCGCAGTTATTTTGTAGGGCACGTCCCTCACGCCCCGACAGAAACCCCACTTAGCTGCCACTCCCCATTTTCCTTGCCAGCCCTAGGCAACCACTAACCTACTTTTTGTCTCAAGTAGATTTGCCTATTCTGGACATTTCATATACATAGAATTATATAATATGCAGCAAGGCTTATTTTAATATTTTACAAAAATATGAAACACATGCAGAAACAACTATTTGTTGAGAAAACCCATTTCCTACCCCGATTAGGTCTAAAGTGTGGGATGGGCAGTTAATTCCATTTAAATTTGGGGTGAAATTGAGATCACCATAGGCAGAAAAATCTAATCTTTGTGTTGCATGTTAATTTGATCGTTTATTCTGTGATGCCTAGAAATCGTCTGTCTGGAAAGGTTTGTGGCTTTCACCAGTGGGTGTCAGCATCTGACTAAAGATGACTCCTCTTAGCACCACGTCCGTAAATAACCTTGAAGGCAGTCTTCCAAGGTCAATATAAACCGGGTTTGATTCCTGCCTTCATTTAGGCGATCACCTCAGAATAAAAACTTGTAACAAATCACATTAACCACATGCCATTTTAGCTTTAAAAGATTAAGATATGATCAGTTTTACTACATTTGAACCCTGGTTTTTTAAAAATGTATTTACTTGGAATCTCCCACTTTGAGAGTTCTATGCCAGAGCTAATGAACTGAAGACTGAGGTGAGGAGTGGATTTGAATTTTTTTTAACAATAGCACTTCAATGGCATCTGCTAGCAAGTATAGAGACATTAAAAAGTGGTGCTCTGATTAACCTTGTCATCTGATTAGCCTTGTCATGGGTAATCAATTGCATTAGGCAATTAAATGCTGAAACATGAGTTTGTTTAACACGTTTTCTGCCGTGCTGACTGCTCTCGTCTCCCATTCTCGTTGCAGGCTATCTCCTAGGCAGTGAAGATTACTATTCCCATGAGCGCTGCACATTTATCAATGCTCTGAATGTCACACGATGTGCTCTTGATTTTCGAGATGGCGAGGAAGTAGCAACAGGATATGAAAATATATATTCAACACACATTTTTACCCAAAGAGCTACAGACCTCATAGCTAACCATCCACCGGAGAAGGTAAGTCTTGCTTCTTTATTGATATCAATAGTGTGTGAAGAGAGCATCTGTTCAGATGAGCATAGGAAGAGGCCACTGTCATCCCGGGGAAAATCCAGTACACTCTAGAGGGATAGCTTTGGACATGGCACCAGCGTGGTGATTGCTGGGGGGAGGGAGTATAAGGGGACTAAGTGGAGGTGGCAAAACACCCAATATAGATTAAATAAAATTTCTAGAGTATACCGGGGTCAGTCTGGGAGGCTTGTTAAACGTAAAAATCCCTGGAGCCCACCTCGGTCTCTCCTGTCTGAGGGGAATCCACATGTCAGCATTTTAAAGAAACTCCTCAAGGGCGGTTCTGGTTGAAGTGGTCCCGAGATTATACTTCAATAAAAACTGTGTCTCTAGTGTTTTAGTAGAAATATAGTTTTATTGTTTGGTGTAATATGTGCATGTGCTGTAAGTAATTAGTAAATCGACATTTTTTAAATGATAGATTGAAAGCCCTGGCTGGTGTAGCTCAGTAGATTGAGCACAGGCCTGTGAAGCAAAGGGTCACCGGTTCGTTTCCCAGTCAGGGCACATGCCTGGGTTGCAGGCCAGGTCCCCAGTGGGGGACACATGGGAGGCAACCACACATTGATGTTTCTCTTCCACTCTTTCTCCTTCCCTTCCCCTCTCTCTAAAAATAAATAAATAAAATATTCTTTAAAATGATAGATTGAGTCATGGTTTTATTATGGCACACTTTCTATCGAGAGATCCATCAACTTCAGGTGCAGGGCAAGCCCTCTCTGACTTTGTGCTCTTCCCTCACCTGTAAGGTAATGCTAGCTCTTCTGGACATTTTGCATCCCCTAATTTTAAAATCAGCTGCCCAATTTCTGCAAAAAATAATGTTCGCTTGGATTTAGCTTTCTATAGACCTAGGGAAGAATGGATGTCTTGGGGAGACCAGATGTCCTGGGAACGCAGAGACTTCCTGTCTGTAGACACGGCATACTGATGAGCCTGGTTTGCACATTTACTAACCTGGAGTCACTATGTATGTCATGCGCTGACATCTTTGGACTCATCCCTGGGTAAAAATAGAAGAGTTTGGATGATCTTGGATATTTTGTTTGTTTGTTAACCTAGAGTTAACCCCATGAGCTAGAGTTTATGCAGAATTCTCTGGATTTAGCTTATAAATGCCTTTAAAATTGGGTCAGATATTTGTGTTAACAGATACTGGGCTCAAAATATGGTTCCACTAAGAGCTGCGTTAGTGTACCCACGGAGTTAGTCCTTCAACAGGACCTTGACCTAGCAAATTACGGAACGTGCTGGTTCTTCTCATTTCCTGCACTTGGCCTCCGTGACAATTACTGAAGGTCCTCAGTGGAGATCCCAGTTTGGAATCCAGTTTATGTCCCAGATAAACATGGCACCTGGCCGCTGACTGCCTGTGTGACATGGTTTCTTTGTGGCTGTCTTTGCTACCTCTGACCCAGGGCTGGGGGTCTTCCCTGTGTCTGTCCTTAGCTTTGCCCCACTTGTAGCTTTGCAACCTTGGCTCTGCCATGTCTGTTGCTGTGGAACATGGAGGAAATTGGGCCATTCTCTCAAATATGTCCACATACACAGGTTTGAAATCTAGAGCTACACCAATATTCATACGGTTGGAAAGGTAACTGCTAGGTAATGGGCTTAAAATTTCAGTTTCTTTCTGTATACTTGGTATTTTATGATGTAGTTAAAAACCCAAAAGACAAGATAAGGTCTTAATGGACCTATGGTCCTGTCCTGTTTTTTGAGGGAGGTACCATTTTACAGATACGTAAACTTGCTTAGTGAAGTTAAGTAGTAATTCGTTCAAGGTCACAGAGCTATTGAGACTCAGAATTGCATTTTAAACCCTCACTGTTTGACTCTGGAGCTCAGTGAACTACCGGCTCACAGTTACTGTCCGAGACCAGAGGTCATTAAGCCCCATGTATGAGTCATCCTGACAGTGGATGGGGTCATCTGGAAAGCCTGTTAGAAATACCAGTTCCAAAAGCTGTGACTTATCGGTCTGGGTTGGGACCCTGTCTTTGGTACTTAATTACCCCTCCACCCCCACCTCCCACCAGTGAGTGTGATGTGCAGCCAGTATTGACTCCCCTGAAACACAGATTGGAAGCAGAAGCCAATGGCCTTTGTTACAGGTTCACAATATAATCCTATAACTATAATATGCCTACAATAAAAATTAGTTCCCATTAAGGAACAATAGAGTATTCTCTCACAGTGCCCCCTAACATTAAGTGGATAAGAGGATGCAGCTGGGGTGAAATAGTTCTTCGTGGGTGGGCTGCCTTAACTGGTGTGGCGTGGCAAGCACAGGAACTGAGGGAAATTGTAGGCCCTGGGGCTCACGAGTCACCCAAACTAGGGTTACTAGTGTTTGGTGCTGCTGAGGTAACATGGGAGTTGCCAGATGAGAGGTTGGTTATTTCCCTACAGTGTCTGAAGTATTCTGAAGCAGTACCCAGCATTCCCAGCATCCTCAAAGTAAAGTTTCAAGCATAGACATAATTGAATGAGATAGTCAGTATAGCCAAGCGATACCCCAGAAAGTTGGTTTACAATAGGGAGTGCAGATGTTTGCATTTCAGTTCTCAGTACAGCAGTGTGTCACCCCAGTTCCAGAAGCTGCTCTTCTCATTTTAACCCAGTGTTGATTCTTTGTTTTGGTGGGAAGGGGATCTTTTTTTAGATTGAATTTATTGGGGTAACTTGGTTAATAAAGTTATACAGGTTTCAGATTCTATAATACATCATCTCTATATAGTGTTGTGTGTTCAGCATCCCAAGTCAAGTCTCCTTCCATCGTCATTTATCCCCCCCTTACCCTTTTCTACCCCCCCGACCCTGAATCTTGTTCTGTGCTAATTTCTGAAGTGCTGTATGTATACACTGTAACATAGGCAACCTGTCCTAGGATGGAAATCGTTAAAGAAATTCACACGAATCCACCAGCTAAGTTCAAAGTTATCCCTGTTTTAAAGAGCACTCGAGGGGAAAAAGTGTATGGAGCTGTTTTGCAACAGGAATGCAGCTGGTGCTGGCCTGGGGAGGGTCTGCTAACAACCATGAGCTGGGAAGCAGCGTCCTCTCTCTTTCTACGAGATAATTCCCTAGTACTAACACTGCAGTGTGAAAGGGACGGAGTCTTAAAATACCTTTTGGTAAAAATAGCGCCCCCCTAACACTTTGCAGAATAAAAATAAGTGTTTTCTCACACATCTGATCTGCTAGAAGCTTCTCAAAGCAAATGCCATGTCTTGTGGTAGAGTCTTACTTTCCCTGATACAATTTGGAAAGGAATGTCTTGATTTGGAAGTCAAAGATAGAATAACAACTTAAAAACATAGCATATGCTTTTAAAATTCATTCTTTAAGTTAGGAAAATATACTAAAGAAATGAAAATAAGACTTTCTTCCCCACTGAGATAGTTCCTTAGTGTGGTGAGGATATTTAGAGTACAATAATAGACATAAGGAAAGGAAATGAACCTTTAGCATCTTATTAACATGCTAATAACCTTTAAGTAATAATATCACACTTTTATGTAATATTTAAACATTTGGTTATGATTCACATCTAGGATTCACCCATCTAGTCCTAAGAAATTTGGGAGGGTGCAGTCAGGGTTAGTGTGAAGGGGCAGCTGTCACTGGGCAGGGCAGGGCCCTGGACCCCAGAAAGAACAAGGGAGAGAGCAGGGTGCCGTGTAAACCCGAAGATCAGTGAGGATCGGGGTGGGTCCAGGGCTTCAGTGTTTTGAGTCAAAATGTCAGTAAGGTCAGAAGTGCCCTCCGGTCTCTAAAGGCCAAGGCATGATGGGGTTAGGCCTCAAGTCTGTAGACACTGTAGTAATAATGAGCTCATCGGCAGGATGGTGGCTGCTTGGTTTGGGCCAGCAGAGCCCTGGCGGGCAGGTGAGGGCAGATCCACTGGGCGGGCCCCACGACTGCTGGCTGCAGGTGGGGTCCTGGTTGTGGTTGGAGACCCTTAGAGCCCTAGTTCATTGTTTTTCCACTGGGCCACCATGTAGTACTAAGAACAGTACTCTGTTCAAATTTTTTAAATTTAAAAACAGTGTAGAAATGCCTCACATTTAGCACTGTTGGGTAATGAGTTGCTTCATGAATAAAATTCACCTAGTGAATGCTGAAACTTTATTTTTACCACATTGAATGGAAATACTCCAAACTGTGTTGCATTGGTCCTGACCTCCTTAAATGGGCTGCTACACTATACATCATTCTGCCTCCTGGGGACCAAAGCCATGCTGGGTCAGGTAAGGCTGTTTACCCTACATGAAGTGACCTTAGGTTACTGCTCATGAAACGGGAGGAAAGAGAACTTGCTTTGTTCAAGGAATACCCTATTTAGCTATTCAGGTAGTATTATCCTATTCCTAAATAGGGTGAGTTATTAGGGTCTGGTCAGCAGTTGTGCAAAGCCTGTGATGGCCTGGGACGGTCAGGAGACAGGCTGGGCCACGTCCGCAGAGGTGGTTTCCACTTCCTCTTCTCGGTTATGCTCCTTCTCAGAAGACTGACCCTGGGAAGGTGGGCAGTGGCTGTCGTTCCATCCTTTTAACCCCTCAGAAGTGATAGCCGTGCCCTTAGCCACCAAGGAATGATTATTGGAAAGATTTTCAGGCAACTTTTGCTCTATTTAACGAAGTGATTCGAATGATTTCTATACTGAATGTGGATAAGGTCCTCTAGTGGTGGTCCCAGAATAACCACGTATTTCCCCGGCCTGGTTGTAAGAACTCCTGGCTCGCCCCAGCCATTGCCTCTAGGAATCACTTGCCCTCTTCTGACCTTCACCCACCATGTGGGTTGCTGTGTTGGCAGGAATGACCCGGACGAGCACATCTGTTTAAGCAGTGAGGTTCCCTCCTCATTCCTCCACCCCTGCCCACTGTAGAAAGCGTAGACCAGAGGCACAAGCTCTCATGTTCGTAAGGGTCGGGCCGCCCCCTAAGTAAGGAAAGCTGCTCAGATTGCCCAGTGGGGAGGCCAGAAAAGTGGAGAGCTTTGAGAGCGAGGTCTCTGATTCTCATACTCCAGCTGTTTGTTTCCAGGTGGGGTGTGGGTATGGGGTTGTTAGAAGTTCTGATGTTTCAAGAAAATTAAGACAAAACAAAACATTTTTGTGATGTTTTCTGATTTTTAAAAGTTCGTGTGTGGGACAAATTGTTGTAGCTTTCCAGTTTTAATCCTCTCTAGACCTTGGCTGGTGGCTAGGGATGGCTTAGTCTAGGGCTGAAGACCCAGAGGGCGGCTCCCACCACAAGCCCTCACTGCCGGGCAGGTCACTGAGGCCGCTCTGCATCCTTTCCCCTCCCAACATCTCAGCCCAGTGCCCTTCCTCACCACCGGACGGAGTGCCCACGGGGACACACTTCGCCAGGGTCCGGAGGAACACGGGTTTCTGTGTGACTCGTGGCTGGAGCAGGAAGTGAGTGTGGAGGGGGAGCAGAGGCAGAGCTAACATAGTGCCAGGGTTTTGATTTTGGCCTTTGGGGCTGGAACTTGGAACGTTTTCCCACAGAAATAATGTACGGATGAAGCACAGGTTTTATATTATCATGGTTTTCACCCCATCACCTACATCTTTGGTTAAATAGGTTTTAAAGAGATGACTTTGATATTCAACAGCTATTTCTATTTAGCATTTTGATTTGGGGGAAAAAAGTGTTTCTAACTGCCAAAGATCTGAACTACAAAGAACCTTTTGGGTGTCTCTCTGAGTTCCATACACGCATGCTCCGTAGTCTATCACAGGGATATAATATAGATAATTCCAAACAATTTATGAGCAATGGAGAATGAAATATGAGACACCCACCCCCAGTCTGCTTTCTTTTTCTCATCCATTTATAAGATTTAAATGCCTCGAATACTTTAACAGAATTACATATTTATTCTTGGATTGAACTAGTTGGCTTTTTGAGGCATTTCAACTCATTACAGAATGCTGTAGAAGCACGAAGGAGACAGTGCCTTCAGAAGGGTTCGTTAAAGCCAGAGGCCGGCCTGGAATATCACTCACGTTAAATGCTGTGGAGGGTGGAGGTGGCACAGAACTGATGTGTCACACCCTTAGTTTCCAGGAACTAGATTGGCCTTACCTTTGGTCCTAGATCAAAACTAACAAAGCATGGTATTCACTTGTTTTCTCATAAAAATATCAAAAATCCCTAACCCTCTCCTAAAAGGTGTGCAGTTATTTTCCAGATAAAGCAAAGTGTTAAAGCACCTGTTGGTACATAGCCACGCTATAGTAGTGGGGTTTCCAATAGGAAATCGCTCTGTATTTAGTGTGAACTCGGGCAAGTCTTGTGACCTTTCTAAGCCTCAGTTACCGTATCTGTAAAATGAATGTAACACAGAGTGGTTTTGAGTATTTAATGAAATGGAGTATGTGAACTTTATAGAATCTAGCACGTAGACATTTAATATACAGTTGTTATGGTTGATATTATAATTACTTGTTTGGATCAGAGCCTTCTTGGCCATTTTAGAATTCAGCCTTTTATTTTTAATCTTTTATCTTGTGTCTTTTGTTACATATTTAACATCTTTACTAAGGCATAATTTCCATCCCCCCAAATTCAGATATACTTGAAGTATACAATTCAATAATAACTTCAGAGTTATGCAACTTTCACATTCTGAGTTTAAAACATTGTCATCACCACAAAAAGAAACTTTGTACCCATTAGCAGTCACTCACTGTTCTTCCCCTGACTCCTGCAGCCCCAGGCAACCACTGATCTGTGCTCTGTGTCCATAGTTATTTGCCTCCCTGGACATTTTATAGAAATGGAATCATACTGTATATGGTCTATTGTGACTGGCTTCTTTTACTTATTAGCAGGAGGTTTTCAAGGTTCATCTATATTGTACATCTGTTAGTACTTCAATCCTTTTTATGGCTGGTAATATTTCTCCTATTGTTGTATATTACTGCAAACACACCATTTTGTTTACCTGTTATTAACTGGTGCGCATTTGGGTTGTTTCTACTTTTTGACTCTAATGAATAATGTTGCTGTGAACATCCATGTACAAGTTTTTGTGTGGACGTAAGCTTTCATTTTCCAGGACCTGAAATGCTGGGCCATATGGTAACTCCATGTTTACCGATTTCAGGAACTGCCAAATTGTTTTTTAAACCGCCACACCATTTTACTACCTTCATCCTCACCCATACTTGTTATTTTCCGGCTTTTGTATTCTAACCTCCTGGAAGGTGCGAAGTGGTATCTCAGAATGGTTTCGATGTGCGTTTCCTTAATGACTAATGATCTTGAGCATCTTTTCAAGGGCTTTGGCCATTTGTATATATCTTCTTTGGAAAAATGTGTAGTCACATTCTTTTCCCATTTTGTAGTTGGGCCAATTGTCCTTTATTGTGGAGTTGTAAGAGTTCTTTAAATATTCTTGATCCAAGTCCCTTATCAGGTATATGATTTACAAGTATTTTAACCCATTTTGTGGCTTATCTTGATATTACTTTTGTTAACATAAGTCTGGACTTGTATATATTTAATGCTTCTGTGCCCTGTTGACTGATTTGCACACACTCTCCTTCCAGCCTCTGTTTCTCTACCTGGCTCTGCAGTCTGTCCACGAGCCCCTCCAGGTCCCCGAGGAATACCTGAAACCTTATGACTTTATCCAAGACAAGAACAGGCATCGCTATGCAGGGATGGTGTCCCTTATGGATGAAGCAGTGGGAAATGTCACCGCAGCCTTAAAAAGCCATGGGCTCTGGAACAACACAGTGTTCATCTTCTCCACAGGTAAGCCTGTCAATAAGAAAATCATCCCTTGGCAGAGCTTAGGACATGGTGTTCGATAAATGGAATGAAGACAGATGGGAGCACTTAGCAGTTCCTTATTAAAATAGATGCTAACTGCAGGAGTGGAGACATGATCATAATGCAGAGAGAGATGTGTCTAAGGAAAAAGAATTATGGGCTCCCCACCTTTTCTTCAAATATCAGAATGTTCGAGGAGTATGCTTGAAAACAAGTGCTTTCTGAGAAAGTATGAGTGGGCATCACTCGTACGCAGCGCATCCGGGCAGTGAATCCTCGAACTGGCTTGTTCTCGGCAATGTGAACGACCAGGCTCTATCAGTAGGACTGTTGCTGACCCCGGCGGGACAGGGGGTCTCTGTATCAGTGCAAAGAGGCAGATTGTAACATTGTAAAGGCGGATAAGAAATGGAGTGATTTAAATCTAGGTTGGTGTCTCTAAGTATGGATTTTTTAATATTAAAATTTTATGACAATCAAAGTATTCCATGTGGATTGTAGGGGAAAAACAAGAAGAAAGTTTATGAAAATTGTTTTTATTTTGGCGATGTCATTCTGACTTCTAATCTATTATATATGTGATCCCCACCCCACTCCCCATATTAGACAGTTTTCTGTGATTGCCCGACAGTGTGCTTTGGGTGTCGATCTTGGTTTGTTCATTATGTTGAGTACTCAGCACTTTCCATCTGAAATCGCAGATCCTTTTTCATGGGAAATTTTCTCATATTATTTATTTCAGAATTGTTTGGCCCTCCATCCCACCTTTCTCCTAGCCTGCTTTGACAAAACACCTGTTATTTGGATGTTGGATCAATCCTCTAGTTTTGTCATTTTTTTTACTCTCTGATTTTTTTACATTTTGCTTCTACTTGGGGAGTTTTCTTACTGTTTTGTAACTATTCTGTTGAATTCATTGCAACTACAATTGTTTTTAATTATCAAAAATTCCTTCTTGTTTTCCCATAATTCTTTTTTTGTGAAGTTTTGTTTTCACTTAATGGATGTAACAATGTATTTCTCCAGAGCCTGTGCTCTTAGTCATTTTGTGTGTGTGTGTTTGCACACACATGCATAAAAATACCTGTATTTTTAAGTTTGCTGTTACTCCCAGCATTGTCTTTCTTCCTTCTAAAGTTGCTTGTATCTCTGCTTTGGTCTGCCTTTCACGAAGGAGGCTTTCTCAGATCTCTTGTGTTGCTTGGCCAAAACCTGAAAATTTAACAGGGGACTGTACAATGGGGTCAAGGTTTGTAATCTGGGGAGTTTTACTGGGAAGTGACTGTGTAAGGGGTATGAAGTGGTATGTTGAGGAATTAATCTGGTTAGTCCACTCAGGGGGTTGTTTTGCTTTTAATCAGGCATGGTTATTGAATCTAGCATGTATAGTGTGCTGCTCACTATGAGCAGGACATAGTTCTAAGTGCTTTACATGAATTAGTTCAGTTAATCCTCCCAGCAGTTCTTTTGCAGATGTGAGAACTGAAGCACAAAAAGGCTGAGTTAACTTGCCCAAGGTCACACAGCCAGGCAGAGCCAGGCATCACCCTTTCTGGCTCCACTGGAGTCTCCTGTCTTTGAGTTGCCGCAAGTGATGACCTGGGTGCTCTAAACAGACCTCGTGGTATAGCAGAGCTCTCTCCACGGTGTGCTGCAGTACCAAGTTGTCCAGGAGCCTGGCAGTCCAGGCCAGGGGCTGCTCTGAGCAGCCTCGTGCGGCTGCTTAGTGCTGTGCACACATTCTAGTTTTCCAAATGGGCCTTGTGGTGAAAAGGGGTTGCTATACGATGACATTTGTTTTTTCCCCTCAAACTTACTCTTCAGAGAAGAGGGAGACATCTTATACACAAATCCTTACATGATCTCTTATATTCTGAGAGTCATTCTCAATTGTCTTTATTTTGAACAGCCTGGTGAAAGCACATTGATCAGTGTTGGTATTGAAAGCATATGGAGATTACTCAATAAAAAAATCAATAAAAAAGAGGCCAAGAGCCCTGGCTGGTGTAGCTCAGTGGATTGAGCTTGGGTCTGGGAACCAAACAACCGTGGTTTGATTCCCAGTCAGGTCACATGCCTGGGTTGCAGACCAGTTCCCAGCAGGGGACCCATGAAAGGCAACCATACACTGATATTTCTCTCCCTCTCTCCTTCCCTTCCCCTTAAAAGATAAATAAATAAAAATTTTTAAAAAGAGGCCAAGAAATTTAATACTGATTTAGTAAGTATTCCTGGGAAGTAATCTCACAATCATAAGCATTGGAAGTGATGAGTTTATCAAACAAGTCTGTGTCGTCGAGACAGCAGTGACACACTTGGGAGGTAACTGATTTCCTGGAGGAAAGGTGGGCTCGTGCGAGCTGGTCACACACAGACTGAAAGGAGCCCAGACAGAAGTGAGGATGGCCGCTCTGGGAAACCGAAACGTCTCACGGTGGCCCCTGTGCCAGCAGATGGGTATCAAGTAGGCATGGGAAGAGGTGGAATACAATTTTTTTGTGATGTGTGAAAATGGGAGGGGGAAGCTATGGTTTAAGATCACTTATTATAGGATTTCAAAAAAAAACAATAGTTATGTGCACATAACTATTTTAAATAGACATTTCACTGTTTCATAAACATCTGTATTATATTTAGTCAAGTCAGCAAAAATGGTTTTGGGTGCTTTTTACTAGGAAAATGGGGATTGCCTTATAAAAAGGTTGTCTCATATTCTGACACTATGATTTATTAATAGATATATTAATCGTGGACCATCTTTTCTTCTTGGGCTAAATCCAACTTGATCATGTATATGCATTTTTATTATTCTGCTGAATTCAATTTGCTAGAGATTTAGGATTTTGGTATTAATTCAGAAATGAAAAGTAGGGTTGGTGGCTTTTTCCTCTCTGTCAGGTTTTGTCATCTTGGTTATCCTCACATAATACAATAGTTTGGGCCCTGGCCCTTGTGGCTTAGATGGTTGGAGCATTGTCCCATACACAGAAAGTTTGTGGGTTCAATTCCCAGTCACGGCACATGCCTAGGTGGCAGGTTTGATCCTTGGGGACACATACAAGAGGCTATCAGTTGACGTTTCTCCCTCACATCGATGTTCCTCTCTTGATCTCTCCCTCCCTCCTCCTCTTTCTAAATTCAATAGGCATGTCCTTGGGTGAGGATAAAGAAAATAGTTTGGGTGGTTTTTCCATTGTTTTTTTTTCTGTGCTCTGGTACAGTATACAGATTGTTTGAAAGATCTTTCTGGTTAAGCTGGTCCCTGAAACCTTTTCTTGAGGCTTTTTTCTTTTAATTATCTCCATAGTTTAGATGTTTTGCTGAATTATATCTAGGTGTGGGTCTTTAAAATATTTTAAAATTAATTTTGCCTGAAATGCAGTGAGCCCTTTGATCTGCCTGCCGAGATTATTTTTCACTACAGGAAGTTTGCCTTGTTCATATTTTAGTTTATTGCTTTTGTTCTGCCTGATTTATTTCTCAAAAATATCTTTAATTAGTGGGCTGAATCACTGACTCAGCATTTCTCTCATCATTTTCAGCTTTTTGTCCTTTTTCTCAGTCTTCTGGAGTGCCTCTGCATTACCAGCTAGACGTTTTGCAATTTTAATTCTGCTCTTTAACATCTCCGATGTAGGTTAGTGTGGATTTTGCTTTTAGTTTCTGTGTCTGTCTCAGTGACTTCTCTTTTCTTCTGAGGTTGTTGGTAATAAAAATGGCTACTGTTTAAGAAATATTTACTCCATGCCCAGGCCCTGTGCTCTGCCTGTACTTTCTCTGTACTGGCCATGCTGTAGGCGTTAAAGCTCAATGTAACCTTGTGAAATAGGTTTCTTTATCCCCATTTTATAAATGAAGAAATCAAAATTAAAGAGGTTAAGTGATTTTCCTAAGACCACTGCTATGGTCTGAATGTTTTTGGTCACCCCAAATTCACATGTTGGAATGCTGACATCCAATATGAGGTGTTAGAAGGTGGGGCCTTTAGCAGGTGCTACGCCTGAGGGTGGAGCCCTCATGAGTGAGGTGAGTATTTTTATAAGAGACCCCAGAGAGAATGCCTAGCAGCCCTCCTCCTTGTGAGGACACAGCAAGAAGGCATTGGCTCTGAACCAGGAAGAGTTCCTCACCAAAAGGCAACCATGCTGGTCTTGATCTTGGACTTCCCACCTCTAGGACTGTGAGAACTATTCTGCTGTTTGTAAGCTAACCAGCCTGTGGTATTTTTGCTATAGCAGCTCAAATGGACCAGGAGCGCCACCACTCTCTAACAGATGGAAGAGCCAGAATTTAAAGCCAGATCTTGACGTCATACCTATTAACCCTAAGCAGTTGTGTACTTGCTTTTCATCTTTTTTCCCTTTTCCACATCCCATTGTCCTTTTTGTCTACTTTTGGCTTTATTCACTTCTGTTGGTAGGACTAATGTTTTCCGTAATAGAGCTTTTCTAAAATCTTTATTTCTATAATAAATCATTACCAGCTATATATTCTTACTCTGAATATAGCAGTGAAGGATCTGTCCGCACAGTGTGCCTGGTCATCTCTTGGCCTGTGGTCACTGGTCCCTGGTTAATCCCTTCTCAGAGCTATAGCTTGAGGTCAGGTTGAGGCACACTACTCACTCATTTCCCAGTGGGCTGTAGGCATCACGTCTCCCATTCTCTACTGAACCGGATGACCTGCTTTTGGCTCTTTTGGCTGCCTGCTTCTCCGACACGCTAAAACGGCCCCAGCATGCACTGCTGCCAGACTCATCCTATTTCCATACCCTCAGGGCTCTACTTTTGGGGTCACTTCCCAAGATACAGTGTGTCGCCCTGTCAGACTCCTGTTGTCTGTATTTTTCCTGGGAGTTTTGATCTCCAACTGCACGTAGAAAGTTGGAAGAGGTGATATTCTCCGGTCCTGTCCGAAGTTAGCATGTCCCTGCCAGGCTGCCTCCCTGCCTCTGTTCATGTCGCAGGTGTGACTTTGTGTCAGGCAAACTGGGTCGGCCAGCCCTTGTTTGCTCGGTCCAGCTACTTTAGCCTTACAGCTCATGGAAATTTCTCCAAGCTTCTGACATTGTAGGTTTGTCTGTCAGCCTTGGTTTCTCACCTCATGCTGAGCTCTCATCTTATTCTGTGTCTTTGTTATTTTAGCAGGGTGTTAGTTAAGAGAAGAGGCACTGGTCACTGTTACTAAGATGCCATTTTAACCTGAGTTCCTGTCACCAGGGCTGGTCTTTATGGTTGCTAACCTTCAGGAATCATTAAAGAAATCTGACACTGAGTGAAAAATGAGCTCAAATTACAGCCAGCTCTAGAGCAACTAAATCATGAATTAAAACTAGGAAGACTGATTCTAAAACCTTGAAAACAGAGATTGATCTCAAAGTCTTTATGCAACTGTTAACAGGCATACCTCGTTGCATTGTGGTTCGCAAATGTTACATGTTTTACAAATTGGATGACGGACCAATAAAGCGATGCTCACTTTATTGAGGTGGTCCGAAGCCAAACCCACAGTATCTCCGAGGTCTGCCTGTAATGGGGTGTGCACGTCTATGAACTCTCATCGGAGTAACACTGTCCTTACATTTAGATGAGAGTTTGCAGCGCAAAACTCAATTTGCAGTTCTTCCTCTGGAGACTCTTTCCGTGTTTGTTGACGATCTGTTTGCCTGAAGTAGAATTGAATAATGTGCTATACTAGTGTTATTAGCACCCAAGGAAACAGGAGCTGGGTCTGGCTGATCGTAGAGCAGCAATTTATTTTTCCCAGTTTTCTCACTTCACATAACACTGCTCTTCTTCGTAAGCAGAGAAACACTGGACGCACCCGAACTCACAAACCCCAGACCTGCCACTATAGAGAACCCGAGACAGACTAGCTTCTCAGTGTCATGCTTCTATTTAGTGGGAGGGAGAGGCAAAGCTTTCTTTTTTTAGGTATAAATGTTTGGGGAAGGTGACTTTTAAGAAGTCTCCTTTTATGATGAGGGAGTGTCATGAGGCTTCTCCTTCCTTGTCGTCCTCACCGAGGCACTGAAGGTGGTTTTTCTCAGGGCGCCACCTGGGGAACCACCTGCACGTGGCGCGTTTGTTAAAGATGCCCTTTGTGAGGTGATGGCTGCACAACATTGTGAATGAGCTAAATGTCACTGAGCTGCACACTAAAATCAGTAACTTTGTGTCATGTAAGTGCCTCGACTCTGTCACAGACATCCTGAATCAGAAATGCTGGGGTCGGAGCTCAGGAATCTCAGTCATTAACAAGAATCCAGGTGATTCTTTTGTACACAGAAATGTGAGAACCTGTGATCTAAGGTGACTTATTTAAACCTGGGGAATACACCTCACAAGGAATGTACGTATGTATAGTTTACATAGAAATAATTATTTAAACAGTTTGTATGTATATCATACATGTATAAGAGTATGCACACACACACAACCATATATGATATATATTTGCCAGAAACTAACTGGGGTTGAAGTTCTCTCCTAGGCAGTTTTCTCTTTCTGGGTAAGTGAACCCATTTCTAGAATCAGACTCTAAAAAAGTGAGTAAGAAAAATTCTAATTTATATTGTGCTCTGTATGCTCTTACTGCATATAAATTGCAACCTCAATAGAGTAATGTCTCTCTGCCTTTTTTCAGGTAGGGAAATGGGTGATTATTCCCACTGTTAACAAAGATTGTTTGTCTTGTCGCAAACTTAATATTCTGTTCTTCTAACACAAAGGTTGCCCTTCTCATTTCCTCTCTGATAGGATATGATCAGAGTTCAAGTCCCAGCTTTCCTGCCCATGAATTATGTAGACTCCAGCCTCAGTTTCATTATCTATTAGATACAAGTTGGCCAGTCTTTCATTCATTCATTCACACAGTCTTTCATTGCAGAGAGAAAGATAAATAGGACATAGTCCCAGCCCTTAGAAAACTCGTAGTCTAGTGAGGCAGACAAGCAAATGCATTATTGTGAGGTAATGGAAGAGTGTTTGGACGCAGGCCAGAGTGCTGGTGTACATGGTAGGAGCACCTACCAGAGCCCAGGGGTTTGGGGGGCCTTTTTGAGAGTTAAAGGCTGGGAATAGGATGGTCAGATAAATGGTGTGCAGGTGGGGAGGGGGTTGGACAGCATTCCCTGCTATGAGAGACGGATGTGCACAGGGGCAGAGCAGGTCATTTGGGCAGGTCATGTGGGAGGTCCAGTGGGGCTGGAACCCAGAGTACAAGGTGGGGAACGGGGAGTCGTGAGGCTGGAGCACGTGACCTAAGAGCTGGCTCAGGAGAGAAGGAATTGGAAGGTCCTCTGAAAGCAGCAGGGAAGCATTGAAAAGTTTTAAGTAGGATCAGATTTTCACTTTAGGATTGTTGTGGAGGGTGATTGGAGGCAGGCTGACTTTTTAGAAGGTGAGGGTGGGAAAGAGGTAGGAGGGGAGGAGGGGCTGAATAAAGGTGGAGAGAAAATTGTTGGAGACAGAAGGACAGATTTAGGAAATACGTAGGAGAGCAAGGACCAGTTGATCTCTAGGAGTGTCTATTAGTGGGAGAGGTGACGGTGCTGTAATCCTGTGCTTTCAGAACTTCCATCAGTGCTGGTAATAGCCTTTGGCAGAAGCCTACCTTCTGTTGGCAGTCGGGTGGGTGTGTTTGCACAGAGCTGGAAAGAGTGCAGCCCACAGCCTGAGTGCCCATAGAGGCCATAGAACAGGAGGTCTGTGGTGCATTTAGACAGGCTGGGAAATGTGCAGAAATGGTTTGGGTTGTCACACGGTCTTGAGGGTGAAGCCATTTTGAGGACAGGCACCTACAATGCTCAGGCCAGCCCTGCACAATGGAGACATGTCCTGCCCCAGTGGGTCAGCAGTCCACCATCGAGGAACACTGACTGGACCCTGTTCAATTTTTCACTGAAACCAATAGAGGCATTTATTACAAAGCCTAAACTTTTACCATCGATTATCTGAGCTCTCACAGAATTATATGCAGAGTATGATCTTAAACAGAGCAATAAAAAATCTTAACTAATTCTTCTAAATCTTATGTCCCTTTCTCCCTTGTATATAGAATTCCCTTAAAAACTGGTCCTGGGGAACTTCTTGGGGAACTTTAAATGTACTCATGCAACTGGCAGACTTATTAAAATATTATAGAAACTTGGTGCCAAAAACAAAGTAACCCAACTGCTGGCAAACCAGTCTCATGAGGTTCTTAAAACACTTAAATGAATTTCTACAAAGACAGGGAAGACCTGTTAAGGCAATGAGTCATATAATGTGTCCACCGTGTCTTTCTATTTGCAATTATGCCTTCATTTAACACATCTACCATGGAGGGAAATGACGACACATGGCTCAAAACTATGAGATTTTGTTTCTCCTAGTCACAAGTCAGTCCAGTTTACCCCTTTAATGTTTCCATGTCAGTGTCCATGCTGAAAGCGTATTGGATCACTTTAAAATTGTATTAGTAATAGGTAGTCATGCATTACAGGTTTATTGATTCTTCCATTGAAAAATAATAATCAATACATTCTAAAGGTCCCCAGAACAGCCTTGCATTTGCATTCTACACATCTAACCATTGAATCCAGAATCCCAATGTAAGGCAAAGATCCTTCTCATTCCCTCAATGTTGTATTATATTGCTTATTGCTTGCATGCTAAAATGTACCATACATTTGATATCATGACATTTTCAGCATGAGAAGCATGAAATAATCTTTATTTTCACATTTCTGTGAGACATGGCCTCTCTGGCCTGTGAGTTTATAAGTGGCCTCTCCTGAGTTCATAATTAGCAGCAGATACATATTGAACTGAGCATATTTATTGACCAAATTGCAAGATGCTTTTCTAATTTGCAGGGAGGAGGGAAGGGATTACTTTCTCCTCTTGTTTTGCATTCCATTTTAAAGGTTACATTTAAGATGGATCCATTTCTTATATTGTACATTCCTCTAAGAACTCACCGGAGCCAAAATTTCCTGTGAAAGTGAGAGGAATGTTAGGTTGGACAGGCTGCTCTGGAGGGTGGAGGAAGTGAAAAGTGAATTCTGGGCAGAAATCATCCTATGGCCAGAACCAGGGGCAGGGCTGAGGTAAAGCTGGGCTACCGCAAGCTGTAGGTGCAGATACACCGTGGGCAGCTGGAGGATGAAAAGGAGCTTCATAGCCTAGGAATTATTAGTTTAGGAATCAGCAAAAAGTAGATTGTATTTCATGGTTTTTGGTCCTGAGTGTTTAAAATCAACGTCATTAATGACAGATGGAAGATACAAATTTAAGTTTCAAAGGAGGTACTAATTGTCCCCTGAAAACAAAAGCTGTTTATATTCATATCTTCAAAAATGTAAAAATAAGGATTTACTCTGTAGTAGTTTTTTTCAAGGAAACAAGCAAAAAAAAAAGAGGGCTAAATTTTAGCTACAAAAGAACCCAAATAGTCTAATTCTCCCCCATTTTACACTCCAGGCGTGGGGTTCTCTTGAGGCAATGGTAACGGCTGTGCATGTGTGTGGACAATATTTGAAGCAAGGCATTTTGCTCAAAAACTAGAGAGTTCCAGGCTAGCTTTTGCTGGCGTTCTGTCCCGAATTCCTCTCTGCGTTGGGTTTCTACAACAATTACTGTGGTTTTCTGACTCCATCCGAGGCCCTTGCTTCGTGAGCCGAGGAGAGACTGCCGGCTGCTTCCTTCCCAGAGTCTGTGGAGACTTGCTTTCAATGGAGGGCCTGGGAAAGAGTGCCTGAGCACTCTCTGGGTGGCGGGCCTGCTGGGTTTATCCTCAAACAGGCTGCTTCTCCTTTGCTTTCAGAAGCATGAGGTTCCCCCCATCCCCAACCCCCTGCCCTGGCCAGGCCTAAAAACAATCAAGAAAATATATTGGAAAAAAAATCCCCATTGCTTCTCTTGCTGACTTTGGCAATTAGGTACCAAGCATCAACACAGTGTTGTATACTGAAATCCTGCCTTCCGGGCTTGTCTCCTCCTTACAGAGCAATCCTGAACCGTGTGGGGCCCTTTTCTCGTGTTTTCTTAATGAGAAAATGTTTCAGAGATCATTGGCACCACATGTTTCTCCCTTTCCCGGGGTTTTCGCTCCTAACCAACTGTAATCTCTATGATCTCTTTTGTATTTTTCTTTCACAGTATGAGCCACTTCTCATCAGCCCCTCCTAGGATGACTGTTTCAAGTATGGTGATTTTTTTATCATTCCCATCCCAGAGTGCTTTCTCATTTGTGTGGATGTTTTGAAAATAAGAATTATTTCAAAAAATTGAACAAACATTAAAAATGGCATCTACCACTGTGGAGACTACCAGACTACCAAAAAAACGTTTATCTGTGTCCTTAAAACAGCCTGTGGTCTAGTGATGTATTGTTATATACATAGACATACACAAATTAGTCACAAGTGTAAAAGTAGTGAGGGGGAGAGGAGAAGGGAGGTCTGTGTTTGGATGAGAATGCTGGCTTTACGGTCCACGTAAAATCCCACTGTGGCGTTAGGTTTGATGTTAGAAGTCCCCTCTCGAATCCAAAGGTAATAGAGCAGGCTGATTGGTGAAGCCCATTGGAAACCCAGGCCCCCCAAGTGCCCTGTGCACAGGACACACAGCTCCCATCCGTGAGTCCCTGAATGGCATAGTCAGTGTCTGTGGTGGGGTTTGGTCATCAGGCTGTCTCCAGGTGAGGTCATCTGACCAGGCGAGATAATAATGTTTTTTCTTAGTAACAGGAATTAGTGAATATGCACGATGACTGTATTTTATTTGCAGCAGTGTACTGGTTCTGAGGACACCCAAAGCTAGATAAGACAGGGTCTTAAAGGACACCTTGTGTAGTGATCCTGGCCTTTAGTCAGTATGAGGCAGAAGTCTCAGATTCCCCCAGGGGTCATGGAGGGGGCCAGGCTGGCGTGTGGTGTGTAGACATCCTTTCCCATGCCTAGGGCTCTGACACATCCCCTACATGAGTAGGACTGGGGTGTATTCTCTGACCTCCAGGCTGAAAATCACTTAGTGTAAGAAGTGCTGCTGAAGGCAGCGTGAATGGTCAAAAAACCCAAAAAGATGGAGAGCAACTAGTCCAGCAGAGAACTCAGGATGTGTTTGCAGGCGGAGGAGTGTGCCTGCATTCTAGATACGGCAGCACATCTCCACAGGTTGTGAGTGGGGGCCAGGTGGGTGGGGGCCATCGGGGGAGGCTTCCTAGAGGAGATGGGATAGGAATTAAACTGTGCTTGAATGATTGATAAGTTATCAGCGGATTATTGGAAAGACAGGGCAGGACATTTTGGGCATGGAGGGTCATCTTAGCAGATGTGGAGGAAGAGAGAAGCAAAGCTGTGTTCTGGGCACGGTGACCAGGCCAGTCCCGCCTTCCCCTCAGTGTTCAAAGGGACACACCTCTGGGTCTCACAGGACTCACCCTCCTGGAATGCTAATCACCTTTGCTTGGATGGAACACACAAGGGCAAATTAAGGAACAGAGTAGAGTTGATTTTGTGGATTTTTTTAAAGTTGAAAATCTCAGGTTTTCACTCATTTTTGATCCTTTGATGGAAGAATTTAAAATTCTTTAAAGGAGATTAACTCCATTCACAAAAAAAATCGCCCACTAATTCTGACTCAGACCTTGGGACAGAGCTGTGGTTTCCCCCGAGTGCCCGTGGGAGGAGGGACGAGGAGTCCTCACATGGGCACATGCTAAGGAGTTCACGCATGAACTCGGCTTTTATTTTTAAATTTTTAAAGATTTTATTTATTTTTAGAGAGAGGGAAAGGGAAGGAGAAAGAGGGGAGAGAAACATCAGTGTGTGGTTGCTTCTCATGCGCCCCTACTAGGGAGACTGGCCTGCAGCCCAGGCTTGTGTCCTGACTGAGAATCAAACTGGTGACCCTTTGGTTCACAGTCTGGCCCTCAATCCACTGAGCCACACCAGCCAGGGTGAGTTCACTCAGCTTTTAGAGGACCAAATGCCCACTGGAGGCCCAGGCTCTTTGGCACTGCGCTTATGTTGGCTGGCACATCTGGGTTGTGGTTACTGTGACTTCCCTTCAAGAGTGTGCCCCCCCTCCCCCCCGTCTCACACAACAGACACGAAGGACTTGTGTGCTCAGGTCTGGGCTGTGGGGTCTGCATCCTGCCTGGCGGCCTTGGCCTGCCTTGGCCTGCCTTGGCCTCCCAGGATGGTGGGATGACAGGTCTTCAGAAGCACTTCTTGGGTCTCCAGTTTCCTTTCCTTTCCTTTCCGTCCTGCTGGTCCTAAGCACTGATTTTCTGTCTCAGCTTCTCCAGCCCCGCTCACTCCCCATCCACCCCAGGTCCTTGCCCCATGCTGTTCCTTTATCTTGAGCACATTTGGATTGTGAATCATTAGGAAATTTAGATCACAGGTTCTGTTGGTCCTGGGCAAAGGCAAAGCGTTCCTCTTCAGAGCTGTACTTGCCTTTCCCAGCTTTGAGAGAAGACCACATGCAGCCTCTCACATGCAGCCTCTCCGAGCTGGAGTGGCGTCCAAGGCCAACAAGAGGCCGAATTGTTGGTCGGTGGAAGAGCCTCTAGACCTTTCTTTACCATTTCTGTTTTAATTTCCATAGTTTCTGCTAAGTGTCAGATTGACTTTCTAATAACGTTTTTTGTTATAAGACAAAGACCTTCCAAGTGTTACAGTTAATTTTCTTATACTGTGGTCATCTACTCACAAGTTAAAGGTATTAAGAATATGCCAAGAGAAACTCAGCTCATCCAGTACTGAATAGTGCACAGGCCTTCATTATTCCAGGGAGAAAAGGGCCTCTGTATCTTCACTGTCCACGGTGACTGTTGAGCATTTGCACTGTGGCTGATTTGAATGGGGATGTGCTGTGAGTGGGAAACACTGAATTTCAGAGAGTTGGTGTGAAAAAAGATTATAAAAGAGGATGTCAATAATTTGTGTATTGATTATATGTTGAAATGATAATTTTTTGTTATGTTGGGTTGAATACATTGTATTGAGATTAATCTTAACTCTTTATTTTTTAAAAATGCAGCCAGCAGAATAGTTTATGTGGCATACGTGGCTCAGATTATATTTCTCTTGGATGGTGCTGCCATAGATTGCAGCTTCACGGTGCAACAATCCGTGCCTCTTGCAAGGTGCCTGGTGAGTGTTGATTGAAGATTTTCTCTCCTAATGATCAGGGTAGGGTGGGAATAATGCATAGTGGACTGTAAGGTTCTACGAGGCAAGAGCTGTGTGTTTCTCGTACTTCCCTAGAGGTGTGAGTGGTGAGGCCATTTTGCTTAGCAGGCTCATAAACTGGCTTGGAAGGTAATTCCAGGAACAGTTTGGATCATTGACAGCATCATTGAAATAAGGATGTTTCATCCCAGTAACTTCATTGAAGGAGGTAATTCATTTGGTTGCATAAGTCTAAAATTTGAGCGTTTAAAGGAAAAGGAAGAGAAAAGAAAGGAGGGAGTCTCATTACTTGAAGTCCACACCTCTAGCATGGAGAAAGGCACTTGTACAAGGACCGTGGTCTTAGGTATTGGTTCTTTATAAATGCAGAATGCAACGTGATGAAGACACAGGAGGAAAGAAAGCTTTTTTCAGCTGTTCTAAAGAAAGCCCAAAGTAGTTCACTTGTTTGCTGAGATGTGTTAGCACTTCCTCCTCAGTACCAGAAGAAATGCTGTTACAACATGCACCATAGGACTGTGGGATCCTGGATCAGCTTATTAAAATATCTGTACTGTATAATGTATTTTCTTTGAAATTTTTATCACTAGTACTCCTATAGGTCAAAGATACTTTAGAGGCCACTGTATCCATTGTCAGCAATCTTTTCATTTTTTTAAGATGATAAAATCTTTTTGGGGGGTTGGAGGGGGACAAGTTCACTATTAGTGAAGTATTTCTCCAGGAAACAAACATGATCTTTTCCAAAAAAAGAAAACTGGGTTTTTTTAAAATTTCAAATTAAAAGTAATTTGAGGTTTGTAGCAGGATTAGGAGGATTTCCCATCTGCTCCCTGCCCCACACACCCAATGGGGGGCTGTTGTTTTTTAAGGTCTTTAAACAAATAGTGTTTGTTGTAGGGACTCCTTGTCTTCTGATCCTCTGGGGTAGATGAGAAATAATTAATTATCACCTTTTTGTAAATAGGGAGATACCCACGGAGAGGTTATTTGTTGAAAAAAAGCACAGGTGACCCGTACCAGAAATCCTTGGAAATTTAACTCTTTTATTTTCCGTTCCAGCTCCTGCCTCCGTAGTGTCGCGTAGTTGTGCCAGTTCTGACGTGTCTTTGCTCACCACAGAGCGTGCTCTTCTGAAAAGTGAGGAGGTGTGTCTCATTTTTAGGGGCACTTTTAAAAATTAAATTCTACACCACGCTTTGTTTAATGATGTAGTTATTTATAAGATGCTTAGAAAGTTAAGGGCAGTAAATCGAATTCCGATCTTGGTATTTTCCCTTCCTCCCAACAGTAATAAAAAGGGTTTCAGCATTCTTGCTTCTGGGAGGCTAAGTGGCTGTGAGGCTGTGAGACCTTCGTGATCATGTCCCCGCTGCTTAATTTGTCAGCTTACACTCCTGCAGAATTTCATCGATCTTACTGCTGTGTGTGACTAAAGACCAGGCACTTCTTCCCTCTGCAGGAGTTGTTTACTTCTCTTGTTAGACGGCTGTCCCTCTGTTGGTAATGTTTTCTCCAGTCCTGAAGCTCTAATTGAGTTGGGAGCTTCCGAAGATCACTTGTCACACTGAACACAGACAGTGGTCCTGCAGATTAGTGCACGGTCTGTGGAACCTGCGGGAATTGTACACGAGAAGGAAGTGATAATAAGGTGCTCCCAGTCTCAGTGTTCAGCAGGAAGCAGGCATCAACAGCCTCTTCCTGGGAGGCACCCTGCCGGTCAGCCAGCATTCGATTCCTTAATTAAGCAGTCTGGGCTTGAAGAACATGTGGAACCTGGAGAGTATGGTTGCCAGTGCAAAAGTAATGGGCACATATGTGTACAGTGTGTGAAGAGTAAGAAGGAAGAAACACACTTTGAAAAAGAAGTGGTTTAAAATGTTGGTATTTCAGGACAGTGCTTCGCTTTTAAAGTTGCATGCTGTCCTCTCAGCTCTGATTCAGTGTGCTCACTCCGTGAGTGCATTCTGCTCTCCCCGCTGCCACCCCATGCTCTGTTTCACGCTTCTTGGCATCCAGCACACATCACTCATCCTAGCAACTTAGTAATGGATCTAGATTTCATCCCCACTCAAAGAACACTCCAGAAGTTATTCTTACATTCTACCTTCAAAAGTCTGCCCAAATCTGTCTGATACAGCAATGCAATATGCCGCCAAAGAGTCCAGCTTCAGTCAGTGTAGAATTTCCTGGACAACCACCTACTCGACATGCTGGGAAGGGGAGAGGGTAGGAAGCCAGGTCTGGGCAAAGCCAGGAGTAGGGGGCTGAGCTGACTCCAGAAGGTTGACAAAGAGCATGGTTTATAATGACCCAGGAGACATGGCAAGTTTGAGACCCATCATGGAGAAACAGGGTAGCAGACAGTTAATGCAGAGCAGGGTCCATGTAATTAGACAAATCTGAGTTAAGACCTGCATTCTACCACTTATAACTGAGTGACTTTGGTCAGTTACTTTTATGAGCATTGGTGTTCTTATCTGCAAAATGGGGATAAAGCTTACTCACAGGATTGTTATGAGAAATAAGATAACTCACATAAAATGCCTGATACCAGGCCTGGTATAAGGTAGGAATTTAATAATTTCAGCTATCAATATTACTGCCCTATGTGGGCTTTCTCATTTTGCACTGCTTGGTGAGGACGCTGCAGCAGTCATCCCTGGGCAGTGTATTGCACACACGTGTGTCTGTGTTTAGGTTCTAAAGGTCCACATTGAAGCAGGACCCCATTCAGCCATGCTACACTGGCAGAGCCCAGCGCCCCCTAGAGGAGACGTTCACAAGGGCTGGGAAGGCCACTGGTTCCTTGCTGTGGAGGACCTGGAGTGCACATTTGGAAACCAGGTGGAAGCCCACACAAAACACCACAGTTGGGAGAGGGTGGGAGTGGGGTTACAAGAAAAGCCCTCAATATCTAGGGCTTGAGCAGAGCTGCACTGTACGTTGAAGGCCTCAGAATCTGCAAATGGGCAGGTTGGGGCAGGCAGGAGCTCTTGGCCCAATAGTCGATTTCTGTCTTTAAATAGTACTGAAGTTCTTAAAACCACTGAATGACAACACTCTGGCTCTAAGCCTCTCCCAGAATGTGAAGCGGGTGTGTTATTCTCCGTTTTCCAGATAAAGACATGGGCTTAAGGGGCAAGTGAGTGATCCGTAGTTAAAAGCAAAGCCACAGTTGCAGCCTTTGGCTCTAGTCTTTCATGTGGAAACCACACTTATTAAGACACACTTATCAGTGTCTACACCAAGGATTTCCCCAGGTGGACAAAGCTGGGAAGAATATTCAAAGCAGGGAGATAATTTTTAAAAGACACAGTGGCTGTCGTCAGTACCTCTGTCCGTCACAGCAGACCCTCCCAGCCCCACATCCTGCTGCAGCTGCTGTTCCGGTGGCAAGTTCAGAGCCGGCTTTGGTCGGCTTCTCCCACGGTGACCAGAGTGTCACCCTGAGCCCACATGTGCATCACCCAGATGTGCTGGCAGTTGTGGCCTGGTGGGCCACCCCAGCTCCCTGGGAGCTATTGCATAAGTGTGTTCCCTCTATGTTCCCGAGAGTGACAGTTCTGAGATGAATTTCCTCAGATTTCTCCAAGGGTGCCAGTGAGATGGAGCCGCTTGATAACACATCCGTGTGTGGCTTTTCCCTCCTTCCCCATTCAGCAGCCCCAGCCTCTCTATCCTACTCGCTGGGACCACTTCCAAGGTAAACTACCTGCATGCAAACTGCTGCTTTTGGCCCAGGCAGAGACAGTGTCAAAAGCATTTACTCGTAGCCCCATGTTCACACTGACTTCTATTGTCTTCACCAAGTCATAGCGTGTTAGAGCTAGAAAGACCAAGAGCCTCAGACTATACAAGGAAGCCAAGCTCCAAAGAGGTGAAGTTGCTTTCTACGTTCATACAGCTAGGCTGAGGCAGATTTGGATATAGAAACCCGTTCAGGGTTTTTTTGTTTGTTTGTTTGTTTTGTTTTGTTTTACTAATATCTTTCCTTTAAAACTATTGCTCATTCTGTCCCTTACTGGTTATGTGTTGGCTCACAAGCCCCTTGGGCTTCCAATAGGAAGAGAATTAGTGATGACAAAATTGGGCCTAGGAAACACTGATGACACTTGGTTTCTAGCTACCTGGGGGCCATGGAATGTTGGCTTTGCTGAGGTTGAGTTTGTGCAGCTGAGTACAATGAAAAGAGAGAAGGGTAAGTCGGTATGTTTAAAGAAGATATTATAGTGACATGGGCCATGGAATTTGAGCCAGCTCAGGAGAGAAGTTGGGACTTGGTGAAGGGTTGTTGAAATATGGTAAAAGGGTGGAATAGAAGGATTGTGTATCCTAAGGATGGTTAGAGAATTATTAAAGTGAGGTTCTAGACCAATGCTGTCCAATAGAATTTTAATACAAACCACAAATGTGAGCCACATATGTAATTTTAAATGGCCACATTTTTAAAAATTAAAAAGAACAGGTGAAGTTAATTTTAGTAATAAATTTATTCAACCCAGTATATAAAAAATATTATCATTTCAACAAGTAATCAATGCAAAAAGTTATCAGTGAGATACTTCACAATCTTTTAAAAATTTATATACCAAACCTGTTGTATATTCTATACTTGTAGCACATCTCATTTTACACTAGCTACATTCAAATGCTCAATGGCCACATTTGCCTACTGGCTACTTTTCCCCCCCACCTGTAAGAACAAGAAGAAAGATTTCCTCTCTTAGCAACTTTCATGTACACAATATTGTATTGCTAACTATAGTCACCACACTGTACTTTAGGGGCCCAGAACTTACACATCTTACAGCTGGAAGTTTGTACCATTAGATCACGATGGCTCACTTTCTCCTCACCCCCCACACACGCCCATCCCCTGGGCAGCCACCAGGCTACTGTTACAATGGGTTTTTTAGGATCCTTGAGTGAGATTGCACAGTATTTGTCTCTGTCTGACTTACTTCACTTAGCATAATGCTCTTGAGATTTATCCATGTTTTTGCAAATGGAAGGAGTTCCTGCTTTTTCATGGCTAAGTAATATTCCTGTGTGTGTGTGTGTGTGTGTGTGTGTGTGTGAGAGAGAGAGAGAGAGAGAGAGAGAGACAGACAGACAGACAGACAGACATCTTCTTTATCCATTTATACATCAGTGGACACTGGTTGTTTCCATGTCTTGACTATTGTAAATAATGCTCTGGTGACCTTGGAGGGTGGGTGCAGATATCTCTTCAAGATAGTGATTGAATTTCCTTTGGGTATATACTCAATATTAGGATTCCTGAATCATGTGGTAGCTCAATTTTTAATTTTTTGAGGAACCTTCATACTGTTTTTCTATAGTGGCTGCACCAATCTGCATTCCCACCAGCGGTGTACAAGGGTTCCCTTTTCTCCACATCCTTGCCAGCATTATGTTGTCTTTTTGTTCAAAGCTCTTCACACAGGTGTGAGGTGATGTTTCAGCGTGGTTTTGATTTGCGTTTCCCTGTGATTAGTGATGTTGAGCACCTTTTCGTGTACCTGTCAGTCATTTGCATGTCTGTCTCAGAGAAACCCCTATTCAGGTCTGTTGCTCATTTTTTAGTTGGATTATTTGGGTTTTTAAAAAATTTGTTTTTTGCTATTGAGTTGTATGAGTTCCTTATTATTTTGGATATTAACTGTTCATCAGATGTGTGGCTTGCTAATACTTCTTTTCATTCTGTAGATTGCCTTTTCATTTTTTTTGGATGGTTTCTTTTGCTGTGCAGAAGCTTTGGTATTTTCTTTTGATGTAGTATTTGTATTTGTTTTTGTTATTCTATCTGATGTAGTTTTTTGGCTTGTGTTTCTTGTTTGATGTGGTCCCGCTTGTTTATTTTCGTATTTGCCGGTTATGCCTTTGGTATCATATCTAAAAAATCATTGTCAAGACCCACGTCAAGGAAGTTTTTCTGTATCTTTTCTTCTAGGTGTGTACATTTAAATCTTTAATCCATTTTTTGCATGTATCTATCCACTTTTCTGAACTTTTTGTCTGTGACTTGGCCTACTTCATGATACTCAAAGTAAATTAAAACTAGTTTTAAAAGCCTGGTCCCCTACATGGTTTTGGCTGATGGGAAAAGGGCTGGCGAGGGAGTTCCACCCTGGTTGCCCAGGAAACATTCTTGCAGGCTCCCCCCAGCTCCCCTGAGTCCTGGCCCCATGCACTCGGCATGTTCAAGTGACCATGACAGGTGCTTTTAAATAATCAAAATGATATGTTCATTCTTCTTTCTAATTCCTTGAATATTCTTCAGGAAAGCTGCTTTAAAAATAATTTCTGATTACATATGTGGTTTTCATCAAGAAATGGGAATGGGCAGTAGGATTGTGAGTTGATCCCAGAAGAAAAATTTTCCTCTAAAATGTAGGTACCTGAGTCAGATCGTTGGAGAAGCTCCCATCTGAACTTGGCTTATGAGCCAAGTTCGTATTATGAGCTGAAAACATACCTTCTCCTTGGCCCTGTGGCATCAGGTGGTCTAGTGGAGAGAAGTGTTGCCGTTGCCATTATTTGGATCAGTGCAGTGCTTCCTGCCCCACAAGCTGTTTGGTAAACCTGAAACCATCCTGGCAAATACGTTTATTTGCTTTCCCCCTGAAATGTGCTGCTCCCTTTCACCTCCTACAGATAAAAACTGGCAGGTACTTTTGCTGCTAGCCAAAAACAGTGATAGGAACCAGATGGAAGATATGGCTTTTAAAATGTAGTTTTAATTCATTTTTGAGTCCCATGAAGTAGGCTAAGTCCTGGGCGGACAGTGGGCCTCACCAGATCACCCCATGACCTCACTTGCCCTCTGGCGAACCCTTCTGGGTGCAGTACGGTGATATGACCAGGGTGTCAGAAACAGCTTGCTGGAGAGAAGTGCCCTCAGGAGCTGTTAGGGCTGCCAGAGAACATCCCCGCAGTCCCTCTTCTCTCTCTTTACTTGTCTTCAGATCCACGTGGTCTTCGTGCACTACAGTAATGCCTTCGCCAACCTCACAGCAGCCACTTTGGCTGTCGGAAGTGAAGGCCTGGTTATGTAGCCACTCACTAGAAGTGTAGTTTTAGAGTTGATGGAAGCCTGCACTGGCTCCCCAGTTCCTTAAAATGGAGACTTTGAATGAAACGACTGGAATTGCCGAGACGGTAGTTGACCTCACTGTTGTATCCTAAGGTGTCTGTCTATTTTAGATTCTCTCAATTACCTCCTTTTTCTGTCTTTTTAGTTATTATTGCCATTGCAGTCAAAGCTTTCTTGGCCTCGTCATTTTCTTGTTGATCTCTAAGCTACCATTTGGTATTTGGTGGATCCCATTATGGAAACTCGGACACTGGTTTCTATGGGGCAGAGCACCTTCCAGGCAGACTCACCATCTTCTCTGCGTTTGTTTCCAAATAACCTTCTGGTTCCCCATGTGATTCTGCCGCCATGAGAACAGCTGGTCCTGAGCCTGGGCCCAGGGGCTCATCATTATAGGAATTTCTCCTTTGCCACATATTTTTCATCTGTTAGTCAAGGATAATTTACCCTTCAGAAAATAATGAC
Source organism: Sturnira hondurensis (assembly GCF_014824575.4). NCBI lineage: Eukaryota > Metazoa > Chordata > Mammalia > Chiroptera > Phyllostomidae > Sturnira > Sturnira hondurensis. The sequence goes on along the minus strand of NW_028093985.1, from coordinate 6,122,736 downwards.
TTTTATAATTTTTTTATAGCTTAGTTCTCACAGAAGGTAAGACCTAGCCCCTTTCACTGTGTATGACTGTTTTGACTATTTTACATCAATTCAGTGCCCATTTGTGTTGCTCATTTTCCACTCTCTCTGCTCAACCGTGCTCTACCAGTGATGATTCAAAAGAACAATGAAAAAGATTCAGAGTAAAGCTGGTTGACTTGAATGTATCAGCTATTGAATCTGACTCCATCCAGAGCAGTGGTTTTCAAAGTATGGTCTGAGGAGCAACAGAGTCACCACCACCTGGGGGGTTGTTAGAAACTCAAGTTCTTGGACCCTTCTCTGGACGAAAACTCTGGAGGTAAGGCCCAGCCATCTGTGCACTAACAAGCCTTCCAGGGGTTCCGATACACACTATTGTTTTAGAGCTTCTCTAGAGCGATTTCACCATCTCAGTTAGTTGCATTGTTTTTTAAGTGTGCTCAGATAGTTCTGAAGGAATCATTGTCCAAAGTTACATGCCCTGGAAATAGGAAGGATAATACATTTCCAAAGGGGATATTTCCCTGCCTTCCTATCTTTTTATCCTTTAGAATTTTTTATATTCTTTTCTGCTTTTAGAGAACCTATCTACAGCTCTACCTATTTGTACTCTGAAATCTTAAGTTAGTTCTGGTATCATGGAAGATTTAATAATTGATGTTATTTAAATGATCTGTTGTGACCTATGGTATAGCAAAAGTGACTAATGAAACATTTATTTAATTTCTACTTTTTCATTTGTTTATTGAACCTTACAGATGGCATTCTTTTTTTTTTAAGAACATAGACAAGGATTATTTTTTTAAGTTATGCAACAAATCTGTTTGTTCTGTAATAGACCCAAAGATAGCTCTTGTCAGAGGGGAATTTTTACTAAGTTGAGTGCTCTCTGAGAGAAGGCGTGAGCGTGAATTGAGTAATGGAGAAGAGGACAAGGGCGCCTGGTCCTCAGTGAGGAAACCGCTGCAGAGGGCAGAAGTCAACTCTGGAGTCTCAGGCGCCATGCTTCCTATTGGGTATTCTCTGCATACAACATCGCTGCCTTTGGGATTACACAGTTTACCTAATTGGTTGGATTTTTGTCAAGAGCTTGATCCAAGTAGGGTTTGCTTTTTAAATACATAAAGCATTTGCAAGTTCTTTCAAGGGCAACAAATAGCTTCATTTAACTCTCTCAAGCCCTCTCACCTCTGTCAGGTTGCACCAGGAAATTTGAGGTCTAGCCAGAGGCCCCCAAAGAGTTAAAAAGACACCAGCCTGCGGACTGGAAGAAACTGATGTCAAAAACAGATGTTTCTCTGCAGGCCTCGCTGGATTCGTAAGTCAGGATAAAGCCAGCATGTATGCATGCACGTTAAAAAAATTTTTTTAAAGTCTTGGCCCGGGTTGTGGAGAAATAAAATTTCTCTCATCTGCAATTCCTCGTCAGTCCTTGCTGCATGGGAGCTCTGAGGAAGGGCTCCCCAGAGACTGGTGGCCCCAACACTTGGGCCACTGAGGAAGAACGCCCTCTGATCCCTTCTTTTCATTGTTGGTGTTCCGGCTGAGCTGCCGCACAGACCCTGCCCCTTTTCACTGGCTGTGGGGATTGTTATTGGAGTGGCTGACAGCTGTCTGCCAGGCCGTCTGAAACTGCCTTCCTGTGCTCTCTGCCGCCGCTCAGCTTCACAGCGCTATTGTTCCTGTTGAGCCTTTTTCTTAAAATCTTTCCCAGCTGTATCCTGATATGGTAAACCACTTAAATTAGCTCCAGATTGTTCTGTTTATTTTGTGTTAGATAAGCGACAAAATACAGTCCCAGCAGCCAGCCAGGCGGAGGGTAGAAGTGGGGGGTGGGGATCAGGGGACACAGCAAAGTCTTTTACAAAAGATAGTGTTCCCAGGCAACACCGTGAAGAGGCACAAATGCAGTGCGGTCATGGGTTCTGCATTGTACATGTGACCCCTGAGCACACCTCGTTCCAGAAAATAAAGTCAAGCAAGACCCCAGCATCCAAACACACTAGGGGGAAGCTAAGTTTCTGTTAAGGGAAATAGACACAGTATCTGTCAGGTTGGCTGCTGCGACAGCTGTCCTGTACTGTGCTTACTGCCCAAGTGGCAGCAGGCTTCCCTTTTTTTACATTGTTTAAAGTCGTTCTTCATACCGAGTGCAATGCATGGTAGCTCATAGGCTCAAAGCTGGCTGAAGTTCACCGTTGTCCCTAAATGCTCAATGCTTGAAAATGATCTCTTCTCTGCTGTCATTTAAAGCTAGAAACCCAAAGACACTGAGTCATCAGCATAGGCATTTTCCACACAGCTGCATGTGAAAATGCACAATGGACTTGGCCCCTCTTTGCTTATGCAGGACATCTGTGAACTGCTCTGCCCTCCTTGGGGGTTGTCTGCTCACAGGGCCTCTCCAGGCAAAGCCTCTCTGAATACGTAGCAAAAAAATACATTCAGATAGAATAGATACTGTCCTAGAATGAAGATACTGCCATTGTGATTGTAGGAATCCATCCAAATAAAATATGAAAAATAAACTTCCGAATGCTTTGACTCAACTGAAGCATACAAACAATGCCAGCAACCAACTGAGTTACAATAATTATTGAGAATTTTTTTCTGGGGTAATTCAAGACTTCCCGGGAAGGACCTCCTGTCGCATCTTAGCCTGACTGACCTGGCGCCCAGTCTTCACTCTGACCCGAGTCCTCGGAACCCTTTCTATAAGAATGACAGAAGAGGAGTCGGTAAAAGAACAGGGTCAGCAGTAATAAAATGCCCTTAGAAACCCCCTTCGGTCTCCTTTGGGGGGAAACCAACTCAACATGTAATCACAGGGGCACAAAACCCACTTTGGGAGAATAATGGCCCCAGGGAGCCCCTTTTCCCTCTGGTGGAATGTGCCTTTTCCTCTTCGTCAAGGTCCAGCATGCAGCTGAGTGGCCTCTGTGTCACTCTGTCCAGTTGTCATCTCCCTTTTCTTTTCTTTCCCTTTTTTTAGTCTTCGTTGTACAGAGCCTTGTTCTTCCCCCAGAGGCCAGGCTTTCCACGGCTGCCGTGGCCCTTGAGGGACCATGTACTGAGCTTCTGTTGTCCGTGTCCCCCCCACAGTGCTGACAGCAGTCATGGGCGCCTAGCGGGTGCTCAAGGCCTTTCAAATAGTTTTCTTCTTTCATTCCTACCAACATGAGGTGTCATTGATTCTGCTTCTGTATTGACTCAGACGAAGGTGAGAACACCAGCAGCAGTGAAGACCAGGCATTGGCCGTTGTCATTAAACTCAGGAGCCCCCACTTCTGGTGCTGGGCAGAGTGGAGGAAGCCACCCAAAGCTGCATTTCTCATGGATTCCAACTAAAAACTCAGGACAATACAGATAACAACCAATTGGGGCACCTGAAAAGTAAACAGGATCGGCCAGATGGTGAAGGGAATGACGGCAAGCCTTTATCAGTCCTCACACCAGGAGTCAGTTTGGTGGGGTTTTCTCTCCTGTCTCTGGGCCTTGACCCAAGAGCTGATGTCTCTAGAGAACTACGCAGCAGGCCTTGGTAGCAATGTCTCTACGTGAAACTCCTGATTTCTAACCAGAGCTTTGGGCAAGGGTCCTTTTCTCAAGAATGTAGAGGACTTCCCATTTCTTCTGTTTCTTTCTTTCTTTTTTTTGTCTTTTCTCTCCCCAAGTCCAGTCCCAATTGAGGATTTGCATTGCATCAGTAGGAGGGTTTGGCCACCTAAACCCCCCAGAGAAGATTCTCTCTAATCAGAAGACCAGGAGAAAGGAGCCCCTTTTAGCTAAAGACTGTGGGAGAATCCCATTATTTTATCTCTTTTCTTTTGCTACTTTGCTTCCAAAGGCAGTCTCAGTTGTGTAGAAGTGCATGATAGAATAGGAGGACAAAACCTGAAAGAAACTTAGCTTTATGCCCAGAGAAACCAGGGAAGAGGAACCCTGAGGACTAGAAGGTATGGGGGGAATCTCAGAGAGGAGAGAGCTGGGTTCTATGTAAGAACTGACTTAAGTCCTATTCTCACTTCCCAAGGGTGCACTTGCCTCACGGACCCCGGGGGGCAACTCAACTGTAGCACAAACCACTGCCCAAGTTTCAGACTGACCCTTAGGTGGTGCAAGTACCGGGCAAACCCAAACAGCGTAGCAAAGGCTTTAGAAACTAAACTGACGTTGGCACTCTGTCCACAGAGGGTGAGGCAAACTCGTAAACTGGATCTCACTGGGTTGGTCTAACCGTTCCCCATAAAATCAAGTTGAACACTTTTGAAATGGATGGAAAAATAGAACTTCTCAGTAGAGAAATAGAAAGGGAATAAAAAGGACAAAACTGAATTTTAGAACTGAAAAATACAGTATCTAAAATTAAAAATTTACTCTGTGGTCTCAGTATCAGAATGAGGATGACAGAGGACAGTGAACCTCCAGGTAGATCAGTAGACATTGCACAGTCTGAAAGACAGGGAGGAAACAAGAGGAAAAAATCGACCTGAGTTCAGGGAGGAGCCTGTGGAAGATTACCAAGAGGTCTGACATTTATGTCATTACAGTCCTGAGGGAGAGGAGAAGTATTGGTGTAGGAGAAAGATATATGAAGGAATAACATCTGAAAACTTCACTGATTTGGTGAAAGATACATGCATAGATTCAAGAAGCCCCGTAAAATCCCATCAAGATAAATCTAAAGAAAACTACACTCACATTATCGTCAAACTGCTGAAAACCAAAGATTATGAAAAACTATCCTGAAAGCAGGAATCCTCCTCGTGGGGATCTCCCCAAGAGGAATGAAAACGCGTCTACCTAGGTAGGCCCCTACCCGCGTGTCTATAGCAACTTTGCAGTTGGTTGTTAAAAACCAGAAAAAATAAACCCTCAAATGTTCTTGAACTAGTGCGTGGGTAAATGAAACCGGGATAGTGCTGCAGTGGACCACTCCTCAGCAGTGGAACGAACCGTGGATACACACGTTGCAGTTCATGAATCTCAAGTGCATTGTGCCAGACTCCAAAGCTTATACACTTTACAGTTCTGTTTGTATGACATTCCAGAAAAGGCAGAACTTCATCAGTGCTTGCCAGGAGTTAAGGCTGGGCCGGAGGACTACAAAGGGGCAGCCCAAGGGCGTGGTTCTGGGGTGATAGAGTTATTCCGTATCTGGATTGTGACTTTGTATACAGCTCTGTTTGTGAAAGTTTGTAGAACTGCAACCCAAGACAAGTGAATTTTACTGTATGTAAATCAGAAAATAAAAGAGGTCGCTAGCACACCAGTGATACATGATAGGGTTAATATAACAATCATGACTGGCTGCATGAAGTATGGAAAAGATTTATATAATCTCTTAACTATTTTGAAGTCATTTTCCACTTGATTCCACATTTAAACTTTGCAGGAAGCCAGAAGTGGAATAAACAACGAATCAGTCTCTTTGTGTACACACAAAAGGTTTTTTCTTTTAAAAAAAGAACGTTGTGCCTCACGTGCCAGGCAGATGTTTTCGAGGGTCAGCTTACAACAAAGGGCCTTGATGGAAAATTGAGGTATAAAAGGAGGGATCCGCACACGAAAGAGAGACACATTGATTCCAGAAAGGTTCAACTGTTGCAAAAAGAAGCCAAGTGAATTTGACGGACTGGTGAAAACGAGCACAAAGAATCTGACGTGTCCCGGAAGCTCTGGGTTTTGAGCGTTTGGGTGGGATTTGGAATGCCCTGCCTGGAGGAGTCGCATCTGTCGTCCTGAGGGCGTCCTTGCCTGGGCTCTGAGATGTGCATGAGGCGGCCGGGCCAGGCCTGTGGCCATCAGGCAGACGGTGCTCATTCCTGGGACTCTGAGGAGAGTTTCCCCCAAACCCACCACCTCTGGTCCAGAGGACAGAAAGTGCATCCCACCAGCTGACCAAGCTGTATTTCCTCCCACTGCTTGATTCTGCTTTTGAAGTTTTATCGTCACTCTGCGTCCTCTTATACACTTATGGCTCTTATCAGTTTTTCTACAGTACAAATGTAGTTTCCAAAGGCTGTTGGTTTGAGAAAGCTTCATTTATCCCTGAGTCACAGAGACAGGGTCTTAGGTTTTTCTGTAAAGATATTCTCATGTTTTTCTAGAAAGATACTCTCTTATGTTTTTCTTTGATCCATCTTTATTTTTCTAGTACAGTTTTGTTACGATATAATTCACATTACCATAAAATCCGCCCTTTTAAAGTATACAGTTCAGGGTTTTTTGCCGTATTCACAAAGCGGCACCGTCATCACCATTATCTGATTTCCCCCACCTCCCCCACCAAACCCTGTGTCCACCAGTGTCCCCACTCCTCCCAGGCCCTGGCAACCAATGGTCTACTTTCCATCTCTGTAACTTGCCGAGTCTGTACACTTCATAGGGATGGAATAATACGGTGTGTGGCCTTCTGCGACTGGCTTCTTTCATGTAGCGTCATGTTTTCGAGGTTTATTCATGTTGTAGCGTGTGTCAGTACTTCATTCCTTTTTATTGTGGGATATTTCTTATATTGCTGCGTATTACTGAAAATCTATCACATTTTTTAAAAACGCATCCACCAATTAATGGGCAATGGGTGTTTCCACTTTTCAGACTGTTATAAATAATGCTGCTGCGAATATATGGACTTTTTAAGTCTTTTAAAATTATCTGTTATTTTTTAAATCCTTGCATGAGGATACATTTATTGATTTGAGAGAGAGAGGGAGGGAGGGGGAAAGTGGAAAGAGAGAGAGACAGGAAGAGAGAGAAACACTGATTTGAGAGAAATACATGGATTGGCTGCCTTGCACACACGCCTCGATTGAGGACCGAACCCACAACTTAGGCATGTGCCCTGACTGGGAATCGGACCTGAGACTTTCAGGTGTACAGGATGACACTCCAACCAACTGAGCCATACCAGCCATGGCTCATATATAAGTTTTTATGTAGATATGTTTTTATTTCTCTTGAGTATATACCCAGGAGTGGTATTTCTGCATATATGCTAACTCTATATGTGTGTGGTAACTCTTTCTGAGGAACCGCCCCGCCCAGCTGTTTCCGGAGCAGCTATACCCTGTTACATTCCCACCAGCAGTGTGTGCGGGTTCCAATTTCTCCGCATCCTCTCCAGCACTTGTCATTGTCTGTCTTTTTTGTTATAGCCATCCTAATAAGTGTGAGGTGGTAGCTCCTTGTGGCTTTGATTTGCATTTCCTTGATGACTAATGATATTAAACTATTTTTCATGTGCCTATTGGCCATTTAAATATCTTCTTTGGAGAAATATCTGTTCAAATCCTTGCCTATATTTTAATTGTTTTCTTTTTACTATTGTGTTATAATGTGATCTATCTTCAATTAATTTTTGTGTATATTGTTAAACAGGGGTTGGTCAAGGTTCTTTTCCCTACCCCTGTAAATATCCAATTACTCAAGAATCATTTGTTGCAGAAACTTTTTTCATCTTTGCTGAATAGTGCATGATCACTTAAATCTGGTTCTTTAAGTAGGCTCCTATTCCAGTTCCTGGCTGTCTTGATAGTTTTATAGTAGGTCTTTGAGTTGTGTAGTATGATTCTCTGAACTTTGTTATTCTGCCCGCAAATCATTTGCAGTCATAGGATAAACTTGATCATTGTGATGGTGGTAGGCAAAATGAAATCCCCTTTCCTTCCCTAAAGCTGTTCCTGTTCTGAAGCCCTGAACCTGTGGATATTTGTTATATTATATTTTGATGGTGATCCTTGATTTTTGATGTTACTATTGTGATTGTTTTGGGACACCACACATAAAAAATGGTGAACTTAATTGGTAAGCATTATGTATGTTCTCACCGTACCACCAATTGGCTCTTCTCCCTTCTCTCCCTCTCCCCTTGGCCTCCCTATTCTCTGAGAGAAAACAGTATTGAAATCAGGACAATTAATTACCCTACAAGCGGTCTTTAAGTGTTCACATGACAAGAAGACTCACATCTTTTATTGTAATCAACGCTGGACGTCATTGAGTGAGGAAGGCAAGTCCAAAGCCAGGATAAACCGAAAAGCCAGCCTCCTGCAGCAAACAGTGAGCTAGATTGTGAATGCAAAAGAAAAGTTTTTAGAGGAAATTAAAGGTGCTACTCCAGTGAACATACTGATGAAAAGAAAGCAAAACAGCCTTATTGCTGATACGGAGAAAGTTTAATGATCTGGGTGGAAGATCAGATCAGTGTGACAACATTCCCTTAAACCGAAGCCTCATACAGAGTCAGGCATTAACTCTCTTCAGTTCTGTGAAGGCCAGGAGAGAAGAGGAACCTGCAGAAGGAAAGACTGAAGCTAGCAGAGGGTTCGTTCATGAGCTTTAAGGAAAGAAACTGTCTCCACGACATAAAAGTGCAAGATGGAGCAGCAAGTGCTTATGTAGAAGCTGCAGCAAATTATCCGGAAGATCTAGCTAAGATAATTCATGAAAGTGGCTACTAAACAACAGATTTGCAGTGTAGATGAAACACTCTTCTATTGGAAGATGCCATCCGGGACTTTCACAGCCAGAGAGGAAAGGTCAGTGCCTGGCTTCAAAGCTTCAAAGGACTGGCTGAGTCTCTTGTTAGCGGCTAACGCAGCTGTGAGTTTAAGTGTAGCCATTGCTTATCTACCACTCTGAAAGTCCTAGGGCCCTAAGAATTATGCCAAATCTTCTCTGCATGTGCTCCGTAACTGAAACAACAAGTCTGGATAACAGCACATCTGTTTACTGAATATTTTAAACACACCATTGAGACTTGTTGCTTGGGGGTGGGGGGAAGTCCTTTCAAAATATTACTGCTCATTGACAACACACCTAGTCACCAAGAGCTCCAGTGGAAGACGTACAAGGAGATTAACGTTGCTTTCATGTGTGCTAACACAACATCCATTCTGCAGCCCATGGATCAAAGGGTAATTTCAACTTTCAAGTCTTATTATTTAAGAAATACATTTTGCAAGGCTAGAGCCATCATAGATAGTGATTCTTCTGATGGTTCTGGGCAAAGTGAATTGAAAACCTTGTAGAAAGTAGTCATCATTCTAGATGCCTCTATGGAAAAGGTCAAAATATCAGTATTAACAAGAGTTTGGAAGGTGATTCCAGCCCTCATGGATGACTCTGAGGGATTCAGGAGTTCAGTGGAGGAAGCAAGTGCAGATGTGGTGGAAATAACAAGAGATCTGGAGTCAGAAGTGGAGCCTGAAGGTGTGACTGAATTGTCGCAATCTCATGATTTCATGGATGAGGCGCTGCTTCTTATGGGTGAGCAAAGAAAGTGATTTCTTCAGCTAGAACCTACTCCTGGTGAAGACTGTTGAATGACAACAAGGGATGTTGACTATTGCATAAATTTACTTGATAAAGCAACTTCAGGAGTTGAGAGGTTTGACTTCAATTTTGAAAGATCTCCTGTGGGTAGAACGTGATCAAACAGTGTCCTGTGCTACAGAGAAGTCGCTCCTGAAAGGAAGAGGCAGCTGATGAGGCAGACTTCGTTGTCTCGTTTTAAGAGACTGCCCCAGCCACCCCAGCTTTCAGCCACCACCGCCCTGATCACGCATCAGTCGTCAGTGTTGCAGCGAGACCAGTTACTGGCCAAAGGTGATCACTCATTGTAGACGGTTAGCACTTTTTAGCACCAAACTATTTTTAATGAAGATTTGTGCATTGTTTTCTTAGTCCTAATGCTGTTGTACACTTAATAGGCACTATAGTGTAAGCATAATTTTTATATGCCCTGAGAATGCAAAAATTTCAGGTGACTTGCTATATTGCAATATTTGCTTTGTTGCGGTTGTTTGGACCTGAACCTGCAGTGAGGTGTTCCTGTAGTTGTTTTTATATAAGAAGGTAAAAATCTGTGAATTGACTCCACAAGTGAGGTACATATTACCACATTGACAATAAAAGCAATCACGACAATAAAAATGGGTTCACCTTCTGTTCCACCTGCAAAGAAACCTCAATTATTATATCCATCAAATGTAGAACATACAGCCATAATGCTCACACACATTGATCACAGACTTCAGTCCACAAACAGAGGCATCCAAGATATGTAACTTGCTTATTTTTCCCTCTGTAACTGGACTGGGTACTGCTGGGGTCTCAGTTCTGCTGGGTGGAGGAAGCCTGGTTGCAGTCTGTTCAGGTCATCTCGGTTCAAGGCCTCTTCGTTTCATCCCAAAGCACTGGAGCCGAGGCGAGTATGTGGTCCGTAGTCATCCTCCTCCTCATGCTCCTGTCACCCGCCTAGGCCTTGCTGCAGCCTCCTTGCCTGCAGAGACTTGGACCATCTTTTGCCACATCCAAGGAAAACCACTCATCAGTGGGACTGCCACCTCTTCCACACTGCGGTGTAAGGGCCACTGGGCCTGAAGTCATTGTCATCTGCTGCTGCCATACTACACTGGGCACAGGGCCATGCAGGGAGCCTTGCCGTTCTTAGGGGGGTGAGCACAGGTTATTTTCACCCTTGGGTCCCCACATCCATCATTCCCTCCAGCCTGAGATGCAGTCCTGGGGACAGGGCCTGGGTGCCTTAGGGTCACAACCTGTCTTCTTACTCTGTCCCGGTTTCTGAATGTTTGTGTAGGCTAAACCTATTAGCTCAATGGTCTGCTGACGTCCCTTCCCTGAGGCCATACCTCCATTGTCCTAACGTCACAAGGTGACCTGGAATTACCAGGAATGAGAAAAGCCCTGACTGTGGCTCAAAACACCATTCCAGTGGAGCTGAAAAACACAGGAGGCAGTTTGCTTGACCTGTAAATAATGATCTGTTTTTAGTGTACAGGCTTACCTCTGTGCCAGGACAGTAAAAGCTTTTGTGTGCTTGTAGCTGTGACCTCTGCTAGAAGACGGCAGGTGAAGGGGGTCACATTTTATAGATGTCAATAGGATCGGGGTCATAAATACTGACTATAAACCTTTTTCTAGGTCTAAGCAAACTATCCTTAACTATACCACTAGCCTCTTACTGTCTTAATGATACAGGGGCATCATTTTAATTTTTTAGTTATTGTATTATGCTTCATACAGTGGTGTCCTTAATGTACATCAGTGTAGGTCACCTAATGTTGGAAAAACAAGTACAGACATTTTTAGTTTGTGGTCTACTTTTAAATTTTATATTTTCTTATTCATATTCTTTTCCCTTACTTTTAGGACGGTCTCTGCAGAGACCATGTCCAGCAGTGTGCCTTTCTGATTTGCGGATTCTTGCCTGCTATAAAATGAGGAAGCCAGCCACCATGCATTTTATTAGAATCTTGTCTGAGACTAAGTGGGCCCCATGTCAGGATCTAGTTGCAGAGACTTGGTGATGCCTGTTGTGGTCAAGGGCATTTGTTTTGATTTGTTTGACCATTTGGTCTTGTTTTATCTCCTGGTTCATGGCTGTTCAGGAGACACAGTTTCTCGGATACTGGACCTCTCTCTCCGCATTGTAGAAATTCCTCCATGTAACCTCCAGCCTCCCGTTAGGCACAGAAACCAGGCTGTTCCCCCACGTTCTCTTCTTCCCAAGCGCCTCCAGCCCCCATAGCCGGCACTGTCTTCCCCTGTGGGGATGTCTGGGGGCCACCACGTTTCTTCAAATCTCACTGTGCACCCCAGTCTAGAAGGGGGCCTGCCTCCCCACACTGTCGGGGGGACCCAGAGTCCACAGATTCAGTTTGATTTACTTCAGCTTTGGAGCGAATATCATCTGGGGACCCAAAGCAAATCTTTTTTTTCTGCCTTTGTTAACTATGCATTCAATGTTTAAATTCTTTTAACAAACTTCTTAATATTTAGGTGTATTGAGTTATTTTGGCCTTTGTCATTAAGTGTTACCCTGTTGTTCTTCAAAGAGGATTGCACTGATCGATGTTCTTGTGAGGTTTTTTTGTCTCTCCCACCATCATTGGCCCCCCCGGGCACCCAGGCACCCAGATATCCAGATACCTGGAGAGCCTGTACCATTGAGCAAACATCAGAGAGGGCCCTGGGGAAACAAAACTGCCTGTGTACTCAGTTTAGTTTATTGATTTTTCTGAAATGTTATCTTACTCTAAAGTGGAAATCCAATAAAATGTTTCTGCTTTAAGGGTAAATTCAAAACATTTAACTTGTATATTTGGAAACATAAAGGTAAATTAAAGTAGTTGTTGCTTGCTTGAATAGAATCTGTTAGCTTTCGCTAGTTTAATTCTCTGAAAAATCATTGAACTCAACCCCCTTCTTTCTCACCATACAAGTACTTAGTATGCGTGTTGTTTTGAATCCATAGTTCTCCTTTCTTCTGTCTCTTGAAGGTATTTTCACTTCTCTCCTGCCATCCTTTATCCTGACAGACTCTGAAGTGCCTCCGTGATACCTTTTCCATCTATCACTTCGTGATTGACATTCCTGACAACTAAACAGCTGTTTCGTAAAAATTATCTGGCCCCCTTAAAGGGGGTTGAGAGCTGGAAGGGGAGCCAGATTGTGACTCAACCATGATACTCCCTCAGGGTATTGAATAATTTTAGTTTGTCCTGAAATTCATAACTTGATTAGTAAAAAAAATTAGAAATTCTTTCAAGATCAAATTGCAGGGAAAACAAAGAGGGCTTTAATTGTAAAAAAGGACAAACATACATCTATGTTTGCTGGTCCTAAATACTCCAAACACAGGGTTTCTGTGGCACTTGTTATGGGTTCTAGAATGTCAGATCAAACCCAGCGTTGCCCCTGTCTCCCAACACTCTGGGAGTGTTAGTTAGCTCACAGCACCCGCTGTTTACCCGCCAACTTTCATTTCAGGATCTCCAAGATCAGGGTCTACCTACCTATGCTTCAGATGGGAGAAAAAAGCTCAGTTGTTTGCCTACTGATACAGAGTAAATTAGGACAGTTTTCCAGTTCCCAGTTTGATTTTTACTTCTAGAGACCAAATGTTTTCAGTTATTGGGCAGATTTTTGAGTCTTTTTATCCCTAATAAATGTTACAGGAAAGCGGAAACCCTGTTGGTATCTCACTATAACCAATGGCATTAGCCCCATTAAAATTAGAAAAATCTTTTACTACAACCTTCCGTAATCTTTCTCTTTTTAATCTCCATTCATTTCCCCCTTGCCCTGCATTCATCTTCCTTATCTTCAGCTCTTTTGGTGGCGACGTCAGTTACCGGGGCCTGGCTGCCAGCATCACTCCAGCAGAGCCCTAATGCCCACGAAGCAGGAACACTCCCCACGCCCGTGCCTCCGATTGGGATGTGAAGTCTGATTAGTGTCAGACTCGCGTTGGGGTCAGAGCATTTATCTGCCCCGAATGCTGCAAACCAATGAAAACCTCTTCAGATATTCAAATGAATGTCTGGATACAGGTTCTGTTTTTGACATGTAATTTGAATCACAGGCTCTGGCTTTTGAACGCATTCATTGATAAGTGATGTATTTTATTTGAACTCACGAAAACAGAGAGGAGTCGCCCTGGCTGTGTCCCAAGAATAACAACAAAACCCCTCACAATTCATTTCTTGACTCTCAAGAAATTACCTACAGAGAAGAGAATGTTACCAAGGAGGGCTCTATGCTTGGAATACTTACTCTATGAAGCACGCTGCTTTAGAGTGTGACTGCAATACCTACCTACATCTGGTATGTGTTTCATAAACACCCAGATAGGCTCCCGATTTGCTCCACACACTTGGACGCTGCTGCTGCTGCTGGTGATTATCACTAGTGAAAATGGCTAACATTTGTCGAACACTACTCCTGTGCCAGGCACTACACTGGAGCGAGTATGGTTTTTATCCGTTTTTCAAACACGGAAACTTAGAATAACCTTCCCAAATTCATAGCACTGACTTTATTTTATTTTTTTTTAAGATTTATTTATTTATTTATTTATCTTTAGAGGGGAAGGGAAAGAGAGAAGGAGAGAAACATCAATGTATGGTTGCCTCCCGTGAGTCCCCTGCTGGGAACTGGCCTGCAACCCAGGCATGTGCCCTGACTGGGAATCGAACCATGTGGTTTACAGGCCCGCACTCAATCCACTGAGCTACACCAGCCAGGGCTGTTTTTATTTTTTTAATCCTCACCCAAGGACATTTTTCATTGCTTTTAGAGAAGGGAGAGAAGAAGATAGAAAGGGGGAAGGAGAGAGAGTGAAACATCCATGTGAGAGAAACATTGATCCTTTGCCTTCTCCTATGCACTCCGACCGGGGACTGAACCCATAACTGGACTGGGAATTGAACCCTTGATCCTTTGGTTTGTAGGGCAGTGGTCCAACCTACTGAGCCATACTGGTTAGGGCCCAGACTCATAGCACTTAACTCCTATCCCTTGCATACATGTCAGCAAAATTAGAAATGTGGCAGTTGATATACTAGACAAAAATAATGAAAGTCATAAAACAGCTAGAAATTTTCTTTTTTATATATAGTCATTTAGCTTAAGATTTCCTTAAGTTCTAACAACAGAGTGTTCTTGAAGTATAGTTAATTTAACATATTTAATTAAGAAGAAGCCTCGACGCAGAATGTCCCGTCAACTAATGTATAATTGAACAAGGCCCCGAGCCTCCTGTCCCCGTGCTGGGCACCTGTCTCTCTGATGGCGGTTGGCTCTGTCCTGTCATTCTGGTGGCAGCTCCTCCAAGAAGCCCAGTTACCATCTACCATGAATGGGGAGATCTTGCCTCTTTCTCTGCCCATGCCATGAGGGAGGGAGCCCTGCCTGTCTTGTTTGCTGCCAGCTAGCATGGTCCCTGGTATACAGCAGGTGCTCCAGAAAGATTTGTTAGAGGGGTGAGTGAGGATTCTCTTCCAGGCCAGGACTGGTGCTTCCTCAAATGCTCTCGAACAACCCCTTTGACTTTGTTGCAACTGCCCAGGTGCCAGATTGGACAAACAATTCTGGTATTTGCTTAAATTCTCACAGGGTTCCAAGAGCTCCCCACTTGCCATTATCCTATAAAATAAGGAGCATCTGTGTGCAGACCATCTTCCTAAAAGCCAAGGTCATGAAGTGGCTGGATGAAAAGCTCAGTAAAAACTGTTCAGTAGTCAGTTAGTTTTTAGTGTCTTCAGTCTTTATTTGTAGAGACCTTTTCTCCACTCATTTATTTGTTCCTCTCAAATTTTTGAGCTCTCTCTTTGGCAGCCTGTGCTAGGTCCTGGTAATGCCTTGTTCTCGCCCTAGAGAGGCTGAGGTAGAGGGGAAGACGAACTCATGAACAACTGATTAATACACAGAGATAAGTGTGATAAGTGTATGTAAGGTAAGATACCAAGATAAGTGGGGTAGATGAGTGTGCAAGTAGAGTGCAGTGGAAGTACAGAGGAGAGAGAAGGACTGGGGGAGTAAGTGAGAAGTTCACCAAAGATGTGACATTTAACCTGGGACCCAAAATTTACATGTGGCAGGAAAGAAGGGGAAGAGCATATTAGGCAAAGGACCAAACATGTACAAGGACTGAATCCCCATGGACCTTCCATAACAACAGGGAGAAGTTAATTCTGTGTTAAGCACAGGGCACTTTTTATGAGGAAGGGCAGGAGTTGGTGCTATAAGAGTAGGTTGACCAAATGTGAAGGATTCTCTGTGTTGGGTAGAAGTTTGAACTTTTTCTTGCTTGGAAAGCAATCAGAGGTCTTTAAGCACAGGTGTGCCTCTGACAGCAACCTGCAGTAGTCTGTAAGTTACCTCTGGAGGCCAGGTGAGGGGAGTGTCATAGGCGCATGGCAGTGGTCTGGATTAGAAACCCATTGGGAAGGTATACTTAGCAGAAATGAATGCACATTAAATCAGAAATGGCTGAATGTAGAACAACAGGGAAAGAGAACATCAGGCTGTAAATTGAGTATCTGAGTATTCTCTCCAAGATCTTTTCATAGGAGAAGACTGAATTAACCTAACCCTTTACATGAACTGCTAAGACACATGTTAACTCTCCAGTTTACATTTTAGTCATTTAAAAAAATTAGTCTAAAAGAAGCAACTGTCATCAACAGGTTCCTTTTTTTGGACGAAGAGGCTTCTTGGCATTTGAAGTCATGTCTATTCGTCTGTCACACTCACATGGGTAGCCTCCCATTTGGAAGGAAGGCCAGGCCCTGGTACAGGGTTGCTGGAGTGTTTCTTGCTTTTCCGTGATCCCCAAGTCAGAATGAGGAGAATGCCTTGGGTAAGCCCTGGTTGAAAGATCCCTGGGGGCAATGGGATGGAGATGTATGTCGATGGTTCAGGGAAACCTGCCACAGCCAAGCCACAACATCACGTTGCCTGGGAGCAGTCTTGAAAACTAACGTCCTCACGGTTCCGTCTCCATTTTTATCAGCTGGATAGGGATGAGACTTCGTTGTCATATACTTAATGCTTTTGCCAGGTCTTTGGCTGACCGATGTTTTTCCATGACTTTTTGACAGTTATTTGTATTCAATAATGAATTACAAAGTGAGATTTACCATCTGTAAATGACAACATTTGTTTTATTTTGACATTTCTTTTCTGGACTGCAAAGATTTTATAATTAGCTTTTCCCTCTGCCAAAAACATTGCTGAAAAACCATTTCCCTGACAAAAAAAATGCTTCATAGTTTCCTTGTTGAAGTCATCTTACTTGGATTTGGAAGTTTTTTGCTAAGTCAGTCAGGAAATGAAACAAGAAAATTTTCTTTTGAAAATTAATTCTTAATAAGAACAAAAATTAACTTTTGCCCACAGAAAATTAAGAAGGAAATGAAAATAAAACATGTTTGAAATGATGGTGGCTCCATTATCTTTTAAAACTTTTATATTGAAGTAAAATTGGCATATAACAATATATAAACTGGTATATATTATATGAAACTGGTGCATAACATGATAGAAGTTTCATTGTGATTCGACATCTGTGTGCACTGCAGAGTAATCACCACCAAGGGCTAGTTACCATTTTATGCAACACACTTGACCCCTTTTAATTTGTGGCAGATTTAAGTGAGCGTTATAGGAAAACCCCTTCTCTACCTTTTTAAAAATGAGCTTATTTGATCCGTGCTGTTACTCTGGTCAGTTTTGTGTCCGGCTCCTTGAGACACTGGGGAGACGGTGCTGGAACTGATGCCCAGCAGCACCCTGCTGCTCAGACGCCTGAGTCTGCAGCGGATTCTGCTCCTTCCCTGGTGAGTGGCGGCCGTCAGCCCCGTACTGGCTGTGGAGATGCGACACCCCAGCTCCTTCCTGAAAAGTCGAATTGCCCTCTGCATGTAGCCACGTCTGCAGTTGGCTCTGTGATGGGGGGGTCCCACAGAAAAAGTTGCAGGTGTGTCAGTTACCAGCGCTTTCTCTCTGGAGTGCTGTCCGCAAAACGGGGAGGAAGCCGCATAACTGATGATAACTGATGATAGAATGGCTTATCATCGTTAATGGCAAAAGCATCACCCTGAGCTAATGGCAAAAACAGCCCTCCCCTAGTACTATGAGGAAACACCTTCTACAGCTCCTACAGTAGCAGCGGCGGCCAAATTCTCTTTACAGCCTGGAGTATTTTCCTTTCCAAGTCATACCTGAAGGGCTGCTCCTGGAATCAGATTCCAGACACAGCTACCCTTCCCCGTCATTTCCACTCTTATTTCCACCACCATCATCATCCCGCAGTTTCGTATTGAGCACTAACAAATATGCACAACTGCGAGAGACAGTTTATAATATCTCAGATATTTAAAATGGAGACGCCGGGTATCGTCTGCAAGCAGTGGGTCAGTATCGTTTAGAACAATCCAGGTGACAGAGCCAAATACAGTGCTGCCTCGGCCGTTCTTGTTCTCACAGGCAGAGGGTAGCGCTCCTTTCCAGTGTATTCTTGTGATTCAACATGAACAGCACCTTCTTTTAAACTCATATGGTGGCTATGGGTGACATACCCTGACAAGTATACATGGAGGAATTCCTCTTTCTAAAAACAGTGTGCCTTCTTTTGAAAATACAGGTGGGTGCACGTGAAGTAGAATGTGTATTTAATACAGGGGCTTGGGTGACTCCCTGGGCCTTGGGTTTTTGTCAAGAAGAGATGTGGGGTTTAAGGAGAGGTTCTTGAAAGTCCATGACAGCAAATAAAATTGATGTCACCCACCCGTGTGTTGAAAAATTGTCACTTTCCTCTAAACCGCCCCCCCCTTCACAAAGCAGAGAGGCACTGAGAGCTGGTGCGTTGAGGGCTTTAACCAGAGGCCTCCTTGGCAGCCTCCTTGACTTTCTTGCCCGCCAGCAACAAAGGCGCTTCTCCTCTAAAGGGAGTGTTCACCTTGCAAAGCCCTTCTGGTGCTGCATCATCGAAGAATGCACTCTGTGCCGAGGTCAGCTGTGCTCTTGGGTTCCCTGGGGGGTGGAGATCTCTGTGGCCCGTGGGTGTAAACCTGTACTCCCAATGTCAGGAGCACGACTCTCTGGGAGCAGAAGCTGCCTGGAGAGTCACCCAGACCGTGTTTGAATCCCAGATTTGCCACTTGCTGGCTTGTCCTTTTCTTTTTATGTTGTACTTTATTTACTTTTTTGTTGTTGTTCAGTTACAGTTGTCCCCATTTCCCCCATTACTCTCTCCTACCCTACTTACCCCCCACCTCCCACTGTCCTTTTCACGTCTCTTTTTCTTTTAAAGCAACACAATGGTTATAACATTAGACTATTGGGATTGTCATAAATATCAGCTACCATTCATTTAGTGCTTAGATTGTGCCAGGTACCGAACCAAGCAACAATCATAGATGTTGTCATTTAATTCTCACCATAATACATGAGGTAGCAGTTAATCTATTCATTTGTCTATTTTTAGAGAGGGGGAAAGGGAAAGAGAAAGAGAGGGACAGAAACATCAATGTGTGGTTGCCTCTCATATGCCACCCCACCGGGGACCTGGTCCACAACCTAGACACGTGCCCTGACTAGGAATTGAACCAGTGACCCTTTGGTTCACAGGCTGGTGCTCAGTCCACTGAGCCACACCAGCCATCGCTCAATTATTGTCTCCACATTAAAGATAAAGATACTGAAGCAGCCATTTGCCTTGCATCACACAGCTAGTGTGTCAGGCTTCCAGTCTATCAGATTCCAGATTCTGCGACAGATAATATGAAATTAAAGTGGTGCCTGGTGCATAGTAGGTGCTTACTTAACACATATTAGGTCTCTTTCCTTCCATGTGTATCTCCTGTGGCTTTGACAGATCTTAATTTCTGTGTTAGATTTTTATATGTGTAGGGTCCTGTAGAGCAGGTCTGTATTACTGCCCTCCTGTGGTTCATTTGGATAACAGTGGTTTTTAAAAATTGTTTAGTTATAAGTATAATTAATATATGTGCAAATAAGTGTCATTTAAAATATGTCTGTAAAGTCACCTAAGTGTGTGGCTACTTTTGAAAATAATATGATTCTACAGCCTCACTGCACAAGAAATATCACTTTTTACCTTCTCCAGTCCAACTTAATTTCTGACTCTGAGCCCTAAGCAGCTGGTAGGTTACTTAACTTCAGTCACTGTTGTAACTTCTCTGCTAGCTTCACCAGTGTCCTCCATTCCTTCAGTTTTCGTGGAAGGAAACCCTTCTCTTCCTTGGCACAGTGCACCATGAAGCTTTTGGTCTTGCCATCACCCTTTCGGGAAGGGAGGAATTTTTCTTACAATTATTTTTTCCATCTGACTGTTCTGTTTACAGAGACAGCCCACTGAAGAAATCTTCAACTTTTACACTTAAGAAAGCATTCAAATTATGAGGGAGTAGAATGTTAGTTCAATGACCAGTTTAAATGTCAGAAAATTTTTCCAGGAAGAAAATAAAAAGGTCCATTGTCCCCACCTGTCAGGAGCTTTAAGTCACTAAGCGAAACTCATTCAGAAGTTTCTTTCCATGCGCCAGAAGGTCCCAGCTTACCTGGATTCACATTCTTCTGTTCCACCACATTGTATACGTGCACTTGAAACCTCGTGCATCAGTTATTGGCACAGGGCTCCATCCCAAGCAGGTACCCATGGGGGACGGCTGTTTTTCAGGGGCTGTATCTATAGAGGACTGATTGGTCTCCTGTCAGATCTGGGTCATGCTGCAATCTGGTTATGTCTGTGTGGTGGAGGGTACTTTCGGGTGGGAACAGGGTAGTTGGTACAGGAGAGGATTAGGAGGAATTATTTTCTTTGGTCCTTAAGCACAATTTAATAAGAACATATATAGAAGTCTTTCATTCTTAAATATTGGCCTAATGCCACCACCTAATTGTATTTCAGATAACGGAGGGCAGACTTTGGCTGGGGGCAATAACTGGCCCCTTCGAGGAAGAAAGTGGAGCCTGTGGGAAGGAGGTGTCCGCGGCGTGGGCTTTGTGGCCAGCCCCTTGCTGAAACAGAAGGGCGTGAAGAACCGGGAGCTCATCCACATTTCCGACTGGCTGCCAACCCTGGTGAAGCTGGCCGGGGGAAGCACGAACGGCACCAAGCCTCTGGATGGCTTCGACGTGTGGAAAACCATCAGGTGCCTACCCATCTTCCTCTCTCCTCTCGGGACAGAGCTCTAAGGCTGCTTGCGCACCTGAGTGAGGATGGCAGCTTTTGCGTGAGAGTGGTGGTTCAGCTTATAAGTAAATGTTTTTTTTTTAAAGAAATGCTTTTAGGGACATTGTAGATTTTTTTCAGGTTTTTGAATCATAGATCTCTTTGAGTCTAGTCTAAAAGATGTGAACTTACAGGGGAAAAAAGGTACTTAAACATATGCACAAAAATTTAGATAGAATTTATTTTTATGATGTTAGACACTGATTACACTTTTTTCCCTTATGTGATTGTGTGTGTTACCTGTTAGTGAGTCGGCCCCAACTCCTGGCAACTCTATGAATGAAAGAGTCCACAATGCTTTGTCCTCAACAGCCTGATGCTTCTTTGATTGAATCAATCCAGCTTGTACTCAATCTTCCTCTTTTCCTGCTGCCTTGTGTTTTTTCACAAGCACCATTATCTTTTCCAGAGACCTCTGTCTTCTCATGATGGACCAGAGTAGAATAGCTTCTGTTTTGTCATTTTTGCCTCCAGCTTTGTTTCAGTTTTAATTTGCTCTAGGACCACTCGTCTGTCTTTCCGGTGGTCCAGGGAATCTGTAGAGCTCTCCCCCAAATTTCAAACGAATTGTTTTTTTCTATCAGCCTTCTTCACTGTCCAAATTGGGCCCTATTGCAGTACTTGGGAGTACACTGGTGCAGAGAATCTTAGCCTTGGTCTCTAATGACACGTCTTTGCTCTGGATGACCTTTCCTAATTCTCCCACTGCCTTTTTCGTCTCAGCCTTCTCTTGATTTCATAATCAGGAAGCTCGCTTTGCCAGATGAGGGTCCGCTTGAGTTGAGAACTAGTGGAATTCATCTGAATCATTTCCTCGGCCCTGAATTTACTGGATTTATCTTTGACAAAGTCCAAGTCATTGATGTTCATCCACATCACCAAATTTTGGATAATAAGTCCAAATGCCAGTCTTAAGATTATCTCGATCGGAAGTAACCTTTAAGAGTTTGGCAGGAGTCTGCTTCTGCCTGCAGAAAAATTGGGAAAAGGCTGGTCCCCGTAACTCCAGATTTGCCTAGTCTTTCTTTGGTATTAGAAGAACTGAACTCATAGTGACCGGCCCCTTACTTACTGGACAGGTGCCCTCCTTTCTGGAACAGCATACGTAACTGCAGGGCCTTACCGGGAATGTGGTGAAAACCATCATCCAAGTATGTTAAACCATGAAAAAGTACACATTCCTTTTCTACTTTAAAAAAAGTAAAATTTGCTGCCCAAACTGTAATCCAGCATTTCCAGACTTTCTTCTGGGAATCCAGCAAATTTCCCTTAGTAAGTGAAGAACTGCTCTCATTCTGCTCCCCTCTCTTGATAAAAAAGATCCTGGAAAATGACGTAGCCCCCGCCCTGTTGAAGCTGGTGCCCCTCACAGCACGCGGCAAGCCTCCGGTTAGTGTCGGTGGCAGCACACTTGGCACCCACGCCCGCGGAGACAGAAAGTGGTCAGTCACATTGGCATCTGGAGCTTCTTTTCCGAAGTAGCAAAAACAAGAGGACAGCCAAGTGCCAGAGACACTTGATCTGTGCCCCTGCAACTTTTTCCAGTCAGATATTTGCTCGGAAATACCATTTTCAAGAGGATGGCAGTTTTTGAAAATTTCAAGATGGTCTCATGAAATAGGAATGCCAGTAATGGAAGAAAAACAGTCGGCTGTGCTGAGAGCACCGGAAGTTTCACCGGCTGCCTGGTTATCAATTCCTCTTAGACCTGCTGTGAAATGTTAAAATGTCAGGAGAGTGTCGGCGCCTCTGGAGTGGGTGACATTGTTTGCAACAGAAGCTCCTTCAGTTGCTTCAGTTTCCTTCTGTTCCAAACCATTGACCACGTTTGTCATTACAGGGGACGTGACTTCCCCAAGCTCTTTCCAGTCTGAAATGAACCTTTTGTTTTTCAACTTGAGACGCAGCCTATAGGTTGTTTCAACACATTTCAAAGGATTCAGACTTTGTAATGCTTCTTTTTTTTTACTTATTTTCTCTTTAATTAAACTTATTGACAAAAGCAGAGCCCCTAATCATAATGGTAAGAAGGGCTTTTGTCCCCTCATCAATGGGAAACTGTTCTAGGTGATACAATGTGACCGTAGTGGCAATAAAATACTTTCTGATGATGTAGATACATTTAAAATCTAATGTTACATTGTAAAAACTTCTTCCTCCCATGGATTCAGCTTCAAGAAGAAAGGTAAAGGGAAAAGAAGTCACTTTTCAACCCACTTTCTCAGATACCGTGAAGCCCAGCAAAGCACAACGGTCAATAAAAGTCTGAACTAAAATGATACTTTATTCCAAATATTAACAAGACAACCAGACTGATTATTGGGAAATTATTATTGATACTGATTTTATTAATATTGTTGAATAATATTTCCTCTGTAGTGGAAATTTTGTGGCCCCACGTTGAGTCCTTACCAGCCCGGGACCTGTCTCGGTGCCAGGGCTGAGCCCCCTGACGGAGCAGCTCTCTCAGTGTGTTAGTGCCACGCTGTTATCATCGTTCATTGTGGTTGAAGCATGTATTTAAATTCTTGGTAGGAATACTCTCCACCTCTGCCCATTGTATTTCCTTTGTCAAGTTTTGCCGCAGATACATCTGATCAGTGCTCAGCTAAATACTCTTTAAGGAACCCTTTACAACTGTCTTTCTGTGCAGTTTTCTCTTCTCTGGCACTCTGTCCTGTAAACGTTAGCTCCCTTGGTCTCCCTGGACACTGGGCTCTGTCTCTTCCACTGAGGCTGTGCTTCAGTTCCCCTCCCTGTACAGGGCTCGGGCACTGTCTCAAGATAGGAATCGGGGACAGTGGTAAGACTCACTTCCTTTGTTTGCCGTCAGGGATCACTGTCCTTTGCCTGAGAGCCAGTGTTTCTGAAAACTGTTGTTTTATATGCTCTGTTTTTCTTTGGATTGTTTTAAGGAGGGGATAAGTCCAGTCTGCCTGTCTCCTTGGTAAGACCAGTCCAGTCTACCAAGACTGAGCGGTCTTGGCTGGAAGCAGAAGTACCCAAAGAAAATTTTATTGTGCATTTCCCTGGTCAGTATGTTCCTGCTTATTTTCTACTTTCAAGTGTTTCATAATTCAGCTTGGCATTATATTTCAGCATTCTGAATACATTATGTATTATATATATATATCTGTATGTTTAATTACCTTTAATATTACCAACACCCCTTTTATTACATATCTTTCTCACTCTTCAGTTCCTAACTTTAGTTAATCTTTTGATTGGTCAGTTAATATTTTAAAGTAATTTTTAGTAAAAGTACATAAGTGGTGAGTTCTGTTCATCTTTGCATATGAAAAAAAATTATTACCCCCAAACATAAACTTTTTGACAAAGAATTCTTGTCACATCTTTTCTTCTCAGCATTCTATAGATTTTGCTTCATTGTCTTTTGATAAGAAGTATTACAACAAAGTGTAACAACAGTTTTCCCTACAACCAAAAAGAAGAATTTTTTCTTTTTTTCTTTTCTTTTTATTTTATCTATATGAGAAGATGAATACTGTATGCCTTAAACGTATACAGTGATGCATGTCAATTATTTCTTAGTGAAACAAAAAGAATTTTAATCTTCTTTAAACCCTTAAAAAATCTGAGATTGCAGTCTTGCTTTCTGGCAAGGTAGAATTTACATCAAAATTATTGGTAAATATAATGGTAGGAATGGTGCAAATGGTGACTTCCTTTTTTTGACCCATATATTTAAAAGTATGTTGCTTAATTTCCAAATACTTCAGATTTTCTCTAATGATATTGATGATTTCTAGTTTAATTCAGTTTTGGTCAGGGAACATACTTCTTATTTCAATTGTTTTAAATTTGAGATTTGGTGTCTTTCTTGGTGTCTGCCATGTGGACTTGAAAAGAATGTGTATTCTGTTCTTGCTAGGTACTGTGTTAGACTTTTCTTTATGATCCAGTCAGAAAATACTTTCTTTTAGTAGATGAGTTTATGTCTATTGCCCTGGCTGGTACTGTTATTCTTAGCTTTGTCATATTGTTTTGTGTTATATTTACTTTTATCTTTGACCTTTCATTTGTTAGTTCTTTTAATATTTAGAATGACTTATATTTCACCATTATACTAATGTCTTTATATAATTCTCTAAGTCTTTTTCTTTAATTTTAAAGACATAAGTTCTCCATTTGGTTTGTTAGTTTTAAATGGCATCTTTGACTATAGGAGCGTCAAGTTTATCCTTTATTCAACTTTATCCTTTCTCTCGCCCTTGTCTGCCAGTTTTAGTTGTATTATTTCTACTTTGGCAGGCCACATAAAATGTTCTTCTCTCCTTATCCAGAATTTTGTTTTAGTCTCAGGTCTACAGTGTGTTACATGCTAACCATTTGCTCATTTCTAAAGTATTCTCAATGATCTCTTAGTTGGAGGAATTCATTCTTTAATAGATTTCTCAGGATTCTTAGAATTGTTGCATGCCTATTCAAATGTTTTATACAACCTTGAGAATTAAAAATCAGTTCAACTGACACAGAGTCTTTGCCCCATACCATCTTTCCTTGACCTTCTTGAACATGCCGTCCCACTCTCACTGGCTGTGTATGCTGCTATTGGCAAGTTCAATGTCAATCTCATGTTCTTTTGTAAATGGCTTGGTCCTTTAGTCTGGAGGCCTAAAAGATTTTTATTATCACTATTATTATTTAAAGTCTAAGATTTTACTAGATACGCCTTAAAGGTAACCCTACTGGGTCAATATTCACAGATACACAGTGCATTCCTTTTATCTGTACATCGAGGTCTTTTATTTCAGAAATTTTTGAATTATAGTTTTAAATGTTATGTTCCATTGTTTTGTGTTTCTTCTTTAGGGACTTCAGTTACAGCTATTATTGAATCTAATTTACATGTCTTTTGTTTCTACCAGTTTCTCTGTGATTCTTTTTACTTTTTAACTTTCATTTTGAATTATCCTCTTTCTTTTCCTCTTTATTATCTATCCTCCTTCATGTACTTTCAGTTGGATAAAATACCCCTTCACTTCTGAGATTTTGCATTTTCTTTCAGTTTCTTCCTTTAGTTCAGTGTCTGATTTCTAAATTTTTGATTCATGGTATTTTTTATATCAGCATTTCTGATTTAATTATATTAAATCATGTTGAAATATCATGTTACAGTTTCTTCTGCTTTTGTCCCCATAGTAGGGGGAGTGTTCTGAGTTGCTAAATGTTTTAAATTCTCACTCACTTCTTTTCTAACTCTTAATAGTAACATTGCCTAGAGGCCGGCTTCTTCCATTTTGTGATTATGTTTACATATGTTAGCTTTTCCTGGACCCACAATAGCAGGTGATCTGGAGAGTGGAAGCTGGACAGTTCATTTCATTTCCTAGTTCAAGAGCACCTTTTGTTGCTATGGTGAAGTGCAGTTCCTTTAACAAGTGCTGCCGCTTTCCGTCTCGTCCGTCTTGTAATTCTCTGATACTGTGTTGTCTCAGGAGGACCATGGCCTGTGCCTCTTCCTCCTTCCCCTTCACCATCCACCTTCCAAAAGACACTTGTTAGTCAGCTGTCCCTCTCAGAATTGGTGCCCACCCAAGACGGCCACACTGACCCTGCACTTTTCAAGCTACTTCCCTTTGACTCCCCAGTAGCCAGTTGTCTGATCTACCAAGTGTCAGCCCGCATCATCCTTGGGGTTCTTTTACCAGACATGGTCTGGGCCTCTGGCCCTCGGGTACTCCTTGCTCTCTCCTGCACTGTCCCAGCCTGGCCCCACTAGGGTGGGCACCAGCACTGCCCTTTCAGGTCTCGGATGGTCATTTCCCCACATCCACCCCGGGTTTAAATATATCCTGTCTCCTGATTATGTTGTAGGCTTGGCTGTTGGGTGCTTTTACTGTCTTTCCTTTTTAATATGGTCTTCCCCCCTCCCCCCAGAGGAATGGGTGGAGAGATTCAAATTTAGATGGCCACCAGCATTCTATAGAAACCCGAAACTCACTTGTTCTTGGGCTCTTGCTCTAGTTTAAGAAAAATAGCACTAGAAACTGTAGATGAAGCATTATAAGTATGATTAATGAAATAAAGATGCTAGGGAATTCCAACTGTTAGAGATGGGGAGAGACCCAAGTCAATAGGCTGTCTTCCCTGCCTCAGTTCTTGTCTCACTCACAAGACATGAATTCAAGCAGGAGATGAACACGTAGAGTGGCAACGAGACAGCAAGTTTCTTTGTGAAACACAGGAGCACAAAGCTGCAAGCAGGCCCCCAGCTAGTCTAAATTGCCCATGTATAGAGGAAATGAAGTTGTTAGTAAGTTTGTTCTGTATACTTGAGCTGAGGCTACAAGTGAGTACCTAGCTAATCGAAGTGTGCGACCATTGGGGTTCATGGGTTATATGCCTTAGTCAGCTTCTAGGTTCCCCCTTCTAAATCTTGGGAATACGTACTGCTATAGAGGCTTTCTTTCTCCATTAGTGTAGACTCCGTCTAAGTGAAATTGTTACAGAGGCCCCCTTTCCCAGCATAGACCCCCCTCTTCCTTCTGTGTAATCCCCGCTTGTGATGTTCAGAACACCCAGCAGTCTGAGTAAGGTTGCCACAGAAGCCCCTTTCCTCGGTACAGGCTCAGGGACTCTCCCTCCTCCTATAGGCACCTGTTTTGCTTGCAGTGCTCAGGACACCCTGCATTCTTGTCACACTGGGCTCAGGACAGCTGAGTTCATTGGTGAGACATGTCTTCCTTTTGTGTCTAGCCTCCTGTATTAAGTTGGGGGATTTTTTTGGATTATAATGGTGAGGGCCCTTCCTTTATTTCTTCCCTGGCCACTCTTTCCTAGCTGCTACCTAACACAAGCAGCAGCTCTGCCTTCAAAGACTGCCAGGGGACTATATATGTTTTTAAGTTCAAGTGTTTAAAGAATGATGTGGGTTTGTTGTTTGTTTTTGTTTTTGATTCCCTACTTTACCCTTTTGACCAAAAAAAGCCTCTCCCCTATGCTCCTAGGATGTAGTGCTCTGCAGGCTGTTTTAGATTTTTTTTTTTTTTGTCATTAAATGCTGCATTTGAGGATGCTATAGGTGATACTTGTTTCTTCTGTTCACTCCCATGTAGCCTGGTTTTTGCTGCCTGGATGGGCACAGGGAAGGATGCTGCTGGGGCCGAGGGAGGAAGGGCATGAGGGCCTAGCTTTGAAGGTAGCCAATGGGAAGTCATTGCCTGTTTTCTGTGGTGCTGCCCCCGAGTCATCCAGCTAACGGCAGACGAAATGAATCCATCTTTTCCTCTGTACTTTGGGATCAGGTTCTGACCCTTAGGTAGAATCCGAGAATGTGTTGTTGATCTCTTTAGCATTGGCATGAGTCGAAGTCCCCTCAGGACTTCAGCGTCTGGTCTTCTCTTTATTTTCCAATACTCTTGCCAGTTTTCATCACTTTGTAATTCTTCATGAGTTTTATAATGGAAATTGGAATGAAGGCATATTAGGCCCTGCTGGTTTACCTAGAGACTAACCCAGAAGTTGTACCCAATTATTTTACAGTAATGAATAGGGAAAGATTATATTAAGGGCATGATTCTGTTATCTTTTATATTACTTATTTCTTAAGTAGCCTACTTAAGAAATTTAATAATATTCTGTAATAAAAATGCACATGAAAAAATTCTCTCCTCATATATCAAATGAATTTCTTCTTCAAGGATAGTCAAAACTTGATAATTTCCATCCCTAACTCTTTATTTGTGGTGATGTTTGCATGTTTAAATGGCTTTTCAAGGCACGTGGGATTTGTACAAACTCAGTATCACCCACACCCACGTAACAAAGAATGTAAGTACCGTAAGGGACTTATTTCACTAGTATAATAGTTAAGAATGTGAACTTTGTGGTTAAATATAGTTCAGATCCCATCTTACCCATTTATTTTTTATGATCTTGGGAAGGTTACTTCCCATCTGTGAGCATCAGTTTCCTCGTGTGGAAAATGGGCTAGCAGTGGTACCTGCTGGGTTGGCCCTCCATGAGGATTTAGGGGGGAAACTATGTATAAAACAAACGCTTAGCTTGAATGAAGGTGATGACAATGATGAAGACGCTTACTAAGGGTTAACAGGTTTCTAAAAATTTGATACTGCCTTACAGGGTGTGTCCTTTTAGGGCAGATGGTCAGCAACCAGTGGTCAAAGAAATAGGGAATGTAACAGCATTTCATTTATTTATGGGAAATGTTTTACTGCCCCACCCTTTGGCTAGTTGGAAAATGAAAGTCAAAAACTGGAAACTCTATTTATAAATGGACAGTGCTGTGATGTCAGTGTCTGAAACTGTAGACTTTTAGAAAATATTTATAGCATATTGGAAACTAGTCCCTGATCAGTTTCTCCTTGGTCTGTTGTTTTTCATTAATCCAGAAAATATGAAATTTGAGGTAAATTAAAATGGAGTACTGAAATGTATCGGTCTTTAGGACAAGAGGGTGGAGGAAAAGAACTCTTAATAGAGGCATTTGAATAGCGGTACTTGTTAATTGGGCCTTAATAATAAGCTACATGGGTGAAGGTACCAGACATTCAAGGAGATGCTGAGGCCGTGTCTGCATTTCACGAAGGAGACCGTCCAGCACCTGGCTCGGGAGCGGGGACCTGGCTCGGGAGCGGGGACCTGCCTGAGTTGCAGACACAGTTCTGTCACCCGCTTAACCACATGATCTCATGACTCATTAAGTGCAGTGTGCCAAGGCTGTGTCTCTATCATGGTGTCAAGAATTCAGTGAGATAATACATATAAAGCATTGAAAATGGCACATGGTCTATCATAAATGCTAGCCACTGTTATTCTGACTAGCCTAGCCCAACCCCCCACAGTAACTCCAGTGTGATTGTAATGGACATGCATGACACATGCCCGTTTCTCTGGTGCAGAGGTCGGTGTCTGTCATTAAGTGGTCATTGTGAACTCACTGCCTTAGCCAGCCATGGGTGCTGGGCCCGAGGTAAGCACTATGTAGCAGAGATCTTTGAAAAGTCCCATAGATGGCCGCCTTATAGGAGCTGATTAGAGAGCTCTCCTTAGTTTCTGCCCACCTGGAGCACAAACAGTTGCGCCATAACAAAAACACCCCTTACCTTGGTTCACCTAAAAACAAGGAACTTGTGTGATTATTGAAAAATCACTTACTGTAAACATCATCATTTTTCAGAGATTTACCTTTCACAATGGAATCAATAGCCTAGTGAAGATAGCGTTGCTTATACAACTAAACTGGGCCTTGTGCCGAAACTGAAAAATAAGGGAAATTCCTAGATAACAGATTGCAATATGTCTTTTTTATATGTAGCTCATACTGAATAGACAGTGTGTGACCTAGGTATATATGACACTGATACTTTTCGAAAAAGAGACTCTCACATGTATCATAACATGTCTTAGAAATTTAAAGTTATAGCTACATCAGTGTATTTCATAAGGAGAACTCTTGCCTGCAAGAAGAATGGATAGGGACGTTAATGTCTGTTGTACCTACGTATTATGCTTGTATCTGCATCTCAGGTTATAATCCTGTGTAATTTTTTTCATGTCTGCAGAGTCAGAATCTGCATTTTGCAATGAACATTGTTGTTTTTAAGTGAGCAGCTTACTCAGCACTTAAGATACCCCAGATCGTGCTAAGTGCTTTACATGTGTTGCCTCATTTAATCCTCATAGCAACCCTGTAAACTCTGTAGTTTGATCTACATTGTGCTAGTGAGAACAACAAGGCTCAAGTTTGTATGGCCAGTAATTTGTGGAGTTGAGAAGCAAACTCTGAAAGGCTATGCTGTTTGTGCTGTTCTGCATTTGAGAAAGTGAGGCCTTCAGAATCAGCCAGAAGTAAGACCAGAAGCTGTTGAACCAATCGACATTGTCTACTTTTTAGTACTTTGGTTGTATGGAAATGAGACTTTGGAATAATGTACAAAAGAATAATGAAATACCACAATATTTGTAGTATTATATATAATACATATGGCAACATATAGAAGAGAGAAGCTAACAAATGTTGTAATATAGCAATAATCAATCCCTTAAACATTTTATGAATTTGATGAGGCTGCAACTTATTCTGTAAGATTGTGGTGATTACACAGTTGATATGCTAAAAACTGTGTTGTAAATGTACAAAACTAAAAATTTTTTAAATCCAACCCACTTTGGTACACATACCTTTGAGGAGGAAATGGTATCAAATGCTAAAACTTTTGTCCTGTAAGTGATGCTGTCAGGAAAGCAAAGAGACAACCCATAGAATTAAAAAATATATTAGCAAATTGTGCGTCTAATAAGGGACTTGCATCCGGAAGAAAAGCAAAATGATGATAGTAGTAGAAGTTTTTTTGTTTTGTTTTTAAGTAATTTAATTTTTTCTTAACATTTCCTTACATGGCAAATACAATGTGGCCAATCACAATCAAGATTTTTTTTAAATTTTATGGTCCTTAGAATCCCAAACCACTGCTGTAGACAGCTAGCTGTGAGTTTGGTGTATGCGTATATCGAGCCACCTGAAAACTTAGCCTCTTGGTTATAGCAGAAACCTGAACAGGTCATTCAGGCATGTATAAATCCCAGGGTTTTTTGTTTGTTTGTTTGTTTTTAAGGATTTTATGTATTTATTTTTAGAGCGAGGGGAATGGAGAGAGAGAGAGGGAGAGAAACATCAATGTTTGGTTGCCACTCACGTGTCCCCTACTGGGGACCTGGCCTACAACCCAGGCATGTGCCCTGACTGAAAATTGAGCCAGTGACCCTTTGGTTCTCAGGCCAGCACTCAATCCACTGAGCCACACCAGACGCAGCTAAACCCCAGAGTTTTAACAGTTCTTGGCCACCTTCTGTTGGATTATCGAGTTGTCCACTGATCTCTCCCAGTGATTGAGACTGTGTCTAACGCCTTCCGTAAGGCCGGGTATACAGTAACCAAATGACCCGGGTATTTCATGCATACACCACATATGTCTGATGGTGACTCTGCCCCCAGTTTTTTAAGAGCACTATTTTGAGTCACACAAACCCTTATTTGGCCAATAACTTACTCTGTGCCTTCCTCATCTGTAATATGAGGGTATTGGGCTAAGTGACCAAGTTTTTTTCAGCTCTCTTATAGGTTGTGATTGTATTTGTGTAAATCCTTTTTTTAAATG
This sequence comes from Sturnira hondurensis, assembly GCF_014824575.4. Classification (NCBI taxonomy): domain Eukaryota; kingdom Metazoa; phylum Chordata; class Mammalia; order Chiroptera; family Phyllostomidae; genus Sturnira; species Sturnira hondurensis. The sequence continues at coordinate 6,091,005 of NW_028093985.1, read as the reverse complement.
TTAAAGAGGTACATATATTTCACATGTATTTGTGTTCAATGAATTCCATGCATGTTGCCAGATACAGAAGACAGTGGTTTTTCTCACAGAGGCTTATATTCAAAGGCATGTTGCATCTGCAATACTGAGGCTGCCAGCTTGGCCGATGCTCGTTCTTCATTTCACTGTGAGGATTCAGTACGCAGTCTATGCAGGGTGACTTGAGTTCTCACTTCACTGGCGTTCGAATACAGCCCCATTGTCTATTGCAAAAGGTCACATTTAAAAATGTGCTTGACTTTGAAGCTCTCATGTAAATGTCCAGTCATTGTTATATTACAGATAAACGATGACTGCGGGACAATAGATGCACCAACCAAAGAGTTTGGGGATCTCTGAATTCATGACAAAGTTGTTAACTGCCAAGTTTGTTGTTTCCTACAAGTATAAGAGGAGGAAGTATTAAAATCACCCATACTCATTTGAGAGAGGAAATTAATGTTGCCTAAAAAACTCTTTTCTAGTGAAGGAAGCCCATCCCCCAGAACGGAGCTGCTGCACAACATCGACCCCGACTTCGTGGACATTTCTCCGTGTGAGTACCCAGTGCACTGCTGCTAAGCTAGGTCTGTGTGGTCAGTTTTATTAGCGTGTGTGTCTCCGGCCTTGCTTTCTCGTTTCCACTGAGTTTTCTATAAAGGTAAATAAACACTGGCACCCGTTGTCCCAGACTCATTGTGGCTTTGGTGCTGCAGAGGCTGAATTCTCTTCTCAGCTCTGCAGCTTACTAACTGTATGACCTGTAAGCCTTTTCCCTCTCCATGCCTCAGCTCTCCCGTCTGAGAAAGGAAAACCCATCGACCTCAGAGGCTCCTTCTCACTGTGAATGTCATGTTGTTGCTACCCTGTTCTTACCTGGGAGTTCCAGGCTTCTTCCAGAAAACCCAGGGTCAAATAAGCCATCATATCATCTGAGCAAGTCGGCCAGGTGCTGCCAAGCACCTGCTGCATCTCACAGGCACGGCTTACTGAGCAATTGTGGAAGTATTTCAGCATGATTCTGTCTACTGCCTAAATTAACCCACAGGTCACTCTTTTAATTCTTCAGGGAAAGAGGCCATTGAACGCTGTCAGCTCCCAACAGGTTATGGTAGCCCTCTATAGTAGCATCTCAGGGCCTTCGGGTTGAGCCTGGAAAGCATGACCTATTACGCCCTCTGCCCTGGTTCCATCCTAATGCCCCATCCCAACACTGTCTTCAGAAAATAGTGCTCTTACATTACCTTCCTTCACTTGGGTGCTCACATGCCCTCCCTTCTAATCATAGTGCTGCCCCTTTGTCCAATCTCCTTGCTTCTTTGTCCTCTCCAGTCTGTGCTAAAACCCACTGCGAGGTTTCCTCACTTAGAGAATGACCCCTCAGTAATTCTCAATGTCTCACCTGGCAGTCGCTGCCAAGCTCACCTCGCAGGCGCTCTCCAGGCTCCTTGCCATCTTCTCGCCCCGCTAGACACTTGCCATTTCCAAGCACACAGATCGTCATGCTTATGTTTAATTATGCGTTTCCCTTTGCCTGCAACACCTTTCCCTGCCTCTCCACAATTTTTCCTCATCACTGAAAACCCTGTCCAAATGTCTCATCTCATCCCTATGAATGTTTTCCAGAAGCCCCGGAGGAAGCAGTCATTGCTTCCTCTGTGCACCCACCTGGGCGTCTCTGCACGGCCTTCATCAGATTCCCCAGCGTGTGCCTTCATGTCCCCCTAAGCTGAGGCCTCCTGGAAGTCAGGATCTATGTCTTATTTATCTCTCATCCTCATAAGTTAACACAAAGGCCCGCACTTAGTAGGCGCTCAGTGACAATTGCTTGATGATTGAGTGGCGGAGAGTGGGGATGGAATAAAGACCAAAGTGGAAGCATTAGACTTAGAAAGGAAAAGGCCTCGAGACAGGTAGGAATAGCTACATTACGGAGAAATTTTTGTTTCTATTGGAGCTTACTAGTGCGAGTGAGAGAGGCAAAGGAGCTGGTATGTCCAGTATGGCAGCCACTAGCCACATTTGGCAATTGAACACTTGAAATGTGGCTAATCATGGATTGAAATAGCTGTAAATATAAAATACACACCAGATTTTGAAGGCTTAGTGTGGAAAAGTAAAATATTTCATAATACATATTTACAACTTGCTGAAATGGCATACTTTGGATACGTTGAGTTCAATGTATTAATGTGAATTTTACCCATTTCTTTTTCCTTTGTAATGTGACTAATAGACGAATTTTAAGTGCTCGTGTGTTTCTAATAACCCTTGTAGAAGGATTATTCTAGAAGGTGGTAGGAAAACGATTTGGTCGACTGCATGAGAGAGTCACAGCCCGTGGTGGTCACTGTGAGGCCACAGTGTCCGCGGTTGTTAGATTCTCCCCTGCCCCAGTGTGTCTGAGGGCTACTGCACGTCCCACTCTGTGACTGTGTCCCCAGAGCAGAGATTCTCCACCAAGGGCCGGCGTATGAGAATCTCTCAGGGTGCCCAGAGGGAAACAGGGGAAGGTGGGAGTTAATTTGAAAATTTCTGAGTAATTTAATGCACTGCATATACCCAGCGTAAGATCCAGCATTGTGCTGAATGTGCTGCCCACATTGTAATGACTGTAAACTGTTCTTACCCGTAAAATCCCATCTATAAATGAAAAGCTTTAAGCCCCCTTCACTCACTAAAGTATGTTTTGTCTTGGCACCAAACGGGAGCTTTTGAGCTCTTTTCCTGTGTCACCTGGCCACAGCACCACTCGCTGTTATCTTCACTAGCTCGTGTGAAGTTCACGAAGACATGGAAGTCAATACAGAGTCGGCTCAGCTTTGCCGCCCAGCCACCCATACACTGCGAAGTCTTAAGCAAGTTCCTTCACTTGGCTTGAGATTTCACTTCATCCCACACATGAAATGATGGATGAAGATCCTTTACTGCCATCACAAATTCATGGAGGGTATCTTGCCTTCTGCCCTTCTCCCCCCACTCCTTGAAGTCCACTCCAGGCCTTCTCTGCCAGCTTGGGACTCTTGCTCTGACTTCTGTTTGTAGTAAGGGACAATGTCAGTTCCTGACGTTGACATAGAACTACGCTCACTGTTTATCCGTAAAAGCAGGGCAGCATTCTGTGCTGTCCGTGCCTGCAGGCCACTGAGTGCCACCTCTTAGTCGTACATGGGCAGCACTGTGAGCCTCTCCTCCCAGTTTTCATATTCATTTCAATCCACTGTGCAGCAGTTGGAGAAATGAGTTATTTAGGCGGGGCATGGGGGCTGCTCCTTTATTGGATGATGGTACAAGCCCATTTTCTTTTCTATGCAATTAATTTGTAGGGAAAAGTCTGCAAATCCTATTTATAGAATCTGTTTTTAAACATGTTCTAGAGACTTCTGTGGAACGAAATTAGAAAGCAGCCAGTCTAGAGTGTAAATTAAGGATTGACAATTGAGGCACTGTTATCACAGAAACACTTCTTTGCCTTCTAACTCCAGCACTTCCCAGATTAGGTGTGCTTACCTACAGCAGACCAGAGTAGTGCTCCACCTACACTTTGCCAAAAGCCACTTCATCCATTTCCTCATCTGTGAAGATTGATTAAATATGTCTACATTTCCATCCAGCTTCAACATTCGGAGGAACGCTATATAAGTAGGACCTTAAATGAGCAAAGCTGCTTCCTCAGCTCCTCTCCTTCTCGCCCTGCTGGTAAGGGTGCCCTTGCTAATAAGCAGTGAGGCAGCCAAAGGCATGGTCGTAATCGGTGAATATGAGTGAAAACACTGAAAAGCACTAGAAACACTGAAAGCACTAGTGGTTTGAAATACTATATCATTTTGTTATCACTGTATCCTGCCCACCTTTCCAGTCCCTGTTCTAAAACATCACTACATCAATCAGGTTTTCCATCTGCTCTCTCTCTTTCGGTTGGTCTTGTTGGGTATGGCGGCTCCGTGCCTTCTCTGGTCATGAATCACAGGACTAGACATTAGATGTTTCCTAGGGAAGCCCTGCCTTCGGAGGAGTTCCACATCCCCTCCCAGCCTTGCCTCCTGGGTTCAGCAGCCACAGCCCCTCCCTTCCATTCTAAGAATACAGGGCACCCCCAGAGGCTCTTCTTACAGGGTTTTTTTCATGGCCACATACCCTTGGTAGGTTGTGGCTGGTGTACCATCTGTCCTCTTTCTCCTCACCAGTAAAAGCAGTAGAATGTATGTGTTCATTACAAAGAAAAGAATGTGGTTTGATGACATTAAGGGACATTAAAATTCCATTTTTTGTAGAATATGTTGACTTTTTACAATACTGTTTAATTACTGATGTCTAATATATCCACAGTGCATTGGTCAAACTTTATGTTAATGGTCACATAGACAAACTATAAAAACCACAAACAAAATGAACCCCAAGTGGGGCAGGGCAGTAATTGGGTTCCCCAGACCTCCTGGAAAGACAACTATGTTCACAGACCTGAGGCCTCTGGATTCAACCTGTCCTGACTTCCCCCTTGAGTCCAGGGCACCGCCTCTTCTTGCTGTTCTCTCGGGGATCCTGCCTCCCTGGCACGTTCTCTTTCATCGTTGCATTGGTCACTGGCCCTCTCAGAGCCCCTAGTATGGCCCCGCTTTTGTCTCCCCAGCCCCCGTGGCCAGCATCACACGCGTGGGCTGCAGCGGCTCTCCTGTGTGCTTTGAGGACACTGTTTATGCACCTTCGGAGGCTTTGTTTGGACCTAACCTCGGAGAGACATGTTTTGGGCTCTGTCCAGATAGTACTTCTTTCTCTTTCCTCCTTCCTCAGACTAGATCCTAAGGATTATTTACTCCTCCATGTCTTTAAAATATTTTTTTCTAACAGGCAGACCTAGACTCTGGGTCTTTCTCTAGCAGTCCAGGGTGGGCTGTGAAGGAAAGCTGAGAGGGTCCAAGGGAACGGGATGGTGCCACTGGAGCTGATTTATGGGGAAGCCTGGAAGCGCCCGAAGCAGCGGGGAGCACCCGCCGTCCCGAGTTAGGCCCAGGTCCTGCAGGTGCGAGCATCACCTGGAGACACACTCCACACTCTGTACCTTTCCTGGACGCTAGCTAGCCTGCCCCAGACCAGGAGGGAAAATTATTTCAAAAGCATTACATCAACCTACAGGCTCCAGGCCTGATCTGGACTGCTCTGAGGTAATGACCCTGCTCTGTCTACACCCACAACCCGCCTTGGCAGTCAGATGTGTCGTTCCGTGCACCGCTGGCATTCTTACGTACCTCTGATTGTGTAGCACACACACATACCTGACACACATGCACACGTTTAAAGCACTCGTTCTGCTGATAGGGCTTGATTACAGATGAAGGGCACTGACAGATGTTAGCATTTTCCGTACCACCAAGGGCCAAGTCTTCAAAGTGATTCTGTCCAGCTTTGTTACTATTTCATTGAAAGGGCCTCCTCTCTTTAAAGGTTATAATGAGATGTTATTTCTGCTCGTGATTACAGGGTGAAGGAACACGCGTCCCTCCCTCTCCTCTCTCAGACGCTCATTTTCTGCAGTAAAATTGCCAAATCTATACTTGAGATCCAGGAGTCATCCAGGTTTGCATGCTTGGAACTGCTCCCTGTTTCCTCTTTAGAGAAACATTCAAACCTATTTCCTGACATTAGGTTGCCTTTTCCAGGATAATTTATTCAGTAGATGCTGTCTGCCCACAACATGCCAGGAACTGTTGTAGGTACTAGGGTTCAGTCAGGCTTTCAGTTTGGGTAGAAACTGGCCTGGAAGAGGGCATGGACACAGCCGCTCACTGTCCTGCTGACAGCTGCATGCAGACTCCTTAGCCTGCCTCCTGCAACCTCTGTCATTCATCTGAAACAGCCCCTCGGCACCATTGCAATGCCCTCCTTAAGTCACCAGCATCCTCCTTTGCTTCTCTATCTTTGTTTAGGACCTAGTTCACATCCCTACTTCTCCATGAAGTTCTCCTTGATGCCTCCAAACTTGAGTTCCTGAGTTTCTCTGGAGCATCCCAGGACACAGAGCTCTTGCTCCCTCATACTGCAATTATGTGTACTTGTGTGTCTTCCCCACCCAGAGCCGTAAGCTCCAAGGAGGGCAAGATTTCATCTGTACAGCTCTCTCGATGCCTTATATATCAGAGATTTTATGCATACTGAAAGAATGCATGCTGATAAATCAGTCATTTTAGCAGGTTACCACCTGCTGATTAAATTAGAATAAATCTAGCAAGAGTAATAACATCATACATTATTTTCAAAGCACTTTCATTTTTTCTGGGCATATTTGAGAAGTAGCAACTACAGAGGCAACTTTCTACCTCTCAGCCTGAAATGAGATACTGAACAGAATGAAAAAGGTTAGGTGGGATGCATGAGGCGCACCAGCTCTCAGTGATGTATTGCTCCTCACTGCATACGGTTCCAGAGGGCAGAAAGCACCCTGCATTCAGGTCATCCATCCTCCTCATAATCCAAAAGGAGAAACTGAGACATCGGTCACAGACGGCTAATAAGTAGTGGAGCTGGAACTCAGGGCTCTCCAGGTTTCAGCCTCATGCAGAAGTCACATCTTTCTCATTTCAGTGGTCTCTCTGCTTTCTGTTTTCTAAACTGATTTTGTGGGAAAGGTCACCCAGATCTTAGTTACAGCCATGTCACTCAAATAATAGCGTGGCGACTAAACACTGTGCACTTAGACGAGCTGGAAAAATGGGTCTAGTTGTGACACTAGCCTTGCAGTTTCTCGTATCTCTAGGTGATAGCAGCTTCTGTTTGGGTCCCCCCTCCCCAAGCTTTTTGGAAAAACTTACTCTTGATTGAGATACAGTATTATATTAGTTTTAGGTGTACAGCCAACTGACTCCACATTTCTATACTTTCTGAAATAGTCACCACAATGAGTCTAGGAACCATCTGTCACCACACACAGTTATTATGATGTTATTGCCTCTGTGCCACACACTGTATATTACATCCCCATGACTTAGCAGTTTCTGTTTGTTCTGGTTGTGGAAGCCTGTTGGTGCCTTGTAGTCATTACATTTGAGTTTGGTGGTGGAACAAGGGGGCAAGGGGTGGTGTACAGCAGTGGAGCGCAGTGGAACGTGCCGAGTTCTGGGGTTTCCGAAAGACCTGGGTTTGAATTCCAGCTTTGACTTCGTTCCTGCCAGCCTGTGGATAAGCTGAGTTCTCTGTTTCATCGCCCATAAATAGAGGGCAGTTGTAGCTGTCTCCCATAAATATGTCCCAACAAAGGTTAACAGTGATTGTGTTCTGGCCGCTGGGATGGGAAGCAGGGTGTCTATACTCTTTACTTTCTGTATTTCTGCAGTGTTAATTTTTAGTAGTGAGAACACGTGACCTTCCCCCGGCTCGGAGGGTTCTTCTGAGACTGGACTGTTGTGACGCTGCTGGGTTCTCAGTGAGCGGGAGTTGGGACTGTCCTGGAGTTCCTGCTCCTTGTGTCCACCTGTCCCAGGTCAGAGAAGCCCACGCGTGACAGCATTTCTCCTCAGCCATCGGCCCCGAAACCCTGACTGCCTGTGTTACAGTTCTTTCTCTTCATGAAACAGAGGAGCTCGTTTTACAGCTTGTCACGAAGTGAGCAGAATTTTGTGTCTTCTCGGGCTGCCGATACTTGTCTTTCGCAGCTCACCAGGCTCTCCTTGGTGTGGGTTGGTGCCTGCCCTCAATCACCAGGCCTGAACACAGATAGCTCTGCTCCTTTTTAATTTTCAAAGGCTCCTATTCTGCCTCCTTCACTTTGGGGAACACTAAAGTGTGTTTGGAAATGTGGCTTTTTGGATGCCAAAGGCAGTCCCTCAAGCCCCATAGCCCGTCCACCCCACTTCACAGAATCCATCTCAAGTAACTTACATCAAACCTTCACTGTTAACACTTGGTGCTGGCGTCCTGGCTTTCATCCTGGGAAAATAAATAAACCAAACCAAACCCGCAGCACTTTAAAAACACTAATTAATCCTTGCCACAGGCCTAGGCTGTACAGAAATGGCAGATCCCACTGCTCCAACTTTATGATCGGATAAATGAGGGCAGGCAACTTTGTAAGACTTCCCAGGGCCAGATAACAGAAGCCGACACGGAGGGTTTGGGCTGGCCCTGCTTGTGCAAGGAGGGCGCCCGGCCAGGGCCAGCTGCGTCCTGAGTTCTCTTCTGCACAGCGCCACGTGGTGCTCGCCCAGAGCCCCATTTACACATCAGCTTCCCCGCCCCAGGGTCACAGTGATGCCACATGCTTCTGTTTCCAACTGACCACTTATCTATTTGCCTACTTTTGTTTAATTCTGGCAGAGCCTAGAATTTTAGCCATAGCTTCTGGGAGTAGCCTGGAAATTCTGGTTGGTTCAAAGGCCATGCCAATTTTGACACTCAACGCAGACCACCCTCCACATAGTCCCGTTCAGACCCAGCAGCTGCCTTGGGGCTGTGTTGCGACCCTTCAAGGCTGGGCAGGTCAATGGTATTTGCACAAACAGAATAATATTCATGGAGCAGCTGGGATAGCTGGCATGCCTTTATTCACAGGTGGGCGAGCCATGCATGCTGCAAGCTGCGTGTCTATCTGCATGTCTCTGCATGGCACATGTCATGACCCTTGCCCCCCCATGGCACTCATCATAGCACCTGTCCCCTTGTGTGTCTTTCATCATCTCCCCCAGCAGGGAGTCCCTACCTGTTTAAGTACTAAAGGGGAACAAAGCCAGAGAACTGCCAGAACGTTACATAACATAACATAATTCTGCGCATGCGAAGTGACTTCATGTTATAGAAACAGTTTATCAGACCCAGTCTCAAGGCTATGGAAACACTGCTTCGCTTAGTTCCTCAGACATTGGGGTGGGGAAGCCAGACTGCATCTATTTACCCTACAGGGGCCCACTTCACATCCAGGTCTGGCCAGACTCCCTCCTTTCTCTCAATCTAGACCAGACATCTTCCTGCCTCAGCTCCTGAATCTTACAGTCTGTAAGGATAAGTGTGGACAGCTTTCTTGAAAGAGTAAATCATAAAATTCAGGAAAAACATAAAACCTCACTAAATTTTATGGGACATATCCAATGAAATTAAAATGTAGTAATTTCACCTTCTAAATATTTACTAATCTTGTCAAATTTTTTAAGGGGCAATGGGGTACTTATGTATAGGGTTGAGATAAAACTTCTGAAAACACTTCAGAGAAGCAGGCTGTAGAAAGCTGAGTATATGGTCTACCCCAGGTAACCCGTTAGGCACGGCGTTAGTAACCAACGTTTATAGACTGAGGTCTGTGACCTCTGGCAGCGACTGTAGAGACTGAATACATGTCCCTTGCTTCTTAAGGATCTTTTTAATCAGAGGGAAAAATATATGCTCAGGAAATGACATTAGACAGCTATAAAGTACGCAGTGAAAGTAACAGTTATAAAATAAAATAGCAAGAAATGATGAGCAATATACATCGAATATATAGGATGAGGCAGGAAAAGGTTTACAGTTGTCCATATGGAAAATAATACAACAATGAATAAATAAGAATACAAGAATAAACTGTGTTTTGTGCACCCACAACTGGAAACCTACTTTTGCCCCACCCCGAATAAGCACTAAGGAGAAATAAATAATGAGAGGCATTTGGGGGAGGTAAGATAGAATTCCTCAAAAAGTATAGTTTTAAGTTAGTCTATTACTTCAGTAACTTTGGTTTTATCTTTTCTTGATTTCTCCTGAATGAAAGAAAATAATGTTTGACACTTTATTAATTTTCTCTGAGTGCAGGTACAGATTACAATGAGCTTAGTGACTTAAAGCAGCACCAGTTTATCTCACAGCCCTGTAGGCTAGAAGACTGGCGTGGGTCTCACAGGACCAAAATGCAGTGTCAGCAGGGCAGGCTCTGGAAGAGAATCCGTGCCTGTGCCTTTACCCACCACAGCCAGCTGCCCCCCTTGCCCGGCCCTTCCTCCCTTCAACGCCGGCTGTGGGGGGCTGAGTCCTCATCGCACTTGGGTGCAGCCGCCTTCCTTCCTTCTCCTTCTCCAACCTCTTCCACACCGAAGGCCCCGTGTGATTATGTGTATTAGGCCCACCTGGATAATCCAGGCTTCTCTCCGCCTGTCCAGGACAACTGATTAACCTTAATTCCTCTTTGCTTGTAACTTATATTTACGGGTTCTGGGGGTTAGGACATGAGCATCTTTGGGGGCCTTTATTCTGTCTTCCGCAGACAGCCCTCTGTTTCACTAAACATTATGAAAAATACAAAGAGTCATTTATAACCCAGTTGGAGAGAAGAACAAAAACGTACAAAAAGTTAAAAGAAAACCAGATAACAGCTCAAGGCAACAGTGGTAGACATTACGAGTTATACTTGATTAATCACCAGATCGAGTCCATAGAGTCTGATAGAGAGAGAAGGAGGGCGAAACCACACAGGCCACTTTATGAAGGGAAGCGAGCCTTGCTCTGAACCTGGAATGGAGTTCCCGAGATGGATAAGGCCATCCGTCTGGAGACGGAGAACAGTGTGAGTGAAGGTGTGTGTGTAAGCCTGTCCCAGGGTCAAAGGGAAGATGGGGAAAGGGAAGATGGGAATGGGAAAGATAAATTAGATTATATGCCAGACTGAGGAGATTAGATTTGATCTTGCATGCAAAGAGAAGTGTCCTGTTTGTTTTTTATACATACGAGTAATACATGGAGCGGGGAGGGTGTAGAAGTTTTGAAAAATGCAGAAAAGCTCAGAGACAAAGCAGGAATCATTCTAATCCCACTATCCTGCCCCCTGCCCCCTGCCCCCAGGAAGCATTGTTAATATTTTGGTGTACTTTTTCCATTTTCTCTCTCTCCTCACTAATACACACATTTATTTACATTGATTCTTACAGAATTCAGATCATATGATATATTATTTCATTACTTAATTTTTAGCATAATTAAGTATAGAAAATTTTTATCTTTCAAATTGATGTGTAACAATGTTATTAATGGCTGCATTAATAACGTTGACAGTCTTGAACCTGTATCTGCCCTTCTAACCTGTGGGAATACTTGACCGTTGCTCTATTTTTGCATTTGTTAAGATATTTCAATTTTTTTGTTAATATAAATAAAGCTGCAATGACCATCCATTATTTTGAGAGGATAATGTCTAAAACAAAATACCTGGGTCAAAGGGCATAAATATTTTTAAGATTCTTGATATACGTGGCCCTGTGGCTTCTCTGTAATACTGTGAGTTGCTAGATATTACTACAGAGGAGTGCTTATTTCTTGGAATCTTGGCTAAAGGGTATATTAGCATTTTTAAAAACATGTATCAGTTTTATAAATAAAATAATGCTTTAATTTTATTTCTTTAATTGTACTGCTGAGGCTAGTCTTATTTTTCATGTCTATTAATATTTGTGGGCCACAATTACTAGTTTGTTTTCTTCTCATGTTAAGAAAAAAGTTTTCTTATCAATGTATAAGAACTTTTTATATGGAAAATACTCATTTTGTAACAAATATTTAAAATGTTATTTTATGGTGTCTTTTAAATTTTAAAGTTTAAAATTTAAATTTATTTTATAGAACTCTTTCATTGTGTTTAAAAATTTTTTAAAATTCTTTATTCTGCCCTGGCTGGTGTGGCTCAGTGGATTGAGTGCCAGCCTGCGAACCAAAGGGTCACTGGTTCGAATTCCAGTCGGGGCACATGCCTGGGTTGCAGGCCATGATCCCAGTAGGGGGCACACAAGAGGCAACCACACACTGATGGTTCTTTTCCTCTCTTTCTCCCTTCCTTCTCCTCTCTCTAAAAATAAATAAAATCTTAAATAAAATGTTAAAAAAATAAAAATTATTAGAATCTGAGTTCAAATACTCACTTGTATTTTCTTTTTGTCTTATGAAAGTTTAAAGTTTTATATTTGGCTCTTTTAAAAAATGTATTAGTTATAATAAAATTAATGTAAAGCATGTTTACAGTTTTAAAACAACAAAGTCAATATTGTAATGCCTAGCATCTTGGAGAAAAGTTTAGATTTCAATTGAAATTGCATTGAATCTATAGATCAGTTTGAATAGTGTTGTCATTTTTAACAATATCAAGTCTTTCTGTTTATGAAAGCTGTATATTTCTTTGATGTAACCTTCTCTAATGACCTCCGGTAAAATATTACATTTATGATTACTCTTCTGGTAATTGTCAAGTGTACATACGTATTGTTATCTGTTCACGACACTCCAAGAGGAGTCCCCAGAACTCTTCATCTTGTGATTGGAAGTTGGCTCCTTTTGACCATCTTCCATTTCCCCTGCCCCCCATGTCCTGGCCATCATCATTACTCTCTGTTGTGAATTCAGTTATATATGTGGTATCAGTAATAGTTAGTTGATACTTTGAGCATCATGCATGAATTATTCAGTATTGTTCACTGACTTGGTCTTAGTTCACAAAAAGTAGGGACAAAGACTTGCATATAGTCAGTTACTTGCAAAGCAATCCCAGGGTACAGGAATAAGGAACAGATTTAATTTTATATAGATTACTTATAGATTTCACTGCTTACTTTTTTATTATAACTAAGTTTCTCTCATGATAGAAATTTTCTTTTGATTTTCCTTTTTTGGGTTGGTTTGGGTACATCTTTGAATTATCATGGAAATTTCGTGAGTGATATGTTTTTGGAGGCCTTGCTTATTTGAGAATACTGTATGTCTTTCTGTAACTTGTGTACGTAATGACAACTTTATTGAGTAAGTCATGACTTTTTCCTTCAAAGTTCTGTAGACATTGCTGTGGTCATTGGCACGTATTGTTACAGTAATGTCAGCGCAGCCTGTTACCCTTGCTTTCACGCTGCCCAGCTTTTCTCCTTCTGCCTGGGTGATTGTAGTGTTGCGTCTTTGATACTGGTAGTTCAATAAGTATATAAATATAAATGAAAATATAAATATAAACACACAGAAAGAGAGAAAGATCTCCAGCGTATTTCAGATTTGTTTCATCAGTTCTCCCTGGTACAAAGCAGTACAATCCGTACAATAAGTAATAAATAAGAATATGAGAATAAACTGTGTTTTGTGTACCCACAACTGTAAACCTGCTTTTGCCCCACCCTATACATGTCCTTTTACTTCTTATTTTTATCTCTTTGCCCTTTCCCCCTGCATTCTGGGGTGAGCTCAGATTGCTGATTTGGTTGTATTTCACAGGTCTCATTTCGCCTCTCCTTCGCGCTTCTGATGGCATTTCAGAGTGTAGTGTGGCAGATCTCTTTTCACTACCTTTCTGTAGGCTTTCCTGCTCTTTTTATTAACAAAAGGTATCAATTTTATGTTTTTTTTGCTTCTTCTTTCACAGAGTTAATATTTCACATGGTTGTATTAAGTGCACAAAGTTGCTGCTGACAGTTTATTTTTTCTTTAGTAAGTAGTTCCCAGGTGTGTGGTGACTCTACCTACCTCCACATTTATGTGTTCATCTCCTTCAAGTTTTGAGATATTTTCATATTTTTGTATATTTTTTATGTTCCATGCTGGTATTATTTTGTTACTGAGTGTAAATTAGCTGGTTTTTGCTTAAGATAGGTTATTTTGGGATCTCATCTCTGCAGGTTTGTTAATCACATATAAAAGCAGGAGGTCTAGCTTATAGGAGATGTAGGGAATGAGTTCCATGGCGCGATAGCCCGTGGATGAAGAGGCGTGGTCTGGGGCAGCGGGCTGCCCAAATGAAGGAAAACAGTCTCGAGGTGGCGTCTGTGTTTGGTGGAGTCGTCAACATGGAGCCAGTTTCGTGGTCTCGCTCCTGAGCCCGGACTCTGTTCTGGGTGTGCAGGTGACTGTGCTCTCCCAGCGCTGCTGTACCCCCGTAGGAGAGGGGACACGCTGCAAGCAGCCTTTCTGTCCAGTGTGCTGGAGAGACTCCCGGGCTTTCTGGCATAGGCGACTCCCAACACTCTTGACTCACAGCAATGAAAGAGTCTCTCACATGGAAGCTTTCTTTCGGTCCTGTGACCTGCCCTGATTTCCAAGTTAGGAATGTTGGCAAAAGTCTGCAAGTATATTTCTTACTTATCTCCTGGGTACCGCACTATTTTTCTTAGGAAAGGGGCTCTCAGTCAGCTTGAGCACTTCCCTTTAAAAGGTGAGCGGTGTCGGGTGCCTGTGCTAGTTGCCCTCTTTTCTAACCGTTTCCACGTAGGGTACAGACAAGATTAAATCGGGGAGCTGAGGGAGATCGGATGGAGAGAAATAAGGAAAAGGAGCTGATATGACAGCTCTGTGTTGTAGGTGCCATCAGGCACTGTGCCGCCACGCCCCTGTTCCCCACACCTGCGTTACTTTCTTTACAGTGCATGTCACCCCCTGGCATAATTATATTTTAAATACTCACTTGTTTGTCATTGTCCCCTCCCGTTGCAATATAAGCTCCATGAGAGCAGACTTTTTGTCTCTTGTATTTATTACTATACCCCAGCCTCTAGCACAGTGGCAAAACAAAAAGCAGTTGCTGAATAAATGTCCTTCTTTATTTAAATAAAAATTTAAACAGAGAAAGACTTTAACAAGTTGTTTAAAAAGTAATTAGATATTGGAGGTGCTTGAATTATAATAGCTAATATTTGTTTATTGAATAAGACAGAAAACTTAGATTTTGCTTAATTGATGGCAAGCGTAAGAGATTTGAGTTTACTTGAGTCTGGCACTACCATAATTTCTGTGACTTAAACAGGAAGTCGTGATTATTTTGACTACATACAAAAATTCATTTCAGAGCCATATCATTTTGTAAAAACTCCTTCCAGCAAATAATTTGGGGCATATCTGACTTTCAGCTCCTTTCTCTAAAGGGAAAATAAGAATAAAAGAGGAAAGAGAGAAATTCAGCTCAAGTGCCGGCCGCTCTTAGAATCTTTTGCCAGAGATATAAGAATTATTTACAATATATATATTTCATTAGAAAATTGAGGGTTGGATTTTGATTATTTCTTGGACAAGTTAGAATATACTACCTAATTTCTAACAGTTAAGTAATATTCAAAACCTTTAATGTTAGAGACTGAAAAAAATCTAAATCTTTCCCTCGTTCTAATTTTACCATATTTTCAAATTTATATGAGGTCATTTTTTTCTGAAGCATTTATCCAGCTTTGTGCTCAAATGAATATACATTCTTTTAAAAAGAAAATATTGACAGTGGAAACCAAATTGGAGAAGGATGGAAAGAGGAGATGTACATAAATCACCAGACACTTGGAAGAGCATGTAAGCAAATGTCCAAATGGCATGTTTTTCATAATTTTATATTTTCCCTTTTAAAAATCGCTTTCCAAATTGTTAATGGTTTGGCAGCTGCAAGGATGACATCAGCCCTTCCATCGTCCAGTGTCTGCTTTCTTTCAGATAACTCGGCGGCGCTTTATCAAGTTTTGGTGATTAAGTCGAATGTTAAAAAAAAATGCTAGGTTTACAGTTAAAGTCCCCGAACTGCTAAGCCAAACACATTTCTGGCCTCAAGCAAGCTTTGGAGCGCTCCGGAAAACGTGCGCTATCCAGAGGGGGCTGTGTTTCTAGAAGCAGAGGTGAGCAAGTGAGAGAAAAACACGCACACTTTAAAGTTACCACCTTCTTCTCTCTACCCCAACCTGGCCCGAGATCCAGAGATAATGATCTGGGCATTATTTTCTCCCTTCAGAACGTCAGGCAGTCAGTCACCTGCACTGTAGTCTGTTAGTGAGGAAGAAGACAGCAGTCTGTGGACCGTGCTAACAGTTTTCCCGCATCACCTAGGAGCTCACCTGTGACCATCACGTAAAATCGCTTGCATGTTAAAGGTGTGGTGTGTTAGCCCTACTCTAAACCAGTGCTTCTCAGGCATGAACGAGCACATGGATGGCTAATTTGGTAGACTGGGGTAGGGCCTGAATTTGGTGTTTCTAGCAAGCTCCCAAGTGGTACTGACGCTCCTAGTCCTCTGAATACACTTCGAGTAGCCAGCCCATACTCTAAAATGGTCTTTCACCCTATTTGAAGTGCAAGATTTATAACTTAAAATATCTGCATGGATATTTGATTTAAGACTAATTAAATATTTTTATGAGATATGCAATTAAAGGCAGATGCGAGGTCTTAAATTTTAGAACTGTTTCATGTGTTTATAATACCTGCTCCCCACCCCCCACCCCTGCCAAGTTCCTACTTAGGCTAGTTGGATAACAATTTACATCATTTTTCTCATTTTCCAAATGCCAAATTGTTTTCTGATCTTAAAGTGATCTGGCATTTGAAGAAAACAATTCAAAATATATTCAAGTCAGCAAGGCATGAAGGTTTTAAGAGCTCACCTCAGAAGCTTGGCTTTTTTTTCCTTTTGTTCCTGATGGTTTCATTCTGTCAATATTCAGAAAGAAAGCCCAAACTTCCACAAATAGCAGTGAACTAAACATCTACCACCCAGGAAGTGGTTCCCAAGTCCAGAATGAGGTAGCTAACTTCTACCCAAATTTTTTGACACCTCGTTGGGCTGTGGGTTCTGAGTCCTCTCGAGTACTTTTTTGAATCTTTGCCATGTATTGGGGGTGGGTATAGAAGAACTCCGACGATCCCCCAGAGAGAATAAGTAGAGGGACTCCGTGACTAGCGGTGCTACTTCTGTGTGGAAAGGAGGAAAATTCCCCATGCTCATAGCTCAGGAAATGGCTGAGAATTTGTCTGGTGTTAAATTTGACTTCCATGCATCCACTTGGCTGGTCAAAGCAGTAGCAGTGGTCAGTCATTGTTTCTGAGGGACACAGAGCATCCTTCCCCAGAGTCATTGTGTGAGTTTGCCTTGTCTCCTGGACTCAGGAAGGTTTTCTCAGCTCTAAACAACTAAAGGCGTAGCCCTGGCTGGTGTGGCTCAGCGGTTTGAGCACGGGCCTGCAAACCAAAGGGTTGCTGGTTTGATTCTCAGTAAGGGCACAGGCCTGGGTTGTGGGCCAGGTCCTCAGCAGGGGATATATGAGAGGCAACCACACATTGATGGTTCTCCCTCCCGTTCCCTCTCTCTAAAAATAAATAAATAAAACCTTTAAAGATTTTATTACAAAAAATAAAAGTGAACACATATCTACAAATTCAGAGAATCTGAAAAAATAGATCTAATTACTTACTATATTCAAAGGGGAATTGGTAAGATTTGCATTCCTATTATATTGCAAAGAAGAAAACCTATTACTTTTTTCCCCCATGAAATGGTGCCTTTGTTTGGAATGTTATAAGAGGACTCAGGGCAGGTTTCCTTTCAAGTATTTAAAGACTGGAAACAAAACATTATATGTGATATTTAAGTGGAAAAAAAGGGCAATATAAAAATTTATATTCTATATCATCTCAATTGTGTAGAAAATATAAACATCAAAATAGGATTAAAAAGAATAAAGCAAAATGTTACTATGGCCCATTAGCTCTGAAGAACGAGAGTGCAGATGCTTCTTATTATCTTTTCTGTTCTGTCCAAGATAGGCCAGGTTGCATTATTTCACATTAAAAAATAGAGCAAGAAACACAGGAAACAAAGCAGCATATGATCAGGCTGAAAGTCCCTGGGCCGGTACCTCCTCCCGCCACACGCGTCCGCATCTCCATTCAGGGACTTGGGCCTGCAGTTAATTGTTCGATGTTTTTACGTGGTGTGGACCTGTGCACTGCCTCAGTGACAGGAATGAATTAGAGTGTCTCAGTAAAGACCAAACTCATCAATTTTTCCAAAATCTGTATTTGATTAATTCTACAAAGGTCCAGGTCAAAGTTATTCCTCAAACCTTATTATTTTAATAAAGAAGCCCAAAGTTTTCACGTTTGTCAGGAAATTCATTATCACCATAAAATAGCAAAAGGTCACAAAATGTCTCCTTCCACAATCAAACAGCATACAAGAAAAATTTCTTTTTCTCAACAATTCATTATCCCAGCAGAACCAAGGGAAACCTCTGACATTTCAGATTCTTTTGCTTCAGGGGAAATAAATGTTCCATAGATCATGGAGAAAAGTGACAAACAAATTAATGAAAAACAAATACACTCCTACAGTACACCCAGCCATGCCAGACCAAACACAAGGCAGAGTCAGCTTCTATTCTCAGGTCTCTCCAGCTCCAGAGAGTGACGGTTTCCATAAAGGTATCAGCATGTTAGGTACAGGAAGCTGTACCCACTCCCAAGAAATACCAATTAAAGAAACATGCCGTGGAAAAACAGAGAAACTCTATCATTTTATGCAGACTTAACTGTAGTGGGAAGGTCATGGCTGGCGAAGCATTTTGCAGTCTTGAGCTAATAAGCGGAAGCATTCTAGAAATTAGTCACCCCCCTCCCCTCATTACGCTTTATCCAGAATTGCCACAACTGAGTGTAGCTCGGCTTTCCCACATCCTAAAATTTTCTTCCTTTAATTCTGCCTCATTCTGGCCACCTTTCTTCATCTCTAAACTTGGTCGAGGAGAATTTACATGTACTTTGTCCACGCTCTTTTTCATTTTTTAAAATCACCAACAGTACAAATAAAGACAAACCTCACTGCAACTCCCAGCCCCAGGGTCCTCCCCAGAAATGCCACAGTAACCGTGCTACCTGTCCAGACCACTGTAGATGTGTGTCCTTAGATGTGAAATATGGATCTGTGCAGTTGTGTGTATGTGTGTGTATACAAAATATTTTTCTTTACAGAAATGGAATGATATGAAAAGTACTTAGTTGCAACATGTTTTAAATACTCAAACATCTGCCTTGGAGATCTTTCTAGGTCAGTACATACGGAGCAGTGCCTCTCATCCAGGGACCGTTTTGCTCCCCACCCGACCCCGCCCCTGGGGACATTTGGCGATTCTGGAGACACTTTTGGTGGTCACAAGCTGGGTGGTAGTGCTACAGCCTCTGCAGACAGAGGCCAGGGGTGCTGCAAAGCCTCTCATAATGCACAGGACAGAGAAGTATCCACCCAGTTGTCAATAATGCGGAGGCTGAGAAACCCCAACATGGATCTACCGTATTAACTGCTGCACAGTGTCCTGTAGTAATTTCGCCAGTCATGTAACAATGTACATTTAGGTACACTTTTAATTATTTGTGCCCATCAGTGATTGTTTCTTTTAGTGCTTTTCACCCAACTGCAATCTGTTTTCTTCCTCACACATCCCTTAGGTGACCAGTGGCCTCCTGATTTCCAAATCCTTGGCTGTTTTTCAGGATGAAGCAGCCTGGCCTTTCTGTGACATTTGTCACTGCCCGCGCCCCTAGAAGCCCTTGGCCCCCTGGCCCCAAGGCTCTGCCCTTAAGACCCTACCTCCGTTGGCCCTGTTTAGTCTCTGTGGCTGGCCAGCCACCATGCCCTGAGCAGTTGCCTCCTCCGGGCACTGTCCGGGCACTGGGGATGTGAGGCTGGACTGCGGAGGGCCCTGCTCAGGAGGCCCTCTGGTCTAGAGACCGGTGTGCACACAGACAAGCGGAGCCAAGCGACGCATGCCCCAGGCAGGGTGGTTGCGGTTTGCTGAGTGATTGAATAAATGATCAGATATAGTAGAAAAGATTCTAAAGGACAACAGAAATGTTTTTTCTTCATGGTTCAGAATGTACTGCATATTTTATCTTCTTGACTACTTTTCCCACACAACATACATTTAAAAAAATAAATCAAGTAAAATGCTTTCCTCACATTTTCCCACCACCATCCTTTTTTTTCCTGCTTTGAAACAGCAACTGCATTGTTCCACTCTTGCTCTACAGGGAATGTGCTCAGCCTGGGCCAAGGCAGGGAAAAGAGCAAGTTAGAGAAGAAGCAACCCTGCCCGCTGCTGGCTCAGGGGTGGGGAGCGAGGTTGGCTCTTCCCCCTCTCCATCTGGAACTTTCATGCCGGTCCCTTCCCCCTTTCTCTCAACTTCCTGGGGTTGTGGGTCCATCCCCTCCCTGGGGGACCCCAGGAGTGGGTTGAGCTGCAGCTGTTCCTTGACCTCTGTTTCCCTGGATCAAGGGATCTTCAATCCCTACCTGAAACCTGACAGTAAAGGAAGTCTCAACTGTAAATTCAACTCAAAGCCCAGATTAGAGGCTAAAACAGGTAGGCAGGCTCTAGAGAGATACCGAGATGAATGATGGAGGCCCCTGCTCCCAAGGAGATGGGGCTGCAAGGGTGGGGGGTGGCGGGGGAAGCACACATACAGACAACTACCTGGAATGCAAAGCAAAATAAACCAAGCCCTAAAAAGAGGGCTGAACAAAGTTGCTTAAGGAAAAAGGGGGGATCAAGCAGGGCATTTGAACATCATTTCCCCTGCCTCTGAAAAGTAAGAGTGGCTATCCTTGAAGGATTCTTTAGATTGAAACACAAAGAGCGTGGGGTTTCTGAAAGGAAGAATGAAGTGTTCGAAGAGCTGGATTCTAGAGCGTCCTTCTGCTGAGCACCACGGAACTTGGGCAAGGCCCCAGACCTTACACAGGGTGGTTACTCTCTCAGATATTGATCTCGGGTCTCCATAAAAGCTGCTAGATTGTGGCTATCTCAGTCTCAAATGCTCAGGTCTGAGCAGCTGTGGTTGTATGTCAAACGGTCTTAATTTGGCTCATTTCTGTTCAAGTTTATTTTACGCAAGACATGTCATCTAATTCTTAAAGGCATACCTACTGACTGCTCCAGATCTGTGTGCAGATGCTCTGCAGGCCCTGTGTTTATATTTTTAATTGCTCATGTTGGTGCTGGGTGGGATCCTGGAAGCATAAAGGATCTAGCTCAGTTATAGAGGCATTTACCATAAACTGCAAGCCCTGATAGACAAGGGCAGAAAGGAAAATGTAACAGATGTGTGGGATTGAGGAGGGCAGCTCAAACAGGGGAGAGAAGGCAGCAGCTGGTTGAATGGGTCGTTGAACAAGGACAACAATAATAATAACCATGGCTGTTGTTTATTTTTGGTCTACTAATGCCCATTTTTTATCTCTCTAAGTACAGAGTTGATTGAACTTGAGTTGGGAGGCAAGTAAAGTATTGCCACAGACATTCCCAGAGGGCTGCTGTATTCATTTCCCATTGCTATATAACAAATTACTACAAACTTTGCAGCTTAAAACAACACCCATTTATCATCTGACAGTTTTAGAGGTCGAAAGTCTAGGCAGGCTCAACTGGGTTCTCCACGGAGGGTTTCGCAGGCTGCCGTCAAGTGTTGCTCAGGGAGGAATCCGCTTCAGCTTCTTCCAGGTTGTTGGCAGAATTCAGTTGCTTGTGGTTGTAGGACTGAGATTCCTGTTCTCCCCACACGGACTGCCCCCAGCTTCTAGAGGCTGTTCCCAGGTCCTTGCCCCGTGGCCCCCTTTACCTCAAAGTCAAGAAGAACCTTCTCGTTGAATCCCTGTCACGTCTAGAATCTCTCAAGCTTTTCTGTTACAAGTCAAAGAAAACTCTGTTTTTAAGACTGTGATTGGGTTGGACTGCCCAGATAATCTCCTTATCTTGAAGTCACTGATTAGATCTGCCACTTAGGCACACACTCACAGAAGTTACACTTAGGGGCAAAGGTTGTGGGGCTGAGAATTTGGTCAACAACAGCTGTCCAGGGTGTGGTTTCATCTGACCTTGAAATGACAGCTGGAGATCCAGGGCCCACGCCCAGAACACTGACTGAGGATGGGGCTGGGTGCAGGGATGGAGAGTGGCACAGAAGGGGAAAGTTCTCCAGGAGCCAAACAGAGAAGACCTTCTGGAGGCAGAGTCTGATGACTGAGCTGAGGAATTAGGCTCCTCTCATCAATAAGCATTTTGTTGAGAAGCTTCTTGCTAGGCCCCATAAGGAATAATGAGAGAGAACATGGAGTCCAGCCCTCTGGGAGTCCATGGTCTAGCAAGATTATAAGACATTTCTTTGATTGTTGATGCTGTCCTTATCAAATTTGCACTCTGACAAATTTACGTATCTTCAGGAAAATAATTTTTGTGTCTTTTATAGACTGTACTGGGTACCTATTCCTGTTGTAGCTACTAGTCAGCTTTCTGCTAAAGAGGATAACTTGGGCCCAAGAAATGAGGACTTCAGAACCAAGGTTGTGGTTCTGAAAGGTCCCTTCAAGGCACCAGGGGGACCTCAGCAGAAATGGCCACAAAAGCAGGGACCCAGAGCCTTGCATGGTAGGAAATGTGCCTTCATGGAGAAGGAGGGGCTCCCAGGAGGCCTCCTTGCTCAGATCAACCATAAACCACCAAACATGGACCTTTCCTCATAGTACTTCAAAACCTCTGTAGAAATGAGAATTCCTCAGTCTCCCTTGTAGTCTAAAGTTCTTTATTTTACCTTTTCCCAAAATGTAAATCCTTCCCTCTGTTATCCCTTTGTGGGAATAAAAAGCAAGCCTTTCACATTTGTCTTACAATAATAAGTCGCATGCAGCTTTCTTCTGAGCCTTCAAATGAAAAATATTTGGACTTTTCCTTATTGCTCAATAGCATCTGAACCTGAGGGGAAAAAAGAGTAAAGTCAGAAAAAAACAGAGATCTGGGAAAGCCATCTTCAGACAAATGGAGCAAGGATGGTAGGCTCAGATGCTCTCTTCCCCCGATTTTGACAGGCTGCCATGCATAGTTTTGCAGGTTGCTCACTGCACAAGGGCACCGCCTGCCCTCCGTGTGCCAAGTCATGCTTCCTGGCACAGGAGTGTCTTCTAATTTGAATAAGGCATCTGCACACCACTGGGGACCCTGCTCTCTGAGGCCTGCTCTCCCCTTATCTTGAACCTGTGAGTCATTGTGAAATGTATAATAAGCAATCAATCTCGCCCTGACCAGTGTGGCTCAGTTGGTTGGGCATTGCCCCGCAGGGTGAGGGGTCACCAGTTCAATTTCCAGTCAGGGCACATGCCTGAGTGGTAAGTTCAGTCCCCAGGTGGGGCACGTTCAAGAGGCAACCGATTGATATCTCTCTCTCACACTGATGTTTCTCTCCATTTCTTTCTCCTCTCTTTCCCTCTCTCTAAAAATAAATAAAATTATTTTAAAAATTTAAAAAATCTCTTAGATAAAATACAGGGAAGGAGCAATAGAGACAAGAAGGAAAGCCAAGGGAATGGTTCTTCGGGAAAGCAGGTGGCTGTGTGACCTCCTAGTTAGGAGTTTGGGGCAGATGGTCTGCCCTACACATCAACCATGCAACTAAGCAACAAGCATTCTCTTACTTGAACAACAATTATTCAAGGCATTTTTTAAAATAATAATAATAATATTTCGTGAATACTCAACTTCGTAAGAAGATTATTGCCTTGTCATTCAATTTACAGACATAAGATTAAGCCTAACACTGTTAATTTTACACATGGTTTTCTGTTTGATTTTGATGTTGGTAATTTGGTTTGGTTTGGGGTTTTTCATGTTCCTTTATATAGTCAAGAAACACTGCTTGATACTGACTATGTTCACAGTACTCCCCTTGTTCATATCTATAGTGCTTGTATATATAATGGTCCTCAGTCTTGAGAGTGCCTACAAATTACCTGGGCAGCATCTTTAATATGCAGCTTCCTGGGCCTTCCCTCCATACAGCTTCTCTGGTTATAGGATCTCTGAATATATTTTGATCTAAGAACCAGACAGCTGTTAAGATTTGAGGACTACACTTTGAGGAAGGTTGCTATAGGGATGGAAAGCGTATAACTCAGAGTTCCTTGTCCTCAAAGAGCTTATAAATGAGCCAGGGAAATAAAATGGGGATGTATTCCAAAACAAGTGATAAATACACAACAGTAGATGCTGAATAGCTAGGTGAGTAAGAGGGAAAATAATATGGAGAAAGGAAGACTATGCCCAAATACAGTTCTTAGAGGATTTCGGAAAAGGGATTGAATTTTAACTGGGCCTTAAAGGAAAGAAGAAGACACCAGGTGGGGAATGCATAGTAATAGAGGCACTGTGGTCTTCCGTGGTGGCAGACAGCTCAAAGCCACTTAGGGGACACCAAATTGCATCTCCTCCTTGTTTCACTGATGATCCTTCCGGAACCACAACCTTCTTCTTCCTTGTTAGACTGCTTTCAAGAATGTTTTGTAAGAGGTTGCACATGTACACAGAAAGATTAATCACAGTTGAAATGTATGCACCAAGTTATGTATAATTTCAACCTGATTTGCTTAAGTGTCTATGCTGTTGAAAAACTATATAGACCCCAAGTGGCATCTGATTATTAAATTCAGATGCCAGAGCCTTTCATGAACAATGAACATTTTGGCTCTGTATATTTTCCGCATACTTTTTTGCTCTGTATATTTTCCTTCAAAAGTGGGAGGTCTACAGACATATTGAACTATACTGCCAATCAGTGAAATTGAGGAAGTGGTCATGGAATTATGTATGAAAACTCTCCATCCACCTTTTGCAATGCAAAGCCTTTGTTTATTCATACAACCCAAGTTTGGAGCTCATTCTTTCTCAGTGGATTACTATCTAAGTGTTTTTATTGGAGAGTGTTGGATACTTGTGTTTTATAATTCCATTTTCTCACTCAAGCAGTTTTGAACATCAGAATACAGTTTCAGAGAATATACTTAGTGAAGAAAAGAAAGAAAACTCTCTTTTACTGCTACTCTTACTGAACACACAAAATGAGGAAAGTACCGATTTGCATAGTACTGCATGACTGTGGTTTAGAGTACAAATCACTGCTGTGAGGTTTTTGAGTGATAAATGAATGCTGTGGGGCTTCAGGTGGAGACTATCTAAAGTTTAAATTGAGCATAAGTGGAAAAGCTATCAGTGAAAATGTATTTGCTTATTCCTCCTGTGTACACTCATAATTTACCAAGTTTTGCATCACCATTGTCATTTGCACTCATGTGTGCCCAAGACAGTTCTGAGCCCTCTATGCTGCATCTACGCTACTGCATCTAGTGTGTGAGAGAGTGTGTGTGTGAGAGAGAGAGTGTGTGTGTGTGTGCGTATTTGAACAGAACATCCCTGTGACTTTGTTTCTGTAATGGAATCATATGAATCATTTGGACTTATTTAATCATAGTAGCATTCATTTCTATCAAATTGATCTTGACTCTCGTGTTGCCATTCCCAGTCTATTACACATGATTTTTACATGTAGATCAAATTTGAAGGTTCCTTGAACAACATTCCCAGCCTGGTTTCAGATTGGTCACTCACGGAGGAGTTCATCCTCTCTGTCTCCTCTCCTCCCTGCTGTAAATACTCTTCTCTGAGGGCAGGTGGGTGCCCTCCAGGACGCCAGGCCTCCCTTCCAGGCCCAGTGCCTGTGCTCTTGTTTGTGCTCCTCTGTTCCCACAACCCAGCAGACCACCAGGCACTTCTCTGCTGCTCTGTAGATACTGACCTGCCCTGAGTGGGGCAGCCTTTGAGCACTTTTGTCTTTCCAAATTGATTTGTTTGTGTTCCCAGTGTGTGGTCACATATGCAGATGACCCTGGTGTGCTCTCCCTTGATTACAAGGAGGTGGCACTTCTTCTACTCACTTACACAGTTAAGTGGATCTGAATTCACATCTTACAGAATGGCACTTGGCCGGATATTCTGGATATTTAATCACTGGTTCAGAGTTAGTTCAGTTGGCAGAGAGCCTTAAAAATTGTGGATGAGATGTGACTATACTGTTATTTTCCATCTGCACTAATAATTAGTATTTTCCAGATATTATGTCCCTGGTTTTTATGTTGAGTTTTTAAGGGTATAGTGTGGCAAGATTCTATATTCATTGCCTCACACAGTACATAGTCCCTCAGATAACTATGTAATTCCAAATGTTGATACACCCAAAAGAGAGTTTGCTTTTCCCTCTCACACATCTGTTTTGCTTTATGGAAGAGAAATTTCTCATGCCAGAATGGCTTCAGTGGATCTAGGCAATCTGCTTTATGTTGAGCCTCCGCAACTCACAGATGCAAATGTTTAAGAAGGCAGTGAGGTTAACATGGTTATTTCTTCATCTGAAACGTCCCCAGTCACTACTTTTGTTCTTTTTTTTAATTGTATTGTGTTATAAATCCATTGTGTATAATCCTTATAGCCTTGACTCATGCTTCTCATATCAAAACTGAATTAACTCTTTAGTGGGCTCCCAGGATGAATTTCTGGGTCCTGTCGTTTATATTGCTAGTTCGATTGTGTCCTCTTGGTAGGACTGTGGTTCTCCAGGAGGGAATGAGGACAGTTCTGCCACCCAGAGCAGAACCCCACTAACCAAGAGAACAGCCCCTCAGAAAGGTCTAGCCTATCAATGCATTCCCTCAACTATTTAACCAGCGAATACTTCCGAGCACTCACTGTTTCACTCTGCTAGGAAATGTGGATGAGGCAAAGATAACATGGGTGCTCCCCTCAGAAAAGTGGCCAGTCCAGTTCGACGCACAGGACCAGGATTATGGAACGGATGGTGGTGTGCGTAAGTGTCAGACCGAGCTTCTGGCACTGCCCCCCAAAAAGCGAGGGCCCTCAGCCTATCACACCCGCAGCTCCAGGCATTATTTTCAAATTTTGTGTTTGATCTGACACTTTAGGACCAGAATTTTCCACAGAAATTTTCCTAACTTTTCTTGTATTTCTGAGTTGTTTTGTTGTTCAAAGCCTTCTGCATAGCAAGAAGTTTATGTTAACCACGCTACGTCAAAGACTCAAGGCCTTTGAGTCTTGGGAGAAATCCAACCACAATTATATTCTGATACAGCTAAACATGGGAGTCAGCGCTTGGAAGTTCTTGAAACTCCCAAAGCATAGGAAGGCCAAGCGCAGGTCCTCGGTGAAGATGTTTAACTAGTGTAGTTCCTAGTGGCGCTCACTGTTGGCAGAAGGAAGGCTGTGTGTTTTCTAAAAACGTGTCCTAAACAAAAACTCAAAACCCATTCTACAGTTTCATGACTAGAGGTGCAGCTCTGTCGGGGACTAGAATTAGAACGGCACAGTGTTCACCCCAGAAAATGAGCTCCTGTGGCAAAAAGTAGACAAAATCTACCCCCTGCCAAACTGATGTCAGCAGAAATCTCGTCTGCTTTCTGAAGTGGAATGTGAGTTTCCAAATTCTCTCCACAGCCTCTTTCCAAAGCAAATGAGAAACAAATAACTCACAGGCACCAGCTTCGTTTTTCCATTCAAAGCAGGAAGAGGTTTTCCCATGCTGCTTCCCCTGTCCTTTCTCAACTGTGTCGTACCTGGAGTACTCGTACCACTGGCAATAGAAATTCGTGGAATCTGCATGCTGGCTTTGGACATGCATTTCATCACTCCCATTGTCTTTCCTGCCTCGTCCTGATTCCCTGTGTAGCAGGCTCTGTTTGTATCTGTCCCCAAAAGAGAAATGGCTGCGGTCCTCTGAGCACCTGAAGAAAAGACAGATTAATATTCTGCCTTGGTCGGGGAATTCGAGGGGCGAGCAAGGCATGCAGGAAGTTTGAGAAGTGGGTAGAGATTAGGAGAGCTAAATTTGCCAAGGGTAAACTGGGGAGCAACACCTTTTCTTCTGGAACAACAGATGGGCCACTATCTCCTGGATCAAGGGGTCCTTGGGGTGTTCACCGTGCTGGGCCACCAGACCAGAGTTCGACGGGAAGGGCCCATGGGCCCTGCTTTCACATCTATACCTCTGCCATCATTCAGCTGCCAATTCCTCTCTGACACCATCCCCACTCCTGTCAAGAATCACGGGGCCAGGCAAGTAGGCGTGCAGCGTTAAGAAATGCGTCAGTGGGATGTGGTTCAGGGCCAGGCCTGCAGGCCTGCTGTGGGAAAAGCCAGCAGGCCTGACCCAGATCTGTCGGGCAGGTTGCCAGGCTGTGGTTGTCAGAGCAGGAGCACAGGGGTTAAAGCCCAAGGCGGCAGGTGTGGCCAGACACCACGTACTGAACAGCTGCAGAATTGCATTTTCCTGCTCCCAGCTGAACGGCAAGAAGTGCCGCACACTCTGGGAGCTGAGCCAAACCTGGGAGCCCTTACCTTCCTCCCTGAACACACTCCAGAATGATCTGTCTCCTAGCTTGTTCCTCATTCCTCCAGCTACTCCATGGGACTGGCCCTTGGTGTAGACATAGAAGAGAGTCACCCATGACATATATGGAAAGGTCTGTCACCAGATGCCTCTCTGCTAATGGAGGTGGGTCTGAAGTCCTCTCCATAGGAGTTGCTCGCCTACTTAGCCTCCCTCAGTGAGCACCCAGCACCTGCTCCCTCAGCAGAGCTGGACTCGAGTTCACACTGCAGAGGCCCTGCCCAGGCCAAGTGGTCCAGCCCATTTCCTGACCTTCCCCACCTCACCACCTCCATTTCCTCTCACTCTTTTGCTCAGCAATGCCCTCCTCGACATGTCCCCCAAATGTGACACAGGCTTTCCTGCCTCCATGCTTTTCCTCCTGCTGTTCCTTTTGTCTTTCTTGCCTTCCTCTGTCTGGGATTTATCTGCCTATTCCTTTGAGATCTAGTTCAAATGTCGCCTTCCTTGATGAGGCCTTCCCAGTGACCACAGGCATTGCCTGTCTGGGCAGACTTAAGCAGGCTGTTACTGCTTTTCATTCGGTGAACACTGAGGCCTGGGTTCCAAAACTCTGAAAGACAGGGGCCCACGTATCTGTTCACCCACCTCTGTACCCCCTCCCAGCAGAGTGCCTGGGACATAGCCCGTGATCTACACATGTCTGTACTGCAAATCTGGTGCCTTAGATAGACGCCTTTAGTACCCATTGACACCTTAGCTCTGCTAGTTGAGAAAGTCAAAAGCAGGGCAAAGGCAATAGTTAACATTTATTGATGCCTTTTTGTGTGCTGCCCTGCCTCACTCCACGCCCCACAGAGCGTTAGTCAGGACACCACTGGTCTGAGCAGGAGGGCTGCAGGGGCCGTCCTGGTCCCTTCAGGGACACTGCAAGCAGGGCAAAGGCATCAGCTGAGGCTGAGGACTGAGCTGTCCTGAAGGCTGGAGTGAGGTTGGTCCCTTGTGGCCCTCACAAATATTTGGCTTTGTGAAGCTGTCTGTGGCTCCAGAAACCAGGAAAATGCTTTCCTAGGAATGCTTCTCTGGGCCAGGAGGTGTAGATGCAGCATGAAATGGCCCTCACTCCACCCAGCACAGGGTGCACTCTTCCAGAGAGCCGGGCCCGAGGACGGTGTCCTCCCAGCCACCCACAAAAGTGTCTTGGCCATGAGGGGGCAGACATCTGAACACCAACTGGGCGTCGTAGCCCATTGAGGCTGCCTTTACAAAATACCACAGTCTGGATATCTTATAAACAACAGAAATTTATTTCTCACAGTTCTGGAGGCTGGGAAGTCCAAGTTCAAGATACCAGTGTCGGCACAGCCCGGTGAGGGTTCACTTCCTGGTTCATAGCCAGTGCCTTCCCTGGAGCCTCTTTTATGAAGCACTAATTCCATTCACGAAGGCTCTAGTCCATGACTGCTGCACCTCCGAGAGGCCTCCTAGTGCTCCCATCTTTGCTGGTGTGGATTCCAGTATATGAACGGGGCAGCGCATAAGCGTTCAGAGTACAGCACTGGGCATGTGAGGCTCTTAGGGAATTACTGTTAGTGCTCTAGGGAATATTGCTTATCTTCCTCATAAATTTCCATTAATGTGATGATACATTAGTATTGTAATCATGTTTTTTTTTAAAGAATCCTTGTATTTTAGAGATATATACTGAAATATTTGTGGGTAAAGTGTTATAGTGGCTGGGATTTACTTTGAGACAATTTGTAGAGAAGGGGAAGGCAAGGAAAAATGGAAGATTGGCCATAATTGTTGGAGCCGGGAGTTGGGTAATTTGGTGTTTATTATGCTCTTCAGTCTACTTTGCTGTGTGCTAGAAATTTTTCATAGTAAGGTATTAAGGTGTATGGGAAAGAAGGTGGAAATAAGGGTATTTTGTTCTTATCCCCTCTGTGCTTAGATTTGCTTTAGGATATCCCTTTGCCTCACTGGAAGTCACCTCTGAGGATCTCCTAGTTAGGGAACACACCCAAATTATTGGCACCTTCACACCTTTACAACTTCTTAAAGGACCCTCCCTTCAGCTTTCCCAAATATGTTTAAAGGGCTTTGAAAGTAAGATGCTCCTCCTCTTAACTCATTCAGAGAGGGTGAGGAGAGCATGAAGTCCTGGAAAAACAGGTCTGCACTCTGAACTCTGGCTTAGGCTCCCCAGTGAGGAGCCACTGCCTCCTCGATGGCAGGTTATGAGATGAACACTGTGCCTGTATTCCAGAGGAGCAGGCACGAGCACACTGTAAAAGAAAGACACAGCCCTGGTGCAGTGGCTCAGTTGGTTGGAGCATCGCCCTGGGTACCAAAAGGTTACAGGTTTTATTCTTGGTCAGGACACGTGCCTAGGTCCTGGCGCACATAAAGAGGGGCAACCCATCGATGCATCTATGTTCTCTCTCACATTGATGTGCCTCTCGCTCCCCCCACCTTCTTCCCTCCCTTCATCACTGGAGAATATGTTTATTGATTTTAGAGGGAGAAAAAGGGAGATAAGAAGGGAGGAGGGAGAGAAGTCCCTCTTCCCTCCCTTTTTTTCTCTCTCCAAAATCAATAAACATATCCTCCAGGGAGGGAGGGGGGAGGGAGGGAAAGAGAGGGAGAGAGGAAGGAAGGAAGGAAGGGGTGGGGGGAGAGAGAGAGAAAAAAGAGAAAGGAAGAGAGAAAGGGAAGAAGAAAGGAAAGTTAGTAAGTTGCCTGAAGCTGCACAGCTGGAAAGGGGCAGTACTGGGACCCCAGTTTCCTTTATCGCTCCTCCTGCCTCCTCAGTGCTGCCCTGGTGCCACAGAGAAGGGCTGTTCTCTAGAACTGCTCCTTGCAGGGTTCTGCACTGCAGCAAATGCCCAGGCGTCGAGTCTGGCTGTGAACTTGTACCAGAGCCCGGTACATGTCAATATAACCAAAAGGTATACATTTGCTTCCAGTGGACATTCCAGCTCTCCCAGCCATTTTCCCAATGAGAGGACACAGACCATGTATTTATCCTCACAAATTATCATTCCCTTTCTTTCGTGCTTGCTTTTTAGTCAAGGTCAGTGAGAACCAGAAAAATCTACTAAAGTGAATGAGTTTCGCTTTGTCAGAAATAGTTCTTCCTGCCATGGAAAGCAGCTGAAAAGTTTGCATTAGCCTCTTCCTTCTTCAGGAGTGGGGGAGTGATAGAAGGAAAATAATTAGAAATAAAATTAATGAATAGGAACAAAAAGACATTTTCCTTTCTAATAACCTCACTTTGTCCATTTTTCTAATCTTAATAAATCTTTATTATATACCTATATGAAATCACTGATTAAAATGTACACTCTAATAATGTAATATTAGCTGCCTGTGGGTTTGGCTGGCTTAATTCTGCTCTGATATGTTACTAATATTTCAGATTCTGGCCACAGATAAGTGGCAAATGCAGAAAGTCACTCAATATATAGGTAAACTTGGTGTGATTATAGTATTAATCACACCAAGGCAAAGTATTAATCAGGCAAAGGGATATCCTAAAGCAAATCTAAGCACAGAGGGGATAAAAACAAAATACCCTTATTTCCACCTTCTTTCCCACACACCTTTTGCTTGTTATATGATTCAGCAATTATTAGGCTTTGGTGTTTGTTTGTTTTAATTGATTTTAGAGACAGAAACATCAATTTGTTGTCCCACTTATTCATTCATTGGTTGGTTCTTGTACGTGCCCTGACCAGAGATGGAACCCACAACCTTAGTGTGTTGGGACAGCGCTGTAACCAACTGAGCTGTCTGGCTAAGGCAGCTTTGGTGTTTTTAACTGTCCCTTTGCAATGGGATTTATTACTTGGCCCAGGTCTCTCTGTCACCCTCCAGTGTGCATTCCTTTGAGTGAATCGATGAAGAACTTCCTGTTTCTAAGAAACTTTGCATCCTGTATGAAGGGCCCATGAACAAAGACAACGGGGTGGGAGGAGGATTGAATCTGGAGTGGAAGTGGGGGCAGGGGGTAGGTCAGGGGAAGGTAATGGGGGGAAAACGGGGACAACTGTAATTGAATAATAATTAAAAAATGTTTTGAAAAAAGAAACTCGTTCTCACAAAATGATGCACACTGGCCCTGAGACTCTACCAAATGTCTGTGGTCCTTGGAGTCGGAAATGTTGCAGAGAAAAATCAGTCACTCAAAAAATATTTATGGGGCCCTGGCTGGTGTAGCTCAGTGGACTGAGCACACCAAAGGATCGTGGTTTGATTCCCAATCAGGGCACATGCCTGGGTTGCAGGCCAGTTCCTGGTAGGGGACACACAAGAGGCAACCATACATTATATTTCTCTCCTTCTCTCCTTCCCTTCCCTTCTAAAGATAAATAAATAAAATCTTTTAAAAACAGTATTTATGGGGCTCCTACTGAGCTAAGCACTAAGTAGTTTAAAAGGAACTCAGTGGCACAGTCTCTGCCCTCAAGCGGCATTGACTTTATAGGAGACTGGATGCAGCCCTGTGAGGACACATTACATCAGGCAGCATTGTCCCAATTCCCGAGGAGCGCACCAGACTGCTGTCCAGGAGCAGGGAGGCTCGTGAGCAAACAGGGAGATGGGCTACAGGCTGAAAACTAACCAACCCCGCTGGGCAAGGGAAGGGCCAGTCCCTACTGGCCATCAGCATCTGTGAAAGTAGGAACCACCCACTTTTGTTTCCGCTCCAGCATCCCCTCTTTGAAAGCATTTGGGCAATTACAGCTTCTTTTTCTGCGTTTGGTTGCTGGTTTTAGTGTATTAATTATCTGCCATGTCAAGATATTTTACCCTGATCCCTCTAAGCTCTTGCCCTTTTTTCCCAGTGGCTGTGTCACGCCTGCTCAGTGAGTCAAAATAGTTCCGTGGTTTCCCTGTCTCCTGTGTCACGTGAAAGTTAGGCCGTTCCCAGCCTCCTCCCCTCTCTCTTTTTCCCTTAAGAGAAACTTGTGTGGTTACCTCAACCAAGTTCTCTTACCTCACAGATAGGTGGGTTTGGAGGGAGTGTCAAAGCAAGGAAAGGAATGGACTAGTTTTGATTTAAAAAAAAATTTACTCTGAGCTGGAGAGAAACACTCTTCCTTTTCACTCCACATTTTGGTTACATCTGTGTGAGCAGTTTCTAACCCTGAGAGATAATGTCTCCCCTGGTGTTTCTGTTGCTTTTTGTAGGAGTTTAACTCTGCATATATCTTATGTGAGCTCCTTGAAACTAAATGGCATTCTTTCTGTTCCCAAAACATTAATGGCAAAAGACCCTTAGAGCCATTCAGGCACTCTGCTTATACCCTTGACTCACCAGGACGGCCAGGAGCCCTGCGAAGTTCTGCCTGGAGTCCTCAGGTGAGAACTAGGGCACTGAACTAGGGAACACGCCCTTCACTAGACCAAGACCTCCTTGCCTGCAGGGAATGGCACTTGAGCCCAATACCCAGTACATAGTAGGTGCGTAATAAATAATCATCTAATAGGTATGGCAGCAGGTACAGAGTAAATGCTTAATAAATACTTGCTGAAATAAGAGAAATTCCTGTATTCCACGGGGAAGAGTTCCAGAGCTCACAGAGCCTGCATCGTTGAACCTCTGGAAGGCCTTTAGGTTGGATGACGTAGGAAAGCAGCCACGGGCAGATGGCTGATCCAAGTCCTCCAGCCGAGGAGACCAGCACTGCTCTGTGGGAACTTGGACGCTCTGACCGCATGGAAGTGTGCAGGAGTGGGGTGTGGGGATGCAAACCCAGGGCTTTCTCTACTCCCTTTGGCGTTCTTACAAAAGCGTACAGTTTTTATGCCAAGCCTCAGCTTTGGCGGCTAGAACAGCCCAGCAATTATCTCCTGATCAGGGAGGCCGGGATGTGTGAGGAAATCACTTTTGAGTAGGACATATTTCTGTTGGAGGAGCCCATAATCTGCTGGCTTTCTTTCAAGTGTTCAAAGGATACCAAAGGATAGGCTAATTTAATCACATTAACACAAAATGTGTCCCCAGTGCGGAGGGAAATTTCTTACGATGAATTGTCCATTTCAGAGCTGGAGCTCCCGTTCCAGGGCGTGAGTGACACACTCTCCGTGAGAGCAGATGAGTCGGGAGGGGAGCAGGAGTGCTCCTCTCCAGGCCTCAGGATGTGTGCTGTTTGTCTTTCTGAGAAGGTTCTGTATCTCATGCAGACAAGTGTTTCATTCTTAGGAGAGCGAATACAGCCAAATAAGGACCTAAATGTCCCTTCCTCGTGCTTTTCAACAGCTCCCTCCTCTCAGACCACTCAGGACAATGGAGTGAAGACCTGGAGTTAAGATCTTAGAAAATATCAGTTCATTTAAGTCCGTCACATAAACATCATGAGATGCCCCGAGATCTAACAGTAGGACTGCAGGTTTATCCTGGCCACAAATTTAAAGTTATATTCTTTCTCAGTGTTATTGCAGGCAAAAGAGTCCAAACCTTTTTTTAGAATGGCCTAATATGGAGCTGGGTACCTGACCAGCAGCTCCCAGCGTGGACACCGACTGGCTGGGTCAGGGAAATTCTATCTCCTCATTTGTGCAAAGGGCATCAGGTGACCTGATGTGTAAGGCCCCTTGCTAGTTCTAACTTTCTTCATTCTGTAGTAATTATCTCCTTAGTTTTTCAAGTGTCTTTTGTTTGGGGGTGTGCAGTCGAAAAGTGTGTTTCCTACATTTGGGAAACAGCCTACTGTGTCTCCATCTGTCCTTATTTAGATCCCTGTAAAATGTAGCCATGACCTTGGAGCTCCAGTTCATCAACTTATTCAGTAATATTTATCAGATGCCTAGGCACTGAGTGAATGGTACACCAGAGAGCAAAATAGTCATGATTTTGTCCTTTTTTGGATCTTATATTTTTATTGGAGACATAGTAAATAAATAAAGAAATATACAGTTGCAGGTTGTAATATGGGTTACATATTAAAGATCAATGGGGGTTGACTTAATTTCATTAGGGAGGCAAAAAAAAGGCAGCTCTGAGTTTGATCTGAGACCTGGAAGAGGAGTTGGCCAAGCAAAGAGTTGTAGAAAGTGCCCTGAGTAGAGAGAAGAGCAAATGCAAAGAACCTGTGTCTGGGAAGGGCCACGCCAACAGGCAGAGCTTAGTGTGTCCGAAGGACTGAAAGAAACCAGTACTGGGTGAGGGGAGTGGCCTGCGACGAGATAGAGGAGGGGTGGATTCACTAAGATAAAACGCTGGCTGCTGGAGCAAACTGAAACTGTGAATCATCCAAACAAGGGACGTTTCCCAGGCACGTCAAGGACAAAATGGGTACTCCTGAGCCACGGACAGCTCTTGTGCAAGCAGCGTGGAAAGGACTGCAGCTTCTTCCACCTTGTGGCTCTGCCATTTTTAACGAGCTGCTGAGGCCGGCGTACTTGTCTGCGTGAACGGTTGTGCACAGGAGGGTTTTCTGGGCCCAGACCTGCCTGGGAGTCGTGGTCACACTTCATTTACATTCCATTGGCACATACCCAACTGCAAGGGAGGCCACCAAACGTGGTGAGACTGTGATCCCAAGAAGGAGACAGAGCAGATGGTGCGGCCCTGTGGGCCGTGTTGCAGAGTGTAGGCTTTGTTCCTGTGCACTGAGGGGAGTGCAGGGGTGGGCACCCGCCGTAAACCCGTCACCACGTCTAAGCCCGCACGTCCGATTGCTCATGTCCCACAGTGAGTCTGAACCTAATTCAGCACCCCCCAGGAAGCAGCATCTCCCCCTAGTGCTGTCTCTTCTCTCAGTGATGTCCTTTCAGACCAGGGTCCTTTTCTCCTGCTCTGTTGGTCACCCAGACTTCCCTTCTACCTCTCAGGCCTGGCCTGGCCTGTCTGGGTATTCACCCAACAAGGCTCTCTGGTTTCTTCCTGCTCTGATGCACGATGCTAATTTACACACTCCCAATGTGGAATTTCCTCTCCTGGTGACAGTCATTCTTGGCTGCAGTGTTTTTACAGTATCACACCACCTGGGAAGCTTAATGATTACATCATAGTGGGTGTGGAGATGATCCTTCTGAAATGTACACAGAAAAATGGTACTGGTTTCTAGTTACCTACAGCAAAAAGTTCTAGCTTGTATAGTTAGTGGGAACTGATACAACTAATCCTTCCCAAACTGCCTTACCCTGTCCCCTCCAGCCTGTCAGGGTACCCAATGACCCTCCTGAGTCAAAGCGGACTTGATGAGCTCCTGTCTCATACTGTTCCCCTCTGCCTGGGACTTCACCTCCCTACCCATCGCCTCTCTGAAGCCTGCAGATCCTTCCGTGCCAGGCCTCACCCGCAGTCTCACCTTCCCCGGAAACCCTGCCTTCACGGCACCAACCAGAAATAAGCTTTCTGTCCCTGGAGTTCTGTAATACTTACTCCCCGAAGTTATTTGCACAATGGCTTGCAAACCTAAGTGTTCAAGAAATGCTTATGTTATTTAAATTATTCTTACCACTCCTTTGGCATCTGTCATGTGTTACCTTTTTTTTTTACATTTATCTTTCCAATTCGTTCTAAACTTGGTGAGTAGGGATACTTTTCCTGTATCTAAAACCTGGCACATCTATAAAAAATAATAGTAATTAATCAATTGACGCTTTTCTATAATTTCTGTGATACCTTACACAGTTCCTTCAACAAAACAAATGTTTAAAACATTCTTGCTGATGTCTTGTTGCTGTTTTAATGTATGCTTCCTTCTAAAATGCAAAGCCTTAGTCAGTTAAAGGGGGGGATCTCTTTGCTGGGAATTCCAGCCCCAAAGAGAGACCTTTGGGTGAAATACCAGGTGGGGAGTAGAGATGGCCAGTGACTCTCCAGCCCTCTGAAGGTTTGTCATGGACTGTTCCGTTACAAGTACTCCTGCTTTCCTATTTTCAGTGCTCCCTTCCCAGAAAAGAGGTTGCAAGGGGTAGGGATGTGGCCCTGGGCTGGGGAGGGGGTCTGTCTTTTTAATTTTCCACATTACAAAGATTTTTCATGTGACAAACTGTACTGGAACCAGGGGAGAGCTCCAGAACAAATGACCATGTTTTCAGAATTTATCCTGGGTCTGAGGACATTTGACTGCCAGAATCTTTGTAGAGTACCAGCCTCTAGTAACCTGAGCGCCTGATAGGATAGATAGTGGGCTCTCCATTCCGTTTCCTAATCTGCCTGAAGATTCTCAACATTCTTATTTGAGTCAGATGAAAAATTTAGATCTGGGTTTTTTTCCACTGATCTTAATTGGCTTTTATGCAGGTCTCAGAAGTGAGGTCTATCTGTACACTTCATTCCTTACTGTGAAAACGAACAATACCGTCAGGAGAAAGAGAAGTCGGTAGTGATCCTGGAATTCAGTCGAGCTGAGTTCCTCCCACCTACTTAGGGCTTCTGAATGATGGCAATGTGACTGCTAGGGAGAGAGTGTCTCTCTGGTCGGGTTGGCCAGTACGGATTCAGCTGCCGCCCCTCCTGTGGGTCCTCTCACCTATGTGCGTGAGGTGCCTAACAGTCAGCATTCCCCGGGAAGCACCTTGGGGGTTATGGTCATGACAGTTCACAAAGGATCTTTAGGGGGAGGCCTGACTGAGGCTTAAGGATCTCAGGCTGGCCGGCTGGCTGCTGGACCCCATAATCAAGCCACCAGACTCAAATCAGTATCCCCAAATTCATGCACATTTAAGGCGGGTACTCTGCAACCGAACTTTTTGCATCCATCCGAAGAATTGGTGGCACCTCTTTAAAGGGCCCATCGTTGCTGACCGTCTCAGGTGTGTTTTCAGTTTCCCTCGGAAAGGGAGATTATGCTCTGAATCCTGGGTTATGTGAGACCCTGACTGACTAGAAATAGAAAACATCCCTAGTTTTCGGCTGTGCTGCTGCCAGGAGCTAGGGTAGGCTAGAAAGGGTTGTCTCAAATTTTTGCTTTTTTACCTGGCAAGCAGCACCCAGTGGCCCTCATTTCAGTGATTACAGGGTTTGCGTAACATGCTGGGGTTTGGGCCACAGAATCACAGTGCGGCGGAGGGCTGTCCTTGCAAGCACGCTGGCCAGCTTTAGTTTTCTGCACTGAAATTGTGGCCACCGCTGCCCCAGTGTGAGCTCTCAGGGCCTGGAAGGACGGCACCACCACGCTGTCAAGAGAGGCCAGGCCCGCCTGACAGCCGTCCCAGGCTGATTTCACGGGCAGAGCCCCCTTTCCAAATTAAGTATCAAGTTAGCTTTATTTCATCTTTATCCAAAAATGTGCTCAGAGCCTAGTCACGTCTTTCCTGCGCACAGGAACGTGAGCCGTAGGACACAGGAGGAGTGTGGCCTTCGGCACGGCATTTTGGACCGTGGGGCTTTGCGAAAGCTGGGGTTTTGTTAAATGCCATGTTGCGGGTGGGGGAGCCTTTCTCCTTTCATCCCTCGCCACAGAACAGACGACTCAGCCTGGCTCATGCTCATCATCTTAATCACAGGCTGAAGATGAATATTTTTGGTTAGTTTCTCCTTTTTTATATACACAAGTGCCCATTTATAGCGATTTGCTGACGGACTCTACCAATTACTTGAAAAACTTGTATTTAGAGAGAGACAAACTAAAAATGTGAATTCAAAGGATAGCCATAGTTCTGCATTAGATTAGCGTACTGTGGGGCAGGACCAGAATGGAAAACAGTGGTTGGCACATGAACAGTGATGTCAGAACTGGAAACAATCATCTGGTTTCACTTTAATTCGGAGGATGATTAGAGAAAATACGCACTCTTCTATCTGTCTTCGTTATTGCAAGCTCCTTGGGCCCTCATTCATGTTTATTGTGGGCGTTCTACGTAACAAGCCCAGTGATTGCTGTCTCCACAGTCTTCGCTGGCATCCTCTTTGCCACATTCAGGGCTCTCCTTCCCTGCTCACTCACACATTCCCTCTCTTTGACAGTAACCATCTCTCCATGGAATATTTCCTGTTAGTTTCTTGGAATATTTTTGGTTAGTTTCTCTTTTTTTATATACACGAGTGCCCATTTATAGCAATTTGCTGATGGACTCTACCAGTTACTTGAAAAACGTGTATTTAGAGAGAGACAAACTAAAGTCTAACTCCTCCTTCGTCATTGAGAGGCTCCTTCCCCTCTGCTTTGCCTTCCGTCTCAGTCTGTGTGATTCTCCCACTTGAGCTACGGCGGGAAGGTGTGGAGATGAGGCTCCCAGCCGGGGCGCCAGGACACATGGCCAGCGCACGTGGCACAGCAGAGAGGAGCTCCGGTGGAAGCTGTCTGTCCGATGGGTGTCAGAGAGACAGGATTTCTCTTCCTCCTGCCCCTGCTCCTCCCCTGGGCACAGGGCTGGGAGAACGCAGGGTAACTCACAGGAGCACGGAAATGTGGGGAAGCAGGAAGGATACCTAAACTACAAAAAGGAGGAAGTTCCCATAGGGAGGAAACATATTCAAGGAGATACTGCCCACTCCCTGGATCATTTCCGTCACCCTTCATTTACCTGTCACATGCAGCCTGTCTTTTAGGTCCCAGATCAGTGGGCACTGCCCCTCCGGATCCTCCCAGGCACTCTGTGCATTTTACTCACTCAGTCACAAATGTATTCTCTACTATTTTAGAATTTATGATGTTTTCACAAATTATTGTATTATCGCAGCCCTGGCTGGTGTAGCTCAGTGGATTGAGCACAGGCCTTCGAACCAGAAGATCGCGGTTCGATTCCCAGTCAGGGCGCATGGCTGGGTTGCAGGCCAGTTCCCTGCAGGCCAACTCCCAGCAGGGGACGCACGAAAGGCAACCATACATTGATGTTTCTCTCCCTCTCTCCTTCCCCTCTAAAGATAAATAAATAAATAAAATCTTTTTTAAAAAGTTAAAAAAATTATTGTATTATTGCCAGCTGGACTCTGGTTTATTCATTTTGAAGATTGACTATATAGCACCTAGAATGATCAATAAAATAAGTATTTGTTTAATAGGCAAATGAATTATATAAAAATATTTATTCAAGATACAATTTGAACCAAAGTATGAGAAGACCTTTCATCAACCCGTTTCAGATATAAATGAATTAGTTTGCCAGGAGAGTCAAGAGTTGAAGATCCACTGAAATCTTCACTGAGTCAGACATTAAGCGACTGCTGAAGGTCCCTGTAACACAGGCGCATTCTCTGAATACTTACTATGCACAATTCAGTAATGATTAACATTTGAACTCCATCTAGGCTGAGCAAACCACATCAAAGCTCTTTTTTCACTAGGACTTTTAAAATCCCAAGTATGAACTGAATGAGTAGGTGTCAGAGAAACTGACTTTGTAAACTGAAAATCATAAACTTAGGTTCACTTGGAATATGTCATGTGGACTGCATGTATAAAAATTACGGGCATTTTTATTTTTCCCTTGTAGGTAGTAAATACCATCTGTCATATTCCTCCTCACCTTTTTCTGATTAGCCTTATGTCTGGCATATTTTCCTTGATACTCCTGTTTTGGGTTGTAAGGATTTCACCAACAGGAGACAGGATTCTAAATAAGTAGTATGGGTGTAACAGAAAACTTGAAGGTTTTCTGTTGCAGCAGTCAGGTTAAATCCAGAAATAAGGGGCAGGATGAATTTAGGGGGGATTTTGAATGGTGTCAGGCCTCCCTGTTTTCCCCTTCTCCAGAGCTCATACAACAGAGCTGTACAGAGCCCGAGGTGGGGGAGTGGCCCTGTCAGGCAAAAGGCCTGGGGGCCACTGTAACCCACAACCACGAGCCAGCTCCACCTCGCCCTGTGCTGACGTGCTCCCTGGGCCCTCAGGCCCCCTCACTGTCCACACCTGTGCCCACACAGGTGCCTCCAGCAGAGTGCACTGGCCACTGTCTGTCGCCCTGAGATGCATGGAGCCTGAGGGGTCCTCTGGGGACTGCTGACAGTGCATCAAGGTGGACGCTGGACTGCTCTGCTTTAAGCTGCTTTGTATGGAAAGCTGCATAAAGTTTTGTTTGCAGG
Organism: Sturnira hondurensis; assembly: GCF_014824575.4. Lineage (NCBI taxonomy): Eukaryota > Metazoa > Chordata > Mammalia > Chiroptera > Phyllostomidae > Sturnira > Sturnira hondurensis. The sequence continues at coordinate 6,050,069 of NW_028093985.1, read as the reverse complement.
GAGGAGCTGTGGCAAGACCATTGCACAAATAATAGATGCTGCTGCTAAAGATGGTGATTTCAGGGCATCGAAGGTGACAGAAAACCAAGCAGCCCATGTGAGTCCAGAAAGCCCAGGGCTGAGCTATGCAGGGCTCAGGAAGACAGAGTCAAGTGTGAAGGCGACTGTGGGGCTCAGGCCGACCCCATGTACAACCGTAATTGGGAATCCCTGTTCTGTTTCACTCAATTTTCACAATTTTGGCCAGACCTGTGGTTTAGCATACAGAATTTAGGTGTTATTACTACATTTTTCACATTATTTTTATTCACTTGTTTTTAAACTACTTTGTTAAGGTATGACTGATATACAAAGAGCTGTACATATTTAATGTATACAACTCAATGATTTTTGAGATAAACATACATCCATGAAACTGTCATGACAGTCTTTGCCACAAACATATCCATCTCCTCCCAAAGTTTCTTCCTGCCCCCTTTGTTTATTATGTTGTGTGTGTGTATGTGTGATGAGAACTCTTAACCAGTTTTTAAGTACATGATACAGTATGGATGATACAGCATTGTTGACTGTGTGCCCCGGGCTGTACAGGAGATCTCTGGGACATCTCGTGTGACTGAGACTTCGTACATGCCCTTTGACTAGTAACTCTACCTTTCCTCATCCCGTCTTACCTGTGATTTTCTGATACCATCTTCTTACCCGGGCAGCTGGTTCAGATCTCGTGGTCATCACAGAGTCGGGCTGTTGATCACACCTTGATTTAGATGGCTAGCCATCAAGACTTCTGTCAGTTGGTCAGTCAGTTTTGTCTGTGTGCCCAGTCCTCTAGCAGCCACTGTGGGAATCAAGAGACCTGTAACCAGGGTTTTCATACATAGAGTACATAGCACGCTTGCCCCGCAAGGGTCTCCTTTCATCCTCACAGTCGCCCTGTGAGGTAGGCATTATTTTGCCCCCATTTTACATGCAAAGAAGCAGGAATTCAGAGTGGTTCAATAACTTAAGAAGTAATAGAAAGATCAGGCCCTGGCTTGTGTGGCTCTGTGGATTGAGTGCCAGCCTGCGAACCAAAGGATTGCTGGTTCAATTCCCAATCAGTATGCATGCCTGGATTGCAGGCCAGGTCCCCAGTGGAGGCCACGTAAGAGACAACCACACATTGATGTTTCTCTCCCTTTCTTTCTCTCTCCCTTTCATTCTGTCTAAAAATACATAAATAAAATCTTTTTTAAAAATAATAGATGCGTTCTACAACCTACAAAAATGCACTTTGGTTTCCCTGAGTTCCTTTCCAGAACCTGAGCCACAGTGCGGGGACTGCTGCCGCGGACCCCTCACAGTTCTCTAACCCCAGCTTTCCAGCCCACAGGGCTGTGCATGTGGCTACTGAGGGTTTTGTCATCTTCGAAAATTAACCAAAGAGGATCACTGAAGCATCAGCTCAGAGTGTGGGAGTTCTGGCCAGTGTTTTTTGGAAACTATTTTTAGAGAAAACTTCTATTTTTAGATTCAGAATGATTTTCAAAAACAAGAATCAAGACAACAATGAATATGTTTGCCTCCGGGTACGGAAGTCCTCACCACACAGTGAGATGAGAGGCAGCCGTGGCTTGAACCCACATGTTGGGGCCATGTAAAACCCTGAGCAGACTGGAGATTTGATCCACATGAGCCCAGGTGCATCTAGCCAGATGTAGCCCAAATGCCCTGTGATCTGGAGCCAGCAGGGGGGTGCGCAGGCAGTGGGCAGTGGGGCTCAGACAAGCTGGCACATTAAAGATTCTAGTGACTTGCCCTAGCCAAGTGGTTCAGTTGGCTGGAGCCTTGTATCCCACACCAAAGGGTTTCAGGTTCAATTCCCAGTTAGGGCACATTCCTAGGATGTAGGTTCTATTTCCCACCAGGGTGCAGGATGGGAGGAAGCAGATCAATGTTTCTCACATCGATGTTTCTCTCTCTCTCCCCGCCCCTTCTCCCTCTCCCTCTCTCCCTAAAATCAATAAAAACATGTCCTCAGGTGAGGATTTAAAACAATTTTATTTTAAAAAGCCTAGTGACTTGAACTTCACTTTGAATTTGGTGTCCTTTTCTTGGTTTGAACCATGAAGAAGTGGTCCACTAATCAAATGTTTAGTGTAAATAAACCTTGAAGCATATTGACGCACATAATAAGCTAACAAACAAACTACTTTCAAGAACTTATAACTCAGACATAGAAGTTGAAGGTAACTGAGCTCATTAAACTGAAGGCTTACCTATTCATTTTTTTTTAAACATGCATAGCCCTGATCAGTGTGGCTCAGTGTGTTGGGCATCATCCCACAAAGCGGAAGGTTGCGGGTTTGATTCCCCATCAGGACACCTGCCTGGGTTGCAGGCTCGGTCCTGGTCGGGTGCTACACAAGGCAGCCCATCCGTTTTTCTCTCACATCGTTTCTCTCCCTCTCTTTCTCCTTCCTTTCACCTCTCTCTTAAAACACAACAAACAAACAAACAAAACACGTGTGGCAGGATTCCATTTTAGGAAATACCTCGACAACCAAATGTCTGGAGAAGCATCAGGGTTTTCTTCACTTAGCCCAAGTGAGGGAATCGTGCTGTAAGGAAACAGGCATGTGCCATTAGAGTGTGAAGATGGCCTCCAATAGCAGGAAGAATAAGATGGGTCATTAGAGGTAGAATAAAATTTTGAACTAATCTTGTAGATTATAAAAGCAATCAAAAACAAAGAAGGTTCAGTGGAAGTGAATGGCAGGCCACTCAACAGAGCAGAAAAGGGACTAAACCCCGAACGTGGCAAATTGAAACCTCCACCATTGATGCCTTTTCCCCTCACCCCGTTCAAACACCAGAATGTGGATGGGGGAGCAGGTATAGGGCCTCTCCAAAGCCAGACCAGAGAAGTGATTTGTTTTATTTTCTGGGTTTGGGGTTTTTTTTTGCAGATACAATCATTGCTTCTGCCTACTTTTCTCCTTTTTGTAAGATCTTGAGTAGAAGGAAAAACCTGTATCGTACTGATAATAGCTAGCATTTAGTGACAGTTATTGGCAGACATTATTACCTATTTCATACAGCTATTGTAAGGATTAAATGAGTTAACATATTTGGAACACTTAACACAGTGTTTTATGTTTGTGAGCGGGTAATAAGTGCTTACAAGTATTAGCTGTTGTCTTTAATGTTGAACTTAGTCTCAGGACATACCAGACCCTGTGCCGAGTGCTCTACATGCCTTATCTCACTTGGTATTCTTATACTAATTCTTATCCTTATTTTATAGGCATACTAATGTTATTCTTATACTAACTTTATAGTAAATCAGGGCATAAGAAAGTTGCCCACGATTACACAATTGGTAATAATAACATTGGTATTGGTAATAATAACATTTATTGCACACTTAATATTTGCTGGGCATAGTGGTAATACATTTTCATTATATCATCACATTTAGGTCACACAACAATCCTGTTAAAGAGACAATATTATCCTCACTTTACAGATGAAGAAAACTGGGCCTAGGCAGGGCAGCTAACACCCAAGGTCACACAACCAGTGAGCGAGAGAGCTGAGATTCGAACCGAAGCCACGTGGCTGCAAAAGTGCGTGCTCTAAGCTGCTGTGTACTGTGGCCTTCTGGCAGAGGGGGAGGCGGTCCTTCACGTAGGTCCCACAGCCCTGTCCCCCGTCCCTGTCTCTAACAGCGCCTTCCTTCACAGTCACAGCATTAGCTCTTTCCAAGCTCTGTTCCCCAGCCACGCCCAACTCATTCCACTTGAGCAAGATTCCATAGAGGAAGAACCCAGACCATCTGTTCACCTCTGCACTGGTGCTCAGGATTCCCCACCACCCTCCCCAATTATCTTTAGGCACAAAAAGTTTGTTTTCTCTGAAGTGACCTCTTCTTATTTGCAAGTCAGCTAACATGTTCATTTTATTTAAGCTTTGTGCCATTAAATCTCAAGGATTATACACCAAAATGTAAACAGAAGCTAATAAATTTACAGGCGATTTAAAATTTCCTATTCACCTACTTTTCCTATTCATCTTTTTTGTATGTTTTCCAGTGTATTACAATAAACTAAGAACATAGTAGGAAAATTAATATATTTTATAAAACACAATCATAGACTGTATTAGACAGTATTTCCAAAGAGTCAGGAGGATGCATTGCACAGCCAAGAAATACATTGAACAGCAGATCAGATGTCCTCAGGCCTTTGTCAGTCCCATCCCCATTTGGTGAATCCATCACCTGTCACTGATTAGTGTCTTTCAAATTATATTTTAGTCATAGAGCCTTTTTTTCAAACAAAAGTGTGCAGAAATACAATGTATTTAGCAAATACTACAGATTCTCCCTTAAGGGTAAACTGTGACACCTGAAGTGGAGATGGGGAGCCCAGACCCCACTCACTAACTCGCCGTCCCATCCACAGAGCACTCTTGAGGTGTGTCCAGAACCCACCTGTCTGGAAAACACGGTTCTCCACTGAAACCACTGGCCCACCTCCTTCTGGACATTGGACCCCCTTCAGACTTCTAGAGGGGGTTCAGATCAGGAGGTCTGAAAGCTTACTAAGTGTTCTGTAAGACGCTGATTTTTTTTTTCATTTGCTCTAAAATTTTCTGCTGATCTTCTTTTTCACATCCCAAACCAATACACATGACTAAGCCATCTTTTAACTGGTTAGTAATGTCTGGACAGAAAGCCTGTTATCTTAGAAGTGGCTTCCAGCTCAGAAGGAAAAGAGAAAGATTTATTTGTATATGATTCTATCCAAATTCCCTACTTTTTTTTCCCCAAAGGTTAACAAATGCAGTGCCATTTTGTTCATTCATCAAGCTGATGGATGGAATATTTGGTACTTGTGATTCATGGTCTTGAAACTCTCTGCTCTCTTGACTTCTGTGATGTCCTGTTCAACTACTCTTCATCCTCATATTATTTTCCTCTTCTCTGCCTCATTTGCTAACAGTCTTTTTCTCTTTTCCTTTTTAATTTTTATTTTGGCATTTAGTGCTGTCTCTCTGGGCCACTGATTTGTCTTTGCTTCAGTCTCCAGACAACTAATTCATTTCCGGGGTTCACTGTAGAAGGTGCGTGAATCAGACCACGCTCCCATCTCTCCCACAGGTCCAGAGTTGTAGCTGCGATGCTCAGTAGACATCTCCACCTTGAGCTCATGTTAGTTCTTTAAGGTCAGTGTGCCCGACTCAGAATCACGTGAGCACCACTTTTCTGCTGCGTCATCTCTGTTCTTCCAGCAGCAGCCCTGCTCTCCCAGTCACCGCACCTGATACCTTGAAGTTTTATTGTTTTATTAATTACAACTTTTGTCCCTAAGTATCTTAGATTTTACATTCAAAACTTCTCTTCAATGTCTCTTTGCTCATTACTGTATTTGGCCTTGTATAATGGGCACCCACGTTTTGGGTCCAGGTTCTCAGGGAAAAGAATCTTTCATTTTAAATTTTTATTTATTTACATTTAGAAACAAAACCAATTCTCATAGTCCAGGGTATTATTTTGCATATGGATATCATTATTGCTTTCTAGAGTTACACTTTTAATGCAGAAACATAAAAAAGAATTAAAAATATTTATATAGATACAAAATTAGTACTACCCATGTATAATGCTCATCCTTATTTTTCCCACAAAAATTTAGCTAAGAAAGTACACATTATACATAGCAAAGTATGGTACTTTGTGTCATAGAATTTCAGAACACAAAGCTTTCTTAACCACATAGTTGTTCATCAGTAAATATTTCTTAAATATGTATGTAGTCCAACTCTATCAGAGAGATTCTAAAAGTTTGTTAACACTCTAAGAAATCTCTGCCTCTTATCTCGCATGTCAATAGTCTATTTCATACACTGTTAACAATGAAAACACCAGTGAAGTTAGCAGTCACCTTGGGGAGAGGGGGTGGTAACTGGAGGCTGCTGGCGTGGGTGTCTGGAGCCCTAGAAATGTTCCATTTCCTGAGTGGACTGGTGTTTACAGTGCAGAATCCACTCTTCACCCAGTGTGATCTGTGTTCATTTCCCTATGAGTGTTATTTTAAAATGTTTTCAAAGCAACCTTTGGATTGACATAGAAAAAGAAAGATATTATTGCTGATCAAATGATTTTTTTAAAGCTATAGATTCCCTCTAAAATTTTTAGCTAGGCAGAATATTTTAAATCTGAAGGTATCAGGTAGAGGATGTGGAGAAACAGGGACATTACTGGTAGGAGGGCCAGTCGGCACGTGTTGTAAAGTTGGAAATGTGGGCACCTTGCAGCTGGGCAGACACATACAGGAGGAGCTCTTTTACATGCGCACAAGGAGCTGTAAGCAACATGTTACATAAAATGAAAGCAACCTACGAGCCCATCAACAGGATAAAAATGTGTTTTTATATGGTGAAATTATGAACACATACACATATATATGTATATATATATATATATATATACACACTTAGAATCACAGAGCTCTAAAAATACTATTGTGAATGAAAAACAAATGCAGAAAATGTAAAGCATAACACACACATACATTTTAAAAGTATTAAACAGTGCTGTACATTATTGCTTAACACATACAAGGTCTGTCTGGAAAAAGTTCAACCATTGTTAATATTATGAGAATGGTTTGCATGACATTGGTGTAACCTGGCAGCCAAGGAAAGTGAACTGGAACGCACATGCGTGAACAATGATGACTTCACTGTACTAGTCAGTGGGGGCGATAGATGCCATTGAATGAGCATGTGTTCTGTGTGGCTGTCACAGTCAAAATGACTAAGTGAGTAGAACAATGAATCTGCATCAAATTTTTCTTTAAATTTGAACATTCCTATGTGGAAACTCTCCAGATGATTCAGAAGGCCACAGCTGTGAGCAACTGGTGACTAGCAGCTTTATCACATCAATGTGCCCACTCATGCATCGCATCTCATACAGAGTATTTTGGCAAAACAAATCGCCCAGGTGACTCAGCGCCCCTGCAGCCCAGATTTGGTGCCCTTCAACTTCTGGCTTTCCCCAAAACTAAAATCACCTTTAAAAGGGAAGAGATTTCATATCCACTGATGAGATTCAAGAAAATATGATGTTGGAGCTGATGGTGATTGGGAGAACTGTGTGAGGTCCGAAGGTGCCTACTTAGAAAGGGATTGAGGTATCATTGTCCTATGTACAATGTTTCTCGTGTCTTGTATCTTTTTAAATAAATGTCTCTATTTTTCATAATACCTGGCTGGATACCTTCTGGACAGGCCTTATATATATATACAAAGCGGGGGGATCCCAAAAAACACTGGAATTATCTTTTGGAAGGCAAGCCCCTTGTAGTACAGGCTTCCCCCACAAGGTGAGTGTTCTAGGAACCCATCTGTATCAGGGTACCAAGCTGGTGTTGCTGAGAGAGGTTGCATTGGGCTTCAGTGAATTTTTGTTTTGAAGACTCTTTCAATGCATTTGCCCATTTTCTGATGGGTGATTTACAAGTGCACCTGCCCACACTGCACTGTGTGTGGAGCAGTTTTTGACTAAAAACGGCAAGAGCCCCATGCCCCACCCTTCCTATTCACCTGATCTCACTCCAAGAAATGTTTTTTGTTTCCCTTGATGGAAAAAAATCCACAAGGGTAAGCATTTTGCTGATGTGAAAGAGGTGAAACAAAAAACGGCAGAAGCACTAAAAGGCATCGACATCGATGAGTTCGAAACTGTTTTGAGCTGTGGAAAAAACTTCTCGATAGGTGTATTGCATCAAATGGAGAGCGCTTTGAAGGTGACTGAAGTTTCAACATGTAAGAAGAAGTCCTCAGTGTTTTATAAATAAACCCAGGGTTTTGGGGTCCCCTGCTCTTATGTTAACGTGTTTTTAAATGGCTGAAGGAGACACTGTGCACTGACATCACAAAGCAGCAGCCTCTGGGGAGTGGATGAAGGGACTGGGACTGAGAACGGGGACAGGGAGCCTGTCACTTCGTCTTTGTTGTCCTGTTTAATTAAGTAAAAAAGCAAATAGGACAAAATGTTAGCAGTTCTTCGTTCTGGGTGGCACCTCACAGGGTGTCGGTTGTAGCATGCCTTGTGATTTTCCTGTTGTTTAATTTCTGAAAATGAAAAATATTATTGAGATAACAACATCTTTCATCTTTAGTCTAATTTATTGTTTGGGTATTTTATGCTCCTGTTTGTTTTAAGAAAAAAATATATGTAAATATACGTCTAGTGAGATAGCTAAATTTCCTCTTTTTTGTGTGTGTTCACAAAGCAGCCTTCTTTTATTTAACATTCTTTGGGGTCTGAATGTGGCCTTTCATACAGACGTGTGACGAGGGCTCACAGGTCCACCACAGTCTGAGCTTGAAGAGTGCACTTCCTGGGACAGACATCCTCAGGCGCCTCGCCTCCTGAAGCCTCCTTTGTATTGGATCCAAAATAGCCAAAAGCAAACAGAGAAACAAGTCAGAAAGATTTCCTCCTTGGTGCTAATGACCTGTTGGTATGTGATTGTTAAGATTGGGGGTCTGAAACCACCAACAGTAATTGGCTCAGTCTCCAGTATGTATGTCTTCAGGGTCATTTCCACAAGACCTGAGACTTGACTTGACGTAAGAATGGGGCCCTACCCTTTGCCGCATGGACAGTGCTTCCTGCGCTGAACCCTGAGCAGCGCAGAAGTCCTGCTCTGGCAGGGAGGAGGGCGCTCTCAAAGTCCTCGAAGATGGGACAGTGAATGGGTGGATGGACCAACCACTGTGGTTAGGTGTGCACTTTTACAGACACGTTGCAAACTACGGCTCTCAGTCACTGGGTGGGCAGTCTGGCTGACGTCGGAAGTGCCCCCAATGTGATTGCTGTGACCATGTTTGAGTGGACTAAAAACAGACCGAATATGATAGAGTCGGGCCCTGAGTTGAGGTTTTTGAACAGACAGGAAGGAGTGAGGTGGGGGACATCCATACCTCGCCCTCCAGTGTCTTCAGCTCTAGTACAGCTCAGGTCTCTCTGGACCTTACTCCTCCTCCCCACAGGCAGGGGAAGGAGGGATTTATCCAAAAGGAGCTAAACTTGCTCGGTTGAGACCCTTGTGTCTGTTGAAATCTGGAGCCAGCACGTCCCCGGGCTCTGCGGGAGCACTCGGTCGGCCCTGAGCTCTGCGTTCTGAGAGCCTGGTGCGCGTGCAGCAAGATCAGTGATGGATGGCTGAGTCTTTAAGTTGATTTCAGTTATGAGCAAAACCTGTCTGTCACAGGTCTGAAACTGTGTCCTCTCCAGTCAAGTTCATCAGTAACAGAAGCAATATTTCCATCTCCATCTGTCTGTCCTCTACCTTTCAATTGGTTCCAAACCCAAAAGGGGGGCAGGTGTTAATGGTTCTCCTCAAAAAACCTGATTGATCAATTAATATAAGACCTCAAGATGATGAATGAACATCATCCACACTATGAGCCAGTGATTTGTGTACCACATTTATTCTTGCGCCCGTAATTATCCCGTCTGAATGGTTAACTGAGCACCGCTCAATTACTTTTGGATTTCACACCTGTGGTTACAAAAATGAATATATGTACTATTTATCACGGCATGCCTGACCTCCCATAGCTTGAGATGGACTCCATTAAAATGTTCGTTTTATAGAGCATTATATTATCTATATAGATATACATAGAAAAGGCATTTAATTCAGTCATTTAACAGCAAAAGCAAAACATACAAAAACTACCCACCGTGCTATAGCAGAGCACTGTTCTCCACACAGCCAGCTGCGCGCTGGCAGAACGCACTGATTTTAAGGATGAATTAGTATTCTAATCTCCTCGGGATTTCCTTTATATTTGCAGTGGTTTATAACTGATGTTTAATGTAACTATGGCTCTGTTTATACTTAATAGAAGATTCATTTCTGTGGCAGGATACACATTTGCTCTCCACTGTTGAATAAAAGCTACTGTTCTGCAAGAAGGAAATAAAATGTTGATTTATAATGTCACATTCCGAGAACAGTGATCTAATTCTCCCGAACTGTTTCTTCCCAGGTCCTGGGAACAGCACAGCTCCAGCAGAGGACGGCTCTTCCCTTCCAGAATATCCGGCCTTCAACACGTCTGTCCACGCCGCAATTAGACATGGAAACTGGAAACTCCTCACGGGCTACCCAGGTACAACGCTCAGCACTTCCCAAACTGGGACAACTGCCTTTTGCAAAAGACAACTCTGGGGCTGCTGAATGAAACAGCTGGACAAGGAAGAGGAAGGAGTGGCGTGATCTACTAAACCTGACCCTCCTCCCCACAAAATTGAGAATTAGCTGCAGGAGGAGTAGGAGGAAGAAATGCTAGTTCAGCGTCATGGAAGCCTAAGGATTTCAGATATGTTTGGCTCCCAGGCACCGTAAGGGGAGTCTCTGGAAGCTGCACACATCCGCAACCAGTGGTGTGGCTGCGGGAGGGGGCTGCTTGCCCTGAGCACATTCTCTGAGAGGGATGTCTGTTAAATACCTTTCAGATGTGGCGTGGTGGTTATGGTTATGATGTAATTACTCAGTGTTGATGATGAGGACAGTCTTGGCAGTTGTGGCAAGACTGCTCTTCATCGTTCGGGACTCCACCACATGCTACAAGACATTTTAGCATCCCTAGCCCACGACCACTAAATGCCAATAGCAGCCACCCCTCCAAGTCACGTCACAGGTAAAATTCTGCCCCCGCCCCCGTCCCCGCACTCACACATGCATGCATTCACATCCCCAGATGCCCCTGGTGGTGAAGCAGTGAGACATGTCTCATGAAAGCACTGGAAGTCAGAGTCTTAGATCCAAACACAGCATCAAGGGCCCCATCTTTTCCGTGGGTCCACGCCCACAACCCAGGTCGGCTTTGTCCCCTGGACTCATTTCCCAAAATTAGAATGTGCCTACCAAGTCTCCCCACTGAACTCTTGTGTTTCTTTGCCAGGCTGTGGTCACTGGTTCCCTCCACCGTCTCAATACAGTGTTTCCGAGATACCCGCACCAGACCCACCGACCAAGACCCTCTGGCTCTTTGATATTGAGAAGGACCCAGAAGAAAGACACGACCTATCAAAGGAACACCCCCATGTCGTCAAGCATCTCCTTTCCCGGCTCCAGTTCTACCACAAACACTCGGTGCCCGTGTACTTCCCAGACCAGGACCCCCGCTGTGATCCCAAGGGCACGGGGGCCTGGGGCCCCTGGATGTAGGATTTGGGGCCGCCTCCCTGGGTGGGGGCCGGAAAACCTTTCTGTGGCAGGTGGGACTTCAGGCCTTTACTCATATGACTCATCTCACTTGTTCTCCCAACCTGGGTTCACCTGTCCCCTCCCTTGCTCCTAAACCACAGTGACGTGTCTGCTTTCAACCCCTAGTGCATTTAAGAAGCTGATGAAATCTGGAGCACTCCCGCCGTTGGCTGGGGTGGGTGTCCAAAGGAGAGGGTGATTGGGTTCATCCCCTTGTCTGGAGCCGTGGGACAGCCGGGAACTTGATTTGAAATAGGAAGTTACAGAGTCCTGGAGGCTGCAACAGCTGGCTCCTTTTGCCTCACAAGTCAGACCTTAGATTTCCCTGTGCCAATAGCCAGCTTTTATTGGACTGACTCACATTTCTTGTAACAAATGAAGGGAGCAGACAACTGTTAATGGTTCTGTTGATCGGGGCTCTCCCTGTCTGAGAGATGGTGGTCAGGAGTTCCATGTGAATAGCCCGCCCTGGTCAGCCCTTGCTCACCCACTTCATCACTCATCCTGTCATGGAGCATGAGGCTCGTTTCACTGTTAAGGGCAGTGTGGCAGTATGCCTGCTCTTTGGTTCTGGTTTTTACAGTAAAGAACTCTGTTTTTATTCCCAAATTTCCCCCCAGCCATTGATCATTTTGTCTAGACTTCCTGCTACCCCCAACTCTCCTGCGTTTTTTTTTTCTTTGGACTCAGGCATCCTGCACCTGAGAAGCTGCTTTGCTTCTCCACTCTGAGCACCACTGGTGTTTGGAACTCTGAACCATGCCTGCCTTTTGTTCCTGAACCCAAGTGACAGCCCTGCCTGGAGAAGCTGGGCCGGCTGGCTCCATGAGCATGCGCAGGGTAGACACGAAGAGGCCTGGGCGGGCGAGGCTTGGGCCTGTGTCATCTGCCTGGTGAGGATATTTCTAGTTACATGCAGTGTATTATCACGATTGTGGCTTTCTCTCATAACGTAGTAAGAGTCGCACTGCTCTTCTCCAGCAGTGAGGGAAAACCCGGGAAAGGATGCTGTTCTGAGATGATGCAAGTGGGCAGCCTGACTAGGAAACGGCCGAGTTTGGGCCCCCGGGCCTGGTGAAGCCAGGAAGGCACATCCGCGTTCCTCTTACCCTCTCAGAGTTACTGCTCTCACTGAGGTGCTGCGGTGAGGGAGAGGATGCGCAGGGTGACCTGCCAGCCCCGCCCAGTCCCGCTAAGGCCCTATTCACGGGGATCGGTTTGCGTTAGCTCCAAAGAGTGTGACTCAGAGAAATGTTTGCAAAAACTGTGCTCCGTTTGTGTTAGCTCCACTGTTTCATTCGCTGTTTATCACCAATGACTGGTGCAGTGCCTGGTACATCATAGAAGGCACTCAGTTCACTTTAAAAAAACAAATGAATAGACGAGTGAGCAAATGAGAAAGTCTCACACTGTGAGCTGAATTCAGGGCTAATAGAAATATCTTCCAACCATTGCTCTTTTGTTCTCACACTGCCCTGCTGGGGCAGGAGCACAGTCTTCGTGTCTGGGCAGGCGTAGGACACGCCACAGTGAAGTCATGGTGTCCACTGGGGTGGGGTGCAATATGCCACCGAAGGGACTCTTCTTTTGCCAGTAATCCTCGGTTCAGTCTGTTCTTCACAGGATTCTAGAAACTAAAACCACTGAATAATATGATAGAGCTCCTGGTGCAGCCATCCTTCAGTTGAGTGGCTGTATTTTCTGGTCACTACTGACTTGGACTGCATTAAGATACGAAGCTGGGAGGGAGTGGTGCTAGACCCTTGGACACGTTACCAGCCTGTGCCCCTCTCCTGGGTCGGCAGCCAGCCAGCCAAATGCTGGTACCTCTCACTCCCAAGCCTGCGGCAGATTTATGAACTAACTGAGCCCAGATGTTCCTTCTGGGTCCTTCTAATCCGTTAATACTGCAGATTGGAGGCCATTGGGCAATGCTACGCCTTCGCTCGCCCTGCTGTGGCCCCAGCAACTGTCCCTGGTTCTGGCGCCTTCACTGCTGTGGACAGTGTGGTTATTCCTCAATCAGTGGGTTTAAATTTTAAAGACTTAATTTTCTGTAAAACTTTTATCTGAGATATTATTTTACCCATAACAATGCATCTGGTTAGATTTTCTTTCTCTGTGCTAGAATGTGGACAGATTCATAGGTTGTCATTAGCAGTATTAATGTCATTTCTTTCTGAATGTGTTTACCTTTGAAGAAGGGATCTGTTTATTTAATTGTTTTTCTTTGTTACTTCACCATTGTTCCACATGTAGGGGACAAAAAGAATTAAATGTGTCTTTCAGAACGTGTCAGCTGCGTGTGTGGGGTCTCTGCCCAAGCAGTGAGGTGTTCCTGGCAGAGGTGATGGTCCCACCGCATCACGAATGAACGGATGTCTCTGAATTATACCCTTTAAAATGGTTTAAATGATCAATCTTAAGTTAGGTAGTATTTATTGAAAATTTAAAAATGTATTGGCTCATTTTTATTATCTTTCCCAGTCATCTCTTAAACTTTAAAATCTGTTTTTGCCCAAGAGAATAGCCATGGCTTTTGTAGACTGGTTCAGTGTCAAGCCAGTGAAAGACCAGCCCGCCCACCTGGTGACCACCCTGAGCAGTCGCTGCAAGCAGGTGTGTTCAGTCGGTGTCCAGGTGGCCACCACCCTTCTTTCACCTGCGCTCCATCGCCGTAGGAGCCAGCCACCAGACGCCACCAGATGCCACAGAGCAGAGAAGCTGCCCTGGGCCTGGCCTCAGAGCTTTGTGCCTGGCAGGGGAGGCGATTCACCCACGTAATCGATCGCTGAGGTTAAGGTATTTTATTTAATAATCCCTGGCATTCTTCTAACAATAGAGATAATAATATCTCTGTAACAATTTTTAAAAATACAGGCAGCTATAAAAGATAATTAAACAATAAGCCACCCACCTAGAGACAGCCACCAGAAACCTTCTTTAAAACCCCTTTGAGAGAATAATGAAGTGGTCCACTTCCCTGTTTTTTTAAAGATTTTATTTATTTATTTTTAGAGAGAGGGGAAGGGAGGGAGAAAGCAAGGGAGAGAAACATTGATGTGCAAGAGATACATCTGGCGGTTGCTTCATGCACACCTGAACCAGGGACCTGGCCCACCCCCCAGGCGTGTGCCCTGACTAGGAATCAAACCAGCGACCTTTCAGTTTGCAGGCCAGCACTCAGTCCACTGAGCCACACCAGCCTCCCACTCTGCCCAGCTGAGTCCTCAATTTTGATTTAGATTGTAGATAAATAAACTGTCACCTCTTCTGGAAATTGTCATTTTAATCCCATTGATGAAGTATAGATGTCCCTGGGATTTTTACTCCACAGGGTCTTGATTTCACATACACTCTCACACACACATTCTCACCCTCTTCTCCATGAGCCTCAAAAGTGGGCTTGGGCACTGAGGAGCCAGCTTGCAAGTAATGAAGCCAGTAAGTAGGCCCCTGCCTCTTGTCCACACCAGGGTCTTGCAGAGCAGGGACGAGTAAATACACACACACTCTTCCCCTCAAGTAAACAGGACTTACTGTGCTTTTATTTATATTAAATAAATCAAAAGCTGGGATTTGCCCTCTGCCATCGTTCTGTAGCCAGAATCACACTGTGCAGTGGAGGCAAGGACGGAGCAGCTATGGCAGCAAGGGGAGGGAGGTGCACAGACAGCCCTGCTCCCAGGAGGCTCACCTGCCAGAGAGCACAGCAGGCAGGCAGCCCTGGGACAGGGCGGAGGGGAGGCGGAAGGGGCTCCTGAGTCGGAGGAAATCCAGCCTAAAGATCCACAAAGGAATTGATTTGCTTTATATTTTACACCCCTCAGACTAGTGAGCTCTCTCTGTAAAAACTATTTTTAAAACCTTTGATTAGAGGACACTCTGTTCTGTGAGGGAAGCATCTGTATGGTGTGGAAATGTTACCGGGGCTTCGCAGTAACGCAGCTGGGTTTTCTTGGTTCTTAAACCTGTGCTTGAAGGCAATTGCTTGGGTTTACTGTGTCCAGGTGTTGGGAACATGTGGGCGGCACATCTAGGAGGACTCCAGACCCAGGAGAAGGGCCCCTTCTCTGAGGCACCTGCACGTGTTCTGCCACTCCGGTCCGTAGGTCCTTCTTCCCCACCAAAACCCGATTGAGCTCCCCCGGCAGCCAGGGCCAGGAAGACACCCCAGCAATCCCACAGCTGCTCGGGCCCCACGCAGACCTCGGCAGCTCACAGAGGCCCTCCCACTGCCAGGAGCCTGAACATGGTGCTTTTCCTCGAGTTTACGTTCTTTACTAGAATAAGTAATTTTAAGTGATGCTGTTTTATCACCACGGGGAAGGGGAAACTAGTGTCGTTGGTAATCATAAAAATACACCCGGTGAATCCAAACTGCTCCTAAATTTGAGCTAAGAACTGTTCCTGACTTGGGAGGAAAGGAAAAGTTGAAGGAGGAGTAAACTTTTTCACTGATTTATTATCACCAGTGCAGGGCTGTGTCTGGGCGACACTGGTGTGGAAATGAGGAAGCTCCCTCGGGGCAGGCTCACACGGCTTCGTTCAGTGCCTGCCGGGTGGCGCCTCCTGGTAACTGATAGCTTGACTTGGTGATGTGCTTCTGTCCTCTCCGTGGGCCATTGTCTCTGAGAAGAACCACAGCTGTGTTTCTGGAAGTTTGTTTTGCTCACGTGCCTGCAGCCCTCGAAGCCCGGGACACATTCGAAATGTGTTAGAAGTGTAAACACAAGAGGAAACCAGTGTGCACATCCTCTGCGATGCAGTGGGGAAATCGCAGGGGACCCAACCTAAGGAAGAAGCCAGGCCTGTCAACAAACAGTTGGTGGCAATGCAACCGACAGAGAAGTGTTTTCAAGAAATAAACACCAAGAGGAGGAAGAGACAACATGGAATTTTCTTGGGTAAAGAAGGTCCCTGACCCTTATATTCTGGGATTGTAATCTGTAGTCCCCTAGATCATAAAGCTGCTCTCCTAGGAGACGTTAGGTCACTAGTGCCTAGAAGTTGCTTCTACTCTTTTGCCTCATCAGCCAGTGCACTCCCCCTTAGGTGCCCACGTGGGCCTCGTCTGGCCCCAATGCACCACAGCCTCTTTGGATATTGTAAATTAGCCCACCAGGTATGCCATATCTTGCTAATTACAGGGATAAGGCAAGGGACCTTCAATGAGGACATGCTGTAGGCCAGACACCATTTGACTTTTATAATGGCTACTGAGCTCTTCACAGTCATATTTAATTGTTAGGTAAATGGTCCTCACATTGGGGAAATTATGAAGTCATGTAGCCAGGAGATCGGGAAATGGAGTCCAGATGGCTCTTAAAAAGCCCCTGTCTCTACTGTGCTCTCCTGCAACCTCCAATGCTGGGCTTCCTCTCTGCCCTTTGTCTTGCACCTTTAAGGACAGAGGCTAATTTGTAGGAAGTCCTGTTCTCACAGCCGGGACTCGGGGAGTGTCACGTGCCTCCCGTGACCATCAACCAGGCAGAGGGCCTGGGGTGAGTGGAGGGCCGGGAGGCCGGTGGGGAGACAAGTGCGGCAGCCTAACCGAGCAGTGATGCCACCCAAAGAGGTAGGAAAATGGAATAAAGAGTTAATTGGGGGCTTAGAAATTTTTCAAAGCAATTCAAAGAAGTTGAAATTGCACAGCCTAAAAAGGGTCTTTGTTAATGTTTTTATGAATTTCATAGGAAAATCTCCTGCCCACATCCAGGTCACAGAGGCTGGTGACCACCTGCGCCCCCATCCCCGTGAGCACACGGGCAAACCCAACTGCACATCTGGAGGAGGAGGGGCGAGGTTTGCAGGGGGGTTCTTAAAGCTCACTGCAGCTTCTTGGGGTGGTGCTGCCCTCGACATTTAGTAGCTTGTTCTGCAACAAGTTGGCATCAACCCATCTTTCATCTTTAGTTACAATTAGTTATCATCTTGCAAAATTCTGGAGGAGGCCTATGAGACACCCTGACTGCTCTCATTCATACCAAGTCAACAGAACCTCACTCACCTTCTGTGTTTAAGGCTCTGAAATGAAGAGTAACAATCACTTCAGTTACCTGGGAGACTTCTTACAGTTGTGTTTGTAATGATTTATCTCCGGGGACTGGGATGAAAGAAGGTACAGAGGTTAGCGTGTACATGTGGATTTTTTTAAATAAGGAATAATCTTTGTAAGGGTCTCTCCTCAAAGAATAAATAATGACTATGTTTAGGTTCAGAGAGTGGTTTCCTATAAAATGTTACATAGTTAGAGAGTTCTGTATTGGTTAATGGGACCTGGTTAGAGAAAGGCTTTGATTTCTGTAGTTAAACATTGTTGCCTTAAGTAAAATAGTTAAGTGGCTGAGCCATAGGAATTATGCCCACAACTCTTCTGACTGGTTGGGAAGAAAAGACATCTAACACACAGTCTGGGATTGGGGGCGGGTCTCCTCCTGAAGTCAGGACCCCTGCTGGTGCTGCGGGGGCTGCACTGCTCTGGGCCTCTGCTGGCGTTTAGACTCAGTCACCCCAGTGATGACCCCTCTGCAAACCCAAAGTCTAGCTGTCAGTCCCCAGCGAGGAGAAACACTGTCTCAGGACAGGGATGGCAGGAAGAAGAAGTGAGCAGTTGGTGCCATTAGCCTCCCTTCTTTTGTCACTAAGGCTTTATACCATCAGAGACTAGAACTTGACCTTACTTTTATCAGTATATATTGTTATACAATTTTGCTTGTTGACAGGCTTTAAAATGTTACATTATTTTTTATTCCTTTCTGTGCCAAGCGATTGAACTTTTCCATACAATTGTTGGCCCCTACAGCTCTTCTTCAAGTGGACTGATCAGTCCCATCCCCCTCTGCAATCT
This sequence comes from Sturnira hondurensis, assembly GCF_014824575.4. NCBI lineage: Eukaryota > Metazoa > Chordata > Mammalia > Chiroptera > Phyllostomidae > Sturnira > Sturnira hondurensis. The sequence continues at coordinate 6,031,943 of NW_028093985.1, read as the reverse complement.
CACAGGCGTGTACCAGGAGTGGGAGGGGGTGGAGCAGGAGCCCCAGCTGCTGAGGGTAGTGCAGGAAAAGCCTAGCCTTTGTCTGGACTTGAACCATCATCTCAGCTGGGGCAGCCGGTCCTCCCTTCCAGGACATGCTTCTTGGATGGTTAATTGTCTCTACTTTAATTCAGTCTTTGGAAACGTGTCAGAAGGCAGGGGAAAGTAAAGAGATAAAGGTCAAGGTCCTTTTCCTCTCTATGGACAGAGCCAAACTGAGACCTGTGAGCTCTCTGGGAAGGCTAACAATGCAGCGCTCCTTCAAAGTGATGTTCCTGTCTTCCTGGGAAATTAGCATTGGGCTAGGAGCCCTGGGGGAGGAGCAGGGGAGCCTGGAGAGGGAAAGCAGCTGCCCGGTCACTCCCCTGGGGTCCCAAACCTAGTTAAGTCTGGCCCCAGCAGGCTCCGAGGCACACCCCCCACTTGGCCAAACAAGAACAAGAGCCCTGCAGGTAAGTGACTCACCCTCCTTAGAGGCACTTTAACAACTACTTGCTTCGTGCCTTGGGGTGGTCTGACCGCCAAGAGCCATGTCCTGCCCATCCCCACAGGGGAGAGTAGTGAGGACGGCTGCAGCTGCCCACCTTGCTCCCCTCTTCCTCCGCCAGAGACAGTGCTTTTAGGACCCTGGGCCCCTCACTGCCTGACCCTGTCTGACAGAACCCCTGCAGGCACCTTCCTCTTGAACCCCCTCAGAAGGAGGTCATCGCTTCTATGAATAACTTTCTATAACTGACCACTTTCACTCACCCTTCAGCCTTTCCTCTGTGAATGTTCCCAGCGCCTTTCATCTGACATCCTGCCTGTCTTCCAGCCAGTTGGCCAGCACTCTCACAATTTCGGGCTGTAACACAGTCCCTTTAAGTAGTTCCCTTCTTCTCGTCTCCTCTTCCTGGACCAGCTCACCCTTCAGGTCCAAACTGGAAGGCGCCCGCCCCTGGGAAGGTTTCCCGAACCCTGAACTGAACTCTCTTCCTGACTTGCACATCTCTCCTGAGAGCAGAGACCACACTGTCTTGTTATTCGCATACAAATGGCCATCTTCCCCACCAAGCGGAAGTCTCACATCTGGTTTGTTTAATGGATATCTGTGTCTCATAGAACAGGGCTTGGCACTTAAACAATGCTTGTTGGAGAAATATTCCATTTGTTGAATTCAAAGAACCACCTTCTGATTTCAAGATGACGCTGAGTCCCCGATTTCAAAGTCTGGCCCCTGTTCCCATCCCTTCCATCCTACCTGCAAACCCGGGTGCCTTGGCCTCCATGGCAGCCCCGCCCTGCCGCCTGCCCTGGGAGCAGGTGTCCTAGAGCTTGGCTCTCTTCAAAGGGCTTCGTCTGTGTCAGCAGGAAGGCTTTCAGGGCCTTTTTGCAGTCTGGGTGAGCGTTACACTCTCCAGACTCCTCAGGCAGGTTTTGTTTGCTCTGGGATCTCCTCCAAGATATCAGCTGATGGCTTCAAACACTTTCCATGGCCTCAGATTTGCACAGACTCAGACTTTTCCCCCTTCCTCTTTCAGTCCTTTCCCAAGATCCCCCCCATTCACTTACTCAACTTTGGTACAAATGCTTCTCCATGTGCGAATTTTCCTGCAGAAAACTGGCTTCTTGGCTTACACTTCATGCTGAGCTGTGTCTTGCAAAGGCCAAGGACAAGCTGCAAAGGGCGAACAGCATGTTTCCTGATACTCATTAATTATGGATTCATATCTACTGGGGCTTTTTTCCTGCCACAGAATGGGAGTAGGCGTTTGTGGGGTTTGGGTGCAGATACAATGGAGATAAACTGGGAGTTGCATTAGTTTCCTTAATGAAAGTGGAATTGAAAATTTTTGATTTACTGGGGTTGACACTGTTTAGCAAAATTATACAGATTTCAGGTGCACAGTTCCACAGCACATCATCTGCACACTGTACTGTGTGTTCACCTCCCCAAGTCGAGTCTGTCCATCGCCGTTAGTCTCCCCATACCCTCCTCCACCCCCCTCTCCACCCCCAGCAATCACTGCACTATCACCCACATCCATGAATTTTTCCTCTTTTTTTCTTTTTTGTTCAATCTCTCCACCCCTTCAGTGCCCCCCACCCCACCCCAACAGCTGTCAACCTGCTTTCTCTCTCTCTGAGTCTGTCTCTATTGTGATTGTTAGTTCATTATGTTCATTAGATTCTACATATAAGTGAGATCATATGGTGTTTGTCTTTCTCTGACTGGCTTATTTCATTTAGCATGATGCTCTCCAGTTCCATCCATGCTGTCATAAAGGGTAAGATTTCCTTCCTTTTTATGGCCGAGGAGCATTCAACTGTATAAATGCACAACTTTTTTTATCTACTCATCTGCTGGTGGATACTTGGTCGGCTTCCCTATCTTCGCAGTGGTAAGTAACACTGCAGCGAACATAGGGGTGCTTATGTTCTTTCAAGTTACTGTTCTATGGTTTCTTTGACATATTCTTCTAGGACATATTCCTAGAAGTGGGATCACTGGGTCATACAGTCCTGTTTGTAATGTTTTGAGGAAACTCCATACTGCCCCCATAGGGCTGCACCAGTCTGCACTCCCACCAGCAGTGCGCAAAGGCTCCCTTTTCTCCACATCCTCGCCAACACTTGTTTGTTGATTTATCGATGATAGCAATTCTGACAGATGTAAGGTGATATCTCATTGTGGTTTTAATTGGCATTTTTCTGATGATTAGTGATGTTGAGTGTCTTTTCCTATGTCTGTTGGTCATCTATTCAGGACCTTTTTTAAATTGGATTTGGTGGGGGGGTGAGTTTTATAAGTTCCTTATGAACTTTGGATATTAACCCCTTATCAGGTGTATCATTGGCAAATATGTTCTCCCATTCAGTGGGTTGTCTTTCCATTTTGTTGATGGTTTCCTTTGCTGTGCAAAAACTGTTCAGTGTGATGTAGACCCATTTGATTATTTTTTCTTGTTCCCCTTGCCCAAGCAGATATATCAGAAAACATATTGCTACAAGAAATGTCCAAGATGTTACTGCCTATGTTTTTTCTAGGATTTGTATGGTTATAAGTCTAATGTTTAAGTCTTTAATCCATTTCGAGTTCATCTTCACATGTAATATAAGAAGGTGGGCTAGTTTCATTTTTTTATACAAATCTTTCCAATTTTCCCAACACCATTTCTCAAATAGACAATCTTTATCCTCTTGTATGTTCTTGCCTCCTCTGTCAAATATTAATTAGCCATCGAGGCCATTTTCCTTCCTATCTCATGCTGCCTTCCCTGTTCAGGACACGCTTATGAGAAGGACTGGTGGTTGCTTCCTTCTTTCCTCAGTGTCACCGAGAGTGGGGAATGGCCTAAAGTCATAACAGGACACTAGGTGGGACGTTCTGCTTCGATAGGTAGGGACTCAGGAGGACTTGGTGATGCTGGCAGAGCCTCCATCTGAAGAGGGCAAGGACCGGGGTAGAGGTGGTAGGTCCAGGAGGAGGTCATTTCTGGAAATGCTTGCCTAGAGGAGATCGATTTTGCAAAATGACTCAAAGCCTGGCGAGTCCTTGATGCTGAGTAGTCTGTCACCTTATGAAGGTGCTTGTAGTCCCCTTAAAGTGCAGGGCCAAGTAGCTGTCTTGCAGACGAGGACAGATTCTGTGCCATGTCAGGGTGTAGCCTGCCCACAGGGTCCCAGAGTCCAGCTGGTCTTGGTACCTGCCCCATCCTCGCTTTCAGACTATGGGGGAGGAAGACCACCCTCAAAGTTCTTTTGGTTTGTCTAGTAATTAAATAAACATGAGACAGATTAGCAAGAGAAAATGACCAAGTTTAATTACATACACACGTATGGGAACCCTGTACATGTGAGAGAGAGTCAGAGACCCCATGTATTATACATGAGAGGTTCAGAGGAAATGAGGTGTAGGTGACATTCTGAGCTAAGGAGCACCTCGGGGCTTCAGAGGGGAGTAAGGTCATTGCAGAATAATAACAAAAGGGTAAGTTTGCCCTGCCCTATAGATAGGTCAAAAAAGGTTCTCTCTGATGATCTCTTATTATGGGGCAAGGCCCCTAATTCAAGTTCTTTTAGGTAGTTAAGGAGGCAGGGCGATGGCATTTCTCTTGAGCCCCCAGGCCCTTGGTTACCTTTGGCTCAAAACAATCCACATACCATGAAGGTACATTTTGGGGTGACTTGTTCTGAACCCCTGCAAGGCCCTCCCAATCCCTTCCCAGCTCTGTGACTCAGCATAAGCCCCCTCCGTCCCAGGTCATCCTCGCCTCCCGTGAACTCTCTGCCAGCCCCAGCCAGTCCTTCCCTCCATGTGAGCTGAGAAGCACTTAGGGTGCAACTCCCTCCTGGGAGATGGCAGAGGCTCCTGCTTATCTCAGGTTTCAGTATCTAAGCCCCAAAGTTATGAGAGGGCGTGGGGAAGCTAATGTTGTTATAACACCATGGTGACTGATGAACTTACCCACCACTCATAAATGTGTCCATATGCAAATACCTCAATTCCCACTAAACCAGTCTTCCTCCTAGCCAGCCACCCCGTCCTCCGCATCAGCGGTCCTCCGGCTGATTTTCCAGTGACACACATGTGCAGAAGTAAGATGCGAGTCAAATGCCCTTCCATCAAGCGGGCAGTCAAGTTGGAGAACTACTCCCTCGTGGGTAAACCACTCACAAGGAAGGAGCTGGCAGAATTGGAGCCCCTAGGGAGGGGGGAGGGGAAATCGACAAGGACACTGCTACAGCAGGCTCTTCAAAGGAAGGTGGTTTGAATATCAAAGGTGGAAGAGAGGCCCTCAGGAAACTGATGAAACTCTTGAATATTTTTGCAAAGAGATTCTTCTTTATCTTCTTGTCCTTGATGTAAAATGAAGGAAGACATACTGTGCTGTCATATAATTTTTGTCAAACACCTGATGCCAAAAATACACCCACATTCTTTTTTGTCAGTCTAAGCAACATCCATATTTTAAATAGATAAAATGTATCTTTTGTGATTTTTAGTTTTGTTTGAAGATAATCAAACCCCTTGATGGCATTTTAGATAAAGTCAGTGGGGGTAGCAGTATGAGGCTGATGGCAGGTCTAAGAAAGGAGAAAGGATATTTTAAGACCAGCTAACAGGATGTGGAAAGGAGCGTTTCCTATTGCCTAAGCTTCCAAGGTGCAGTCAGTGTGTGATGAGGACCCCACATTCTAAAGGGCAGTGCTAGAGAAACCCTACAGGATTGGGAGGAGAGGCTAGTGGTACCCGAGAGGTTTTTGGAGGGAGTTTGTAAAAGGAGCAAGATTCGCTTTTTCCTTCCTCCCCGGGGAAGGGATCCAGTGACTCAAAGCAAGAAAAGAGGGGGCTGAGAGAACCTCGGGGCTGGCGGGGAGGGTCTTCCAAGAAGGGGAGGCAAATTTGCCTTTCAACAAACTGGCCTTTCATTTCGTAGACTGGAGCTTATATTTCAGGCTGTGCAGGGCTACTACTGGAGCGGAGAATGCCATGTGTCCCGGGACACATGCCACGGGTCTCCTGGATTTAGGGGGAAGGGCGAGAAGACTGGCACATGGCTCTCAGGGAGTTCCAAAATCAGGATGCCGGCTGAAGCTGGGTGGCAGGGGGAGAGAGGAGATGGCAACTGGGATAGTAAGATGCATCGCTGCCATTTGAAACGCTGTGGGTGAGTAGATTCCCATGGGCCAGCGTTGTCCAGCCAGCTACCTTCTGGGGCAGGGGGTCCCAGCAAAGCAAGACCAGATCAGCTGGAAGGTGTGTCATCCTGGTGCAGTGTGGAAAGTCCTCATAGTGGCCATGAGAGAGATTTCAAGGGTGACATTAAGAAGCCGTTCAAAGACTCCAGACACTCTGGCAAAAGCCACAAACTGCACATGTTGAGCATAATGGCCTCTGTCTCTTTGCTCTCATTTTTCCACTTCTGCTCAGTATTAGAGGATTTTGAAGAAGGCTGGAGGGTGGGGGTGAGGGGGGAGGAATAGGGAGTGGAGAAGGCAAACCAAGAAGAATGGAAGAATAAGCCATGCCCCTTTCCCCCCTGAAGGTTCTTAACCCCTTGGTCAGCCCTGAGCTGGATGAAGAAAGAACTTTAAATTGGAGGTGAGGTTCGAGTTTGGGTTTAGATTGGAGCTTTTAATATGCCCAAAAGGTACTGTTCTGATATCTGAAAGTGTCGAGGTTTTGAGATCTGCCTGAAGAAATCACCAAAGAGCGAGAAAGGAGAGTCAAACAGAACTCATTTGAAGACAGTGGTAAGAGAAAAAAACTAAATCGAATCTTACCAAGCTAAGCTTGCTCAATAAACTGGTGACACGTGTTTGAGAAAGAGTACTATTCCAATTTGCAACAGGAGAGATTTTCCACCTCACATGTGCACTCACTCTTGGACTTTCATACCCAAGACAGAGCTCCTGCTCTGGAAGAATGCACAGCCTGGTGGGAGAGCTGGGGAGGCAGTGAGTGCCTGCAGTGCATGCTGGGAAAGTTCAGGGCACTGTGTGGAGGGAGCAATGGGCCACCAGCCCCATCTTGGGGGCCAGGGAAGACTTTCAATGAGGTAACATTTTGGCTACATTTGTATGGAGAATTAAGACCCGATCAGACCAAAGGAGAGGTAGGAGGTGGGGAAAGACAGAATGGGAAAGGACCAAAGAAAGGAGGAAGCTGAGGAGTGTTGGTGAATTGACTTTTAAGGGCATTGACTATGTAAACAGCTATGAGCCGGTGGGTCAGGAGCCCTGACTGTGTGCTCGGGACAGTAATTTGGTGCCAATCCCCGTGTGCAGAATTTGGAGCCCTGTGGGCAGATTAGATCTCTCCGGACGGGCATATAGAGGGGTGGGCAAAAGTAGGTTTACAGTTGTTCATGTGGGAAATGATACAATAATTAATAAATAATTCAAGAATAAACTGTGTTTTATGAACTCACAAAGGTAAACTTACTTTTGTCCACCGCATAGAGAAGACAGAGGCTGCAGCAGATATGAGCTGGTGAGACCAGGAAGCATTTGAGAACACCTGTGCCTCGGACTCCTACACCTAAACCTGGGGCTAGAACTCTGAGGCTGGTGAGCTGATGGGAATGTGGCCAGGCAGAGGAAGCCCCCGAGGAAGGAGGACCCTAGGCCTGGTACACTGGGTGTCACTAACAGAGCCACACGGAATCTCCGGCCTGCGGGAGGCAGATCTAACACTTAGACCCAACGGACTCGGTGGCCACCTGTCTTCTTAAGCCCAGATGCAGGTCTGGGCTCCATCTTATCTCTTTTATGGAGAGGCAGGGTAAACCCTAGAAAAGGCAGGCAAAAACTGATAAGGGAACAAAGAGGGTTGGTTCTGGCGCCTGCAGCGCTGCTGAAGGCAACTGCCCTGGAGGACCTGTATTTCCCTGCCTCAGAGGACCCAGGGCCTGGCTGACTCATCACACAGGCGCCTGTGGAGATAAGGGCCCCAGCGGAGGTTTCAAGAGGAAGAAAACACCAACTCCAAACTCTTTGGCTCAAAAAAGGGCTTTGAGAGTGGACTATGTGCCAACCAGTTTCCCCCTGAGAGTTGCAGATCCATCAGTGCCCCTGGAGCAGGGGTGTCCAACTCATTTTCACCCTTGTCACCAGGTGGAAACAAGATGGAGGGACAGATTCGGCCCGCAGGCCGTATGTTTGCCACCGGTGCCCTAGAAGACAAGAGGGATTCCCAATGTTGGAGGGAGAAAAATGAACAGCAGTTTTAGAGGTGGGAGAAACAGCAGAAGAGTGTGTTCCCATGGAAACTGAGGGACGAGAGCTTAGGAAATTGGTTAAGAGAAGAACAAAACTGCCCACTGGGTATGGTGGGAGGTGGTCACTGGTCAGCTTGCCAAAACCATTCCCCGTGCAGTGATGGATTCAGGAACCAGGCTGCCGTGTGCTTGGGGGTGAACGGGACATAAGCAACTGGAGGGAGCGTGTAGAGATGGCCCGTTCCAGAAGGCTGGCTGTTGAAAAAACAACAGTGTGAGAAACAAGCACTAGATATAGGGGTATAAGGGCATGAGAGAAGGTTTTTCTTTTTCATGTCAGGAGAACTTTAGAGCATGTTCGAATCATGATGCGAAGAAAGGTTGAAGAGGTGAGTGAATAATGCACAACTAAACGGAACAAGAACTCAGAAAGCGGGAGGGGTGGAGCTGGAAGAGCAGGGTGCTGCAGGGGGATGGGGATTAGCCCTGGATAGGAACGGAGCAGTTTCTCCAAGCTGGGGAGGGAGCAGAGACACGGGGTGGATGGGGATTAGTGGTAACTGGCGGTGGGGGGGGGGGCGGGGGACAGAAAGGTTGAAGTTTGTTTGCTTTCCTCATGGGTAATAAGGATGACGAATAACATAAAAGCATTTTACAGTTTCAACATATTTGCATAAATGTTTCATTGAATCCTCCAATCAAGCACATCCTTTGGTCGACTACAAACCTGGGTGCACATGCCAGGTTCTCCTTACTCCTGGCCACCCCGAGTGGGTGCTTCCCCTTCCCGCAGCTCCTCACACCTGGAACTCACACTAATCTTCCCTCATCCATCAGCCCAAGCCAGCTCCCTACAGCTGCTACCACTGAGGGGATCCAAACGACTGTGGGCTCTTTTCTACCTTATCACTGTGTCACCAAGTTCCCTGCCATCCAGTGGCAACCAGCTCCAACATGGCTGGCCAGTGTCCTGTCCTGGCCTGTCGCAAAAAAGGACATTGACCAAAGCCACATTTGTATCAGATGCACGGTGTCCCCTCTTGGCTACAGCCAAGGAATATTCCCCAACTTAGGGGAGGTGTAACTTGATGTAATTTGGATTGTGGACACCTGGCCAGTTAGCCACTTGGATTTCTTAGAATCAATTGGTACCGGAAGGAACTGGGGTGGTGGCCAGGCTCCATGCATCTCCTCGATTCTGGCTGTAACCGGCCCGTGGTCTTTCCCCCAGACCTTTCTGTTCTCAGGTGGCATCACAGCAACACATCTCTCAAAATCTCTTGCTGATTCGTTTGTGGGATGACAGAGGGGAGAAGGGCAGGCTTGTGTCTGTAAAAAGGGTGACAGGCAGGAGATTGCCCTGCATCAAGGAAGCACCTGTGACTACCAGTCAGGGAGACGCCGCTTCTGTGAGAGCCAGTTTTGAAGGCTGTTCTGGAAGAGGAATTTTGAAAATGGCTTTGAGCAATAATGGTATCATTTGACTAAAACATTCTTCTCAGGACCAACATTGATTTGGGTTATGCGTTCTAATGTGTTTGCTTAAAAGGTTCACTGCTCTATGGTCTTAGCTTACACAGTCCTTCCAGCAGTGCTCTGGGAGAAGGGAAGATACTTCTTTCAATTGTGGGCCCAACAGCCGACTTTGTGCCAAGTACCTTTAAACTTTCCAGTCAAGAAGAACATTGAGGCTTTTGACATTGTGAATCAACAATGTGCTTAAAGGTCATAGGTTTGAAAAATTCAACTCAGTTTAAGCTTTGACTTGTCCATTCAAGAGGCAGCCCATGTTGGCCCCAGAGTGAAGGTGAGGCCACTAAGGCTGAGAGGGCAGCTCCAGAGAGCGAAATCCTCTCGTACGGAAGGCAGCTGTTTCCCCAGGCACTGTGCTTTAACGTGAACCAGACAGACTCACCGAGTGTCAGACGAGCAATAAAGCACAAACTGGCACCCAGCGTCTGCTCAGGGACACTGTCCTGACTGCCCAGGACTGTGCTCCAGGAAACCGTCCTGGCTTCTACCCATAATCTCCCATCTTTCTTTCATTTTTCACCCATTTCAGGGGCCACTGCAGTGGGTTCTTTGTCCTTGTTCCAGGCTCCATGCAAAGTGCACTGGACCCTGAACTGAGCTTCCCCAGCCTTGACCCGTGGTGAGCCCCAGGCATGACATTCCCTCTGGCTCCTTGCTCTGCACTGTTTCAGGAAACATCTCTCAGCGCGCCCACCCGCCGACGCCCAGCCAGTAACTGCTAGTCTGTGACTCCTGCATGAACCACAGGGCCACGTGCACCACGTGGGTTTCGGCCAGCAGTGAACAAAATATATCCTTCCAAAACCATTGAGATCCTAGGTTGCTCTTGTTTTAAAGAAGCTGTCTCCCCAAAGAAGCCCTTTTGAATGAATGCCTTGGTTCTGCTGGAGATGTCCCTTGCAGCTGACTTTTGCTGTAAAAATCAGCATGGGCTTATTTTACAGTATCTAAGTTTCTCATGGATGAGAGTCATCGCTGTGTATCAGGGGCTCCTCCTCTGATTCTGCTTCTCCCTGCTCACTGGAAGCCCCCTGCCCCCAGCTGCAAGGCCCATCTGGACAGGCAGAGGAAAACCAGACATGATCAGAGCTCTGGAGGGTTTTTGCCCTCTTAATTTTGGAAGAAAAGAAAAACGTTCAGGGTAACAACACAGTTATGTTGTCAGGGTGATTGTTTGGCTTCTGGCTAAGTCTTGGTCTCATGGGAGACGAAGAGGTGAAGCCTTGGTTAAAAAATATGTATATATTTTTCTTTCTGTGAACACAACCTGAAAAAATACCAGTTGAATCGGCAGAGTTTTTGCCTGGCCCAGACGGAGGAGGTGTTTGTGGTATCAAAGAAAGTTTCCCAAGAGGCATTTCAGCCTGAGTTTCCTGTGAATGAACTGGGAAGAATAGGGCCTGGGAACTGGATAGGGCCTGGGTGGAGATGGGCTTTCTGCACTTTCAATGTCCACTTATAACTAGGGTCCTCTGTGGAAAATGGGGAGGTTTGTTTGGAAGGTAGTCCTGGGGGATTGGAAAGAAACTCTCACCTTGGTGCACCCTGGATGGAAGAACAATTTTCTTGGCCCTCAGCCTTGGGTGGACATGAAGACTGAGTTGACATTTTATTTTTTTTAAAATATGTTTTATTAATTATGCTATTACAGTTGCCCCATTTCCCCCTCTTCATTCCCCTCCACCCTGCACACCTCCTCCCTCCCACATTCCCCCCCTTTAGTTTATGTCCATGTGTCCTAAGTTCTTTAACTTCTACATTTCCCATACTATTCTTGCCCTCCCCCTGTCTATTTTCTACCTACCATCTATGCTATTTATTCTCTGTACTTTTTTCCCCTCTCTCCTCCTCCCACTCCCCTGTTGCTAACCCTCCATGTGATATCCATTTCTGTGGTTCTGTTCTTATTCTAGTTGTTTGCTTAGTTTGCTTTTGTTTTAGGTGTGGTTGTTAATAACTGAGTATACTGTCCATTCACTGTTCATATTTTTTATCTTCTTTTTCGTAGATAAGTCCCTTTAACGTTTCATATAATAAGGGCTTGGTGATGATGAACTCCTTGAACTTGACCTTACCCAAGAAGCACTTTATCTGCCCTTCCATTCTAAATGAAAGCTTTGCTGGATAGAGTAATCTTGGATGTAGGTCTTTGGATTTCATGATTTGGAATACTTCTTTCCAGCCCCTTCTTGTCTGCAAGGTTTCTTTTGAGAAATCAGCTGATAGCCTTATGGGAACTCCTTTATAGCTAACTATCTCCTTTTCTCTTGCTGCTTTTAGGATTTTCTCGTTGTCTTTAATCTTGGGTAACGATGATGTGCCTTGGTGTGTTACTCCTTGGGTCCACCTTCTTTGGGACTCTCTGAGCTTCTTGGACTTCCTGGAAGTCTATTTCCTGTGCCAGATTGGGGAAGTTCTCCTTTATTATTTGTTCAAATAAGTTTTCCACTTGTTCCTCTTCCTCTTCCCCTTCTGGTACCCCTATAATTCGGATGTTGGAACATTTAAAGATGTCCTGGGGGTTCCTAAGCCTCACCTCATTTTTTGAATTCTTGTTTCTTCATTCTTTTCTGTTTGGTTTTTTCTTTCTTTCTTCTCCATTGATTTGAGTCCCAGTTTTCTTTCCATCACTGTTGGTTCCCTGTGCATTTTCCTTCATTTCACTTAGCATAGCCTTCATTTTTTTCATCTAATTTGTGACCAAAATCAACCAATTCTGTGAGCATCCTGATCACCAATGCTTTGAACTGTGCATCTGATAGGTTGACTATGTCTTGGTCACTTAGATGTATTGGCTCTGGGGCTTTGATCTGTTCTTCTGTTTGAGACATTTTCTTTTCAGTCTGGTCATGTCTGTTACGTATGAGGGGCGGAGCCTTAGGTGTTCACCAGGGCGGGGCAACCCAGATGCTGGTTTGTGATGCTGTATGTGGGGGTGGGATCAGAGAGGGAACAATGGCACTTGCTCCACTCTCTTCTGGATTTCAGTCCCCTCTGCCACTTCCCACAAGCAAATTGGGCCTTTCTGGTGCTTGTTCCCGGGTGGGTGGGCTTGTGTACATGCTAGGAGCCTGATGGTTTCTTCAACGAACTCTTCTGTAAGTCTGGGGGTCTCTCCTGGCACCTCAACCCCCACAGGTGTTTTCAATGAGTGCTTTTAGGCTTTATTTTCCATCACCGGGGCCCTGCGTTGTGTGGTCTGTCTCGCTGCCCGTTTTTGCCTAGTTTATCTGTGCACGAATGTGTGTCCACAGTCAGCCAGCCGCCTTATGCACCTCAATGGATCTGCCCATTTCCTCCCCACACCCAGGTCTGCCAACCACTGCTTTTTCCTGCCAAGACCCCTCTACGATGACCGCCAACTCTGCCCCCCTTACTGGTCTGGATGAATGGTTGTCGGACTTTCATACAGTTCAATTTTCTGTCAATTCTGGGTGCTTTCTTGTTTCTAAATTTCTCTTGTCCTTAATTTTGGTTGTGTGAGGAGGCACAGTGTGTACCTACAGCTCCATCTTGGCCGGAAGTCTGGGCTGACATTTTAGAGAAGGTTCCTGGGGACAACAAGCTTTTCTTCTCCTCAATTATGATGATAATAATCCAAACCATAAAGCCATGGTGGCTCAGACAGCCCTACCATGACAGCACAGAGTCAGCAGAAGTGTTTCTGCTTATAGCTTCATTAAGCAAAGCTCTTCACCAGGATGCTTTATTCTATGGCTTTTTCCTTTACAGGATAAACATGGGGTGATCCACAAACTTCCCACTCTTGGTCCAAAATGTTTAAAAGGCTAAAGCTTATTAAACTGTTTGGCCTCAAGTCCAGTTCCATTCCCATCCAACAATCGTAACACCCTTATTCATCTCCCTCCAAGTCGCCGCACACATGCATTGAGCCCCGTGGAGGCGGGCAGTGTTTCAGGCTGGTGCATGGGGCCTGAGATGCGGTCCTTGTTCTCAGGAAGCTTCACGAAGGAGACGCTGTGTGAAACGTTAGTGAACAATTCAGGACAAGAATGGAAAGTGCCAAAAGAGGAAGGATGGAAAGGCTTGGAGAAATGAAGAGAAAGTGGAGGGCATGTGATGCCCCAGGCTTCCTATTTTTGCAGAGATGTTGAATCTGTGTCCAGGAGAAAGGTCTTGCAACTTACAGGAAGAAAAAATTGAGTTCAACCAGAAAAAGAACTTCTAAGTCAGGAAAGATAATCTAGGAACATTGCCAGAGGCATGCAAGTGGAGATCTGTTAGGGATGCTCTTAGAAGGATTTGTAAAGGATTTTCTACATTGAATAAGTGAAACAACCCTTATAAAATGGTAACTGGAGTGGGCCTATGAAACAGTGGCACAGTGACTTGAGCATAAACCCAGCCTTGACCTCCCAGGGGAGCAGGAGCTATGCTGGGCCTCAAAGGAGCAATGGCCTCAGTGTGTTTCTACACCAGCTGCCCGGTCCCTGGGAGAGCCCAGCCTGCAGCAACGCAGTCTCTGTGGCCACAGAGGCCAAGGACACAGAGCTAAGGGCCCAAGATGGATGCGTTCACTGTATACTTAAGGTTTGCGCAATTCACCAAATGCATAATTTACCTTTAAAAAAACCTGGATCATGACATGCAGTTTCAAATGTACTGATATCTGCAACTTACTTTAAATGCATTTTTAAGAACCAATGGATTGTTGTACGTATACACAATGAAACACTACTCGGCTATGGAAAAGAATGAAATCTCACCTTTTGCAACAGCCTGGATGGACTTAGAGTTTATTATGTTAAGTGAAATAAGTCAGACAGAGAAAAACAAATACCATATGGTTTCATTATATGTGGAATCTAAAGAACAAAATGAACAAAATGGAAACAGTCTCATAGACACAGAGAACAGACTGATGGTCGTCAGAAGGGAGGGCGTTTGGGGGACTGGGTGAAAAGGTGAGGGGATTAAGAAGTACAAATTGGTAGTTACAGAACAGTTGTGGGGAAGTAAATTACAGCATAGAGAGTACAGTCAATAGTATCATAATAACCATGTGTGGAGCCAGGTGGTACTTGAAATATCGGGGGGCTACTCTGTAAAGTATATGATTGTCTCACCACTGTACTGTGCACCTGAAATGGATACAGAATACTATTGAATGTAAACTGTAATTAAAATTTTTTAAACGAAAAAAAAAACAATTGATGGGTAGATAAGAGATAAATGGATATCCAGTAAAACATAGCAAAATGCTAAGTGTAGAATCTAGGCGGTAGGTGCACAGGTGTTCACTGTACAACTTTCAACTTTTCTGTATGTCTGAAGTTTTTTGTAAGAAAATGTCGGAGGAAAAAAATCCACGGGGCTCTATGGAACAGAGCAAACGGCTTTCAGCTTTCACAGACTCGCAGCACCAGGGATTGTAATAATTTGGGTTTACTGAGTTCCTACTGCTCACTAAGCCCTTGTGTGTACTGTATCGTTTACTCTCCCGGCCACCTGTGAAGTGAGTACCAGCATCCACACTCTGCAGCCAGGACAGTTGAGGCACAGAGAGCATGAAACATCTGCCCGGAGCCACACAGCTGGGTCAGACTGAGGACTGGAACCCGGGTCGGACTGACTCCGGAACCCAGGGCCGGCACCCTTGGGTTGCAGATGTGCAGGTCTGACCCAGTGCCTTGTGCTGGCTGAAAGCTTGATGTGTGGGGACAAGAGGGAGGGGTGCCTGTGCTCTGGCCCAGCCCTCATCCTCTCCTGGGTTTCAGGTGGGCTCAGTTCTTTAATTCCTTCATTGTTAGTGGACACCCAGAGAGCATGCCACCTGTGAGTTTTACTCTGGTTTCATCTTTCTTTTTAAACAAGAAGATACTTTGATTTTAAAGGAAAACTATCTAGTATTCATTCCTGCAAGAGTAATTCATCCCCATTGACAGACAATTTGTCCTTCATGTAACAGCTACATACAAAAAAGTTACCATCAAAGTGTCCTTGGTTTTACAATAGCGAATGAAAAACACTAACATTCTATAATCAAAGAAAGTATGCAAGGGTTTCTTATGTTGTGGTGGTTTAACAGTGAGAGCAAAATAACTTACTAGGATATAAAGATAAGAGCTGAATGAACGTACCACAAATGGAGAAAGAAGATACAGTAAGTCCTCACTTAACATTATCGATAGGTTCTTGGGGCTGAAGTGAAACAATGTGTAACAAAGCTCTACCATAGGGCAATTATATAAACAAGAATTAAGTTCCCATGGCATCTTATCAACATTATAACAAAATGACATTATTTGAGGACCTGTTGCATTTTCACAGAACCAATAATTTTCCCTATTCCATCTTCATATGGTGTTCATTAAGACATACCATTAGCTATTTAGTTTTTTTTTAAACGCACCATATTCGAGCACATGCACCAGTTACTCTATGTACAGTAGGGGATAGGGAAGGGGAAAATGAAAGCATAGAGAAACTACACTGTAAGACTCGGGCTGTGGCAGACAGAAATTGGGGTTTTCTAATTGAGTCTGTCTGTGCTCTTGGTCCATTGGAACAGACTTCTGGGATAAGGTAGACGGTCCCTTCTTAGCAGACACTGCTGGAACACATCAACTGTACCTTCATCCTCCATTGCCACCTGTGCAGGTACGCCTGCTTCAGTGGCTGGCTGCCCACCAAATCAGAATCAGATCTGCCTCGCTGACAAACCCTGTTGTTTACAGCAGGCTTCCGTTAGCTTACTAGGTGGTATAAAACTGCCTCTTATTCTTAAACTGCACCACAGAACCAGCCTGCCCCGCCACCTTCAAATTAATGTCATCGTCGTTCTCAGTCTCCACTCCTTCCTTGGGCTTTTTGTCAGCCGTGGTGAGCGCCCAGTCTCTTCAGCTTCACGGAAGAGGCGCCCAAGCCTCACTGAATCAATTTCATCTCATTTCGCCTCCTGTTGTCCCCATGGAGTTGCTTCCAGTCATTTGTTGGATATGTGAAATATGCTAACACTCCCAAATCAGGTCTTTAATGTCGTTTTCAGCTGCCTGGGCATTCTCCCAGTTTGGAAAAAGAAAAAAAAAAAACACTGAAAACCAAATACTTGGCCCTGAGAAAGTAGCTCAGGTGGTTACAGCATCCTCCCCATTTGCCACGGTTGTGGGTTCAATCGCCAATCAGGACACATACAGGAGTCAACCAATGAATGCATGAATAAGTGGAACAACAAACCCATATTTCTCTCTTTCTCTCTCTCTCAAATCAATAAAAAAAAGGGAAAAGGAAAAGAAATAAAATATTCTACCTTTCCTTTTTCACTTCAAAGACCCCAAATGTTTTTTGACTGGGGTGCAGAGCCTTTCACAGTGTCCTCGGGGAGCTGGCCATCAGACATGGGTGTCATTTCTTGGGCGGGTCTAGGAGCCCGGCACAGCCCAGGTGGAGGCGGCCTCTGGGGCTGACGGTCAAGAGCATCAGGCTGGGAACATCTGTATCACACAACTCTCTGATGGCCCTGTGCTAGCCCCTGGGAGGCCATCTGTTCAGCCTGCAGATTAAGCTTGTTTGAGTTCCTATTGTTAAAAGGAAGGCAGAGCTACTTCGAAAATGAGAAAAAAGGCGTAAAAACCCAGTGGGATGGCTTCTCCACCCTCAAGAAGCCCAAAGCCCTCTGAGCCCACCACTGGAATAGACAGCAGGAAAAAGATGACTTTGAAACCCAGAGCCAGGGGTAGGGAAGGAATTCTTCAAGGCTAGGTCCCTGGGCCTTCTCTGAGTTTGCCCCTGATATCCCCACGGTCAGGCTGTCAGAGGAAGCCTCTGCCTGGTGTAAGTGTTTTCAGGGCTCTGAGCCCATGGGGTCCAGCCAGGATTGCTGGTCTGGTTTCACTGGGAATGTGTTCAGTGTTTAGGCTTTGCTAGACCACAGGACTCCGGGACAGTGGGAGGGGAGAGGGTTGTGCTGCAGGGACTGAATGCCAGCCTCCCTGTTACTGACTGGGACTGTCTCAGCGTCTTCCCACCACTTTCCATGGAAGGCCCGGAGCTGGGCCCAGCCCCTGGGACCTTCAAAGCCAGAGTAATGTGGGGTCAGACAACAAATGGTCTAGACACATTGGAAGGAATATTAGAGATGATCACATCCAATTCTTGCTCTTTAAATTCTGGTAAAATAGACATAACATCAAAGTTATTATTTTAACCATTTTTAAGTGTACAATTCAGTCACATTAGGTTCATTCACAATGTTATATAATCATCACTACCACGTACTTTCCAAATTTGTTCATCGTCTCACACTGAAACGCTGTACCCACCGAACACACAGCCCTCTTGAACGATGGAGAGATCAAGGAGGAAAGAGGCCGGGCCCACGTCATGTGGCTAGGACCAAGGTCAGTGATCTTGGCATCAAGAGCTCTGTTTGCTACATCAACTGACTTCTTAAAAAGTGATCAGAATAAACACAGATTGTGCTGGGAGCAACACTTTTGGAAAGATGATGGCAAAGAAGAGTGTGTCTGGAAACAGCAGGCTGACAAGGCACCCGGGAACTGTGTCCCTTATACATGGAAGGACCAGGTGATGGGCACTCAGGACAGTTATGGGTGTGCTCTTCAAAGGCTTTAAAATGTAGTTTTAAAATGTAGGCTATTTGGAAAATAGCCTCGAGCCCCCTGGCTTCCAAAGGTGGGACTGGGAAGAGGGAATGCACATAGTGGCAAGGCCATTTCTATGGGACACGTCGAAGAACTCTTTTTTAAATTGTATTTCTGTCAGAGTAATATATGCAAGTAGTTTTGAAAGTCAAACATAAGGATAACAAAATTTAGCAGTTCAAATTTAGCATGACATGTGTAGTAGTTTATAAAGGATATGATTGTTTGATCACTACGCTGTGCACCTGAAACTAATACAAAATAACATTGAAGGTAAACTGTAATAGACAAATAAAATTTTTTTAAATTTAGTAGTTCCCTAACCTCTCTTCTCACCTCCCCGTCTCAGGAACTGCTCCTCAGAAGCAGCCGGGCCCATTTCTGTTAGGTTTTCTATTCTGTTTTACTTCTCATATTTCAAAATGGTGTGTTTGACAGCTATTTATTGTTTTAATGTATCTGTTGATACATTGTTTTCATAAACAAAGATTTCTCTCCTGAGTGCCTCTTACCTCTTCTTCTTCTCTCCACTCTGTCTTCTCAACAATTATGTAATTTGGGGAGGTAAGTTAATATTCAATGCTTACATTATGATGATAAAATATTATTTACTACTAGCTAGGTAATGTATCTGCTTGTGTTTCCTTCTTTGTTTTTCTTTGTAAATTGTTTTATTTATTTATTTTTAGAGAGAAGAAGGGAGGGAGAAAGAGGGGGAAAAAGGAAACATCGATGTGTGATTGCTTGTCACACACCCCCTACTGGGGACCTGGCCCACAACTCAGTCATGTACCCTGACTGGGAATCGAACTGCCGACCCTTTTGTTTGCAGGCCAATGCTCATTCCACTGAGCCACACCAGCCAGGGCTGTTTCCTTCTTAAGTAATGTTTTACTCTTTCATTTTTTTGGTCTAAGGAATTGCCATAGTTTTTAACTGTCTTTATTTTCCATATATCTATTGCTATTTTTATAAATGCTCCATAAATTCTTTTATTAAAGTATATTTATCATACAATGTTATATTTGTTTTAGATGCATAATATAGTGATTTGACATTTAAGTACCTTACAAAATGATTGCCATGTTAAGTCTAATAACCACTTGTCACCATGCAAAGTTGTCATAGTATGATCAATTATACTCCCTACAATGTGCACTCATCCCCAGGACACTTTCTTTGTATCTGGAAGTTTGTAACTCTAACCCATCACCTGTTTCACCCAAACCCCAGTCCTCTCCCCTCTTTAACCATCAGTCTGTTCTCTGATTTGAGAGTGTGTTTCTGTTTTGGTTTTGTTTGGCTGGTTTGTTTTTTTAGATTCTACATATAAGTTCAATCATATGGTATTTATCTTTCTCTGACTCATTTTACTTAGCACAACACCCCCTAAGTCCATTCATGTTGTCACAGATGGAAAGATTTCATCATTTTTTTGCGACTAATAGTCCATCGTATGTGTAGACCACATCTTCTTTAACTGTTTGTCTACTGAGGGACACTTAGGTTGCTCCCATGTCTTGGCTACTGTAAATAATGCTGCAAAGAACATGGGGGTGCATATTCACGTATCTTTTTGATTTAATGTTTTTTTGTTTCTTTTGAATAAATACCCAGAAGTCAGATTGCTGGATCATATGGTAGTTCTATTTTTAATTTTTCTGAGGAACATCTCTACCATTTTCTATAGTGGTCATACCAGTCTGTGTGTGATCCCAGCAACAGTGGGATCCCTTTCTCCACATCCTCACCCATGCTTTCTATTTGTTGGCTTTTTGATCATAGAGATTCTGACAGGTGTGAGGTAATATCTCGTAGTTTTCAAAGAACTTTTTAACACCCCAGCTAAAGCAGCAGACAGTGAGCTCCTGACCTCTGGCGGTGTGGAGCAGAGCCTGGGTGACTATCTGTGCTGGTGTGAAGTGGAAGGATTTACACAGCTGAGGAAGCATCCTTCTAACTCTGAGACCCCTCATGAGGCATTAGGGGATGGTGTCTGAGGCCCAGGCCCCAGCACCTGACCTAGCACAGCCCACACACCCCTGGGCTAGAGTCCCGAAACAGGGAGTGGAAAGGTGCTCCCAGTTTAAGCGGATGAAGCAGCCAGGGCAGTGCAGAGTGGTTGGGCCGTGCATTCTCCCAGCATCGGGTCATGCTCTTTCCTGAAATCATGTAGTTGGCTATGCCCTGGAACTTTCCAAACATGAAATAATGTTGAGTAAACATACAGAGGACAACACACAGGGTAAGAGTGACTATTAGGTGTTTTTCAAGAATTGTTTTTGGTTGTAGTTTGTGTGTGTGTGTGCGCGTGTGTGTGTATACAAGTCAATGTAAAATTTTTGTTTACTATGGGTTTAATTTTTTTTAATTTAAACATTTAAAAGCCACTATTTAATGTGAAGCATGGAGCAGAAATGTCTAGAGTCTTAGAATTGTGTCACAAATTGACAGAAAGGTCACATGTCAGGACAGAGAGATGGCAGTCCCTGCCAGGCTGGGTGCTCTGACCGCTTGCCTTACCGTGAAGTTCATGTCTGTGGCCCACAGTTGTGTCCAGAGGGCAAACAAGCACACTGACTTGGCTGGGAGCAGCCAAAAACCTCTGCACACCTGAGAAGCAGGCAGAATGGCATCCCTGACTTTTTGTTAAAGACTTCTCTTCAGACTGAGGCACCACGGTGAAAACAAGTTTTGGTCCTCAGAGAGTAACCAGGAGGAAACTGAGGGTACGTGTAGCCACACCTCTCTCCCACTCCTCACACAGGACGCAGAAACGCACACCTGTGTGCAGTTGTTTTACGTCTTTATCCCTTAAATCAGGGGCGTTGGTCGTCCTGGGACAGGACTGTGTACACAGACACTGATCAGACTCACCTGAGGCTGGTAATTAAAAGAGCCGCTGAGAAGTTGTAGAGAGGGTTTGAGTGAACAGACGAGTCTCAGAGTGCACACCCCAGAGGCTGTCTATAATGAGGCCAAAGAAAATTAAGTATAACACATACACACAGTTTATAAAACTTAGGAACACTGTTGCCAGTTCTATGGTGAATTCTTCCTACGATGCAAAGTATGTATAATGGATCTGTTTCTGTCTGTCCAATATCCCTTCCTGATTCCGACATCAGCATCCACCTTCCTCTACCCCCTGTGGATAATTGTTCCTGTCCTGCTACCCAGTCCATGTGGTTCCAGTCAGACTGCCAATCACAGTGTCTTCCCCATCCTCATGGATCCAATGATTGGTCCATGGAGAAGGCAACCGACTGATGCTGGGCCACTCAGGTGGCCACAAATATTAAAGCAGCATGCAAGAACTCAGTGTTTCCTTCAGGGTTGCTAAGCTTGTAAGCTGTATGTCAGAGCTGGTTTTGGCCATGTTTTCCTCCAGCCGAGGACATGGAGACTCCTGGCGGAGTGAGAGAACAAGAAATCTGGTGACAGCCATGCTGTTTTGGCCAGTTCTATTTCCATTCTGTTTCCCCTACCCCATTATGTGACTGGGTAAGTAGAAGTGTATGTACGGTGGGCAGGGGTGTTCTTTGTTTGTTGCTTAAGCTAGTATGAGCTGGTTTTTGTAATTTACACCTGGGAGAGTTGCTTCAGCATGTGTACAATGGGTTGGATATAGAACCTAGAGGGAAGACTTGTGTTCAAAGCCTAGAGCTGATTTTTATTAACAGTGTTTTAGATATTTAACTTATCCAAACTTCAATCTCTTCATCTATACAGTGAACAAGGCATTTATGAGGCTTAAGTGACCCAACTGTGTGAAAGTGCTTTGGATAATAATAAAATGTCTAAATGTTAAAGATATGAAATTACTAATCCAAGCAGCTTTCTCCTAGAAGGAGTGGAGGTGAGAGTCCCAGACCCCTCGGACTCCTCCCAGTCAACCGCTCTACCCACGGGCACCACCGTCCTGACCTCTGTCCTCACAGATGGTCAGAAAACTCGGATTTGAATCCCAAGGCTGCTCATTTCTAACAGTATGGCGTTAGGTGGATAACCTAACTACTCTGAGTTGCAGTTTTATCATTAGTAAAATGGGGTTAATTTAAAAAAACCAACTTGCCCTGGAAGGTTGTTACAAAGTATTCTAGGGTAACATAAGCTTCCTAATGAAGATCCTTAAAATGTGGTTGGCGAAGGAACAAGTGGTTTATTTCTGTCATGAAGCCGTCCAGAACAGGTGCTCTAGGTGGGTGCCTGGCTTAGGCACCAAGTCTAACAGCAACTCACAGATTTTAAGACCATTACAACTTAACCAGTGGGGAAGGGGTAAAGGGCAAGAAGGTCGAAACTCCCCGAAAGGCTCCAGCTTGAAGGTAGCACGCTGTTGCCCATTTTCCTTTGGTGAAGGTTGTGGGCACAGGACCTCACCTGGCTTATAGGAGGCTGGGAAATGTAGTCCCAGGCTGGATAGCCCAGTTCCAGCTACAACTCTTGCCAGGGAAGAGGGGACAAACAGTTCGTGGTGGAGAGCTGCTGCACAAGGAGTAGATAAGATAATGCGTATATTCCCTGACACAGGTAGTACTTAAATATTAGCTGTTTCATTATTAGTAATTCTCTCATGCAAAAGGACTTAGGAAAGAAAACTTTTCCTCAAACTATGCCACAAAATGACTCTTTCTAGGAAAAATGTACTGATCTCATGTTCATCTTCTGCCAGCTCCCTTTGGCAGCTGGGAGCACATCTCTCAGCCCCTTTCCTCTAAGAGCCTTCATTCCTTGGCCCCAGAGAGCTTCTAAAATACTCCCTAGTGAGAGTCTTGAAAGACAAGCCAGGGAGAAAGTCCAGTTTCATCTGCTTGAATGCCTCACTTACTTATGGGATGAACTGAGAATAGACGACAATTAAAAGATGACATGTGAGTGTTAGACTCACTGCGTTTTCCAGCCTTGTTTTGGCCACACTACAAATGCATGCAGACCAGTGTGGGGACCTTGAGAGTTTATTTCTTTTTTTTTTTTTTTTTTAGTTTTAATTTTTTTTTAATTTTTTTATTTAATTATTTTTCAAGTACAGTTTTCTGTCTATTACTCCCATCCCATCCCACCCCCCATCCTCCCCCCTCCCTCCCATTTCCACCCTTCTCAGTTGTTGTCCATGTATCCTTTATATAGGTTCCTCTAAATCCCTCCCTTATTTCCCCTGAAATTCCCTCCCCTCTCCCCTCTGGTCACTGTCAGCCTGTTCTCTATTTCAGTGTCTTTGGTTATATTTTGCTTGCTTGTTTGCTTTGTTGTTTAGCTTCCTGTTAGAGGTGAGATCATATGGTATTTGTCCTTCAACACCTGGCTTATTTCACTGTTAACTCTGGCACTGTCTACCTCCTATTCTGCTGGCAGACTTGTGGGGGCAGGGGTGTGTGGTGGGCGCCCGTGTGTGAGAGGATAGCTAAGATTAATGGATGGTAGCCCTTCTGAAGCCATAAGTAATGCACGTCTAAGTCCCATTAGCCATGAAAGTTCTCAGTAGGAAACTAACGAAGTCTTTAATTATGAAGTCCTAGCTATTTAGTCTTCCAGGGAGGCCGGGTTCCTAATAAATAGTCTGGCTGAGGCCATCAGCAGGGGTGGGCTGTGTTGTGCCGCTGGTCCAGTGTGAGTTTGAGAGACCACCCACAGGCCACATGGCTTATTCATGACCTCAACCGATGGGCTGCCAAGGAAACGAAATTCCCCAGTGCCGTTTTCCCAGCCCCCAGCCCCACCCTCTGGCCCTCCCAGACAGGGGGAGGAATTGGGACTCAGCTGAGGACAGCCTGCTTGCCCTTAGCTCATCCACGGACATTACCTGGCTCCTTAGCAACTTGTTTTGAGTACCTCCGTGAGTAATTAATTTGCAGGTCCACCTATTTATTATCTGTGACTAGGACATGATCTCTTCCACCCTGCTTGTTGCGTTTTCCGTAACTTGGTTACACTTGCTGGGACCAAGTACAAGCACTGCTTGGAAAGGAAAAGGAAAAGCAGTAGGGATGACTCTGTCCCCTATGTGGAATATAAAGAAAGCTGGGGGAACCAAGAAGTACTTCTGCACTTCTTACAGGAGTGGGTGCAGGTTGCAGATGTTTGACTGGGAGCACAGAGCAGGATTGGGGCAGGGATGGGTAGAGGAAGGACAACCGAAGGCCAAGTCCACAGACAATGTGAAGTGCATTGTGAATCCTCCTGGCCACTTGGGCTCAAATTCTTTTACTGAAAGAACCAGAAAACAGAAGCTGGATTGACTTTTGTTTATTTATTTCTAGCTTGACTGTCTTAGAAAATGGGCTGTTTTCTTTCTCACATCACTTGTTTAGAGATTTTACAGGGAACTCGGGTAATTGCCTTGTTCCTGACAAGGTTCAGATCCCACATCCAAGAGGCTGCTTCTAGAGGCAGCCACATGTTTTGGTCACCTCAGTGTCCCTTTTCTAATGACTGAAGAGAACTGGTGTCACATCGGGGCAGGGGAACAGCAGAATGCCTTGCCTTCCGAAAACTAAGAGTCAGATGGAATCCACCACGGAATTCCAAGAGAAGTACCAAAACAGAGAGGAAGCCTCTCCCAGAAGTGTTCAAAACCTCTTGTGTGGTATCCATGGAAACTGGAAGAAACAAAGGTACCAGGCAGCCTTACTTCAGCCTGTGGAGCCAGGCCCAGGGTGAGTCAGAGCTAATAAAATTGCTCCGTACTATCCCTGCACAGACTGCTAAGACCCATGCAAGCGGTTCCACTTTGGCCCGGAGCTCCAGAATCCATTCAGATGGCGACTAATTGCAGGAAAGATCCTGGGAAATAGATCAGGAACAGAAAGTGGTCTGTGTCAGTGTGATGATCCTAATTTCATCAGAAGCTGGACGTGGCCAGAGACCTCTTGCTGGCATTTTCAGAGAGCCAGTTCTAAAGAGCAGTTCCCAGTCTGCCCCACCATGAGCTCTCCTCCAATTCCTAAGTAATATTTTGAGATGACACTGCATGGTGGGTCAGGGAGAGGTAGAGCAAAGCAGATGGTGCGTTGAGATGTTTTTAGGTGGTGATGTGGAAAGGAAAGCAGCCAAAAGGGTTCAGGTGAAGATAGTTGGTGAAAATCAGAAGTCTTAGCAACAGTGGTTATGGTTGACATCTGTCTCTGGTTCAGGAAGGAATAGCTTACAAGAAAATTATGCATTTTCATGCCAATCAGGTCTTACCAACTAGCAAGTTTAAAATTTGGATTCCCCCATTGTTCCAGAGCCACAGATCCTATGTTCAAGGTGTCACTTAGATGACAGCTTCTGGAGCCTTCCAGAAGGCTGTGCTAAGGGCCGTGCTAAGGGCCCCAACGTCTCCTGAGGCTCTTGCGGCTCCTCACCTAAACCCACCTCATTTCTGCTTTCACACTGCTATGATTGTCTTTCTGCATTTGTATCCCCAGCTAGGCAGTAAGCTCAGAGCTGGATACTCAGTGAGTGTTCTATAAATATTGAACAAATGAAAACAAATGAATAGGACTCAATTTTCCAGCTTTTCCATAGAAACCTACATATTTTCAACAGGAAAAAAAAGAAAACCGCAGCTCTTACTTTTTATAAATGATTTCCGTTGTTCTCTTCTCCCATTCTGATAAAGAGTGAATGCTATGTGCGACCATTCCTAATAGCTCTATAGATTCTCAGGGCTCTGTTGGAAAATGCATTTTGACTTCTATCCAGCAGCTCAGGACGTTAAAACCGTGTTCATCCTGCTTCTGTGCCCTTCCTGCCTCCCCACCTGCTCTGGCTGGGGTTCCTTCCGTTTCTTCTCTTTACACACCAGCCCGTGCACTTTCTAGAGGTCACAGCAGAAAGAAAGCCACTTACTCACATTCATAAGCACATGCTTGTATCCTGGGGAACATTCCTTAAGCAATGGATTTGTATCCTGGGAACTAACTCTCTCTCTCTCTCTCTCTCATTTTTTTTAGGTATTAAAAAGAACAATAAAGACAATTTTACATTTTTATGTTTCTCCTATAATAAAACCATTAAGAATGCTCAGCTCTCAGTCTATTCTCATTCCGCACTCTTAGAGTTAGTTGAAAAGAAGCAGCTATTCCCATCCACTTTGAGAGCATCTACTTACTTCTTTTTATTTTTTTAACCCTATTTCCTTTGTACATTCCTCGGCATTGCTCTTGCCATCTTGCATTATGCAAACACGTGTCTTTCCATCCGAGTTGCCATTAGCTCAGGAAAGCTTTCACCCTGGCAGTCTGGGTTGTGGAGACTTTTATTTACTTAACTGTCGGCAGACGTCTCTGGCAGCTGGACTGAGTTGGGTCAGGGAAGGCGAAGGGATAAGCAAGTAAATCGAATGGATAAGAATAAAGACTAGTCTGCCTTGAAGGCAACATCTATCCCATTTATATTTTTGTGAAAAATATTTACATAGACAAAATCAAATAAATAATAATATTTAACTGGATGTACTGTAAATATTTGGGAGGATAGAGTGTGGGGAGAAGGAATATATGGGAAGGGGGCATGGAAAGGTTTTGAAGCATTAAATCTAAACTCAACAGTGTCCAATATTTTAAAATAAAATTTTTCCCCATTTTCATGTGTAACATTTCATGCATTTCATGCCATCCACAATATTATCTAATTTCCATTGTGATCTCTACTTTAACGTAGGGGTTATTTAGAGGCATATTTCTTCATTTGTGCACATACGGGGTTTTCTGATACATTTTCGTCACTGATTTCAATGGTACTGTGGTCAGGGAGCGCATGCTGCGTGACTTCAGTCCTGGAAGTGTGCCGTGACTTGCTTTACGACACAGCACAGTCCCTTTTTCCATATATACCTCAAAACAATGCCCTCCCTGCAGTTCCTGAATGGCCCACGTGGTCTGCCCGGTTGCTTCTTAGTCACGTTGCTGAAGTTTTCCATGTCCCCACTGATTTTTGTTTGCTTGTCCTGTCAGTTACAAAGTCTGTTTATAAAGAAAAAACTCTCACTAAAATGTCTTTGCCTGTTTTTCCACTTAGCTCTGTTGTTTTTTGCTTTATATTATTTTGAAGTGATATTTTCTAAGTGGACATCAATTTAGAATCATCCTATCGTCCTAGTATGACGTACATTTTATCATTATTGGGCCCCTCCTCACAGAGTTTACTGTGTCTGATATTACTATACCTACACTCACATTTTTCATTGGCATTTGTAATATATTTCTATATCCATCTTTTTACTTTTAACATTTGGTATTCCTAGAGATATAAATAATTCTTATAAACATGGCTTTTTATATAGTTCAATCTCTGACTTTGTGTCACTTCATTACATGTAATTACTGCTAGACTTTAGGTTTATAATCTCATTAAGTAACTTATTATCACTCTGATTTAGTCTGCATTCTTATTTTCTCTTTTCTTTATTTTTACTTTGAGTTTTTAAATTATTATTATTTCACTTTTTTCTGCTAGCTTGGCAGTTATATCCTCCTTTTCAAATAGATAATAAATGCATTCTGCACAAGTCTAATTTGATAGTTTTTATCCTCTTCCCGAACAGAGTAAGGGTCTCAGAGTACTTTGACTCCATTAACTCTCCCTGCCCCTATATTCCATTGAGGTTATGGATTCCAATTCACTATTGCTTGATATGTCAATATTCAGTTAAACTGACCTTTTTATTTTTTTCTGACTTCTTTGTGCTTCCTCAAGCTTTTGTCTGGACTCATTTTCCTTCTGCCTGATCCTTCAGTCAAGTCTGCTAGTAACAAATCCTATCAATTTTTGTTTTCCTAAAGATGTATTTCCCATTCATTCTACTGTTTTTGCAGTCACTTCTCGGCTCTTTAGATTAACATCCACGGCCTTTTGTTTCACGTTGCTTTTGTTAGTCAGTTGCTGGCACCATTTTTGTTCTGTTGAATGCTGTTGATATCACAATCAGGGTTTGTTTAAGGTTTTTCTCTTTATTTGTCTTCAGTTTTAGAAGTTTTACTGTAATGTAATTAGATGGGATTTTCTATTTTCTTATTTGATAATTTTGTATGGGAACGATTTGTTGAATATGTGGCTCAATATCTTCCATCAGTTTTTGGAAAATTTTCATTATTATTTCATCAGATATTACTTTTGCCTCATTCTCTCTCTCTTTCCCAAGTCTGTGATTCTTTTTCTAACCTCTTTTACTTATTCTTTCCTACATATTGTCCATTAACCTGTCTCTTCGTGACTCATTCTAAATTGCAAACCATGACCTGCCTGCCGTTTTACTGGTTCTCTCTACGTGTGCCACACCCATGTAGCCACAGGCTGAGCTCTGTCATCGTTTCTGGTTCTATTTGTCTCTTTGTCTTTTTGTCTCTTTGTCTCTAATTTGTCTCTTCCATATAGTTTCTAGCTCTTGCCAAAATTACCAGTTTTTCATTTGTCTCCTTGAACATACTGAACATTCAGTGTGAGACTTTTGCTGATAATCCTTCAGTCAAAAGCTCCTGTGGATCTGTTTATGTAATTGGTTGTTTCTGGTTCTGTTTGTCTGTCTGTTTCCATATTGCCGTATCTCCTCACATACCTGGTTATTTTTCACTGTGTGCCCAATGTTGTATTTGCAACTTTGTAGAATTAACTTTAGGTCTATCATGTTATTTCCCTCCAGGGAGGAACATGGCCAATTTGCACTACTTCACTGCAAGTTTGCAACGAGGCTTTTGCAAGCCTAATTTACCCTTATTTCTAGAGTGATCCCTTTGGGATCTCCTTACATTTCACCAGAGGTTCCCTGGGCGCCCTAGCCCAATGTGGGTCTCAAAAAGGCCCTTCAGCCTCTCAGACATTTCCTTCAGAGCTGGCGAACAGGGGGAAAAATGGCGAACAGAGAGCTGGCGTCCCCAGGGGAAAACCATGGCTCTCTAGCTCCCCAGGCCTCTGTTCTTCAGTCTGGGAATTCTTCACTATCTTGATAGCTCGCAGATGCCTTCAAGCAGGTGTTTTTAATATTTTGTCCCACTTTCTTGATTTCCCTCAGTAAGCCAATTGGTTTAAAGTGAGTAGAGCATCATTACTAGAATCTCAGTTCTTTTTGAAAAGTATGGAATCTACTTAATGGCATCACATCATCACTGGGATTAAAAATGTCTATCTCAGTCCCAGGGTGATTTATTGAGTTTCTATACAAATATCCGAGTATAAATAATATTTTCCCTATATTAGAATCTAGGAAGAAAATTGCTAAAATTTCAATAACAATTTTGAAATTTCTAGTTTTTCTCTCTTAAGTAAATTAGTATAAGACCTCTCACCATGTATAGTCTTCAACTGTAATTTTTAGCTTACTTTGGATATTATCACAGGGCAAAATATATATTAATGTAGAATTTCCTGTGTTTTGGATGGGCCTAGAAAATTCTTGAGGGAAAGCCTGAAAACATTCTTGGCCTCGAAAAAGTCAGTCTTCATTTTTTTTATTCATATAGGTCTAAGATTTATCCACCTTCCCGTAGAGTTTTTGGCACTGATTGCTATCTTATTCCAGAATCCCAGGGTAGTCTCTCTTTAAAGGAGCCAGCATCATGGTCATAAGGTAGCAGCAAAGGCAGAATTAAAAAAAAAAACAACAAACAAAAAGCAGGCTGTGATGTCACGGGCCAGCAAAATCATCCCGATATTGGCATGTGCTGGAGCCTCTGAGTCTCTTGTGATTGACTAATTCCTGAGCCCAGCACCTTGTCAAAGCACATTAAAGAGTGTTTTTTACTTGATATGTTTGCCAAGAAAATAATCCTATATACTATGCTTCCTTATAACTGCACGATTAAAATTGTATTAGAACCTATAGGGGTTGCTTTAAAAAAAAAACAGTTTATATAGATTGAGGATTTGAACTTGACAAGTTTGCCCCCTGTGCCCCTTCCTGAGGCAGGCAGACCAGAAGACCCTCTCAAGGAGATGGTGGTTCCCTTCCATCACTGTGGGTGCCTCTCCTCAGAAGAATGTGCGGTGACTGTACCTTCCCAGGTGAACTCCTGGCAGAATTCCAGCAGAGCTGTCCCTAGCAAAAATACTCCCTGGCCGCCGATCTAGGTAAGAATTCTCAGCTGAAGTTGCTTATTCATTTTATTTATAGAACAACATTTATGAGTACCTCCTGTGTGCCAGCCTTGGGAACAGAGCAATAAAAAGTCAGGCTTGGTCCTTGCCTCCTGGGACTTATGTTTTAGTGGAGAAAACATGATAAAAGTACATAACAGACAAGCAAGAGAATTGTCAGGTGTGCTGTGTAATCAAGGAAACAAGCAGGAGGATGGAGCGAACAGAACAGGCTGGAAAGGCCATTTTAGATTACAGGGGAAGGGAGAATCTGAATAAATCACCCTTGGCCCGAGGCATGAGAATGGGCCAGCCGCATAAAGATCTGGGAGAAAAGTCAAGGCAGAGGAAACAACCAGCGGCAAAGGTATCAGAAAGGAGGCCACACTGGACTACAGAGAGAACAGGAAGAATAACAAGTTTGAAAGGTGGACAGGAATCAGTTTTTGAGGGGCTTAGAGACCTTGGTAAAAGTTGTATGTGAATCTAACTGTAAATAAATATGTTTTTAATATACATGACTAGAGTGACTCAATGATGCTCCCTATAAAGCCAAGGAAGTGTGTCAGGATTGATCTCTCATAAACTGTAGGGAATTATGCCCAGTCACTGAACCCAGAGTCAGGATCCCCAGCACATGGACCTAGGCTGTGTTCAGCATAAAGCAATCATAACGGTACCGGCCAGTCCATTCCTCAGGGCCTCTCATCAAGTCTGGATGAGAGAATATATGTGAAAATACTTGTTACATGGAGAATTGCACAAATGCAAGGTGGTATTCTTTTGGTTTCTGGTCCACATCTTCTGTAATGATCTTCCAAAGAAATTTCAGAGGGTGAAAAGCCGTCTGGACATCACCTCCTGGGTAAAGCAGGGAAGACCGTGCCCACCTACATGGTTGTAGGAAGGGGCAAATGAGGCTGCCTGTGCGAACGGGCCATTCCAGGCCGCAGCTGCCTTCTCCCAGGAGGCGTGGTTCAGTACCTCGTGCTCTGTGCAAGCGCTAGGCCCCGCTCCAAAACTTACCTGTCCTACGGCCCATGTTCTCATGATTCTTTTCCATAAGGTGAAGAAGGATTTTTTTCTGATGTTCCCCTCAAGTTATACCAACCAGATAAGATGGACTAGTTTCCAGAAGGCCTAAGTGACAACTTCAATTTGGGAGTTACCAGAAGTCAGCTTACTGCAGAAGTCATCAGGAAGCTAGATATATGTAATTCTGGATTTTATTTTTTTTGGACTCCCAAAATCCCATCAAATGCACAGCTGCTGATTCTGCAGGTAGGTAGTATTGGCTGTCCCCATAATGTCAGACAAAAATAATACAACAGATCGTCGTTATTAGTACATCTTCTCTCCCATGTGGGTTTTAGCACCTAATTCCAGGCCAGATCTCCCTGATTTATTTGCTCCTTCATCACTCTGCATGCCTAACCCAACATTTTGAGCATTTTCGTCTTTCCTCACCAGGAACCTATAGCTAAGCTGTCCATATATCCCAGGATGGTTCTGGTTTTTACCTGTTTTTCTGGTACAATTATTAATATATTTACCCTGCTTTCAAATATGTGCTAATTTGAAAAATGAGCTTCATGCAGACTCCCCCTGTGGCTGAACGAGCAAGGCTGGAAGTCAGACGGAGGGTGAGAGCAGGGAAAAGCAGAGCTACCCAGGCAGAGCTGGGAGGGGGCCAGTGCTGTTGCTCCTGCCGCCCATTCTCCAGCTCACCTAGCCCAGGTCGGCACTTGCTGGGGGTGTAGGTGTGGATTCGCAGGAAAGACAGCTCATGAGCCAACTGAAAGTAAGAGATTCACAGAAACTAGAGGTGAAAGGATGGGAAAGGAAAGGAAGGGATATCTTAGGGGTGCAGCAGAAGGTTGCATGTGCCCTGTGAAGCTGTGGGACACACTTTGTTGCTTGGGTTTCTTCTCCATTCCCAGGGGATGAGTGGAGTGCACGGTGCTGGAATCTGGGCTGATTCCCTTTGCTCCTTACCACCAAGTGTTCCTGCCCAGGACCATGCAGCACTCCCTGCTACCAGGCAGGTTGCCTGGACCAAGAGGCAGGAGACCAGGGGCTGGTCCCGTTTGTCACTCAGTGACCTTGACAAAGTTACTTTTGCTTTGCGATTTTTAAATTATTTTTATTGAATGTTTTGGGCGACATTGGTTTTAAGATTAAATAGGTTTCAGGTATACGGTTCTACAATACATCATCTGTATATTATATTGTATTCACCACCATAGTTATTTTCACTTTAATGGGCAAGTGTTTCATCTGCAAAGTAAAAATAGCTAAATCTGAGGTTCCTAAGGCAATAGTTCAACTTACTTATTTGTGTATTGCTTAAAGAATTTGAAGAACTTTCTTTCTTACACAGTTTTATGTGGCTTAAAATGTTTCTTCAACAAAAGATATAAATATAGTTCTTTAAAAATGTATTCAAATACAGCCATTTGAATGGTGTATTTGAATGGTGTATTTGATGATGGTGTACTCACCATCATCACTTTAAAACTATATCAACACGTTACTCTTTAACACATGAAAATGATATGTTGTTCCCTTGCTACTTTGAACTCATTTCATTCTACTTCCCCCAAAGAATTTGCTGCTGCTGTATCTGTATACTTAAGAGTCTTTTTTAAATGACTCTATTACACTTCAATGCAGTAGAAGTCTGTAACAAATTGAAACTTTTTGATCAAAGAACTCTAAGGGGAGAAAAAAAACTTTAGATGCGGTTATCACTATGATTGCTCTGACCAGCTATAATCACTAAACATAAAGTAATCTTATTGGAAATGTATCTCTTAACAAGATGGATTAGGGCTGCTTGGGTTTTTGAGCAACTTCAGTTATTTATGGCTGAGTGTAATTTATCACATCAATTTTGTTCTCTTTTTTTGGTTTTAAAAATGTCAGTGATGAGGAATGTTATTTATATAAATAAGCAGATGGTGACGGAAGGAGTTTTCTTATGGCAATGTCGCTTGTTTCTTTGAAGTCCTGAGTTATATGTAAAAATGGCCTTTATCAAAAATAACTTTTAATGTGCTGTCAGCTGACAACTCAACAGGTCCTCTTTTGATTTTTTTGAACTTGGAAACTATTTTTTACAAGAATTAGCCTAGCAAAAGGATTTATTTCCCAACCTTCAAAGTTGTTCACTTTCTCAAAACCAATGCCAATATTTTGGATTGTTTCTTTGTTTGACCTCCCGGGGATCTTTCCACTTGGGGGCAACAGCCAGAATGAAGTGTAGGACAGGCGAGGGCTATGCCTGCCTTAGCTCAGCTGAGAGAATGAAGGCTGGGAGAGAAGAAGCCAGAACCAGCCTGGCAAGGTGCTTTCCCGGCCAAAGGAGTTTTAGGGAGGAGCACTTGTATTCATTCTGTAGGCAGAAACGGATTCCCCGAACCTCCCAACCCATGTGTGCCCGCACTGGAAGAACCACTTCCTGGTCCTCGGGACTCCAGGTCCGCACTTTGAAGATCCAGCTCCCCTATCTAAAAGTCCAGACAGCCTTAAGTTAAAGCAAAAATGACAGAAACGTCTTTTTTAACAGTTAGTTTTATTCATGCATTTTTTGATTAGGTAGTCCATTCAGCGGGTATAAAAGTAAGAAGCACTGAAGGGTACACAGTGAACCTTCCCCCACCCACTTCTGCCTCTCAGCCGTCACCGCCCTTCTCCAGGCAACCAGGTGAGGTTTCTTGTGTAATTTGCACGTTCATGCAACCATGGACAGACTTTCTTTTCTTCCTCCTCTTTCGTAATTGTCAATGTACTCTACACACTGCTTTGCATCTTGTGTTATTGTTTTGTTCAGGAATTACACTGGGGGTGTTTTTCATATCATCACATAAAGAATGCCCTCACTCTCTCTTGGCCTGAACAGTATTCTATTGAATGTTATAATTAGCTTAAGCGGGCCCATATAGGTGACCTTTCAGGTTGTTTCCAATTGTATTTAAACAACACTGATAAATATGTTATATACATACCATTTTGCATGTGTATGCCTGTATTTGTGAGGAAACTTCTGAAAGTGGAATGTCTGGGCAAAGGGCATGCATATGCATTATTCTGATTAGACATTAGTAAACTGCTCGTACCAATTTAATCTGCCACCAGCAACGTACTAGAGTGCCCATGTTAGTTATCTAGAAAGTCTATAACTCTTACTGCCTAACAAGTCACCCAAACGTAGTAGCTTCACACAGCAATCACTTTTTATCTTTCGCTGTTTCTCTGGGTCCCGTTGCATTGTTCTGACGTGGGCTCTCGGGGAGTTGCACTCGGGTAGTGGCTGGGGCTGGAGTCATTTGAAACACTTTCTCAGTTGTGTGTCTGATGCAGTATTGCAAAGAGCTGGAATCACCAGAGGGTGGAATGACTGGGACCACCAGGCATCTCTTTGTATCCTGCAGGCATCAAGGTAGCCAGACCTCCTTGGAAGTCAGAAGCAAGAGAGGTGCCCAGGGCACACAATTTAAGGAGGCACTTTTTAAAGGCTGAATCTGCACATGCACGACCCTGCTAGTGAGTGCTTTCTTATCTTTTGTGCCCTCCGCCTGTCTTGCCTCACTGTGGTTCCAGACCTGCTTATACATCACACAGTGTCCCCTCCCTCCTTCATTCTTCAGAAGAGTTACAAGCCCACTCAGAGGCAGGGAGAGGAACACAGAGCAGGGCATTCCAACTTGCTGGAAATCATGTCAGACACATTGTAATAAGAGCTTTGTACCTTTGCAGTCAGTCAGCTTTCTATTTGTTGTTAAAAAAAATAAACTTGTTTCTGAACATAGCTGAATTGTAGTTTTATTTTATTTATTTTCATTTATGTTTAATTATATTAGATTTATTATTCTATTACAGTTGTCCCAATTCTTCCCCCTCTGCCCCCCTTTACCCACAGTGCTCCACTCCCTCAGGCAATCCCCACACCATTGTTCATGTCCATGGGTTATTGTATAAGTTCTATAGCTGCTCCATTCCCTGTACTGTAATTCACATCTCCATGGCTGTTCTGTAACTACCTATTTGTACTTCTTAACCCCCTCGCCTCTTCATCCATTCCCTGCCTCCATCCCTTTCATCCGGTAGCCATCAAAATTCTCTTCGTATCCATGATTCTGTCTCTGTTCTTCTTTTTTCTTTGTTTGTTTTTTAGATTCAGTTACTGATGGATATTTTATTGCCATTTTATTGTTCACAGTTTTGATCTTCTTTTTCTTAAATATGTCCCTCTAACATTTCATATACTAATGTTTGGTGATGATGAATTATTTTAATTTTTCCTTGTCTTGGAAGCTCTTTATCTGCCCTTTGATTCTAAATGATAGTTTTGCTGGGTAGAGCAACCTTGGTTGTAGGCCCCTGCTTTTCACGCCTTTGAATATGCCTTTGAATTTGCCAATTCCTTCTAGTCTGCCAAAGTTTCTTTTGAGAAATCAGGTGACAGTCTTATGAGAATTCCCCTAAAGGTAACTAATTGCTTTTCCCTTGCCACTTTTAAGATTCTCTCTTTAACTTTAATCTCTAGTATTTTAATTATGATGTGTCTTGGAGTGGGGCTCTTTGCATCCATCTTGTTTAAGATTCTCTGTGCTTCCTGGACTTGCATGTCTATTTTTTAAAAATATTTTTTATTTATTTTTAGAGAGAGGGGAAGGGAAGGAGAAAGAGTGGGAGAGAAACATCAATGTGTGGTTGCCTCTCATATGCCCCCTACTGGGGACCTGGCCTGCAACCCAGGCATGTGCCCTGGCTGGGTATCAAACTGGTGACCCTTTGCTTCACAGGCCCATGCTCAATCCACTGAGCTATGCCAGCCAGGGCTGCATGTCTATTTTTTTTCTCCAAATTAGAGAAGTTTTCTTTCTTTCTTTTTCAACAATATGCAGCCCTGGCTGGCATAGCTCAGTGGAAGTTTTCTTTCTTTCTTTCTTTTACTCTTCTCCTTCTGGCACCCCTATGATGCGAATGTTGGAATGCTTGGAACTGTCCCAGAGACTGCTTATTCTATCCTTGATTTGGGTTTTTGTTGTTGCTGATTTTTTTTGCATTCTCTTTTCCTTTCGTTGTTCTGAATGTTTGGGTTTTTTTTTTTTTTTTGCTTCCTTATGTTCCAAATTGATTTGATTCTCAGCTTCATCCACTCTACCATTGTTTGCTTATAAATTGTTTTTTATTTCAATTACAGTATCCTTTGTTTCTGTGTGGTTAGTTTTTATACTGTTGAGGTCCAAATTCCTTGAGCATCCTTATAACCAGTGTTTCAAACTCTGCGTCTGATAGATTGCCCATCTCCATTTTGTTTAGTTTCTTTTCTGGAGTTTTGATCTGTTCTTTCATTTGGGCTGTTTCTTTGTCTACTCATTTTTGCAGCCTTCCTGAATTTGTTTCTATGTACTAGGTGGAGCTGCTTTGACTCTGTGTCTTGGTAGTGTGGCCTAATGTAGTAGGTGTCCTGTAGGGTCCAGTGGCACAGCCTGCCCTATCTATCACCCAAGCTGGGGTACTTAAAGTGCACCGTTCATGTGGGCTGAATATACTGTCCTCTTGTAGTTGAGCTTTGCTTGCTGTTGGCAGGTTAATGGGAGAAATTTACCCAGGTCAGTCAGCTGCAAGGACTGGCCGAGACCACTGATCACCAACCTCTGCCCTCAGTGGAGGATCAGCTGTGCAGGGGCAGGGCGGTCATGCTTCATTGTGGTCTGTAGCTGTCCTTTGGGTGCATAGGCCCTTGGGTTTTCCAAATGGTGCAGGCCAAGGTCAGCCCCAACCTGTGTTTTGCCTGGGGTCACTCTGCCTGGGGCATGAAGTAATCTGCAGATGGCTGCTACTTGAGCTGGGCTTGGAGATTCCTAGGCAAAGACAAGCTATGAATCTAGGCCGATTGTTGCTAGTGTCAGGCCTGTGGCCACTACTGGGGATGGGGACTCACTGAGGCCAGCTGTTGCTTGTTTGATAGAATTTAGGAAGTTATGAAGCATGATTCAAGATCAATCATTCACATGGAAGAGTAGCTTGGCGGGGGGGGGGAGGGGCAAGCAGTAGAGCAGTAAGTTGGGTGGGTAGTCTCAGAGGATCTCTAGGGCAGGGTGAACAGAATTAGGCAGTTTGATAGAGTCTCAGATATAGTACCAGCCTGCTGGTTCTGTGACTCTGTGGGGGGAGGGTTCAGAAAATGGACAATGATCTCTGGCCACCTTTCTGTCCCCAGCTCTCACCTTGATGCTAGACCCTTATCTTGCTCCCTGTGTGCCACTGGTGCCTTTCAAGCTGCTACCCCATTGCTGGAGCTTAAGGGGAATGAGTCTGAATAAGTCCCTTATGGGTTCTTTAAGAGGAACTGCTGGGACCACTGACTTAATTCCCATGGGTTTTTGCATCTAGAAGTTATGGAGACTTATCTTCCTGGCACTGGAACCCTGGGTTGTGGGGCCTGGTGTGGGGCTGGGACTCCTTGCTCCTGAGATATGTCTCCCAAATTTTTATCCACCACATGTGGGTGTGGAACCAGCCCATTCTTTTTCTCCCCCTTCCTACCAGTCTGAATAGATGTAGTTTCTTTAATTCCATAGTGGTCAGACTTTCATTCAACTTGATTTCTGACAGTTCTGAGTAATACTTGTTCTGTATTTTAGTTGTCAGTTTGATGTGGTTGTGCAAGGAGACGAGCCATGTTTACTTATGCTGCCATCTTGACCAGAAGTCCTGAAATGTACTTTTAAATTTGCACTGTTCTTACTCTAAGTGAGGCAAATACCTACTGAGTGTTCACTGCCTCCTTGGCTTACTGCCTATGTAGCCTTTGCCCATTTTTCTATTGGTTAAATCCATGTGCGTGGAGATGAGGGACAGAGAGAAAGCAAATTAGTCTTTTGTCTGTGATGTAAGTTATAAACATTTTCTTCCAGTTTATTGTTAACCTTTTGATGACTTATCATGGATTTTTCATAGGAAAAATAATTTTGTATACATTTCTCTTTTCTTTTAGTCTTCTGGATTTCTTCTTTTGGTCATACTTGAAAAAGATTTTCTTACCCTAAAATTGTAAATTTTTCTTCTACTATGTGTATGTGTTTGCCTTGTTTTGTTTTTACATTTTTACTTTTCATTCATTTAGTATATTTACTTTAAGATATGAGATATAGATTCAAATGCCTTTTTTTCCCAGTGACTCTCTAGTTGAGTTTAAATATTACCTATAGCTTCTCACATTTCTGAGGTCTATGCGTCTTCTGACCCACCCTGTTCATGTGGAACTTGATGTGATAGGTCCTCGCTGCTTTAAATATTCTGGCTGCGTAATGTCTTTCAGTACCTGGTAGGGCTACCTCTCTTTGTCATTCTCATAATTTAGTAGGATATTGGTTTTAGGTTTTCTTCCATGAAAACAATTTTTTAAAGTTAATTGCATGGTGATATTACCAGTCATGAAATGTGATTAGGTTGAATTGGCCTCACTGGAGTCTGGGGGATTTTCTGTAGATAAAAGAAGGAAATGGGAGATAACCCTGCCTCTGAGAAGGTGGACTGGCATTCAGAGGAGTAAATTTCCATCTGAAATCTGCTGACTATTCTGTGGCTTTGATCCAAACTATGATGATACTTAAACAGAAACAACCCAAAGGGGTGAAGATTAGTGGAGTTGGGGGAAAAACCCTAACTTTTTTATGAGATCATTTTCCTGTAATCATTTTAGTGTGCCAAATCTCTCAGAGTAATTGACTCTTTCTTTACTAATTAGGAATCATGCATAATTTCTTATTGTTCTTCTGTGGTAGTGTTTGGGTATAATTTGCTGAAAAGCAACTTTTTCCTGAGAGCATGGTGAGGGAGTGGTGGATAGGACTTAGTCATTAGAGGTTTTACTCACAAATATTGTGTTCGGCTTTTGCATGTTTTTCAACAAACCAATGCATTGAATGAAAAACTCTCAGAACCGCATTTTTGGTACTTTTTCATTTCAGTGTCAGGATTGTAAACACACACATTTCTATGTTCTGACTAATGTGCAACAATATTAAAAGCATAGGACTTGGCACTTATTGAAGTTCTTCTACTGAAGGCATCAAAGGCATTTTGCTATTGTTCCTTTCCCATCTCCTGGGACTCTGCGGGGTCCTGCAGAGGCTCCTGAGGTTCGTACTTGCCAAATGCCTTGGAGTTGCAGAGCTTTTGCTATTATTATTCAATAATGGTTCTCAGGATTTCATGATTTCTATCAAGGGAAAAACCAAAGCTCAAAAGTACAAGTAAAGCCTGAATAAAAAGCCAACAGAAGTGGAAAATGTGAGAACCTGGTATTGAGCTGCAGCTCCAAAAAGATACATCCGACTCCTAACCCCCGTGCTTGTGAATGTGACCTCATTTAGAAATAGAGTCTTTTCAAAAGTTATATTTTATTCACGATATAATTTACATATGGCATTGTATAAGTTTCGTATGCATGATAATTTACACATATCATTACATAAGTATAATCTGTCCAATGTGTTGATTTGATACATCGATGCACTGCAATATGATTGCTCTCACAATTTTATCTAATACCTCTATCAC
Organism: Sturnira hondurensis; assembly: GCF_014824575.4. NCBI lineage: Eukaryota > Metazoa > Chordata > Mammalia > Chiroptera > Phyllostomidae > Sturnira > Sturnira hondurensis. The sequence continues at coordinate 5,992,414 of NW_028093985.1, read as the reverse complement.
ATCACATCACATGATTCTCATTTTTTTTTTTGTGGTGAGAACACTTAAGATCTAGTCCCTTAGCAATTGTGAAGTACATAATTCGGTTTTTGACTTCTGGAAAATAGGGTCTTGACTGAGGTAGTTCAGGTTCTCAAGATGAGACCATTCTGCATTTAGTGTGGGCTCCACATCCCGTGACCGGCGTGCTCATCAGAGAAAGGCGAGGGAGACCGGATACACAGAGACACAGAGGAGGAGACGGAGTGGAGACGGAGCTGAGATGGGAGTGACGTGTTTACAATGCCAGGAATGCTAAAGGTGGCCTGGCAGAGGCCTGCGGCTTGGAAACAGGCCTGGAACGGATTCTCTTCCTGAGCCTGCAGAAGGACCCAACCATGCTGACATCTTGATTTCAGACTTTTACTGCATAGAATCATATAAGTTTCTGTGGTTTTAAGCCATCCAGGCTGCAGTAGTCTGTTGTTGTCAGATATATATATGGCAGCCACAGGAAACTAATACAAATCCCTTTGCCCATCAAGAGAGGCTGAGCTGAACAGCTTCTGTTCAAGTTCAGAAAAACTATGACCTAGAAGTAGTACTGTGCTTCAGCAGCCCTCCCAGCCCACAGTCCCCCTTCTGCCCTGAGCCCCGTGCCCTGGTGCCCACTCCACAGGACCTCCTCAAATCTCTCCTTTGTGATTTACCCTCCAAGTTCCAAAATTATCCTCTTCAAACACTCCCCCACACCAAAACCCCCACCAGTGATCAGCTTATGACAGTTTACAAACTTACCCACAGTATGGTAGAGACCAACACTGTGGGGTATTGACCCTCTCAGGAATATTCCTATTTATAAAGCAGTGGGAAAGGGTTCACCACAAAGGAACTCTCTGTACTGATGGAATCCCTGGAATTGGCACGTGGGTGGGGTAGACGGTTGTGTAGGGGCTCTTCTCCCATCCTCCAGCCTCCCTGCCTTCTCCGAACCTGGGGCCTCCCCACGGACCCTGGATTCTGTGGCTTCATTAGAGCAGAGGAAGGACCCTACCACCTCTGTCTGCAGAGCCGCCCTTTCCAGGGCCAGCACCCTGCAGCGAGCAGGGGCAGGGCTGGACAAAGCAGCTTGTCCTGGAGATTAAGGCTTATGGGGACGTGTGGAGAAGCTGCTTTGAAGGAAAAGAGATTTTCCACGAGGGTCATGTACAGGCAGAATTGGCTATGTAATTTTCAGGGCCTGGAGCAAATGAGATGTGAGGTTCCTGGTTCAAACTTACTGAGAATTTCTGGGCGGGGACAGCAGAGCATTAAGCCATGTGCTGTGCCACCACAGAGGCGGCACAGCCCTGACGCTGGCCCTGTGGGGGGTCGGAGGTGGGTTACAGAGAGCTTTGACTCAGAGCAGAGAGGCCATGTGAACTTGGATCAATGATTGTCCATTTGTGGACTTGAGCTCATTCCAGAAATCTGTGTGGCACAAGCAGAAGCTGCCACCATAGAAAACATGGGGTGGCAGGGGCCCCTCAAGGGAGGTGATGTGACAGTTGTGTGGATGAGTTTGTGTAGGAAAAAAAGGCAACAGAAAAATGATCAGATATTTAAAATTTCTCCACCAGCAGGGCTCCTGCCCGCCAGAGGAGCTCTGATTTTTGGACTCCAAAGTCATCATGCCTCTGCAGGCACAGGAGCTACATGACTTTGCAGGAGCAGAGGGGAAGGAGGGTTGGGATGGGGAGTTGGGGTGAGGGAGAAGGTTTGGGTGCTGATACAGACGGACTTACAGGGGAAGGATGCAAAGGGAAAGATTTGGAGGGAAAGAGGCGAGTCCAGGAGACTTTTCTACATGAAATTCTGTGTGTAGGTCACATACCCCCCACTCCATACCCAACCCTAGCCCACTCCCACCCCTCACCCCAGCAAATCTTCAGTAAAAGAATGATTTCTCAGGAGTCTGTGGAGTGAGCTTTCTAGGAGCAGATGAAGAAAAGTGTTTAGTCAAGGGTAAGGAAGAGCACAGGATGTGGGGTGGGACTTCCTGTACCGTAGCCTTGTTGAAATGGGCAAGGGGTATGCTTCCACAGAACGGACTGACGTGAAGGGAGTTGTTGAGCTTAGCAGCCTCAGAAAAATCATGATAAAAACTGTTCTGCCTTTTTATTTAGTCCCTTAGCTCGGAAAAATCATGAGCAGGGGGATAAAAGGTCAGTAGGCAGTCTGGTCAGGGTGGGTCTGGTTCAGAGGAGGGTCTGCAGGACTGAAGGTTGTTTAACTCTAGGGGCCAGAAAAGGAGTCTGGGAAGAATACTGAAGCCTCAGGCTCCTACCTGGCTGATAGCAGAAAAGGCCCTGATAGCCCGCTGGCTATAGTCGTGCACTTTATGTTCCTTCTGCTTGGACCACTGTGGTCTTTAAACCCTAACAGATTCAAAATTACTATCCTGTTACACTCCCTCCGGCTCCTGGCTATGTTGCTGATGAGTATAACTGCACCATATTTCTAGTCAGTGCACACTACTGATTGACATTTTAGTTTAGAAAGTGTGCTATCTCTATACATCTGCAGCTGGTGAGATATGAGCATGGCTGGTTGAACTCCCCTGTGGTCAGACTGGCCTGCAGCCAGAGTGTAGGCCCTGGTAACCTGCTGTGCTGCAAAGGGACACAGCACGTGGCCTCCTTTCATCTGCATGCAGAAAGAAGTTTGTATTTGTCCTCAGTAAATGCCCAACAATGTCCCACCTACATAGGTTTTACCAATGTGATGCCTCAAGATACAGTGCGCCCCCTAAAACCCCCGAGAATGTTCCCACTAACGTTGTTCAATGTCCATAAACTACACTGGTGTGAACCAAGTGGGGGAACATGGTTGACGTTTGGCATTCTTGTGCAGGGTGGGGAAAGGTATTTCCAGTTACCTGGCTCACCTCTGAGGCCACCTGTCTGAGAAACACCACCATTTCTTACCACTCTTTCAAACTGAAACTGTAGCTGACCTCAGCCCTGGGGAGATTCCCAGGCACAGCACACTTATACATGACAAGGTGAAAACCAGACATTCACTCTTAGCGCATGGTTTTGCCTTCAGTTCTCAGGCATAGAATTAACGCAGGTTAATTGAAGTGCAATGGAAAGCCATCACTTCAAATCTGTGTGTGCCTTGGCCTCTGCTTATGGGACTGCTCCTTGTATTCATTCAAGCAGGCCTGAAAATATTAGTGTTATGAACTCCTACACTGGTAATGAAGTATTATTTTAAGTATTGTTTTCTTATGCCACAAAAATATAGTGATACCTGACTTTAGACCTCTGTATTGTCAGTTGGGGCTGCGTGTGGCCTTTGATCCCTGAAAAGGGTGTTTGATGGTTTAAAGTGATTTTCTTTTTCCTCCTTTGACATTTGTTATTTCTCCACTCCAACCCCCACCCCTCCCTCGCCCCCACCAAGAGAAAGCCTGCTGGAGGCCAGTGGTCTCATTCCATTGTTGAAAGCATCGAGTGAGATCATCCACTTGGGGATTCCAGCCATAGAGTCAAATGTGTGGGTTTGTTTTGTTTGGTAGATGAAAAAGCCCAAATTGGCTGTCTCCCAGTCCATTCTACATACCACCGTGTGAAAGCTAAGACCAAGGGTCCTCCCAAGACACAACAGAAAATGGATAATCCTGTGAGCTAAGAAGCCAAAAGTTCTCTATCACTTCCCGCAAAAGCTGTTCAAATTCCAACGTATTTGCTTGTCCATAGTATCCAGAAATAGTGGGAAAAAGAGCAACCTTGGCTGCCAGGCTCATTGACTCCATTCATTTGTTCATTCATTCATCCCAACAAACATATACTGAGCACTTACTATATGCCAGACACTGTTCTGAGCCCTGTGGCTACAACTGTGATAAAGATGTTGATATGGAGGTAGAGTTTCAAAACACTCCGGCCATATAGATACAAGGTGAACTCTGGAGAGAGATATAGAGTCATAGAGCCTGATGACAAGGACACTGTCATCTACCCTCCATCCCACTGCAAGTGAATGTGGCCAATGGCAAACTCACAATTATTAACAACCACACTTAAAAACAAAAACAAACTAAGCAAACAACTAGAACAGGAACAGAGCCACAGAAATGGAGATCACATGGAGGGTTAGCAACAGGGGAGTCGGGGGGGAGAAGGTACAGAGAATAAGTAGCATAAACAGTAGGCAGAAAATAGACAGGGGGGAGGGCAAGAGTAGTATGGGAAATGTAAAAGCTAAAGAACTTAAGACACACGAAAATGAACTAAAGGGGGGGAATGTCAGGGGAGAGGGTGTGCAGGGTGGAGGGGGAATGAAGGGGGGAAATGAGACAACTGTAATAGCATAATCAATAAAATATATTTAATAAAAAAAATTCGCTTCTCAAATAAGACTGTTCTTCCCGCCCTGCCAGGTGGCTCAGTGAGCGGGAGCACCAGCCAGTGCACCAAAAGGCTGTGGGTTCAGTCCCTGGTCAGGGCGTGTACAGGAGGCAACCAATGGATGTTTTTCTCTCACATTTCTCTCTCTCTCTCTCTCTCTCTCTTTCTCTCTCTCTCTCTCTCCCTCCCTCCCTCCTTCCCTCCTTCCCTCTTCCTCCCCCCTTCCCTCCTTCTTCTCCCTCTAAAATCATTAAACGTAAACATATTCCCAGGTGAGGATTAAAAAGAAAAAGGACTGTTCTCCCCATCCATCCCAGCCTTGTGCCCTAGAACTACCAGAACCATTGTGCTCCTTCTCCATGATCGCCCTGCCCAAGTCAGAAGGCAGCTGCCATGTTGCTGTAATTCTTCACACTAAATACAGGGAAAAGGTATGGAAGATGGCCAAGACTGAGTCCATACTAAAGTGCAGAAATGCCTGGGCTTTTCCAGAAATTGCTGATGTGTGTGTGTCCACCAGAAGCCTGTTTGAATGAGACTGAAGATCCTGTTGGGAATTAATTCATCCAGAGAGAGAAGTCAGACTGAGGTGACCAGCTTGATGACCCAGTCACCAGGCCTTGATCATTCAAGACAGGGGCAGACCTGATCAGAGCTCTGGGTCCCAAAACAGATAAAAATCCTCTTGTATGTGTGAATAGAAAAGGAGTGAGACAAAAGGTTGATGTTTTTTCTTTCTGGGAGGTAGTATTATGAGTGATTTTAATACTTTCTTTATATATTTTTGTATTTTTAATATTTTCTACAGTGACTCTATAAAACTTATTGAGTAGAATTTTTAAAAAATAATTCAAAATCTGACTTTATACAGTGATTAAATTACCTGTTCCTTTCACTGTACAACAAAGGTCTGTTACTTTCTAAGTAAACAGCATTCTGTGAGTATTATCAGCTGGTATTAGCCATATGCATTATAGAAAATACTGTTATATTAGCAAAGACGCATTCTAGAATTGCTCCATGTTACCTGTTCTCTATCGGTATTAGCCCCACGTGTGTGAAAGAAAGTAGGTGCCACCAGGCCCATGAAGACCCTTTAAAACGCCTTCATGACTGTTTTTAAACAAACAACAGCAAATGATCAGTTGTACATGTATAGTTTTGAAAAAATAAAAGTAATTGGAATTCATTTTTCCCAAAGGATTGCAAAGAATCTCTCAGAGAAGGCTAGAGACTAGGGCTTTAGAACAAAATTTCTAGAGCGGTGAAGCACTGCTTCTTAACATACACCCACATTCAACTCTAATGGCTTTTCAGGTGTTTGAGAGCCTTATAAAACTGATCAAACATGTTCACTCACACCGGGATTACTATCTAGACAGCATGGCTTGGAGTTACAGGACTTGGGGAAATAGTAACTCTGAATTACATTTTGTGACCACCGATTACTTAAGACGTGGGATAAGAGTTCCAGTAAGCATCTTAGTGTTTTCAAAACAATGAATTCCGTTTTTCCTTAACCCTGTTAATTGGGCAGTGATCAGATTTTGTTCCTTTCTAATGGAATGGAAATCACACAAACATGCTGTTTTCAATTTCATTGGCGTTAAGGCTACAGGCTGAAAATGTTCACACTAACTGGTTTTAAGACTGGCTCCCTTGAGATTCGTGTTTCCAGATGGGCCCTCGGGTGGGATGGTCTCCGTGGAGACCAGAGGCACTGAGGAGTTCGACAAAATGGGGTTAGAAGTAAACTGGACACACTGACAGCTCATTGACAGGCTTTGATCTGGAAAGTGTTCTTTAATGTAACTGAAATAAATATTTAAAACCACAGATGAGAGGGGAGGATTAAAAGAATTAAAATGATTGCCCAAGACTTGTGATTTTTATGGTCCAGTTTTTTTCTTCCCCAAACTCTTATTTAGTCTTATATAACGCTAGCTCCTTCACAGTTGCTACAGAAATTACTGATCTAAATGACACACAGACGTGACTCTCTTGTCCCCAGAAGGAGGTGTACCTACACTGGGGACTGCTCTCATTCAGAAGAAAGGTAAATTTAAGGAAAACAAAACTTGGGAAAGTAGGCTCTTTAGGCTTTTTGATAGAGTGTTTGGAATCCTCTAAAATTAACTTTAAATGAACCCTGTGTTGCAGCCTAGCTTGTAATCTGATAGTTCACCCAAACATGCATTTAAAGTCAAACTTCTACTGTTAGACACAGATTCTTCTGTGTGTTTCAGGGGTGTTCTTGCTAGAGGCATAATTTAGTGTTCAAAAGCTCCAACTCGAACCAGACAACCTAGGTTCAAATCCCAGCTTCACTCCTTAGTGGTTACGTGATCTTGAATGAATCGCTTAATCTTTCTGGGCTTTATTTTCCCACATCTGTAGAGAAATACTGACCATAGTTACCACAGACAATTGATGTTGTGATGAAGAGAGTTCATATATAGACCTCTAGTTAAGATGGAAGCATAGGTAGGCACATTCTGCCTCCTTGCATAATCGTAGAAAGGATTACAACCAGATCTCAAAGCTAATAACACCCAGAATCATCAGAAAATAGAGCTGTATGGAAGTCCAACAACCAAGGATTTAAAGAAGACACCGGATGGGTAGGAGGGGCAGAACCACAGAGATGTGCGGAAAGGTGGACTTGACAGTGGTGGCGGCAGCAGTGCCAGCAGCACGGGTACCTCAGGGGTGAGCGATCCCAACCCCAGGTCAGACCACACAGCCCAGGGTTCTAGCACCAGGAAGATGGATCTCCACCACCTCTGAGTGTAAAAACCAGTGGGGTTGGGGTGGCAGAAGAAATGGCTGGATTTTCTCTGCTTAATGGGCCAACACAGTCTTAGAATGCAGGCAAACCCACCCACTCTGGAGTTCACCAGGGAAGCAGCTGGAACGGTGCCAGTCACACACAGGACGGGTGTAAGTGACTGGAAAGGGGGCCAATGAACTGCCAGAAGCCAGGCAGCTGCGCTGTCCCCTCTCTGAGCCCTCTCCACACAGCCACAAAGCAGTGAGGCAGGTTGCCCCATGCTGGCAATTACATAAGGCTCAGCCCCACACGATTTACAAGTTCCTTTTTTATGTAGGCCATACTACTAAGACAGGGAATAAAAACAGCTCTACCTAATACACAGAAACAAACACAGGGAGGCTGCTAAATTGAGGAGACAAAGAAATATGGCCTAAACAAAAGAACAGAATAAAACCTCAGAGAAAGAACTAAGCAAAATGGAGATAGTCAACCTATCAGAGGCAGCCTTCAAAACACTGGTCACCAGGATGCTCAGAGAACTCTTTGAGTACAGCATAATAAAGAAAAAAGAAGGAAGAAATGAAAGTTACACCAAGCGAAATAAAGAAAAATCTACAGGAAACCCACAGAGACGGGAAGAAAGCCAGGATTCAAACCAACAATGTGGAACGTAAGAAAGAGATAAACATTCAACCAGAACAAAAAGAAGAAACAAGACCTCAGGAAAACGAGGATAGGTTAGGAGCCTTTGGGACATCTCCACACACGCCAATATCACAATCACAGGGACACCAGAAAGAGAAGAGGAAGAGCAAGAAATTGAAAATTTATTTGAAAAAATAATGAAAGAGAACTTCCCTAATTTGGAGAAGGAAATAGACACATAAGTCCCAGAAACACAGAGAGTTCCAAACATGTTGGATCCAAACAAGAACACACCAAGACACATCATAATTAAAATGCCAAAGGTGAAAGATAAAGAGAGAAGTTTAAAAGCAGCAAGAGAAAAGCAGAGATTTACCTACAAAGGAGTTCCCATAAGACTGTCAGCTGATATCTTAAAAGAAACTTTGCAGGCAAGAAGGGACTGGCAAGAAGTATTCGAAGTGATGAAAAGCAAGGATTCGCAATCTAGATGACTCTACCCAGCAAAGCTCTCATTTAGAATGGAAGGGCAGATAAAGAGCTTCCCAGACAAGGTGAAACTGAAGGAGTTCACCATCCCCGAGTCATTATTATAGGAAATGTTAAAGGAACTTATTTAAGAAGAAGAAGATTGAAACCATGGACATTATAAAGCAACAAATTCAGAACTATCAACAACTGAATCTTAAAAAACAAAACCAAACTAAGCAAATAACCAGAATAGGAACAGAATCCTAGATATGGAGATCCTCTGGAGGGCTATCATCTGGGAGGGGGAAGGGGGGACATGGGGAAAGGGCACAGGGATTAAGAAGCATAACTGGTAGGAAAAAATAGACAGGGGGAAATTAAGGACAGTATAGGAAATAGAGGAGCCAGAGAACTGATATGCATGACCCATGGACATGAACAAAGGTCAGGGAGGATTGGTGGAGGGAAGAGAGGTACTGGGCAGAGGGCGGCCAAGGGAAAATATCGGCAGAACTGTAATAGAATAATCAATAAAACATACTTCAAAATAAAAATTAAAATGAAAAAAAGAGTTCATATACATAAAACATAGGGAAGAGTGCTTAGCATATAGTAAATGCCACATAAAAACTCCTCTGTATCTTGAGGGGGGGGTCTAACCCGCTCTCTTGCTACTACAGTGTATGAGAAAATAAGAATAACCACTGTTATTACTGAGGCTGTTATTACTATGATCCAAAGGAATGAATATTCTTCTCAAAAATTCTAATTTATCATCAAACAGAAAATCTTCCCTGGGAGAGAATGCAAATCCGTATTTTAAAATCATAATGGTACCTGTGTGTGTGTGTGTGTGGTACATTTTCAAATGTGACAGATATTCATTTTTAAGAGGGGCATTTCATAATTCTCTAGATAGGAAAAAGGCAAAAATGTATCAGCTTTTTTCAAGATAGTACAGTCATGAACCTAAATGGAATTTTAATGTAAACCTTATAGTGCTTCCTGTAATGTTATATCACCTCCCAGTCCACGCCAGCATCCTGTTTGTCTGCTTCCCTGCAGCTGTTTGTTGGGTGTTGGCCCCGGGAAATCACCTACTAACAATGCCCACTCGACCTTCCCGGCCTGCACACACAGCATTCTCCCCTATGAGATGACCTTATTTTTCATTTGTTTTGTATTCCCTCTCTCTCTCTCTCTTTTGGTTTTGTTTTTGGTGAGTCTTCCTTCCAAATGTTAGTTTCCTTCAATTCCTCCTGGAATTCTAGCAAGAGTCTTTCTTTTCTCTTTCATTCCCTTCAGTAGTTACTTGGCATTTCCTACTTGTGGGCTCCACGTCCCTGAATTCCAGTCCTCTGCACCTCTTTGGAAGGCCTTTTATTTTTCCTTTCCAGGTCATCTGTGCAAATCATTAAAGCTAGAGGGTTAGTATTAATGACTGGTCGACTCCATGAAGGTGGCCTCCCCTTTGTAAAAGTTTACTTTTCTGGTTCATTGTCTTTTACTGCAGAGCTTGTTAAGAGCCTTTACTGCTTAAAGAAGTTGCCTCCTGGAATCTTAAGATTTCCTGTTTGTATACAGGGCCAGGCCCTGCCGAACTCTCCAACTCTCGGTGGGGCAGGCAGCTCCTGAACTTTGCCCAAGGGCTCCAAGTGGGCCCTGAGTGGAGCTGCCGTGGGGATTTAAAAGCATGGGTCTGCTTAGCTGCCACAGCTCTGCTGGAAACTGTGGAAAAGCAGCCAGCTGTGCTACGTGCGGTGCTGCCAGCGGAGGGGTCTGCACCAGAGTCGGGGGCCGGGCAGGGATGCCGTGAGCCCGAAGGGGTCTTGATGCTAAAAAAGGAAAGGCACCCTCTTCTAGGTCTCCAGGCTGAATGGAATAAAATCAAGAACTGAGTTCCCATAATCATGGCTACCAGACAGAGGGTTGTCTTATCTCCTGTCCATACAAATAGTATTTACAGGAAATCTGAACATCCCCAGAGGAACATAATGTGTGACATCAGTCACAGATTTGAGCAGAAATCAAAGATTTCTGCCCCCTGCCCCCACCGCCCCCTCTGTTCCCGCCCCCAGGAGTTTTTAAGCCCTACCCTGTATCAAACCTCCCTCTCTTTAGCAGGGGATCTCTTTCCCATTTGAGGGGTGGGGTATTTTTTAAGGTGGAATTAGTCACCGGAAGCTACTTTATGGTGCAAAATCTCAAAGAGAGTCCTCGAGAGGGGCCAGGACACACCCAGCAGGCCCCCTGCTACAGGGCTTGCCCCCAGGGTGGCGAGTTTCTGGGTCAGGAAGAACTGGAGGAGGTGCTGGCCCCTGTGGCCAGAAACAGCAAACCCTTCAGCAGCCTCGCCCGGGCACGTTCTCCCGGCTGGTGGAGGAACGTAAGGGAGGGGGTGGAATCACACAAGCTGTTTGATCCTGTTTGTGAGATGTTACTAACTAATGTCCTGTTAGCCTCAGTAAGGCACATAGCCAAGCCCAGATTCAAGGAATGGGACACAGACCATCTCTTCAGTGACCGATGGCAAAGGATGGTGGCTGCTGGGAGTGTTGCAAATACCACCCTTATCCTGGTCCTAACCGGTGTTAAGCTCGCTTCACAGGGAAGCGGACCCCAATGGTGGCAGCCCCAATATAGTGATGGGTTAGAGCCAACGAAGGGAAGTCTTTGTCCTCATGATTGACTTAGAGGAAGATCTCTTTGTTGGATTGTTTATTACAAAAAGTGTTTACCACAAAGTTGTTTTTCTTTGTTTATATATATGTTTAGGCAAGTATTGAGGGGATAGTTCTCCATGGGTCTCTCCTGTTTCTTCATGTCTTGTGAGCAGAGGCACTAATTGTCATTTGTTCCTGATTATATTTTCAAGTATGTGTGTATAGCAAGTAGCCTTGGAAGACAGACAGCGTGGCCTCCTGAGGGGCAGATGGTAGAAGGAGGTTTCCCTCCTTCCTCCAGAGGGAAAATCGGGCAGACTTCCTCACTGCTCATTATAAAATATTCAAGTCCCCGCAAACTTGTGGTTTATCGATGGCGATGCAAAGCCACAGTACATGCACATTCACTGTGTCCCTCAGTATTGCTCCGTGGGATTTGGGGTGGGGGTAGGGAGGTGGGGGCAGGGCAGATATGGAGCTCATGCTGCTTGCTGTGCCGTGAGTAGCAAAATCATTTGTCTCTGACCCGGGAGTCTCATGTTTTCTGCCAACATCCATTAAACTATGGAAACTAACTTGTAACTTTGCAATTAGGGCAAAGATCTCAGACTCCTCATGACTCTTGACCAGTCCCAGCAGGTGGTCCATGTGTCTTGGTCCTAGGACACGGTGGTCCATTAGCCATTGCCATAGATTCCCCCACCCCCACCCCACTGGGCAAAGCACCCTGACTGCTGCCTTGGCCTTGCTGCCCGTTACAGTAATTCTGTCGTTTCCACTGATACCAGGGAGCCCATTCCCATGATAGTATCCCCTATCCTTGGTCCCTACCAAAGATAGCCACCATCAAAATTCTCTATGCTGGTGTCTCCCTCACCTGTACCCCTTATTGCCTTGGTGATGGGAACGTTCCCTCTGCCTTCCTGAGGATACCATATGTTGGTGGCTCCCGTGGTCTTGCCTGATAAGTCTGTCCTAACGTCTCCACATATGCGAGTTTTCTGACCCTTTGTTAACACTGTACAAAGGCAATCCTAGCATTTCTACCTCATTTCCTGTGGCTCTTGTTTGGTCTTAAAGGAGCTGTCTTAGCAACACATTATTGGCACTTGTCCTAGGTGTTCTGTTTCCGATGGGCAGAGTATGGGAGAGGGTTCCTACGTCAGTAAATTCTTCCCCATCCAGCTTCATGTTCTACTCTAGCCAACAATCATCGCCCCTCCCCCACCTAATTCCTTTAAGATCCACATGCCCGAGTGATCCTTGGTTCCTACTGGTGCATATTAACTAAGCCCCACAAAGTCTCTGGCGTGTATGAGTTCTATTCCTGGAGAAGGCGACCTCATCTTTGCTGTGGTCTGGAGACGTCGGAGAGGCAGGGTGATCCTGAGGAGCGCAGACATGCAGTGGGGCTTTAGCAGAGTCTCTGGGGCAGGGGGAGGGAGCCCGCTCTCTAGCAGGGGGGCCAGCTCAGAGGAGCATGAAGGTTCCCGCTTCTCAGGCTCATCAGCCACGTGTCCCCAAACCAAGTTTCAGGGCCTTACCCTATTTCTTACTCTGACTGTGACAGAAGAGGTCTGTGGAAGCTGTGAATTAATTTCCTTTGCAGACCTGGGGCTAGTTTTGAGCACACTCCACCCTGCAACTGCTGGAGGCCTTCTGGCTTCCACATCATACCTTCAGCTGGTAGTTAGCTAACCAGAATCATTTGCTTTTCAACACTTCCAGAGAGTTAAAAATCGAACCAGCTCCTCCATCTTTGTAATTTCCATCACCCCCAGTTCCAATCCAGCGTCACACCTTCTACCTGCCACCTGCGAAGGGAGAGGCTTGATAACCGCGATTCTGCGCATGCCCAGGGTTATCCCCACCACACTTGCGAACTGCATCCTGAGAGACTGCTTTTTAGGACCACTGCTGCTAACTTGTTTAGCCTTGGTTCTCTTAAAAGCAGAATCTGAGACAAAGGTTTCAGTCGGATGGTTTCTTTGGAGTGACCCCAAGGAATAGGAGTGGGAAACTAGGGGAATAAAACCGGAAAGGAACGAAAGACATGGAAGAATGCCACGCTAAACAACGCTTGCCTTGTCCTACTCCTATTAAGATTGTGATTTTGCTTTTCTTTCAGTTCTTTGCTCATTTAGTTACTGAGGTTTGGGATTGGTTTTTTTAAAAATCTTCAAATAAACATCTTCATATTCATTCTTATATATTACTCGTGGCCTGTAGGATTTCAGTTTCAACAGGTAGTCTTTTCACAGCTGTAATGTACTGCGTCTTGTTTAAAAATCTTTATTTTTCCTGTATATTCTCCTAGTCCAACTAACAAGTCATATGGTCATCTTCTCAACAGAAAAACAACTATTCAATATTTCTATTATCTCTGCTCAAGTGTATACATTTATTTTGGAAAAAGCTAACTACGCTGACGTTTCCTCCTCCCTTGCATGGTCATGATATTCAAGTCTCATGTCATTCAAAACAGTTTGAGTTCAAAACTACTTTATATAGTTTTGAACAGGTAAGTCATGTTTATGGGACAAAAGTCAAAGTTACAGAAGGGTAGGGAGCGAAGAGTGAGTCTCCATTCCACCCACCCAGTGCCACTAATCTCCATGTAGTTCTACAAAATAAACTATGGAATTTCAAGTGTGTACATGTATGCATTCTACACATACTACTGTGTACCTTGACTTTTTCCATTTAAAATCTGTCTTAGACACAAATCCTAATTAGTGTGTACACAGCTGTCTTGTTTTTTTGATACCTACATTGTTTTCCACTGACTGAATGTAATAAAATTTCTTTAACCAGCTCCCCATTGACAGGCTTTTAGGTTTTCAGTCTTATCCTATTATAAATTATAAAGAACATCCTTACATACTTTATTTCACACATGTGCAGGAATAACCACACATTAAATTCCTAAGAGTGAAATTTCTGGATCTAGGGACTTGTGCAATTATAATTTGGATAGGTATTTTCCATACTGCCTTCCAGAAAGTTGGACAAATCTACACGACCCATGCCAGTAGGAGAGCCCCTGTTTCTCCAGAGCCCCTACCAGGATTTCTCATCTTTGTCAACTGAAAAAGTGAGAACAATATTTTATTGTGGTTTTAATTTGCCTTTCTTATTTATGAATGGGCAAGCATGGGTTCTCAGTCTTTTTCTTAATGATTTGTAGGTGCTTTTACATATGAAAGAATTTTACTCTTTTGTTTGTAACTTAAATAGGGTAAATGCAATTTGCGCACACTTTGTCTTTTTTTCTTTTTCCCTTTGCTTGTACACAGGGGTGGCCACGCAGAAGTGTTTTCTTTTCATGAAGGTCTAGTTTGCCAATCTTCTCTTTTATGGTTTCAAAGACTTGTATTATACTTAAGCCTGCTCCACTCCCAAATTAAAAACAAACAAACAAAAAAATACCCGTACTACATTTATTCTAGTAATTATATAGTTCTCTCATGTCTTTTAATTACTTATATTTTTACTTTACCTTTGTTTGGATGACTAGCCAGGTGCCCCAATATCATTTCTAAAATAAGCAATTTTTCTCTGCTGATTTGAAATGCAAACTGACTGTGTATATGCTAAATTTCTGTTTGTATTTGGAGCTATTTATGGACCTTCAGGTCTGTTTCATTGAACTTTATAACTATTCTTGGGTCAGTACCATACCATTTTGCTTATTATATTTTGATAACATGTTTTATTATCCAACAAGGCTCATACCCTCATCACTCTTCTTTCACAAAATAGTAAGCTAGTTTATTTTTCATTTAATCATGATGCTGGGCCCATACCTAAGGGAGAGCTCTGACTCTGCAACCCAGCTCACATATTCTTCCCAGGCCCCAGTCCTGAGTCAGGATCTCTTATTCCCCGTGCACATTTAGAAGATGCTTTACTGAAGTGTGGGCCCCTTTCATCCACCCTCCTTTGGCCGGAGCTTCCCTAAAGACCTCCCCCAGCAGTGTTTCCTAGAGGGATACACCCTCCTCTGGCCCAAACACAGGGCTTGGAGTACTTCTCTTGTTCAAGTTCTCAGAATAAGTTCTGAGGTTTGATGTTTTTCTCCAACTAATGTCAAATAGCAAGCCTATAATTTTCCTAAATTTAAGAGTATTTTCCCCTGGCTTCCTGGCTGGCTCAGACTTGTGAAAATATTCTCCATTTCAACCTCAGTTCCTCTAACATTGTGCAAGACAGTGTGTGGCAAAGCCTTCGAATATAAAATGCTTCTGACATTTTCACTCTGCAACTTGCCAATTTTTCATTGGATTCTTTTCCTTTTTAAAAAGACAAATTAGAAAGCAATCACTCCATAACCTTTGGCTTTGTTATTTTTTCTATCCTTTGTGCTACCCAGTCCTATTTCCTTGTCTATCATTCTTTTCTATTGATTTTGGATAGTCTGGTGTTTGCCTTTGTGCTTTGCAAAGAGGGTCATTGATTTTGAATAGATTTGGAAATACTAGGAGCTTTTGGTGACACAGCCAGTCTTAGTGTTGCTACTAAAGACATTAGACATTGTCTTGCAAGTGAGGTTATTGACTCAGCCTGTGATTATGAAAATAAAGGTTGCTGACAGCTGTGGGCAAGACTTTTATACTCATCATCTATGTGTGCATGACAACAAGAGGGAGAAGTGACCTGTTGAATGTGCTACTGAACCACTGATGGCAAGCGTATCTTCGATTTCAACTGTAGAATATAGGATATGGTGTAACGAAAAGAAAGCTTTCAGTGGAGCATCGGGAGACCTGAATATGGTGTTGGCGTTCTCTGGCTATGTGAAATTTCTCACCAGGCCCTGGAGAGAAAGGCTGCTGAATAACTCATAAATAGAAGGTGTAGCACCAAGACTATTCTATGGTGTCCCTAAATGACAGTGTGTTTAGTGAAGGCTACCATATGTTATCTTTACTTCTCACAAATCATTCCCCAGATTCTTACCCAGCCTCTGGAGTACAGCAGATGAGAAATTAGTGGCCAAAGGACAAAGAAAAATAAGTGTCACCTTCAGGCTGGAGGACTAGATGCTACTCAGTTGAAAACTGCCTATGAATATGTAGGAAGGAGGAGGATGTAGAACCAGTTCAGCCAGCTGCCAAGCCCCATGACCTTAAGGAAGCCTTTGCCTGGGAAGCCGTCTAAGGAGTTTGCTGCTGGCTCATCCGGATCCTGCCAGGCTGACCTGCCCAGTGTCCCCTGTCACTAAGGTCATTCCAGTCAGTGGCTCTGCCTCCAGAGAAATAACTGTTTCTCCATATAGAGTATTTATACAGTAGGCAGTCACACAAACATGAGAAGAGCAAGGGCCATGGGCCAAGTACAGAAGATCAGCAGGGCTGAAAGCCTCGGGTGCCTAGCAGTGGGCAAAGCCGGCAAAACAAGAACCTCGCCCCCAAGGTAACCTTTTCTTCCCTAGTGTATCATTAGTCATGAGGTTTAGATCCCCGGACCTTTCATACCACTGGTCATGTTGCCAGTCATGCAAGTTAGAGCCCCACAGAAAAAGGGGCTCTGGAGGGGACCTTCAGCATTAAGGTCCCAGGACATGAGGCTCTGACCACATCACACACATCTAGGCCTCGGTTGTGTTTCAGCTCCAGGCCCAGAAAAGCAGCAAAACCAGACACGTGGTGCATGGCTGGCATTAGTTAGGACCAGCTGCTTTGACTATGTCTCCCTGCCTGGCACTGATCAATCAGTAGAGACCATGACCCTGAAAAGACACACCTGAAAGCTGATGACTATTTTATTGGGATCCTCCCCTGAGACCCACAGATAAATATTCTCAAGACGGAGGACCCAGTGCAGCTCTCTCTGTGGAGCACACCAGCGCCTTTCCCCAGGCAGGTTTTCCTTGCACCTGTCTTTCTCCTAAGCCTCAGTGTCCTGTCTTTTGCACCTGTGACTTGTTTTCTAAGCCCATTTCTTCTATGGCTCGCTTCCACCTCTGTGACTTTCTAAACAGACTTTGCTTGTACTTGAGTCTTGGCTCTGAATTCTTTCTTAGCCAGAACTGAAGTGCAGAGGTTGCTAAATTGAGGTCCAGTCTGACTCCATCCAATAACTGGTGCTGATTCACCACCAGCACTTAGGGACTCATGTGCTAAAGTATGATGATGTGCCCGAGTCAGGTGACTCGGTGTCAGGTGACTCATCATCCCATATACCAGAAGGGTTTCAGGTTTGACCCCTGGATGGGGGCACAGTTGGGGTCTGAAAGGGAGGCAACCAGTTGATGTTTCTCTCTCACATCGATGTCTCTCTCTCCCACTCTCCCCCTCTCCCTCTCTCCCTCTCCTTTCCTTCTTCTCTGTAAAATCAATAAGCATATCCTTGAGGGAGGATTATAAGTGAATGAATGAATGAATGAATAGATGCTCCAATGTAAAAAAATATATATCAAAATAAGAAATGCACCTGCCCTTTGACTCAGCAATTCCTAGGTAGAAACTTGAGAGAGCATTAATTTGAAAAATGGATTTTTCAGTTGCTTGGGCTGTGGGGCAAAATATGTTTTCTTGAAATCAATACATTCTAAGATTTTCATGAAAGGGGTGATTTTAAGGGCCATTTTAAGGGTGATTTAAAGAGCTCACATATATAGTGAGGGGTAAAGATATGGGTGTCTGAAGAGTGCCAGCTGGGATTGTGACTCACGGGCTTGTGAGTGGATTCACCTGCCAGTCAAGCAAGACTCCGTTCAAGACAAACCTTCCTAGGGAGAATAAAGAAATGTTTCAGGAACACTCACCCATTTCCTTGCAGGCTGAGTCACCCTTGGTTTATTCAAATTCATTCATGCCTTTTTATCTTGCTGGAGATTCAGGGTATGCAAGAGTCCCGTGTCCAACTAAAAGCCAAAGATCTTTTAAGGTCATTTTATTCTAGATTTTCATCTAATGGGTCATTCTCACATTAGTGAGTCACTGTGTCTCAGGTTGGCCTTCTAGGCACCTCTGCCTCTTCCCTAACTGGATGGGGCCTGGCTCCCCACCAATCCCAGCAGTGGGTGAGGGTGGAGTGGGGGTGGAGGGTGGAGCAGAGCAGGTGTTCTCTCTACCATAGGTGACCACGTCACAGGTGGCTGAGGAGAGACTCTGCTCACACCACACCCCATGTATCTTACCCGGCTGTCCCTCTTCATTGGTGAGGTGACTCACATTTACTCTTGTAAATATTCCCAGATATGGGAATATCTCACATCCCATAATCACATAACATTCATTTCAATTTGTTATCTTCCACAATATTTATCTCACTTGATATTTGAAATGAAAGCCTAGGAAATGTGTCATCCTGGGTGTGAACTCATTTCAGGGAAGAAAAACCCCAGACAACTTTAATCTGGTAAAGGATACCTAGCAAATTCCAGCTGAGAATGGAAAAGTACATAACGAAATATTACCGAGCAGTGAAACTAATGAATTACAGCTACGCAACAAAATGGATGTCTTAGAGGCAATGTTGAGTGAAGAAAATAATTTCCAGTCTATATGCTATAATCCCTATTTATGAGTTATTCTGCAGCCTTTCTCTCCACAGCCTGGTGAGGAATCCCACCAGCCAAGACCACATCCCCCCGCAAAGTGATTATCTATATACTATATAATAATATAGCAATTTTATAAAGATAAAATCTAGTTGCCCTGGCTGGAACATCGTCCCATACACCAAGAGGTTGCAGGCTAGATCCCCAGCTGGGGTGTGTATGAAAGGCAACCAAATCAATACATATCTCTAAAAAAATCAATAAATATATCCTCAGGTGAGGATTAAAAAGAATTAATAAAAGATGAAGTCTAGCTAAATGAACTAGATAGATAATTTAGGAGTTTGTATGTGTAAAATGCTCTGTATGTGTATTTATTTCCTGTGGCTGCTGTAACAAATTCACACAAGGTGCCAGCAGGGCTGTGCTCCCCCCCGCCCCCCCTCCCCCCCCCATCTGGGGAAGAATTCCTCCTTTGCTTCTTCCAGCTCTTCGTGGCTGCCGCACTGCTGGGCCTCCACAGCCCTGCCGTGCCCCTTCCCCAGCCCCGCCACGCCAGTGTCTGCCTCCATTCTCACACTGCTTTCTCCTCTCCTATTGCTCTCTGCCTCCGTTTTATAAAGGACTTGTGATTGGGTTTGGGGCCCACCTGGATGATCCAAGACAAACTCCCCACCTCAAGATCTTTACCTTAATCACATCTGCAAACTCTTCGCTGTATAAAGTAACATGCACAGGCTCCAGGGATTAGGATATCTCAGGGGGTCCATTTTTCAGCTTCCCACTGGGCAAGATAACCACTAACCTCAGGATCAGCGGGACTGGAACAGGCTCTTACAGCCTTGCAAGACCTGGTTCTGCAGTCTCTTCCCAGGTCCACATTCAGTTACTTCAGGTTGGTAGCTTGAAATCGGTCATGTGGGAGCATTTACACCACAGAAACGAGCAAGCATTATAACTCGGAGCTTTGCCCCTGGAAAACTGTTTACACTTCTGAGATTGTGGTTTCTCTCTTAGGGGAGTTACTCTCTGTGGGAGCAGAGGGGTGAAATTGGTTTGGGTAATGCTCTAAGTTTTTTTAAACTGGGTAGTGTACTAACAGACATTTATCTTATTTTTTAGAAGAACTTTACATTTTATTTTTCAATTACATTTTACCTGTTTATCTAATTATTATGATTTGACCTTCAGTAGATATATTAGGTCTATCTGGAAAAATTCTGGCCAGTGTTAACAAAATGAGAACCATTTGCATGACATTGATGTAACCTGGCAGCCAAGGAGAGTGGACTGGAATGAGCATGTGCGAACAACGATGACTTCACTGTGCTAATCAGTGGGGGCAGTAGATGCCACTGAGTGAGCATGTGTACTGTGTGGCTGTCACATTCTAAATGACTGAGTGATAGAGCAACAAATCTGCATCAGATTTTGTGTTAAGCTTGAACATTACTCCACTGAAACTATTCGGATGATTCGGAAGGTTTTTGGGGATGATGCAATCAATGAATGCAGCACAAATAAAAGTGTGGCACAAATGCTTCTAATACGGGCAAAAATCTGTTGAAAGTGACCCACATTCTGGAAGGACTGCAACAAACAGAACACCTGAGAATGCTGAACGTGTACAGGCTGCAATCAACAAAGACTGGCACGAAAGTGCGAGAAGTAGAAGCTGATCCGGGGAGTCCAAAACTACTGTGTCTGAGATTCTGATGCGAATCTCATCAGAATCAACTTGGCATGAAACATGTTGTGGTAAAATTCGTTCTATGGCTTTGGCTACCAGAGCAGAAGGAACATCGTGCTGCCATTGCTAAGGACTTGATTCAAACTGCTACCAATGAACCAGATTTCCTCAAAAAGACCACAACTTTGATGGGGACTGAAGACCAAAGCTCTTCAGCCACAAAGAGCTTTGAGGTGTCACTGTCCTATGTCAAATGTTTCTTGAACCTTGTATCTTCTTCAGTAAATGTCTCTATTTTTCATATTACATGGCTGGACACTTACTGGACAGGCCTCTACATGTGTTGTGTATACACACCATGCCCCATACAGATGTTGACATTTTTTTATTTGAAGAGAAAAAAGGGTAGACAGCAAAAAGTTTCCGATCTTTCAAAAAGAAATAAAACAATCCCAACTGCTGGTAAGAATGTGGAGGTATTAAATCTTTTATACATTGCTGGTAGGAGTGTAAAATGGTACAGCCATTCTGGAAAGTAGTATGGGGATTTCTTATAAAACTAACATACTCTTATTGTACAACCCAGGAATTGTACTCCTGGGAATTTATCCCAGAAACATGCAAATTTATGTCCACACAAAACCTATTCAGTGTCCCTATGGGCTTTGTTGGCAATACCTAACAACTGGAAACAACCAAAATGTCCTTCTTCCGACAGGTTACTGGATAAACATACTGTTGCTTTTAATTATTGATACATGCAAAGACTTGAATGAAACTCAAAGACATTATGCTGAGTGAAAAAAGCCAATCATAAGAGGTCACATATTGTGTCACTCCTTTTCTATTATAACTTCAAAATGATAGATATGGAGAGCATATTCATGGTTGCTGGGGATGAGGGATGCAAGGGGAGGAGGGGAGGTGAGTGTGAATATAAACAGGGAGAATGAGGGAGACCTTCGTGGTGACGCCGTGTCTTGATTTTTGCAGTGGTTTGGTGAATCTGGGCGTGTGATAAAATAGAACTGAACTATGTACACACATTGTATCAATGTACTTTTCAAGGCTCTGATATTATACTACAGTTGCGTAAGATGTAACCATTGAGGAAAACTGGGTAAAAGGTACATGGGACCTCTCTACCCTATCTCTGCAACTTTTAATGAACCTACAGGTTAATCCACAGAACTAAATAAAGACAAAAAAATTTAAAGTTTCAAAAGGAAAAAAATAAGTGAAAAACTATGATTGCCTTTTATACCTTCTCCCCTCGAAGATCAGCCCCGCCCCCCACAAACTCAGCACAAAACCTAACTTCTGTGCTAATATCTCCTTTGGTTTTCCCCAAATCACTCTTCAAAACAGGGCAAGTTCAAAAACAAAGCACCACAATGGTTCAGCATTATCACCAAGCACCCTGCCTCCCTGTGTAAGCTGTTCCCTCTGAGAGCTGTCCTTTAAGATGCCTCTCACTTGCTTCTCCCTGACTGCTGTGTTTGCATAACCTCTGCCTGGCTCCCTCCGCCACGCCTTATCTTGAGCAAGCAACCCCCTAATCTTCCTGTGACAATCTGTTCATCAGTAAGAGGAGCAAACACAGGGTTTCTTCCTAATCCTGATCTGCTGGAACTTTCCTCTTCTGCAACCTGCTTTTAAATCTCGGTCCAAGCCTACCTTGCTGAACTTTATCACAGATGCTGACCACTAGACCGAAGGTTAAAACTATTTTCTGGTGATAGCAATCCACTGAATTGTATGTATCTTCTCTCTGTTTCATTATCATCTTTGTATTTTCTCTGGCCAGCTGGTCAGTAATATCTTTGTTTTTCTTTTCTCTTCCAACAAGTGAAGTCCAGCCAGAATCAATAATATCCCCTAACAGGCCAGAAAATTCCAACTCTGATAAACCAGGGGGTCGAGTTAACAGAGGGAGGACTTAGCAGTCATGGATGCTTGGAGTGTAACATGCAGAGCCACAGACTCTTAGTGAAGGGACCTCGCAGGCCTCACGCTACCCTGGGGAAGCAACCTGGGACGAGGGCGATTTCAGTTGATGCTTCCCACCACTCCTCCCTGGTATTTCTTCAGGTTCCTCCCGGGAACCGACGCCTGCGGATGAGTTTTCTTTCTCTCCCCCACCCCTTTTTCTTAAGTTCATTTATTTTTTAATCTACGTGCACAGAGTTAAAATCAAGTTTTATATTACAAGCCCTGCGAAGGAAAACAGTGCTCCGCTACCGCCCACTTCAGCTGCTTCCCCCAGAGGCAACACTTTTTAGCTCTTTCATGGGTTTCTCCTGCTCTTTGCCCTACCTACACTGCCATTCCAGAAATACTGACTTTAGACACAGCGACGCTACCTGTTGGCTTTCTAACTGGTGGTAGAATGGGGATTTAACTTTCACCACCATCCCTGCTTCGCCCTCCCCTGAGAGTAGCACAACTTTTTAAAATTAAATTGATATTTAGTTTTTATATTTTTACGTTCCCAGCCAAGCAAAATAGTGTAGGTGGTCTTTTTTTAAAAATATTTTATTTATTTATCTTTAGAGGGGAAGGGAAGCAGAGAGGAAGAGAAACATCACTGTATGGTTGCTTCTTGTGCATCCCCTGCTGGGAACTGGCCTGCAACCCAGGAATGTGCCCTGACTGGGAATCGAACTGCGATTGTCTGGTCTTATTTCTTGCTTTTCACAACTTTGGTCTTATCTGTGGTTATTTGAATTTGCTTTCCTTCAGTCTCGTGTATACATAGTCCTGTGCCGCATGGTGGTGTTTGGTCAGTGATGAGCTGCACAAGTGTCGGTGGTCCCGGTAGTTAGAATAGGGCTAGACAATTCCTACCACCCAGTGGGATCATAGCCATCCGACATCGGGGCACGTGCATTCCTCGCATGTTTGCGGTGATGCTGGTGAAGACACACCAGCACTGCCAGCCATATGAAAGTATAGCACACACAATTACGCACACTATGTACTGCTCAATGATGACAATAAGCCACTGTTACTAGTTTATATATTCACTATACTATTCTTTTATCATTTTTAGAGGGTACTCTTTCTACTTATGAAAAAAGAAATTTGCTGTAAACAGCTTCATACATGTTTACTGCATCTCTTGATTGCATCATTTTCTCTTGAGCTTGATTTAATCTCGTGCTGCTTTGTGCAGTAACACACTGTGCAGGCTTGTTGCCTAGCAGCAACAGGCTGTATTGGACAGCCTAGGGGTGCAGTCGGCCAGGCCATCTAGGTGTGGGTCCGTGCCCTCTATGATGTTCACACAAGGACGAAATCACCAAAGAATATATCTCTCAGAATATAGCATTGTGATAAGCGGCATTATCCTTATTCCTGGATCTTTCTCGACCCTCCTACAGAGCAGTAAAATTCCACTGAAAACAATTTTCCACGTCTTTAAGTCTACCAGCTTGTCTAATCAATTTTTAGTGTTCGTTTGTTTTAACCGGAAGGTTACCTTCTGGGAGACTGAACGCTTTTGCTTCTGATTGGTGCTGGTCGCTCCTTAGGCCTGAACAGCCATCATTCCAGAACTTCGCTTTCTTCCTCTCCTACCTGAGGACCTGTGCAGTGGCATTCTGTGAGGAGGAGACAGCACGACAGAGTTACGAGGGCAAAAGATTTGCTGAGGAGTGGTGCCCGGGCCAGAAGGGAAGAGCAGGACTGGACAAGACCGCCGTCAGCCTGCTGCACACCGGACAGCGGCCCTTCCAGCCCGAGGACGTGCAGCGCAGACGGCGTTCCTCTGGGAGGTCCCATAATGGTAGAGACAGCCAGGCCCTCTTAGCATCGCTTTGCTCAGTTGTTGACCGAGGGCCACCCCAAGAAAAACATGACCTTGGCTCAGAAGCTGAGGCCTGTCCCAAAGGAGTTGCCAGCTAGAGGCCATCAGCTATAACGACACTCCACTCAGTTGAAGACCATGTCACTTCCTGAAGGGGATTCGAGCATCTTATTTCCAGGGCCATGCAGATCTTGTTTTCCGAATCCACCTTTCTCGTTCTTGTTTTACTCCCTTTTTGGTAGAGCATATTCTCAGTAGTTCCTTAGAATACTCAGAATGTAAAGTTCTTAAGACCTAGGAGATCTTAAAATGTCATTTTTCTAGCTCATACGTGACAGTTGGCCTGGGTATGGAATTCCACACCCCTTTGAGTTGTAGTTTTGATGACACTGCTCTTTGCCTTCTAGGTTCTGGTGCTGCCGTTGACGCCTCTGTCGCCATTCTGTCTCCCACTCCTTACATTCTCATTCCCCCCCATTTCTCTCCCTCTGAAAACTTTCAAATCTGTATTTCCAATGTGATTCCCATCGTAATATAAAATAACATGCCTTGGCGAACATTTTTTGTTCATTGGGGGGCACACAATAGGCATGTTCACCTTCATTTGGGGGAATCATGTCATTATCAACTGAGGAATTTTTATATTACCTGTTTGATACCTATTCTTCACTCCATTTTTTCTGTTCATTTTTTTTTCTTTCAACCTCTATTAGGCAGCTGTAGAACTTTCTGGATTGACTCTCCTTTGTTGATCTTTTCTCCCTATTGTCTATTGTTGAATATTTTTTCATCAACTCTTTGAAAGAGAATTTATCTCCTAATCTTTTCATTGAATTTTAAATTTTCACTGTATTGGCTTAAATTTCCAAGGTAATTTTTTCTATTCTCTAATTGTTCCTTCATAATATTCAGTTCTTGTTTCATAGACCAAATATCTTCTTCCATTTCTTTGAGGGTGTTAGGTTTGGGTTGTTTGGTTGTTTTTTTTTTCAATTTTGCTCTCCGTATTATCTTGATTTTTCTTAAGTTCTTTTTTTTCCTAGTATGTTTTGTTCTCTTACAAGTTGGTGGTTTTCCTCAAATATCTGGTGACCCTTAGTTGTCTGGTCAGATTTAGGAGTGAGATATTATAAAGAGCATTGAAAGGTACACAGGTGGGCTTGTTTAGTGGTAGGCTCCGCTCTGGGGAGACCAAGAGATAAACTGGCCTTTGAAAAGGTCACAATCTGGAGAACTTATCTTTGGAATCTTATGTTTCTTACGGAGATGGAGACTCCAGTCTTATCTCTGTGTGCTACAATCCTGGCTGTTTTTCTGAAAACTAGGAGGGAAAGGGGCTGAGGGACTCTATCTGGTACATAGATTTTTACTCAGCTCCCCTGTTTTCCACAGGGCATCTCCCTCCCATCCTCCCCTAAGATCTACAGCATTATGATGCTCTACAATGGGGAGCTCCTTGTGTTGAAATTTTCCAGGGGACTGACATATGATTCCAAAACTGGGGGGAGGGAAGCACAGGAGGTCGTTGCTTGCTGGACAGGGGAGGGAAAAGACATGGGGTTTTTCGTTCTCTTTATACAACTTTCATCTAGCCCTCGGTTTTCATTTTCATAATTAACCTACATCTTCCATAACATCTAACACTTCAGTTCCTGAGACTTTCCAGGGTTCTGTCCTGTGAGTTCATTTGCTTCTCACTCACTGGTGCCTCTCTCTGCAATGCTTAGATTCCAGCTTTCTCGGCCCAGCTGTGTCAGTGACTGCCCCTACATCCACTACTTCCAAAAGGTCTGTACCTCTAAGCGGCTCTTGTCTCCTTTTCTTTGGACTATGTGTGTGTGTATTTATGGCACTCTTCCAGACAGAAGGAATATAAATGCATATTTTTAATGTACTGTGTTCAATTGAAAATGTCTGGCATGAACTTCCAGTGAGGTTACAGGAAAATCATGCTTTATTCCAATCCATACAAATATGTGAGCATCCTTATCACACATTTAGGGAAAATTGAAGTTCCAGTTTCTATTTTTAGTAGGCATCCCAGCATACTATGACTCTCCAAAAGTACTCCTTCCTTAATTGTCCTGAACGTAGCACAGCGCTCTCTACGCCGTGTGCATGTCCATCAAGACTCCGGGTCAGTTATTTTACTGGCTGTTTGGGAATGTCTTCTGCCATTAGTTTGTGTTGGGTTCATGTTCCCGGCTTTGGTATTAAGGGTGGGAAAGCAGTAAGCATTGTGTAATGCCATAACTTCCCTGTAGAAATCCAAATCACAACCCTTCAGATTTTTATACCCAAAGGCTAAGGGTTGGCTGCCCAGAGAAAGTAAGTGTTTTCACTAAAAGCAAAAGAGCAATTGTTTTGCAAGCACAAAGCTGTGTTCTATTCCCCTCCTAAGAGCCATAAAATTGCTCAGGGTGAAAGGACTTCAAAAGTTGTCCACTCCAACCACTCACGAAGTGCTTAGAGTGCCCCCCCCTCCAGTAGGCCCCCTTCCCCCAAGAGGAGGGCTGACACTCTACTTGAGCACTTCCGGTGTTTACTCCACCTTAGGCAATTCCTTCACTCTTCACTGTGTTAACTTCACTGTTCTTTACAGTTTATTTGGCACCAATAACGGGCCCAGCTCTCTAAGAGCTTCACAAACATCTCATTTAATCCTCCTCATAGCCCTGGAAGTGTTATTACTCCCATTTTGCAATTCAGAAAATTCAGAGAGGTTACCCGCTTGCCCAAGATCCCACAGCTAATAGTGCATGGCAAGGCCGGCAGGTGAACAGGGTCCATCTGCTGTAACTCCTTGCTTTTTCTAGTCTTTCGCCAGCCCCCATACCCCTTCTCTATGGCCTCCACCCACTGGGGCTATTTCTGTCTCTTGAGAGCAGAGCGGTAAAGCCAGACCTCTCTTCCACTTGAGCAACCTTCAGCTATTTCGAGATACTTATCTGGCGTCCTTTCCACTGGAGGCTAATACTTTCTTTCAAGAGGGAGAGGAAGAGAGAGAGAGATAGGGAGGGAGGAGGGAGGGAGGAATATCAACATCTGTTTTAGAGAACTTTGGTGTAATTCCCCCTTTGGTTTCTAAGTTCTTTTCTTGCTTGTGGCACTTCCAGGACCACTGGCCCAGCCTCACAGCAGGGCACACACTGGGTCTTTTCCATGTGCGGTTAGAAGCTGGTGCCCATAGGACAGCTCTGCTCCTGCCCCAAACCCACCTCTGTGAAGGGGCGCAATGGGCCTGCATCAGCTGGGGACGTCCAGTATGTCAGCCTCTGAAGCTGCCCCACACTGAATGGAGTTCCTTCAGGAGACCAGCTGAGTCCTGGGCAGAATTAATTGCTTAATAAAAGGGTTCTTGCCCTGGCTGGTGTAGCTCAGTGGATTGAGCGCGGGCCTGCGAACCACACGATCGCGGTTCGATTCCCAGTCAGGGCACATGCCTGGGTTGCAGGCCAGTTCCCAGCAGGGGCCACTTCCCAGCCAGGGATGCACAAGAAGCAACCATACATTGATATTTCTCTCCCTCTCTCCTTCCCTTCCCTTCTAAAAGATAAATAAATAAAATTTTTTTTTTTAAAAAAAGGGTTCTTAAATAGACTTTGTTGTGTGCCATTAAAAGAGCTTCAGATGATAAGATTCACATTGAGCACACGCCCATATCGATCCCACTAAATAGTCTGGTTCCTTGGTTGCAGATAGGTTGTTACTGTCCTATTCCCCAAATTTGCTTAATCACAATCCCATATGGAGCTTATTTAAACTGCCCTGGACCTCACCCCAGACCTCTAAAGTCAGAGTCTGCAGGGAGGGGGGACCTGCGGGTTTAATAAGCGTCTCCAGGGGACTCTCATCATCACTCAAGTCTGGAAAACAGCCTTTTTAAAAGTATATTTTCTTGATTATGCTATTACACTTGTCCTATATCTGCTCCCCTTTATCTCCCTCTAGCCTGCACCCCACTTCCCTCCAGCATTCCTCCCCTTAGTTCATGTCTGTGGGTCATACATATAAATCCTACGGCTTCTCCATTTTCCACACTATTCCTAACCTCCCCCTGTCTATTTTGTTATAGACACACACAACAACGTCTATTTAAGAACCCTTTTATTAAGCAATTAATTCTGCCTAGGACTCAGCTGGTCTCCTGAAGGAATTCCATTCAGTGTGGGCAGCTTCAGAGGCTGACACACTGGACGTCCCCAGCTGATGCAGGCCCATTGCGCCCCTTCACAGAGGTGGGTTTGGGGCAGGAGCAGAGCTATCCTATGGGCACCAGCTTCTAACCACAAGTTATGCTTTTTATTCCCTGTACCTTTGCCCCCTTTTTCCCTCCTTCCCTTCCCTGCTAGTAACCCTCCATGTGATCTCCATTGTGGTGATTCTCTTCCCGTTCTAGTTGTTTGCTTAGCTTGGTTTTTTAAGGTTCAGTTGATAGTTGTGAGTTTGTTGTTATTCTACTGTTCATAGTTTTGACCTTTTTCTTTTTCTTAGATAAGTTCCTTTAACATTTCATATAATAAGGGCTTGTTGATGACGAACTTCTTTAACTTGACCTTTTCTGGAAAGCACTTTATCTACCTTTCCATTCTGAATGATAGCTTTGCTGGATAGAGTATTCTTGGATGTAAGCCCTTGCCTTTCATGACTCAGAACACTTTTTTCCAGCCCCTTCTTGCCTGCAAGGTTTCTTTTGAGAAATCAGCTGACAGTCTTATGGGAACTCCTTTGTAGGTAACCGTCTCCTTTTTTCTTGCTGCTTTTAAGATTCCTGATCTTTAATCTTGGCTGATTGTGCTTTCTTGGGTCCAGCTTATTTGAGACTCTCTGAGCTTCCTGGACTTCCTGGAAGCCTATTTCATTGCCAGATTGGGGGAGTTCTACTTCATTATGATTTCAAATAAGTTTTCAATTTCCTATTCTTCCTCTTCTCCTTTTGGCACCCGTATGATTTGGATGTTGGAATATTTAAAGTTGTCCCAGAAATTCCCAAGTCTCTCCTCATTTTTCTGAATTTGTATTTCTTCATTCTGTTCCAATCAAATATTTATTTCTTCTTTCTGTTCCAAATTGTTGACCTGAGTCCTGATTTCCTTCTCTTCACTGTTGGTTCCCTGTATATTTTGCTTTATTTCACTTTGCATAGCCTTCACTTCTTCCTCTATTTTGTATTTATGCTCAACCATTTCTGTTAGCATCCTGATTACCAGTGTTGGCTATCTCATCACTTAGTCCTTGTTCTGAAATTTTGATCTGTTCTTTCATTTGGGCCGTATTTCTTTGTTTTGGTAGACCTGTTACAGAGCAAGGGGCAGAGCCTTAGATATTCATGAGAGTAGGGCAGCTCACTTTGCTGGGTTGTGGCACTGTATGCGGGAGAGGGTTCAGAGAGGGCACAGTGCCACTTGCTCAGCCCTCGCCCTACTTTCAGTCACTTCTGCCACTATCCACAAGTAAACAGGGCCCTCCTGGTGTTGATTCATGGGTGGGAGGGTTTGTGTACAGTCTAGGACCCTGTGAGTTTCTCCAAAGACCTCTCGTGTGAGGCTGGGAGTTCTCCCAGTACCTCAAACCCCACAGATTTTCACAGTCAGAGATTTTGAGGCTTTAGTGTCCTGCAGCAGAACCCTGGGTTGCATGGTCTGTCTCACTCTCCAGTTGTTCCTCCCACTTATCCGAGGGCTAATGTGTGACTGCCTGTTCTGCCAGTCACTGCCTCACCTGCCTGGTCTACCACCTTACCACACATCATCTCTGCCCCAGCTGTCTATCTCCGCCCCTCCTACCAGTCTGAATGTTTCTTCTTTAACTCCTTGATTGTTGGGCTTCCACACAGTTTGATTTTCTGTCAGTTCTGGTTGTTTTTTGTTTTTAAATTTGTTATTGTCCTTCTTTTGGTTGTGCAAGGAAGCAAAGTATATTTGCCTATGCCTCCATCTTGGCTGGAAGTCTAGGAACACAGTTTTGAGGAGTTCATTCCCTGAAATTCCATTCCTTTTCTTTACAAATTGGAGGGGAAACAGCTGACTCAAGGTAGTGATGATTAACACTATGTGTCAGTTTGGCTGGGCCATGGTGCCCACATACGTGCTCCAACGTTATTCCGGTTGTTCCTGTGAGGGAGTGTTTAGAGGAGGAGATTAACATTTCAGTCAGTGGACTTGTAGTAAAGCAGACTGTCCTCCAATGATGTGGGTGGGCCTCATCCCACATTAGGCCTGAGTAGAGCAAAAAAGCTGCCCTCCTTGAGCAAGAGTGAGTTCTTCAGCAAACTGCCTTCAACTACAACACGGGCTGTTTCCTGAGGTGATGGGATGGAGTGTTTGAGAAGAAGAGGAATAGACAGTTACAGTGGTTTCTGAAGGGATGAGGCGAGTTGAAAGGTAATTACTACTTTACGAGTGAACACAAGGGGACATCCACGTGGTGTGACCTTGCCGTCACAATAGCTCCTAATCAAAGAGTTCGGGAAAGTGGCAGGGCAGAAGCTCAAGCCCATTTCAAGACTTTATTTTTAAGTCACACTACCTGAGTTAGAGCTGACATACAGTAAAACTCACCATTTTAAGCAGAACGTCGGATGAGGTTTGGTGAATGTACGAACTCATGGAATACTACGATAAACATACAGAGCATCTCCATCATCTCAAACATTCCCTGAACCCCTTTTTAGTCACTTCCCTCTGCCACCCCCATCCTCCTCCCTCCTGTTTTGTCATTACGAATGGAATCACGTGACACAAAGCTTTTTTCGGCACAATGCTCTTTCGGCATAATGCTCTTGCAATTCACCTGACACCATGGCATCTATCAATAGGTTCTTCTTTCTATTGCTGAGTAATATTCCATCATGTGGGTGTGCTTCCGTCTATCCACTCACCAGTTCACAGACGTCTGGGCTGTTCCCAGTTTGGGACTCTTATGAATAACACTGCTGTGAATATTCCCACTCAGGCCTCTGTACAGACAAGTGTGTTCATTTCTCTTGAGTTTATAGCTGCGGTGGGATGACTGCTTCACATGCTAAGTTGTATAAGAAATGGACCGGCTATTTTTTAAAGTGGCTGGCCCATTTTGTATTCACACCAGCAGTGTAGTACAGTGTAACTTTTCTGACAAAGACCATTCACTGTAGACAGAAATACAAACACATTTATTTTATGTCGTTAGCAGGGACAGAAAATGAGCTTTGTTGAAGGCCCTGCTTAAGAGCACTGAACCTGGAGTCAGGGTGAGTTAGGAGCATTACTAGATCCAATAGTATTGCTTCTCTAGTTCTGGAAAAGTATCTAGGTCTCTCTGAGCCCAATTTCCCTAATTGAAGTATAGAGATAACGCTTTCTCCCCGCCTGGGGAGGTTGTGAGGATTAAATCAAACAAAACACATAAAGTACTTAATGCAGAACCTGGTACATCATAAATAATATAAATTACTCTTATTATTCTAATTACCTTCTTTGGAATAGCATTTGTTACAGTGGGGTTTAACGGGATCAGAACACATACAACAGATTTAACCTCTTTGGGATTTCTTTGGGACAATAATTTACAATTCAGTAAAGCCACAGGCAGCTGAAAAGCATGTTTTGTCTTTGGAAGGAAATATTTGTACTTATTTGGAACAAACAACCAGCAAGTCTTTTTACGCCCTCTATAAACTTGTTTGACCTCAGTTTTCTAGTCTGTGAAACAGGAATTATAATTCTTTTCCTGCTCCTCTCACAGGTTTGATAAGAAGATTGAAGAAAAACTCAACATTATAAACTGTGAAGTATTACAGAAATAGTCACCACCATGAAAGTTTTAGAAGGAAACCTTCACAAGAGAAGATTTAGTTTGAAATTATTAGATAACTGTATTCTTGAAAATTTTCCCTTTTTCTAATGTTATATAGTAAAAAATAAACTAATAGCTGGGGAAAATTGCAAGAAAATGCTGTTAACCTCAAAGCTGTAAGAAACTGCACCAGAGGCCAAGCTGGCAGACAGGTCCCAAACCAGCACTCGGGGCGCCTTTGGTGTGAGAGGAGCACACGCGCCTTCCTGGCCCTGCAGCGGGTTGACAGGTGGAATTCCCCGCAGTGCTTCAGTGGCCTGGGAGAGTTGTGTGTCTCTGTGCATCCGAACGTCTGCGTTCAGTTGCCTACTGAGATGACGTGTGAGTTGCAACGTGCTGCTCGAAATCCTTTTGGGGAGCCTATTAACGGCAGGAGAAAAGCTGTCTCACAATGGCATTTTTGTCAGCACCAGGGGAGTTCTAAGAGAAATGGGAATTATTTAACTCTCCATTGGAACCATGTGGGGGAACAGCATACACAGTGCAGAAGTGCATTTGGGAAAAGAAAGGTTATGTGTCTTTGGAATGGAAAAGAATTAATTGGGCCTTTTATAATTTATGAGCATTGCCAGGCAGTCAGCCTGAGCTTTGAGGTCATGTTCTTTTCCTCAGGACCCGGATCTTCAGGGTTTGGCCCTCCCTTGTGGAGGGAGCCTAATTTCACCTCAACCGCCTGGCCGCAGGAGGAGGTGGGGGAGAGAGGCTTTGACACAGCTGGCTAATGTAGTCCATGTGGATTCCCAAAAGGAGACACTGAGCATTTCTTCTGTAATGAGTTGCTTCTCTGCTGAAGAGTCAGAACACCTACCATACATTTTTTTTAACTCAGAAATAAATGAATTAAATTGTATTTTTAATTTGCCAATGGATAATAATTCACCCATTATTTTAACATGTGTTTTTTGGTGTGAACATTCTGACTATCTAGACTGAATTTACTGTGCCCGGCCAGACACACAGGACACCTGGTTTACTCACAGCTTGGCCTGAGGTGCCATGCTCCAGAACCCTACCCCGTGATGGTCACGTTCACAAGCATGGCCATACTTCTTCTCATGATAGTTCTGTAGGAAGTATTCCATATGCATTTCTTTAATTTCACAAATGAGAAAACAGAGGCCCAGAAGGTGAAATAACTTACCCAACATTTCACAGCTGGTAAGCAGGAGAAAGAATTGAAAATTCAGGTCCTCTACTAGAAAAAAAAAAACTATGAAAGTTACAGGGTTAAGGGGTTTGTCCCAGAATATATTAACCAGCTTTGTATCCAATTTAGCAATTTTGTTCCAGCAGTATTACATGTGAATTTCCTTAGAACCAGCTTTATCATTTGTCAGTTTCCTCAGTAGTGAGTTTAATAAATCTTTGACATGTAAAAAAGAAAGAAAGAAAGAAACTTCAGGTCCTGCTGTATCTGCGATACAGTTTCTGCCGGATAACAGATGTGCACTCCCGAAGAGCTGAGGACATGAAGCCTCCTGCTGGGGTCTGTGACCTCAAGGACAATTGCTGGGGTACCTCAGTTGTTCTTCAGGGAAATCAACTGCAAAATTGGGGCACGCATTTCAAATATTACTCATTTCCTTAATAACCTGATGTAGGTCTGCAACCCCCACATTTCTTAATATATTTATAGTTTATTTACTTAAAGTTATTTATAGCATATCTCTTAGATAATAAGTACCTTAAATGTATTACCAGCTGTGCAATCAGTGTTTCTTTTAGACACACCTAAAACATTGTTCAAACTTCAATGTGTATTCCCAGTTTTTAGTGTTCTTAACGTTGGGGTGCACATTCTTTATCTGTACTTTCAAAACTTCGTAAACTTTGCTGTTATCTTCCTCCTAAAATTTGAACACTCAATGTCTGAGTCTCTTCCCATAAGCAAGCCTCTTCATTGTAGAGCTGACCCAGGACATTTCACAGGCGAAAGGGAAGAGAAAACACACGCTCCCTGGCCCCTTCACAGGCCGCCCTCCTGTTGGACCTTGACCGCCTCCCCACTGCCCTGCAGGGCTGCCGATAGGACACCTGCTCCTCCCTCTTTTCACTGGAGAACCTGATAACCAAGTAGATGTCAGCCTCTTTCCTGGCCTTCGGCTAAGTACACCACATTGTTAACAGGTCAAAATATATCCTACCTTCCTGATTAATGCTAACATCTTAGTTTGAGAAAGCTGTCACGTTAAACAAAATTCTGAGCAGAATCAAGCAGAGACGTAGGAGAGTTAGAAAATGACGACTTTATTTGTGGGTTCTGTGGCGCACAGTGGAGTGGGCCACAGAAATACCTGCAGGTCCTGGGGCAGGACCCAGACCTAATGAAGGAGGCTCTTGGGGAGGAGCCCAGGAAACTTCAATTTAACAGGGGATTCCGTTGCGAGTGGTCAAACTATTCTCTCCTAGAAAGGTACAGCGCTGCAGACTGGAAGCTCGGGTGATTTGTGACACCTCACCTGTGGTACAGAATCCTACCTAAGAATAGGAGCAATCTAAGCGAGCCAATAAAATTCACATAAGCTGTCACAAAAAGCAAAAACTAAACACTTTGAGCAAAAATAAATAATAAATTAGATTTAAACCTAAAACAAAAATTAACTAGACTTAAACCTTAGAAAAAAAAACAGTAATATTAGAGACTCTTCCTTTCCTGAATAGTCTAAAACACAAACCCCCCAAACAAACAAAAACTCTCACCCATCTATTCAAATACACGCTGCCTAGAAGAACAGCAGTAGCTGTTGTGTCTGCTTGTTCGTGATTTGGAGAAAGCATTTCTGTTCCCCATAAAGTAGTAGACAGAGATGATCTGATTAGAGATCTGTGGGCTCCTCCTCTTTGGGGCCTCTAGAAAACCTTTGGTTTTTGACCTGCCCAAGAAATGTTTGGACCTCCACACGTACAATCAGATAATCTCCCAAATGTCTTTCCCTTGGCCTAACGCAATTCAGATCACTGTGTTTGTCTGCGAGAAACCCTCAGAGAAAACATCCAGGCCAAGTGATCTCATGCCTGGATTTTGTAAAACAATATGTGCACAAGTCCAGAATTTATGTGATCACCGGATATGTGCCGTTCCCAAACCCAGCGCCAGCATATTCTTCAGCAACGTGGCTTCTTTGCCACATCAGAGTCACTTCTTAGGCCTGGGTCCAGGACAGCCTGCAGACCCCTGGCCACCACACAGGCCACATCAGGAAGCAGTTCTGGACTATTTCTAGGAATGGCGTCTTTTAAAGTTATTTTACACTTATCTCACCCATTCTGCTGTCCCAGATGGTTTTTAAAGGAGGGCCAGCAGAGCTGAAAGTGATGTTTTGTTTTTCCTCCAAGTAATTTAAATTTTCTCTTGTGTCCAACTGAGAGAAAAAGCAAAGATGTGCTGCAGTGATAATGCCTGACAGTTCCTGGGGATATTGGATTAGTCTCTTGGGGCAAAATTCGGAGGTTTCCTGGCTGTTTGGGGGGATTAGGCACCTTTGTGCCCCTGTGTGAGGGGTACATACAGAGGATTAAGACTTCCTTTCCAGAGAGATTGAAGCCGTAGGAAAAGTTGGTCTGGATTGAACCTGGGACCAGGAACAATTGATAGGAGCACTTTCCGAGCCCTTGAGTTTAGTAGATCACGTTGCTGTGGTTGAAAAGCTTTGACATTATCTTCCCGGTTGTCACTTCTGGAAGGGCTGTCCTCTGCATGGTAGACATGACCCACACGTGCATTTTTCTATCGAGGAGTCAGAGAGAGTCACTCTGTGCTCTGCGTCTGGAGAAAAGGCTACGGTTTCCAGACAGGCCTACTCAGAAAAGCGTACTGGAGGCTGGTCTGGGCTCCCCAGAAGGGGCCACCTCCAATCTGGGGGCAACAGCATGATACCTGGTAGCCCAAATTACCCTCCATGTTGCCTGCCCAAACACTTCTTTTGGCTTTATTATAGGATCTGAAATCCCACCTTTGGAAATTCATTCAGTTGATCGTTCTCTTTAAGAGAATGAGTTTGGGACCTAGAATGTTGTTCCAGTAGCCCTTGTTACCTACTAAGCCAGTCGTATAAAAATCAGGTGACACTTCTTACAGAAAGCTTTTCCATTTGGGGACACGGGGCCTGCTATGGGGCCTCCTGGTTTAGGGCTGTGTTACTACTTCCTGTTTGTGGTTAGCATTCTGTACCAGACTCTGTGAAGGTAGGAACTGTGTATTGTTTGTGGCTGCAGCCCCACTGAGCCTGGCACAGGCTGAATACTTTTCGTCCATACTTTCAGTCAAATGAGCCCCAGCATTTTGAACTGTAAAATGGGGATGACAGTGGTGGTGGTGCCCTTCTCGGGGTGTCTATGAGCCTGAGGTGAGGTGGTCCATGTCAAAACGTTGGCTGGCTGTCAAGAACTATGCAACTGGAAGTCTTTATAATAATTTGTTGGGAGGCGGGAGAGAAGTCCCAGGAGGGCCACCACAAACCTCATCGCTTTGAATATTTTTCTGGGGCCAGTTCTGCATGATTAAATTTAGAAGTCACTACCCTCAGGACTTTGCTCTACCTTTGTACCAAGATTCTTCACCCTGTGTACACCTGGGAAAGGTATTGCCAGAGTTCATCTTTCTGTAGAATAAATAACCAGAGGTTGAAAAATTAGACACTAATCCTTGCAGAATCTGGTTGTGAACTGGTTTGGTAGATAATTGTAGTAAATATTAAGGTTAAGAGCTTAAGGCAAAAAGAAACAAAAATGTACTTGTTGCCTATCTAGACCATGATAGAGGGGGAGACTGGAGTGAATTACAGAGAAGATGGCAGTCGTTTCTTCCTCTCTGATCTCCCCTCCTTAGAGAATTTGTCTCCCCTCCCAGCCTCTGCTCACAGCTGTTTGAAAAGGGTTGGAAAGCCACAGTTCAAGCCTTCCCACCTTGAAGAAGTAAAGCCAATGCCATTTGGACAGTCAAGTTCAGAGACACTAAGAAAGAGTCTACCTTGGCAATAGTAACAGAGAGCCCATACTAGGCTTGACTTGAAACCCCAGCACACACCCAAACAAAGGCAGCCAGACAAGGTACCTTAGCCTTGACCTGACATTTCACCAGGCCAATCTACATGTCAGGGTCAACTCTCAGAAAGCATGTTTCATTTAAAAAGTAGCTAAAATGCAGTGGGAGTGAAGAGGATTAGAAAGTAACACACCCGTATGTAAACAAGATGGAAGAAAATAGGAAAATTAATGGTGCTAACTTGTGGTAGAACCAAAAGAAGTTTCTTCAGATTCTAGAGGGACTTTCCAGGTTCATTTAAGTTCTTTAGAGACTGATGATGTTGGTGCCTTATATCTGTTAAGCTGGTATGAAAAATACATCGCCTGAGGTGATGAATGGTGGAAATGGAGGTTAAAAAGAGAAAGGATTCCTGTGCAAGACTGAAATTGAGGCGGTGAAGAAAGTGGTGAGGGAGGAACAGAAAGGTTACGACCCAAACTTGTCATCTGTGGCACTGAGTCTGGCTGTTGTCTGGGGTGGGTGGGAAGAAGGACTTTGATGGAGCTGGGGGAGCAGAGATGGCTGTGACCAGGCAACCCATGCACAGTTTCCAAAGTCATATTGATAACTGGGTTTTGCCGATTTGGAGATAGGTTTTGTCTTTGAAAGGTGAGGTCACAGGAAATCTGGATTGCTGTCACACAGTAAGCATAAAACACCATGCTGCTCATATAAGGCTTGATTATGATGTAGCTTTACATTTCAAGACGCCCAGAGGCCTCTGCTCTATGATTATGTTCTTATTGCTTCTGCCAATGGAGCTTCAAAGGTCCTCCTCTTGTGTTCTCAAGGCGCTAGAAACCTTATTCGGACTTGTGCTTTCTTTTCCCTTGCTTGTCCAAATCATCTGTTCTTTTTTCAAGTATTATATATTTTTTCACTTTTGCTTTGTTTTTCTACCAACCTCCTGTTTACTTTTTAGAAAATTTCACTTTAGATTTTTTCCATTTTTTAAAATAGCTGGTCCCCCGGTACCTGCAACCAGAGAGGAGGCAGGCGCCCATCTTCCCTGCCTTGCTGTGCCTGCCTTGCTCGCCAGTGGCACAGGCTCCGCTCCCGTGTGGCACCATGTCTTAGAGTGATGTGAAGAGCTTAAAAGACTGTCACCCTGAGGCCCTTTGCAAAGTGTTCATTCTGTAAGTACAAAGTTGAAGTGAATTTCAATGTCAGCTTATCTTAGATTCCCATTTGTTGTTCATTTAAATGATAAATACACTCAATTTATTGCTTTAATCTTGTACAAGCTGAGCTTAGGATCTTCCTGAACACTCTGGTCCTTGTCCAAGTGCACACAGTTTCCAGTGATTGCCTCCTCATAGCTCTTTGCTGTGATCCAAGGTTCTTTACTTGCCAAACCGTATATTATGTGGGGAGATTGGTGGTGCTTGTGGTTTTCTTTTTGGCTACTTCTTTACTTTCATAAATAAAAAAATAAGCTATGCAGTACTCTCAGGCAGTAGGTCACCAAATCTCTCCATCATTTCTTTAATCAAATGCTCAACCAGGCACAGTGCTTGATCTGGGGGACGCAGTGATGACAATCACAGAAATGGTGACGACAGTGACCTGCTCTCATGGTGCTCACAGTCCTGCACAGGAATCATAAAAAAGGTCTCAACAGCCTCAGGCACAACCCCTAGAGG
The DNA here is from genome assembly GCF_014824575.4 of Sturnira hondurensis. Taxonomy (NCBI): domain Eukaryota; kingdom Metazoa; phylum Chordata; class Mammalia; order Chiroptera; family Phyllostomidae; genus Sturnira; species Sturnira hondurensis. Next base: position 5,953,979 of record NW_028093985.1, on the reverse strand, counting down.
GCCAGTTGGACCTCAGCCTCAAAGAAGAGGATTGTGTTATTCAGTGCTTTATTAACTTCATTACACTTTCCTGCACGTCATTCTTTTTTTTTAATTTAAAGAAAAAATTTATTAAAGGTCTGAAAAAGAATTCCTAAAAGATTGGCCTTTCCAGGAAACAGTAGCTACACAAAGCATTGCGTCTATCATGTTAAAATGTGCATTAGACACAAATACAAAACCATGAATAAGCCACTGCTCTTCCACAACCCGAGCAAAGATAAAATGCTGATGGAATAACGTGGGTGATTTGCAAAGGATAAGCTCTTTACTTTAAGCACCAATAAAAAATAAAAGGAGCACAAGTGTGATCAGTTATATGCATCCACACGTACTACAAAGGTGCGGAGTGTCAAGGGAAGAGAACCGCCAGCATTCAAAAGCAGCTTTGCCAGCTAGGCAATAGAGCACTCTACAGTTTGTCTCTCCATTGTCCATCAATACGCTGGAAGCAACTTTAAAATGATTTTACAAAGAAAAGAAAAAGGAGCTGTAATCCCTTTTATTTTCTCTATTTACTATCAAACAGAAAACAAACGTCAAGTCAGTTATACACTAACACTTTCCCAGTACGTCCTGTGTACAAGAGGAGGACTAAGAACAGGAACGTGTCACAGAGATCCACACCAGGGCGGGAGCGAGCGCCTCTCCCAGCTTTTGGTGGTGCTCAGCAGGGGCCCCTTCATAATCGCTGGCATCAATCAAAGTTGCAGAATCCTTTGCCGGGTACTTTAGGAAATCATGCAGATAATTCAGTAATAAAGCAAGGCTCTTCTCACCCAGAGGTGTGTAGGCCAGCGCCACTCCAGTTCATACAAACAATCTCAGCAGATGCGGTGCTCCTTACACCCGGGAGGTGTGCATCCGGGTGGGTGGTCCGCGAGCATCTCAGCATGCTAAGGCCTCTCAAACTTGGAGAGTAGCTGAGTGCCCAGCATCACGCTGAATTGCTCCTTTACCCCTGCCAGGACTTCACTGACAGGGTCCCCCTTATTATCTGTGTTTCCTCGAGATTTCTTGTAATTTGCATAATCCTCCAGAATGGAACCCGAATTCTTCTTGGCAGGAAGATGAACCAGCCGGGTAATGAGTTCCCAGCCATCCACAGCCACAGCTTCACTTTTTCAGGAATCGTCCTCACTTTGACTTCAGCCCTGTTCATGAATGTTTCCCCGTTTTCAACAGTGGGACCTGCTGGAGCTCTCTTCTTCCGAGGAGGTTGAGGTGTCTCACTGGTACTGCCGCCGTCTCCATTTCCAGGCGTTTTCTGTCTGTTTGTTTTTGTTTTCACCTCAGCGTTTTTCTGTTTGCACACCCACTGTCTTCTCTCCAGGGCAGCCCCTCTCATGGTCCCCTCTGCCTACTGCTCCAGATTGGCTTTTTGAGGTTCTCACTGTTTCTGCAGATTCCTGTCCATGTATTTGAGTACTCTGCTTTCTGGGACCCATTCACCCCAATTTTTATCCCAACCACTGTAATGTATAAAGTATTTCACTTGTTTGTCCTTTATGGCCACCATTACACACTTTGCTTCATAAAGAAGGGGCCCGTGGAAGCATAGCACTCGCTCTTCCTCCTGGAATTTAAGCTTCGGGTCCTGCTTCGGCACCACTCACAGGGATCCGCAGCCCCCACCTGGCACCCCGCCCAGCCCCACGTCAGATGCCGTGGGCAGCACCAGCCCTACAGCCTGGAAACCTCCTGCCCGTCGCTTTGACATCGTTGTGGATTTTAAGACCATTTCTTCTTATGCTCAGCATTGATGAAGACCTTTTGCTCAGTATCTCCCAAATGAGAACTCTACGTATATTTTAGTATAGTAGCAATCACGCTGCCCTTTTCTGTTTTTTTTTAATTCCATCATTTATCTCTTTTTTAAATGTATTTTATTGATCATGCTATTACAATTGTCCCATTTTTTCCATCACTTATCGCTTGAAGGTCTTACTTGTCAGGCGCTCCTACAGAGCTCATTTATATTGTCAAGCATCTAACTTGTCCCTAAGGGTTTTCCTTGACTCAAGAGAGAATAGCGCATTAGGGCACATCTGACTGATAGTGAACAGCACTTGAAAGAGCTATTTTTAATTTTCTGGGGGAGAAGATTATGTTCTGTAGGTATCACATGTGTTCGCCTTTGGACAATGCATTTGCTCAGTTGGGTCACTAGGTTAAAAGAGCTAAAAAGCCCCAACAAATATTCATGATTGGCAACTAGCATGGCCCCGATCACGATAGGGATGGTGCGGCGTCTGAAGGAAGTTCAGTGCCTGACCTCATATAAAGGAAAGGTGTCGTTACCCTAAGCAGTGCTGTCGTTACAGGCCTGTGTCCCTAAAGGCCTCAGTTGAGAGTGACGACCGACTCTCTGTGTGTGAGCACTGAGTCACACCTGCAGTCCTACAATGCTACGTCTCAGCCTCCGCACTCTGTGTGAACGCTCCCATCCCATGGCATCTGGAGGAAGCCTTCCAATACGCGCCGTAAAGCTCCTGCTTCTAGCTGGTCACAGCCTTTGGGTCTTTGAGGGCAGTTGCTCTGCACGTCAAAAATCCCTATTTTCCTCAAGAATTCCTTACATGCTCTCTGGGCTGCCAGATTCTCCATCCAATCAGACAGTAAACCCTACATTTCTTCCTTTGTTGTATCTCTCTACGTTGGCCTCTTCTTTCTTTCTCTTCTAACGTCTTTACCTGTAGTTCTGTGAAAGCTAACTGCCTCTCCGTAGACACGATTAGACGATGGGAGCCCTGGGAGATAAAACAGCAGACTCACTTTCACCATTGCCTTTTGGAGGACGGGTGAACAAAACAACGGGATAAACACTGCAGTCACTTTGGGGCAGGACTTTATGCGACATCTAGTTTTAGCTTTACCTGCAATTTGCAAGAGAGACCAGGACCACGACTTTTGGACACAGGGAAGCAGTGCACCTCTGCAAGTCTGAGGAAAGGGCTAAGCCTAGGCAGAAGTAGCTGCACACCCCTTAGAACACAGCCCTTCCTCAAACGCCCACGATGGCTCCCCACCGCGTTGGGTGTGGAACCTGAACTTCCAGCTGCCTTTCAAGAACGAATATCTACCAGACCAATTAGTTTGTTTCTTGCCGTTCCTCCTCAAAATGAAAGCTCTGTGTTTCCCGCCTTTCCTCTTTGGCTTCGGCTGTTCCCTCCATCGGAAATGCCTGCCTTCTTCTCTCTGCCTGGTCAGTCATCAACACTGCTCACCTGACTCAGTCATCCGTGACACTTGAAAAAAAGAAAAAGAGTTAGGCAATGAAGCCCCACTGCAAACCTGGGTATCCCATCTCTGACAGGGAACCCAATTCACATCTTTAAAATGTGTTAGGAACCACTGGTCTGCCTAATCTTTTCACGCTGAATTCAAATCCCACTTCTTCTGGGAAGCCTTCCCTGGCCATGCCAGGAAAGAAAGTCCTCCCAGTTTGCCATTATGAAGGCACTCAATGGCACTGGGCACCCAAAGCTTTCATACAGCTAGCTCTGTGTTAGCTAGGAAGCTCTTAGACTACGAAGCCACTTTCTAGCCTCAGGCCACTGGCACAATACCTTGCCCACAGTAAGCTTTTTCTTTCTAATTCTCACCTGAGGATATTTTCACTAATTCCAGAGAGAGGGGGAGAGAGAGAAACATCAATTGGCTGCCTCCTGTATGTACCCCAGCCAGGGACCAAACCTGCTACCCAGGCATGTGCCCTGACTGGGGGTCAAACCTTCAATCTTTTGGTCTATGGGACAATGCTCCAACCAACTGAGCCACTCCAGACAGGGCCTTTAGAAACCTTTGTAAATATTTACTGATTGTTGGCCCCAGACGGGAGGGGCAGGTGTGACCAAAAGTAGATACGGAGCATGTGTGGGGAGAAAACCAAAGCTGGGACGCCAAGGCAGGGTGTGGGGGCATGAGAGCCTTCTACAGAAGAGGGAAGCTGTGTGGGGGAGGGTGGAGTTGCAGAGAAGTTTGGTCCGGTCCAGGTGAATGGACAACAGGGTCCTCAGAGTAGGGGACAGGTGGAGTGAAGGACCGTGAAAATGCAGAGGGCTACAAGCTGCATTTCAGGGCCTTGTAGAGACAGCTCTCAACTGGAGAGGCTGACCTCTGACCCGGGCATTATCTGACCCAGATAAGTCAAGTCCCCAAGGGCCCAAAGGAATGGAAGGAGAGATCCCAGACTTGGATAGGGGCCCAGAAGTAAGGGGCAATGAAGAAAAGGGCCTTCTCCAAGATTCAGTTAGAGGAGGAATCCAGAGTTTGAGGGGGAGGAAGCAGACCTGCCTAAGAGCAACAGATAAACTTCTTGAGTCAAGTTTCAATCATAAGTTACTTGAGTACCAGATTTGCATGTTAATTGTTCCTTTTATTCCCTTACCTAATCCCCGAGTAGGTGGGCCCTTTAAAATGGCTGCGAGTGCACGCAGTACAGTGACCCGGGCAGAGAGGGAATGACTGCCTGGCTGCCCAGGACCCTGTCTGCTGGCACTGCCTGTTCTCCCACCGAACAGAGGACTTGCCTGGGCCGGGCCAGCCTGGCAGGAGCCTTTGAAAAGTCACCCAAAGAAAACTCTACAAAAGAGCCTTCTGTTTGGGAACAGGCCTGGGGTGCCTGTTTCATCACCAAGCTTCCATTTCTGGGATTCCACCAATGATAGATATTTTTTAAAAGGAGGGGCCAGATCTTCCTGATAACACAGTCATGGAAATGTCCCCACCCTACCACAGCTGGAAAGGTCTTCCAGCCAGAATGCTGGATGAGAAACAAATGAAGAAAACTCAGGCAGTCTGCTGGCCCAGGGCGTCCTCTCATCTAAATGGGCGGGTGTCCACATAGTGGGGACTCTGAGGCCTCTTTGCCCAGTGCTCTGTGGGGCCTAAGAAGGAGACCACCCAAACGCCACTGTGTGTGCCTCCCTCAGGCCAGGAGGCAGAACAGCCCTCTCCTGCATGCCCATGGTGAGCACGGCTTGCTGCTCGGTGTCAAGCTCCTTAGGTGTCAACCCTGTGAGACAGGCGTTACAAACTGATTCATATTGTAGAACGGACTGTGGAGGGGAGGAAACCACAGCACTGAAAGGTGAAACAAGGTGTCTGCTGACATTTGGGGGCAAGTTGAAAATAGGGGCTTCTATCCCAGGGCTGTGTGATTCTCATTAATACTAATGATACCGGCTAACAGGTATTGAGCATTCATTACCTGCCAAGCATTGTGTCTTGCCTTTATTTTTACTGGATATAATTAACATGTAACATTGTGTAACTTAAGGTGTACTTGTTGATTTGATGCATTTATATATCGTAATATAATTACCACCATAGTGTTAGCTAATACCTCGATCACCCTGCCTAATTAGACTTTCTTTTTTGTGGAGGGAACAGTTAAGATCTGGTCTCCTAGCAGCTTGGAAGCTGATGATGCAGTGTTGTGGCCTAAAATCACTCTGCGGTGCATCCGGCCTCCAGGACTTACTGGCCGCAAGTTTGTACCCTCCACACCTCCCCAACTCCCCCGGCCCCCAAGTGCCCCATGGGAGCCCACCCCCAACAGACCTACAAGGTACCTTTACTGTTCTCATTTTCCTCCTTTTACTTGTGGGTAAACTAAAGTATAAATAGATTAAATAACTTGCCTGACCTCACAGTACTACCTGGTATGGCTGGGCTTGAACCTAGATGCGTGGTCTGGGTGCTTCTCCCTGGAAGTCCTGGGTCTTCCATGCTTCTCGCTGCCCACCCCCCGCCCCGCCCCCGCTGGCTTTCTCAGGTTGGTGGCAGAAGGCATCATTAAGTGTCCATGCAGGACACATGGTGTGATGGGAAGTGGAAGTGTATCCAGAATGATGACGGAAGTAGTTAGGGTCCTACAGAGACGTGTGAAACCATGGGGATTCCCTGGTAGGATGTGGAGGTGTAGAATCTGGCCTTGCTCAGAGGGAGGAGATGTAAAAATGGAGCAGACAGAATTTTTTACTGGCCTGAGGAAATGCTTAGCTCATGGTGTTTAGTGAAAATAAGAAAGCTAAAGATCTACCTACAGTATGATCTCAATGATATAGAAAGATGCATAAAATGATAGGCAGTATTTTTTAAAGGATTTTCATTTTTTTTAATTCAAGCAACAATAAAGAAAAATCTTTCCCCTTGTGTACGTTCTTCCTAATTCAGGGTAGTTCAATAAGGATTTTTGCGCATGTACGCTGCCAGCAGCTCAGCGACCCAGGCATCTCCCCCTGGCCCCGAGGAGGCTTCGTGCTGGGGCTGCTGGCGGGGCTGTGAAGTCTCGTCTCCACCACCACCCCCATCCTGGGGAAGCGGCCCTGAGCCAGCCTGGCTGAGCACACTCTGAAGTAGGCGGAGGTTTATATTGTGCTCTTCCTACCATCTCCTTTCTGCAGCCAAATTCTTGGCATAGAGACAAAAAGTACATCCCTCCCTGTTACTCAATATAAAATGTTCCTTAAAGCTGAACAATGTCATGGCTAATTATCAACTAACAACCTTGGACATAATTATCCTTTTCCACTTTATAGAAATCAGTGTTGTATACATACAAAGAAAAAAAACCTTCCACTTTTCAGTTTCAATAATTCCTCCTCTTCTTCTTGCAAGATAAACCAGTGAATTTTAAAATAATAGAACATCAATTCATTGACTTGAGTTCATATTTTACATTACAGCTAACCTCTTAAAAAGTACCATGTGTGGATGGGTGTTGTGTGAAAGAATATCCAAAATCATGTAGAAAAGCTGCTGAAATCTACTCTTTTTTTCAATTTCTTATCTATATGAGGATGGGTATCTTTTATATACTCAACCAAACAACATTACAGCTGCCTGAATAGAGAAGCAAATACGAGCATCCAACTTTCTTCTAAATCGTACATATGAGGAGATTTACAAAAATATACAACAATGTCACTCTTCTCACTAATTACGTTTCTCATCCTCACCCAAGGACATTTTCATTTGCTCTTTTAGAGAGAGAGAGGGAGGGAGGGAGGGAGGAAAGGAGAGGGAGAAACATGGCTACAAGGGAAGCATCAGTTGGCTGCCTTCGTCTGCATCCAGACCGGGGGACCTGCACCCTGACTGGGGATCATGCACGTCCGGACTGAGAGTAGCACGCGAATGTGGGGATTAACCTGCAACCCAGGTATGTGCCCTGACCAGGAATCAAACACCCAACCTGTGGGTTGGGAGAGGATGCTTCAACCACAGAGCCGCACCCACCAGGGCTCACTCATTACTTTGTGGTTTGGAAAAATATACTTTTTTTAATTGGGATAAAATTCATCATTTTAACTATTTTAAGTTTACAATTTCATGGCTTCCAGTGCACTCACAAGGTTCTGCAACCATCACCACTAATTTTAACATGTTTGTCACCCTTCAAAGAATCCCTATACCTATGGTCAGTAGCTCAGCGTTTCCCCTGTTCCAGTCCCTGGTGACCACTAATCCGCTCTCCGCCCCTATAGATTTACCTGTTCTGAACATCTCAGGTAAACAGGCCCACACAATATGTGGTGTTTGGTTTCTGTTTTTTTTTCACTCAGCATAAAAATGCTTTCAATGTCTATCTATATTGTAGCACGTATCAGTAGTTCATTCTTTTGGGGGGTTAATAGTTTTCTATTGAATGGATGCACCACATCTGGCCGGGCGTTTTCTTTGTTTCCACTTCTTGACTATGGAAAAAACTGCTATAAACAGCAACGTACAAGTTTTTTTGTTGCACACCTGTTTTCAGTTCTCTTGGGCATACACATAGGAGCAGAACTGTTTTGGCGCGTTTTAACCATATGTTTAACTTGTTGAGAAACTGCCAAACTATTTTCTGAAGCAACTGTATCATTTTACAGTCCCAGCAGCAACGTAGGAGGGTTCCAGTTTCTCCTCATCCTTGCCAACACATGCTGTTTTCCCTTTTGTTTTTTAAATTATCTTTTGTTGATTATGTTATTACAGTTCCAATTTTCCCATTTTTTCCAGTACCCTCCTTCCCTCCAGCATCCCCCCAACCCTTGTGTATGTCCATGGGTTATACATATAAGTTCTTTGTCTTCTCCATTTCCTATACTATTTTTGACAAAATTGGTATTTTATACCTAACAATTATGCTTCTTAATCCCTGCACCATTTTCCCCATTCTTTCCTTCCCCCTCCCAGCTGATAACCTTCAAAATTCTGTTTCTATTTTGCTTGTTTGCTTAGTTTGTTTTTTTAGATTCAGTTGTTGATAGTCGTGAATTTGTTGTCTTTTTAATGTTCATAGCTTTGATCTTCTTCTTTTTCTTATATGAGTCCCTTTAACATTTCACATAATAATGGCTTGGTGATGATGAATTCCTATAGCTTTACCTTGTCTGGGAAGCTCTTTATCTGCCCTTCCATTCTAAATGATAGCTTTGCTGGATAGAGTAATCTTGGATGTAAGTCCTTGCCTTTCATGACTTGGAATACTTCTTTCCAGTTCCTTCTTGCCTGCAAGGTTTCTTTTGAGAAATCAGCTGACAGTCGTATGGAACACCCTTTGTAAGTAAGTCTCTGCTTTTTCTCTTGCCACTTTTAAGATTCTCTCTTTACCTTTAACCTTTGGCATTTTAATTATGATGTGCCTTAATGTGTTCCTCTTCAAGTCCAACTTGTTTGGGATTCTNTTCTTGATCCCTGCACCGTTTTCCCCATTCTTTCCTTCCCCCTCCCAGCTGATAACCTTCAAAATTCTGTTTCTATTTTGCTTGTTTGCTTAGTTTGTTTTTTTAGATTCAGTTGTTGATAGTCGTGAATTTGTTGTCTTTTTAATGTTCATAGCTTTGATCTTCTTCTTTTTCTTATATGAGTCCCTTTAACATTTCACATAATAACGGCTTGGTGATGATGAATTCCTATAGCTTTACCTTGTCTAGGAAGCTCTTTATCTGCCCTTCCATTCTAAATGATAGCTTTGCTGGATAGAGTAATCTTGGATGTAAGTCCTTGCCTTTCATGACTTGGAATATTTCTTTCCGGTTCCTTCTTGCCTGCAAGGTTTCTTTTGAGAAATCAGCCGATAGTCGTATGGAAAACCCTTTGTAAGTCTCTGCTTTTTCTCTTGCCACTTTTAAGATTCTCTCTTTACCTTTAACCTTTGGCATTTTAATTATGATGTGTCTTAATGTGTTCCTCTTCAAGTCCAACTTGTTTGGGATTCTGTGTGCTTCCTGGATTTACATGTCTATTTCCTTCTCCAAATTAGGGAATTTTTCTTTAATTATTTTTTTCAAATAAGTTTTCAATTGCTTCCTCTTCCTCTTCTCCTTCTGGCACCCCTATGATTTGGATGTTGGTATGTTTAAAGTTGTCCCAGAGGTTCCCAAGCCTATCCTCATTTTTAAAATTCTTTTTTCTTTCTGCTGTTCTGATTGAATGCTTTTTCCCACCTTGTGTTCCAAATCATTGATTTGATTTTCTGCTTCGTCCTCTCCACTGTTGGTTGCCTGTAGATTTTTCTTTATTTCACTTAATGAAACCTTCATTTCTTCTCTTTTGTTTTTTTTTTTTTTGTCCTCATTGAGTTCTTTGAGCATCCTGATCACCAGTATTTTGAACTCTGCATCTGATAGGTTTGTTATCTCTGTTTTATTTAGTTCTTTTTCTGGGGTTTTGTGCTGTTTTTTCATTTGGGCCATATTTCTTTGTCTCCTCAATTTGGCAGCCTCCTTGTGTTTGTTTCTGTGTATCAGGAAGAGCTACTTTGACTCCCTGTGTTAGAAAAGTCACCTGTGTGGGTGGGGCCCTAGGTAATTTCCAGAGCGTGGCAACCCTTCATGCCTTTGTGGCTCTGTGTGGGAAGAGGGCTCAGAGAGGGGACCGTGCTTCTACCTTGCTTCTGAAGGTTTGCCTGGCACTCACCCCTTTTCCAGTCATTTCACCCACTTCTGTCTGTGACTGGCACCCTTTCATCTGTTGCCCTGGTGGTGAATCCCAGAGTGGGTGAGTTTGCATATGTTCTAAGTCTGTGAGGGTTCTTTAAATGGACTCTCTTGAAAATCTGGCAGTTTCTTATGCTGTCCCTACCCCCACTGGTTTTTGCAGCCAGCAGTTATGGGTCTCTATCTTTTTGGTGCAGGAACCTTAAGTTGTGTGGTCTCGCTTGGGGCTGGGATTGCTAGCTCCCAAGGTATCCCTCCTGAGTTTTATCTACCACACATGAAGGTGGGACCACCCTTTCCACCAATGCTGCCGGCTCCCCAAGCCACATAGCATCTCTGCCCCTCTCTGCCTGTCTCCACAACTCTGCCCCTCCTACCTGTCTGGATGAATATGTCTTTTTCAAATCCTTGGTTGTTGGACTTCCATGCAGCTCTATTTTCCGACAATTCTGGTTGTTATTTGCTGTGAGATATAGTTGTAATTCTTCCTGTGGTTGTGTGAGTAAGTAAAGCATGTCAGCTCTGCCTCCATCCTGACCCAAAGTCTACTTTCCCTTTGGTTTTTTATCATAGTCATCTTAGCTGATGTGGAGTGGTATCTCATTATATTTTTATTTGCATTTTCCTAATGACTAATGGTGTTGAGCATCTTTGAATATGCTTATTGGTCATTTGTATATCCTCTTTGGAGAATGTCTCTTCTGATTCTTTGCCCATTTTTAATTGGGTCGTTTATCTTTTTGCTATTGAGTTGTAAGAACTCCTTTTATGTTCTGAATACTGGACTCCTATCAGATACATAATTTGCAGACATTTTTCCTGTTCTGGGGGCCATCCTTTTTACTTTCTTGATCGTGTCCTTCAATGCACAAAAATTTTAAATTTTGATGAAATGTAGCTTACCTATTTTTCTTTTGTTCCTTTTGAGTGCTGTATTTAAGAATCCATTGCCAAATACAAACTTATGAAAATTTATTCCCATTTTCTTTTAAGAATTTTATAGTTTTAGCTCCTACATTTATGTCTTTAACCTATTTTGAATTCATTAATCTGCATCGTGTGAGGTAAGTGTCCAACTTACCCTTCCGCTTGAGAGTTTCCTATAAATCGGTCGTGACCTATTGACTGAGGAGTGTCAGAGAGCTTCCCATGAGGCAAGTTATTCCATCATGAGTTTATCTCAATGGGAGTTATATTCTAACATAAATTCTCTCAAGATATGAATAAAATGAAACCTGGAAATGAACCTTTTAAAGACATTTTTTAAACTATCCAACTGCCACATAGATTGTTTGGTCAGGTTACTTTATTAGGAAAAATGGCCAACAATTAAATCAGGGGCCTGCGTAAGACTCGGACAGTAAACTGCGAGACAAGACACCAACATTTGGTGCTCTCCCCCCACCCCCTCCCAAAGGGCCTGTGACAATCACTGAACCATCACAGCTACAGTGTGTACTTTGCAAAATGCTATAAATGACTGCTAATAATTTCCATTAAGACCTGTGAGATTTGGGGTTTAAAAATATATAATGAAACTAAAGCTTTAGTTTTATTATATTTTAATGGCTTAAAACTAAAAGCCATTAAAACTCAATTTATACATATGAACAACAATTACTAGATGGCTTTTTGCAAAGTGGAGAAGTGAATACATTTTCTCAAGATGATTTCAAGCCAGCTCCTTGAAGAACGCAGTCAATACGCAAACAGCCTCTGAAATTAAAATGTTAACAGGTCGCGGGCACTGCTACCTTCAGGCAAATTTCCTTCGCTTACAGTGTCATGAGCTTGGAAGCTTTGGGAAGTGTTCCGGGCTGAGAGAAAGAGAAGCTAGCTTCTGGACCATGGCCAGTTTCAGACAAAGAGTAAGAAAGATTTAACAATTTGTATTGTATGTTTGAAATGTTTCTCATGAATTCCTTTTGTGTTATCAGAATATGGTAGTTGCTTTTTCTTTTGAGGTCTCTGAGGTTAAAATGCACTTTAAAGAATTGTTTATTTTTGAACACGCATATCATATTGTCTTTCATCCTATGCTGAAGCGGCTGCTTACAGTCAGGTCAAAGAAAGTTCAGGTTTCTAAGGGAACTTGGCACCGACAGAATCCCACTTTAGAAGTCACAGAGATGGTTTCTCATGTCAGCTTTATTTTTAGGACACATTTATCGATTATTTTTCCCATGTTAATTTTGATCCCATCAGCAATCAATAAATGCATTAAGAGTTGAATGGAAACCTTATTTTGACTTGAAAATCAATAATTCCATTAGGATCTGGGGGCCTTATCTGGTTTACAAAGTTATGAAGCTTTCCAAAGTAGTGTTTTGTATAACTGCAAAAGAATGACTCAGAAGAAGGTAAAATCTCCTTCTATTTGTTATTAAGTTGTTGAAGTAGCTAATAAAGTGATGCCTAACAGGAATACTGATTCAAATCACTGGTGCATTTCGCATGTCCTCATAATAAGTGACAATGATATTTGATTCAGCCCAACCCGGATAAACTTCTAAAGAGAGGCTCCCAGCCTCCATCAGCACCTGGATCATACAGTTCTTTCCAAAGCCTGTTCAGGCCGACATTTTTCATTTGGCTGGAAAATGAATTCAGTATGCCAGGATTTATGAGCACTAATGTTGGTGTAGTTTGAGTGACTGTGATAGAAGTTGGCACCTTTTGTTTTCTAAGGGCCTGTCCTTGGCTTGGATAACAAGGAAGATATAACTGGCCCCAACTGCACAATCTTGTGGCAAAAGGCAGGTTTTGACACTGGTTTTCATGGTGTCCAGGAGGGAAGCTCCAGTTTAGCAGCTCTGTGGCCTACGGCCCTTCCCACTCACCTGAGGGGTGGTCACCATGCCCCAACAGGAATCTGGCCCCTGGTACCATGTTCATTCACTGCCTCTGTGGCTGGCACAGCCTGCCTTGTGTTACCCAGCCTAGCAAGCTGAGGGTCCCTTTTGACTTCCTTTCCTTCCCTGACCACCCTGTTGGTGCTGCAAGCCGACCATCACTAGCAATCAAGGGTCTCCTCCACATGCTCCCAGGAGACAGCTCTCTCCACTCCTGCTCTTGCTCTCATCCAGTGCTTTTCCTCACATAGCAGCCAGAGCAACCTTTCCAAAGAGCTGATCATTCCTGAAATTTAAAACTTTCCATGGCTTCCTGGGGACCTCGGATGAAACTTCACGGGACCTTTGGGAGTCCCACTAATATCTACCCCTGCCCGCAGTCAATCCCTTCTCACTTTTCCTCTTTGTGTGTTCCACTGTGTGGTCTCTGGTGCTTCTGGGGCCTCTGTGTGTAGAGACTGAGCCCTCAGTCTCCTTTGTCTGAGTGAACTGTTTCCTACCTTGTGCCTTGGGAATCCTCACCTGTCCTTGAAAACAGTGTCATACCTCCCAGAGAACCTTCTCTCACATCTTTTCCTTCCACTGCTTGTTTTCGGTGCTGATGGGCTCCAATGGCATCTGCTCTTATTTTCAGCCCAGTGCTTTTACCTGGATCCTTCTCTCCAAAGCCTGGGTGCCCATAGGGGCCCGGGACAGGCAAATTTCATGTCCCTAAGCTTAGTACAGTGCTCAGCATCATGTGTTAGATGAATACAACATATTACAGCTACTTACTTAATTCTGACCCCACTGACAATCACAATATGCATTGATCTTCATCGAACTACATCTGTTCCTTAGATTTTAGGCCTTTTGAGTATGGAGTCCAGGCTAGTCATCTTTCTATTCCTCTTACGCAGCAAATGTTTACCCAAATTCTTCCTACCTGTTGATAACACAACCATTTCTCTTATCATGTTTTTTCTTTTTTTAAATTGGGATATATTTCACATGCCATAAAATCATTCATTTCAAGTATACATTTCAGTGGTTTGAGCATATAAGAGTGAATACCATCACCACAGTCGAATTTTAGAATATTTCTGTCACTCCCAAAAGGAAATCATGACCATCATCAGTCACCCCTCACTTCCTTCTACCCCCAACCTCCACTCCAGCCCTAGGCAACTGGAAATCTATTTTCTGTGTTGAGAGGTTTGCGTATTTTAGACAGTTTTATAAACAGAATCATACATACAACATACAGTTTTTTGGTACTGACTTCTTTCATTTAGTATAACATTTCAGAGTTCCAATATTACAGCACGAATCAGTACTTTATTTTTATGGCTTTTCAGTCATTATATGAATATACATGAATAGTAAAATAAATATATATATAACTTTTTGCTTGTACATTCATCAGTCGGTGGGTATATGGGTTTTCATGTTTGGGCCATTTTGAAGAATACTGCTTAAACATTTGTGTATGGATTTTTGTATAGATGGCTTTCTATTTCTCTTTAGCAAACATCAAGAGAGGAATTTCTGGGGCATATGGTAACTCTATGTTTCGCCTTTTGAGAAAATATTAAATTTTCTCAAGATTTCTGCACCATTTACAATCCTGTAAGCAATGCATGAAGGTTTCAGTTTCTCCACATTCTTATCAACACTTGTTATTATCTGTCTTCTTTATTTTTTTCAGACTGATACGTGAAGTGTGGTTTTCATTTGTATTTCCCTGCTAACTAATGATGTTGAGCATCTTTTCAGGTGCTTATTGACCATCTGAATAATTCTTTGGAAAAAATATCTATTCCGATTTCTTACCCATTTTTTAGTTGGCTTGTCTTTTTCTTATTGACTTATAAGAATTCTTTGTATGTTCTGGATATAAGTCCTTTGTTGGGTATGTTTTGCAACTATTTAAACTCATTCTATGGTTTTTCTTTTCCCACTTTATTAATGGTGTTCCCTTGTCACACAAAGGTTTTTAGTTCTTATGAAATACAGTCCTGGTTTTGGGGGTTTTTCTGAGGGAGTTACTTGTGATTTTTGTGCCATACCTAAGGAATTATTGTCTAACGCAAAGTTTTGAAGATTTACTCCTGTGTTATCTTCTAGGAGTTTAATACTTTTAGCTCTTACATTTAGGTCTATGACCCATTTTGAACTAGTAATTTTTTTCATGGTGTGAGGTAGGGGTTCATATTAATTGTTTGCATGTGCATGTCCACTTGTCCCAGCACCATTTGCTAAAAAGACTATTCTTTCTGCATTGAAATGTCTTGCCACCTTGTTCAATATCAGTTGGCTATAAATGTGACAGTGTATTTCTGGACTTTGAATTTTATTCCACTTATCTACATGTCTGTCCTTATGCCTATATCTCCTTGTTTCGATTCTCTCTCTCTTTTTTTAAGTGTAGGAAAGCAAAGCAATTGGCAAATTGGAAGAGTGGTCTTTTTGAACTGGGAAAAAATTCTTTTTGCAGGAATATGGATGTCAAAGGGAGGGAATAAATATTTACTGAGCACCTATAATAGGTTGGGCATTATAGTGGAGACCTTAGCATACACTGTAATAACAATCATGTAAAAGTCATCATAACTGCACATGATAGGTAGTATTATCATCATCGAAAGGTGAAAAAACTAAAGTTTGGAGAGGTTCACTGACTTGTCTTAAATTATTTAGTGACTAGTACTGGCAGAAGTGGAATTTGTGTGCCGTCTCTAGGAACCCAGAGGCCCCCCCATCCTATGTCTGGTGGGTATGAACCACACCAGAGGTGGCAGAGGGGCTGAGTTCAGGAAGGCAGACATTTTTCCTCATGACACTCAGAAAATTAAAGAAGCACTTATGTGACAATTTTTTTATATAACTATTTTTAAGGCAGTTGTCTGCCAGCAAAATGTGACAGAATATTTAAAGAAATCACTCTTCAACTCTAAAAACTAGTTTTATGGTTTATTTTAATTTCATGGCTTATATTATTCTCATCTAGCTGATATAAAAAGTGATTGAATGTTATTTTGCATAACTAGCATAGCACAATGCCATTCTGTTGGGAGAAAAGCTAGAACTGATTTTAACTCTGTAGATTGGCATTGTCCTTAATTCTTGTTTCCATTGAAAACCTTCCCAAAATTGTTCTGACATGAACATAGGTCATAGTTGTCAAATGAGTTCTGTGTAAGATAAAAGAAGATTTAAAATTGAGAAAGGTTTTTGAAGTCAATGAAGAAATGGCTTTTTAAAATTTATTTTTGGTAAAATTTGCTTAAGAAAAGGCTCCTTTATTTTTCTCCTTTTTTAAATTGAGGGCACAGAGAATATCCCCTGGGCCCTAGAATCTAGGTGGAAGTTACATTCAGATAACGCAGTTTCAGCTATGCTGGTAACATAGATAATTCTGTCATCTGTTGTTCGCTTTGTACTCTCTGTGCTCTACAGGGCGAGAGTTTATTGCTGCCCCTCAGTGAAGATGCTGTACCTAGAAGTCTAGAATGTCCAGTGTTTCTTGTGTAAGAATTTCCACAATTCGATTTCTCTTAGAAGTTGGTGCCAGGAAAAAGTTTGCCTAAGTTGAATAACAACTATGATTCTTTTACCAGATCGTAAGAACTGTATTATTCATTGTATGTCATTCATTACCTTGGCTAAATTAATGCTCAGAGCTGATAAACCAGGGCCCTGGTACAAGGATCTCTTACCATCTGCTATTTTATTTTTTTAAGATTTTATTTATTTATTTTTACAGAGAGGGGAAGGGAAGGAAAAAGAGACAGAGAGAAATATCAATGTGTGGTTGCCTCTTGCACACCCCTCACTGGCGACCTGGCCTGCCACCCAGGCTTGTGCCCTGACTCGGCATTGAACTGGCGACCCTTTGGTTTGCAGGTCGGTGCTCAATCCACTGAGCCACACCAGCCAGGACCTTTTTCTGTTATTTTAGATAACAAGTCACCACAGAGCCCTTTGGAAGTAGACAGAATAATTAATAATATTCAATATTTTTATTATTAATAGAAAATAATTCTAGCACTATGTGAAAATAGGGTGCCTGAGAATTGGTAGTTTTACAAATATATGAGATCTGTCCAGAAAAAGTTGAGCCATTGTTAATATGAAAATAGTTCACGCAACACTGATGCAACCTGGCAGCCAAGGAGAGTGGACTGGAGCACGATGACGACTTTTCCCTGCGGGTGTGGCCATCTCAAAATGACCGCGAGAGCAGAGCAACGAATCTGGATGAAGTTTTACATTAAGCTTGAACACTCCTCTGCAGAAACTATTTGGATCATTCAGAAGGCTGCAGCTAAGGGCAACTGGTGATTGGCAGCTTCATCATGACAACATGCCTGCTTATGCATCATGTCTAGTGCAGAGTTTTTTTGAGAAACATCAAATTACCCAGGTGCCTCTGCCCTACTACAGTCCAGATTTGGTTCCCTATGCCTTCTGGATTTTCCCAAAACAAAAATCACCTTTAAAAGGGAAGAGATTTCAGACCATTGATGAGATTCAGGAAACTATGACAGGGCAGCTGATGGTGATTGGGAGAACTGTGTAAGGTCCCAAGGTGCCTATTTTGAAGGGGACTGAGGTGTCATTGTCCTCTGTACAATGTTTCCTGTATCTTGAATCTTCATTAATAAATGTCTCTCTTTTTCATAGGACATGGCTGGATACCTTTTGGACAGACCTCAAACATGCTTGTGCTCCTTGTTTCCAAGAAGAGGACTGGCAGAGAAAGTAAAAAAAACAAAAAGCAAAAAAACCCCAGAAGCTCCTTAAAGGCAAGGTTTTGAGATTGGAAATTGGATTTTTTTAGTCTGAGATAGATTAGGAACAAGTGTCCTCTTCACAGTGGGGGCAAAAAAGCAGTCGTGTTCTCAGATTCTCATCTTAGCATTGCAATTGAGTCATACTGAGTAATTTCCAAATTTTATTGTAGGTACTAATGAGGGTCATAGTAAAACAACCTTGACTTTTAGGGAGTTTCACAGCAGCACATAACTCACAATAGAAGATATAAAGCTCCTGAAAGCACAAGTCAGGGACCGGACTGCACAGCACTGTGGTTACAAAGGGCTGAAGCACACCTTTTCTGAGTGGTTTTATGCCTGTCATGAACCGTTAAGACAGTTAATCCCCCAAGCTTCTTTGTGTTTTGTATCTCTTCTGAGAAAGTTTTGTAATCCAGGAAAATGTCTGCTGGTGAAGATTTGGAGTAAATAAAGATCCAGGGAATTGAATGCCAGTTACAGGTTACGAGCAGCTAAGATGTTGCAGAATTTGCATGCAACTTACAAAGTAATACTGCAGTAAAACATGCTCACTGTATGGAAATTTCCACCTCACTTCAGAGGTAAGCTCATTTGGACGCAGGCCAGAGGTATTTGTTTATGGTAGTGGTGACATAATAGGAGGAAATGAACGGAGCACCTTCTTGGGTTGAGTTTAACCAGAGTCACATGAAGTCTAGTCGTAGAGGCAGAAAAGCAGACTACAAGTTAGTGGCAAATTAAAACTGTTGCTTCATTTACGGAAGAAAGGAAGACCAAGAGGCAGAGGCTGGAAGATAAAAGTGGCCAACAGCCCTCAGTTTTTAAGAGGAGAGAGCAAATGCCCAAAGTTCTGCACGCTCATTTCCTTCGTGACTTAGTAAAGGTGTATTTTGAGGGCCATGTTTCTCCTTGGTTCTATTGTCGATGTTGGGCTTAATACATGTGAGAGGGAAAATGAGCTCATGCCTTTCGTGTATGACCTGGTCCCACTGCTCTCCCATTATGCGGTTACTGAAAAACCCTCTGGGCCTATTGGTGCTTGTAATGTCTGTTCTCAGTTGCAGGCATTTATCAGATCCTCATTCATCAGACAGCCTTGCACTGTGGTAACGGGATTTCAGTAAAAACAGAGAAATTTCTTTTGTAGTTACAGCTTCATTTTCCCCCCGTGACTTAAAAACTGACAGGTGGAGGCAGAAACAGAAATGTGGCATCACCGTCTGTGAGAGGCTTTAGCCAGGCCCCTTCCATGGCCCCAAAGATGGCTTCCTTCTCACGGAGATCAGAATGCTGATTTTAACAGACAGGGTCCTTTTGAATCAGTAGAGCCCTTCAAGGTTGTGTGCTCAAAATCGCCATTTCTCAACCCATACTTGTCAAGGAAAATGGAGTCATAATTTTAGATGGCTTCTTTGTACAATTAGGTCCATGGAATAAAAAAGCAGATGATATATTTTTTAAAGATTTTATTTATTTACTTTTAGAGAGAGGGGAAGGGAGGGAGAAAGAGATGGAGAGAAACATCAGTGTATGGTTGCCTTTTGCCTGCCCCCTACTGGGGATCTGGCCTGCAACCCAGGCATGTGCCTTCACTGGGAATTGAACCTGCAGCCCTTTGGTTCACAGGCTGGCACTCAACCACTGAGCCACACCAGCCAGGGCTAGAATGACAATTGTAAGAGACTGATTTTTCGCAGGACCAAGTTGGTGAATTGCAATTTTGCTAGTTACCCTGAAGAGATTCTCAGTTTAAATCACTTAATTTTTATGTGATTTTTTAAAAAAAGACATTGATTTCCAAGTTTCTGTCTAGCACTGAAATTCTATGATCACTGTATAAGGAAATATCATCTCTCAAAATGAGGGGCGGCAATAGTGGATTGGAGAGGTAGGTTTCTATGAAGATGAATAAGCTAATTTAATCAATGTTCAGTATGCTGACAATCATGAAAAATGCCAAATGTGTCTATTATAAATACATATTCTATTGTATTTAAATTCCAAGTAGAGTCACACACAGAATAGGATAACAAAGCGTTCCCACAGGAAGAGTGTCGGGCCCTGTTCATGTAAGTTCCCCAGGTAGGGAGTAACGTTGAGAGAATTGAGTGATCCGCACAGGCAAGCAAATTCAGAATCACGACACTTTAGCCAGGCCCAGGGTAGTTTTACCTTGTGACCTATCTTGTGGCTCATAATCATATTCTTCCAAAGCCTCTTTGTCATTTGACCAAACTTGGCAGGTTCCCTTTAATTTCCCCTTCACTTGGGCCTCACAGTAAGTGCTTCTTGGAAACGTGGCTGAAGCAGCATTTGCAATATCCCAAAGTTCCTGTCACTGCACTTCTTTCCCCAGGCCCGCCTTTCTGGGGGACATACCAGGGACTTTCTCCTTGAACCACAACTGTTAGCCTCTCTCCCCTTCTCTACTTTCCCTCCTGTTCCCATCTCTAACTTCTTGCATCCTAGTATGTGTATGAATCTATTCTTCAGATCCAAACGATCCTATCCGGGGACACTTGCTTTGATTTTAACCCAAATAACAACAGACATGGTTCTGAAAAAACTTTTCTTTTTTCTGGTTTTCCATGGCTTATTGACATTACGGCACAGCAGAAAGATTCGAATGGCTCCACGTGGTATTTTGAAATTTATTCCAACTGTAGGCTGAGGGACCCGCAGGCAGGACGGACTGCCATAGTCCCCAAGCTTCGGCATCTGTTTAGTGTCAGCATCAACTTCAATGACCACCTGATCCAGGGCTGAAACCTCAGGAACATAATTATCTCTCTTCTTCCTGCATCTTGATGAGAATACCCCTCACAGGGCCTTTCTGGATCTGCTTCATCAGATGTGGAAAGAGCTGCCTTGCTTATTGCAGAGGATATTGCTGGGGATAACGGTTATCCCCTCGCACTTGAGCTTTTTGGTGTGGAAGTGATAGTCCAGGTGCAGGTCATGCCTTTCAGTGGTGACCCTGGCCTCCTTCTTCATGGTCTTGATATATGATCCTGGCTCATCTTGGTGGGTCCCTAGGGAAAGAGGCCGAGAAAACTTTAGTTTTAGATTTCCCAAGTGGTTCCCCTGAGAATTCAATAGCACAAGGTATAAGTGGGTGTAATTCCCTACTTTACACATGCCAGTAGGTATTTACTATCTTAGACATTGTGAAAGCTACAAAGACATAAGGCTCGACTCTAGTGCTCAAAGAGATTAGGATGTAGATGAGGCATCAATTCAAGTTGCATACATACGAAACGTGTAATACCACAGAACAATGCAAATCATCTGTGATGCCCTGTTCAAGTATCCATATCCGTGAGGGTAAAGAGTTTTGTGTTTCTCTTTGTTCACTGATGCATTGCCAGTGCCTGAACTACCGCTGGTGTACATGTAAGTGCGTAACAGATGTATAGAATGAAGTATACGCAGTCTTCTTTATGAGCACAGAAGTAAATACAGTCTGCTTTGTTACCAGCATGTTTCTGTAACAAGGGTATATGCAGCAGACTAGCTCATTCATGACTGTTAGGCAAGGAAAGGATATTAGTGAATTGGGGTGGTTGTATTGGTTCACATGGAGTTGTTCTCAGCACCTCAGATTTTGCACTATCAAGAGCAGCTGTAAGCAAAACACAGAGCAGAGCAGATTATGAGTTGTGGAGAGCACATGGTACTACGCCTGATGCCCACTCACCCCAAGTTCTTTCTCTGGGATTGGTTTGGCCATGAGCTCTAACTTGGAAGGGCTAATTGGGGCAGGGAAATTCACCTTTTATTTGTACATTTTGTGCTTATCTTCCTAACTCTGCACCTTCGAACAACTCTCCCTCCAATCTCCTCCTCAATTACACCCATCTTTTTTATAAAGCTAAAGTCCTATATTTATGTTTATTGTAATATTTCTTAGGAATTTAACATGGCTCATAAACTCTTGCTGATACTTGTTTTGGAGTGGTTGCTGGATTTTTGTTTGTTTGTGTGTGTGTGTGTGTGCGCGCGCGCGCAGTCACACGTGCTCAGGTCCCGTTCTGTGAGGGAAACATCACTGAGAATCTAGGGGAACACAAAGAAACATAAGGCTCAGGTCCTGCCTTCAGATAACTGCAGCCCAGGTGAGGAGACTCTCGTTGTTATGTGTGCATTGGGCTCCAATAAATACCTGTTTATATTAGTCTGCCATGGCTGCCATAACAACATACACAGACCAGGTGGCTTAAACAGCAGAAATGTATTTCCTCACAGTTCTGGAGGCTAGAAGTCCAAGGTCAAGGTGTTGGCAGGTTTGGTTTCCTATGAGGCCTCTGTCCATGGCTTGTAAATGGCCATCTTCTCACTGTGTCCTCACACGGTTTCTCCTCTGTGCATGAGTGCATTCCTGGTGTCTCTTAATTTTTTAAAGATTTTATTTATTTATCTCTAGAGAGGAAGGGAAGGAGAGAAGGAGAGAAATATCAATGTATGCTTGATATGTGTGAGTCCCCTGCTGGGAACTAGCCTGAAACCCAGGCATGTGCCCTGACTGGGAATCAAACCGCAGGACCGAGCTCAATCCACCGAGCTATACCAGCCAGGGCTTAATTTTTTTTTTTTTTTTACTTTTACTTTAAAATTTGTATTGAATACACTGGAGTGGCATTGGTTAGTTAAGTTATGTAGGATTCAGGTGTACAATTCTATAACACATCATCTGTATATTGTCTTGTGTGTCCACCACTCCAGGAAGAGTTGCTGTTTTTGTTAGTGCTGGGGTTGCAACGCTACATAGATTTTGAGTGGTTTGCTCTTAACCTTGTTTTCCCCATAAGCCTTGTTATTTCCCGTGTATGATTTCAAAAACGGGAAGAACACACACATCCTTTTAGGGAATAAATGTTGTACTCAAATTTCACTTTCAATAAAGATGAGCAGGACTGAGCTGTGAGAGAACATGGAAGAGAACATTCCAGTTCCGGCAAGAGCATCAGAAACTCCCACATGGATACAGCATGGAACCTTCCGGAGGGGGGGGGGCGGGGAGGGAGAACACCAGGGTCCCAGGAGCCGGTAGGTGGGTGGTTTTTAGCAGAAAAGTTTTTAAGTGATTCAGAATTTTATGTCAAAGAGCTGCTAGAATAGGAAGCGAGCAGAGTTCTAGAACCTTGTAGGCTTAACCTGTAGGCTTGTGCAGATGGGTGCCAGTGCAAAGAGGAAACCAAAGAGGAGCGTTGAAGCCACGACGTCTCTGAAGACCGAGAACCCAGGAAGGTGGCAGTGGTCTGGAAAAGGAGGGGGAACGGGAAAGAGCTTAGAAGAGTCATGTGAGCGACTGTTGGCGATGGAGGAGGGAGGCCTGGGGTTGACTACTGGGGCCTGAGATCAGCCGACTGGTTACAGGTGTCCCAGACGGTGGGCTCAGAAGTTGGGAACAGGAGATCAGGGAAAGAAGACGAGGATTTCCTTGCCTAAGTGCCTCGTTCCGACGTTTAAATTACAAGGCATATTGTCACCTTAACTCGCGGCTATTTAATTTTTGCTCTTTGCTTTCCGGACGGTGGTGGGAAGTTAGTGAGTTTCCTTTCTCCGCACGCATGCTTTTCAGACTGTCGGCAAAAATGCTTAAGAAATTCATCCCGAAATCGTAATTTCGGTGCAGGAGAGGAGGTTTCAGAACCCCAATCTAGCTACAAACATTCTCTGAGACTGTTCTCCCAAAGGATGGGGGTCTAGGCAGCCCCACCCCACCTTCCCACTTCGGATTCCTCGGGACGAACGGGAGCACGCTCTTCCCGCCGAGGCCCGGGCCTGGGGAACTGCTCCGGGCGCTCCAGGGCCCGCTCTTCGCCGGAGTCTGGCCTCTCGCCCCGACACCGACTTCGCAGTTCCCGGCCGGGCGGGGGGCGCTCCGCACTCTTCGGAAGGTTTCTCGAAACTGTCCCCGGAGGGACCCGGTGCCGCTCGGGACTCCAGGAGGCTCGGGCGCCTGGCGGGCGCAGTGACAGGCGCCCAGGTCCCCGGGCCTCCGCCCCTCCCTCCGGGGATCCCCTTTCGCCCACACCCTCCGGGCCCCGCAGGACACTCCCCTCCGGGGGCCGGCCTCGTCCTCCCACTGCCCCCGCCCCGCTCTCGGGGAGACCCGGGCCCGACCCCTCCCCCGGACGCCTGGCCCGAGAGCGGGACTGAGGCGGCGATGGTGACTGGGCAGCGGCGCGGGGCCGGGTCCTGGGCGGGGAGGTTCGGCGGCCTCTTTCTTTCTCTGCCCCCGCCCCTTTTCCTCCTCCTCCTCCTCTGAGCCCGGCGGCGGCGGTGGCGGCGGCCCAGGTCGGCGCTTTCGCCTCGCCTGCTCCTCCTCCCCCTCCCGTGGACCCTCTCCCCACCACCTCTCCCTCGCCCCCTCCTCTCGCCGCCTCCTCCCCTCTCCTCCCTCCTCCTTCTTCCCGGAGCGGCCGGCGGGGCCGGAGAGAGTGGTGGCTGCAAGGAGGCGTAACGGAAAGCCCCGGCTTGGGGAAGGCTGCGCGCTCGGAGGCGCGGAGCCGGGGCCGGGTGAGTTGGAGCCACCGGACCCCGAGGGCGCTGCAGGAGGGAGAGCCTGCATCTCCGTCCAGGTGGTGGGGGGGGCGGGGGACCCCCGCGAGGGCGCTGGCAGCACCGTCGCGGCCGGCGAGACCCGGTAGCGCGCCGGGCGGGTGGCGAGAGAACTCCGCTCCGGCGACCACGGAGCCCGCGGGGAGGGAAGAGGACCGGGCCGGGGAGCTGCAGCGGGACGGGTGTTGGAAGCTGGAAATGGGAGGGAACCGGCTGCTTCTGCGCTCACCGCCGCGGCCGCGGGCAGCAGGAGTGGAAAAAAGTTGTGCCTGGAGCAGAGATTTCCCGGGAAGCCCGCGCGGCCGGCGGCGACCGCGGCGTGCGGGCTGCGCGCGGGTCGGGGGCGCAGCTCGGCGCGCCTGGTACCGCGCCCGGGGAGCCTGGTCTGCGGTGTGTGGGTCACGCCGGCCACAGACGTCAGCTGCCTCTCAGATCTGGGCTGCATTTTTGTGGGCAGCGCAATGGCTTGGGGTGCGGGCTGGGGAGAGGTGGGCGTTGAGAGGGGAAGACCACATCTGGAATGGGTGGGTTGAGCCCTTGGGATGGGGCGAAGGACTGGGGAAGACTCTGTGTGTGTGTTTCTGGATGCTTTTAGGCACAAAGGTTTTTCTCGCCCCCCCCCCCTTCCATTCAGCGGTCTAGTGCTTTTTGAACTCAGAAAAGCAAAAGCTCCCCCCCTCCACACCCGTACGATCCCGTTCAACTTTTATTTCGGGAGTGTCCACGTTCTATTTCGAAGCGAGTAAAGCGGCGTGAAGACGAAGTCTTACCCCCAACCCCCATCCTCGCTCCCATCCCGGGCATTTCCTGCATTTCCCGTTTTCTCTACTGTGATTGTGTGCGGGCTTGTAGGTTGCTATCAGTGACCCACATGCAAAAGTAGAACTGTTTGAAATCGCAAAGCGGCCCCTATAGACAAGTGTGTGTGCAGCCCGCGCAGAGGTATGGGCGGGAGGGGGAGGGGCAGGGGGAGCCGGTGGAGCCCGGGCCTGGGAGTTTAATCTGAGTGACCGAGTCCGAAGCGACGTTGGTCGTCCGCACGTCACTTTTACTGCACTTTACCCGCTGCCCGAGAGCTCCACCCACGCCAGGTTTAAGCCGTGATCAGACGTTAATTTCTTTGGCATTGCCCTTTCCTGATCTTTTCTGCTGGCCCTCTTTAAAAACAACTTTTCCTTTTCCAATTTAAGAGATAGAAAACAGATGCTGCTGGGGAGATTAAATGTTTTAAATATAGGGAAAAGAAATAAAACCCTGGGTTCTCATTTCTTTTTGCTGCCATACTACGATAGAATTGTTATTAATCAATGTCAGAAATCTGATTCTGATGAAATACTTGAGGGGTTTGAAGTAATATCGTGTAAAACGCCACGTTGTAATAGTATTGCCCCCTCCCCACCCCCAAGTGGTCACGCAGAGAGCAGGTAGTGTGGCTGCTTGTGGTCCCAACCGGTGCAGTGAGCGTTTTACGCCAGGAAAGAAGACTGGTGTGTGTTATTGGAGACGATGGGGGTGGGGAGGGCGATCATTTGTCTTCACAGCGGTTTGATGAGGAAGAATAATTACACTGCAAACGAACATTCCTGAGTATAATTTGAATCATGACACACGAACCAGTAATCTGTCTATGGGAAGGGACAAGGATCTTTGTGGATGAGAGTAGAGTGAGGCCTTCTCGGAAACTCTGTTACTGTTCATACATGTGATGGGCTCAGATCCGACGGCACCTGCCGGCCCACAGAGATGTGTGGGCTGATGATGAAGAGAAAGTCCTGCATATCGTGCTTGGGCAGGGCAGGAAGGAAAACCCCATAGTAGAAGATAGAAAAACAAAATATAGAAAAGTGAGTGTTTCTTTTTAAAGAACAGTGTTTATATACAGCTTCTCAGCTTTTTTTATTCTAAGAACTGACAAAGTAGGAGACCAATATTAGGGGACCCAAACTGGGGCTGTTGAGTTCCCAGAGGTGTCACTGTCTCAAGCTTGGACAAGTTGTTTAATTTCTCTTAGCCTTGGTTTCTGTGTTGTAAAATGGTAGTGATAAGGGTTCAAGTCAAAGAGTCACCTTGAAGATTAACTGTGATTACTTTTGTATAGGGCTTGGGTGGTGTCTCTGGCTAAGTGCTCAGAATGTGTTAATGAAGGTTGTTAAGTATTTCAAATGCCCAGGAAAAAACAGTGCCCTTCTGAGAGGTGGAATGCAAGGGTACCTGATTTTAGAGTGAGCAACTGCCGCTTAAGGCAGACCCTGAGTTGAGGCCTGTAGCCATCAGGGTCTAATCCACACCCAGGGTTATTCTAGAACTTGCAAACTGTATCCTTTTGGCCCATTTTTTTTTTTTTATAAAGAATGTATTTATTTTTTAGAGAGAGGGGAAGGGAGGGAGAAAGAAAGGGAGAGAAACATCAATGTGTGGTTGCATCTTGCGCACCCCCTACTGGGAATGTGGCCTGTAACCCAGGCATATGCCCTGACTAGGAATCGAACTGGTGACCCTTTGGTTTGCAGGCTGGCATTCAATCCACTGAGCTACATCATCCACGGCTTTTTGGCCGGATCTGGTCAGCCTTTTCTGGGAGTCGGGTTTCAAGGAATGTGTAGTGCAGGCTCTGTGTGAATCCAAGGACCAGAGCACAGGTGTGGTTTGCAATTCCAGGGTTCACTGTCCCCTTGCAATGGTAAATTCCGAGGTCCAGGTCCCACCAAAGTAAACATCCAGATTGTATTTGAATAAAGAAAAAACTGTTGTGGTGGATATGCTGAGTGCCTCTGTTGTAATCCTAAAAGCTATGTTTTTACTCAGTGCTTACTCCTCCTAGAAAGATACAAGTAGTAAGTAAATATCTAATCTTTAGAATTTATTTCAAAAACCAACTTGAAATTATCTCTTTAGGTTAATGATTCATTGCTCAGTTTTTACTAAGGCTGTACCTAAGAGCAGAGTAAACAAACGGCATTCTTAGCAAAATAGCTTGGTTTGAGCTGGGGGACTATGCTGTGTATTGCCTTTCTAATTTGGGAGGAATGCTTGTTTGTTTGCTCAATCATCCATCCATTCTTTTATTCTGTCCTTCAGTAAATACCCACGAAGCCTCTCCTATGGGCCTCAGTGGCTCTGTTCTGGCCTCTGATAACAAACACAGCAAGAACCAAGAGCAAGCTTCTCCCCTCACAGAACACACATTCTATCAATAGTTGGAGAAGCAGACCCTGTGAGCAAAGGACCTCTGCCGCCTTGGGGGCTCCCTTTTTAAATCAGAAGATACTGGAAAGCAGTGGGCTGGGTGTACTTCTCTTCCACAAGCCCGCCTGATTAGAGGGAAGTGACCTAGCCAGGGGTGGTGGCAGGGGGCAGTTAGTCCTCTGGGTCCTTTGTACGGGTAAGGGACAGAGGGGAGCGTATTTCTTTCAGCCTTGTAAAAGTGTGTGTCCAGTTGGAGCAGTGGCTGAGTAGAGAACAAACAGTAGTTTTACTCGGAGCTGTTCTCAGCCTTAGAAAGGCAAAGAAGGAATCAAAGGTCAGATCTTACCATGAGCTTGTAAAACCTGGATTGTGTGCAGGGAAGAGTCTGATCTGGCGCTTGAAATACTTGGCTCTTTCTTGCTGTGGGAGGCATGACTGACGGAATAAAGAACAGAAACTTGGTTCCTTGTGTACCTTAATGGTTTTGTTTCTGTTTTTCACTCATTTTTAAAATCACAGTAATACATGATGCAATAATAATGCGTGTGTTTGGAGTCTAGAAGGCTTAAAAAAGGTATCAGGTAGTGCGGGCACCGACAGTGGTGGCTGGGACTGCAGGCACAGTGGCATGGGGGTGTGCCTTAGGTTGTGGGTCTCGGGTGCTGAGCTGGGGAGTCTGGGCTTGATCTCAAAAGCTGTGTGGAAGGTGGAGAACTTGCAGCAAGTGAATGACGTGATCGCATTGTGCTTTGGAAAGAACTCAGTGGCCACGAGGTGGGCTAGGTGACAAGGTGGCCAGAGAGGGGGACAGACGGTGAGCTGGGAGGATCTGCAGGAGTCTTGAGGGCCCTTGGTGTGGGATTGAGGGAGAAGGGCAGATCTGGAGGATGCACCACACTTCTTTGGTCCTCTCCCAGGGGTGGGAGTCCAGGGTGCTGGGGTGGGTCACAGTGCTATTTACTAGGCAAGCAGCTGTGGGGAAGCTCAGCTTGGGGAGATGGCGAGGAGTAATGAGTTCAGTTGAATCCGAAACTGAACTGTGAGCCTTTCAGAGAGAGAGGCTGAGTTGGATGTACAAGCAGGGAGAGGTCTGGGGCCAGGGATGAAAGAGAAGTATTTGTATAGTAGAGACAAGTGGTTGCCTGGTCTGTCAAGATTTACTAAATATTGCTCAGAGTGAGAGTAATCTGTGTCCTTGCAACTGAATTTTTCTCTTTCATCCCTTCAACAGGCATAATCAAGCCCCTGACCTTGGCCTTACATGACCAGACTCTTCCTGGTGTTATTTTGTAGACTTGGTAAGATCTGTTTATGTTCTTTTGAACTGAGATCATTACAAGGAACGTGTGTAGAATGGTTCTGAATGTATTTAACAGTTAGGATGTAAACTGATAAAATTGATACTCACACACTTATTTTATGAACAGAATGTCTATATTCTTCCAAAATTCATGTGTTGAATAAAGTGCTAATCCCCAATGTGATGATATATATTTTTTAATCCTCACCTGAGGACATTTTTTTTTCATTGCTTTTGGGTGAGAGAGGGAGGAAGGGAGAGAAACATCTGCATGAGATAAAAATATCTGTTAGCTGCCTTCTCCTGTGCACCCCAACCTCGGATTGAACCCGCAGATTGGCTCCCCCGACCAAGGCCCCCTCCACCGCACTCCGGGTTTATGGGACAATGCTCCAACCCACTGGGCCACACTGGCCAAGAACCCAATGTGATGATATTTGAAGGCGGGGCCTTTGGGAAATAATTAGGACTAGATGAGTTCAGGAGGGTCCAGCCCCCATGATGGGATTAGTGTCCTTCCAAGAAGAGCGACCAGAGCACCGTGAGAAGGTGGCTGGCCTTCTACCAGACAGTTCTGTCCTGGAACTGAATCTGACAGCACCTCGGTCTTGGACTTCCCCTTCCAGAATAGTGACAAATCGCTGTTTTTTTGGCATCCGTTCTGTAGCATTTTGTTATAGCAGTCTGAGCTGACCCATACACAGATATATGTTGTATATAAGAAAATGTAGGACGGCCTTCACTTGCTGAGAGTGTAAGCTAGTTTTGTGTGCATCTACAAAACGCTGAACGTAGCTAAGGAGGTATGTTATCTGCTTGTTTTCTTGTTTAATTGTATTGCCACCAGCTAGGTCAAGAGAAACACCTAACTTTGACCCTGACTTGGCAGGTAAGAAGGGGGGACCTCAGTGTATTTTGATTTTTCCTTCATGAGTCTGTTCTGATTTGACTCAATACCACAGTTGAGTGGCATGACAGACACTTTTAAACATTTTAATCAAAATTAAATAAGGCTTCTGAGGGTGAACTTTTGAGGTTCCATTTAGGACAGAGCAATTAAACTAACTTTAAAAACTCTTCTCATGATTTCTAAATTAATAGATACTCAACTCCGTACCCAGTTGCAGTATTGGAATGAAGAGTGTTGAGGGTTTCGGTGGGTTCGTAGCAAACAGTGCCCAACACTGACCAAGGTGACAGTAGCAGTAAAAGCAGGTCTCCTCTTGGGTCTCTCCCTACAGAGAACAGTTCAGCAAGGGGTAACCAGGTTGCCCAGCTTTTGGCTGCATCAGGGCAGTACAGTGAGGATTTGCCACTCGGGCTGACGTGTGAAGCTGGGCTGTTAATTAACCACAGTTAGTGTGCAGCCTTTTAAAGCACTTCCTGCGTGTGGACCTAAGAGCATCCTGTTGTGGATTGAATTTCTCCCATCCTTAAAGTGCACAGCGTCGCAGGGACCCTGGGTTGCTGGGGGGCAGCTGCACACGTATCTGTGGCTCTCCGGTCCTTATCTGCAACTTCTCAACAGCCCTTTCTCCCCAACATGACTTCTCCACCTTCGAGAGGGTGGTCGGATTTCTCCTGGTCTCACTGTGAAGACTGCAGGGGGGCAGCCATCTGCAAACCAGAGCAAAGGCTCTCACCCAGAACCTCGAGAACTTGTAGCAGGTGGCCTAACTTTTGTCTTCTGTCCCCCACAAGGGACAGGGCTTTTCCTCCCTTTTATTTGAAGTTACCAGATGGCTCGTGGAGGCTATTGCTGTTAATTTGAATTTCATTCATTTGTGGGATAAGTAAAAGAGTGCAAAGTAGGTCCCAATGAATGCTCGTGGGATTGTAGGCACAGTATTTGACTGGTGGGTGATCAGACCATTGTTCCTTACTGCTCTGGGTGTGGGGAGGTCAGGGGGTATTATTGATCATTGTCAGTCTGTGTGGGGAGCAGTACTGCCTCACCCACATCTGCCTGCGTGGGGTGCCGTGAAAGGAACACTGGTAGCCACAGACACACCAGAAGAATGCAGACTAAAATTTTAACTGGTTATCCTGGACTGGTGACTGTTTTCTTATTTTTTTGTTTTTCAGATTTTCAGTAAGTAGCATGTTAAAGTCAGAACTTTTAAAATCAGAACAAAACAGTTGCTGGGTTTTTTTGTACAAAACTGTATCAGCAGTTTTGATTAAAACACTGTACATCTCTTAACATCTGTGGTGCATCCATTATGTAACAAGTCTCTGTCTTTAAAATGAAATTCGAATTTCTATTTGCATAAAGTTGCTAATACTGGAAGGCAGAGGACCAGAACCAGAGCTGGGTGCGGGGACCCAAAGCCAGAGTGGGCAGCTTCTTCCGAACAGCAGGGAAGGGCCCACTCTTTGGTGTAGGTGTGCTTTGTATATTTTCATGACAGCGTGAGTGTGATCCGAGATGGGTTTCGTCTCTACATCTGAATGTGGAAACACCTGTTTGATCGATAAGTACTGAGTTAAAGGCGAACTGTACTGACATGTTAGATTTTTTTTTTTTGGTTTAAAAAACTGTTTTCGTGTTCCGGAGAACTGGAACCAGCAGTGAGGTGGGAAACACCCCTGTAGCAGCAGCCTCTCCACAAGCCTGGAGAACTAGAGGGGCTCCTTTTCCTCCACTGAGCCTATTGCTCAGCATTTTCTTTCCACGTTGAGCTGTGTTGTCAAGGGCACCTGGAGTTCAAGCTTCCTTTCTCCTGGGGCAGGCTGCAGTTGGGCCGGGTTCCACATGTTGTTTTGCAGCTGCGGGGCACTGAGCTGGCGGTTTACAGACGGCCGTAACCGTGTAGACGGCAGCCTCATTTAATCGGCAGTACGTGGCGCCCAACACATGCTGATTCAGGACAAATTAGCCTCTTCAAAATGAAAAAAAAAATTTTTTTCTTCTGCTCATAGAGATCAAAATTTCTTTTTTTTCATTTTATTTGCTTTTTATTTTTTAATTGCAGTAGATGTAGAATATTATATTAGTTTCAGGTGTACAACATAGTGATTTGACATTTATATTACCTTACAAAGGCATAAAATTTCTGAAATTAAAAATAACAGACTGGGTAGTCTGAGACTTACAAACTTACCAGTAAGCAGTCTTCTTTTTTAAATAAATGACTACCATTTGTATATGAAATATACCCTTAAGAAAAACATGGCTCACAACTTTAAAAACAATCTAAACTCACATCCATTTTTTTAAATGCCTGTCTATTCCTAGAAGATGATTCTACATAGAGAAGTATGTCTGAGCAAATACTTACTCTGTCATTTGCTCATTCTCATAGTAGTCCTTTAGGCTTCTTCTGCAGTGGAAACTTGTAATTTACTGACCTAATGACTGATTCTGCATGGATTCAGGCTGGAATATGTAGCCCAGCGTGCTGGCCTGCACAGGTGACTGTAGGTCACTGGTAAATGGGTGTGCTTCAAGTGTCTTGTCTGTTTATGTGTTTTTTCTACCATGTGCTTAGGTCTGTAGTTCTCTTCCTGTTTAGCAAAGAAAGGGCAGCATCAAAGGGAGCTAAGTGGATGTGTGGGATGTTTAACTCTAATCCACCTGCGAAAAGAACTGCAGCCTGGAAGAGGCCACATTGAACGGTAACACAAGTGGTGGTGGTGATGACAAGGGCCGACAGGCTGGGCATATTCCTGTGTGGAGAGTGGGCGGCAGACTTTACCATGGTCTGATCAGGTATGTTCCCAGGGGCCACAGCTCCCTGTGGTCTGGAAACTAGATTCGTGGATGATGAGAGTATGTTAGGTTTTGTTGTTTTTTTTGTTAGCCGTTACACAGTCAGTGTAACTTGCATGTTCTTTTTAAAAGGTTAAACATTTTTAAACAAGAATTGCCATTAGGTTAGATTTCTTCTAGCTTATTACATATTTGATTTTTAAAATCTTGACCATGGACTTTCCATTTCTTCTTGTACAGTTTCAGTTTTCTCCTCCTGGTATGTTGCTCAGCCTGTCCAGATAATGTTGAATTTTGACCCAGTCATCTGTCATGTCAGCCAACCCCTTGTCTGTGTGCTCTTCCTTGGTACTTTCTGCTCATCAGTCATTCAAGTTCTTTTAGTCCTTTACTGGTGCTTCTCTGTTCAGCTTCCCGTTGTCATTCTCTGAGTTCTCTTAGTAACCAGAGGTGTACGAGCCTTTGTAGGCAACCACAGGCTAGAGGGTTGGAGTCTGTGCCAGGATTCAGGGGAAGCTAATCATTCCCATGGCCTTGACCTCATTAACATTGTACTGGAACAAGAGAACCAGCATTCCATGGTATTGTTTGATTTTGGATTGCCACTACTGGTTTATGGTCCTGGGTCCATACACCAGCCTTCTAAGATGTAAGAGCCAGATGAGAATGTAAGAGATGGTTAGTACTTACAGCCTCCTTTTAACTGCCTAAGAGTTGGGCCTTGGATGGTCAGCTGGTCACTGGGCTGTGCTGTTGGTGATTTTGCCCCAAGACAAACCAAAACTGACAAGACGTGAGTACAGAGTGGGAGGGAGGAAGGTCTCTCTGAGTCTGGAGCATAAGTGGGTGCACTGGTGACCTGGGTGTCCTGCAGGTGGGGGTAAAGTCCCACACTGGCACTCTGCATGCTTTTAAGCAGGGCTCCTTAAACTTGAATGTGCAAAAGGATGACCTGGACTCTTTTCAAAGTGCAGGCTGACTCAGCAAGCCTAGGTGAAGCCCGGGGTTCTGAATTTCTGACAAGCTCCCCCTGATGTCCATGTTGCAGGTCCCATGGACCTCAACTTGCTACTCAGCAAGGCTTCACTTAAAGCTGCGCTGTGAATTGGCTGAAAGGCTGAAAACAGGACGGCGCCTGTGGGGTCTGACATGGAGTTGATTGCCTGCTCCTTAGGGCAGGTCTCTGTTGGGATGAGGTGTGAGGTTCTGAGTCCTACCCCTTCCACTGGGGCCTGTACCAGCCGTCAGGAGTAGCTTTGCAGGGAGGGAGGTGATGGAAGGCAGGATGTAGTTAAAGGGAGAGCTTTTGTTATTACTAAGTTTTAGTTACAATAATTTCCTCATTACATGTTGATTATATTCCATAATTTAAATAGATAAAGAAGGCTCTAACTTCCTCCAATTAAGCCTATGTTTTCCCATACACCCTAGCACTTTGAAATTATGTAATTAGAAAATTTTAAAAAGTTATCTGTTGCTTCATTTAAAGCATTATTTCTCAAACTTGCCTGAGGCTCTGCTGGGGTGCTGGCTAGACTATATATTCTCAGACCCCACCCCTGCAGTCCTGACTTTATAAGGCCTGGAATGGCTCGTAGGAGTCTGTATTTTTTAAACAAAGTGTCTAGATCGTTCTTACCAGGCAGGTTTTAGAAACACTCGGTTAGAGAAACTTGGACTTAGAAACACAGCTACCTGAGCAGGGTCTGAGGGGCACCCTTCCCTGTTCTTCTCTTGGCGCCTTGGGTACTTGGTGGTGAAGCCTGGCTACTGTCTCATTGGCTCCACTTCCGTTTTTCCCTGGACACATGCTTTTGTTGTCACACAGAGCCTGTTATCTTGCTTGGATGGGACCAAATCAGAGAGTCCTCCATCAGCAGCGTAAGAGGTCAGTTTTCTGAAGCTGTTGTTTTTAGGAAGGTTTTACAGACACGGATTGTGGAGTGCTTTGGGGCATTCTTGAAAAAACTGGGCTATAAGCTCTGGCTGGGTCTCTGCAGAGGTCTTAGGAATGTCTCTGGCCAACTTTTCCCCCTTTCTCCCCAACTTTGTTTCAGACACTGGGGATAACACATGTCCTTCTCTAAGTAAATGCTGACCAGAAATTGATGAAGGGCCCCTCCCCCTCCACAGACAGTTTGGTTCTGATCCACACAGATTGAGGGGGCCGACTTTGCACATCACTGTATCAACATTGACCTTCATGTCTGCAGATGCAGGGTCCATCCCAGCCCCACCGTAGGGCAGAGTCAGTGTGTGAAGCAGATGAGGTGGGAAACGGTCAGTGCGATGGGATTGGAGGCTTGTAGGAAGGGTTTCTTACCCAAAAGGTGGAACTCGCTGGCTGTTGTGCCGAAAATTCTACCGTGAGAGGACTTGGGGTGAAATGTTTTTCTTTCAGCCTCTTATTCAGCATGTAAGCATCCTTAGTATAGGTAATATATTAGTTAGTAATACCTTAGTAGGAATAGTGTCATAAAATGCTTCTCGAGATCAGCTCACTGAGGGTGTGACTTGGATGGGGTGTATGGTGCAAGGAGGGCAGGGTACTGGGTACCGGGTCACCAAGGGCCACTGGCGGGAGGCCCCAGGTGTCTAGGGCAGCTCAGGAAAAGCCCAGGATACCAGCTGGGGTGGGGGTGGGGGGCACTAGGCAGAACTGATTCTCATTCACTTACTCTGCGTGTGATAAAGACTTTAATGTTCTTGATGATGTGTCTGGCATATTTGTATCTAATATGGTCATTTCACATAAACTTGCAGTTGAAATGAAAAAGATTTTTATATGAAAATTAAGGCTAAACACCAAAATTGTACTTGGGATTATTTTGTTCTTTTTTAAGTCTATTTAAATTTTTTTTAAGATTTTTTTTTTTATTTTTTGGGAGAGGAGAAGGGAGGGAAAAAGAGGGAGGGGAACATCAATGTGAGAGGGAACACTGATTGGTCGTCTCTCGAACATGCTCCGACCAGAGACTAAACCTGCAACCCAGGCATGTGCCCAGATCAGGAATCGAACCAGCAACCCTTCACTTTGCCAGATGACACCCAACACACCTAACCAACTGAGCCACTCTGGTCAGGGCTGGATCTATTAAATCTGGAGAGAGAAACTTGGGAAATGATCCTGTTTCTGTACTTGCTTAATAGGCGAACTTGGCCAGCAGCAGAAACCTGCCTTCCTCCGCAGAGTCTTTTCCCAAGTCATTTTTGAAGAAAAAGACTTGACTCCTCTGAAACCCCGTGGCCCTCAGGAAGTGTACTTAGTGCTTGCTTGCTCTCTCATCCATAAAAAATGCTTAGATTTTCCAGGAGTTCTCAGCCTCCTTTGACATCTCTGGGATCAGCTTGTGCCTCTGCAAAGGCTCCTTGCCCCCTTGTGCTTTCCCCGTTTTAGCTCCTGCCAGCTGTGTCACGGTCACGACTGACACCCACGCACTTCTGTGTCTCTGTGGACAGGCAGCTCCCTGAGCACAGGGCCCTTGTCACACCCATGCCACTGTCGGCTTGGCATGGTTTCTGTCACGTAGAAGGCTTTGGTAATCATTCTGTGAGGTGGCTACTGCGGGGGAGGAAACCGAGGCACAGGTAGGTTAAAGACTGGCTTAGTCACCCTGCCGCTAAGTTAGAACACGGGGATTCTCACCGGGGTCTGACTCAACCCCTTGGCCACGTAACCCTGGCCAGGTTTTCTGCTCTGAGACTGGGGAGCCTGAGGCGTGTGGTCTGCAGGTTTCTACTGGGACTGTTAATAGACTGGCTGCTCCAAGCTAACAAAATGGCTCTATCCTGTTGTTTTTCAGGTAAACTGGGAAGCAGTCTCTTGAGTTCACAGCTGACCCGTGGCTTTGCCTCTCATCAAGGTGCTCCCTCTCATCATACAGGTAAGGGGCTGGTTCTGGGACCTCCTCACGCTCGGGCTGGCTGTGGGCGAGCTCTGGCCACGACGGTGCATTCTGACAGCCGTCCAACCTTCTCATTCACGTGAAGGAAAACCCTTAGACGTGGGGCAGCAGCCCTTCTCGAAAGGTGTGAATGGTCCCCCGCCCCTGTGGCAAGTGATTGGGTGAAGGTGTTTACCTGGCTGGCTTTCTCCTGGGCCTTGCCGGCCTTCTTATTGCCTCATGCTCTTCCTTTTTGCCGGGCACCCTTCCGCCTCCTTTTGAGTTGGTACTTTAGAATCCGTTTTCCTCATTTAAGGCTGTGCCCAAATTTCACCTGTTATTGGTCAGCCTGTTTCTCTGCTCACGCCACAAGTCTGCCCTTGCTGTGCCGCAAGCTTGACGTGCAGGTGCTCATCTTTTACTCTAGTCTGGGGGGGGGTTTGTTTGTTCATTTGTTTTGCTACCATCTCCCACCTACCATGGTTGCTGGCATGGGGCAGACTTTCAGTAAATGATGGAATGTTAGTGTAAGGGGAAAAATGCCCTAGTAAATTGCACTATGGCACAAAAAAAATCATAGTGTATTCCTAAACCAAGGAAGTGATTTGTGGAATGCCTTTTTGGATTAATTACATGGATGTTTGCTCACATTACCATGCATAATTGAGAATTTATCATAATATACAGGGGTGGGCAAAAGTAGGTATACAGTTGTGAGCATGCAAAATACAGTTAATAAAGCTATTGCGATCATTGCGACCTGCGTGTCTTTTTCCATACAAACAACTGCATGCCTGCTTTTGCCCACCCTGCAGTATGTCAGCAGGAGTTTAGATTCTCACTCCTATTGCAAAGGAGAAATCAGCAGTCATTGTGTCATTGTCTTCCTTTGAGTAGTGTGTGGTGCTAGGTCATGGAGCAGTGATGTGGGCAAGGACAGCCTGCAGCCCTGGGGGAGTGAGACCCTGGGCGCCTGGTGGGCCCTAGGGTTGAACATGG
Organism: Sturnira hondurensis; assembly: GCF_014824575.4. Taxonomy (NCBI): domain Eukaryota; kingdom Metazoa; phylum Chordata; class Mammalia; order Chiroptera; family Phyllostomidae; genus Sturnira; species Sturnira hondurensis. The sequence continues at coordinate 5,916,736 of NW_028093985.1, read as the reverse complement.
ACCTACAGGTATGGGCAGTAGGGCGCAAGCAATGGGCTTTCTCAGTTAGCCACCCAGTGGAAGTGGCTTGAGGATGGGTTTTAAAACACGGTTTAGGTTTAAGTAATTTTAACAAAAACCTTTTAAATCAGCGTATTTCGGTTTTCCCCATACTTCTTAGTACATTGGGTTCTTTGAGAGGTGAGCTGATTGGCTTGACCCCATTTTGCTTCATCCTGGGCGTGGGAGTAGCAACCCCCAGGGTGGAGTTTCATCTGAGTGTTGGGCCTGGTCCTTTCAGAAACTGGTGGGTGACTGGGTTCATGGAAGCTGGGGGCGGGGGTGTACTTAAATCGAACCAAACACGATGCTCGCCTAGGAAAGCATGGTCGAGTTTTCGCCTCTGCTTCCTTATCCTGATTTTACGTGGACACTGCTCATTATTCAGCCATTCCCATTGCTTTGTTTGGGCGTGTGCTGCACTAACACAAAGAGAAAGAACTTATTTTTGGTTTCTGCATGTGCTTTCCCCAACCTGGTGAGGTACCAGCCCACAGGTCCCTTGGAGAAGCCGCAGCGTAGCCATGGCTGCTCCGCCCTGGTGCCGAGCCTGTTGTGCAGCTGCGTGGAGGCGAGTCTGTGAAAGACGGGGCAGTCCAAGAAATTTGACTCTCAGCTGACCCTGTTCGTGTTCTTCCCCAGGAATTTCCACTCTCCATGGAACCAGTTCGTCTGTCATACTTGAAAAATGAACTAAGAAAATAAATTGCAGTTTAAAAGCCCAGATGTTAAAATATAAGTGTGTTTTAGCTTTTTAGTCGGTTTTGGAATTTGAGGTATTACTCAGTGTTTTGTGTTGCACCATGTGTGCAGAAACCGAAGGCAAGGAGGCGATGCATGTCTGGTCTTCACACTGCCAAGTGCAAGGGGAGTGCTTGCTAAGTAAAGAGAATTAGCCACTCACTGAGCTTCTCAGAGAGATCGGGTCCTCAGAGTGCCTCTTATTTTAGAATGTAGTTCTCATCAGGTTGGACGAAAGTCACCAAGTTACCGAGCTGGTCCCCTGCCACACAGGGGTTCTTGCACACAGATTACAACTTCTTCCCGTTCTCTAGTCGGGTCTGGACTGCCCCACATCCTCATCGTTAGAAAAGCTAAGAAGTGACGTAGCTCTTTAGAACTTCCTTAGAGCTCCTGGAGTTGGCGTTTTGAACGTCTGACATGGCGGTGCTCTTCCTTCACGCAGCGAAACGCTTACTGTTTGGAGATGGGACTGCCAGTGCCTCAGCAGCAGAATTTGTGTATCGGGTGTGTGTGTGTGTGTTGTGATATAGCTGTTTTGGAGTGTTGGCTTAGATCCAAGGACACTGTCCAGCGTGGGTCCCTTGTGTCCAAGGTAGACATTTGAGGACAATCAGAGCAAAGGCAACTAGTGGACACAGCAACTGGTCTGCTGGTCTCAGTCTCCAGTGTCATGAACATACTGTGCTCTGGCATTATTGCTGAAATGCCTGAGAACCCAGACTGCGGCTGGGGACACACACAGCAAATAAATGGCACATCCCCACTCAGGTGTCTGGCTCTTTCAGGTGAAACCTTTATTCTTCCTTCTTACTAAAGAAGCTGAGTCTCCAGAACAGGCATTGGCACTGCACTGCGAGGCTGCACCCAGGCACTGACATCTCTGGGAAGAGCTTGCTCTTCCCTCTCCAGAGTGCAGTCAGTGCCTCATTCAGGAGCTGCTTTTCACTTTGATCAGGTGGCTTGTCAGCCGTAATCTGCTGGCTGGTGTGTCTTATCCACTCCGGTTTGTTGATGTGAAAGAAAACTTTTAAGTGCTTGCTTCCAGGAAATGTTGGTCTTAAATGGAGTATCTTAGACTTTTGCTTTATGAAGGGCGTGAAGGTGTTGTTTTGATCAATCTCTTGTCCTCTTTCAGTTAAGAGACGACTGTTTCCTGTTTCTTAGCATCTTTTAACAATTATGGACCTGAGTTGGAAGGAAGCCTTTGGATGACTAGTTAATATAAGTAACTTTTCCAAATAGGCTAAAGAGAGTGAAGAGACTTCCTCTTCCATTTCTTTTCATGCTAAAGAGTAAATACCCTGTGTTTTAAATGATTCCTTTTCTCTTTAGAGCATTCCTTACGTGGAGCAGGCTCTGAGGCTTCCAGAATTGTGTTCTCTCAGGTTCCTTCCTCAAAGCTGACGGAGGTTGGCTCCCTCTGGACTGACCCCGTGCTTATCTTTCCCCTCCTGTACCTCCCGGTGCAGTCCTGGTGCTCACCTCGCCTGCATTTTTTCTGCCCGTCTTGGGTGGCTGCAGAGAAGTCCTTCCACCCTTTTTGGCACAATCTAGAGAAGAGAACAAATAGCCCCAGCTCCCCTCGAACCCCAGCAGGCTGCGGAACACAGTTCTCCTTCTTTTTGTTCCTGGGTTCAAAGTGCACGCCGTGTTTTATGCGGGCGACCAGCCCTCCCACGGTGCTGGTTTGAGTGGGCCTGGTTGTAGCCTGGTGGACAATGAATCAGTGATCTGCTCCCTCTGCCTTCGACTTTTCTGGCTGAGTTGACGTTAATGCTCCGAGTGAGAAGGGGCTGCTGCTCCTTTGAGCGCCAGGCAGGGGTGGGGAGACATTTGATCTTGTTCAAAGGGATGTCTCTGAAGCATGAAGATTGAACTGATTGTGACCCCACCCTGGGGGAAGGAGAAGCGCCCTCTGGGGAGCCGTCCTGGGACCAGCCCGGAGGAAGAAGCCCGAAATTACTAATCCCATTGGCCTGAGGGTCTTCAGGGTCTCCTATCATTCCAAAGAGAGAGAATTGGGGTTGAAGGTAATAAAATCGGCCTTAAATTGGAGGAGCAGGGGGTCATTTCATCTAATTTTGTGGTTGTTACTGAGGAATAAAAGGCAGAGGGGATGATTTAATTTTCTCCTTTGAGATCTTTATCACAGCGAGCTGGCATTTGGGTTGCACCGTCAGAGGGGCTGGCCATTTCCTTCCGTGGCACCAGGCAGGACTTGGGGAGGCGCACTGATCCTGCAGGGCACTGGGGTCAGGAGCGTGGAGTGTCTCCTGCCCTAGTGGAGAGTTTGTGGCTTAATGTAGTTGCTGTAGGTCCCGCCATACCCCTCTGCCACTTGCTCAGCAACCTGGCATTCACACTGGAAGTAAAGAAATCCACCGGACAAGAGCACTCTTTTAGAGCTGGGGGCGGGGGTGTCTTTTACATGCAGGATCAGGCAGCAGTAATGCCTGCGTGAGTGAGGTTGCTAGGGTAGTAACGTGGGTGTAATAATTTATAGTCTTAGTTTGAACATTTCCCCTAAGATGTCATGTGGTGTGCTGGAGTGTGGTGTTTATTGTTATGTTACAGAATTCTGTGCTTATGCTTTTGTAGTAAAAGATTTTGTAATAGAAAGGGAGCATTATTTGCACCGGACCCTGTATTTGGAGCACCACGGTCACTGAATTCCTTTGAGCCGAGCAGTGTTCAAAGTGTTAAATGGCCTGGTGGGGAGTCAGCGGCATGATGAGAGCTTGCCTGCTCATGGGTGCTGTTCTGTTCACAGAGACCATTTGTTTCTGCTGCCTCACCAAAGTCCGCTGGGCAGGCGGGGGTTTCCATCCGAGTTACAGAGAAGAGAGTGTAGCCCAGAGAGGTTCTGTGACTTGCCTTAGGTCTCCCAGTAGGGAAGCGGGGATCTGGGATTCTCTCTCTGGACTGCTGACTTTCAAATGGAGCCCTCGGTCATCATAATTAGAAGGAACAGAGCAAAGAGGAGGAAAAAGTGAATGACTTAAGTGCCCTCCAACAGGAAGGAGAGAAAGTGTGTTGGATAGATAGTTCTTTGTACCAGCCAGCAGCTGGCCCCATTCCCCAAAGCAGCTTGGTTTCTTTCTGAAGGGAGCAAAGTGCCCAACGCGGGCAGGGCAAAGGAGGTGGGAGCTGGAGGAGACTGGAGGCAGGTGGACGGAAAGGGCTCTGTATGTGTCTGAAACATGGTTAGCAAAGCGTCGAGTAAGCTCCGGGGTGCCTGTGCCTGTGATCAGAAGGGTCGAAGGCACCGACCGTCTACATCACTGCCTCCCGCTGGTTATTTGTGGGCCCAGCCTTTTCTGTGCCCACCGTCATCCCCACTCTGTCTGTCTCACGTCTGAGGGCTTTCTAGTCCAGCTTCTCCCTCTCGACTGTATGCATTTCTGCCTGCTATTTGTGAACTTAGCTCTGAAAAAAAAAACTTCTGCTAAGATGTGCTACTAAAATCCTTAACCACCATTAAGTGCATTTCATCATAGCTTTGGTTTGTACAGTGCTTATAAAAATCTATCTCCTCAACCCCCCATTGCTTCAAGAGCTGACGTTTCCCTGTGCAAGTGGCTGATGGCGACTCTAGATGTCTCTCTCCCTTGTTGGTGGGTGTGGGGCCGTGGGGAGCTCCCAGAAGGTAGAACTCCAGCCAAGTGTTTTCCTGCAAAGTTATCTGAGGGGAATGGGGAGGGGCATGGGGGAGGAGCATTGGGAGGGGCAGCTTTTCACTTGTTTCGCTAATGCTTCTCCATATCCTGTAGGGAAGTCTCTGCGTTGCAGTACTTTGAGGCGAGAGCCCTCCTGCCTGGGCCACGTGCTGTTCCTTCCCTTCATTACCGGGGCTAATCAGAAGTTGGCTGTACTTCAGTGCCTCTTAAAAGCTTTTCTCTCTAACTGTGTCCAGGAAGTTGAGATGCAGTGTCAGAAATGATGTGAGTTGATGAAGAAGAAATAAACAAACCCAGGCAACATGTGAGGAAGCCTTGGCAGCCCTGCTCCTGTTTTTCTGTAGTTTTGATCTGAAGGAACCAGATTTCCTCCATGTGGAAGGAATAGGGCTGTGAGGGCCCCTGTGCCAAGGAGCCTGAGATGTGAGTGCCAGGGGCCCTTCAAGATCAGGGCTCCACTTAGTCTAATAAACACTGGGATGAAAACGAGTCGTTTATGCTTGGCAGGATGGATGTAAGTCACACATCTGCAGCCCGAGCCGTATGGACATGGAGTAAAAATAGCATCTGTTCAGAGAAGTAGAACATTCCAGAATGCTTCAGTCCCCTCTTGGCACCAAAGCAGAGTGGAGAATAGGTGAGCTGGGAGGGCCTTGAAAGAGCTTCCTGTCGGAGCCCTTTAATTTCAGTTAACAACACTATGTGACTTGATTAAAAACCCCATGAGGCCACGGACTCTTGTCTGCCTTGTTTATTCACCTTCATGCATTTGGTCCCTGGTGTGTATTGGTTGCTTAATATGCACTTGTTAGGTGGGTGAATGATATGAATGAAGATAAAACTTCTGACTCCAAATCCAGTGCTCTTGGAGATTATTTTTATAGGCTGAAAAGTCTGTAAGAAGTGGTGCCAAGTGGCTTTTACAAAATTGAAGTTTTTTTCCTAAACAATAGTTTAGGAAATTGGGATGTAGCAGGATTAAACTATAGCTTAACGTTGTTGGCGAAGACAGGCTTTCTTAGGCATGGGATGTGGGTGATAATCTGCCTCTGTGGGGCCCCTGGAGTTGGGCAGAGCCTGGGCTGTGGGGAGGTGACGGCCCCAGTGCAGTCTGTGTGTGGAAGTGCGTGTGAGTGCAAGATGCCGTGGGTGTGACTGGAAGGTCAGGAGGGCTCAGTTGTCTGCACCGATAGGTTCTACCAGCCCCGTGAGTCAGGAGCTCTGCCACTGCCCAGCTTCATTTTGGACCTCGTAGCCCTCTGACCGTGGCCTCCGCCAAGCAAAGCAGGTGCGTGTGCCGTGCGTAGAAACCCACGGTGGTCAGCCACGCTGCCACTTTTAGGCTGGTACGGCCAGGCCTTGCTGTTCATCTATCTCCCCATTTAACTTCCCAGTTAATTCACAAAAAAGATTTATCATTACAAGGGAGTTTAAAATTTCATAATAGTCACAGGACTTCAATTTAAGATGAAAAGTTGCCAAAGAGAATGGGTAACGTCAAGGAATTTTGTTTAAATTTGCAAACACTAACTGAAGAGGTGCCATTGGTTGGTTTCATCCACCCACTCTGGTCCTGGCTGGAGTGGGGGAGGGGGCTGTCTCTTTAAATTGACCTTTAGGCTTCACCACATGACTTTGATGTCCAGGGGTGAGTGTGCTTCCTCTGGATCCCTTGGCAACTGACCACTTTCAGGTGGAGTTTCTGTGCCACCTTGGGGGAAGGGGAGCGACCCATTTCCTTCTGGAGATCCATTCCTCCCAACAGTCCCGGGCACTGGTTCACTTGACTTCTGCTGGTGTGGGCTTTGTGCGATGTCTCCTGGCTTCTCTCCAGGAAACACGCAGTGGACATCCAGTCTCCTGGTGGGTGTACGGCAAGCTCCAGGCTAACCCTGGTTGAGGACTACAGAAAGAAGCAGCTGCTTATTGGCTTCTACTCTGTAGTAATGATCACGGGGCTTGTTGATTAAAGCAGGAGGCGTTCTGCAAGCCAGAGGTGTCTCTGACCAGGGCTCCAGAGCAGCAGGAAGAATGACTACCACGGGCCAGATTATTAGAGTTCGAGTTCAAGGACTAGACTTAATCTTGCAGAGCAGTATTGATGATTACTTTGTTTTTGGTGAAAACCGGGCGTTGGGAGTGATGTGTGGTAGTGCCCTCGTGGTCCTTCTCACAGGGGACGTTCGCCACACTGTGCCTTTCTCCACCTGTGAGCCTGTCCCGATGAATGGTTCTAGCGTAGCACTTTGGAAGTGAGTAGTAAATACTGTACACAATCCCAAAATATTCTTTGTGCAAAACCATGCAAATGGCAAACAAATTCACTCTTTAAGAATACATATATGTTGATAAAAAACAGTGCATTTTGAATATCTCGTCTCTTCAGTACATTTACATGTGTACTCAAGAGGGGAGAACCTGATTATTTTCTTCAGGTTTCAGACAGCAGTGAGGTGGGGGTACCTGACTTCCCAGCCATGAGCCCTGAGCTTTTATGAAGGGTAATGTAGAAAGCAAACCTATAGTGCAAAGTACTTCACATTGTCTCTTCATGCAGGCACACACTTTTTGTTTATTTGCTTATTTTATTGCATATGAAGTTTCAATTCAGTAGTTTTCTTTTTTTTAAGGAATCTAGGGGACTAACTACAGTGGCAGAAAAGAATATTAATGGAGATTTATATAGTAGTGTTCATGTCTACAAAATTAAAAGCTGAAATGTAATGGAATTCTGTATTAGGAGGGTTCCAACTTGCTATAAAAATGTAACATGTTAGAGGGTTGGTTCGTGTTTGTAATTTTCTTATTGTAAAGTGAAATAGTATATATGTATTCATTAGTTATTCCCCAAATAAGGTATAAATCATGTCAGTACATTTTTATAGGGAGTAGGAGTGTAAGAATCCAAGTTTGTGGTGATTTTGCAGGCATCTTGCTCCTGTTTTTACAACACAAGTCAGAGAAGTCTTTGATGTGCCCTGGCTGTCTTTCCTTCCATTTATACCTGTGGTATTTTCTCTAGTTACTGGTCCCCTGCCTTTTTGGCACCAGGGACGGGTTTTGTGGAAGACAATTTTCCACAGACTGGAGAGGGAGAGGGATGGTTTCGGGATGGTTCAAGCACATTGCATTCAAGTTCACCTCCTGCTGTGCGGCCCAGTTCCCTACCCGTCTGGACCGGTCTGGTCTTTAGTCCAGAGGTCAGGACCCCTGCTCTAGGCGATGGCGCTTTCCCTGGAACCAGCATCAAATCCCTGACCATGAGCCCTGTTTAATCACTCCATTTGCAAGGCCAGACCCCGGGGTCTTCACCAGAGGACCACGTTCCTCTGCCAGTGGGGCCAGGCTCCAGGGATGACTCAGTCGTGCCTTCTGGTCCTTTCTAGAGCCCAGTTGTCCTAACAGCAGCCAGGCTCACCCTGAATCTAAACAGCTTTCATTGTCTGTGGCCTTAAAAGGTAAACGATTAAACACACAGGATTGGGTTTTGGTTGGTGACTGTGCGGCCTGTTTAAGGATTTTGACCGACTGACAAATGTTAGAGACCTGTATGCCTGGCTCTTTGGAGAAGGGAGTGTTTGGGAGACTGCCTTTCTCAGCCTCATTTTGCTGGGTCTGCGGTGGGGAAGACCCAGCCCTGAGTCAGGCGGGCCTGGTGCCAGCCCCACTCCCCACTCACTGAACCTATGACCTTAGTCAAATCACTCGTCTCTCGGGGCTTAGTTTTCTCCTCTGTAAAATGGGGATGATCACACCTGCTTTGTAGAATCATTATATGAAGTGACAAAAACCTGTGTAAGGCACACCCGGAACTCAGTAAGTGGTAGTTAATACCACTGTTAAAATAGGAGCCAGTTGCTCTCAGGTGTGTCCAACCCCCCGGCCCGTGGGCTGCGTGCGGCCCAGGCTGGCTATGATTGCGGCCCAACACAAAAATCGTAAATTTTAACTTCTTTTTTGCTCGTCAGTTTTTGTTAGTATTTATGTATTTAATGTGTGGCCCAGGACAACTCTTCTTCTTCCAGTGTGGCCCAGGGACACCCAAAGGGTGGACACTCCTGCAAATAATGCAGTAACTTGTGAAAGTGGCCTGACTTGTTGTGGGGTCAGCTGAGGGGCTCCAGCATTTCTGTAGCTGTTGCTTTCAGGCATCTCCACATCGAAGCTTGCTGCTGACTGCGTTTCCTGTGTGTGCCCTTTCTCCAGAGCAGACGGGCTCTGTACACTGGTGTTTCTCAGGGCTTCCTTCGCCTCTAGGATCAAAGGAGTTCTGGAGTATGTATTAAACATGAGGTAAAAGTCCTGGTCACTTAAAATTAAATTAGTGCTGTGACCAGATGTGTCAGGGAGGCTGTGTTTCCCGGGGGGCATGCCTACCAAGTGCAGGCCGTTGGTGGTGGGGACCTGCTCTGTGGGGCAGCTAAGACTCTACCCCCAGGGGAAAACCTTCGTTGGAAAGGGGGGTGCAAAGCCAAACAGTTGTATGAAGAGTGTTTATGTTTGTCCCGGGAGAGTGGCAACACATCACACACCATTAACTGGCCTGGCTGGCGAACAGTCCTTTGCACCAACCCAGCGATGTGATTTATTTCACTGAGGGAATTGTGGTTTTATGTGCCATGTATTGGTGTCATTGGAACCTTGTTTAAAGAGGAAAATAGCAATTAATGTGAGAAATAGGAAATGGCTTTACAAATTTGTGGTGGAAGAGACCCAATAAAAATGACTATTAGGAGTTCCCCAAAGGTGAATGAACATAGGAGTTTATAAATGCTGTGTTCTGTCTGGTGAGTTGACAGCCTTTGGTTTGTGAGTATAAACCAGAGCATGACCACTGCAAACAGGGCAGGGCGTGCGAGAGGATTCCTGCAGGGAAGGAAGTGACTCTGTGGGACACGCCGGCAGGTTTCTGTGCTGTTTTGGGGACAGGGGGCAGAGGCCCGGGGTGTGTTTGCTCAGATTAGGCCAGTCTGTGTCATTGCTGCCGTTGTCCTCCGTCTGGGAGGCGACAGGTGGAAGAGCCTGCACCCAGAGGGCAGCTGCTAATCTGTAAGTCTGGCTTGGCCTGCGCCTGCCTCTGTGCAGACACGTTTCAGCTCATCGTTTTAAGACACAACAGACCAGAGCACATGGGAGCTACTGAATACTGAATCATCTAAAGTTTGTTTTGGGGTTGTTTGTTTGCCTTTAGTAATCCGGATGTGACTGGGCATCTAAATTGAAAGTGATTCTTAACAATGACGTTAAAGAATGGGTTCGTGATGAGAATTATGATTTTTCAGACTTTTAGGGGAACTCCTTTTTAAAGTGAGATATTTCAGTGGAGCCATAGCATTATGAGCATTCGATTTGTAGAGATTCAACTATAAATGCATCGTTTGAAAAGAGGGAGGTGGGAATGATGTGGAGCTGCTCGACAGTCGACTCCACCCGGGAGCCTGCCTTACAGCAGGGTTTTCCAACCCTGGTCTTATGACGTTTTGCACTGAGTAATTCTTTGCTGGGGCTGTTTGGTGAATTGTAGGATGTTTAGCAGCGTCCTTGGCCTCCACTGACTAGATGCCTGTTGAACTCCACTCCCCAACCTGCAACGATGCAGGATGCCTCCAGACCTCGCCCCGTGTGCTCTGGGGGCAGTGCCTCTGGGGGAAGGTGATGGGAAGGGCAAGGTCATTTTGGCCTTGAACCACTGCCTTAGTGAGATGAGACACTTTTTACTCCCTTATTCCCTGAGGTGATCTCAGTTCCAGGTTCTCTCATATACCACCTTGCCTTACTGAATATGATTAAGTGGATAAAAGAAAATAAAAGCTCTGAGGCACAATGAGCATAAAGTGCAAAGGATAACTCAGAGACGATGAGTTCAAAGCATTAGGGGTTTGCTCCTTAAGGGAGAGCAATCCTAGCAAAATGTCTCCAAGACGTTTCTAAAGGCCAGAGTCACATAAAGTGAGTGGTCCATTTACACAGATTCTTGCCTTGTCAGTTCAGAATTTCTTGGTCATGGTGAGGCTCATGGCTAATCTCTAAACTCCCAGTCTGTCTACTGAGTCTGGGTAATACTATGGGGCCATTTTCTTGTTTTTTGACCAATTTTCTGAAAAACATTCACTCAGATTTCTTTTTTCAGGCTCAGTGTCCTGAAAACCAGTGATTCTGAATATATATATGTTTAAGGCTCAATGCAAATCACCTTTATCAGAGTGTTTGTATGATTTTTATTCACTGTGGGGCTGGGGAAGTTCTGGATTTTCTCCTTGAATGGGGGTGAGCTTGTCACCACTCCGACCAGTAGTGTGTGACAAAAAGGATCATGTGACTTCTGAGGCATGGTCTTGCAAGGCCATGCCTCGTTCATGGGAACACTGCTCTTTAAGCCCTGAACTACCATTTAAAAAGTCTACTCTGAAAAAAAAAAGTCTACTCTGTGGCCATCAAAGTGGGTGCGCCAGTGGCCAGTCTCAGCAGAACCCAACCTTCCAACCATCCCCGCTGGCGTGAGTGAAGCCATCTTGGACCCTCCAGATGAGCCCACCCACCTACTGAATGCCACTAATGAAGTCTGCCATTGCCAACTGGAGCGGAAGCATGAACCAGCTGCTCTTTGCCCCAATTTCTGACCCACAAAAATGTGAGACACTATAAAAAGTTGTTGTTTTCAGGGACGCCCATCCCCCCAAAATAAATCAACCACTTTGTCTAGTGCTGCACCAGAAAATCTGTTCTAGAAGCTTCCTGAGAGGTGGTTTGTTGGTTTTTCTAAAGAACTGTTGAAGGGTCATCATGCCTGTGCACATGTTCTGCCTCACGCTGCTGACTTGCCTGCCCCTCTGGCATGGTCTGTTAAATTATGAACAAATTTTAATTTTAATAGGCATTGCTTAATAACCACTAGTAAACAAACAAATGTGAAATTGCTCTGGTTTAACGCAGAGGTAAGGGTCAAAGTCCTTGCTTTCATCTGGTGCCTTATCCCAGATTATTGCTTTCCCATCTCCAGGCAACTTTTTGGAGCCCCCCTGAAGTCAACAATTTGGAAGAGATTTTCAGGTATTATCACAAGATTAGGTTAGTCTGTCCTAAACCCAGTGCTGAGGTTGTAGGCACCCTAAAACATGTGTCTCCTGGAAGTGAACAGCATTCAAGTGTAGGTTGTAACAACTGCATCTTTGGGTATAGAGGTGCACGTCTGTGTGCTTCTGAACAGACAGAATGACTCTCCCCTAAGCTGAGCTGATTAGGGAGGAAAAATATACGATATTTGAACTCCCCCCTTGCCCCCTCCCCCACATGAGAACTAAGAGCATCCTTGTGAATGTGAAGGTACCGGCCCTTTTAAGAAAGCCCGGAAATAACATAATGGGCATCACTAGAAGAGAGTTGAGACTTTGCAGATTTCAAGGCCTGCAGGATGAGTTAGTTCTGTCAGGAGCCAGCATTGCTTCAGGAAAGTTGGAACTAACAACCCACAGGCAGAGGTGGTTTCTCCTTCCTTAGGACAGGTGGCCCGGGAAGCCGCCTGTTTGCAGATGTGTGCCAACTACCCAACAAGTCGGGGATATCGCTATTAATGCTGATGTCAGGGGGAAGAGCCAGACTCATGTCAGGAACTATTGGCTGTAATATTGAAAGGAGAGGCTGTGAGCAATGGCCAGTGAAAGTCAGACTTCTTAGGGTGAGCTGTGAGGGTGACCCACATCCTCTGTCCCTTTTAGCATCCTGTCCTTTGCTCTCTGGGTCATGTCTGTCCGAACACAGACCAGGAGTTAAGGAAGCTCAGCGTCTGTTGGGCATGGTTCTGAAATCTGGATGTGACTGTCTTGGAATTCTTGCCAAAATGCTTTTCTGGCTTTGTGATTTTCATGTAAGAGGTTCTCAGGAGCAATTCACAGAGTGGTTACAAAGGTATTCTAGGAAGAGTGGTTTGGATTTGCCAAGGAAATGGAGAATGGGGAAAGAATGACCAGGGAGCAGAACGAAGGGGAGTGGGTGATCAGAGGCGGTGGAGGAGACAGTGGGACTGTTTTGCATCAGTTCCTGGGTTCCAGAGCGCGAGCACCATGGGGCCCTTCAAACCCCACATCCTTGCACCAGCTCTGCAGAGGGAAACGCTCTCTGTGTAGCCACTGAGGGGAGTTACCTTCACTTGGCCTTTCCAGGCGGCGTCCCATTAGATGGTGGAGAAGAGAGGGCAGGCTGAGGAAGGCGTGTGGCTGTTCTGTTTCTTGGGTATCCAACAGCTTGGCCTTGGTTATTTATATGTTTAGAACGAAATGAGTGGTTCCCTTGTGTCAGAATATAGGTTCTTCTTAATTGTAGATCTAGGTTTTGAATCCTGATTTGGTATTTTTTAATGTGGGGATAATCCGTTCTTTTAGATTAGCCTGAATAAAGGGAAGAGCTTCTCACCAGGCTTCCACCATGAGAACCGATGTGCACATCGAAGATTGGCGGGCAGGCCCTACGTTAATTTCAAATCTGGGGCTTAGCGTTTGTGAAAGAACAGATTAAGCATGCCCTACCACATAGGGATTTGTTTTTAGAAAAGTTTTTTCTATTAGCTGCTGGGTCCTGGTGACCTCCCCTCCCCTCCCCTCCTCTTCTCCTTCCTTCCTTTTTTCTTTCCTGATTTCCAACTTGTATTAATGTACTTTGTTATTTTTGTTCCTTTATCTTTATTGTTGACACTATTGCGGATGTCCCTATTTGTCTCCCCCATCTTTGCCCCCCTTCTCTTTGACCACACTGTTGTCTGTGTCCATGGGTCATGCATGTATGTTCTTTGGCTAATCCCTTGACCTTCTTTTATCCAGTGTCCCCTCTCCACCCCCCTCTGACAGCTGTCAGTCTGTCCCATGTTGCTGTTTTGTTCATCAGTTTAAAATTTTGGATTGTTCTTAGTCTAATTGCCAGTTTAACAATCAGGGTTTGATACAGGAAAAGGGAGGAAATCTGGGATATGTCTTCCCTTTTCCTTCCTTCCTTCCTTCCTTCCCTCCCTCCCTCCCTTCCTCCCTCCCTCCCTCCCCCACCCCACTTTGCTTTCTAACCGGCATTTCTTGTTTAAATGTTCTTGATGTCCTTTGTTTTAAGATAAAGAGAGAATTTTATTTTTTTAAATGTATTTAATTGCTGTTCAAGTACAGTTTTCTGTCTATTACTCCCATCCCATCGCACCCCCATGCTCCCCCCATCTCCCATCTCCACCCTTCTCATTTGTTGTCCATGTATCCTTTATATATGTTCCTCTAAATCCCTCCCCTATTTCCTGTGAAATTCCCTTTCCTCTTCCCTCTGGTCCCTGTCAGCCTGTTCTCTATTTCAGTGTCTTTGGTTATATTTTGCTTGCTTGTTTGTTTTGTTGTTTAGCTTCCTGTTAAAGGTGAGATCATATGGTATTTGTCCTTCAACACCTGGCTTATTTCACTCACCATAATGCTTTCCAGTTCCATCCATGTTGTTGCAAAAGGTAGGAGCTCCTTCTTTCTTTCTGCGCCATAGAATTCCATTGTGTATATGTACCATAGTTTTTTGATCCGTTCATTTACTGACGGGCACCTAGGTTGCTTCCAGCTCTTGGCTATTGTAAATTGTGCTGCTATGAACATTGGGGTGCATATGTTCTTTGGGATTGGTACAAAGAACTCACACAACTTCACTCTAAGAAGACAACTAACTCAATTAAAAAATGGGGAAAGGACTTGAACAGACACTTCTCCAAGGAGGACATACAGAGGATCCAGAGACACATGAAGAGATGCTCAATATCGCTTGCTATCAGAGAGATGCAAAGTAAAACCACAATGAGATACCACTTTACACCAGTGAGAATGGCTATCATAAACAAAGCAATAAACAACAAATGTTGGAGAGGGTGTGGGGAAAAGGGGACTCTGGTCCACTGTTGGTGGGATTGCAGACTGGTACAACCATTATGGAAAACAGTATGGAATTTTCTCAGAAAACTAAAATTGGACCTGCCTTTTGACCCAGCAGTTCCACTGCTAGGATTGTATCTTGATGTCCTTTTGATTTCCTTTTCTGTTTTCTCTAATGCTTCTCAACAGGGGGCAGGGCTGACCGCTCTCCCCTTTCCCTTCCTCCTCCACATACCAGGGGTGTTTGGATCTGGGAAGGGGATTATTCTGACCAAAGGCTTTTAGGGGATGGGAACCAGGAATCCGGAATGCCTGTGTAGGAATGGCTCCTGAAGTGTTAATACTGCCCACATTGTAGATACAAGTCAAAGGCTCTCGTGCAATTTACGGTGGAGGAAGAGCCCTGAACCTTGATTTACAAACTGTGACTAAGATGAAACCAGCTCGTACAGTCAGCTGCGCGGTTGAAAGGCCAGGCTGCCTGCTTTTGAAACCAGCTCTAACATTTACCAGTTGGGTGATCTTTGAGAAGTTACTTCAAGTCTCTTTGCTTCAGTCCCCTCATCTATAAATTGGGATTAATAATACCTCATAGGTTTTCATGGGGATATTATAGTTACTTCTAATAAAATATTCTAAAGGATCTTAAAGCTTTCTTCCTATACCTAAGTCTTTTAGACTTATTTTTTATTTTCTGAAACATAATTGATGCTTATATTTTTATGTTTACAGAGCCATTATGAGTTGTACTACAATTTTAAGTTCAAATATAACAAAACAATTTCTTGGAGACTTATAATGAAATGGATAGAGTCTTGCAACAGAAACTAAGTTCGTGTGTCAGGTATTGTGAAAAGTCAATTGTCGTGGTCTGATTTAGGACCGCTTTTCTAATTCTAGAGGTGGAGCTAGAACGTCAATTATTTTTCCTTAAAATGAGTGGGCTTTACCCAGAGGCTCAGGTGCTTCGAGTACCG
Source organism: Sturnira hondurensis (assembly GCF_014824575.4). Taxonomy (NCBI): domain Eukaryota; kingdom Metazoa; phylum Chordata; class Mammalia; order Chiroptera; family Phyllostomidae; genus Sturnira; species Sturnira hondurensis. The sequence continues at coordinate 5,901,421 of NW_028093985.1, read as the reverse complement.
GTCAGAAAAAGCATCCTGACTCCTCCCCCTCTGACCTGACAGCCAGTGGGAGGCAGGCAACGCTGGTCTAGGAGCATTTTGTCGATTGGACCCTTCTTCCCAGGGACTAGCTAGAAATTGTCCTGATTCTTTGGCAAGGCTCCAGACCAGCCAGGCCAATCTGCCCATGGGCATTGAGGGAGACCAGAGCAGATTCAGGGCCAAGACTGTCCAGGCATATTTTATCCACCAGGACTTGTAAAACTTAGGACTTAAAGTAAGCCACTGCATCCTTTCGCTACTCTATCTGCCAGGAGGACCTTAGGACCCTAGGGGCGCGTGTGATGGAGCTCACTGGGGAGGAGAGGCTGGGTGAGCATGTCTGTCCCTGAGCAATCAGTGGACCATCCTACATGCATTATGAAGGATGGCTCTTTGCTCAGCCTTAGTTCATCAGGAAATTACTATCTCCCCAGTTCATTGATGCCAGCTTTAAGGGCACTTTAAATGTAGGACCAAGTGCTACTTGCTATAGAGTGGAGTCCAGTGCCTTCAATTCAGCCCCTGGCCCCAGGCCCCTGAGCCATCACAACTTAATGGGAGCTGGTTTTGCAGAAGTCATTCTGGGTATTGGGGCAAGGAGTGGCAGCCTTTGTGTAGAAGAAATGTGCCATGGGTAAGCAGTTCACTGCTTATTAGTTTACTCTTTCAGCCAAAATTATTTTTGTTGCTGTTAAAAATTAATTTTAATAATTGCTTTTGGATCAAGCTGTGAATAACGGAGCCAAGTTTTCATGCCCAATGAACTTTTATAGGAGACTCTCCTCTCTTTACAGAGTTATTATGAGGAAGAGATTTGTAAAGCACTTCAACTGTTTTAGCAGAAGGCACTAGATAAACAGTTGTCATTTTCAAAGTTTGGGGAGAATGATTATACAGTGCATTCCAGTTCCAAAAGATGCAAATCATATGCCTAATCATTTGCTCTAGTGGCTATTTTCCTATTTTTAATTTCTAAAGAGAAATCTGCCCAGAAGACTAGGGTGGTTTTGATATTTCCATAGCATTATTCAACTAGTTTTAAAAAATTTCTTTATTCTGAGAGGAAATGTTTTTACAGTATCAGAGTTTGAATACTAATTAGAGAGTAGGAAGTGCTCCATTGTCAATGAACAACTAGCTTTGCATTAATTTGTAACAAAGTGTCTAGTGAAAGCACAGTTCTTACTACAAAAGAACGTAGGTTTTTCTTACTATTCTGTTTTTCCCTTTGGTGGAAAAACTCCAAAAAATACAAATTGTTATTCTCTTGTTTCAGAGAGAAATACACTCCCTAGAAAGGAGCATCTTATAATATCCTTTGGGTTTTTAAAGAGTAAAGTGCCTACTGTGTGTGTGTTTTTTTTTCTAGGAGCTTGCCTGTACCACATGTGGGGAAAATGGAATTAGAGTCTGTTTTGGGGGCCTCAGTGCCTTCTGAGTTTTAACAGTAGATTTTCAGTGAAACTCCCACAACATCCATTATAGACCCAGCAGCTGTCAGGATTGTGAAACATGTAAATTAGGCTACATTCACTCCCTGCTTAAAATCTTACCCTGTCCTGTTGCACCTAAATTCAAGTCTGAATTTCTTGTCTAGACATGCTAGGACTGGTGTGATTCGGTCCTCTTGCCTCGCCAGCACCAGCTCATTCTGCTCCAGCCCGTAGACCTTCTGGTCCTCAGCCACTGAGCTCCTGTCCCACTCGGGGCCTTCGCATGGAGCTGTTTCCATTGAAATGCCGTCGACCCAGTCGCCGGTGTGGTTCCTGGAGCCGAGGACTCAGCTCTTCACCACTCCTCAGGCTCTGGTATATCAGTTGTTGAGAATAGAGGCCAGAAGCCTCACTGGCTCATGTCAGATGGTGATTCTGATGTCAGATGGTGATTCTTACTCTATCGGGGTGTAGAAACTAAGACGGGACAGAGTTCAAGGTCCAGGCTGACTTCCACTTTGAAAGTCCTTCTTCAGTGCCCCAGTCCATGTTGACCTTGCCCTGCTTTGTACCGTCCTTGGAGCCAGACCACACAGTTTACAGCTACCTACCTGCCCTGGCCCAGCTGACCATCCGCTCTGCTGGCTGGGCCGGGACGGCTCTCCCTTGCTTGATAAACACTGCATGTTTCTTTTGGTTTTAAGAGCGAAACATGGTTTGGTTGGTTCCTAGTGCCTTGGAAAAATACATACCTCCTTTCATTTATTGGATGGCTTGTAGCAATTCCTAAACGTTTCTGGGCTATCATTGAGCAGTAAAACTTTAACTGAATCTGAGTTGCACTAAAGATGATTAATGCCCATATTTTTGATGGTGGTCATGCCCATATACACACTCACAATGTTAGATACATGAGATCGTATTATAAGGCATTTTCTCCCACAATAAGTTGTGGTAGTCTTTCTGCATCAATAAGTTGAGATACCTTCTTTTTAATATCTGAGGACTATGCCATTGTATGGATGTGCTGTGATTTAACTAATCTCTTATGGATGAAATAGTTTCCCCATTACGAATAAAGTTCCGTTACACATCCTTGCACTACGCTCCTCTAATTATCTCATAGGGTAAATGGATTAAAACTACTGAGTCAGAGTGTAAATATTTTGGATTTTCATGCAGGTTGACAAACTACCAGCAGAAAGGTTGAGACATTTTTAATTATCCCATAACAGAGGAAAGTCTCTTGTTGACTTTTGTTAATGTTGTTCTCTAGTATATTTTAAACAATAACATTTGCCAAACTTTTTAGCTACTTTTTTCCTCTTGGCAGACAGACTTTGGATGACTACTTAAGCACAGGCTTAATGATTAATTTTGTAACTTCAGTGGTTAAAAACCGACAACGTACATGCTAGTATGAATTTTCTCTTACGTTATTCTAGTGTGGTTATGTTTTCAATGCTCATCACGTTGGAGATGAGACAGTTAAAATAGTGCCCCTTTCAGTCTTTATTGTGGACAATCTGCCGTGCACCATATTTTCATATTACTCCTAAAAATGTGTTAAAGAGTGCTTTTTGACAGGAAAAGTAGCAAATACTATTTTGTAATTTGATAGGGGTTAAAAAAATAACTCCTGAGTTCTTATTGGGAGGTATAATCTTCAGGGAAGTATCACAGGTTTTCTTCTAAAGAAGCACTTGCTTTCATGACCATCTCTGGTTTCTTCTAAAGTGTTTTCTCTCCTCGCTGGAGTCTGGGGCGTGTTTCCAGATCCACGTGGTTAATGAGCAGTTGTTCCACCGCTTTGAACTTTATCTCCTTGATCTCATTTGTGGGTCCCCTGGTGTCACCTGAGACTTTTTACCAGTTCCTCCCTTAATTGATTATCTTTCTTTTACACTTTTTGGAGTTCATCTAATGATAAGGATATCAGGTATCTTCTTAAAGAGCTTTTTTTTTTAAAGAGTGTGTTCTCTTACTGCCCAGAGTGATTTAGTGTTTCAGGTTTATTATGTACACCTTTGGGCATATTATTACATAGATCTATGAAAACTGGACTTTGCCTGCTGAGATCATCACAGTAACAAGGTGTAGGCACTTTCAGGGGGGAAAAAACCAACACCAACTTAGGGTTGTTTTTTTTTTAATTTAAACTTATTGGAATTTGAAGGGATGACTTTTAAAGTAGTTTTGGAGACTTTTCCACTATCTTGTCTCTTTATCAGGTAAAGCCTTCTAGAGCAGATGACTTTTCATGTTGAATTTTGATGTTAATGACGGGGCCACTGGCTGGAGGGAAGGGGCAGTGATGAGGAAGCTAGTCCGGGATAAAGTGGGAGGGAGAGGTGGGAACCAAGAGGGCCGTGGGAGCGGGGGTAGGCAGAAAAGACGTTTTGGAGGAGATTGGAATAAACACTGCAGATTTTATCTGTGATTAGATCATGGCTTATTTTTAAATGTGCTTTGTTCACATCAGAATGGCAAAACATAAACCCATGGGAGAAGATGTGCCACAGCTTGGGGGGCGGATTGGTACAGAGAGACAGGGCCCTGGTAGGCTCACTCAGTGGGGCTGCTGTCTTGTCAGGACTCAGGCTGCAGGGTGAATCAGAACGCGGGGCTTCCAAGGCGGGGCGTGGAGGAAAGTGCTTGCTCAGCCATCTAGCGGAGTGCCAGGGTTACCGGCTGGAGGTGGCTGCTGTGTGACGATTCATGTTGCTTCCCAGTAAACAGCTGGGGTCCCCCAGTGCCTAGTATTCTCATGGCGAGCTCTATGGAAATGACTCTTTCAGGACACGAAGGTACCCTTTAATGAACCGTTCCTTTAGTGCCATTTAATAACTTACAATCTTAGTGCAGTAAGTGGTAGTTAATTACTGACTCTTTGAGCCACTGGGGAACGATTTAGTAATTACTGCTTGATTGATATTTAATAAATTTCTATCTTGTACATTGAGTAGCCCCAAGCAGTAATTCATGGCCCAGTCCCTGGTGGTAGAGAGAAGTTAATGCCGCTTCTAGAGATGCTCCTCTGAAACCAGATGGTCCCTTAGGCACAGGGAACGTAAAGATACGGTAATAAAATCTTTCGAATCAGTGATCCCCAGACTTGTGGATTTCACGGACCAGTGTTTTTCTTTTAAATGTTTAAGGATATATGTGAGGATATTACATTTTTAATTTGGTCAGTTTTTGTTTTCCTAAAGAAACCCAGCCAGGGCACACTGCGTAGTATATCGTGAGCTCTTGGTAAATGTCAGGTGAGTTGAATCAAGATACGCGTTTTAGAACCGAATTTTTGCTGGTGACACCTGTTTAATTTTATTATTACTTCATCAGAGCTCACATTGGATGTGTTAATTTTGCAAAACGTGTTATTGAATGTTGCCAAATAGAGAGATTTCACTTTATATGAGGGTTGTGGGGGTTAAATAGCAACTGTGAAAGCTTTGGAAGGACCTCAGACTGGGTTGTAAATATAAAGTAATTAGTATTGTCTGCTGAGAGTTCGATGCAGAAATGCTTAATCTTTGGATTGTATTAAATTCTAGGGAATTCTAAAATGTAGAGCTAATTAATCCAAAGATAACCAGTCTATAGGTTGTTGTGTCTTGATTCCTAAGTTAAAGGTTCTAACAGATCAAAGAGAAAGTGGGTCAGTAAGAATGATTTAGTTCAAATTGATACTTTACAGGAGAAGCATAAAGACACTGCCTTTTTTCTGTGATTTTGCCTGTTGGACAGGCCAGGTATGTAAGGTGACCTGCCTGCATTCTGTTTAGTGTAGGTGGTAGTGTGGTCATGGTGGTGATGATGGCTTAGAAGGTCCTAAAAGACCCAGTGAGCATTTTGGAGGATGGTGGAAGTGATTGACAGCCTTGTGACACAGATAAGTGGCCCATGAAGCAGGCTCCATCAGCACCATCTATTTCCCAGACATGCGGCATCCCGTGCGGAGCCTGGGCGCTGTCTCAATGCTGATATGTGTCTTGCTCCTAATCCTTGCCAGCTTTTGGAGTTGCATTGATGGCCTGGATGTCCTGAGAATGTCTGATTTTGTCAGCTAATCAACAATTAATTGAAACACTTTTCATTAAACTGCTCTTCCTAATAATGTTTAAAATGTAACTTAAGCCCTAGGCAAGCCATGGCTCTGGTGTCTGGCTTTAGAAGGCCATTACTATGTGCCAAGTCTGCATGGGGCTTTGGGGCCTTTTCTTCCCGGAAGTAATGGAAACCTCCTGTCACATTTTCTGACAAAACACATTTTTAAAAATGAGTTTTCAGACACATTATTTTGTACAAGCTCATTCAGCAAATTACTGAACTGTGAAATTGTGTAAACACATTATTCAGGCATAAAGCTAAGTACATTCTGCTAGAAAACTCACCATGTCTTTAATTCTAGCGGTTTAGTAGCACAGTTTAAGTAGAAGGGATTTAGAGAGCTCATAAATGCAAGGGATAGAATAAACAAAAAGGATTAAAGGAATGTGTCCTGCGCAGCACTACTGTAGAAACTCAGACCTCATTAGTCTCCGTCGGGAGACAATTGACTTTTTTCTAAAGCCAGCCTTCAAGAAGCTACAGATGAAGATAGGTGTTTTAATAACACAAATTCAGAAATTAATTGCAATCAAAGTTGTGCATTTGATGTTGGCCTGAATACACGTGTTTCTTTACTCACATGACGATCTATTATTGGTCTTTGTTTTGACTTTTGACAGTTTGTCATTTATTTTCCAGCAGCTTTACCACCACCATGACAGCAAACTATAGCAGACTGGGTTCTCATGCATGACCTCTGATTTGGGTTCTGAAGTTGTGTCTGTCTGGGACGGTTTCAGTGGTTTCAAGTGGTGGGTGGATCCTGTTGCATTTGAAATATTTAGTTCTATTATAATTTTACATTCCATATAGCTGCATTAACCACATTCTGCTCCTTTTGAATTGCTCATTTAGTGTTTCCTCATTTTGTGTGTGCTAGTGTGTGATTCAACTAGCCCCATATTAGGATATTTGAATTTGCTCCAGTTTGAGGCTGGCATAAATAAGCCTGCTGCAAACATCTTGAAGCAAATTGCTTTCTCTGCATTGGGGTCCCCTCTTGGGGATATATTTCCCTGAAGAGCCTTGCTTGGTAAAAAGTGTGGACCCTTTAGCTCCTGTTCATGTTGCTACTTGCTGCCAGGGCCTTCTGAGGGGCTGTGCTGAGGAAGAAAGAAACGACTGGAAGGAAAAGGGATTGTCTCTGGGATTTGAAACCTTTTACTGGTAAGAGGATGATATTTTCCTATCTGTAAATGGAGACTTGGCTTGCTGTCAGCTGATCGATACATTAGTTCAGTGTGGTTAAGAGCCCAGGCTGTGGGTGAGCCAGGTGTGGGTTTCGATCTGTTGCTTTGCCTCTCTGAGCCTCAGTTTCCATCTTCATAACATGCGCCTGCCTCATTGTGGGTGGTGGTGAGGTTTAAATGAAATAACGTGCTGTAAAGTGATGAATTGGCACGGGCCTGGCTCTTATTTAGTGCTCAGGGAGCCAGAGCGGCTGGGATTTGCTCTGGATGGGGTTGGGGGGTGGGGTGGCCTGTGGCAGCAGACCTCTGGGTTGGGGTTTATGCAGGGTTAGCAGGTTGTGCCCCAGCGTCCTTGGCTGGGTTCCAGGAGCCTTCTTGGGGGTGTCCACTGAACTCCAGGTCTGCGTTCTTGTGCCTGAGGTGCGTTGTCACAGTTCAGCTCCTCCTTGGGTTCATATAGGAGTGCCTGTTGCTGGTGAGGGGCTCCACCGGCCGATGTATGTTCTTTAAGAACAAAGAAAGAACTTAATCTGGTGAAGAGTATCAACTGTCTCTATGTAGCAAAACTTATACCATTCTTTTCTGGCACCGTACTTTTTGTTAGAGTAAATGGGGAGAGGAGTTGCGAAGGATGTGTTCCCATGCTGTAGCCCTTGACTTGAATAAGATGCTTTAGAGAAGCTGGCGGGTAGGAGTTTTAAGTTGTTTGGTTTTGTGAGAAAATGTTGCTCCTTTCATTTTCTTGTGACATAATCAGGAATCTATCTTAAACCACCTAATTTTTAAAAAGTCAAGATATGTCAGGGTTATTTGGACCTTCATTTTTCTTCTATTTCCCTTCTTCATTGCTGTCATCGCCCCCTTGAACTGCATGTGTGTTTTGGGGTCAGTGATTGTCAGAGTGTGTATCAGATATGCCCTTTTTTTCCCTGGAAATTTCAGTGCAAACTCTTAAACGTGGTACCATATTTTCTGGGTCTTTTTAGGGGAAGAGTCTAATAAACGTGTGTGTTCCACATAAATATATATTGTAAAAGTTTTAACATTTTTTGGTTTTAAGAAGTGAAACTCCCCCACCCACTTACTTCTTCCTATTGAAGGTAGACTGTCTACACCTGTGTTTCAGTTCACCTGCTGAACGAACTGAGGCTCTGAGGAAAATGGGTTGGAGAAGCAGGCCCTCCCCCCACCTTCCCCAGGCCTCGGGCTTCTCTTTCTCCTGCAGCCTCACCCTGAGGGATGCACGTGAGGGGTTGCAAGGTTTTGTTTTTGTTTCCTTCTAATGCTGTTGAATTCATTGGTGGTATAAGTTGGCTACATGGAGATGTTGATACTGTACTTATATTTAGTCCTTATCTGTTCTGTCTTTTAAGTACAAATATCCCTATTAAAGGGTCTGCCCAACTCCGAAGGGCCCTTCACTGTGAATCGTAACTCGTAGACACACCTGAGAATAAGTTGCATTGTTAGCGGGCACTTGTCCCGAGCAGAGGACTTCTGTGAACGATCCAGGACTGAGCTTTTGGGACCTTCTGCTCTGTGACCTATTGTATCAGTGATGGTTTTCGTGAATGTGGTAGAATCATCTCAGCTTAAATAAATCTTGCAAGGGCAAAGCAAATCACCCTTGCAAGAGCAGGCGTTTGTTCTGTTACCTTATCCTCACAGAGAAGTCAAGGGTCCAAATATTTATCATCCTCAGTGACATCTCGTCCTCCTTTCATCACCAGACCAAATGGCAGGAGTTGTCCTGTTTAATTGTCTTTTCACAGCGTTTCCTCCCAGGCTTTCCTGCCTGCTATTACTTGATCTTTCAGACATGGGCGCCTGCCTGGCCTGTGGGGCCTGACAAATGGCAAACCTGCTGGTCAAGTGTTGAGCAGATTTAAATATGATTTCTTTGATTTTTTTTAGTATTTTTGGAGTTTCAGTTCTTTTTTAAAGCAGCTAATTTGAGTTCAGACATAGGCCAAAACAGAGCGTAGTCCTGGTCATCTGCTGCTATGCTCAGTTGTGGAAAGTATTTTCTCAGCCAGAACATCTCAACTTTGTAGTATTTTGTTAGTGATATCTCTCTGAGAGGGTCTGCTTGCATTCATCAGTCATTTTTTTCTTTGAAAGCTTTTAAGATTTGATTTTTGAAACTCAGAAAATAGAGACATTATCTTTTGACTCATGTTGTAACTCTAGCTTCTCTTTCCATTCCTCCCAAGACCAAACTGCAGCTGTTTACTGTTAACTTTTACTCCGAAGCTGCAGTATGGCTACATAGGAGGAGGATTGACATGAAACAACGAAGCTTTCTGTTAGCACGGGTATCTAGTTTGCTCAGGTAACAAGACTATATCGGAAATGTTTCTCACTTGAAAGGCTCATCTTACAGTGAAAACTCTCTTTAGTTTTCAAAGTGAAACTTTCAAGTTTCAAAACTGTTTAGAAATTTAATAGGTGCGATGCTCTCAACTTTCATTTTTTCAAAGTAACTGTCACTCATGAAAAAGCTCCTTTGTTGGATCTCCGTTGTCTCCCTAGGAAGCAGCTCTTTCTGAAGAATATGTTGCTTGTTCGTCGTTAACCCTGAGTGACAGATAAATTGCTGCAAATCACAATGAAGATTTGCTTGGTCACTTAAGATTTTCCTCTAGTCAGAGACTTGACTCTGAACAGCCACTTTAACGATTCTAGTTTTTCAAGCAGTGTCTAAAGAGAAATCCAGAAATTGCTGATAATTAAAAAAAAAAAATCCCAGACTTAAGGGTTTGAGAGGCATTCAGGACGGCTGAGGCGGTTACATCTGCAGAAGGACGTCTCCGTTGTGCTCCCCAATGTGCCACCACATGCGTCAGGTCACGAGGAGACAGGACCCCAGGGCACGGCCCGAGTCTTGCAGTTTGTTACATGTGTAATGCTTGACNTGAAGATTTGCTTGGTCACTTAAGATTTTCCTCTAGTCAGAGACTTGACTCTGAACAGCCACTTTAACGATTCTAGTTTTTCAAGCAGTGTCTAAAGAGAAATCCAGAAATTGCTGATAATTTAAAAAAAAAATCCCAGACTTAAGGGTTTGAGAGGCATTCAGGACGGCTGAGGCGGTTACATCTGCAGAAGGATGTCTCCGTTGTGCTCCCCAGTGTGCCACCACATGCGTCAGGTCACGAGGAGACAGGACCCCAGGGCACGGCCCGAGTCTTGCAGTTTGTTACATGTGTAATGCTTGACCTGGCAGGCAGAGCCTGTGTCAGACCTCTGGTCCCTTTTTAATGAAGTTCTGCCTGCTAAGAGGAGGGTTTACCCTTGGTTTTTTAATCTTGGGAAGTTTTTATATCTAAGAATCATTGATGTCTCAAATAAAATCCAATTGTCATAAAAGTCGTAGCGCTCGAAAGGACAGAGGACCAATGTCATATAACACCACCACCAACAAACTGCTGTGCCAAGACAGGGCTGGGGACCAGCGCGGTGGGCCAGGGGTTAGGTGCACCAGCTGATAGAGAGCTCCGCGCTTCCTGTGACTTGTTGCTGCTTGAAAAACTAGGGGTAACTGGACTTGGATTCTCTAACATGTCTGTGACTGAAATTACTGTGCGCTCAAAGTTTGTGAAATGAGACTTGCTTGTGTTTGAGGACTTTGCATGAATGTAATAATGCTTATCATGAAAACAAGAATTTTTTTACTTTGGAATGTTATTTGAAATACAACATGGAAGAAAAGAATTCATGAGGTTATTGGCTAATTAGTGGACAGACGTTCATGATTATCCATTTTCTCATTTGAGAATACTTGGAAAAGCATTATTCTGGAACTTCACTAGAATGCTTTCTCTACCAGAATGCTGCATGGAACAGATCTGTTTTGATCATGGGAATTAAGTTGTTATCTGTGAAAAGAATCTTATTGTTGGGTTGCCTTAACCCAGAAGTTCCCAGATTGTTTGTTCACGGTGCTGCAAGTGTCTGGATATTTCTTTCCAAAGAAATACCAAACAGTTTTATTTTTTAAGTAGTCAAGTACAAACAATCTACTAAGTATTTGCCCTAACAACTTCGTTGCCATTGGAAAATGCGATACACATTAATTGAAACAACTGTTTTTCACTATATAAAATTTTAAAATTTATTTCACCCTTAAATAACCACTGTTAATTACTAGTGAGATGTGCCCACCCGTTCAGCCTCCAATCCTTGGAACTAGGTTGGGCACTTCCCCCCTCATTTCCTGTTCCACATTGATTTTCAAATATACTTAGCTTTTTGATTTTCAGATATACTTAGCTTTTTATCATAACAATGGCAAAAAACCCCACTTTCACAAAGATGTTGCCATCAAAGTAATGTGATGCAGTCTATGAATTAACTTGAACTAGTTGTTTGTACGGTGTCCAACAAGCCTCTATTTTTTTTCTTGGAAAAATGTAAACACCCCTTCACTCTCCTGTGAGTTTACTGTGGCTCACCTGGGCACCTGGGCATACAGCGTTGGGAACGCTGGTCTTAACCTGTATTTGTTCTTTGTCACTAAGTCACGGGTTCCTTAAAGTTCCTGTGTATTTGTTTAACTGCATTACCCTAAACTTGTCTTCCACTGTTATTTGTTGTTGCCAAACTGTTGTGAGCAACAAAAGCATGATTAATTACGTTTAAGATGGGTGGATGGGACCAAGGCATCTGTATGTTTTCACAAGCTTATCTGTGATACTGATGCGTATGAAGTTTGAGAACCACCGAATCCTAGCACACATCCTTTGAGTTTAGGGACCATGTGGCTCTTCACTGAAGCCCCTGCTTAGATCCATCCTGTAGCATAGCTGCGTTTGACAAATGTTCACGGACTGCACTGAACTTACTGTCCCTTACTTCACTTCTCCCTCCTTCCCAACTTTTATTTCCTTTTTCAAAAAATTTTTTTTACTAATTTATTTTTAGAAAAGGAAGGAGAAAGAGAGGGAGAGAAGCATTGGTTGGTTGCCTCTTGAAGACCCCCAAAGAGGGACCACGCCTGCGACCTGGGCAAGTGCCCCGACCAGGAATCGAACTGGTGACCTTTCAGTTTGCAGGAGGATGCCCAACCCACTGGGCCACAGCAGTAAGGGACCAACTTTTCTTTGGTTGTGTCCCTTAAAAGGGACAATTTCAAGTAATATTTGCCCCTTTAACTATCATCTACCTTTCCAATTGCTTACTCTCCACACACATCCTTTCATCCTGTTGACTCTCTCTGCTTACGTCCCCTGAGATGCACTTGGCACATTTTCCCCACTTTTTCTTGCTTCTGTCCCATGCTAAGAGATGCAAGTTTCCTCAGTGGGAAAAACTCCAGGATGGGAAAAAATTGAAAAAAATGTATGTCTTAGGTTGGAAGAGACTTATATTATTTTTGATCCATGCTCCCATTTTAGAACTAAGGAGACAGGGAAGAGATGGGCTGGACCTGAGGTCACCTGGGAGGTGAAACACCAAGCTTAGGAAGTTTGTCTCCTGGCTCCATGCCCAGGGCTGTTTCCACCCCACACCAGGCCCATGTGCTGTCTGGGGGTGGTCCTGGATCTCCTGTGGGTTTTCCAGGTCCCCCAGGTGGTTCTGTGGTGGAACAATGGCTGGGATCTTGCTTGGCTCCTTGCTTGGCTTACACAGTTATCATGTTTGCTGTGTTACATATTACTTTGTGATTTTTTAAAATTAGTACTTACAAATTGAATTGCCTTTTAAATGTTTGAATTTTGGTTTTGTATGAGTTTACAGACTGTGGAACCTGCGCAACTTAGAGCCACTTAGGTACCTTTTGTGTTTTAGTGGGAAGAAGGCAAAAAATTGAGAGCAGAAGAGACTATCAACATTACTATGAAAGGGGGAATCTGCCTTTTTTGGATGTTTATGTGTAGAGTATATCTACCTGTGTCAGAGTGTGGCGTGCTGGTCTGGGACAGCACTTGCCTGCTCAGAGCCTCTGTCTCCCAGATTCCCAGCTGGGTTCTGAACGGTTGGGCTCTGGCGGACCTGGCTGTGGGGCAGCTGGGACCGGCTATAGGAGGCAAGTGTGGGCAGGCGCTTGGCACTTCACCCAGAATTGAGAGACGAGGCAAGAATCACAAGGATCTCCCAAGGAAGATCAGGAATTTTTACTGTGTGTCTCTTTCTCACTTTGCTGGTGTGTTTTAGAAGAGGTAAAACTGATTCGCATGAAAGAAAAGGCGCTGGGCACTGTGTGATTCATGAAAACTGCTCTTGGAGTTTTTCTGCCCCAGGGCTACTTCATCAGTCACTCATGCACGTGCGTGTCCTTCACTCATTAATTCAGCAGAGGCAAATGTCTCTGCAAGGTCTTCCTCCAGGCAGCGGCTTCTCATCTGCCGTGAGCTGATGCTGAGCTGGGTTATCTCACCCGGGCTTGTGTGTTTTGGATGTCCAGCCTATTGGAATGAGAACCCATTCTTATTCCATCTTTCTTGAGAAGTAATCTTGTAGCTGTGTATTTTCTTAATTCAATTTCAAATAATAATAATATTTGTCTGGCTTTAATTGTAGACATAATATCATAAAGGAGGAATAAAAATGTATAATTTAGATGTCATATGAGGTTGGTAATCATTGATTATAACTCTTGTCACCCCATTTCTTCATTTCCATCTAAAATAGCTGGAGAATTGAGAGTGATACTTTTTTCCCCAAAACTGATGAGAGAACATTTCAAGTTCATTACCTAGTATAATCAAGAACAAATACAACTGAAATCCACAAGCAAGAGTATACCATTATTGTTCATGCAACCCTCCCTTTCTCTTAGACTACCCTCGGCCAGAAATGTTCATAAAGAACAAAAATGCTATCAGTTTGCGTTTCTTTTCTGGCTTTTCTTTGTCTGGAATACCTCTGAAGAGGGGCTATTCAGAGAGAAGCCGTGCCACAGATTGTCCTTGTGCCATCCCAAACAGCCAGGACTGCTGGTCATGCCTCTCGTTCCCCAGACGTCATCCACCCGGACAGAAAGGGCCCGCGGACTGTGGGTGGCAGAGACCGGGCTGCTCGCTGTACTCCGTTGCCGTTAAGCGCTGACGTGGCTTAAACTGGATTTGACCCGGTGCTTCGGATTCGAGCCAATAGGTGACTCATTATTTCAGATGTTTGGTGTGTGCTGTTATAGTTGAAGTGTTCTGTAAGGAAAATAGAGGAGCCTGCTGTAAAAATACAGTCTGTCTCCAGGAAGGAGAATCCCTGCCTCCTGACCGGCAGTGGGACCCCTGTGCGCGGCTTGTCCAGCCGCTTGTACCGTAGATCTTGGTGTGAAGCAGCCCTGGAAAATGTCCATCTGTGCATGTGTAGGTGGTGCTGCCGAGTAGTTTTACGCTCTTGAATGTGAGAGCAGAACGAGTTTGGAACGAGGCTTGCTCCCTGGTCGCTGAGAGAGAGCTGTCCCCCCTGAGGATGGCCGGCCAGGGGCTGGTCACCAGGCTCCCTTCTGGGGGAGGAAAGAACACAGAGCTCCCACCCCTTCAGAAGGCCAAGCTCATCAGATGGTTTTTCTCTGAAGTTTGAGATGTGATGTGTAATTTATGTTCTTTCTTTGGTGGTTGGAGACGCTTCATTTTCTATATGTGATTTACTAATTTTGGAATGTTTGGCTTTCTAGAATCAAACAAAGAATTGTAAAATATCATTTTAAAATTAACTTTTAAACTCTGTTTTTAAGTAAAACATTCTGCTCACACATGGTTGTGCTGTCCACAGTTTTTTTTGTCTTCTTTTTCTATTTCCTTGTGACTTGGTTTTTAACTAGCCCAGGGGAACACTTAGGAAAAATTACTGAAATTTCTCCCCAAACAGTATGGCAAAGAAACGTTTTAAGATCTGTAGCACTGTGGCTGTGATTCTACTGTTGCGTGCCAGTTTAGACTTACAGCCATTATTCCTTTATTAGAGAATTTTGATGAACTTACTAAGTGGTGACTGTGTGTCTGAGGCTTGTTTTGAGAGCTTTCAGCTGGGTGCATAGTAGCTTCTGTCTATTGAGTATATGCCAGGGGCCCTATTTAATCCTCATGGACACAGTAGACAGCATGTATTACAGATGCAGTGAATAGCTCATGCTCAGAGAGGTTAATTAACATGCCCAAGGCCACACAGCTGGTAAGAGCTGATGTCTTACTGATGGCAGCCTGACTTGGAAGATGTGTCTGCCCAAAGCTCTACTGCGCCTCTTCCCCTAAAAACAAGGGGGGCAGAGCTACCATGCTACAATTGCTGAACATACAAACCTTCAGCCTCTCTACTTGTCTAGTGACATGGAAACAGCCATTCTGTCAGAGAAGCAAAACAGCGTCTAGTTCAGGGCAGGGATGGCAGCCTGGCTCCCACACTTACTAGCTCTGAAACCTTGGACAAGTTCTGTGATCTTTTTGTGTCTTGCTTTGTCCAACAGTGGATGAGACAGTGCTGGTGGTTGTGAGGCTTGAATAAGTCGACATCAATAAAGTGTTAGAAGAACGGCTCACAATGAGCTCTACGAAAGTGTTGTGTATTCTCAGGAAGACTGAAGGTGTGGGAGGCAGTTAGACATGAGTGGAGCAAGGACAATAGGCCGGGTACAGAAGGCCACCAGGGCAGGAAGCAACGGGTGCTCAGCAACGGGCAAAGCTGGGAAGAGGAGGACCTCATCCCCAGCATAACTTCTCCTCCCATAGCTTACGCTGGTCAAGTGGTTTAGACCCCCTGAGCTCTCATATCGTTGGTCATGTGGTTTAGACCTTCCCCTGACCTCTGCTCCCCTGAGCTCTGCTCCCCTGACCTCTGCTCCCCTGACCTCTCCTCCCCTGGCATGTTGCTAGTCATGCAGGTTAGACCTCCTTAGAGGGAGAACAAACAAGGAGCCTGGAGAATGGCCTTTAAGCATTAGGCCCCAGCACAGTGAGGTTCTGACCTGCATCAAATACAGCTAGGCCTCAGTTATGTTTCAGCTCCAGGCCCAGAAAAGCAGCAAAACCAGAAAAGTGAGGCTGTGGCTGACCCCCTGCTGTAGTGCTGACCAATCCGTAGAGACCACGATCCTGAAAGGACACACCTAGAAAGCTGTTGGATAGTCTATTGGGATCCTCCCCTGCAACCTCTAGATAAATGCCCTCGGGCTGGAGGACCCAGTGGTGCTCTGGCTCGAGCACACCCCAGCCTTTCCCGACCCCATGCCCCCCCAGGCATGTTTTCTCTGCTTCTCTCTTTCTCCTGAGCCTCAAGGGCCCTCCTTTTGCTTCTGTAACTTGGTTCCCAAGCCCACACACACACAACTGGCTCACTTTTCCTACCTCTGTGACTTTCCAAGTAAACTTTCTCTAATAGTTTGATTCTTGGCTCTGAGTTTTTTCTTAGCCAGACTCAAGTACTGAGGTTCCTAGACCGAGATCCAATTGCCAGTAACAACTGGTGCTGTTTCACTGCCAACAATAATCTCCTCTTTTTCTTGCCTTATCAAACGAGATGCCTGGGTCAGCTTGTGGGAATGCCTTAGGGTCCGACCCGCAGGCTGCATGCAGCCCAGGATGGCTAGGAATGTGGCCCAACACAAAGTGGTAAATTTACTTAAAACCTTTTTTTTTTTGCTCCTCAGTTTTCCTTAGTGTTTGTGTATTAATGTGTGACCCAAGACAGCTCTTTTTCCAGTGTGGCCCAGAGACACCAAAAGGTTGGACACCCCTGCCTTAGAGTCCAGCAGGCCGTGGCTGCTGCTTCCTGCTGAGTGAGGCCTTCTCAGAAACCTGGTCCTGTCTTTGCGCTCTAGAGCAGGGGCGTCAAACCCATTTTCACTGGGGACCACATCAGCGTCACAATTGCCTTCAAAGGGCCTAATGTAATTTCAGGACTGTATAAATGTAACTACTCCTTAACCAGGAGCAAGGAGCTCAGGCCTGCTGCCACATAAGTCAAGGTGGAGGAGGGCTGGACTTGGCCTGTGGGCCTTGTGTTTGCCACCTGGGCTCTAGACTCTGTTTGTAGCGCCCAGGTTGTTCTGTACTTAGTCTGTTCACTCTCTGGTCCAGCTGCCTGTTCTCCCCCAAATGTGTGCGCCCTCAGCCTCTGCCACATGTGCTGCAAATATATCTCGGCCCATAGAAACACTGACTGAGTATCCTGGCCTGTTGTCCATATGTTTCAGCTGGTGTGGCCACAGTGGTGTCTCATAAATGATGATGACCTGGAGGCGAGGACCAAATCTGTGGGGACCCTGTAGAACGGTTTTCAAAAAAGGCTATTTTATCCTGGAAATGATATTGTAATGGGAAGTACATGGGGGAGGCAGCTGGTGCCTCTAACATCCCAGCCCCATCTTCCTCCAGCATAAAAACGACAAGGTGGAAATGCACCCCCAAGGATCTCACGGCCTTGGGCTCTTGACTTTGGCTCCTCCTTCTTCCTTAATTCTGGGAACCTGGCGGTCTTACTGTCCTTCCCACTTCAGGGCAGGGAGCCACTTCTTCTGATGGCCACGAGGTGGGGAATAGAGTCAGGCATTCCCGATGCGGACACTGTGCCCCCTGGGGAAGTCCTCCCCTTGAGGAGTGATGGCCCAGCCCCACTGGCATCTGCTTTAGCTCCGGTGCAGTTATCAGAAGAGGGCAGTGACCCAGCTCTGCTGTGCAGTGACGGCTCCCACCTAGAGACCCAGGTTAAGTGCTGATTGGCAAAACCAACTGCCTGTTGGTTTTTTTTTTAATTGTGATAAAATACACGTAACATAAAATTAACCATCTCAATATTTTGGAGTTGTTCCGTGGCATTAAGTGTATTTGCATTTTTGTGCAGACATCACCACCACCCGTGTCCAGAACTCTTTCGTCTTGCAGAACTAAATTAGGTGCCTACTAAACAGTGGCTCTCCACTTCCTGCCCTTCCACTTTCTGTGTCTATGAATTTGACTGCTCTGAGAACTTTGTACTGGAGGAGCTGTACAGTGCTCGTCCTTCTGTGACCGGCTTACTTAGCACGTGTTCAAGCTTCATCCGTATGGTAGCATATGTCAGAGTTTCCTTTTTAAGGCTGAACAATATTCCATTTTCGCTATAGGCCACATGTTGTCTGTCCACTCATCTGTCACTTCCCCGTTTCGGCTACTGTGGTTAATGCTGCTATGAACATGGTGTACTGCCCATGGGTTTTGTTCTGGTGGGACACGAGGAACCCAGGGATAGAGTCTGTCCTGACTGATGGCGTGGAGGAACCTTTGTTTGCACAGCTTTGAATCTTTTTTGAAATTCAGAACAACTATCTAAATTACCAAGAGTAGTTCAGCCAAGTGTGTGTTTATATGTGCCTGGATTTCTCACTCACTCAGAGTGATCAGGCAGAACTTACTGGGGATGAAATCAGAAGTGAAGGGAGTGAAAGAGCCCCTTGCCGGGTAGTGCAGCTGGTTGGAGCATCGTCCTGACACGCCAGGGTTGCGGGTTTCATCCCCGGTCAGGGCACGTGCAAGAAGCAACCAATGAAGGCATAAATAAATAGAACAACATAAATAAATAGAACAACCACAGCGTCCCCTCCTTCCTTTCTCTTTCTAAGATCAATAAATTAAAAAGAAAAAGAAAGTGAAAGATGTTCAAAAAGGGTCAGTTTAGTTCATACTTGTGAAGCTGTGGGAGAGAGAAAGGGAAAAAGAACTCTCTCCCCACAGGGTGGAGGATTTGTGCAGTTTACCTTGAGAAGTGGAAACTACACAGGGGACAAAGGCAGGCGAGCTGTGACTTTGAGGAGCTACCAGAGTACCTTTTAGAGAGAGGAATTCCCTCAGCAGAACTTCCTGCGGATTTGCAGAGGCTCCCGTCTCCGCCTTCTCTGGGCATGGGTGGGCTGTGTGCTCCCAGTCCTTCCCTGTCCCCTTGGGACAATGCTTTGCCCTCTCTGGGTACTTCTGGCCTCTTCCAGCGTTCCCTGGCTGAAATTCTACCAACACATGTGTAACTTCCCTGTGACTTCTAACTATAGGTCTGCGTTGCTTGTTAAAAACAGTTTGTACTATGTGTTAATTCAGTTAATATGTGTTCTTGACCACTGTGAAAAGACCACCAAGTAGAAATGATTCGATGGGAACCATTTTTTTTTTTTAGAAACGTTCCAGATGCCATGCACAGCACACCCTTCACCGTTCCCCGTGCTGGCCCCGGGTCTGGAATTCGGTCAGGAATCGGCCCCTCAGACCCGGCAGCCACGTGTTCATGCTGTTGGTGTGTGCTGGATAGAACCATGGAAGGTGTGATGAATGTACATTTGCCCTTTGTTTTTTCTGTTCATGCTGTAAATATTGCTTCAACTAACTAGCTTCCTTTTTGTTCCTTTCAGTCCCCACAACACAAGGTTTCCACCGACTTCTATTCCCCTCACTTACATCACACAGTGCTTGGTTTTAACAATGCTGACTTCTCTGAAAGAATGTCCTGGGTGATAGCTGTCAGAAAGAAAGAGCTCCACCAAGGTAGGGGGTGGAGATGGGGATGGTAGGGATTACACGGCAAAAAGGCTTACTCACATTTTCTCTGCATTGGCCCTAGACTTTGCTTTGGATTTTACACGTCATCCTATGTTTCTCTCCCAGCTCTTCTGCAATGCATTTCCTAGGTGATTTCATGGAAAAGCAATGGCAAATTGTGACTTGTCTCTTCTGCTAGACCTTTCGCTAAATAGTTTGTTCCCAATGTAAACATTTTAGTAAGCCTTTTGTTTAGTGACTCATTAATGTGATGAGGAAAATGTCCTAATAAAGATAAAGGATCTGTAAACTGTTTCAGAGGCTGCAGAGAGAAAAATTTGAGGGCTCCGTAGGTCAGCCACTTCTGCCTGGTCTTTGCATTTCATTGGTTGCCTGGTCATGGGAAGAAAGAGACAAACTGTTTTGAGGGGTTATGTCCTCATCTTAATTCTCCTCTGTAAACTTGTACGGATGGTCCACGTCAAGGGTGTTTTCCTTCTGTAGAGACTCTGTCGGTATGGACAGGGACTGTATTTCAGATGATTTTAATAGTGAGTTTTTCCTCTTTTGCCACAAACAAGTGCATTAAATGCGTTGCTAGGTTAGCATCAAGAAATACTTGGTTAATGTTTACTAGTCAACAGAAATGTCACAAATCCCCAGGTATAAAGGGTCAAAGATTCCTGAAGATAATCAAAGGCCTGAGAGAATCAAAAACGTCCTCAGCCATAAGCCTGTGGTTACAGAAGATGTGCTTCGTGTTAGAGTTCGCAGAACATTCTTCTGGGTGTGTGACGACCGTCCGCTCTACGCAGTTTCGGTTGAGACTGACTGTTCCCGCGTGGATGTAACTTTTTGTGTAACGAAGTATAAATTCATTCCATGTAAAGTACTCTTTGTAATAAAAGTATGTTGATCTTTATTAAATCCAAGAATAAACCTCATAGATGTTTTAAAAACAACTGTCCAGCGATTTTCACTTGAAATTCCAAGAGGCAGTTGTGTGCCTTGGTGATTCTCAACCTTTCCGGGAAAGGAGACCTAACTGGGTAAAGGAAAAAAGAAACTGAATAGCACTCTTCCAACTTTCTTTGATAGAAACCTTACTTACAGTGATCGTTAGCCATAAAAATGTACCAAGTGAGAAGGAAGAAAATGAATAATAGTAAAAATAAATCAAGAAGCAAGGTAAATTGATGACGTTGAGGCTCTAGGTACATTATGAAGAATTTGGAATGTTTTATTTACATAATGAATGAGTTTATGCCTTTATCTAAGTTTTTATCTACTCTTTTGCCACGTACTTGTCAAAAGAAAGTATAGTAATCCGAAGGTAAAGTTTCATTGTAACATACTTTTAAAGCGACTTGGTTTTTTGGGTTTTTTTTGCTGTGACTGACTGGGTCTGTCCGGGCCACCCCCCGCCCCCCAGGAGTGAACTGTAGTGCAGTCGTGCTAGCTCTAATACAGTCCTGGGTGTGGAAGTGGGAATGTTCGCATAGGATGCAGGGGCATTTCGCAGTAGACACAGGTCGAGTTTCACAATGATGCAGACGTTTTAGTTAGATGTCTTTCTAGTTGCATAGACCTGTAAAATGTTCTTCGTAAGGTGTGGTCTTGTATACCACACAGATCGTATTCTGCAGTGACACCCTGCAGTGGCAGGTTTAATTTGGGTTCCCTTTAACTTGCTCGTGCAGGTGCTGGTTAAGGAGGAGTGGAGAAAAGAAGTGGAGAGTAGGTGCCATTGGAGCTGAGTCTTTACTGAGTGAGTCCAAACCCGAAGCTGTTTGTTACAGTGACTTTGAACCATGCTGTGTATGTGAATTAGACGGCTTTCTGAATTTTTAAGGAAAACCTTTATTATTTCTGCTTCATATCTAAATGGAAACAATGCATGGTCTGGGGCATTCAGGCCTGATTCCGAATTCTGGCCGCCACCTAATAGCCACTTGACCTTCCTGAACTTCACATGAAAAGGGGACAATAAAGTGTGCTGCACATGCTGGTTGGCAGCATTAAGTGAAATAGGGTACAAAAACAGTTATTAGTCCCTCTTCTTTCTTTGGCACATTAAAGTTGACTGCCTTGGGAAAAGTGATTTATTTTAAAAGGTCCCTGATGAAGCAAGAAAGAAAGCAGGGTTGATTGCAGGACAAGAGTGACTAATGTTGTGCGCCATGCGTCGTTCCTGGCACTGTCCTAAGTGCTTTCTCGCAATAGTTCTGCGATTGGTACTGTTACGTCATCCCCACTTTACAGACGAGAAAACTGAGGCTACAGCAGGTAAATAACTGGATTTAACCCTGCTAGTCTGGCTGCAGAGCTTTTAACTCTCCAGATGGAGCTTTCAAAGAAGCTAATGAGGATGATGGTAATGATAATACCGTATTACCTATTATGCTTCGTTGCTATTGTGCTTCATCCTTTGAGGAGGGCTTCTCTGTTTCTCATAGGGAAAAAGTAGGAGATGGCTAGGAACTGGATGAGAAACCAGGAAGGTGGCCTGCTCAGGGTCACTGGATCAGTGTGTGGCTGACCTGGAGTGTTTATAGGATGAAAGAGGTCAGTATAGAAGTCCTTTTAAGAAGTGGGTGCTGCCCTGGCTGGTGTAGCTCAGTGGATTGAGCGCGCGCCTGCGAACCAGAGGATCGCAGTTCGATTCCCAGTCAGGGCACATGCTTGGGTTGCAGGCCGGTTCCCTGCAGGCCAACTCCCAGCAGGGGATGCACGAAAGGCAACCATACATTGATGTTTCTCTCCCTCTCTCCTTCCCCTCTAAAGATAAATAAATAAATAAAATCTTTAAAAAAAAAAAGAAGTGGGTGCTGTCCAGTTTTAAAACTATGGAACAGACACAGGGAGGTTAATTGTTATTCAAGGTCACAGGCCATGCCAGTGGCCAACTGTAGTTAGAAAGGGCGGCTGCAGCCTCAGAGCCACACAGCTTCGGAGTGACCCAAGGGGAAGAGTTGGGGAAGTCCTGGCGCACCTGTTCCCTGGCCCACTTGGAGCCAAGGTGCATTCCAAGCCTCCTTTGGGGACTCAGAAACCGCCCGGGGGACATCACTGGCACAGAGTCCCTCACTTGCCATGAGGCCTTTTTCTTAAGGTACCAGGGAGGCTACCACCAGAAGGGAGACAATGAGTTCACCTGGCCTGTGTGTGGAGAATGATACAGAGGACCCTGGGCCGCCTCCTTCCAGGGCTAATCCTCTCTCTCTGCAAACTGAAGGCTCAGCACAATTTTAAAGAAAGCGAGGGAGGCAAGAAACCAAATAAGGTTGGCCCCAGAGCCTCTCGGAGTTGTGTGGTGTTTTGCCCTTTAGCTGGGGATCTAGTTACAGATGCTCGTGATTATGGCCTTTGCAAACAGTTGTCAGAGAAAGTCATAAGATGCAGTCCAAAGGCTGCAGAAGAGCAGATGTGTAATTAAATTTCAGGCGCAGTTACTCGTAATGGCTTACATGTGGACCTAGGGTATTCAGGGTTCGGACCTGAGTGCCTGTGTCCAGGAGGCGTGGGACACAGAGACAAAAGCAGAGATTGAGCGTGTCAGAATTTTCTGGTGGTCTTTTCCTGTTGTATCATTTATTCTTGGCCCACAGGCCCTTAAAAGTGGTGAAATTCTTTCAGAATAGTTAGCTTGTGGTGTCTACCTTTGTCATCATTTGTTCTAGTTAGGAAGAAGGTGCCAATTGGCTTCTCTGGCCAACAAGCGCCAACCAGAGCAACATACAGATTGTGGGGAATATGAGTCTCTAGGGCCAAGTTTTATTGGCTGTGCAACAGACAGTTTAATATTGTTAGCAAAGTTCAAGTTATCCAGGATTGCCTTGTTTAATATCTGGTTTTCACAATTCATGTGGCAAGGACTTTGATGACTATAAGCAGTACCTTTAACAGTGAAGGGCAAGACTGAAAGGATAGGAGTGATTATAATAGTCTAATAGTTCTTTATGAAGAAATAGCTACTAGGTGTCTTTCTACCTCCAGTAAATAAGTAAGCCTACTGAGTTAAAAAACCCAGTAAGCATTCAGGAGGCAACAAAAACAGTTAAAAAGGATATCCCACTATATATAGAATAGTCTAGTTTTTGTTATGTTGAAATGCACTTTTCTGTAGCTTTTGGAATAATTGCTAAAAACAGTTTATATTAATAAACAGAGGACCCAAAATTGAATAGTGGGACAGAATTTGAAGACACAGTTATTTTTCTACAAGATCTGGAGCTTCTGCTGCTGTTTGTTTAGTGTGTGTAGCTCCCACTGGGGGAGGGCAGTGGTGATCCAGCCTCGCTCGGGACCACCATCGCAACGTTTAAGCATGCCGAGTGGGAGTCCTCCTCACAGACTCGGTTGTCAGAGTGTGCGGTGGTTTTCTGTGAACTGGGACGCAGGGTAGAGGAGGGGCAGGAGACAAAGGGCCTATGGCATAGCAGCTGTGTGAGGGCTCGGTGTGCGGGGCTTTGGTTACTCACTTGTGACGTGAGGACACTACTGTCCCTGTATGTCACACGGTGCTTCTAGGAAACCAGGAGGGATGGCCCTTGCATGCCGATGCAGCAACACGAAAATCAGAAGGCCAACGATGACGCAGCCGCTGGTGTTGGCGTCCTGCTTTATCACTGCAGCATCGCCCACTGATCCTCACAGCTGCCCGTGAGGTAGCACAATGATGATCCCGTTGGAGAGGAGGCATTTAGTTTCCATGTAAACCGAGACTGGAGATCCCTTAGTTAGCATCGAGAAGAAAAAGACATTTTTAAAGCTATAACTCCTTTAAAAACAAAACAAGTAGTAAGCCATCATTGATGATAAACTTAGTCGATAAAAATTTGCATGGGATAGGAACAAATAAGTTCTCTTTTTTTAAATTCTAGGGCTCCTGTTTATTATGTAAAGTGGCCCACAGATAAAGAAGTAACCAATCTGAGTTGGGGTAGATGAAGATTTAAAAAAAGGTTACAACCTTTATTTAGTTATTTATTTGATTATTTTCCTGTGACTGTGTTGCCGCTAATGTATGAATTCCCCCGCCATCACCATCCTCAAACGTCTCTCTGATTTCTGTAGCTGAGGAAGCTCCTCTGACTTTGCCCGGTCCTTTCCTTCACCTAAAGATCCCTGTCAAAGTCCTTGACTTCGACATAACCAGCTGGACTACAAACGAAAAGTATTCTTGTTAAATGGGATTCCAAAGAGCAATTTTTCAGGAGTCTTACAAATCCATTAACCTACTCACTACAAGTACGGATTATACATTAGCGAGAGCATTTCCATGGATGTGTCTTTCTACTTGGCTCAGTTCTAAAACCTGGGGATATTTCAGCTGTGGCTGAATCAGATTTAAAGAATCAGATTTAAAAAGGTGGAGGAAATAAATTACACTTTTGTACTGCAGTTTGAGTTCATCTTCACTATTATACCGAGTGTGCCCTTTTCAAAGGGTCTGTTCCCCACGCAGCGTTTGTGAATAGTCACTCTCCCCGCCTCTGGCTGTACCTTCTGTGCAGCTGGGCATTGGACTTGGAGAGCTCGTACAGGTCGTTGCTGGATCGCAGGGTAGTTCTGCCTCGTACAGGGTGGGTAGCTGGAAGCACGCATGCCATTGGGAACTTAGAGTTTGAGATGGAGTGGAGTAGGGTGGTATCGGAAGCCTCGGGCCTAAGTGATGCCTGGAGGATATTTCCCAGAGAATATGGGCGGTAAAGTGAAGCCACTCACCTCTCCATCTCTTGGTAAAGGAAAGTATCTGTTCCCAGGTGGAGGGAGTAGCCCCTGAAGTACACACGACCACGCTATGTGCGGACATGTGACAGCCCACGCCATTGCCAGGCGGGGGTAAATGTGACCTCTGGAAGTGGAATCGCCGAAACCTCCATACAGGAACCTTTCTTCTTCCAAAAAAGGAAATTCTCAACAAAACTCTGATTGTAGGTGCCCAGTTCCAAAACTCTGCAAATATCCCCTGCCGGAGAGAATCTGGACCCAGCCTCATGTAGATTAATTGGCAAAAAATGGTCTCACTCTTCCTCCTCCTCTCTGCCCCTTAGGTCATAGTTCTTTTCTGCTCTCTCTTTGCTTTTGAACAACCCATAATATTCCTTTATTCTTCCTGTGATTGACATCTTGTTTTTGCCACCAAGATAATGTGCTGGCATTTCCTGTCTTTACATTGATCCTCCAAAAAGGTGGGGTGCAAAGGGCTGTGCCAGAGAGGGGAGCATAATTAGCGTCTTTGTGCGGCTGTCCAAGTTCTTGAGAAACTATTAGGACCGGATTGCCTTGGTGTTTGCCAGTTGAGGTCAAGCCAACATCTGTACTTGTCTTTCTTTCCCAGAGGGCTTGACAAGAAAAGAGAAAGGGAAGAGTTCAAGGAATTAAAAACAGAGTTTGCTTTAGGATAACATTTGGGGTCAGGTAAATATCTCTTTTGAGTTTCATTGAAAAATTCCAGGAGGCCAAGGGCAAAGTCTCCAGGAGACTCGTTTCAAGGAGTACAAGCTCAATGGAAAGTTCACCTTTTAAAAATGTAGGAAACCTGAGTGTGGTGTTGCTTAGGGGGGACCCTTAGAAAAACAAGAGGAAAAGGACACCAAAATCTAAAACTTCTTTTCCTCACTTGGAAAGTATGGAAGGCCTGGGAGAGATTTTCCCCAGTGGCTAGAAAAATCTCCATTGCACATGAGCTACTTTCCTTCCAGGAGATGCAGAGTCATTTGTTAAACTTGTGAACCCGACTCGTTCCTGCGGACACCCATGGTGTGTGCAGGCTCATCTGGGCGGAGGGAGGAGCATGCCGTCCGAAGTAAGCCAGGCACGCTTCCACTGTCTGTGGTGCAGCCTGTAGCCTCAGTTGTTCACTTTTGTGTTGTTTCAGTTACCAGTTTCAGGGTTCAGACAATGTCTTTAAACAGAGTTAAGCTCTTGTTTAACTTTTTTAAAAAGTTGAGAGGGACAGCCCCCTTTGACTCTGAAGGAAATTAAACCCTAAGTCAGGCTACCATCAGCAACTGTGGAATTTATGTCCTGGAGATCTTCAAAAGTAGAACATAAAAACTGGCCACTTAAGTCAGTTGGCTTGGAGGCTAACCAAGATAGCTTCTCAGAACGCTCCAAGTTTATAAAACAACTCAAATTAATTTTCGTGTATCCTTAGAGCATAAGGAAAAGGAGTACTTCGTGACATTTTCTTTTGACTTCTTAAAAACACGTTCAGTACTCCATGCCTAGGAATGGCTGCGTGTCTCCTTTGCATTGTACGCTAATGTTGCTTGCAGCAAGTTAGGAGTGAGTGGGAGGGAAAGGAAGTAAGAGGGGTTGTGGGTTTCGAAGATGACATTCAATCTCTTCAGAGGATGGAACTGAGAGGACACTTGGCTGAGACAGGGCTGACTTCACTGAGCCTATTAACAAAGTCCCTAAAGGATTGTACTTAGCATGAGGGCACTTCCTGTAAAGAACATTACATTACTGAATGATCAAGTTTGCTGGCTTTAAATGGTCTGTAAAATGCAAAGAAGTTGTTTGGTTCAATGTCGTTGAAAGCTATTAACTTTAAAAAGTTAAGATTGTTTGAAGTGAGGTTTTTAAATCATCTGGCTCTAGTATGAGTCTAGAATGAGAAAAAGAAAGTTTCTTTGTGGGGTGTCAAAACCACACTGAACATTAGTGACTTGTGGAATCCACAGTGTCCCTGGGGCTGTCTGCTTTTTCGGCAAATTGCATCCAGCTCTAGCCTACCACGTAGTGACAAACCAGTTCCTGCCTTACTGACCTTAAAGACAGACAGGTCAGGGGCTTGTGAGTACCTGTAGGAGGGACTTTTTTTAGGAATGGGAGAAATCGAAAGCCAGTAAAGATGTTCGGCAGACAGGAAAGCAAAACGTAAAATTGGGAATCTAGCCTCCCCCCTCCCCACACACAGGTAATTTATGAAAACTCTTCTCTCTTCCTTCCTTTTTAGTGAAGATTTATCTTAGCAATTTAAATTGTCTCATTAATGCAATATGGATGTAAGACTTTCCCAGGGACCTAGAAACTAAAATATATTCTCTTCCCTTTGTTTTTCTTCTCTCAGTCTTTGTGTGTTTGTTTGTTTTTATTTTCCCGGGCAGGCAAAAATAAAGGCAAGGACTCTTAAGCTAAAACATTTGGGTTTAGTGCTGTTTTCTTGCCTTATTTCATTTATGAAAGGACACATTCATTAAAATAAGACCCTGTGTTTTTAGTTCTTTCTCCCTTTAACTTTCCTTTTATTTGAAGTCTGTTCTGCCATGTGGTGGTTTTCAAGATGTTTATTTACTGCAAAGCCCTTTCTTTCACATGAAATCTTGTGTTTAACCCTGATGTATGAAGCAGATAAACTTGAGCTGTTCTGGGGGGTTGCACCTCCGCCTCACTCAGCCTCCTTGGCCCCACAGTCCCAGGGTTCCGAGGCACATCTGATAGGGGAGGGGCTGGAGGAACCTGGTTTCTAATCCCCTGGCAGAACACAGGATGAGGAGGGACTGCTTGGTTTGCTATCCCCAGCTCCACCACTGAGACTCTTGTCACTTCACTTCTCTGGACTCGAGTCCCCTCTCTTGATGAATGATGGCTTCGCACCAAATCATTTCTGATCTCCCCTCTTCCACAGCAGTCAGCAGGTCTGGGCTGTACTCAGCACTGGGGCCATGGGGTCTCGGTGACTGAGGAATATACACAGTGAGAGCAGAAGGCCCGGCAAAAGGAAGCAGCATCCTGTTCTAGCGTGAGGAAAACCCGGGGACCCAAACTCATGCATCAGCAGCATTGTCACTGACGACAACCTATTTTGGAGATTTCAGCAAGACATCTGTAACCCTCTAATACAGAATTGTGTGGAGAAAGAGATTTAAACCAGTTGCGAGTTGTTGTTTCATTGATTGTAGTCAATTGGTTGGTAAGTGGTTAGCTATTAATAATATAAAATATTTTCCTCTCACTGGAGAAAATTATGTCCTGTCACTTTTTCTGTGTATGTGTTAGTTTGGAAATGCATCTGAGGCATAGTTCAAGAATCTGAAGTCAGTTAACACATTTGATTAGAGAATGGGGGTGGTGAGGCCAAGGTCAGGTTCAGTTGCTCTGTGGGTCAGTCAGCTGGGTGGGGCTCTGTGGCCAGACTGTACTTTTAACCCCGATCAACCGCCTCCCTTTCACATGTGTGCCGTGGGTCATGGAGAAGTTAGAGATTGTGGAAGGAAATCCGAACTCCGCTTCCCTCCCGGGACCCAGCAGGGCCTTTTGTCCGGGTAGTGCAGGGCTTGGCCTCTCATCTTGCTAGGTGGGAGGTACCCTGCCTCCATCTCCACAAGGGAAATCCGAAATACTCCCCATGAGCTGGAGTCTCACTGTCTGTTGTTTGTGGATCTCCCCAGAATGAAGACAGAACTTCCAAGGCCGAGTTGGAACAGAGATTATTGAAATAATGCTCCATAGTTCTTGTCGTGAACGCACACGCCTCCTCGCTGGGCATTGGGAGAAGGGCTGGCATTCGAAATCTGCTTCTGTTTCAATACTTTACAGTCCACTCTTGTCTGTAGTTTTTTCCTTATTTAAATACCACTTTGTCATTAGAATTTGAAACACCTGGTTTTCACCTGAAATAGAATAGCATTCAGGAATCTTATGAAAGTTGTTTGGAAAACAATAATATTCTAATGCACACAATTCCCCTAGGGAATGGTCCTATATGAATAGATTTTTACTATTAACTAAACATGAAACATTTTCTCTTATTTCTTAGCGTAAACACAGTAATTCTAAGGTCCCATTAGAATTTCATTGTTGCTCGGAAGCAACTAGATGTAGTTAAAATTTGTTTTCAATGGAAAATCAGAAAGATGAGTAGTCTGAAGTAAGGTATCTCTAATACTTTTTTGATGAGCAAAATACGAGTTTTTATTATACAAAATTCAAACGTTACAGAATAATAAAGTGTAAGCACCTCTTAATCACAGCACCAACCAGCCTCCGTGGTACCCACCACCAAGATACTCTGGCTCCACTGTGAAAGTGGGCATAAACATTAGAATTTTAAAACTTTTTAATTTTAATCCCCAGAATTAATTGCTCCAGGTCAGTCAGTGGCTTCTGAAGTGTTGTAACAGTGAGTGCAACACTGTTCAAACAAAATTTTAAGTGGAATTCTCATACAGAAAAATAAAAGGTAAAAGCAGGGGTGCTCAAGCCCCAGTTGGGGAGGGACTGTGCTCACCTCCTCCAGGGCCCCTCCACTGAGGACACGGCACCACAGCACTGACCCCCCACCCCCACCCCGTGCTGCAGTGGCTGAGTGGGGTGGAGCCTTCCCCTCCATCACTGACTAACTCTTCTACTCTTCATAGTGACGCTGGTTTCTCCATCATTGACTTTGGCAGTTATTTTTAGTTAAGCTACAGTTAGTCACAAACTTAAAAGCAAACTGTCCAAGTCGACCAGTGATTTTTTTTTCCCGTCTTGACATTGGACTATTACATTGAACTCGGCCTTTGAGCTTAGCTCACTTGCCACACTTGTTAGTCTGATCTGGGGAGTTTTCCTCCTTGTGGACTTCAGTTTAAGTCTGTAACCACAGCGCCTGCACCGTGGTGGACATTTACATTCCTGGACCTTGTGGGAATGAATAGTTGTATTCTTGATCGTCTTCTCTCCCCCACTAGATAATAAACAGTAATACAGCATTGTTGCATCCTGTAGGTGATGCTGGAGTGTCTTTTAATCTTTGATCAGGCTAGAGTAACTGAGAGTTGTGCGAAAGGAAAACAGCCGTGTGTAAATGTACGGTGCTTGAATCCATGCTGTGCCCAAGTGCAGTGAGGATAAGACGGCACTGAAAATGGCCTTCCTTAGTCTCACAAGGTGTTCATATTTACAGTGAGTGTTTACTGAGCTCCTGCCATCTAGAGCAGTTTGGCTAAGCCTTGAAGAGAGAGGGAGAGCAGGCATCTCAGTACACCCACTGCTTTAATGCATGCTAACACTCCTCCTTTATCATACAGTAGCCAGCTCGCCCTTACTTACATAACCTGCTTTTCAGGAGTAATCTCACTCCTACCTGACGTCAGTCACCTCCTGTATGCTGATCATTTCCCAAACTATATTGCTTGCTCTAAACTCCTTTCCTCACTGGAATCACCAGTTGCTCACTGGAATCCCCCGTACCCGGTAGCCCAACAAGGTACTTCAAACTTACAAAGTCTCAGTGAGAAAATTCTTCTCCCTACCCTCACCTGATCTTCTTATCCCTACCCATCCCCCACCCCAGGGTTTCCTATCTTGCTTGAGACATTCTCATCTGCCCACACATGTATCCATCAACTGACATTTACTGAGCCCTCGCTCTGGCTCAGGCACCATTCCCGATCTTAGCGGTCTGTACAGCACAGACGAAAACATACTGAATATCTTGCTTTAGTGGAGCTTACATTCTAATGGACAAAAAACTAACTTGAAAATCTGTACCTAGATAATGTCAGTATCTGTCTGTCTGTGTATCTGTGCGGATGGGTATTAGGCAGTGTTGAGAGCTCCGAAGAAAAGGATACGGATAGCAGATGGTGCCAGAGGCCTGGAGATACGCATTGTGCTCCTCGTTTAGTGCGGCCAAGGTTAGCTAGTGAATGGGGTGAGGGGATGGGCTGTACGCATCTCTGTGACTTGGCGGAGGGCCTGCTTTACCTTTCCTAGTCACGGACTGCGTCATGGCCATTTTTGTAATGTTGCCCAAGCCACATTTTGTGAACATTAGCAGATGGGTGGAATTGGGCATCATCACCCAGTGTGCTGGGTGTGGCAGAGAGCCATGCCCAGGGTCTGCATGAGCTCAGAGGGGATGAGGTAGGAAGAGGGCAAAGGCAAGAGTGAGTTTGCAGAAGGCTTCGCAGAAGGTGACACAGAGTTTCACGTGAGCAGGAGGGAGCATATAAAGGCAAACATTTATGGTCAGAAGCCCTGAAGTCTGAACCCTGAGCTTTGGAGAACACGGCATCAGATTTGGGGTCAAAGCAGGCTGCACAAGTGGGAAGCACAGCCGTGACCTCTGATGGGGTCAACACAACCCAGGACAGGTGGGCTGGGAATAGGTGTGTTCTGAGAGCACAACTTCTGTTAATCTGACTTCGAATGCTGTCCTTGGGGAAGGAACGATCAGAGAAAGACTCTGATTTCGCCCTTTCCTTCCTTCTGGGTGCCTCCCTGAAAGTGTTTCTTCCCCAGATCCTCCCGTGTCCTTCTTTCTTTATTTTTTTTAAGATTTTATTTATCCTTAGAGGGGAAGGGAAGGAGAGAAAGAGGGGAGAGAAATATCAATGTATGGTTACCTTTTGTGAGTCCCCGGCTGAGAACTGGCCTGCAACCCAGGCATATGCCCTGACTGGGAATCGAACCATGATCGTGTGGTTTGCAGGCCTGCACTCAGTCCACTGAGCTATACCAGCTAGGTCCCGTGTCCTTCTTTCTGATTGGAGAAACAGGCACAGCAAAGTTCTGGTTCTGAGAGCATTTACATTTTGAAGAAAAATTTTGCTGTGTTGGGCCACCAATAAGGGACCTGGCTGTGATGCCCGCAAGGTCAAGGAGGGTGGGCAGGTCTGAGGCTTCCCTTCTGACCCAAGCCAGCATGGGATGGGGGGCGGTCTTGGCCTTGATGGAGGGGCAGGAAGAGCATGCTGTGGCTCCCTGGGTGGAGGGCCGTGGGCTCTGGGGGAGGTCAGCCTTGGTCCAGGCGCTCAACAGGAGCGAGGGGAACGTGCAGCGGGGGCTCATCCCTGGAAAGCCCTGGCTGCTTCCACATGCAGTTTTCCCATTATTTTGACTTTCATGTATTTGCCTTCATTTTCTCTAATTTCTCTGGGCAGGTTTCCACCCTCTCCCACCACACTTAAGATTTATTTGGAAGTACATTGATTGATAAGATGTCTGTTACGTATGTTTCATTCCTAATAGTGATTCATTCTGTTTGTTTGTGGTTGTGTATATTCCTTTGCTTAGGTGAGCAGAGTTGCTCTAGAAGATTTCAGGAGTAAGTGCCCACCTCCTTATCTCCCTGCCCAGAGGGCAGTGGCTGTGCTTCGGTTTCCTTCTGGGGTAGAGGTTGTGCTGAGTAGGCCTCACCACAAGACTCCACCACCAAGGCGTGTTTGGATTTATTTTTGTTCATAAAATGTGTTGATAGAACTACTGAGCAAGACTTGGCACTATCGTAAGCCTTCTGAAACTATCTTATTAAAGGTTCATGTTCCTTTGTTTTGTTAACAACACAGATTTTTTACAAATTTCCTGAAATGTTTTACCCTGAAGGTCGTCAACGCCTAATCATGTCGCTCTGATCAGTTAGCGTCGCAGTGAGTTCTCTGCAGTGCGTTCGGAAGCTGCTCTCACTCAGGCTCACAGGACACAGGTCTCAGGGCTTTGCGTGGGGTCATTGCTCTCCTCTTCAGCTCTGTTCCACCAAAATGTCGCTACCTGCTCACTAGTGTTTGGGTTTTAGGGACGTGCAAAGCGTTGGATTCTGTAGACTGAAACTTAAGATACAAATCGCCAGATACAAATGGCTGTGAAGAGATTGCAGTGGCCGGGGGTGTTGTGGTGTAGGCAGTGGCTGCCAGGCCACCCCTCAGTCGGGGTCGGAGGAGGGAGAGGTGCCAGGCGCCGGCTGGCAGGGTTACGCAGCAGTGCCAACAGAGAGCACTTCCCGTGGGAGCAGCAGATGGTACCTTGTGTGTTTGGTTCCCTTTGGTGCCTGGCAGGGGCCTAGGTGCCCAACAGATGTTTTTTGACTGGGGTGGGTAAAATAATGGACAGATAAATGCCCTTGTGCATGTGTACAATAGTGGAAACGGCAAATATTTTAGACTGGGGAGCCAGGCCTCTAAAAGCCAAGTCTCCATTTCACTGCTAGAGCTGGCCCTGCTTAGATGCAGACTCCCTATCTCTGCCGTCTTTTTCTTCTTTTTTAAAAAATTTCTATTTGTTGATGTTTGAGAGAGAGGAAGAGAGAAAAGCATGGATTTGTTGTTCCTGACCGCGGATCACACCCTGCAACCTTGGTATATCGGGATGGTGCTGCAACCCACCGAGCACCCTGCCAGGGCTTCTTTCTCTGATTTCTTTCCTTTATTTACAGGCAAATTCTCTAAAGGAAAGGCATTTCCAAAATTGTGAGTTGGGCTGTCTTGATGGTGTGACAGCTCTGTGCCCTTAATAAGTGTCACCTGTGTGTAGGTGACTCTACACAAGGGTCTTTGGGAAGCGGTCCGAAGGTCAAGCAGGCTCCCTCCTGGACGTCAAGGGGTTTATCGCTGATGCCAGCCCTGGAGCAGGGCTCCAAGTGATCTGTATTCAGCAGGGAGCAAAAGTCCATGTATAGTTGTTCGTATGGAAAATAATGCAGTAATTAGTAGGTAGTAACACAAGACTAAACTCTGTTTCATGTACTCACAACTGGAAACCTCCTTCTGCCCCCCTCTGCATGCTTTAGCCTGCGCGTGTTCACATTACCCTGTTTGGAAATTTTAATGAGCAGACTTTCTTTCCTTCTAGTTTTAATCTTGGCATCTGTTTTTTGGAAACGTGGGTCTGTTACTCCTTAAAGTTCATGCCCAGATTTTGAACGCAGGTTGCTAAGAAATGTCAGAGACGCTGTTTGTCAGCACTTCCCATCCCAGTTTGTCTCTGCTGCCTGTTTGCCTCACTCCCCACAGGGTGCGCTCACCTGTCCGCCTGTGATGACCAGTGTCTGCACGTCTTAGATGACCTTTTCTCACACAGGTGGTTGCTGTGTTTGATGAGGCCTACACAACAGTCACAGCAGTTGCCATCTTGCAAATGATCACATATTTGTACTCAAGATTTTTTTTTTTTCTTAAAGAGCAAGAGGATTAAGAGCAGTTGCTGTGTAGAGGAGAGTTTCTCAGAATTATCTAAAGTTCCCTCTAATTATACGCACTTGTCCCTGTCCCCCTCCTCCACCATCCATGCTTTAAGGGCATTTTAGAGCAGAAGGAGTTCATGGAGGTGGGTCCAAGACCAGGCGTTGGGCGGGGCGTCTGCCATGCCTGCCGAGTCATCGTTTGTGCTTCTCCTTCTGAAACTCTTCCCGTCATCCTTGCCTAATGATTTTCTCCCTCCTAATAACCCAGTATTTCTCTTTCTCATACTCTGCTTTTGCTTCTCCCATTTTTCATTCAGTAAACATGTATGAGCTGTCTGCTCCGTGCCAGGTGCCATGAGAGAGGAGTGAGCAGAGTGTGTTTCCTTCTCCAGGAGCCGCAGGTTTATGGGAAACGGCCAGCAGCTATGTGGAGAAACGTGGTCCTGGCTGGGCATGCATAATAACAACTGTTTTGATGCACAAACCTGATGTATTGAAAATGTAGTATCATTGAACCTGACTTGTTGCTGGCTATTCTGTTGTGCCCCAATATTTACAATTTACCCTGTAACAACTTCCTGTTGATGTGATTTTTGAATGAAGTAGTTTCTCCTTTCTTAAGGGTAAAAGGAAGTGTTTGTGATCAACAACATTTGGCTCGTAGTCGTTGAGGTCTCTGGAAACTTGAACTTCAGTCATTCCCCCTGTGGCGGAGTGGCAGGACAGGCCTTGTGGAGGTTCAGTTTCCCAGCCTTTCACACGAGTTCTTCGTTAACACAGCCCAGCCTTTGGCAGCCTGCCGCGCTCTCTGCGTGGTAGACAGCTCTGTGAAATTTGATACTCTCATGTCTTTCTTTGAAAATCTTGCAAGTTTCAGCAGTCCTTCAATGGCTGACCCATTTCTCTTGAACTCCTGTTGTCAGACTCAAATGTGAGGTTATCCCGGACCAGCTGTTAGACTAGAGTCCTTGTGTTTCATTGACTTAAAAAACAAAAAAACCTACCAGCCGAGTCTTTGAGAAATTTATACTTTAGAGGCAGAAATGGGACACTGTTCTTTGTGCTTATCATGCTGTCACCAGCTTTCCTTAAAATGTAAACCAATTTTCTCAAGCATTTATTGTATCAACAGACCGTGGTAAAGCAGGGTTTGGACAGTTACTGGTTTAGTTGACACTCGTAAGCAGAGCATTAGGGAGAGTGTCTGCTGGAAATACAGAGTACTTCTTAGTGGGGTGGAAGGGGTGGTTTTCGAGAGGAGTAGCTTTTAGCTTATCTCCTTTGGTACTCATTTCCATGCTTCAAGTTTTGGGGAACTATCCATGCTCCTGTCCTTGATGAGTAGTAAGTTTGGTGGTTGAAAACCATCATGTCTTGGTTGTTGCAGTATCACCTAGCTGGAAATACCTTGGACTTGGGAATCAGGAATCCTAGGTTGGAGCCCAGATTCTAGCATTTACTCATTGTGTGATTTCACTTAAGTTTTTCAAATTCCTGGTCTGTAAAATGGTAATAATAAATGCTGTGTCTGCCCTCACCCCCACTCTAGCTACCCTTCTACTCTTAGTGTGGATCAAATGAGAATATGAATGGCAAAGTGTCATATGACTTATGTGGGGTTTTGCCTTGGGAACTCCCATTTTCGCCAAAGGTGGGTGTAGTGAACTCTCTCGGGGCTCACGGAGGACCTGTGTGAGAAGACAGGTATTGAGACTCTCACCTCCCATGGCTTCTTCGCCTACCCAGAGGCACCCTGGGCCACTTGGGGATGGCTCTGTTTACTATGGCATTCTTTCTTTAGTTAAGCTGAAATTTATCCTCAAAACTAACCTCTGAGGTAATTTACACTTTTTGGTTCTAGTGTTATGGAGTAATATGAAACAGTTAAAATCAATGCATTTCAAGTCATAAAAGGTTATCATTGAGAAAGGGGTCTTACAAACTCTGCTTCCTGTTTCTGGCAAT
Source organism: Sturnira hondurensis (assembly GCF_014824575.4). Lineage (NCBI taxonomy): Eukaryota > Metazoa > Chordata > Mammalia > Chiroptera > Phyllostomidae > Sturnira > Sturnira hondurensis. The sequence goes on along the minus strand of NW_028093985.1, from coordinate 5,865,354 downwards.
TCTATTCAATGAATCAGAGCTAGTGCCTATCACGGGGGTATTCAGACACTAAAAGCAGCTATTGTTTCTCCTCCCGACCTCCGAAGTGGACCAGAAGGGCATGAGACGCAGATGGAGCTGAATGGGAAGTCAACATTTTTTAATTAAAAGTAACAGTAATTTGCTTTTGAAAAAATTTTTATTGAGTTTATTGGGGTGACATAATAGAGATTTTCATTTTCTCTACAGTGGAGTACTTGGGAGAGTCAACAGTGCCTCCCATTTATTGGGCTATAAATAATTTAAATGGCCAGATAGACTACTAACCTATAAAAATGGAGACAAAATGATAAATGATGAAGACAAATAGTTCTAATTTTCATAACTCCCCTGTGTTTAACAGCCAGTAGGGGAAGAACATTAAGTGCACATGGAAAAATGGGGATAGGGCCGCACGATCACGCCTTTGTGTGCGCTGCACTCGGTGTCCTCCCCACTGTGAGCCCTGCGGTGTCTCCTCGGAGATGAAAGGCAGAGCTCACTCTCTACATGGAGTTCCATGTTGATTAACGGAATTTAAAACAAACAAATACAAGTGAAAAGAGCAGTGCTGGCTTTGTTGTCGGATGCTGTGGGTTCTGTTCTTGACCCCGTTGCTGTCTGGCAGTTTGACTTCGGAAAACTCAGTCTTGACACCTCAGGATTCACTTCCCTCATATTTAAACAGGTGTGTGTGTGTGTAAAACTTTCTACCCAGCCTGTGTTATGTAGTTGTCAGGATTAAATGCGACGACGTATATGGATACTCACTTGCAGCCATCTAACTTTTGGGAAGTTCTTTAAACATCTCTGTGTCTGCTTCTCTATCTTTATTTAATTTGGGGATAATGCTCATGCCTACTTCAGAGTTTTTGTGGAGAGTAAATGAGTTAATTCCCATCAAGTACATAGGGCAGTGCCTGACAGTTAATGCCTAATATAATCACTGTTGTTTTGTGAACTTTGGAGGGCTCTATGACTTAGTCTACTATATTTTTTGAAATAACATTTTCTAAAAAATAAAAATTACTATAACACCCTATAAAATGACCCAACCCAGTAACAGAATTGGCATGTTTTATCTTTTTGATCACTTTGGGAGTTTCACAAGATAAGACTTTGTTGTCAGAGTGGCTTTTTCATGATACTGAAACTTATTGCCGAGTACCTTTTTTCCTCCAGAATTTAGGCCAAATTCCTGTATTCTAAGAGGTGCTTTTCCCTGGCAGTGCAAGTTTGGAAAACGTGAGGCGGGAATCAGCACTTGCCCCTGCTGTCTCCGTAGTTACCAAGGTCTTGGGGTCCATCTTGTGATGTCCAGAGCTTTGCTTGCATTGGATGTAACAAAAGGGGTTTTTAAAATATTACCTTTGATTTTGGACTGTGCTAATTCGAGTATCTCCCTGAGCCATTTCACTTTTAGAGGCCACAAAGTGTCGATCGAGACCTCCATTGAGAACAGACCCAGTCCTCATGATCCTGGGGGCGCTTTCCTGGAAGCCGTTTCCCAACAGAAATGCCACCGTGGCGTCCCTCGACTCTCCCTAAAGGGGGGAGATAAAGTTGTGGGAACTGCTTGGAATTTACCTACTAATTAATTTACTAAGAATCATTAAAAAAAAATAAAATCATAGCTCCCCTAAGCTATTGTAACAAAGGACTTTGTGAGTTCAGAATTCTTTTTTAATGTTTTTTTATGAAGTGAAACCCAGTGACTCTTGTGCAGTATTTTAAAGCTGGTTAGTGAACTGAAATAACTTCTTCAGACAGACGGGACTTCGAGCCCTGCACTGGCTCTTTAACCTCGAGTTGTAAGTACAGATATGCATGGCCTGATATTATAGACTTGTTATCAAAGTTTGACGATGGGTGCATTTGAAAGTTTGATTATAGAAGATGGGCACTTTCCCTGCTTTGTTGTTAATCAAAAGAATTCAATCTATTGAATGTTTTGTTTGGTCCATCTTACATGGAGTAAAAAAATATTTCTTTATTACTAGTTGTGTTTTTAATAGTTCTTGAACCCTAAGCCCTTTATTTCTAAATTTTTATTCATGTAGTATATCCCATTATAGTCCTAAATAGTATGGTTAGGCTAATCATTTTGAAATGGTGGAATTACTTTGAAACATGCAAAAAGCACAAGTTCAATTTTATCTGCTAGTTGATTTCTTTCCCAGAGTGTTAGGGGCTGTCCAGTTTCTGTTTGGGAGGAGATGGGTAGACTGTGGATTGTGGAAGGGGTGCTTTCATGGGGACACGTGGCAGGGAAGAGGAGTCCTGTTTGGAAACCCTGGATCTGTGTGAGCTGGGGAAGGTTCTCTGCTCCTTTCAGCACTGGTTTCCTCCTCTGTCAGTGGACATGCTGCTTGTCTGGAGAGGTTGTAATCTGATGCCACACCGTCCTCGGTGCACAACAGGTTTCCAACTAGTGGGTAACTGTGATTTTTTATGTTAGAAATTTGTTCCATTTCTGTTGAATATTTCCAAGCAATCCTGAACAGACATTTTGGGATCTGTGCATGTATTAATAGACTTAAAATTTTTTTAAGATTTTATTTATTTTTAGAGAGAAGGGAAAGGAAGGAGTAAGAGAGGGAGAGAAGCATCAATGTGTGGTTGCCTCTCATGTGCCCCCTACTGGGAGTCTGGCCTGCAACCCAGGCATGTGGCCTGACTGAGAATCGAACTGGTGACCCTTTGGTTCCCAGCCTGCGCTCAATCCACTGAGCTATACCAGCCAGGGCATAGACTTAAAGTTTTTAAGGTTACCTGAAGACTCTGAGAACACCAAAAGGAATACTTGGTTTCTGAACAGACTGATTGATCATTCAATTAGTTCTTCTCAGTTCCTCTGTTTGTTGTGTTAGAGTTTTAATGACCATTTTTTCATTTCTTCAGTCTTTGACATCCTTGTGAATTTAGCTTCTAAAAGAGTTAGCAGAGTAATTGTAGAAGACAGAGTGCTACCAGGATAGCTTTCTCATTCACAATCTCATATGTCGTTCCTCAGTTTGTTGCTGGATTATTTGTGCCTTTGTGGTTGTTATCAAGTGCCCTCAAGGGCACAAGTAACATTTCAAGTTGGTCCCTTTGTGAGGGGAAAGGAAAAGCCAGTGCAAGGTGCATGTTCTTGGGCTGCACCTTCCAAATGGCCTCTCAGGGTTTCTGGTTTCTGGTGTTCGCCCCCCGGTGTGGGGCTCCGCTGCCCCTGTGGCTGTGTTCCATTGCAAGTTGAAGAACATACTGCTTGGGAACTGATATTTGAAACATCACATACTTCAAGATGTAAAATTGCACGATAAGTTTACTTTGTGTTTTTTTAAACCCAACATCTTGTTTGATTTGTTTCTCCAGGTGACATTTTTCTGAACTTGTTCACCAAGAGTCCCCAGCATTCCTGTAGATACACTAGGTAAGTAAATGAAATCAGACACTATTATTGTGTCAGTAATTCTTTGGAAACACTTTCCGGGTGGCTACCAACTTACTGGAAAGAGGTGCAGTTTTTGGAGGGAGGGGGTGGGGGGAGGTGAAACACCACTTGATGAGCATACACAGATGTTTTAAAGGACCCTGTAAAGTTTCATAAATGGCGTTAAATTTAATGCTGTGATTTCCATGCTTCAAATTCCAGGATAAATTGTTCCGTTACTATTCATAAAAACAAATTTCAGGGCTCTGTATGATGGGCGTAGCCGACTGGGTTGCACTCCTCTGGTGCTTTCCTGTGGCCCATGTCATGGTTTGCTATCCTCTGTCTTTGCAAAGGGAAGCAGGGATGGCCCGTTCAGGGTGCTCCGTTTATTACCGAGTGTCAGCTGACATAGAGGAATTGTTTACATAAAAGTTGGAAACAGCTGACTAATAGGTGATTTATGATTAACTCTGAATTATCATTTGCAAAGGTCATTTTTGGAAAATATTAGTAACACTAATAAGGGTTGAGTGTGCATTCAAGAAAACAAAGGCCTCATAGCTCAGGCCCAGGGAACCAGCATGTTGTATGGTTTGGGAGCAGCCGGCACCTCCTACTCGGGAGGGTCTGCCACGTGCAGGGGGTTTGTAGAGCATTTTCACAGACACCGTCTCCTCTGTGGAAAGGGGATCTTTTTAACTTACCGATTCTAGAGGAGGAAAAATTGCTCTTGTGTCATAAATTGAACTGTTGACTTCTTAAATGTTACTAAATTGTTCTAACAACGACTGCTTGGATTAGATTAGGAGACTTGGTTCTTCTTGTTTAGTTTTATGGGAACTATAAACACTTATGAGTTATGAAATTAGTTGAGCAAGTTCTTTCTCATGAGAAAGCGAGTGCTGCTGACCTGAGGCAGGTGGGTACCCTGAGAAGGTTAATCACTGGCATTGTTACTTCTGATCTTTAAGTATCTGTTTCATATTTATTTAGTGAAGGTGGGAGAAACTTATTTTTCCATTAATAAAGACTATTAATAAAAATATATACCTTTTCCTATATGATGAAAATAAGGGATTTGTGTTGCATCTGATTTTCTGAACCAGGTGTTCATAAACCTGATTAAAATTTAGATAATAACACTGTCAGGCATGGTTCGGACCCCGCATTTCAGATGCCCATCAGCCAGGGGACACTGGGGTCAGCCTGGGGCCTGCATTTCGCTCGTGCCGTTCTGTGAGAGAAGATGGTCTCGGGAGAGGCAGGTCCGTGCTGGTGAGGATCGTGTTTACTTCTGCTCGGAGGCCCAGGCTGCCCGAACGGAAACAGGACCGATTGCATCTTGCCCCTTATGTAAGGAGTCTCATGTTCACCCGAGTTAAGTGGCTCCACATTTCCGATGTGTTCCAGTGATGATTTAGTCCCCCATTGTGGCTGTCACCCTGGATCGTTGCCAGGCTGGCCTGTTTATCCAGCTCTGGGGAAAAGCCAGTTCTATTCCACCAGTGCCTTAAGGAGCTAAGTCATGTTCGCCCTTGAACTCCCCCTCGCTGATGATTTAACCAGATAAAACAGCCTGGTGTCTTTTTTACTTTTGACTGTGAATTCACCCCATAGAAATACAGTAAAACTTGTGTCCCTGGCTGGCGTAGCTCAGTAGATTGGGCACAGGCCTGTGAACCAGGGGGTCGAGGTTCGATTCCCAGTTGGGGCACATGCCTGGGTTGCAGGCCAGTTCCCTGCAGGCCAACTCCCAGCAGGGGACACACAAAAGGCAACCATACATTGATGTTTCTCTCCCTCTCTCCTTCCCCTCTAAAGGTAAATAAATAAATAAATCTTAAAAAAAAAAGAAAGAAATACAGTAAAACTTGACCAAGCCAGACAGACGCAGGAATGGCAATTCTGAATTAACAGCATCTGGATTACAGAGAACTCTGACCTAACTTTCTAAATTAGCCCCCTCTTCTTACTGTATTACTAGAAATATGGACATACATCCTCAAGGGCATGATTGCTGGCTAGATGTTTACTTTTGACCAGTGTTTGCATGAAACAGGAGAGGAGAATACAGTTAAGGTTATCAGTGTGCTTGTTTCACGTCTGTGTCCTGGGTCTACTGAAGTGCATTGTAAGAGGTGGGAGAAGAGGTTCGGACTCAGAGTCTTCCTGATCTGGGTGAGTCCTGGCTGGTTCCCAAGGTGGTAGTGGTGAGGTTTCTTAACCTCTCTGATCTGTTCCTTTGTAGCTGGTACCAAGAAAGAGGAGCCACTTGCCTTGCCAAAATGCTCCCTTTGCTTGGTCTGTGACGCCCGCAGCGCTGTGAGTGGTAAACTCGACAGATGCGTTGCCTTCCTCCCTGCCTATTCCGGGCTGGCTAAGTGGGTGAGAGTGCACTGGGCTGGTTGTAAGCTCTGCTCAGGAATTAAGCAGAATCGATATTTGTGTATTAAACAGAAGGATCTGTCACTAAAGAAGGGTGGCTTTCCTTGCATATAGTCTGACTGCTGCAACATTAAGGTTTTTACATTTTAGTTTTAGAGTATAAAATTTATTTCCACCGGCACTAGGAAGCAGATAATTGGAGAGGTAGAGCACTTGATAAGAGAGGGCAGAACAGCCTTCCGCCTTTACTGAGGGTGAATTGAATCAAGTGTGTGGGCTCTGGGTAGGAAACTGATAACAGAGTGGAAACAAGACAGCGATTTTTCAGGATTTTAAAACAAATCAAAGTGATTAAATATATTAGACACTTAAAGTGACTGCAGTTCTGTTTCTGCTTTTGTTGCTTGCCCATTGACAGTTTGCTTTTTCTCTGATAAGGAGTTCTGGCTAGACCTGTGCCAGTTGGATAGGGGTGTCCCGAGGATTCTCCTCAGCAGGAATACTCTCTCTCTGCGGAAAGCTGCTTCCCTAGGTAGGCCCTAAAACTTCCTGGGGGCTGGTCTGAGTCTTCCGTTACATCCTTGATGCGCAGTACAGTGTCTGATGCATGGTAGGCGCTCATCAATATTGGTTGAGTGGGTGGAGGATAAATGATGCTTAGGTTATAGAGCCGGTTCTCTGATGTTTGTGTACCAGTCACTGAAGAGACTGCTACTTCAGACACACTGCAGGCTTCCCAGCACGGTGCCCGACACATGTTATGTGCCTAGTAAATGTTGGGCAAATGGAGGAATGAATGTGGGCTTAAGTGTAACTCCCAGTTTGTAAAGGAGTTTTAGGTGACACCCTATTTTAGGTGATACCCTGTGTAACTATGAAAGCCATGAAAGTTCTTTTGAGCAGAGAAGTGAAGTTGAACAGTAAGAAGGCACCACAGGTGGCAGATTGACCAGAGGCCAGGAGATCAGGTAGGAGGGTGTCACTGGCCAGAAACAGTGAGGGCTGGAGGGAGCGGTGGGCTCACTGGTGAAGCACTTCCTGGGGTGGGCAGGTGCCCATGGGTTAGTGTTGGACGGCAGCTGGGGCAGCTCTGGCAGAGGAGGGGTGGGGTTGCAACAGATAAGCTTTAAGTGCAAGGAATAAATGTTAAGAGAATTTTCATGTAGTGGCTTTTGTTTGTTTGAGAAGCAGGAAAAATCATTTGTTTCAAAAGGAAGTAAAGGCAGGGATGAAGAAGAACGCATGCTTCCCTCTTGGGAGGGGGACTCTTCTTGGGGCTGCTGTGGCCAGTGTCCATGTTCCTGTGACTTCTGGTCCTCTGTCTGATGGCTTGTTCCCCAGGGATTTCAGGCCCTCCGTTCGATGGGATTAGTCCACAAGGATGTTCCGGATCTCACATCAATACCATGCAGTTTTGTTTCGGTCAGAAGTCAGGGTCTATGAAAAAGACTGCACACAAATCCCCAGCAGGTCCCCATTTGGAACACCAACTGCTCCTCCTCCTGTCGTTCTGTCTGCATGGAGAAATGTCCATGATTCTTACATAAAAAGCTTTCTGCTTTGACAATCCACTTTTAAATTGCTTTTTGAATGGGAGGAGGTGAACTGACCCCCGCTGAATGGTGTGGAGGTGTTTCCCTCATTGTTACTGTGAAGTATGTTTGTGCTTTTATAGGAGGCTTGTCAATGTAGGTAAGTAGGAGCGGTGTACATTTTACCTCGGGCCCCTTCCTGTTTCCATGCTGAACCACGACAGTCCTGCACACCACCGAGCAAGGCGGCAGTGCAGCTCAGAGGTTCCGAGATCCATCCTCCATAAACACCGTGTCTGCTCTTTGAAATTTTGTCATGATTTCCTACCGTAAACGGACTTCTTCTGGATTAAATACTGATTTAATCTTCATTTCCTTTTGGTTTAATTTGATAACCAAAATAAAGTGTGTGTAGCCCTTCCCCTAACTTGTGCTCTCACACAGGGGGCAGCCACTAGCTATAAGACTAGGGTGCTAGGCAACCTATGAAGATAGGGTTGCCCCTGACACCCCTTCTGTACCTTGTGTTACCCAGTGGCCAATGAAAAACTCTTCAAAGTACTTGGCAAGCTCAGATGGACTTGGAAACATACCTGATTTTGATCCAAATTGTTCTATACACACAGCCAAGCTGTGTTAGGAAATGGACACTTCCTGTCATTAACTCACAGCTTAGGTCATCTTTCATGTAACAAGGCAAACAGGACCAAAGCTCCACGTTAGCCCTCCAGTGTGACAAATTTGGAAGAGCTGCTTCCTCTCACTTCTTACCACATTTCTCTCTTCTTGCTTCATTTTCAGACTCTATCCCTAATTCAGCTGAAGTTCAATTCGTTTTTTCCCCCTTTTATTCATGGAATATCTATGGATTAGAAAGACAGTCAACCTAGGCCCATGGTCAAGTGCTTTCATGGGCTCCTTATCACCATTCAAGGTCAGGGTACCTAGTTTATTGACCATTTACACTCACATCGGGGTGTCCTAGGAATTGTCAGGCATTTTGACGAGACCCTAGGTGCGGAGAGAGCCCCCAGGGCAACCGCCAAGGAGTCACACTTTTCTGTAGCTGCTGCTGTATTCTGTTGTTGGCTTCTGCAAGCAAAGACGGTTTTCACCTGCCCGGAAGTCACACCTCAGTCCTCCCTAGCATCCCTGAACGCTGCTATGTGTACCCTTGAAGCCAAGCATCAGCCCTTATTTATTATTAAGGCTGAGCTAGAATTGTCAGAAGATATATGTGATTTTCTCCTGATTATCAAACCAATCTCTTGTCTATAAAAAAAAGTATTAGCATTCAGAGAAAAAACAATCAGGCCTCTCCGGGGTCACCACTGTCGGTCCGGAGGCCGAGTCCCTAAGAAAGCCTTCTGTGTACCTTTTCTTCTCCACGTAGCTGAGCTCTTACTCTGTGTAAACCTTATGTTCAGTTACTTTTTTGTTTAATATTGTGTTATGAAATTTCCCATGTCATTAAAAGTTTCTGGTTAAAGAAAGAATTTCAGTGGTTGGATACTCTATATCATGGTACGTAGTTAAATTATTTTCACCTGTTTTTGACAGTTAAGCCATTTTCAGATTTATTTTAAACCATTAAATATAAACCTCAAATATCCTTTTATGACCATCTGTTCAGTTTTTAAAATACCGTATATTTGGGCAAGTTTGGCTCCCATTGGCGGTGTAAGGGTTTTGATTTCTCATATCCTTAGGGTCATTGGATCCTTAAATCTTGACAGTTGGGGAAGTGAGCATGGCTCCTCATCTTATTTTTTGCTGTTTTTATTACGAATGAAATTGAATGCTTTTCCTAAGTATTATAGAATGATCATTTGTATTTTCTCTTTTGTGATTTTCTTTTTATTTTTTAAAATACATTTTATTGATTATGCTATTGCAGTTGTCCTAATTTTTTCCCCTTTTACCCCCCTCCATCTGGTACCCCCATTCTCTCCAGCAGTTCATCCCTTAGTTCATATCCATGGGTCATGTATATAAGTTCTTTGACTACTCCATTTCCTATACTGTTCTTAACACCCCCCTATCTATTCTGTACCTACCAATTTGTGCTTCTTAATTCCTGTATCTTTTCCCCCATTCTCTGCCTTCCCTCTCCCAACTGATAACCCTCCAAATGATCTCCATATTTATGATTCTGTTCCTGTTCTTGTTTGCTTAGTTTATTTAGATTCAATTGTCGATAGCTGTGAATTTATTGCCATTTTAATGTTCATCATTTTTATCTTCTTCTTTTTCTTATATAATTCCCTTTTGCATTTCATATAATAAGGGCTGGTCATGGTGAACTCCTGTAGCTTTACCTTATCTGGGAAGCACTTTATCTGCCCTTCCATTCTAAATGAGAGCTTTGCTGGATAGAGTAATCTAGCTTGTAGGTCCTTGCTTTTCATAACTCTGAATACTTCTTGCCAGTCCCTTCTAGCCTGCAAAGTTTCTTTTGAGAAATCAGCTGATGGTCTTATGGGAACTCCTTTGTAGGTAACTCTCTGCTTTTCTCTTGCTGCTTTTAAGATTCTTTATCTTTAGCCTTTGGCATTTTAATTATGATGTGTCTTGGTGTGGTCTTATTTGGGTCCATCTTGTTTGGGACTCTGTGCTTCCTGGGCTTGTATGTCTACTTCCTCCACCAAATTAGGCAAGCTTTCTTTCATTGTTTTTTCAGACAAGTTTTCAATTTCTTGCTCTTCCTCTTCTCCTTCTGGCACCCTATGATTCAGATGTTGGTACAATTGGGGATGTCCCAGAGGATCCTTAGCCTATCCTCGGTGTTTTTCCTTCTTGCTGTTTTGATTGAATGCTTTTTTTTTCCTTGTGTTCAAATCTTTGATTTTATTCTCAGCTTCATCCCCTCCACAGTTGGTTTTGTGTAGATTTTTGTTTCACTTAGTGTAAACTTCATTTCTGCCTGGGTCTTTTTTATGCTATTGAAGTACCCAGTGAGTTCCTGGAGCATCCTGATAACCAGTGTTTTGAACTGTGCATCTGATGGGTTGCTTATTTCCATTTTGTTTAATTCTTTTTCTGGAGTTTTGTTCTGTTCTTTTGTTTGAGTCATATTTATTTTTGTCCTCATTTTGGCATCCTCCCTGTGTTTGTTTCTGTGTATTAGGTAGAGCTGCTTTAACTCCCTGTCTTAGTAACGTGGCCAATTATTGAAAAGCTCACCTGTAAGTTACAGGGTGGGGCCTTAGGAAATCACCTGGGTGGGGCAACCTGTGTCAGGGCTTTAGTGGCTCTGTGTTGGGGAGGACTCACAGGGGACAATGCCCCTGCCTGTCCTCTGGAGTTTTGCCAGGGCAGAGGCTGTCTTCCAGCACATACCCTGTTGTCAGTGAGTTCACTCTCTCCCCATGTGCCGCTGGTGTCCTTCTAGCTGTTGCCCTGGTGCTGAATCCCAGAAGGGGTGTGTCTGCGTGAGTCCTAAGTCCATTGTGTGCCCTTTAGAATCTTGTAATTTCTTCTGTCACCTCAACTCCCACTGGTTTTTACATTCAGAAGTTATGGGGACTTATCTTCCTGGTTCTGGAACTGGGTGGTCTAGGGCTGGGAGTCATTTGCTCCTGAGGTATCCCTCCTGATTTTAACACACCACACTTGGATGTGGGACTGCCCATTCCGTGTCTCTGTGCCTCCGCACTTCTCTGTGTGTCTCCGTGCATCTCCGTGCATCTCCATGCATCTCCATGTTTCTCCATGTCTTCACCCCTCCTACCCGTCTGGATGAATGTGGCTTCTTTAAATCCTTGGTTGTCAGACTTCCATACAACTCAATTTTCTGACAATTCTGGGTGATACTTGTTTTGTAGTCAAGTTGTAGTTTCTGCTGTAGCCATATGAGGAGGTAAGGCATGTTTACACCTCCCATCTTGAACAGAACTCTCTTTTGTGATTTTCTATGTCATTCTTTTTAGGTAAAATTGTCATTTATGATGACCAGTTTGTGATCTTGTTCCATTTTTGTACAAAGCTTTCTCAGGGTGCACGACTTTGCACATATTGTCTTCTCAGTAATAGTTAATTTTAATTGCATACAAACTGTCCCATATTTTAAGGGGAAGTTGGTGTGGAAGTGTCAAAGAGAACACACTTGGAAGTTCTAATGTTACTTCTTGGTTGGACTGTCAACATCTGAAAAGTCGGCTCTGCCCAGGGAGCACCCGTCCTCCCTCACCCTGCCCACACCCTGCTTCCTGCCCTGGCACTTCCGCCATCATTCCCCGCTCTGTCCAAGGCAGACGTGATGCAGCCCCTGTGGACGGAGTACTAGTAATCAACAACACGTTGGCACATAAAAAAGCGTTCATTGACCCCATGAAGTGACTCTTACCTTTTCTCTTCTTCTAATGTTTCTTGTCAGACTGGCTTAATGATCTTGCCTGTTCCTTCATCATTGTTTTCGTCATCCTTGATTCTCCTTCTCGACTTCAGCTCCTTGCATTCTCCGTTATCTAGCCCCGCCGTGACTTCAGCTGCCACCCACTGGCCAGACCGCCCCAGACTGAATTTTCCTCCAGGCTGCAGACCCTTAGAGCCAACAGCCTGGTGGGGGTCTTCCCCTGGTGTCCCACTGGCACTTCTAATGCAGTGCGCCCCAGACTGAACCCATGCCGCCTCCCTGACTGGGATTATTCTTTATTAGCTAGCTTTGCAACTTCACCTCCCAGGGAGCTCGGGCAAGAAATACAAATATTTTCATAAGATTCTTTCAGGGAGTAAAATTAATATTTTTGAGAATGAAAATACGGTGATTGTCTCCTAAGGCTTAAAAGACTTTATTAAGATAGCAAAATATCCTTCCCCAGGGGCACATTTTTTTTCAGGGGTTATTGGAAATATGGTGCTGGGAAGAATAAAAGGAAATTTAATACCATGGAAGTTGGAAACAGCCAATGAAATTCAATCCGTTTTTAGAACACATATAACACAGTAACTCCCGGAGATTTAAGACAGCTCAGTTTGCTTCCTGAGCCTGTCAGACTCTTTGCGACTCTGACACGGAAAGGTTCTTCAGCCCGAATATGTCCTGACTGTGTTTTATTTACTGTGAAAATTTACTACACCTGAATGTGGGTGTCCCATGGGTCTGCCTGCTTTTATTGGTGTCAGCTTGCTTCAGCATTGGTACTTTTGTTAGGCTGGTTTGCCCCACAACCAGGATTCAAGCACCAGGAGGTATTAGGGAGGTAATCCTGGAAAGAACTGAGGGAACAGGGATGTGGAATACAGAGGGGAGGGGAGCCTGTAAAGGGATGAACTTGAGCTGTTTGCTCGGTCCCCAACTTCTAGGAAGCAGCCTTCAGAATCATCCACTCGGAGGGGCCGGTAAGCTGGGGTGTGTCTCCTGCAACTCACGCCTGCCATTGACTGGTGGCTGCTCTTGAGGCCAGCCCTTGCGGTCTGCTCCTGCAGGTGGCAGTTCTGCTGCTGGAGGTCCTGGGTGCTTGCTGCGTGTGCAGGACTGGGGAGCTGGGTGGCGCTGAGGGGCACAGACAGTGCCTGCCGAGTGCACGGCTTTAACATTTCTAACACAAGCTCACTCTAGAGAGAGGTACCTAAGATGGTCAGATGCAAAGCACATATAGGGATTGTTAATGGAGTGTACTTACATTACGTCAGTGTCTGATAGATGTCAGAGTGAATCAAAAGCTGCTGAGAATTTTATACCGCAGCTTCCGAACCTGGGAAGGGAAGATATAGGGAGACTGTCTGAGAGGCGGTTAGATGTGATTTCCAAACTGACATCATGTCCGGGGAACTGACACTGATAGGCCATTAGAGGAACACATGGAGTAACTGGATTGTCAGAATCCTTATATGTTGAGGTTTCTGCAGTGCTAATCAGCCTACAGAATTGTAACTAGGCCTATAAGGAAATTACGATATTTTTTCCATGCACTCAGATCTGGAAGAAAACAAAAATCTGACGGAAGTCTGTGGCCAGCCAAGTCTGAACAGAGCCACCTTCATTACCCTGGGAAATTCCTGGGGCAGGAAAGAAGGTGGAATCCAGGGCTGTGTGTGGACCTTAAAAAGAATCTCTGCCACGTGCATCTGTTACTCCTTTTCGTTACACTCATGCATCGGTCTTGATGACGTAGGAAAGGTACCCTAATGCCTTGTTGATTGTGCTGGTAGTGTCATTTAGGGGATGAGGGGAAAAGATCTTGAAGCTGTCAGATAACTAATCATTCAGACCAATGTCCCTGTCCTTAATGCGCTCCCAACCTGACCACGAGAGATGAGCTGAGGTCATTGCCACTGTAACGAACTGATTATGTGGGAACAGAGGAAGGAATAGTTAATTCTGCTATTTGGGGAAGGCATCCCAGAAGCTGTGACCTTGGACGTGGGCCTTAAGAATGACTTGGTTTCACTAAGGGATGAAGGAGGCGAATGGAAGTCCTGGCAGAGACAAGAGTGGGCAAAGGCAAGAGGGCCTGAAAGTGGAAAGCGAGGTCAGGAAACCGCGAGTGGTTTGGTGTGACCGAAACACAAGGTGCAGTGAGGCCGTGAAGGCAGGTGAGGGACGTCAAGGCAGGTGACGGACGTCAGCTGTGGAAGTCCTGAGGGCCTCACCCCCGCCTGTAGTGTCTCTCCCACGCTCATGGCGAAAGGTGGACACCATTTTGATTGGCTCATGTTTAAGTTCCCATCAAACATCCGGCCATTATAGAAACAACGTAGGTGCAGGGTGATGAATGGAGCTATAGAGCCCGTGTGGTGCAGTCGCGACTCCTTTCCCCTGAGGAATCCCCACATCCTCTTCACATCCTGTTTTATAACTCACGCTGGCTTCGCCGTGGAATTCCCCTTTCCTCCGTAGATTCACTTTTAGTCCATCCTTTGAAACCGCATTCAGGCTTCCAGGAGATGTTTCCCTGATGACTTCATCGTGTAAGCTAAAGACTCACAAGTATTTGATGCCAAAGAAAGACATGTCAGGATATCTTGCCTCTGATGTAGTAAATTGGTCCCTGATTGCTGTGTATCTTTGGGAGAATCTGCCTTTTATTTGAAATGAATGTCGGAGTAATCAGTGGTGAGCGAGACACTGACCCAGCAGCCAGAAGCATAGACCCTTTCGACTACCCCTTGTTGGCCACTCTCCCCAGTTCAAGAGAAAATACCAGACTACACGGGTGTTGGCTCGTTTTTCTCTTCGGCATCCAGTATTGCGGCCTGCCTCCGATGTGCGCTGGCACAGGGACAGCGGTGGGCGTCTGGCCCTTGGGGAGACGGCGTTTGCTCCTCCTGGTCTGGTGGGTGCCCTTGTCCCAACGGCCCTGAGCCTTGATTCTTCACTCCCTGTAGGGACCGTCGTGCTCCCACCAGAGCATTAGACCATTTTTCCCCCATGTCTGAGTGATATGATCACAAGCTTTCAGTGGAGAACCTGGTATTGGGAATAGATGATTGTTTTCTTCCTGATTTAGGAGAACACTGTACAGAGGGTACAGATTGGTGACCAACAGGCAGGTTACGAAGGAGAGCTGTTCTTTAGGGGTCTGTCAGCCCCTTGTGAAGGAATAGCTTTTGGCCTCCTGCTCTGCTATTGGTTATGTTATTTTACTGAATTTTAAACTTGGGAAGTTTAGTCAGAGTGAATCTTAATGTTTATTCTATAGGAATCAAGACTAATGTCAACTCTCAAAAATACTATGTATCTGAAGAAAAAAACCCCAAACCTTTGTGCATACAACTTTAAGGAAAGTTTTCTAGTGCTAATCAAGATAATTTTGGGGCCTGGGTGGTGTGGCTCAGAGGACTGAGGACCAGTCTGCGAACTGAAAGGTTGCCAGTTCGATTCCCAGTCAGGGCACATGCCTGGGTGGCAGGCCGAGTCCCCATTTGGGGCCGTGAGAGAGTCATCTGATATCCCTCACACATCGATGCTTCTCGGCCTCTCTTTCTCCCTCCCTTCCCCTCTCTCTAAAAAATTAAAAAATGATTTTGAGTGGAAGTTTCTTCATGTCCAATCTGGGAGATAACTGGTAGCCTTTAGTTTTATAATCCCCAACTCAGGACTCACAGTGGAGTGTGCCACTTCCACACAGTAGAAGTATTTTGGAAACATAGGTGACATTTATGGGGCATCTCATAAGACATCAAGAAAAAGTGTGATGAACTGGAGCATTCCAAAAATTCAGGGTTCATGACTGAGCTTTTCAAAATGGTGTTACAGGAAAATGGTCTTTGATAAACTTTTTGTTCATCATTAAACAAAGTGAAACAAGTTTTGTATCTATTGCGGGACTTCTCAGACTTTAGCAAGCTGGTGTGTACAGTGGGTCCTCGAGGATCGACATAGCATTTGGCATTTGTCCCAGGACCCCTTTGACCGGAGAGAGCCCATGACCATCTCCCAGAACTCACGCCACTCCGACACAGCAAGGGAGATGCTGGCATGTGGCAGATTTAAAACGGTCACACACCCATCGAGCTCTTCCCATCCAAAACTGGCGCCTTATTTCCCTGCCCCTTGAGATCCGGGTTGGCCTTCTGACTTGCTTGGAGTGATAGATGCAGCACAAGGATTGTGTGGGTTCCAGAGCCTTGACCGCAAGAGGTCTGTCAGCTCCTGCTTCACCCTGGTGCACCTCTGCCCCGGGACCCTCACCCACCAGAGGAGAAGAGCTGGGGTGCCCCTCCTCAGCAGGCGGCATTCATTGCCAGCATGCAAATGAAACCCTCGCAGGCCTTGCATGCCCAGCCGACCCCTGGAATCATGAGAAATAACACCCAGTTATTGTAAGCTACTAACTTGAGAAGCTTTGTCACACAGCAGTAGTTCGTGGATATACTAACATAAGCTGTAGCACCCAACAAAAACTTTGAAGTAAGACAAAAAAAATACAATTGTTTAATCCAATACTTTCTATGAGGCTCTTTCGGTGTAAAACTAAATTTCTGGACAGGGATTTCTCAGAAAGCCAAGCCAAGTGAACAGGTAACAGGAACATGGCATGTGGGCGCATGGTCAGCTGCGCCAGGCGATGGCGCCCAGTCACAGCAGAGCGGCCCGGTGCGGGGCCTGCTGGTGCTGCCTCGGGAGGGTGAGGGGGGCTGGCGGAGAAGCAGCCTTCCCCCCTGCGCTCTGTGATATGTTCCTGAGGGCTGTCCGATGGCCATCTCTGAAGTGACCAGCGTCACTTAGGGCTCAGGTTCATAATTAGGTGTGAGCAGACGCCGCATCTGATACAGCCCATCTGCTCCATTCCAGGGCCAGCTGTGGGGATGTGAGACCTTGCCAGTGTTCCTGTCACAGGGTAGGTGTAATTACTCCTGCTTCCTAAGGGCAGATCTGATTAGCAGATGTTGAAAGGGACACGTTTTCAGCAGCCCCCTGGTGACATGTGGAAATGTAAGAGGCTCCAGGCCATGTCCCTCGCTGAGGCCTGACTGCCGAATGCCTGGGCCGAGCAGCGCCCCGCCCCGTCCGGGGACCCTGCACCCACCTCCTTCTCCTGGTCCAGGTGGAGCTGTTTACATGGATGCTGGGACTCCAGGCTCATGGGCCACAGCTGGGAGGCCTCAGAGCCATGTTTGTAGCTACACCCAGGCCTTAAAATGCTCAGACCGGAAGATCCTGCCAGTCATGCTTCAGTCACACTGGCCACAGTGTGTTGGGAAAGAAGCAGAAGGTTCCAGAAACCATGGGAGTTGGAGCTGGAAAAGACCCACTTGGTCATGAAGCCTCCTCCTGCATCATGGCCCGATCGCTCCCCTGGGACCCTCCGGAGTGCTTCGTAAAAGCTGTTTCCGAATGACTCAGGCTGGGAGTCGTCCAGCCATTCTCCTGGGAGATGAAACAACTTTTTCTGTGGAGGAAATATTTTCCTCGCAATTGGTCGGGATCTTTTGTTGGTTGGCTCCAGCCCCATCGCTCCTGGCTGGTCTCCCTCAGACCACCCTGAACAAGCGCCCCTCTCCTCCTTGCCTTCCCACAGTTAAGTCGATGTCATGCTTCCGCTGAGCAGCAATTAAATGGGGGAGGAGGGGCCTGCTTCCTAGTCTGGGGCTTTCTGAAGCGATGACTTTCCCCAGCTGCTTCAGTCTACTGATCCCCTCGTCTGAGTTTCTCTCTAATTTTTTGTCCCTGTAACATTTCATATGTGTCGAAACTGCTGGTATTTGTAAGCATTGAAAAGGAGCGTGTATTCCACCATTGGAATGGCATTTTCATTGACAATTATTTGCTCATTCTTGGAATCTTTGCTAGATTGGCTTGCCTTGGTTTATGTGGCATGGCCTCACTGGTACAAAAAACCTGTAAATGGAACCTGGCTTCTCCAGAAACCAATAATGATGATATCATGCATCATACATACTGGTGGGCACGGCCATGTAATCACTGTGGTCCTGGGGTGTTCTGTGCGGGGCAGGGCACTTGCTGTAACTCAGGGTTCAGTCAGTAAAACCAAAAATAAGGGGCTGTGCACCTGTACAGACCACAGCCATGTTAGGAATATTTAGGAAGCAAGGGATCGTGGTTCCATGGGTCTCTGACTTTGTCATTACTGATAAAGCTGGGATATGAGAAGCAGGAGTTCACCCGTGAGACTCAAGTTCAGACCATGTGGTGAGATCCAGGTTGGAAGAGCCATTGAGATCATCAGTGTTTTTGGAGCGTGTTCCACAGAATGTGACAGTTCCTAGGGACATTTTAGGGGCTACCTGGCATGGTTGGAGCAAGGCAGCCCTCGTGAACCCCTTCTTTAGCACAGCTCTGCTTTTGTCTGTTTCATTTGCAGAACTGGAGTTGCTTGTCAGATTCTGTTTGATAGTGTTCCATGCTCAGAAAGAAAGTTTGCAAACCGCAGGTTCAGAGGACTGACTTCTAGTAAAAACAAACAGAGAGAGAAGCCTCTTTAGCCAAACAACTAACGATTACATTTCTGGGACCCACACAAATGAATCCACAGACATTTGGAAGCAGCAAAGAGCTAAGCAAACAGATGATTCGGTGTAACTGCTATGTTATCGGGAAACTCTTAGGATAAACAGAGCCTGCAGACCGTGACCTCTAAGTGGCAAGGTGAACAAGAAGCTAATTCTAGTCATATGTACAGGTGACTCAGCAGGTTTTGTTAAGTCAGCACCAGCAAGTCCTGGAGCTGAGGTTAGTAAGAATCACGTGGTAAAGGTGACCATTTATTGTGAGCTTTCTCTTTGCTGAACTCTGTGCCTCAGCTGCATGGTCCATGCCAGGAAACGTAGGTCTTATTATCCACATTAGGAAACTGAGGCTCGGAGATGAACTTGTCCATCAACACACAGCTAATGAAGCGATGGAGCTGGGGATAGGTCCCTAGAGTTTATGTCCTCCTAAATGTTCTCTATTGGCTCTCTCTGTTAATCCCTTTTTAAGTTTATTTTTGTTCATATGTGTGTATTCCCCGCCCTGCCCCCCCACCCACTGTTTTGGAAAGCAGACTACCTAAAGATACTAGTTTGAGAAAATGCTTGTTATAATCGTAGTTATAATCTTATGGTCATTCCACTCAAAGACTGCTCCATGTAAAGTTGAAATTTAGTATTATACGTAAACGATTCTCATGGACAGAAAGGATGGAGAGAAAAGGAGCCAAGAGTCTAACCTTAACAGTGTGCACCAACACTGAGCAGGCCTGTGCCTGGGTTTAACGGCTCTCAGACAGCCACTCCAGAGTTTTATTGGCGCAGCAGAAAGTAGAACTCTTGAAGCCCATTGCTAAGGCAGGTGGGAATAACCTTTGCACAGGATTTAAGTTTTTAAATGTTGAGCATTTTTCTCAGAATCTACCTTAGCTTCTCCACCTTACCCGCCTTAGTTAGCCAAGGCTGGGGAAGGAGGGGTCTCTCTTTGAGGGTCTGCCCCTGACTTAGTTCATGCCCCTCCAAATGTACATGAGCGTAGTCCTTATTCTTGCCAGTAACCAGAAGTTTCTGCTGAAATTTCTGTTCGGTCAGTTGACTCTGTTGGAGCAAAGTGTGTTTCCTAAAGAGTGGATTTAATGGGCGTTTAGTTTTGTTTTTATAGGTGCATTTGGAAACGCTGGAACTGTTTGAGAAACTGTTTCATAGCACATCCAGGTGGCTCGAATGATCTGCCTCCGTGCATCACACCAATTTTAAACAAGACTGCAGCCCGTAGTACATTTCTCTTCTGGAGCAAGCGAGGCCCTCAGGGAGAAACATGAACTTGTGTGGGTGCTTAGGAAGTATTGAGTAATAGTTCTTTCAAGCCACGAGGGCCCCATTTGCCCAGCAGAAATTTATGAACACTGCCCTACTGGCTTATAAAAGTTCATTTTCTTTCCCAAGTGCCTAGGCTCACTGTCTGAAAGTAACAAGTTCATCAAAGGATTTGATTGTATTTGAGTACTGATGGTTACAGAGACACGTCCGAGAAATCCCACCCTCGATTCTTTAGTAGGTGACAGTGATGTTGCTGAGATAGAGCCTTAGATGTGGCCTCCTGATGAGGACTCTGGTGGTAAAATGGGACATGGGGGTGCGATTGCTAAATGACAGACACTCGTCTGATCCTGTGCTGCAGATAGCTAAGGCCGGTCGAGTTGGATGTGCAGAACCACCAGCAGGCGTGTCCGACCCGTGGCCTGTGGGCCGAGCAGCCCAGCATGGCTGTGAATGCGGCCCAACACAAAACTGTAAATGTACTTAAAACATTCTGAGATTTTTTTGTGATTACATGTTGCAGTGTATTTACTGTGTGGCCCAAGACAACTCTTCTTCTTCCAATGGGGCACAGAGATGCCAAAAGGTTGTACACCCCTGCCTCACGGTTTGGACCTGACTGGCTATAAGCGTGTGTGATTTGCTTCACAGTGACAGGCAGCTTGTCAGTGGTTTCCAAAACATCTGTCTCAAAGAGGGTGGTTGAAATTCCAGCAGGGAAGTGTTTCCATTCATTGTCCATGTGAAACAAGAGTGAGTGGGAGTAAGTGAAACAGATCAAGAGGAAATGAGTCCGCTCTCCACTTGGGATTATAATGCAGATGAATTCCATATTTTGGTTAGGGAATGTTTTCTTTTGGAAAAGACAAGAAAGAAAGTTTAGATTCTGACCCAGTTACTGAAAAGCAGACTAAGATGCAGTAAAATGCCTGCCAAAACAGTCTCTTCAGTTGGTTGTATTTTTGTGTTTGAGTTTTGGGGGGGTGTGTGTGTGTGCTTGTGTGCAGGAAAACGGCCCAGGACTTGCTGGCATGCTTTGCTGCCATTGGCCTGACTTCCCTACCGAGGTGGTGGGACCTCACCAGAGCAAGCAGTGCTAACGCTGCCACAGTCAGCAAAGCCGTGGCTCTTCACCGCATCTGTGCAGCTCGGTGACTTGAGAATTCAAACAATACCTATTCACCCTATCTACTAAAGTCACAACTGAGGTTTTCCTGCCTAATTTTTCCTTGTCAAAAGGGTGGCCCTATAAACAAAGCAATGTTCAATTTTGATTTAGAGATTTTATGTGCCCACCCTATGCCCCTACTATATCCAGGAGTGGAGAGGCCGATTTGCTCTCTGTATGTTGTGTTCAAATTGTGCTACCTCTGATGATGCCAAAACAAAGATCTGAGCTCTGTTTTACCCTCTGAGGTGTCACGTAATAGGCAGGTATTGGACACCTGCTATGTGTGAGGCTATGATATCGAGTAGGGGAGACCCATGGCCCCTGCCCTTGTGGAGTTTACTGTCTGTAGCAGTCTGGGTGCTCTGCCTGCAAGGGAGCCCCCTGCCCTCTCCCCAGGGATCTGCTCGGGGGACCAGGAGGCTCTCCATTGGCAGGTCGAGCATCTCCTGCTCATTGCCACCCTGGCTGGTCAGCGATTTTCCTCAGCCACCCTCGGACCTACTCACCCTGGTCCAGGGCGGGGAGCCGTGCTGAGCTCTCAGCCCCTCACAGAAGCCAAGAAGAAAGTGCTTACAGCTGACCCTCTCACCTGGCCACTGGAGGTGGATCTGCCTCCATTGTTGCTCCCTGGAATTACTAAAGACAACTAAAGGCTAAGGCAGGCTCCTGCCACCCCTCCCAGGGCCCCTTCTCTGCCTTCAGTTCACGTGTAACAGTGGCTTTATGTCTTGCCCTAGCCCTCCTCATATTTTGTTCTCCTTGTCACTGTGCACAGGTCTCCCTGTCTCCTTCAGTCTTTGGCTATGTGTAGCGAAAGGTGACTTGACTGGCTCAGGAAAGACTTTCAGCCCCACCGTGGCCTTCCTGGGCTACCTGTGCTTCTGGGGCCTGCATAGGAGGGCCAAGTCTCCTCACCTTGTCCCCTGGAACCTGGGAGGCCAGGCCCAGGTCTAAGGACTGTATCTCAGGGACAGGGCTTAGGGCATGACTGTCCTGCTGTGCTCTGTCCTCTTAGGGGGGCAGCAGAGAAGAGTGGGAAACCCAGAAAGCCTCAACAGGAAGCATGGGAGACTGCCATCCCAGTGCCTGCCCCCCTCCCCACCACAGCCCTCCCTGTGGGCCGGGGTGGAGTTCCAGGCAGGGTCTCATTAGCACCTGCTGAGCCTATACTGCATGTGCATCCCTGGGGGATGCAAGGGAGACAGGAGGATTCCGAGCTCAGGCAGTGTGTGCACTGTCTAGTAAGGGAGAAGAGATGTGCTCTTTCATAATCCACTGTGCTGTGGAAAGTGCCGTGCCACTGAAGGGGCACAGGGAAAAACCAGAGCCTACTCAGTGGGGGAAGAGTCTAAAAGGAAAAGCTTCCATGGAAGAGATGGCATTCCAGCTCAACCTTGAAGGCCGAGTGGGAGGTGGAGAAGGAGTGAGGAGGCAACCGCACTGAGGTGCACCCATGCAGGAAGTCCGCTTGGCTGGAGCGCCGAGAACAGGTTCAGCTGTGTTCGGTGCCGCCCAAACTCAGCGGCTGCAGCAGGGAGGAGCCCAGCAGGGTGATTCCTGGAAGTCCCGGGACACAACTCGCGATCACCCTTTCCGGTAGACTTCGGTGGGACTAGGGCAAGTGGGTTTGGCAGCTCTGTGAAAGTGGATGTTGGATCTTCCTCCTGCCAAGGTCACAGCAGCGGTTCCCATTCCAACACCTGAGCCTCTCCAGGGACCCTGCTGGAGAAAGCGTGCCGTGGGCTAATGCAAGGCCCTGTGGAGATTGTTAACTTTTCCTGAGGGCGAGTCAGAGCCCTCACACAATGCTGGAGAATTTATTTCCAAAGGATGTGAAGGTAGTTGGACAAAAGCTTAACTACAATGGTGGTTTTTTTAAGGGCCAATGCAGAGGTCACAGAGCTATTAAGTTTCTGTAATTTAAGGATTCTAGAATTACCAGTGGCTTTCCTCTTTAAGTGGACCCTTGTCATAACTCAAACTCGAAGCATTCTACAACAGAAATGTATTTTTTCAATGGAAAATTTTTTAAATTGAAGTTAATCTCAGCAGTTCTGGTTCCTGCTGTCTGTAGGCCAGCTGGGGACAAGCTGATGGCCGCCCTCACCTAAGTAGGTAGGCAGGTCCTTGGCAGCTGCTGTAATTGTTGCCATTTTCCTGCTGTGCAAGTTTGGACTGAAAGTTCTCTTTTCTGTGAGTTTTGCAACACAGTATTACTTTATGGGTTTATTTTTTAGGTTTTTTTCTTTTGAGTGTTACTGGATCCTCAGTCACCGGAAGGCCAGGATCTGTTTCGGTAACCAATAAACGCTTGGAGGATGCTCTCCCCATGCTCTCCCACTCACTCTAGTTCCCCAGATGTTTCGTCTCTCCTGCCCTCACTACCAGCCAACCGAGAGGACCTGTTAGACCGTTTCTTTCCAGGCAGCTGATTTAGAGTCTGTGTGGAGAGCGGCACCGTTCAGGTCAGGGGGTGTAGTCGGGTGATGGATGGATGGGGAGGTGGGGCTGCAATTCACTCGTGACATATTAAGCAGTTAATTAGGAGACAGGCTTCCTCTCCGTGGGAGGTAAGGGATTTTCTGTTCCTTTGTTCTTATTGCTAATATTCATGCCGTTTTTTCTAGTGGATGCATCAGGCTCTGCTCTAAACCTTCCACGATCCCCTCTGGCAGTGCTAGAGGTGAGCTCCCTCCCCAGAGACTCAGGGCATCACAGACATTGGGTTCTCCTTAGGGTTGAAGGCCAAGAATGTGGGATGACAACTCCGTGTCCTCATAACAAGGTAGTGGCAGCCTCTCAGGGCTGTGTGGTTTGTTCAGACAAGTAGGTCATTCCAGCTCAGCCCCAGAGAGCCTCTTCAATGAGACCATTGTCTGCCTACCGTGCAGCAGGAGCTGTTGTCCAGAGCTGCTATTCAGCAGTGAATCTCGTAGCTGCTTTAATGTGCCACTTATACGTCGAAGCTGGTTATGGAGAGGCAGCAGCAACAGGATGCTTGAATGTGCGCTGTAGACCACAGGTGCTGGGAATGATCCCAAATACCTCCCGTCTCAGGCCAAACATGGTCAGCGTGGTCCCTTTCTCAGCCACTTTCCGCTTTCTAAAGACTGAATGTGTGGCCAGCATGGTTCCTACCCAGGACAGGTGAGGCCAAGGTCTGTGGCCTGTTAAAATCAGTGGCTGACAGTTTAGAACTGAAAGGAGGATCTTGAATAGGAACCATTATTTTCAGGAAGACACATCATGTTCCTTCCGTCAATTTCGCAGCATTGGCAGATAAAATACTGCAATGTAAAGATCATCACCAGTCTCTTTTTAAGGAAACAAACAAACAAGACAGTGACCCAGTTCTGTCCCTTCTCATTTATTGTACTGGGTATGGCTCGACCATTACCAAAGAGAACTGAAACAGCTCCCTTTCATAGTTCAGTTAACATGAAACATGTCTCCTGGCACACAAGGGGATGCCTGTTGATGGACATGGGGTGTCTTAGGCTTGTTACAAAGCTTAGCATTTTGCCGGTACAAAATAAATGCCAAAAAAAGGGACTGTTTTGCTTAAAAGAAGGAAACTGTTGTGTGTACTTTCAGAATCACTTTGTGTTGGCTGCACACTGTGCTAACCACCTTCAGAGGTCACCGAGCAGTGTCCTGGAGCACACAGGCCTGCGTGACATTGCGAGAGCATTACATGTTGAAGGATGTAGCCCTAACCAAGGGCAGGGTGAGATCAGGGAAGGGAGAGATTTGTGTAGCTTGGAATAGAATGTAAAAATATATCTTATTAACTTCAAAGGGAGGCCTATGGAAATGCTAATAACTTAAAAAAATATTTATCTGGTTTGTGCAGAAGTGGTGAGGGGACTGGGTAGGCAAATGCCAAGTGTGGCTGGGTGGCTTTAGGTCAGCATCCCGCCTGCCCACAACCTTGGACACTGCCGTGGGCAGCCGGTCCAGAAACCAGTCCCCCTGGGCTGTAGTGCATCATCTCCTACCCTTGGCGACAGTGCCGAGGGTCTGCAAGATCTCAGTTTCTCTGGGAAGTGGCATAGTCAAAGGCGATGAGAAAGTTGGCCAATTTTTTAAGCACTGCCTGTGTATAGTAAAAGCAGTGACCATCTCTGTTGAGTGCACATGTGTGCTAGGCCGTGTGCTAGTACTTCACAGTCTTGGTTTATTTCCCTCAATACCTCAGTGGAGTACTGAGTTACATGCTCTTTCTAACTTCACCAATGAGGAGACAGACTCAGGGGGGTTAGTGGCTTGCTTAGGGTCATCACACGGCTATTGAGGAACAGGGCCAGGAACTTGAACTCTGGTCCAGACTTACAGCTTGTGCTTGTCAGGATCGTGCTTCCTGGTGTGTGCATGGTGCTAGGCACTAGACAAGGGAAAGGTATGTGGGAGGTGTGTGCTGACCTCAGGCAACCTGTGGATCTCAAACAGGACAAGAGCTAGATGAACAGGCAGCTCACACTGCGAGTGCTCCTCTCCCCAGCACAGGGGTCACGCAGGGAAAGAGAAACTATGCCAGTGCACGTAGGGTTGCTGACCTTCTTAGGTAGTGAAAAGAGTTGAATGTGAAGGTGATGGTATTGAAAGAGTTGAATGTGAAGGTGAACAATCATGGATGATTGTTCTTGTTGATTTTGGAAACAATTTTAGCCTATTATGGCATGGTCACACATTCAGGTAAACAGCTGGAGTGAGTAAAAGAGGCTGCTGCAAAGCAATAGGGAGGAGTGGAGACTGGGGTAAATTGGAGACTCTAGAGAGAGCAGCCACTACTTAGCTCTCATCGCCTATTATAATGTGGAAATGTAGACCCAGTATTGCCAGGTATGCTGATGTTTTTCCCCACAAGAAAAGCCACAAATCTGGATTTTTACATTGCCTTCCAAACTTTGAATGTTTGCTACTAATTCTTAAAACATTTAAGGGGTCCTTTGTTGTCTGTAGGTCTCCAGTATGAAACCTGTGGAGAAGCTGGGATAGAAACGGGGTTGCAGAGTTTAGAAAGCCCAAGACCGTAGACCAGGATAGCAAGTCCATTTCACTTTGTGCGTCTTGCTTAGCACCTCTCGGACTCCAGTGAGCACACATCAGTGAGCAGGAGTCCCGTGCAAATGTGCTTGCTGATTCAGGAGTCGGGGGTGGGCTTCAAGGTTCTGCAACACTGGGCCTCTGTTGGAAGGTCCCTAAGGCAGCATCTAGGCCCAGTGGGAAAAGCACCGTGATGAGTCAGTGCCATCTACTGTGAGCAGAGAAGAGGGAGGTGGCCTGACACATCTGCCCTCCCTGTAGCATGCCAAGACAATAAGGTCAATTGTGTGTTCACAGTCATTTCCAGGGTCCTCCTAGAAAGTTGAATTTGCAAACACTGCTAGGCCAGACAGAGGCTTTTCAATTTCATATCCTCCCTTCTTACGCCCAGTCCTCCATATGAGGAAGAGTTGGGTTCATCTATCATTTGGAAAGTTGGAGTTTCAACCTGGGTGGGATAGAGGGAGAGGTAGCTGATCGGTTCTCCCTTCTTTCTGCTGTGTTTTGAGGAGACAGAACTACGTCTTGCGTCTGTTGGTGTTCTGGTACTTCCACGTGGCCTTGGCGTCCCTTCGGCATGGGGTCCGTGCTGGGAGGAAAGGGTGGGTGCTGAGAACATTACTTTGAGCAGAAATCATCTTGTTTCCATTCACCAAGCGCTGTTCTTGGAGCCTTCTCCATGTCCCCCGCCGGCGTTCTGTGGCCTTGGAATTGTATGCCAGGAAACAATATGATGTTTCTAATTGGGCAAGTGGGAGGAGAGGGACTGGGTGAGCCAGTATGCGCTGGCGGTGGACACCTAAAAATAGATCTTTTTCCTCATGAATTAACAAACATCTGGGGGGACAAAACCACCTTGCACGTTTCTAACGATCCCAGAGAGTTCAACAGAGGAGGCCAAATGGGCTAGGGTGCAGCCACGGGGGTAGATGCCAGCCAGAGGGGGGTCACCATGGCAACTGGCCCCTTGAAGAAAACTTCAGTGGCCTTCAGGGAACAGAGGCCGATCTTGGATCAGAGGCCACTGTCTATGTGCCTGTCAGGCGGGGCGTGTGGGGTGGGAGGAAGAAAGGCCTCAGAGCAGCACTTCGGTACTTCCTGGACTACACGGTGCCTGGGAGTGCTAAATGCAGTTCCGATTCAGGAGCTCCAGCTGGGGAGGTTCTGCAGTTCCAACAAGCCCCCAGCTGATGCCTGTGCTGCTGGTCTGGGGTCATCACACTCGAGGGGTGTAGTCGTCCATGGTCGTCGGGACTCTGAGGAAGGGCAAAGGCACTCAGCCGGAAGTCACCCCACCACTCCATTTGCATCATCTTGTGTTTGGCCTAAGCTGAATAAAGGCAGGTGCTTTGGCAGCTGTTTCTCGTCATCCTACAACGTTTTCCTTGCACAGTGGTGGTGGTGAAGACACTTTAATATTACTAGTATTGTGTATTAATTTTGCTGGTAAAAATGCATGTGGTTGGGGAGACTCCAGCCGTTGTAGGTGTAATGACTAATTCAGTAAAACACATGCGTGTGCTATTTGGTGTGTAACAGGACCCCCTGAAATAATGGAACAGACTTGATCACAATCGTCAGGGCGGAAGAACAGCCCAGACATGGAAGCTGGGAGGTGAAAGTCATTCCAACAACTTTAGAACTTCCGTGAGGCAGTGGTTTGTCCAGGGGGAGGCGTGAACCCGTTCCTCGGGAGGCCAGGCTTTTCCTCTGGCCTCTCGGAGCAGCAGTGTGACGACCCCGGGTGAGAGAGACGAGGGCAAAATTTGTCCTGGCTCTGTAAGCTGTTGAGGTTTCTTCTAGAGGTGAGAAAACGGCACTCCTATATCTCTGGGGGCAGGGGTGCTTTTTTTGGTGGGGGCATCTGGCTGATTGTGTTTGGAGAGACACTTACTTCTACCGGCCAAGTTCTGCTTGAATATCGGCCTCCTTCCCTGTCCGCCAGGTGAGTCCATCCCCGGGGTGTGGCCAGAGGGCAATCCCAGCTCTCCACACTGTCACCTACAGCTGTGGAGCTGATTTCCGTCTATGGCCCAGGTCTGTGCTTGGTAGGGGCTCCTCAGGCACAGTAGCGAAGTCTCACCGTGGAAGCTGTGACTGGGTGAACTTCTCAGAAGAAAACCCAGTGAGCTCCCTTTTCATGGGTCTTCTGATTGACTCGCGCTTCCCTGAGGGAGAATGCCTAAGTCCCTCCTGAGGGCATCCACAGTTAGTCTGATTTCCATAGCGCTGAGACTGGTGGGCTCCACCTCTGATTTTGACTGTGATCTAGAAGTTGTTATCCATCTCATCTGTGACCGAATGCAGAGCCTACTGGCGTTTGGGAATAGTGTGGTCAGGTCCATGGAGGAGCCCGGGGGTGAGGCTCTGCAGTCTAGTGGTCACCATTTGCAACACCTCTGTGGTCGGAGGCTGGGAGTTCCGTCCTCACCAGGCCTGGCAGGGAAGCATAAGGCATCAGCAGAGGGGTTGGGGCTGGGAGTCAGCAGGTGGAGCTGGGGGCCTGGGCCAAGAGGGCTGCGGGGGAGGCACTTCCATGGATGGGTTTTCTCTCCTGGCCCCTTGCCTCTCCCAGCTGGGCCACCTTTGGGTAGCCCTGCTGGGGCAGGGGGCCCTAGGTCTTCCCTCTTCTCAGTTCCTCCCTCCCTCCTGCTGGCCACAGTGGACATCCCTCTCCCCTTGGGGAGCCCTGGAGAGAGGAGGCAACCATGCCTGGGGACTGAGATGTGAAGGAGGTCTGAGCCCCGAAGGGGCATTCTGAGGTTTGTCCTTTATCTCTGTTTCCCCGCAGTGATTTGCTCGGGGCGACACCTGGACGGAAGGCCAGGGTCCTCGTGTACTTGGGTGCCGTGGGTGAGCTGTCTCTCTGATTCCTCGGCAAGGCTGCTTTCTCTCACAAGCCCATTCCTTTTTGTCTTACCATAGGGGGTGTCCCAGGGCTCAGGTGAAGCCACATTTCCTTGTGTCGGCCACACACAGCTGAAATGCCACGGTGGCAGTCCTCCGACACTGGCAATGGCTTTTCTTCCCTTTTGTTTCTGTGACGCTGATGGTTTTTCTTCCTGCACTCTAGCAAACTTACTCTCAGCTTGAAGTAAAATAACATTAAAGCATTTACGTTTTTGCCATGGACTTACAGCAGAGGGCAAAACGTACCATTCTAAGCTGTGAAAAGCTGACATTGAGGCGGCTGTGTGATTTTGGCAATGTTCCTGCACGTGAAGTCCCTGGGCCTCATCTCAGTCCCGCCCTCCCCGTCCGGCGTTGGCAGGAACAGGGAGTTTTGTCAGAGCGGAGTGGGGTGGTGAAGGCCAGCCTCCGCAGAGGAGACCCCGGGCTAGATGCGGTCCTGGGGGCCAAAGCCTGGGCCACTTGCTTCCCCCAAGCATCTGCATCTGTGTCAGTAGTGGAGGAAGTAAGGGACGTTGAGCCGACATCTGGAGTTCTGCCTTTGGGTTCTTGTCTTGTTGTGAATCCTAACGATGGTCAGGAAAAGCAAACCCAGCAGTCACATGTGGTGGAGTGAGTCAGCACAGGGGTGGGTGAGACATGAGGACAGTTAATCACCGAGTTGGAGTTGCAGACATTGGAGCTGTGCGTGTCCCCTGACAACTCACTTTCTAATTGCCTCTGGTATAGAGGAGCTGGCAGAGGTCCAGAGCAACCTGCCCAGTGACACACCACTGGTTCAGGGTGGCGCTGGGAGAGGAGCAGGTTCCTGGACTCCCTATCCAGTGCTCCCTCCTGTGCACCAGGCTGATTCCTGGGATTGCCCTGACTTCTTGCTCCTCCCTGTGGCCCCGAGCACAGTGCTGGGGCCAGGCCTGGGAAGCCACCCTTGCCTGTTGTTTCAGCCTTTGGACCCTGAGAGCCCCCTCTGCTTTCCCTCTAGAAGGGACTCCAGGGTTTTATGAGGCCAGGTGTCTGGTCCCTACTTGTACCCACCTGGGGCATGGAGTCCGGCCTGATTGTTCTCCTCTCCCTCCACTGGCATCCATCAGGTACCACATGATGGTTTAGCCATGGCTGCCCAGCTGCTCCTTCCTAGGATGCCATCTGGGGTGCTGGTCTCTGGGGCTGTGCAGAAAGGTGGAGTGAGGCGCAGCCCTGCGGAGGCTCGGAGCTGGGTGTCTGCACTCCTGCCGCCTCGGGAAGGCTCAGCGGTCTCTGCTCTTGTCATTCTCATTGCCTCGCTGGCATTTTCCCCTCTCCCTCCCTGGCATTTTCCCCTCCCTCCCTCCCTGGCATTTTCCCCTCCCTCCCTCCCTCCCTTCCTTCCTCGGCTTAAAATCTGAGGTAGTGCTTGCAGGTTTAGAAGGGAGCGGTGGACCACAGATTTAAAATATTTAATAAAACAGCTTTAGTCCTGAGAATGAAAAGAAACAATTTTAGGTGTTGATAAATGCTTGGCAGAGTTCTTTTCCTCTTTTCAGAACTGATCCTGCAGATTAGGGCTTTGGCACATGGCTTATGACCGCACAACCCGTACAGGCAGGGAGAAATCTAAGTGACGTTCTTTACTTTTCTTCTGCTGAAAAGGGGGCTCTGACCTTGGAATATGAGCCCTTAGTTCCAGCACCGACTTCTTTCCAGCCTGAACAGCCGCCCCCACCCCCCTGCCAATTTCCTTTGTTCATGGAGATTGAAACATTATGCTTTTACTTACCTTCCCATGGCGTCCTGTGCCTCCCACCCCCTACTTATCATGTGGACAGTACATTGACAAACGAGTACTTGTTATCGTTCATGCCAATTTACTCTCATATATGTTTGTCACACATCCTCAAAGGAATGTCACCAGGCAATACTTTGTTCATATGGTTTGAATTACTGTCATACCTCATAGAACAAAGCTTCATTGTCTAAAAATATTCTACAGCTAAGGCCTAACGTTTAGTCCTCGCAACATATGTTCATGAAGGCACTGTGCTCTCTTGTAGGGGAGCAGCAATACCAGGAATGTGGAAGATGTCTTCTGAAATCCTGGGTTTTGAAAAGCTCCGAGTGAGACCTAAGTTAGTTTTTCCTGCTGCTGAGCAGTGAGTCCCTGCTGCCCCTAGGAAGGAGAACATTTCAGTCCCCTGGTCCCGTTGGTGAGGAAGCCAGTGGACTGGCGGAGCAGAGAGGTTGTGTCTCTGATGCCCGCTGATGCCCTGCTGGGCTGTACCAGATCATGGCAGATCCTGGCTCGTTTGGCACCACTGGCCTGACTGGACATGCCCACCTGTCGGCAGGCAGGCAGCAGGCCAGGGTGCTGTCCACCTTGCCGCGGAACCCCTGCCCACCGTCGGGGAAACGCGCCTCAGTCCACACCCTTCCCGGATTCATGTCTCTTCGGTCACTTGGAAAGACAGTGGCAGGGACTCCCGAACAGTGGACTGACACTATTTGGATGGAAAGAGTGGTGTTTACTTTTTTCCCCCCTTTGTTCTTCTAGTTTCCAGAAATTTAATCTTCTGGTAGATTTCATTCATTATTTCTACAGACTGCTGAACCAGTCACTACCCGAAGCAAAAAGACAAGTGCTTTTGAAAGAGTTGCTACGTTCATAGGCTGGTTTTTACAAGGATGTTAAAAAACATTTCGTGGCTATGATTCATACCCTGAGGTTTTGATAAATTCTTGCATTGCAAAAATTCATGATTCAGTCTGTCAGATGATTTCCCTTCGTGAGACTATGGGATTGCGAGAATTCAGGGATTTGTTCCACAAATCTTTTCATCTGTCTCTTCATGTAATGCTTTCTGTTTTTAAAGCTGTGAGCATTTGATCATGCAGCTCCACGCCGGCCTCACTGCGTGGCGGGGCTCCATCCTACACGGAAGCCCTGCTGCCTGCAGGTTGCAAAACAAGAGGCAACCCGTGGCTTCATGATTCAGGGGTAGATGCTGTATTTTAGCAGGTCTTTTCAGCCTGTCACGGGTGCTGTGACAGCGAGGTCACCAATGGGAACACTTCTCAGCTTTTACAAAGACATGAAATCTCTGCTATAGGATTTCATGTGTTGGTTTGGGCAAACGGTTTTTTTTTAAGTTAGTTTAAAAAATAGAGAAGGAGAAAAATCTTGCTTTGTTGTCCCATTGATTTATGCATGATTCTTGTACGTGCCCTGATCGGGGATCAAACTCACAACCTTGGTGTACTAGGGCAGTGCTGTAACCAATTGAACTCCCTGGCCAGGGTGGTGTGGGTAAGCTTTCGATTTTAAGGTAGGAAGGTGCTTGTCTTTGACAAGGCTCTGTCCATTAACATGTGGCTCTCTGTGTCCAGTAGAAGAGTGTGTTTTTAAAAAGCAGTTTTTCAAAATGTGTGAGCATTAGACTTATTAAAATGGAATTTTGATGATCAGTATTAGGTGTCTTTTGAACGTGGATGCTGTATCTTGGATGTTGGAGAGGTTGCTCTAAGTTGACTGATTTACAAAGGCCAGTTAAATGGCCTTTGTGAAAAGATGATAGCGCTTCGCTGAAAGTAGTGAGGATGTTCAACAGCAGTGCATGCGTGGTACACAGTGCTTGCCCCTTTAAATGTCACTAACGTTCTTAGTGACTGCTGCATAAAAACATTCTGTAACAAATGCACCAACATGGCAATGAGTTGGGAAGAACACAGTAGCGGACAGTCCGAGATGAAGATGGGAGTGTGTGAACAGGGTTGAATTGGGACAGTGGTGCTTATCTCATAGGTGTATTTAACTCAGGAGGGCACAGCAGCTCTAGTTCTGCAGCAGAATGCCTGCCGGAAATGCAGCAGTTTGAACAGTTCGGGATTTTGTTCCCTGGGAGCACAATTAATTACCCTAAAGAAAGATCCAATTCTAGACAGATAGTGGTGGTTCAGAGATCGATTGTAATCAATGAGGAGTCCTAGCAACTGTCAGGTTCAGAAAATGGAGAGGTTTATTAGACCTGAGAAACAAGAGAAATGAAAAGTAGAGATTGATGAGTATTGGATGTTACTGTTCATTATCCCGGCTCCTGTCCATTCTTACTCTCCTCAGCGCCAGAACAGGAAGCGTCCCTGACTTCCCAGTCTCGCCTAGGCAGTTCCATAAACTTCAAATGTCTGGACAAATAAAGCTGGGAGCAGAGGGAGGGGGGGGTTAGCGGATCTTTCCTTGTTGAGTGACATTGTTCAGTTACTTTTTTTTGTAATCCTCACCTGGAGACATGCTTACTGATTTTTAGAGAGAGGGGAAGGGGCAGGGGGAGAGAAACATCCATCAGCCACCTCTCACGTGCACTCCAACTGGGAATGGAACCTGCAACCTAGGCATGTGTCCTGATCAGGAATCAAACCCACAGCCCCTCGGCCTACAGGACTATGCTCCATCCAACTGAGCCACACTGGCCAGAGCTGTTCAGTTGCTCTTGATGGGAATAAAAACCGTTGTGATAATGAAATTAAAAAATTTCACAATCTTTTTTTATTCCTTTTCATGTAAATTAAGTAAAATCTGAAATCCTTCATTCCTTGGCCTCACTGGAAGTACAGTGAGTCCTCACTTAATATTGTTGGTAGGCACTTGGAAACTGACTTTAAGTGAAATGACGTTTAGCGAAACCAATTTTACTCTAAGTTAATTGATATAAATGACTTAAGTTCCTATAGCATGTTTCTGGTCATAAAGCCATCACCAAACTTCCAAATAAAGACCCAAAACTCTTCCACTATTAAACATTGAAATAAATGTGAGCTATGCCTATATTTCAGAAAGATTAATAAAAACGAGCAAGATCATTCTTTCCCAACCTGTTTATTCTGGTTCAGGGTCATGAGTTTCCAGAGCCTATCCCTGCAGCTCCGGGCACAAGGTGGGCACTCACCCTGGACGGGACACCTTCCATCACAGGGCCACTCACACCCACACTCACTCAGACTGGGACAATTGATTCACACTAGTGTGCCTCATGCGAATGTCTTTGGGATATGGGAGGAGACCAGAGTCCCCAGAGAAACTTCTGTGTGGAGCTAACTCCACCCACACAGCAGCCCCTGCTGGGAATCAACTTTTTTTTTCTCATCGGCATTATAACGAAATGATGTTGAATGAAATCATTATTCAAGGACCTGCTGTACAGGGAACCCGGACATCTTCCTTCGTTTTTAGCCTGGGACTTTGTATATAAAATCTACAAACACAAGGGTCAAGTGAAATAATGGGACGAGAAGCCAATCCGAACTGCTGATCCTTCTGCATTTAAAATGACCCCAAGTGCTGGGGGTAGAGTGTGCCTCCCGGGAGGCGATCCAAAAGTCACATCGCCCTTTGTTTCCCTTCTTCACTTCTACGCTCTTAGTGACTTCTCATCTGAACTTTAAAAACATAACAAAAAACTCAGCATTGAGAGCTTCCCCAAAGGTTAGTCTTCAGTCTTGCTTCCTGATTTCCAGAGAGAACTGAGTTAAAAACATAAGCGAGTCTGTTTGTTTTTCTGTCTCCAAGGTGTTTGGCCCCGTGTCCGTCCTCCCAGCCAAGGTGGGAGAGAAGCACTTCGTTACTCACACAGAACACTGACAGGAACTCAGTGTGGAAACGGTGACTTGACCGAACGTTGGCTGGGAAGTCCGATTCTCCTTCATGCAGGACTAAATGTTTCCCAAATTAACTCTGACAATGTGAGGTTAGCATTCAACTTTCTGGAGTTTCTCAAAATGGTTTAGGATGTTTTAAGTCAAGTATATATTTGTTGCCTGTTTTTCAAATTACTAACCTCTGCTGCCTGTCGGACGCTTCGTTTATGTCAAACATTTTACTTTCTAAGCTGTGCTGTGGAAGTTTTTATCTTGCAAATACTACCCTAGAATGTAAGTACCATGTGGTGCCTTTGATTTGGTGTTGGGGTCAGTTGGAGGGCACTGTGTGGCCTCCTTCAGGGGAGAAAGGAGGGCTGTCTTGTTTTCCTCATTTGGTTCTTAGAGCTCATTCAGCTGACAATAACGTAATAAATAGCACATCAGGGTCAAAAAATCACTCGCCTCCACTGGGTTTTTGTGTGGACAAGACTTGGGCTCAGGGATTATATAGATGTGTGGGCGTATTGTTGAATGTTAATGTGTGTGGCCTTAAATGCTGGGCACAAGCCTACTACTATTCTGGGTTATTTATTTTACTTTAATGAAAAAAGAAAAATATGGTGCATTTGAAGGACACAATAGACAACTGCGTATTATTGAGATATAAGTAAAACGTGGGGCAGAAAAAAGGACAATGAGGAGGGTATTGCGCTGTTTCCAGGCTCCTGTCTCATAAAGACTTGGTTGTATTTTTGAATGACTGATTAGAAGAGATATCCAATTAGTGTGGGCATTTTCTGAGTCAGATGACTGTTTTAAACAGCTTACTTACTGGATAAAGCCACTGTTTTTACACAAAAAGTTCTGGATGCTGATTAACTCACAGCGTTTGCATTCTGATTATTCCATCCAAACCCACCCTGCATGTGAAACTGGCCTGGGGCTGAGTGGGCGAGGCAGCTGTTCTTTGGTTCCCTGTGTGTGCAGAGGTGGTGGGGCAGGGCTCAGGGTTTCAGGCTTGGGGAGGAGGCTGAGAGAGTGGCTTTTCTGACTGTGACAGTGTCTCCCACTGATGGGTGTACAATCCTGCCAGTCCCACCAAAGGGCCAGAAAACAGTCAGGGGGAGAGATCTGGTCTGAGGCTCCCCATGACTCTCCTCAAAGGCAGTGGGCTCTGGAGAGGCCCTGGGTGGCTCTGCCCCCCCCCCCCCCCCCCCCCCCCCCCCCCCCCCCCCGCCTTCAGCAGGCTTGGCTGCACTGACAGGAGCAAGTGCTAACACAGCTCTTGGCTGAAGAGAGAGTTTGCAGTGCGCACATCTCCCTGCTGCTTCAGTGTGTGTGCCCATGTCACTTCCCTCCTCCTCGCGGCATCCGTGGAGGGCTGCTCTCTCCCTTGTCCAGGGACCATCCCCACTGTGTGGGGTTCACCAACTCTTACCATGGTGCCCTCTCCTGAAATGTAGCACATCTATTTCAGTCTGTGGCCCAGTTTTTAAAAGGTGTGAGTTTTCACCTTTTCTCCTTGCCGCAGGATATTTCTGTTTGGTCTGTAGCTATTTTTCCATTTCACTTCTTTGCCCTTTATTCCTACCCCCACCCCCTTTATTCCTACCCCCACCCCCTTTATTCCTACCCCCACCCCCTTTATTCCTACCCCCACCCCCTTTATTCCTACCCCCACCCCCCTCATTCCAGGAGGGGTGAATGCAGCATGGCTCCCATCAAGGTCAGTATTAGTCCACGGTTTGTGTCTGGCCTACTAACATAAGTGCCCTTGTACGGACTGTGTAGACATGAGCTATGTGAGCAGTGTGTTTTTACCAGATGGCCAGATGAATGACCTTCCGGATTCTGTCTCCCAAGGTCATGCATGGGTCAACAACTGTCCTCTTTAACCATTGTCATCACTACCATTTACTAAATGCTTACCCTGTATGGAGCATTTTACATTCATTTGCTCACTTAACGTTCACGTGAACCCAATGAAGCAGGTAGCACTGCTCCGACCTACAGCTGGAGAAATTGAGGCCCGACTTGGTCTTGCTACTGTGCACCACGGCCTGGACTTGAACCCCATTCAGTCTAGATCCTGTACCTCCTGGAGCAGAGTTGTCCCCCAGGAGCACTTTTCAGTATCTAAAACACTTTTCCACCGCATAACTAGGAGCGTGCTACGGGCTTATAATGGGACAAGGTTGTGGGTCCCACTGAACATCGTGCGATGCACAGCACCAGCACCCAGGAGAATTATCTGGCCCCAAATGCTAAACGTGTCTCAGCTGAGGAACCCGTCTGTGGAGACAGCAGCGTGTATATGTTCAACAGTTAAGGGGTATCACTCCGGTGGCGTTCTGGAACTTTAATTATTTCAAGAAGTGTTCCTTATTTGCGTAGTTTTAAAAATTACTTTTACTGAATAGGAAGAAATATGTAAGAGTTTACAAGGAGAAGACATGCAATGGTATCCCTAACTTTTGAAGTGCAGAGGGTTCCTAATAATTCTTGCAACTGTGATACGATTGTTGACTAGAGCGTGGTGTTTGGATAATTTCACCACCTGGCGTTTCTCCCTTTGGTTCTCGCATGGAGGCTTCATACCCGTAAATCCTGCTAGATGTCAGCAGGAAATGTTTAAATTGTGAAATTGGGTGTCTTGGCCCTCTCTGAGTCCCGTGAGTGGGTGCAGCTCACATGGCCCCACAGACCAGGAACCCCAAACCCCGCGGAGCAGTGGTGGGCGGGCCACAGGCCGAGGGAGCGAAGTCTGGGCACGGGTAAGCGGCTCCAGTTTCTCTGCCAGTGAGGCTGTATGTGGGTTCTCTGGGGAGTCCTCGCAGCCTCAGTCACTGCCTTCTATTCTGTGTTCCAGTCGTGTGCTCGGCCCCTCTGCACATCAGGCAAACCCGAGCGTCCGCCAAGGGAGAAGTTTAAGGTCTTCCTGTTTGTCTGAACTCCTGGCAGCAAAAACGTGGACATCTGTGCATTGTCCAGCTATTTCCTTCCCTCCAGCCCCCGCCCCCCCCCATCCCCCCAGCAGCATCCCCAGACTTGTATTGTTCACATTCTTCCTCAGCTCGACCTTGTGCTAACTGCCTGTTAATTTCAGTGACTCACCAGATAAAGTATCCTTGGGACTTTTTTTTCTTTTAATGAAATGCTAGGTGTGGAAAAAATTGAGGATCCAGCTAAAATGCAAGGTGCACACCATTTTGAAAGTGTGTCTCAGAGGTGATCTGTGGTTTCTGCTCGGCCATCTCCTTACTGCGTTTTAGGATAAAATGTTAGTATGGTCGGATGGGAACAGCGGTGTTAGCCACTGGTCTCTGCTGACCACAACGCCCCTTCACTCTCTCTCTGCCTTGCCTTCCAGAACACTCGGTCTCCTCAGTCTTCCCCCTTGGCCTGATCTCTGCTCCCTTTGGCAGGTTTCTCGGTTCCCCAGGGCACATCCCTGGTCCTCCTGTCTTCTTAGTCCACACCCTCACCTTGGGACATCTTGTACATATCCCTGGCATTCCTTACCTCTGCAGATTCCAAATCTCTGAGCACCTGATGTACATCCACGGAGATCTCAAGTGCTTCTTAGCTCATGATCTTGCCCAACACGTCTCTTCTCCCATGTTCTTGCTCCAGGAAACGGCACCATCCCAGTAGGTGTGCAAATCTGTGTCAGTCTTGACCTGCGTAGCCTGTTAGCCACGGCGTCCTGTTCTCCCTCCTCAAAATTTCCTATACAGGCCCCTCTGCTGAGGCAGCTCTGGTCTTTTCCCTTTCT
This sequence comes from Sturnira hondurensis, assembly GCF_014824575.4. Classification (NCBI taxonomy): domain Eukaryota; kingdom Metazoa; phylum Chordata; class Mammalia; order Chiroptera; family Phyllostomidae; genus Sturnira; species Sturnira hondurensis. The sequence continues at coordinate 5,827,297 of NW_028093985.1, read as the reverse complement.
TGCCTGTGTCACTGCACGGGCTTCCTGACTGGCCTTCCCGAGCCTCCAGATGCACCCCCTTTCCTGCCCCTTCCAACAGCACTGGCGGCAATGGGCTGGATGTGGGGCTCAGCTGCCCTTCTTTGAACAGCTCCCCTCAGAGTCTGCATGGGCCTCTGCTAGCTCATGTGTAAGATGTGCAATGTGACACCGTTACTCAGGGAAGTTGATTTGTGAGGCACTTGCCTCACCCTTGGAGATACCTACAGGTCACTTTTTTCCCAAAAATGCAAGTCTGATTTTGTCACTTTTATGCTGCAAATATTGTAGGGATCCCTCATCATAATGTATTGCACACACTCAGCCCCTCACAGAATGGCTTCTGGGCTCTCCTCCTGCCCCACTCCTGCTCGAGCCCCTAAGTCAGGGAACGACAGTGATCTGAGCAGAGCTCGCACTCAGAACTTGTGCTGGCCGCCTTCTCTGACCCCCGACAGAGCAGGGCACCCATCTTGACTGTTTCCATGGCAGCGGCCACTCTGTGCTTTGCCCACCTTATATGTCACTCCACTAGCCGTGACCCTTTTGAGGATGGAGAGTGATCATTTTGTTGTCCCAGCACTGGCTCAGAATCAGGTTCATGAACGCACTCCAGAGGTTTCTGTTGCTAGTATGTGAACGTGACCTGTCTTTTAACCCACTGCCTGGTTTCTGGATTTGGCTGTATGGTTTCTGAGGAATGGCCACTACCAGCCAGGACACTTCAACTTTGCTTTCTTTCTGTTGAAGAAGTTAGGGTTCTCATAGTCATTAAATGTCTTACACGAGGTTACAAGCTTGTAGTTTTCTCAGTTACATCCACTGGAGCACCTTTCTCTCCTGAAAATGTCCCGAGTGGCTGGGAACTGAGAAGGGATTTAGTGAGAAGGCATAGGTTGCAAAAAGTGTTGCAATTTTTTTTTCAGGATCACACTATATTCACAGAGTCTCACCTGAGTGTGGTTATTTATTTTCTTTCTTGAGCCAGATTCATACTTTTTTCTGTTCCTCAAAAAGAATTTTTATTGTTGTTCAACTACAGTTGTCCCCATTTTTACCCCATTACTCTCCCCTGCCTTACCCACCCCCTACCTCCCACATTCAACCTCCACACCCCCCGCCCCGCGTGTTGTCCATGGTTCCTTCATATATGTTCCTTGACTTGACCCTTCCCCTTCTTTCTCCCATGATCCCTCTTCCCCCTCCCCTCTGGTCACTGTCAGTTTGTTCTTTATTTCCATGTCTCTGGTTTTATTTTGCTCACTTGTTTCTTTTGTTGATTAGGTTCCAGTTAAAGGTGAGATCATATGGTATTTGTCTTTCACTGCCTGGCTTATTCCACTTAGTATAATGCTCTCCAGTTCCATCCATGCTATTGCGAAGGGTAGGAGTTCCTTTTTCCTGCTGTATAGCGTTACATTGTGTAAATGTACCACAGTTTTTGATCCACTCATTTACTGATGTACACTTAGGCTATTTCCGGCACTTGGCTGTTGTAAATAACACTGCTATGAACATTGGGGTGCATAGGATCTTTTGAATTGGTGTTTCAGGATTGTTAGGGAGTAATCCCAGCAGTGGAATTGCCGTATCAAAAGATAATTCCATTTTTAGTTTTTTTTTTTCCCTAGGAAATTCCATGCTGTTTTTCACAGTGGCTACACTAGTCTGCATTCCCACCAACCCTGCGCTAGGGTTCCCTTTTCTCCACAACCTCGCCAGCACTTGTTTGTTGCTTTGTTTATGATGGTCATTCCGACCGCTGTGCAGTGGTATCTCATTGTGGTTTTAATTTGCATCCCTCTGGTGGCTAGTGATGCTGAGCATCTTTTCATATATCTATGGTCCCTCTGTATGCCCTCCTTGAAGAAGTCTCTGTTTAGGTCCTTTGCCCATTTTTTAATTGGATTGTTCATCTTCCTGGTGTAGAGTCTTGGGAGTTCTTTATATATTTTAGAGATCAAACCCTTGTCCGAGGTATCATTGGCAAATAGATTTTCCCATACGGTTGACTCCTCCAGATTAATACTTATTTATCCCGTCAAATGCAAACCACCTCTTTAAATAACAAGTTCCACTCACATCAGTTTTTAGGACCAGAGGATACTGTGCTTTGGAACAAAAACCAAAGAGGGCGAAGCAGCCTTGCCTGGGTCCTCACCAGCCTCCTGACCACGTGGGCTCAATGCCCAGTGGAGCAGCGCACTTGTCCCTTAAAACGGTCAAAATGTGGTGTGTCATAGGAGTTTTTCCTGATAGAATTTGGACCAGAAACCAGAAACCCCGAGTCACTTAAAAGTCATCCCTAGTTCCTTGAAATCACTTTTAAAAGTTCAGAAGTAATCCTGTAAGTTTAGAAAAGTGAACTTGAATGGGTAAGAGAGGTTGGAACATAAGGTTAACTTTCATTCTATTTAAAATGTCATACTCACTAGCTGGCAGGGATGTCTAGATGAAATATGCTTCACTGTTTCAGCCACCATTCCTACTTACAGACAGACTCCCCCCACAACCCCCCGTAAACAACATGAGTGTTACCAGCCAGTCCAGTTTGCTGGAAATGTAATCACGTCAGCACAGTCCTGCCCTTTAGCTGTCTTTTAAGAAGCATTTTTGAGCAGCCGTCCTAGATTATCCGGCAGAAGCAGGACCATTGCAGTCTTGTTTCCCCACCTGCACGTCTCTCTTGCGAAGGAACTAAACATTGGTTTACCTCACAGTCACTATGTTTCTGATACGACTTCACAGTTTTCTCAAGATTCTCCCTCTCATGTACTGCCCCGGCCGCATCCCCAGTTTTCAGTGGCCGGTCTTGCTCCTCAATGGCCTCGTACTGTGTGCCTCCTGATTCCTACTTCAGGGACAGTTGCTTAAGGAAGTCAGAGTACCTCTGTGTCTCCACCCTACGCTCTCCACCCCCGTCACCCAGGATATTGTTTTACACACTGCGGGCACTCAGATCTCCCGCAAGTTGTTTGCTCCAGGAGGCGCCGCCTGGCCTTTCCTCTTCAGGACCTGAGTGCATAGTCCAACTGAAGTGGGCTGTTGCTAATCTCCATGATAAAGAAGGGTCAGCAAATGCATATTAATAGGAACCCCGCAGTTTGGGAAGCTGGCCACATCAGGGTTGTTTTTTTTGTTGTTGTTGTTGTTAAGTGCTTTAGTTTTAGCAGGTATTTAATGAGCACTGCTTTCAAAGGGTGGGGTTTGGTGAGACAAGGACAAAGGGGCAATTGAGAAATCAAATATTCTGTGTCCTGGAAAAAACAAGAACTACTTTTGCAGAATTGGTGCGGTTTCACCCATTATCTCAGGAACCCTTCGCTTCTGTCCTTTTAAGGGTCTGGGCTGTGGTTTCTTTGTGAGGGAGGGAGGTTTTTCTAGGTGCACAACCCCTCTTTCCTGTACGCAGCAGGCTTTGTAGTCTGTGTTTTGATTCCCGCCTACCACATCCACGGCCCAACACAGTGTATTCCTTGCTTTTGTAAATGGCCACCTCTACTAAAGGGCGGTTTGGAGCAAAGGTCAGGAAGTCAGGAGTGGAAGTGGACGTATTTGTGAGTGTCGTCCTCATTGTGGACGGAGCTTTGTTCTCACAGCCCGTGTCTGCAGCCTGCCTGCCCACTTTGGGCATGTGAGGTTGATGGCCAAATCATTTGTCTTGCCAGGACCTCTCACCCCTGGCCTTTGGTGTCTGTGATTGTCATTGTAATCAGGTTAGTTTTACTGAATTTTGTTAAAATATTGTCTTTGACAGCATTGGGACCAGAATTTTTAAAAAGAAGTTTCTGTTTTTTAAAAAATCTATCCATGATCTCGCTGATAATGCCAAGTAAAATTATAAATCACTTTAGATTAATGTCAACTCAGCAGCCTGATCACCAGGCTGTTGGGTTGGAGTGTTGAATTTTTAAACCTCATTTGAATCATTTGGTTGATCATAACAAAACAAGACATTTTATTAAATGATTAATAAGAATAGTTACCAGAAGTAAGTGCCCCTGGGTAGGTGCAGTCAGCCTCTGGGGCCACGTGTCACTGACGAGAGAGTTGCGCAGTTTGACTTGACTAAATTCACTGAGGAACGGAGAATAAACAGCAGCAAACATTAATTTTATGGGACAGTCTCGTATGGTTTATGTTTTAAAATAAAAGGGATATGAATTTTGACTCCTGCCTGAAACCAGAGCACTTAAAAAGGACTCTCTCGTGTTGCTGGCCTCTCCCACTGCGGAACTCACACTGAGCGGCTTTTGTTCGCCAGTTGGCACGCTTCGTTAAAAAATGATTAAAACTTGTGTTTTACTGTGTCCTTTGTCATGTGGCTATGAAATTTTTCATGATCAAGCACTTCACTTGTCCAGAATAGGAAGCGAAAGTATCTAAGGAAGAAAGGACGGGCCCTTTTTAAGAGCGTGGATTTTCAGAACTGAGTCAGGGTTCTGCAATGGCTGGGTTTCTCTCTGATGCCAAGGGCGACGGAGGCCTGGACCAAGGACTGGAGCAGGTTCTGCTCTACTGTGTTTGCAAGAATGAGAGACACACCGGAATTGGGAGTGAGGGATTAGAGATGGGTTCTCCCCCTCAGTAAAAAAAGATGAGAAGAGGGAGCCGGTGGAGCCCAGGCCCTTTGATCATGGCCCTGGGCAGCATCTGAGCAGTGCCCAAGGGCACGCCTCCTGCCCCTGCTAAGACCTCTTCTGCCTCTGCACTTGGCATTCCTCAAAACCTACAGGGCTGTCCCTGTCTCCCATCCAGCCAGAGACATAGGTCCTGCAGAGCCACCCGCTCCAGTGGGGAACCCCTGGTCTGAGAGAAAGTGATAAAGGTGCTCACGTGCTTGGAATGACTGGTTTGGGGACCCGAAAGTGACAGTGCTGATGCAGATCTTCCCCTTTCTGTCTGTACCTGAGGCATGGAAGCCAAAGTAGTTGTAAGGGGGGTGTGCGCGGTCACACGCCAGTTAGCCGAGAGCCTAGGCCAGAATCCACATTTTCTCTGCTTCCTGTCTGGTGTTTTTTCCCTCCCACGTATCACTTTGCCATTTGACAAACTTCAGACTGTAGTGAGTTAATGGTATTAGAAGGTGATGTATGTGTGTGTCCCCGTGTGGAGACTAACAGACCTTCAAGAACAGAAAAGTAAATGTTGACCACCAATTATACTGGTATTGGTTCCTATCACCCACTGCACACTTACATTTATGCCCTGCTCTGCATGCATGGCCTTGGTAACCCTGTGTCACCAGTGAGGTAGATGCCGAGACCCGTCCCACTCTGGTCAGTCCTTGTCCAAAGACACGGAGCTGACTAATGGTCTGGCAGGGTGGTGGCACTGAGGATAGAGCTGGTCCACTGTGTGCCCTTCTGCACAGGCCTCCGTATACGTGGGGAAAAGCGGCATTTGAAGGTGCAGCTGGTTGCCCATGTGCCAGGTGGACCCTGGAACAGGAGGCTGTAAATGGCAATGCTGGAGATGTGACCTCGGAGTGGCCCTGTTGACATGGGTCGGGGGATGGGGAGGCTGGACACTGTCCCTGGAGCACTTACCATGTGCCAAACGCTGTTCTGAGTTTATTATTTATTTGACTTAATTGGTCATCACAACAAGCCCATGTGGTCTGGTGTGTCGGTACCCATCTGACAAACACGGGAACTGTGGTGCAGGGGTACACCGGTGCCTAAGGTCACCCCCTCAGAAGTGGTGGAACCCAGGATTCAAATCCAGACAGCCTGGCTCCAGACTGAGTCACTCCCTGTCGCTGCCCTTCTGGGTGAGCTCACTGGTCTGGTAGGCGGAGCTGCGGGTATGGTAGCATCCTCCACAGGGCGGCTGTTGGAGTTCACCCTCATCCTGTGGGCGACACTGGGACCTAGAATTGTGAGCCACCCTGCTCATGGGAGAGCTCAGCACTTGGGGTGCAGATCAGCATCGGCCCTATGGGGGTGTTCTCTCCGGAGGCCTGTGGTGGTGCGGGCTGTGAGAAGCTGTCCGCTATAAAGAAGTCTGTTAGTTCAGAGAAGCATGAGTCAGCACTCGAGGGTGTTCCTTTTTATTACTGACCTGAATCGCAGTCTGTCCCCCCCACCCCCCACTGATTTCCCCCTCGCTCTCTTGCCCAGCACCTTTCTCTCACTGAGCCATGAGGCTTCTCAGTGAGTCACCTGCTCTGGCCTGGCACACGTTGGGAAGGATGGTGGCAGGAGCCCACAGTGGCACCTGGAGTCCATAGCACTAGATGTCCATGGACCTGGAAAAACTTCCTCTTCACAAGCCTCGTCTAGCAGCCCTGACAGTTGAGAAGCGGGGAAACATCGGGTTAGAGATGTGTCTCCCCTTATGGAAGGGGATCTGAAGCCATTTCTCCTCCTGCCCTCCCAGTGATTTTGCTTTTGTTTTTAAGTGGCTTGGTTTTTGGGAACATACTCTTCTGAGACACCCAGTTGAACTTTGTCTCTATTTACTATGCCTCACTATTGTTAGCAGCTGTAACAGTAAGTCCCTTTTTCCAGAAAGAGTATTGAATCATAGGAACAAGTACCGGCGTTCAGAATTCCAGAACAGGGTTTTCTCTGACCATCTTGAACTTTCTGCATGGACTTCATCTAGGCTGCAGTGAGGAAAGCTCACTGGGCCTCCTCCTCCTGCCTGCGACATTCCCGAGTCATTAGGCCAGTTCAGTGGGGCAGGCCAAGACTGTTGTCTGCATTTAAGGGTGTTTCTGTGTCCAAGTTCCTGAAGCTCCTGGAAACTGTACGGTGAACTTGCTTCTCCTCGAAGAGTGTGTGTCCTGTTGGGAATGACACCTAAGCTCATCTGTTTGCAAAACACAGTTTGAATCCCAAATATCAGGGGAATTCCTCTAGTTGATAGAGGAAGAAAGTTTAAACCTGTCTAAGGGTTTTTAATTTGCAATTCTCATTAGGGAGAGTTGAAAACCTCTGGGCAACTTAATCTCTGGCTATGAAATCACTGATAGTGTTTCATGAACTGAGTATAGATCCAGCATACAAATCTGTCTTGCCTACTTTTTAGATGTGTAAACCCCCTACAATAACAAACATGCATCTATATATATATATATGTCTGCATGCCGTCCTGATCACGCAGTGTTTCGTGGGTCTTAAATATATGAGAGCAATAGGGCCCGAGAGAGGGGACGTTTTTGATATGTAAACCAAGTTACAAAGAGCCATGCTTGCATGCGTCCCTTTGTGCATTCAGTTCTTTGCTGCATGTGTGTTTGACACACGTGTGTGAGGCCACTTCCGATCCTTCTCTGAGCTCACGGGCCTTCAGGCAGTGTGTGTGTGGACATATACCTTAGGGTGGTTCTAGCCATGGGGCCACAGGTTTTGTGGTTTTGGTTGTGAAAAGCCAACATTAGTGTAAGTGAAGTAAGTAAGCAAGCTAATAAACAAAACAAAATACCCAGTGAAACTGAACTTTTCAGTGATGCTTTCAGTAATATGAACATAGTCTACAATAGACTTTGACCTCTTACTTGAAATTATTCAGAAACTCTTACTTCCACTACTGCCTAGCAATATTGGTTACAAAGAGAAGTGACCTCAGTGAGAACATAGAATTCTTTCTCCTGAGATAGTCAGCGCTGACTAAGCATTGTCTTGGTCCCTGAGCAAATCCCGAATTAGGCTCTTGGGCTTTAAGATTCTGAGTTGTCCTGCATAATTAGACCCAGTTTTCAAGGATGATATCCTGTACTCCCCTGAAAGCTCTGTAAGCGAGCCCTAGGGCTTCTCGGAGCTCCACGATGTGCTGGGAGCGTTTGCTCTAATGGGAACCCCAGGTAAAGGTCGTTGCTGTGAGCTGCACCTGCCCTGCTCCTCCCGCTGCCCCCCACCCCGGAAGTCCTTGGGCTGGTGTTTCACCAGCTCGTCCCCTTGGCCACTCTGGGATGTGGTTTCTGTTGTGGACACATGCCACCTCCTTAATGGTTGCTTGGAGCCTTGGCACTAAGGGCGGGCTCTAACATTAACCACTCCTGTTTTCTCTGTCAGTAGCATTAATGGTTCAGGTGTTCAGGGCCAGATGAGGTGCAAGAAAAACTTTTTTTGCCATTTTTAAAGTACCAGTGAGTATTTCCAGATGAACATTTTTGTTTAGTATTAATTATTGAGTTTATAAAATGACATCATATTGCTGCCCTTTTTTTTAAATGACTTGGTTCAAAAGGAGGCAAAACCTAACTTAGAACAACTTAATTTTGTGGACTCTAGAGAACAAAAGAAACAAACAAAACCAGAAACAGACTCAACTAGCTGCACCTTCAAATGCCGCTTTTCCCCACGTATAAGGAGAGAGACAGAGAGCAAACTGACGGTTGCCAGATGGGCAGCTGGAAGAAAAAGGCGAAGGGATTGAGAAGCACGAATCAGCAGTTACAGATAGTCACGGGGACGTAAAGTACCACACAGGGAATGTAGTCGGTGATACTGTGATGCCTGTGCGGTGCCAGGTGGGTACCGGACTTACAGGGGTGTCACTTCGTACCATTACGTAAATGTCCAACCACCATGCCATGCCATTCGCCTGAAACTAACATAAGTAATATTGTCAACTGTAATTGAAAACTAAAAATTAAAAAAATGTCAGTCTTTACATGACAAAGTCATGAGCTGATGATGAAGGTCTTCTTCACGGAAGCCACCAGCTTGCACCCCGATGCTACGTTCTCCTCCTCCAGCTCTGCACTGACCTTGTTTCTAGAAGGAATATTCCAGTCCTCACGATGGAGACTGTGTGAAAGATTTAAAGTGTGGTCATGGCCACTGGGCCCCTGTGGCTCACAGATTCTGCCTTGTGCCGGGAGCTTTGGCACCGCGTGTCACGCCCTCTGCTTTGACTGGTCTGCGTCCTGGCTTCCATTACTTTTCGCTCGCAGTCACCCTCCCATTCTCCTCCACGATGTCTTGCCCCCTCTGCTAGCGGATTCCCTCACCCCAGCCCTGTGGTCTCCATTCTTCGGGATGACCTGGCCTGCCTTACGTTGGAGACAGGCCTGTGGCAGCCTTGCCCCTTATTCTGTGCCAACACCTGGTACCAGCTGGTCCTGGAGGTGTCTCCTGAGCTGCCAGCTGACTGGGCTGCTTCCCCTTTAGACAAAGCTCAGATCTCTCTTCCTGTGCTGGTTAGAAACAGACTTCCTAGCTGCAGTCCTAATGGGTGGCTGCTGGAGGGAGCTGCGCTCCCTGGGACGGAAGAAACGGGAGCAGAGAAAAGAGAGCAGACAGCTCCCAGTGAGTCAGGACTGCTTGGCGAGAGGCGTCAGGGAAGCGCCCGACATGGGCAGTGGTTCTGCTGCTGCTCTGAGTCACTTCTGATGTCCTCATTTACTGAACAGGGGATTTTTCTTGTTTCTTAGTACTTCCAGTCATTAAGCCTAAAGTAAATATATTAAGAGAGCAAAACCTTTATCATAGCAGCTTACTCCACTGGATTGCTTCTCGAATGCGTCTAAGATAGTTGCTAAGCTTTTAATGTATGTCACTAGATGAGTTCTATTACTGTTTACTTTCAAAAAGGTCTTTGCCATGCCTGTGGAAGGGGATGGTGACACTGAATTGGACCTGACACCAAAGAGAAACAGGCTCGATGGGCAGGCATGTCAACTCCGCCAGAAGCGGTGGCCCTCGGGAGGGGTTGGGCCATGCTGTGACCCTAAAATCCCAGCATTGGCAGCAGAGGTCTGGCTATTCGCCCACACACGTCTGTGCATCAGGGGTTGACAGTGCCTCTGCTCATGTTGTCAGGGGCCCCGGCCGACGGAGAGGTCTCTGCCTGCGGATTTTCTGCTCTCCAGTGAGAGGGAAGAGCTGGACAGTGAAGCAGCAGCTCATAGCTCTTCTCCTCAGAAATGGCATGTATTGGCAGAAGCAAGTCCCCTGGTCAGGCCTGACGTCAATGGGCTGGAAAAACATAACCCTCCTGCAAGGAGGGACAGAATATTTGAAAGAATAATGCAGTCTTCCACAAGAGCTTTCCCAGAAGCTTCCAGTAAGGAAGGGCCTCTTGTTCTAGTTGATTCTTAGGTTTTCGAGTGTTTTATTGATTTGTGAGACTCACTCAGGAATAACAGGTGGCATAATCCTCTCCATTCATTTATCACGTTTGGGCTTTCTTAAGCTGTTGGAAGGGAACCTGGCTGGCGGCATCGTATCTTGTAGAACAAGCAGCTATTATTTCCCCCTCTGGGCAGCGGGGACTAGGAAGCCCGCAGTTGCTGGAGGAAGTGACATGGGTGCTGCCCAGCACGGGCAGGGGCTGCCCAGCTGTCCCGGCTGAGACAGAAGCCCGTCCTCTAAGGGCTGTTGATTCTCAGCTGAGTCACTTAAACAGGCATTTGGAGTCTCCCCTCCATGTGAAGAAGGAAATTGAGTACCTTGATTTTTATGTGCACATTCTTTGTTTTCTGCCATTGGACACCTTTCCCTATTAAAACTGTACTTCCTTAATGACCCTGAAAAGATGACTGAGGCTCATTTTAAGACATATTTTGCCGGATATCACAGAATTCATTATGAATGTGAAACATACCTTTTATTTAAAAGTATATAAAACGGTTACAGTAAAAGGCAACTCTTCAAGTTCTTATCATTTGAAATAAATGATAACACCTTTTGACTCCATAGTCCGAACAGGGCACAGGCATATTGCTTGTGGATCTGGGCTGAAGCAGACTCCAACATCCACTTCGACATTCGGATTTTCAGCTCTTCCAGTCCAACAGGAACGAAACAGCATGCAAAGAAAGACTTGCGGCCTGGCGATTTTTAGATGATGGCATTTGTAGAAAGAAACAAGTTATAAAATGTGTAAATGGGCTTGAAAAACCTTAAAGAATAGCTCAGTTTGTAGCCATTAAGGCCAGACAAGTGCACCTGTTCTCTCGCCGCTGGTGCGTCTGGATGGAAGTATAAAAACGACCCTCCAGAAACCAGGGGCTCCGAAAGCAGACTGCTCGGATAAGGAGCGGTCCGAATGGGCACCGAGAAAGACATACACGACTGGCCTGGACCAGTGATAAAGAACGAACTAGACAACGCCGAGCAGGAACTCACTGGGTGCATCAGGCCGAGAAAGAAGGAGGCTTGTTCAGGTGGTTTGGAGAATTGGGACCGTACAGCCCTGGAGGGGCCACCATGGTCAAGGGGAGAGAGACACATCTTGTGGAGGGGAGCCAGGCTGGGTCAGGTAGTCACCAGAACGCCTGAGGTTTCATAGGTCTACTCGGTAAGTTCCTGAGATTCTCTGACAGTTTGAGTGGCCAAGGCCGCCTGAGTGTGTACTGAGTGGCCAGCCATCTCTGAGGGAGGGAAGTTCAAGAGAAAGCAAGGCAACGTGACCAAACTGGGTGCTTTCTGAGGCAAAGTCCAAGACCTTCAGGAGGGGTGGGAGGGTTTCGCCATTTGCAGAATAGAGATGATGGAAATCAAAAGCTGATTTCGGTCTGTGATTCGGAGAAGCTGCTGGGACCTTGGGAGAAGCAGGGCTGAGGGCCCATCTGCTCTGACAAGTTGGGGTCTGCGTCCTGCCAGCCATCCTGGACATACGGATTAGCACGGACACCTTAGAAAACTCTCAGAAAAACAACTAATGGTGTACTTGATTTAGTACATACTGTAAATGTCCATCCAGATTAGAGAATATGACTTTACTCTTTAGACCTTGTTGAAATGTAAAGGTTTTAGAAGTGTTTCCACTTGCTCCTAGACATGTAAAAACTGCCCCCAGCGGGAAGCTTCCAGATCAGGTTTTTCACTCTTGACCCTGGGGGGTGCTGCTTTGTCATGGGGGCTGACTGTGCAGCACTGTGGGGTGGAAGCAGCAGCCTTGGCCTCGACCCACGAGACACAAGTAGCCCCACTCCCCACACCCCGCGAGGGGAAAGAGGCCAAGTGGCCTCTGGTTGAGAACCACTGGTGAGAGTTTTCCCCGAAGAGTCGGGAGGAAAGGGGTTTATCCCGGAGATCACGGGATGGATGTTGGCAGTGAACAAGAGGCGTTGAGCTTGTGAGACTGCAACTCAAAGAACAGTGTGATTATTTGTGCATTGGGACCCTCCTGAATGTCGTCTTCTTCAGTATCTGCATTTCCGTAGTCAGTGTATTTCAGAGGGTGGCCAAGGCAGATGAGCGGTTTTAAAACCTCTTTCAGTAGCTGATTTTTTTAAAAGGTCACACAAAGTACTGAGCCTTTTCCATCCCAGCCCTGTCCCTACAATTCAAAAGGTGCTTTTGTGCTCGAAAGAGAAGGTCCCGAGTGTATGGGTAGCTCCTGGGTGCCCGGGGGGTCGGGGGGAGGGTTACTGGGTAACACATGAGCTGGGGGAACAGCTGGTTTCCCTGCAGAATCACTGGCCCCTGTGACTTGTGTGGCTCTAGAGCTGCGCTGAAAACAGGTGGTCTGGCTCTGTCCTGAGGAGCTGGCCCACACTCCTCTTCGCCTCTTCCCTCAGCCCCTCCCTCCCCAGCACCCAGCGACTCCTGAAGCAGGCCCCCTCATGGCCCTCGAGGCTTCCTTCCTCCTGACTGACTCTCCTCGGTGTTTGTTAAAAATGCAGTTTCTGGCAGCCCCAGAAAGTGTGATTCAGTGTGAGGGACCAAGAACTTCAGCTTTTTAAAACAGGTGGCTTAGGTCCCCTCCTAGGAGATGGGAGGTGCCCCCAGGGTTGCATTTAGGCAGCTGCACCCGAGAGGCGCTTTCCAATGTTGGACAGTGAAAGTGCATACGTCCTACCGCCTAGCCCTCTTCCCCCGCCAGAGGGCACGGGAGGGAGGCACACTGCGGCACCTTTGGGTGACCTGAATATATCTGGGGGGACGAGATAACAAAAATAGGTATCAGCCAAGAAACTGCCAGTGACAGAGGAGCAAAATACATTCTTCTTCAAAGTGTATTGATTATTCGGACCACATGGATCAATGTAGCAAATTTATTACTAATAGGAGTTAATATTTTTTGACTCCTTACCCAACCACAAATAATTTATGCCAGTCATGTGATCATGATTAATCATAGCTAACGTATGTTGGGCACAATAAACTGGAAGCTACGCTGATCATTTTACAGACACTTTCTCCTTTAGTCCTCATGGCAGCCTTGTGAGGAAGACGCTCTCAGCCTTATTTTGCGGATGAGGAAACTGAGGCTGGCAGAGGTGAAACAGAAATAGCCTCCGAAACACACACAACTGTTCAGTGGCCAAGCAGAGACTGGTCCCAGGCCTGTTTACAACACTTTAAAAATGCGGCCACCCCGACTCGCACTGGGGGGAGCCCTTTTTCCACCACAGCTTGGCGCAGTGCCTGCTGCCCCCTCCGCACTGGCTGAGGGGTGGGCAGGCAGCAAGGCCGGGAGAAGGAGCCGCAGCGCAGGTTGGTCCTTTTCAAAAAGAAGGACTCTCAAGTTCGAGGAAGAAAGGTCCTTCTTGTCAGACAGACCTTTCCTCACGGCGATAACCTGCGCTCTCTGGCTTCAAGTAAACCTTCCAAGGAAGGGCCGCCTCTTTTACGTCGTAGCTCCCTACCTAGGCCTGCAGATCTCTCTGTGTTTTTGTCAAGTTACATATAAGATGCGGCTCCATTTCAAAGAACACACAGCAAACCGTTCTTGGAAGTAAACTTCCTTTGGTTAAGGACTTGTTTAGCTTCTGTGATGGCATCTGTCAGAGCAGAGCTTCTCAACTATGGTGTCAGAATCCACCCAAAGAGGTCCTCAGAAAACAGAACCCTGCCCAGACCAGCCTTCCCACCACCTCCTCATAATAATTCTGATTCTTGAGGACCCGAGAGGACCCTGTGCACGTTGTTCCAGATAGATGAACAGATAGACACACACACACACACACGTATATGTATGAATGTATAAAGTTATTCTGAAGAATAGCTCCAGTCATATTCCTCCAAATATGATGCAACAGGAATTATTACCCAGCATCACCTACCAAGAATTCTCCCAAAAATATTTAAGCCGAATCCAAAAATAGCCTTTAGATTTAATCTCCAATTTCTCTAAAACAGCATAGAGAATAATTTTAAATGGCCTTAGGAGGAAATAGACAAGACCTGATAGTTGGGTTAAGACAACTGGCCGGGCAGCTTAAAAAAAAGTCAGTGTCAGGAAGAGAGCAGGCAGCAAGGGGTAAATTAGGGTTGGAAAGTACTGTTTTTGACTAAAAGAAACTAAAGACACATAACCAAATGAGGTGCATGAGCCTTGACTGCATCATGGTTTTAAGAAAATAGCTATAAAAAATGGGGCAGGGTAGGGAAATTTGAGTGTGTACTAGGCTTTGACTATAAGGGAAGTATTGTCAGTTTTCTTGGGTGTGTTAATTTTATTGTGGTTATATAGGAAAATGTCCTTATTTTTAGGAGATGTGTGCTCAAGTATTTGGAGGTTAAGTATCGACATCTGCGTCTCATTTTCAAACTGTCCAGAAAAAATACGTCTGTGTATTACTGTGAGTGTACGCACTCCACAGAGCGACAGAACAGATCTGGCAAAATGCTGACCGGTGTTTAGTCTGGGTGTTCATTGTCTGTTCTTTTCAACTTACACCTGTGCTTGCAAATTTTAATAACCGAGTTGAAAACTCGGTGTCTTCAGCACTGTGTCTGCCATGGCCTCACTGACGGCTGTGCCACTGTCTTGAGAGCGGACAGGGCAGGCGTCTGATGCAACTTTGATTGAAGCGCGTTCGGGTTTGCCTCCACCTTTCCAGGTAGATGCAAGCCTGGCTCCTGGGTTTCTGCCAGGGAATCTCCTAGCCAGCTGGCACTGAGTGGCTCTCTCCCGTGCACTTTCTCACGGACAGCAGGATGCTACCATTAGGAGGGGCCCAGCTCCATGCAGCACCTCCACCTTTAAGTATTAGGGCTCTGTGGCGAACGGAACATATATAATCGACCCCGTGGACCAACCATTTATCAACTCCTCCATTGTCCATTTTCTGACTGTAGTATTACTGCCAGAAACAAGTGAGTTTCTGCAGCATTCTCATTTGTTTGGGCTTTTTCTTATTACTTACTGGGGGGCTTTACTTCGTGGATTGTTAGGGCAATGATAGCATCATCTTCTGAAAGTCAGGGGGCTGCCCATATTATCCACCACTGTCAGGGATGTGGTGGCAGTAACAGGTGTCCTGGACGGGAAGTGTATTGAGTAGCCCGTGGGTAAAAGACTTTTATATGGGACGTCAGTGAAGGCCTGGTCTTATTAAGTGAGCTGTGCAGAAGCAGGACTTACAACGAATAGCAGTGGATCCCATGGAAGGAACTCTGCGCCCGGATCCCTGTGGTCATTAATAAGGTCTCTGACAAGGACCTGCTTCGCTGCTGCTATGGATGCTGTCTCTGCAGGCATCCCTCCCTGCACAGGGGACGTGGCCAAACTGGGACAGTGACAGGGTGCAGACCACACCAGAGCCCTTTACTGTGCTCTGTTCCCAGGTTTTCCCATGTTCCTCCAGCCTGAGGACTTTCCTTGGATGCTCAGTTTCTGCCAGTCTTGAGTATCCTGCCTGTGTCTCTCAGAGTAGTAACTAACAAACTAGCTGGGCAGCCCAAGTGAAGAAGAATAAAGCCTCGTTCCAGCCACTGTGGCATGGATGTAAGAATTCGGTGCAGTGGGTGGGAGTTTGTTTTAGCACAAATGGTCGGTGAACAATATATTCCGAGCTTAAGTATGTAAGTTCCTAAATAATCCTGCCTTAAATTTGGCATTGACCATTTTGCTGAGGTTGTGTATGCCATCTTCCATTTTGAAGTTTCACATCCTTTCTCTTCAAAGTTGCAACCTAATTGCATTCCGGGCTCTGAGCAGAACTTGCTGACCCAAACAGTGGGCACTTGGCATAGTTAATAACATCCGAGTCACTTGAGAGGTTGTAGCTGAGTCCTGAGGTTCTGCAGGGGGACAAATATGGAGAAGTTCTAGATGCACATTGAAAAATTGCCATGAAACAGAAGAGGGGCGGGGATGGAGATGGGATGGGCCGTACCAGGAAATTGGTTTTGTAGGCAAATTGGAAGACTCTGTAGGAGCCTCATTTCCTCCCAACAGACCGGGCCTCCCACCTGTTGGCTCAAAGTGTGTGTGAGCCAGGTGGGTGGGTGCTTCTTGGGGACTCTGTGGGAGTCTTCGTGGCTTGATTTCTTGCTCTTCTTCAAAATGGCCATTTTTATTATAAACAGTTTCCTCCAAAGCTCTTTTGTATTGGTAAGTTTCTATGTGGTGATATTTGGGGGGGGCGGGGTGTGACAAGTGATTGGGAGTAGACTATATACTTCTGGCCTAATGCTCATTCATTTTCTACAGTTGAATTTGGCAGCTGGTCAGGAAGTGGGGAAGCAGGAAGTCAGACCAGGACCCCACACTGAAAGCCCACCAGGGAAGCTTAGATATGAGTGTCTTCATTCATCTCTAAATAGCCTGTGCCTAATCTTCCTCTGTGTATAAAGGCCAAGTTTCTGTTATCTACTATCATCCATGTTAGGAGAAAAGGTCCCCAGGAAAAGGAGTTGGTGTTTATTGAGCATTTACGACGGCCCACACTGAGCAAGGTGTTTTATCAGGTTCTTGTTTACCCTCACATTACTGTGAGGCAGGGTGCCCTTACTGTGCCCATCTGGTAAATGAGGAAGCTGAGCTCTGAGAAGTTAGACATCACCTGGCCAGACAGTCGTGCAACTGGATTTGGAACCCAGACCTGGTGACTTCCAAACTCTTGCACTTAAACACACCCCCTCTTCCCAAAACAGCATCTTGTATAACTACGGTGGTATGAGGACTTTGAAGTGTGTTATTTTATGAGACAAGTAGTCACTCTCATTAGATATCCACCGGCATGGGGTAGGAACTTTGACGCTGGGCTTTCTTATTTCCCCACTTTCCTCTGTCTTCCCTAACCCCCTGCCCCACCCTGCTGCCAACATGCCACAGGTTCTTCATAGTTCTTCTGCAGTCGACATGAGCTGGCTTAATAAATCTAATCATTCAGAACAGAGCCCTGTGCCCAGATGTTAAATGTGAACGGTGCAGTTCTTCCTGACCTTGGAGTGAGGGCAGAAAATGGGGCTGCCAACGAGCACTGTGGCCCATTTTCAGGGTTCAGGCCCCTCTGATGGATGTTTGAGCTGTTGCAGCAAAGCCCTCTGGTAATGAAGCCATTTGTCCCGGGAACAGAATGAGTCCTTGTGAGATCAGAAACAATGGCCATGTTGAGTTCCAGACCTGGGGTGACTGGAAGTCCAGGCAGAGGCACATGTGATGAATTGGGACACTTCATTCTTCACAGGCAAGTTTCTGTTGTCAACAAGTCCACTCAGTGGTCAAGCTACGCAGTCAACGGTCATTTATGACTAATTTTCCTAAGTGATTGTGTTATAACTCATGAGTTTTTTTCCTCTTGCATTTTAATTAGTACAGTTTATTTTGTCTAAAAATGACCCTCTGAGAAATGAATGAAAAATAAGTCTGGGGAGCAACGTGTTATTTTATTTTTATGGCATTGTTTCTTTTTATATTCTGATTTACCTATGAAGCAAATTCTGTGTCCCTGCTAGTAATTTGATTCCCAGGCAATAAAATTAGGTGTCGCTGCTCTCTACTGTTAAGCAAAATCTTGATGCAAGTTTTTTCAAAACTTAGTTGGTCTGAAAACTTAGTTGGTCTGGTATCAAAACAGCCAGCAAAAAGCCCCATAAACTTTAAAAAAGCGTATCCAGTCTGTTGATGGTTCACTGCCATTTATATCTAGATCTGTCTGGCTCCTTGTGCAGTTCTAAAGAGGTGATGGAGCTGGAGCCCCTGTACCGAAGGACGCCCCGGGAGTGGGTGCGGTTGGGGGGAGGGGAGCGCTCTGTCACGCTGCCTGGAGATAAGAGAAGCACCAGTCATTTGTAAGAGTATGGAAAGGGAGGCCCGGAAACAAAGGAGACCAGCAAATGAGCTGAACGGGGCTGCGAGCCTGCTGGGGACCAGGATCTGCTCCAGCAAGTTCCTGCGGGGACCTGCGGGCAGCCTGGGCGGGAAGGGTCGGCCGTGCGAGTGGAAGGCGGCCCTACGGACAGCTGCGCGGGGCGGCGGGACAGCCAGAGCTCGCACTCGGGTTTGGGGCCGGCAAGTTTGCCGGTGCTGCGCAGCGGGGGCGGGGCCTGGCGCTGCTGACCGTCGCCTCTCTTTCTCCAGTAGGTGAGGCTGGAGGCCACGCTCCGGAGCTCCGACATGGCAGCATGACTCCCAGAGGGCGCCCCCAGAGGCAGGGAGAAAGGAGCCCCCGGCTGTGGGAGTGAGTGCCCTGCAGCAGCGACTGCCTTCTGAGGCTGCCTGAGCCTCCTTCCCTACCGGCTTCTTTTATTAGTAACCCGTGGACTCCTCTGATTCTTTTTCCGCCTTGAACATCAATATGTGTCATGTCATTGTCACCTTTCGCTCGATGCTCTGGACCCTCCTGAGTATTGTGGTGGCTTTTGCAGAGCTCATTGCCTTTATGAGCGCAGACTGGCTAATTGGAAAATCCAAGACTGGTGGCAGCGCTGAACCTGATGAGCCGAGCGGCCCCCCGGAGCCCTACCACCCCACTCTGGGCATCTATAACCGCTGCATCCGCAACCCCGGGGTGCAGCATGTCCCGCAGGAGACACTGTGCGGGCCCTACGCTGAGAACTTCGGTGAGATTGCCAGTGGCTTCTGGCAGGCCACAGCGATCTTCTTGGCCTTCGGCATCTTCATCCTCTGCACCGTGGCCCTGGTGTCTGTCTTCACCATGTGTGTACAGAGCATCATGAAGAAAAGTATTTTCAACGTCTGTGGGCTGTTGCAAGGAATCGCAGGTAAGGGCGTAAGGGAGTGAAGGGGCCCAGGGGCAGGATGGGCTCTGCATGTGCAGGACATGTACTTGCTTACTCCTTTACTGCTGGTCTTGAAGACCCTCTTCTGTCTGGTGAGGTTGGCTTTGGACAGTAGGTTCTCAGCAACATGAGTGTCCTGCCCTGGTCACTCCCCTTTCCATGTTTTACCCTCCTCTGAGATAAGTGTCCTCTGCTCTCACGTGCTCCTCTTTATTCCTATTTCCTCTGGTTCTAAGTTATTGGGTTTTATTGGAATAACTACTCCTCCTTGCTTTCCCCACTAAATTAAAAGCATGCTTCCCATGCAGTGCATCCACCAAGGAGTTGGGTCCCACCTGCAGCGAGCACTCTATGCAGAAGGAATGTGTGTGAGAGATGTCATTCAGGGGCTGGGGGTGGTTGCCACAGGCTATCAGCCCCAGGCACAGTCAGGTTGGTTTCAGCTTTGGTGGGGGAAGAAGTAGGCTGGGAAGGAATTAGTATCAGCTGCTCTGACTTGAATGTCCTGGTTTAAACCGTCTCCTGGAGCCTAACAAATATTCTATGCAAATCAGAAAATGTAAACTAACTTTCACTTTCCAGGGATTTCTCACTAATGAGCTGGTTAGAAATCAGTGGAGAGGAAAGTATGAGCTCTTCGTAGTGACCCAGATGGGAGGCTGTGGGCTGCAGGAAAACCTCCAAGGCCACCAGTTTTTTTCATGGACTTTGCCACGTGGCTTTGATAGGTGGATACTGAACCAAGGGGAGGTGGGGGAGCAGTCTGCCGAGGCTCAAGGGGCTTGTTCTAGATGGCAGAAAAACACACGCGTGTGCACAGAAGTACAGGCATGGCAGTAAAGACGTCCTCAAGGAAGCTGAGGGACAGGCTCGCTCTTTGATTTCTCAAACAATCATAACCAAGTTAGTTATTAACCTGAACTCTGACAGGAGAACCAGTAACTGCCTACAACCCTACCTGAAGGGCACAAGCCGCCCGCGCAGAACTCCTCGGCAGTGAGGGCAGACACTGAGACGGGTGTCCAGGCTTGTAGAGAAACAGCTGAATGAATTCCCTCTAGTCTGCTGTATGGCAAACTGTTGAGCTCAGCACCGGCTTCCAAGGAAACAGATCAAACAAGAGTTTTGGGTTTTTTTCCAAATAGCTGATAAGATGTTTTTCGTTCCTCACATTTTGCCGGGGGACAGCGGGGGGGGGGGCAGTGCACATGTGTGTATGTGGGCGGAAGAAGGGTAATGGGCCCAGAGAAATGACAGAGGACCTGCTCCACAATCCGGGTTTGTTTGCATGGGGGACACGCTCAGGGCACATCTCACACTTCCATCCCTTTGAGCCGCACCAGGAGTGACCCCAGTGATACCCACAGGTGGTCATGGAATTTGGGGAGCCAGGGTTCTAATATTGAGCTTTGCTACTAACTTGAAGTTTTACTTGAGTTAAATGCACCACCTCTCTGCACCCTAGAATTCTCCTGAAAAACAGAAGACTGGAACTTTGACCTGTATAATCAGATGTTGATTTTTTGACACTTATTGTCCCCTTTTTGATTCACTTGTGAAATCTGAAGTTTATTCCCTTCTGCCTGTCACATCGCCTCCCAGAAATGTTAGAGAAGGTGGGTTTCAATACCAGCTCCACTGTCTTGTCAGAGAAGTGCCCCCAGACACACCGCGCCTCTGCGGCAGGTGCGCATCCTCAAACTTCCATTGAGAAGTATTGCCAAAGGCTTTGGAAAGTCATTATGGACACTCAGAGGAACGGAAGTCGGCACACAATTTATTAGCCCTGTTGAAGAGTTCTGGTGGACTAGAGGGGCAATTTCCCATGCATTTACGGTGAATTTTATCAGTATGCTGGTCTGCAGGTGGAATTGGTTTGTCATCCTGAGAAACGGTGCCTTCTAGCAAATCAGTGGACATTTACAGTAAGGGGTGGCCATCCTGGGCCATCACACCACAACCTGTCATACAATCAGGCTGAAGCCACCTGTAGATGCCCTTCAGTCTTGAAGGCTATTTGCATGCAGCTTTTAATAAGGTGTTTAGTCCAGTGAATTCAACCTTTGAGAACGCAGATTAGTGCAACAAACCTCTTGGTGCTCATTTGCTACTTCACAGAATTGGCGAGAGCGTTCCTTCTGGCACAAAGATTAGTACCTATCTTCGGTATTATTTACACACTCCAATAAGTTATTTCTGACTTCTTTTTCTCGTTCTTCCTCATTTCCTCACTGTCTCTATGCATCTGGCCTCTGGGAAGAAGGGTTGAGGAAGAAAAAAGTAGAAGCATACCCCTGGTGCAAATCCTCTGGTCACATGTCTTTTCCAAAGTTTAGATTTTCTAAAATCTTAACTTTCTCCCCACCCTTATCACTTATGTTCCCCATGCATACACACAGGACCTTAAAAAATCTGAAGTTACTCAAAATCTTAAATCAGCAGGAGGCAGAGATTCCTGTACGGTCAGATTGTCTGTCTCTCTAGGGCCCACTGAGGTGCAGGAGAAGCTGTTGCTTTTCTCCTTCCTGTGCAGCATCCCCGAGAAGAAACCATGGGCGCCCTGGCTGCTGTGGCCTGGGGGATTGCCCGCCTGTGAACCAAAAGGTCACTGGTTCGATTCCTTGTCAAGGCATATGCCTGGTGTGTGGGCTGGGCCCCTACCTGGGGACCAACAAGAGGCAACCAGTCGATGTTTCTCTCCCTGTCTTCCTCCCTCCCTTCTCCTCTCTCTCTGAAAATAAATTTTTAAAAATATTTTTTTAAAAAATTAAGGGAATGATGGGAAAGAAGGACTAAGTGCTAGTCAGCTGACTCTTGTGTTGGGGTTGGGGGAGGCATCTGTAAGGGATGATCAGTGGGCTCTTTCTCCCTCATGGGTTCCACACCAGGCAGTTCAAGCCAAAATACATGACAGCTGTGGTCCTTGAGTCTGTGGCTGAGAAAGTTTGTGTGGCTGAAGCAGCTGACTTGCTCTCTCTTCTCTTGGCCAATCTGCAATAGCATCTGGTTGGCTCCAGCCTCGCCAAGACTTGTTGCAGCTGTGAGCATCGGTCTTTCCTCTCCCCTTTCCCCCTTTCTCTCAACCCTGCCTGGATCTTCTCCACACCGAAACAAATGGTGAGAAAGGAGGCCATTACCAGAGCAACAAAAGGATATTCTTTAGAAATATACTCAGACTGTTTAACAACTTTCATTTTGGCAAAAATGGCAGTTTTGTAAAATGCAACTGGATGAAAAGCTTCAAGACATTGTAAGCACATGCCTTTACTACACCTATTTTAAAGAATAGGCCACAGGTGTCATAGCCCTTCATTGTCTATAAAAATAAAACAAATCATCAGAATATTGACATTTTGATTTTAGAAGCTGGGTGTGAAAGAATCTGCTACTTCAGTGGAAATCTCAAGATCTGGATTACTTAAAAAATCGTAATACAGCACAACTCTTCCTGTTGAGCAGACCCAGAGAGCAGGGTTTGCCTTCAGGGCCCATCAGGCAGGCACCCAGCAGACGCTCCACTGGAGCACGGACACCCTCGGTGCTCTGAGCCCACTCCCAGCAGCAGTGAAAAGTTTCAGCCTCGCCGGGCCTTGGGTCGGTGCTCGCTGCACCTTAAAGTGGCTGTGAAATGTTGATGAATCAACTTCACTTTTCTAAGCCTCAGTTTTCTCACTTGTAAAATGGGTGTAAAAGTAGCACATACCTGGGGGGTCATTTTGAGGATTAAATTACATAATATATGAGAAAGGCTTAAACACAGGGCTTGGCCCATAGTAAATAATAAGTGGTAGCTATATATGATAATTAAAATATTTGTTTTCTTGACAAGTTTTAGTATATTTTCTATGCTCCCTAGAATTGCTGCATTCTAAGGAATAGGGGTGTCTTTTCTGATCTTTAGAATTGGCCCCGTTCTATCAACAGTGACTGCACTGTCTGGTGCTATTCCCTGGCCCCTAAAAGCCTGTGTTGGGGCTGAAGGGTATAGAGCAGTCCCGTGACTTTGGTGTGACTGAAGCAGAAGCCAGCATTTGAATTGATAAGGAAGCAAAGAACTTCTTTCACTCCTCTTCCCCTGGACATACGCATTCTCCATTCCTTTCCTTTCTGGAGGCACAGCTGAGTCTTGATTGCAGGTGGCTTCTCAGGCTCCCCTGCAGAATAAATCACAGGCTGATTGGTCTTCATTGGTGAGGACTTGTCCAGGACTTGGCAGAGCCAAAAGCACACATCAGTTCACAGCCCTCTGGGATTCATTACAAAAGCTGGGTAATCGGCCAGCAGGGTGCTTTTGCCAGCTGTCTTCCTTAGGTTGTGACCTGGATGTAATCCATAGTGAAACCGTAGAATGCAAAGATCCAGGTTTTCCATGACAGCATCAAGCAGTTTGTTTTTGGAAATGCATGAAGGGCTCTCTCAGAACTCTGTGGAATCCCCAGTGACTCAGGTTTGGGACAGAGGCCATTACAATGAGCTCAGGATTTGGCTCATTGTGCTGGCGTGGACTATTCCACTGGGGTTGCCACTAGGGTTGAACTAGCTCCTGGGAGGCTGGGCCCGGCCGCCTGCAGTCTTCCAGTCTCCCCTCACGTGCGTGTTTGCTTTTTTGTGTCTGGTCGGCTCTCACGCTCTCTACTCCCTGCAGCTCTGTCTGTCTCTGTCCGTCTCCATCCAGCAGGACTGCCTCAGCAAGCTGTCCCCCCAGTCTGTTCAGACAGACTGCCGTGGGGCCGAACTCCGCCTCTGCTGGGTGGAGGCACAGAGTGCGCCCGTGGGAACTGCTCCCTGCTGTGGCAGCTCAAGGCTTGGTGCGTGCAGACTCAGCTTTTCTTGGAAGTAAGCAGTAATTGAGGGTGGAGTAGAACAGTATGAAAAAAGAAGGGAAAAGGAAGGGAATAAAAGGAGAAGAATTCAAGAAGAGTGGAGGGTTTTTGCCTTCGCTGCTTGTGGAATTGTATTGTCATAAATCGGAATGTCTCGGGAAGTATGGATAGGCATATGAAATATATCCTGATCACTACCCAGGGCTTGGTGTTCTAATTGCTGCTTTTCACAGGGTGCAAAATAACCTTAGCATCAAGAAGGTAACCACAAGTCAGCCTAGTCCCAACAACCGCTTGGACTTAGCCTGTGCCCTATTCATTCACTGCCAGGCCACAGAGACAGAGGCAGCACTGTGGAGGGGAGCGGACTCAGCAGAGGGGCTTGGAAAGCCTCATGAAAGAGGAAGAGATTTCTGGCTTTCTCTGAGGTCACCCAACTTTAAAATATCCTCAGAGAAAGAGCATGAGAAAAGTAAAGGGTGCATCCCCTGCTTTTCCTCCTCCTCAGGAGGAGGCGGCACTGGAAGCTTCTGATGGTCGATAGGAGGCTTTGAGCCGGTAACACCTCCACCGGAGTCAGTTCTAATAGTTCTGTGTGTGAATCGGTGTGAGAACACTACTGGTTATGATGCATTTATGAACTCATCAATCGTCGTTAGTAATCCTGTGGTAAAAAACAAAGAATGCAGAAATGTTATAAGGCAGCCAGAATTAAACTCCGGTGTGAGGAGTTTTTATTGAATGCCTACTAAGTGCAAAGATCTGTAGACTCAGGTCTACAATTTCTTGAGTTTCTACTCCCAAGTCTGTATTAGAGTAATTTTTCATTAACTCTACCCTACAGAAGTGAAAAAAACATGTGCATACAGATCATTATGCACATGTTGAGAACAAAGGACTCAACTGCATCATTAGACAAAAAACTACTGTCTAAAAGCAAGTGGATCAACAAGACACTAATTTAAGTAAATCTAGGGACTGGATCTATTTTTAAAGAATCAGTTGGAAAATCCAGAGAAAATGTTAACTCTCCTAAAATTCAGATATAGCCACTGGTGTGCAAATAAAATGTGAAAAGTGGCTTGCCATGAAAACCACTTAATTGTAGCCATAAATTATCACAGAGTCATGGATGATCTGTGTTCAGATCCCATTAACAAATAACCACTTACGTGTGGCTCTGCATACTTACACAGGAGTTCAGAGCTCGGTGCAATGATGGTATTCTAAGCTGTGATGCTACTTCAAAAGTAACCTGCATCTCCTACGAAGAACTGTGCTGTGGCACAGGCAGCCATCTTTGTGAGTTCAGTGACTGCCTGCAGTATTCTCAGTAGCTTTATTAAATGGCTGGCAATCTTTTTTTTTTTCCTTTTTAAAGATAGCCTCAGTACAGATGAAATCTAAAACACACATAGTGAGCAAATGAAGCCAATATTAAAAATTTCAGACCACAATGCAGTGGCTGTGTTCCACAGTTCAGGGCTAACCACCGGAACTTCCTGTTGAAAAGACGGCACCTGGGTCGTTGCAGGAATTAGCGTTATCGCGACCCCAAGACCTTAGCAGGAAGACATTTACATATTGTTCTGAGTATTTCATAACTCAGTAACTAAAATTGTTTGCGTCTTTTACTCTCCTATATACTGCATTTTATTTATTTTGGCAGCTTATTTTGATTTATCAATGTATTTTGGTTAAAGTGAAACAGGAGCACCATTTTTAACCCTACATGTCAGATGAATAATTTGTCAAGAAAATGTTTCATAAATTCCTCCAAGTTGCATATAAACAGTTCAGAAAACAGCTCGTCACCTGGAATGCTATCACTAACTCATGGGAAAGAATAATCTGGCTAAATCAGTTCCTTGGGATGCATTTTAACAGGAATTAAGGCTGTAGAAACTGCCAGGGAAGTAATTTGAATATAAACACGAGTCACTGCTGAGACAGCTTTAGGGAGGCCACAACAAGCCAGAAATGAGTACTTCTTGTAGGTTGTTTCTCCACACATTCTAAGGGCATCTGACAGTTCTTAGTTGACTGTCCCTAATTTTGAATAATTACAACCGAAACTTCCTCCCGGGGCTGTGGTTGTGAGGTCTTTTTGTGACAACTGTGCTCTGATTGTCTTCCAAGAACTCTTTCTGTTGCTCTGTCATCTGCTCTCCAGCCCCGACCCTGGAAGGGGAGTTTTTTTGCCAATTATAATTCCATGGGAGTAGAAAACAAATGCCCTACTAGACTCTTCCAGGAAGATGGTATGAGCATTAATACACGCATTTTTTAAAAAAATGACTCCTGATCCTACGCTTTTCCTCTCCTGCCCCTTAGAAAATCCTGCTGCTTCAAAACCTCCATCGTTATCCATCATGTACTAAGCTGACATGTAGCTATAATCTGCTCTACAAAGGCACTGGGGTCACCTGCCGAAAACCCCTTTCATTACCAGTGGACCCTCTGACCTCCAGTTCTTGACCTGGCTGTCAAAGCACAGTTACTAAATATCAAAGTGGGGCCCGGTCTAGCTTGTCCGTAAACTCGTGAAACTTTACATCAAGGTACAATAAAAACAAGTTTGGATTCTGGACTCCAAAGAAACAGAGAACCTCCTCATTCTGTACCTTGTCACTACTTACACAGTACACAAATTGGATTCTTAAAACAGGGCCCCCACCCTAACACAGGCACCCTCTGCAGCTCCCACCCCGAAGGGCTGCCCGTGCTCAGTAGTTACTCTCCCAGGAGTTACTGCCTTTGAACAGGCCCAGGTCCACTCTGTGCTGAGGTTTCCACCAGCCCACAGCAAACATGAGAGATAAGGACAATATAGTAAGATTTTGTAGAGCTCAATGTATTCAATGTAAAGCACTGTCCATTGTTCTCAGATTATATCCTTTAGCCTTCTGCTGTTGAAAACATATGATGAGAGGAGACACTGGTTAGTTTCAGTGTCCTTATGTTAACAAATTAAAATACCACCCAATTTTTCTGGCCGTTGCACTATTGGCTGGAATCCAGAAATGTGGAGAGACCACTGTTCTAGAATATAAGCAGGGGTACAGATTGTGCCTTTTTTCAAAGTGTTATCCAGAGTGTTCAGAATAGGGCCTGCTACGTACATAATAGGTGCTCAGTAAATCTACGTTCACTCTGCTGGCACAGCTGTAAGTTTCTGGGTGTTTGGAGAGTCAAGGATTTAGCAAATGCTGGCAAGTCTCAGTTCTGACATGGACTCTACTCACCCAGTTACAGCGTAAATAATTAATGGAGCCATCCCATGAAGAACCAATGAGAGTCATTTCAGAACTGGTAATCACTAAAACCAAAGTCTGTTTGGGCTGTACAGAATAAATTTGTGTTAAAAAATTGAAAAATTTTATTGGGCAAAGTGATTTCAAAGTTATAAAAACAGTGATTATTATTAACAGTGATTTCAAAGTTACCTTTTTTCAAAAAAAGGTAGCAATTCTTGGGCAGAAATCCTTGATTCATGTTATAATACACTGTATCACTCTTACTTATAAATTCCATTCAAAAACTCCTGACTCTGAATGGCTAACAGAAATTCTGGTACTGAGGCTGGTACCCTGCCCTGGCCTCTGGAGAAGTCAAGCAGGTTGGAATATCAATACCGATCAGCTTTGGGGCTTGGGACGCAGAAGACCAGAACTCTCCTTGGGTGGCAGAGGCCTGAGGGCCTCCATCCCAGTGTCTGCAGGACCAAGAGCAAGATTTCATGAGCACCAGATGCCGGAGATTGAGAGCAGCGTCCCCTGCACGTGGACAATGAAATGAGCAGATGTCTGTTAACACAGGATTAACTTAAGCTAACTGTGTACGAATAATGGCTCAAAGATTCAGGGCAGCTCTTTGAAGGAGGTGAGGTGTTGAGCAATGACAATGGCCGCAACCTGCTGGAGGAGGGATACAATTTGGGGGTGAGAATGCTCTCAGTGTTGGACTTTGTCTGATCGGCTGCATGTGTCTCCTGGAGAGGATATGGGGTATTTTGTCTGTGTGTGTGTCTGTCTGTCTGTCTGTGTGGATGGGTAGCATTCGTGTTGTAGGTAGATGTGCAATTTTAGAAGGTTCCCAAGCACACCAAATCTCAGAGCGGAGACTAAAACATAAGTGGGAATACTGCTTACATCTTTTCCCTCTGGTATCTGATGAGTTTTGTGCTTTTATTTGCAGTTTTTTGCTCATACAGGCATTCCACACCCTGCAGAAGAGGATGTGGCAAACCTTACGTTGTTCTGACTTAGTCACTAGGCTTTCTTTCTAGATGTTACTTTGGTCAAAGGCACCCATTCCAAAGTGGCATCTGGGTTGCAACAAGTAGGCTTTCGACCCTTACCTTGGAATGCAAGAGAAGGTGTGAATGGAACTTCCTTATCTTTTTGTTGTCTTGCTGTAGGGTCAACCTGCCTGACAACAGGTAACCCTCTCTTTTGGTGCAGCCTTCCCCTCCCCATCATCGTTTCACCATCCCTTTGCAGTCCTGTGGTTTTCTTTCTTTTTTAAAAAACTATTTTATTGTTGTTCAATTACAGTTGTCTGCATTTCCCCCAGCCCCTAGCCAAATCCACCTCCCTCCCTTACCTCCCCCCTCCCCCCTTGGTTTTGTCCATGTGTATAGTAGTTCCTGAAAACCCTTTCCCCCATTATCTCCCCATCCCTTCTAGTTACTCTCAAAATTGTTCTTAATTTCAGTGTCTCTGGTTGTATTTTGCTTGCTTTTTTTTGTTGTCGATTAGGTTCCAGTGAAAGGTGAGATCATATATGGTATTTGTCCCTCACCACCTGGTTTATTTCACTTAGCATGATGCTCTCCAGTTCCATGCTGTTGCAAAGGATAGGAGCTCCTTTTTATCTGCTGTGTAGTATTCCATTGTGTGAATATACCATAGTTTTTTGATCCACTCATTTACTGATGGGCACTTAGGTTGCTTCCATTTGAGCACTTGGTTATTGTAAATCATGCTGCTATGAACATTGGGGTGCATAGGTTCTTTTGGATTGGTGTTTCAGGGTTCTTAGGATATAATCTCAGCAATGGGATTGCCAGGTCAAAGGCAGTTCCATTTTTAGTTTTCTGAGGAAGTTCCACAGTGTTTTCCATCAGTCTGCATTCCCACCAATAGTATACTAGGGTTCCTTTTTTTCCCACAACCTCTCTAATACTTGTTTGTTAATTTGATTATTGTGACTGGTGTAAAGTGGTAATCTTGTGTTTTTTTAATTGCATCTCTCTGATGGCTAGTGATGCTGAGCATCTCTTCATGTCTCTGGGCCCTCTGTGTGTCCTCCTTGGAGAAATGTCTATTCAAGTCTTTTGCTCGTTTAATTGGGTTTTATGTCTTCTTGCAGTGGAGTCGTGTGAGTTCTTTATGGAGATCCCATCCTTGTCCGAGGTACCACGGGCAAATATGTTTTCCCATATAGTTGGTTTTCTCACTTGATAACTGTTCTTCATCATTTGCTCTCTGACCTCTCACAGGTATAAGTATGCCAGCATTTGAGTAGATATTAATTTTCCCTCTTCAGCTGGACAAATGCTTCTGTCCAAGAAACTAGTCTTTGGTTTGCAGTAAAGCCACCATCTAGTATGGTGGTGGGGGTGGGGGGACCCTGGAGCCATGTGGCCTGGATTTAAGTCCCAGCTCCCCCAGACTATCTGTGTAACCTTACTTAATGCCTCAGTTCCCTCATCTCTCTAATACTGATATTAATAGTACCAACCTCATAAGACTGTTACAAGGAACAAATGAGTTATAGTGTTTGGTCAGGCACATTGTAGTACTCACAGATGAGGTGCTATTTTTATGGTAATTACCAGTGTGAGCACTGAAAGGCTCTCATCACCTTACAGGCTTCCAGCTTCAGAGGATTAGTAGTGAGTGTGTAAACTTGGGGGAAGGTGTTCATAGCTAACTCCATGTCACCTTTACTTGGAATCGACCATTTTTACCACAGAAGACCTTTCCAAAAGGTTCTTCCAAGGGTGTGTAGAAAGGAAACAGGCATCAGAAACTGTGTGTGTAGAGAACTGTGTCACAGACACTGAGTGTGCACTGGGTGGAGACGCAAAGTCAAGGAGTAGGGGGCACACTGCTCACCTCTGTTGGTAAGTCTGCCACCAAATGGGAGTCCCTGTGAGCCTGAAAAACATTCTCTGAGGCATCTAGGCAACCTTGGAACCAATGCCATTTTATTGTGAGACAAATGCATGTGATGTCATAGTAAGACTTCTGTTTACTATCATTGTTCTGGTTTTCCAGGTAGCTGGAAAGTGAGTGATGAAACATTTACTTGTTTTTATTTAAATTTTTACCCACAAGATTCTTTGAGTTGCACCTTTTCTTTCTTAAAAAAAAAAAAAAAGAGTGTACTTTAGCCCTATCTCGGAGATGGAGAATGACCATGACAGTGTGCCTCCAAAATCCCTGCACAGGAGAACTACACAGGTTCACACCCTCATCTCTGGGAAGAAAACAGCTTGACAGCAAATGCACTGGGCAGGGAACTGGACGTGGTCCGACCCGGTGTGCCTTCCTTGGGGCACTGATGATTTCCCTGGGGTAATGTGAAAGAGAAACTGCCCACCTAACAACAGCTGCCGACCTACACAGAGCTATTTCGGGACTGACAATGTGACTTCCAACTGACAATGTGACTTTCAACTGTCAGCACAGAAAATGATTTGGGGAAAAATTAAAATTTAGATGGAAAAGAGAGGTAACTATACATATGAATGTTAACTGGCTTGCATAAGGTCGCTGTATAATACTTTGTTCATCACTTCTACCAATTGATGGTCACAGAGTGAGAGTGAAGTCTGCCTCCTTACCCTAAGCCTGCCCCCTCCTCCCATGCAGATGGAGACATTGTTCGCTGGGCTGCTGACCAGAGTAGGTGATTTCCTGGGCTGTAGGGAAATTCTCCGTTCTCTGCCTTCTGGGCTAACTCCTTCTACATACCACCCTTACTTCTTCTGCAAATTGCCATGGTGCATCTCCTTCATTTCCCCTCGCCTAACCCTCTGCCCTCTGTCATTTTCTCGAACTTCTCCAGGTTTGCCCCTCGCTGCTACTCCCGTCCCAGCTGGTGCCCTGGGCAGTTCCCATGGGCCAGCCACAGCCCAGCTCTCAGCTGTCCTCACCCCAGCCAGGCTGGAAACCATCTCACAGTTTTGAGGCTAAGCTGAAGCTGATATCTAGATAACTGAACATTTATTATATTTAATTGACTCACTACTTCTATGTGAGCTCCCAGCAAATAGCTATTTTCTATAGTCAGAAAGTTTTCGGTGCTTATAGTGAAGTATAAGGCTGGGCCCGTGGTTTGGAGCCTGTGTGTGTTTCCTCGGTAAGCAGGGCTGGCGTTGCGTAAACCAGAATTGTCAGCCCCAGGGACTCATGGTAGCTTGTCCTCCAACACTTACAGTGTTTGGCAAGAACTTTCCACATTGGCTTCAATATTGATATCACAGCACCCTATCTTTTCATTCACCCAACATCTATTTGCTTGGAACCTTATTATACGTCAGATATTGTTCTAGACAGTTGGGATACATAAAGTATAAACCATAAAGTTCTCTCTTCTCATGGACTTACAGTCAGGCTGGAGACAGACAATAAACCAAAAAAGTAAATTATCTGGTATGTTAAATGGTGATAGGTGCTATGGAAGGAAAAGGGAAAAAAAGGTAGCCAGGGTTAAGAGGGGTTGGGTGTGCTGGGATGAGGAGGAGCAAGTGCAATATTAAATAGGAAGTCGGGGTAGGTAGGATTTAGTGAGAAGAGATTTAACCAAAGACTTGAAGGAGTTGGCCATGTGGGTAATCAGAAGAAAGAGCTTTCCAGGCAAAGGGACAGCTAGAATGAAGGCCAACAGGCTTTGCTGACAGAGTAATAATGTTAACCCGGGGGTGGGCGGGTGGAGAGTAGTCAAAGTGATTTTAAGGTTTTTGACCACACTGGGTATGGCTGAACTCCTGTTTGCTGAGATGAGGTCCATAGGGTAAGGGGCAGGTTTTCTTTTCTTTCTTTTTTTTTATAATTTTTATTTAATTCTTGTTCAAGTACAGGTTTCTGTCTTATATTCCCAACCCTGCCCACCCCCCGCCCCATGCTCCCCACCTCCCTCCCATTTCCACCCCCATCCTTAGTTATTGTCCATGTGTCCTTTATACTTGTTCATGTGAGTCCATCCTAAGGGGCAGGTTTTCAAGTTAGAGGTGGAAATCAGGAGTTAGGTTTGGACACAGTTTTCAAGTACCTTGTTAGATATCCAAGTGGAGGTTGGAGGTCAAGAGTAAAGCAGTTGGATATGCAAATCTAGAGTTCAAAGTTGGAAATCAAAATTCAGGAGACCTCAGCCTAGAGACAGTATTAAAAAAACCGTGGATCTAAGTGTTTGGGATAAGGAGAATGTAGAGAAAAGGGCAAAGGACTGACTGAGCCTGGGCTCCCGGTGCCCAGAAGATGGGGAGGTAGGAAACAAACAGCAAAGGGCACTGAGATGGAGAAGTCACCGGGCTGCCTTCCCACCTGGGTCTAGAACACTTGGCAGGTGGTCTGAAATTCACGCAGGGACTATCCTGTCTTAGTTTTCCATGAACCCAGTACTATCAGTACTTTTTGAACCTTGCTGATTGAAGCTATCACCCGCAGTAAGCCTCTCAAGCTGTGTCCTGGAATGGGGATGTCATGTGGGAAGCTGTCACTCTTGCTTTGTTTGCCTTTGCTTCCTGTTGGAGAGCTGCCTGCCAGGCTCTAGGCGGGGAGGGGCGGGGCAGGGGCTGCACCCCAGGCATTGTGCTGGAGGGGACTGAGCTGAGTCAACAGAACTGGAGCTCCGGCTCTACGAGGCCCAATTCCAGACCTCTGAGTCACAGGGTAGACCTCACAGAGGTAAACGACACTGGGTGACTTTTCATCTTCTCCAGAGATGTGTTGAAAGGAGAATGGAGTCTCCT
The DNA here is from genome assembly GCF_014824575.4 of Sturnira hondurensis. Lineage (NCBI taxonomy): Eukaryota > Metazoa > Chordata > Mammalia > Chiroptera > Phyllostomidae > Sturnira > Sturnira hondurensis. Next base: position 5,794,598 of record NW_028093985.1, on the reverse strand, counting down.
GCTATGAGTCAATGTCTGTTTCAAAGCCAGAAATGAGTGGAACTCAGTAGCCTTTTTAACCTGTGACACACCCATGAGGTTTACTGTGGTAAATGCTAAGACAAAACTGACATAGCAAGGGAATAAAACTTTTTTTTTTGCCCTCAAGGGACTCGGAGTCCTGTTGGGGTACTGTTTGTTATATCCTCAGGGCTAAGAGTAATAATGCCTGGCGCTTAGTAGGTAACTCAGAGAGTAGTTTGTTATTTTTACATATTTATCCAGCAATGTGACAGAGAGCTGAAGGGGGATGTGCACAGGGCAGTGGGAGCGCACAGAGGTTGACATTCTGGCAGGAAGTGACAGGTGTTTCACAGGTGACATTCGAACTAAGATGAAGAGGGATATTTCCGGGTAGATGAGTACCCCTCCGAGTTGGCATGAGTAAGAGCCGTTCGGGGAAGGTAATGTGTATTGTGTGGGCAGAATACCTGGGTATCGCAGGCCTGAAAGTGTTTAAAGCCTGTGGAACCCCACACCACCCCACGCCTCTGCCCCTCGTGGCCACTTCCTGCTGTGCCTGGCATCAGGACTGGCACCTAGAGTGAGTGCACTTGGGGGACACGCCTCAGGAATTACCTAGTTAGAGCCCGAATTTATCAAAAAGATACCAAGTTTGCTGTCAGCCGCTGTGAATGCACTCTCTGGAGACGGTATTTCACAGCGTTAGAACGCACTCCCTGATCACCGCCCTGGGGAAGCCGAGTGTGGCACCCTCACTGGGGGCTTCTCCACCCACTGCCAGAGCAGTGACAGATGTTCTTCCTGTCTTTAGTAAATTTCCTTTGCAAACCAAGGTCTAGTCTGTCTTTACTATTTAGTCTAGAAGTCTGTCTGAAGAGGAAGAAGTGTGATTTCGAAAGTCTTGCTTGTTATTCTGTAGAAAGGAGCCAGCCTTTAGTTCTTATACTTTTCAGGCCAGGAACAATGGCTTTCTTCTGTACCCGTAAAAAAACAAACAAACCTTGAGTCCATTCCCTCAAGGTTGGGCCGGCAGGTTGGGAAAGTGTGGAGATCGTGTGACTGATCTGGAGGGAAGACAGCACTGAAACAGCCACCTTTGCCGATTCCTCCAGGGCACCGAAGGGCTGCGGTTCAGACTTGGCCCCCATTCCTGGCATCCCGTATTCTTAAAGCTTGAGGTAGGCATCTTCAGACCAGTAAATGTTATTTAATATATTTAGCAATGCTTCATCATCCCAAAACTGGGGGCTTAGGTGATCATGGAGATGTTTTTCTTCCCACCTAAGGGGAGAAGACTGGTCAGAACTTATACTTAATACCACACTGTTTGACTCCAGGGCAGCAGCAAGAAAGTTACTAAGCCCTATAGTTTTGTGACTGGGTTATAGTTGATGCACACCCCGCCTTCTGTTTGGCCTTTGGACATAACCAACAACCCAGTGGATAATCCCTGGCCGCACTCCAAATTGAGGGCCAGAAACACCATAGCCAGTTTGCAGCAGACTTGGTACGTCTTTCTGTATTCTCTTGCCTGCCATTTAAGAAGTCAGGGACTTTAATTCGGTCTCATTAGCTGGTGTCATCAAGCCTGGTTATAATTCGGGGCACAGATTTGCTTTCCCAGGCCTAGAACAGGACAATGTGGCAAAACAAGCCAGCCAACCAGGAGTCTCTGCTTTCTCTCCTGCTGGCACATTACATTCTCATTGACTGGTACCAAAGTTATTTTACTGTTTTCCCAGGGGCACAGAGGTTTAGAAATATTTTATAACAAAACAAATTGCACTGACATTAGTAAAGTTTTATTAAGGGCCTACTGTGTGTCAGGTGCCATTCTGAACACTAGCTTTATAGTAAACCACATAAACAAAAATCCCTGCCCTCGTGGAGCTTAGTAAAGTCTGGGACAGAAATGGGTAACAGTCCAAGTAGCAAAGTAAAATGATATGTTGAGCCATATGAAATGACATTTTTGTATATTAAAAAAATATGACTCAAAGTAGTAACGTATTCTATGTCTATAGTAAGTGCCAAGAAGAAATACCAAAGCAACAAAAGAGGAAAGCAAGTCGGGGAGGGGTAGGTGGTTGAAATTTTAAATAAAGGGGAACAGAAGACCACACCGAGCAGCTGGCAGTTAAAGATGACCTGAAAGCCAACCGGCAGGGAAGACGGGCAAGTGCAAAACTCTGAGCATGCCTGATGTGTCCGAGGAAGAGCCAGGGGGCCGTGTGGCTGGAGCAAGGGTGTGAAAGGCAGAGGCGAGTTCATATAGGGAATGAGGAGCTGGGTCACATGGGGCCTGAAGGCCAGGGAGAGGAAACTGGGTTTTACTCAGAAATGGGAAGCTTTGATGAGCTTTTTCTCAATAATTTTACTAGGAAGCAAAAGAATGTGTTCAGATGGTGATTGTACTTCAGTAAGGGATGCTTATTATAAGGCCAGAGCCGCTGCTCAGGACCTAGTGAGGTGAGGCCTAAGGGTGGCAGTCATCTGAGACGGCCACCTGAATCACTGTCTAGATTCCTTTGATGAAAGAGCCGTTTTCTAAATACCCATACTGCTGACAAGTGTGGCTTTCATTTTTGGCTTACCCGAAGGCCCACTCTCTTCTTTCCCTAACCAGACTAAAGACAACTCCAATGCGTGATCAGAGGTGCAGCAGCCAGGGCACAGTGGCAACCCCACCGAGAGTTTGAATGAAAAACTGTGTGTCTAGGCTGGCGCCCAGGTTGAGAGCCTGTGGTTTCCCTTCCCTTCATATCCACTGGGATTTGTAGAGGTACCACAGTCTACTTTTTATTACCACTCCCCCCTAGGGAGTGCCCTCTGGGCTTATAAACACTGAGCTGTTTTTTAACAAACGCACAAGCATGGCACCTTTTGATAAGAAAGTCTACTGTCATTCACAAATTGGCCAGTAACAGCCAGGAGATGTTAATATGGCCTAAAGCACTTTGGGAACTTCTGCTGAGCTCTCTCAGAAAAGGGGGCACTGAAGAAAGCGAGGGAGCAGTACTGGAGTGATATTCCTGGCTGTACTGTGAAAAGGATCTCATAGGAAAACAAGGATTATATTATTTTACAACTGCCAACTTCCCAGAAGAATCTGAGAGAGCCAGATGAAGGTATTCTGTGGCCCAGCACAGGGTAGCAAAGCTGCTACATGACAACAAACTCCATGCTGTCTTCTGTCTCTATCATATTGAAATGCATTAACTTTGCTTACAGGGCTTAAGCCATGTAATACACACAACATGGACCATTAATATTTAATTGGAGCCACAATTCAAATACAATACGGACACTCTGGGCTTTAGAGCGAAGAGCAGCTCATGCTCCGTTGCCTGGGCCTGCACTAGAGCTCGGCAGCAAGCTGCATGCCACCGAGCACCCCTGAACCCTGGAGTCCCAGTGGCAGTGCCTTTGGCTCCCAGGGCAGTGACTTAGGGCTGGAGGGAGAAACAAGACTCCACGTTCCTGGGGTGAAGCTCCCGGGGGAACAAGGTGGAGTTAATCAGGATTTATCAAGGGCCTTGGAAATGAAAGAATTAGGTCAATTTTTAGATCTCCCCAGCTGAGGAAGATGTGTTCAGATGGGGGTGGCTTATTCTTTCAAGGTACAAAATTGTAGCCTGGGTTCTCCCCTCTCCAAATTATTACACCTTTTAAAACACACCCTCAACACTAAGCTGACCTGCTTTGCTCATAACTGGTATGGGAAGGGTCTGGGAAGGGCTTTAACGTATCGTCAGATGCTGGTCCCCATTCCTGTTTTGTTATTGTTATAAATGTAGAAAGTATTCTTTACGTTCTGAAGTGCTCCCAACACCTTATCAGCTGAAATTAGCCCATTTTACAGGTTAGGAATCTTAGGTTATAAGAGACTTTTCTAAGTCTCTTAGATTTCAGAGCTTGGAGTCAAAGCTCTATCTTACTCGAAATTCTGAGCTCTTAACTACTGACTGACCCATCTCTTAATTTAGTGAGTCCTTGCTGGGGTCCATTATCTTGACGGTTTCTGTTCGAGCTCACACTAGGCCATAGGGGCTTTTCTGGTGTGTGATTTCTAGCCTTAAATTGACCCTGGATGCCCAAACCAAGGTTGCTGGTTCAGTACCTTGTGTGTTCCAGAGGACCACCACACTCTCCACTGGCGGCCTTATCCTTGGGGGAATTCTCTCTGTGCCGTCACTTCCAACATCTCTCCGAGACGCCTCAGTCTGCTGCACCTTTCCTCTACACTTCCCAGCCCTGGATCGCAGTTCCCTAACTGCACATCGCTGCCTCCCTGCTCCTAGCACTTGGACCTATGGAGAAATAGAGGGTTGCATGGTTACAAAGCTGCTTTTGCAAAGCACCGTTTTTCTGGGGAAATGGGCATATGAGCAGACTCTCTGAATTGCCCCCCTGCTGGAAAGCTCCTGCACGCCTTCAGACTAGAACAGTGAGGTCAATTTGGGAAGTATGAACAGTCAGACCCACTCTAGTCGCGGACTGCCGTGCTTGGAGCGCAGACCCCATCACAGGATGAAGACGGCTCTAAGAACAAGGTGGTCTGTGGTTTCAAACACTCCCTGATCTTCAAACCTCCTCTTACCACAAATTCACGTTCTTTCTGCGGGGAAGCTGCATTAAATGACTTGGAAGCTTTGGTGTGGTAAGCCCAGGGAACTAGGCCAAGATTATTAGTTTATGAGGATAGAATTGCTATTCCATGGTATCTAAAGAACAGGTATTCTGGGTTATAAATTAGCAATCTTGATATGTAGGTGTCATGTTTAAGGAAAAATGTTTTCACCCCTGCCACAAAGAAGAAAGCCACGCTCTTGCAGCATCCCCTCTACAAAGAAAGTTTCACTGGGTAAGATTTGGGGGCCCTCAGTCGCCTCTGTTATTTCAGGTTCCGGACTCCCTTACCAGCAGCTTTGCTGTGGGACTGACTGGTAGCTGGAGCCAGGGCCAAGGCGAAGCAGGCAACGTACTTATTCTCAGATTCCCACAAGGACAAGGCAAACACCTAAAAGTAGCTGTCCCTTTACATTTGTGCCTCACCTTAGTTCTGGCCCTGGTGTAGCTCTTAAGCCCGCTGATGGGGAAAAAACTCTCAATTACACAGTGTACAGCAAAGCTGTAAAGAACAAAAAGATGGATGTTTATATGACAAGGTGGTGGGGCTCAGCAAAATGGAAATAGAGCTGCTTAGTGTCTACACAAAGCTGAGTTCACTTAATAGCATTCAGACCAAAAAAGAAATTACTGGTAAGTTTGCGTTTTTTTCTAAATGTACATGTAAATATAAAATCTCTGTCCAAAGCATGCAGTTGTTTGCTGGTAGATGCCATCAAACAGACTCCTGTGGACTTGTTTAAAGCACGGACATCGAATTAGATCTGGCTGCTTGCATTTAAAATGGTTCTGTGTGAGCTGCCTTAGACCAGGTATTGTCAAACATTTTCTGCAAGTGGCCAGACAGTAAATATTTTAGGCCATAGGGTCTGGAACAACTACTCACTCCGCTGTTCCAGCATAAAAACAGTCACAGGCAATCCATAAATGAGTGGGCATGGTTGTGTTCCAACAAAACTTTATTGACGTAAACAAGGCCACACTTACTTGGCCTTAGACCAGAAGGGAAATGCTCACCTCAGTAAGAGCCCTGTGAGAAGAAACAGTATAACAAGTTCATCTGCTTTTCTAGAAGAGAAATTATTAGTGGGTACACATTCCAACGTGTACAAAAGAGGCTTAAGATATTTCTAATAATGTGATGATGGTTATTGACCAGGTCAGATTAATTGCATAAAACAGTCCCTAATACTTCCTATTGCACAAAGGATGCCATTGCCCAGAGCTGGCAAATCAAGTAACAATCACAACCAATCTGTCCTCTTCTGCCCTGCAGGTCTGTTCCTTATCCTCGGTTTGATACTCTACCCTGCTGGCTGGGGCTGCCCGAAGGCCGTTGCCTACTGCGGACACTATGCGTCGGCCTACAAACCTGGAGACTGCTCCCTGGGATGGGCCTTTTATACTGCCATCGGTGGGACAGTCCTCACCTTCATCTGTGCCATCTTTTCTGCACAAGCAGAAATTGCCACCTCCAGTGACAAAGTGCAGGAAGAAATTGAAGAGGGGAAAAACCTTATCTGCCTCCTTTAATTTGAAAGAGACATTAATGCCATTTTCCTCCTCGTGTAACCTTGTGAAACAGTCCACCTCTGGTGTCATCGTTTGAGTCAAGTGAAGAACTAGCCTTTACCCACCAAAGCCACATTCCACAGCCCCGAGCCTTAAATGGACAAATGGGCAACATCATCTAGCTAAGCAGAGTGACTGCCCATGGGGGCCTGCATGCAAATTACAAAATGGAACATGAAAACAGTACATAAACCCTGACATGCAGTTGACAAATTCTGTCACACTGCATCTCCCCCGAGGCTCAATGAAGGATAATGATTGAAACCCATACCCATGCGGCACTTGTCTAGTACCAGAAAAGACTGTAAGCCAGATCTACTGGCTGTTCTGAGATGTGCACCTGCCACAGGCCTGTGAGCAGCTCCACCTCAGAACAAGGTTTAGTGTCTGTTTCCTCCCGGTTCTTTCAAGCTGTCTCAGTTGGAGACAACACACTTACTGGGGATGGGGTGTGGGCTCCATGGCACAGCACGGCAGGATCTCTTGCTTAGCTCATGGAAGGGGTCCAGCAGCGACAGAAGGAAATCCTGTGGTGGAATTTATGTGAGGCTGAATTCCAGGGTCAGGTGAATCAACTGAACTGTCACTCCAAGATTAAAGAATAAGGACCTACAAGATCATAAGAATAAAAGTACAAAATCTTCTAGTGGAGACAACTTCATTCCGCTTTCCAGCAGCCAAGCGTGCAACAGTACTGACCCAGGCTCCTCTCCCACCAGAGGTCACATGTTTCTCTCCCAAGGTTGGGGCTGTGCTGACTGCCAAAGGAAACCTCGGTCTGCTTCCTCATTACAGGGACAGATGTCTCCTCCAAGCCGGCTGTGGCTCATTCAGATGTTCACTGGGAGACCTTGCCAGAACCTCAGCACTTGTGGGGAGACCTTTTCCACTGTTTGGTAACCATACTGTAGTCAGCTATATTTCCAACTCTGACAGCAGCAAAATGTCCCTCTGTGCATAAAAAAAGGAGCTAATCATGGGACTTAAGTTTTTCTAAGTTACTGGTGTTGATCCTGAGAGCAGACTGAAATAACGTTAAGTTGCTGCAAATGGTGAGCTGCATCAAAGGCTTCATTCCCAGGTAAACAGAGTAGGAAGTTAATGCAAAAGAAAAAAGAGAGAGCGCTAGGTCAAGCTCGTAATACCTGCCTATACCTGTTTACAAGAAGAATCAACTACCACTGTTTAAAAGGGTTCAGGCACTTTTAATCTGGTTTCTGTAAATTACCAATATCATTGATTCAGGAAGATGGTCTTACCCATCACCTCAGATTTACTTTGGAACAACCTAAGTGGCCAGAAAAAACCTAGTCTGTTATTACGCTGAGGTCAGAAACTGCAGAACGAATGGTGCGGACATACTCCACAGCAACCTAAGCAAGTAGAATGGACCTGACAGATTTCTGGATGGATTAGATCTTGTTGGTTTTATGAATCTGCTCACTGGAGAGCTTGCTTCATTTGGAAAATTTAACTAATAATTACACACCTTGTTTGGGCAAGGTACTGTGTGCTAAGTGCCACCAAGTAATAGAACCTGATTCAGATTTTATAGCCTTGCCCAAAGTGAATCTCTGAGAGCTGCATGAGTCTAAAACCATGCTTGGCTGCAGAAAAACTGACTGCTTTATGTATTGATGGACTGGAACTAAAGTTCTACTCCATTCTGGCTTTTGGCCTATTACTAGAAACTGCCTTTTCTTACAGATTAAGAGCTAAAGGCAGGAAGGGTAGGGGCGTAGAACCAGGCTTTAATGAGTTCACCATTCTTAGTCCAAAATTCAGAATTAGAAAAATGTAAATCCAATGACTTCCTCTGAAAAGAGGAGGAGTAAATGCACAGCAGCCTAGGGCAAGGGCTCGGGAAGCATTAACCGCATCTCTGACTCTGAAGCAGGTTACCTACGGTGGCCACTGGGCCAGGCTCCTCTACCTGACGGAACGTTCATGTGCTTTAACTAAGTCCCGATGCGACCACAAGAACTACTTTTCAAATCCTGGGGATAATTTTCATTAAAAATTTTTTTCATCATCATAAAAACAATTGATAAAAACTGTTCTCCTCCCCATCATGATAAAAACAATTTTTTTCGTCTGGACAAGACAGAAAACCCATTTTTCTAACACGAATTTTACACTCTCCTTACAGACAAGCCGCCAATAAGCCCAGAGGACCCTCTCAGCAAGTCCCTCATCTCTGTGCCCGACTGCTCTTTGGCTAAGGTGATGGTGTAACCCTACACCACCTGGTAACAAAAGGCAGAAGTGAAAGTGTGGGCTCTCCCGGTCAGAAGAAAGTCACTTGACAGTGTTTACTTCATTAGTCTGAGTGCTGCAGAACACAGAAAAGCACATGCACGCACGACCCCAAACCACTAAAGTACTTAAACACTGACTCAGTGAGTAGAGCAGAGATGGACTTCATCAGAGAGAGAGCAAGAGGTAATGTTGGGCCTTTTAAACCTTCAGTCCGACAGATGGGCTTTCGACGGGATGAATGCAGCATTGGAAACCATGCTGGTCTAGACCAAAACTGCAGAGCTGATTAAAAACCACTGAGTATGAGGAATATGTTAGAAAGAAATGTATTAAAAGTAATTAGACTGATTGTTGACCCACACCTATTTTTCTAATAAATTTCTATTAATCACCTAATCACCTCAGTCTAAAAATCTAATATACCTGGACCATTACAACTACCAGAAAAGTCTTATTTATTTTTGCCTGCATTTGTGCTTATTAAAGTTTTGTGATGAGCTGGGCTTCTCAATGAACTCAAGAAGGCAGAAATGTTTGCCTTGGATTCTGTGGATTCTTTAAACCTGTGTGCTAATTCAACAATGTTACATTAATTGTGTGAGGGTTTTTGTATAATTTTCAAACATCTGTGGTGTAATGATCTTTGTTAAAACATGTAAAGTGCCATAGTCTTTTTTATGTGTAGCATATTTAAAGTATATATGTGTATTATACATACACAAGTCTGTGTGAAAGATGTGCAATAACAAAGGTGTATGTATGTTTTGTTTTTTGGAAACTGGACAGGCGTCAAAACAGGGATTGTTTCTGTTTTGGCAAAGGAGAGTTAAACATTTTTGCCTTTAGGGCCTAGTATTTAAACCATAACAATTTTAATGCTACACAACCTATGTGAAGAAAAGGCTGGTATGAAATCATTTTTTCCTGGGTCTAAATTAATCACTCAGTTTCTGTGAAGGTTAAGCTGGCAAGCCAGGCCCAGTTAATGCTAGTCTTTCATGTGAAATGTGAAGCTGCCCTTACTGCCCTTTCTGTTCGTGTGATCACTAGTAGCTGGTGCATAATCACTAAGGAGCTGTTTCTTAGCATGCTTTCATAGACCATGTTAATGCTAGACCACTGTGTAAGGGCTGACCCACAACTTCTTAGCCATAAGAGTCTGGCTTAGAACAGACCTCTCTGTGCAATAACACGTGGCCACTGGAAATCCCCGGCCTGCATTTGATTTGGGCAGCAATGACTCCCAAGAGTTAAAGGCATGACTGGGATTTCTTCTGAGACTGTGGTGAAACTCCTTCCAAGGCTAGGGAGGTCACTGGGAGCTCTGGAGGAAAACTCAGCACCACTTGGTATTCAACAGCCACTTGAGCCAAATATAAAATTGTATCTACCGCTGATGGACTCAATTTGAGCCTTCTAATTTGTGGTTATCCTATTACATTGTAAACTAATTAATACATTGTTTGTCTAGCATTGATTAGGTTCCTGTGCATATGTATTTTCACAGCGTGCTCCCCCCTCTCCCCAGATCTGAATTAAACCAGATTTTGCAAACTCATCCTGATTCTTTCAAGTCTATTTATTTCAATATGATGTGTATAATTTGATCAGGTAAACAGCTATCAGTCAAATTTTATTTTAAACATCAACTTATGTAATATTGATGATAGGAAAAAAGATACTCAGGTATTTTAACTATCCCATTCATTAGTAACATGTATATCCATACCCTAAGTTAGCTTTAATTTCAAAGTAGCTCATGCAATTTCTTCCTTGGAGGAGTACCAGTGTAATTAAATATAAAAAGAAAAACCCTGTCAATACAAGTACCTAATTTTAAAGTAAAATCAAGTCATGAAAACAGATAGCACTGGTGATTTCAGGGTTGGGGGATGAAGGTAGAAGAGGGTATAGGGTGACAAATGGCCATGCAAAAAAATGAATTTAAAAAATAAAGAATTATGAAAATGCTTCGATGTATTAAAAAGGCTTTTAAAAAAGAAATGATGTATAAAAATAAAGAAAAAAGTCTACTGAAGGCCACAGTCTCCCATCCCAAACAAAAACACCAAAATTAAAAGCCCAGCGTGGAGCAGTTCTCCATCCACATTTCCTAAAGGTAATCTGACAGAAAAATCCCCACCCAGACACAGAATTCTCACCGACGACACTGAAGGCCTTCTCATAAACTCTGACCCAGTTCTCCACAATATCTCACGAAGCACCTGTCTGACAGAGTGAAAACAATGCTTCTTTCTTTTCCTGATCTTAGGGCCTCTGACAGCTGAAAGTACATTTACCCTTTGGTTTCTACACATGCCTGACAACTTCCAGGTTTCTAAAAGAAATCAAAATTAAACGCTGACAAAGTTATCCAAATCACTCAAGAAAAACATTTTCCACGCAAATTATTTACATAGTCCGAGCAAAACTGGAAATTTTCCGTTGCTTTTTCATCTCTTATTACATCTTCCCAAAGAGCTGATCCACAAGACAAAGGGCCCTGGCTGCAGATTTCGGCAGAGCTGGGGAAGCACTTTGTCCTCAGTTTCACTGGATGAAGTTTCTATGAGGATCTTCCTGAACACACTGCATTCCGCTTCCTCCTTAGCCCTCCTCAAAATCCTTGCTGAACATAAAACTACTTAAGAACAGTCCTGACTATGCTTGACATTTCTTTTAAGTGGGTTATTTCACTAGTTTCCAACAATTCAAGTACCTTTTTCAACTCAAACAGTAAGTAAATACGGGCATCAAAGAAAACTTTTAGCCTACTCTTCAAAGCAGCAAGAACCAGCAATTGTCTGTCTTCCATAACCCGTGTCAGCTGCCTAGTCATGCGGCTGGGGCCACCCGACTGTTCTCCTCCCCACTATCTTCTTCCTGGCAGCTTCCTCCTCACCCTGAGAGTTCTGCAAGTCTTTAAGATGAGAACTGCTCTCCCTTTGCTTAGGTACACAGGATGCAGATAAAAGCATAAATAAAAGGAAGTAACAAAACCACATGGGAAAAGAAAAGTCAATGAAAACTGTAAGTATTAGCAGCTCTGTAGCTTTTTATAGTCAAACAGCCTCAAAAATATAACACCTAGAGGCAAGCAGTCCACCAAAAGCATATGTTTGGGGAAACCACTATAATCTATTCTCAAGAAAGCCTGAGTTAAGGCAGTTGATAGCAAAGACTGTGAGATCAATTAGACAAATGTTAGGGAGAAAGAATGGACAGTTTGAGAACTGATTAGAAGGGGCAAGAGGAGAAAAAGAAAGAGTCCAGGATGTCTCCCAGGTATTTCGTTTGGGCACAGATCAGGAATCCAAGAGGAGACAGTGAAGGTGGGACGGTTCAGCTTGGGCTGACAATGGAGAAGTCCTGTGCGCAGCTAGAAATATACGGTGGAGAGAAGACCAGGCTGGAGAAAGAGATCTGGGAGTCATCAATACGCATGGACAATGAGAGGTGTTGATTATTGTGCACATTCTATGTGCCAGTACCATGCCAAGCACTTCATATAATTCATTTTTCCATCAAAACCCTGTCAGTAGAGACACTATCTTCATTTTATAGATAAATTAACTGTCACTAAGTAAATTAACAAAATAATTTGCCCGAGGTTAAAAAGCCAAGGCTCAAATACAGGTTGAACACCAAAGTCTACATTCTCAAACAGCTATGATTTCCTTCTACGAAGAATGCAGAGGGTGAGAAGACAGCCCATACTACAAACCCCTGGGGAAGCCAACATCTCTGTATAGTAAACCCTTAAAACAACTTCCACGTACAATTCCAAAAAGGCCACACCTTCAGATGACAACTGATGAAAACACTGCTCCTTCCTCCCTCTCAGAGAAAAACCTGGTAATTTTTCATACTTTAAGACGACACCATGTGTCTCATTTACTCAATCCTGAACACAGACACTAAAACCCCACTGGGTGTATGACTGTGGCAAAACAAGGAGCACTTTAACTTTTTAAAAATTATTTTCTTGTTATAAATAATCTCTCATCCAAGATAAGCAGCTGTTATAATTATATAAGAGGCATATTTTCTTCATAAACTAATAATTAAATAAGAATCTGTCTTTAACTAAAGTTTCCGCAAATACACAAAAGCGGAAGACCACTTAGTAACACACTGCTGAAGGGTGGGCAGCGGGTACTCACCACAGTATGGAGCGAGGCCTTGGTCTGGTGACATCAAAAATACATGTTGTAATTTTGTTTGTTGGTTGGTTTTTTTCCTAGGATCCAATGTCCCTAAAAGATGGATATGAATTACTAGAAATGTGGAAGGATGGAAAGACAGAATTGGAGAAAGGTGGCCCCATGTGGTGGAATCAGCCCCATGGCGCCATTCGGGTCTAGCCGCCTCTCCCTGGAGAGACTGGCTGTTCCCTCCTCCCAGTGGGATAATCCCTACTCGTCTACAAAGATGGGGCCAATAATAGACATTACATCACAGGTCTGGTGCGAGGAGTAAAGTGCAGTAGGTAAAGCATTTAGCGTAGTCTCTGATATACCCTAAGTCCTCATTAAGTCAAAGTGATTAGAAGAAAATCTTCTGTCTGCCCAGAGTATCATTTAGAATTGATCACAAAAATTAAGAGTTGTTCTAAAAAATTGTGAAGAATAACATAACCTGTTGTTAAAACCAATCTAACTTTACCTAGCGAGGCTCAATGGATTGGCTACCTAAGGCTGCTGTTTCTTTTTCCATCCTGTACCAGTCTTCTTGAGCTTCATGCTTTCAGGAAGTAGACGATTTCTCTGCAGAGGACACACGTTCACTCCTGGTTAGCAAGGCCAAAGCAGAGCAAACAAAAAAAACAGTAGTGTTGGACGAGCGCATCTATGGGAAGCCACAATGCTCAGAAAATGCTCAGAAAAACAAAACTTCCGATTATTTGTCAAAACCTAGTGGTGGCAAAGACTTTTTAGAAAAGGGACATCCAAGGCTGTAGAGTGTAGGTAAAGAGGCCCCGGCATACACTGTTTATGGAGGCATAAACTGATAGAATTTTCCGGAGAACAATTCGGCAATACACATCAAAGGTCTTACAAAGTGTGTTTATGCTTTGACGCAGCAATTTGCCTTAAGAAAAAAGCCTGGGTCCCCAAATTTACCAACAGTGTATTCCTTGGTAAATTATTTGTATGTTAAAAATCAAAGCCTGAAGGAATAACAGGACTTCAAAAAATAATTTATGGTACACCCATATAAAAGTAATTACACAGTATTTCTATTACATGTTATAGAAATACATTCAGCAATATGAAAAAAAGCCCAACATATACTTACATCATAATTTTAAATGATTACAAACCTGTGTCTGTTAAAGTTCGCCAATTGAAAGAAACAGGAAACCAACTCAAGGTAGCTCAGGAGACAACAGAGTAAGAACATTACTGGGATAATGGATGGAGCATGGGTGAGCAGCCAGGCCCCACACAGAACAGGGAAAGCTAAGAGTATCTTTTCTAAGTCCTTCCATCACCCCACTTGTCCTTGCATATCTGCTTCATTCTTCAGCTTTCTGGTGACTCCTTCCTCATGGCAGAACACGGCCACCCCGTATTCTGGAACAATAGAGCTCTGCACAGATCTAGCAAGGAAGAAAAGTGATGAGCCAAGCACAAGTCCACGTGGCTGGATGTGACATCCTACACTAGTGTGGTCTTCAGTGGCCCTAAAGGAAATGGGCTTGTGAGAGCTAGAGAAATGTCCCTAAAAGAATCTATCACAAGAATATAGAGGGAAATCTTATTTTTTTTAATTTTCGGGGAAAAAAGTTGTGTTCCTAAAAAATTAATAGAGCCCTGGCTGGTGTAGCTCAGTGGATTAAGCGCGGGCCTACGAACCTCACACGATCGCAGTTCGATTCCCAGTCAGGGCACATGCCTGGGGTGCAGGCCAGTTCCCAGCAGGGGACTCACAAGAGGAAACCATACATTGGATATTTCTCTCCTTCTCTCTTTCCCTTCCCCTCTAAAGATAAATAAATAAAATCTTAAAAAAAATTAACAGAGCCCTGGCTGGTGTAGCTCAGTGGATTGAGCATGAGCTTGTGAACCAGAGGACCATGGTTCAATTCCCAGTCAGGGCACATGCCTGGGTTGCAGGCCAGTACCCCGCAGGGGACACATGAGAAGCAACCCCATATTGATATTTCTCTTCCTCTCTCCTTTCCTTCCCCTCTAAAGACAAATAAATAAAATCTTAAAAAATTATTTAAAAAATTAATGGAAAGATATACACCAAATATTAACAGTAGTTATGATATGAAATTATAAACAACTTTATTATCATTTGCTTATAAATATTTCCTATAATTTAGACTGATGTGTGTTAATTTTTTGAGTTAGAAGTTAATTTTAAAAGTTAAAACTATCAGGTAATTATGATATAATGTTAAGGAAATAGCATTTAAAAATTCCACCTTGTTTATATCCCTTAACTCTATAAAATATGTACACAAAGAAAATAGAAAAAAATCCAGTGAAACATCAGCAGCGATATCCCTAGATGAAAAATTACATATTATTTTTATTTTCACATTTACAATTTTCTATACTTCTCAATTGTTCAACGGGTATATATTACTTTCCTACTATAAAAAAAATTGGTTTGAGAAAGGTGCCTGCAGAGTGAACTCAGTTTTTATCACGGTGGTTATAACCCTGCAAGGAACCACTGTGGCCACCCAATAAGAGACAGTGAGTTTCGGTATCTTTTTTTCCTAGCCCCCAAACACCTGAAGAATTATGAAAATAGCCAACAGTAACAACTACCTCAACCATGATTTATCTTGAAAATCCTGGGTCCACAAAATAGTTTGAAAGTTCTGGAGAATTTTGGGGGTTATATCTAAGTGTTTTTAAAAAATAACATTTGTATATTATTCTACAAATGAAAACTGTCTAAATGTAAAGAAGATAATACTCAGAGTAATCTTATACAAGTATATGAAACATTACTAGGTGGAAGAGGCTTATCTTTTCTGTGTCCCTATTAGAGAAGAGATAAAATGGGTTTTAGCGGCAAGATGTTTTTAGCTACACCATCGGCCATGCTGAGCCCACAAAGATATGGGCTAAAAAACAAATCAAGATTTGGATAAACCTAAAATTTAGCACCCAGTTCACTGCTACATGATGGCTCCCATACCCCTTGCCCCTTGAAACATGAAGAGTGCTGAAGAAAATTTTACATGTTATAAGTTTTGCCCTAAACCCAGACAGTTACATTGAAAATATGGAAGGAACCCCCTAGAGAAGAGTATTTCTCTATTTTCCTAGAATCTTTAAATTAAAGATATATCTACCTAGGACAGAAGAGTGGCAATGCCTGGCTTAGAAAATTTCTACAGATTTTTTCTATCTCTGTGATAAAACCATAAAATAACATTTAAAATATCAATCAATACAAAAAGCACGCTGTTTTTGTAAAATGTACCCTAACTCTCTAATGGAAATACTTCACGTTTTGTTCCATATTTACCCATTGAGATACAATTGTTAGTTCAATAAACACTTAATACAACTCTGATGTTTTACAACATATTATTCTACTCTAAATAAATGTATACCATGGTACTTCAAAATCTATCAAATAAGGTATTTTTTATTTTTAACCATCTTCAATTATTTTTGCATTAACCACTTTTATTTTACCCCTAAGGTCTTAATCACATGGAACAACAAATTCCTCTAAACACATTTCTTAAGGAAAAAATTGAAGCAGATACAGTGAAATGGTGCTTGACAGTCATGGTAATTCCAAAGGGAAAATGTATGTAAAATGGTAACAAGTTCTAAATGTTAACATTTTTCAAAAGTCCAAACACAGATTTTACCTTATAAAGATAAAATTAAATGCTAATAATGTCAGTGTTTTCAGAAAAAGATATGGCAATAACTGTAAAAGCATTATGCTACTACAATTTACAGAAACAACTAAAAAATTTAACATAAATTCCCTCTAAAATGCAAACCATACATCTTCTCCACATGAGGGAGATATATATCCAACAATAATCCAAACTCACTTGTTTTTTTAGCTAACACCCAGAGAACTG
This sequence comes from Sturnira hondurensis, assembly GCF_014824575.4. NCBI lineage: Eukaryota > Metazoa > Chordata > Mammalia > Chiroptera > Phyllostomidae > Sturnira > Sturnira hondurensis. Next base: position 5,778,061 of record NW_028093985.1, on the reverse strand, counting down.
CAAATGCTGTTCCTATTTTAACTGAACACATATTTCTCAAAATAAGATTCACCATTAACATGTTATATTACATTTTAACATTGTCTTTAAATAACCAAGTAAGAAAGCAAACAGGTACTACCATCAGCACATAAAACAGCAAGAGGCAGCGAGGTCAGAACACAGAACATGGGCTCACTGGGATCAACGCAACACGGGTGCGGAGGCACACATTGTAACCCAGTGGGGGAATCTCAGCCACAAAACACACTGTTTCACTTTGAATCTCTAGGCAGTCTGATTTTGACCTTAAAGTGGTCCAAATATGTAGTATAAGTGAAGCTCATGTTCCACTACCTACAAAGGTCTAATGCAACAGAAACACTGTCATTTTATGTTGCTGAGAGTTTTACCTAATCTTTTATATGTTTATTTTGATTAGCACATGATAGAATTATACAGCTTTTTAAAATTCAAATGTGGAATTTCTATACACACTAAACCATCGGCACAATTTCTGCTTCTGAAGTGCTAATAATGTATTTAAAATTATACAAACAAATATCCACTAAACAGCATTTTATTTTATAACACTCTGTGTTAATACAATAAATATACAAAACTTTCAAACCACCGAAAACATGCAACAGTAGAGGGACAGATGGAGGCATTTGGACCAACCCGCGACAGTCACCAGGATGGCAGCGCATCCCCGACAAGACACACACACATCCCTAGATAAATAACCCAAGTCCCAAATCACACATCACTGAGCCAGTGATTTTCCAGTGTTCAAACTTCCATTCTAAGTACAACAGCCACAACTAAATATTGCAAACTAAAAAATGACCTGGGTGCTTGGTTACCCTGTGAAGACCATTTCATGACTCTGATACTGGGTAATGTTCATAATAAATGTAAAACACTTCAACAAATGCCTGTCTTTTGCTGAGTGAAAACATGACTGCTTACTAATTGTTAAGAGAATAGAAAATATAAGAATTTAACCCCCCTACACCTTATCAAACTGTGAGCATTGCCATCATTTTAATGCACCTTTAATGCACATTTTTTAAAAACAATTCTCTTATAAGCTTTTATTAATCCAAACAACTGAATTTATAACAACATGTTCCCCATCCACACAAAAAAGCTACTGTTGGTTGTAATCACTCTTTGCTATTTAACAACAGGGATTTCTACAGAACAGGTACAGACACTTCTATTGCTGAAGGAAAGTACTTCAACATTTCCCAAAAGTCTCTATGCTATATCTTTTAGTTGTACTTTAAAGGAAAATGAAAATGGATTTGAGAAATAAATTAATAATGGACATAGTGTTCTTGCTGTGTTTTGTGGTTAATGTTTTGAATGCCTGTAAAATCCACACTTAATTAAAGCACACAGATGAAACATTTTCAATAAGATTATAGATTCTAAAAAACTTGAACTGACTTATTTGGTTGAAAGTAGATGGAGATTATCGCTGATGAGAAATATTCATAAACAGCTTTAAATTCATACTCTGAACCCTATCAAAGGGTTCACCAAAATAAAAGAAACATATTCCAAGTATATTACTTGAGTAAAGTCCTAAATAAATCCAAAGTAAACACCACCTGGATGGATCTGAGTCACCCAGCAGCACTGCCACGCAAAGCTCTTTCATAAACAGTGAGGACCACCTTCCAGCCCATTCCAGATTTAGGGAGGAGAGAAAAGGAGATTTAACCGTTTGTGCCCATCTGATTCTTTAAAAAAAAAAAAAAGGATGTGCAGTCTCAAATAATATGATCCAATAAATGATCCTTACTTAAAATCAAATTGAATAAATCACTGCCTATTATTCTGTGATCTTAAATTAGCTAATGACTTCAAAAACACAGTATCACTACAAATGTCTTGGGTCTCTTAATCAGTATTAAAAATGATTCAAACTTTCAACCCAGAAGCATACTATAAGAATGAACTCCTGTGCTGCACAATAACAATTTTAAAGTGATTATATTCATAATTAGTGCATTCAACTGTATATTTTCTTGCTTGGTGCAAGTTAAATGTTTTATTTTTTCTACTACTAAAAATTTTTGATATAGTCAGCCTCAAAAATTGAAAGACCGAGATGCATTAGGGATTCAAGTATGTGTATGCCAGAGTCCTTTTATTTTTTAATGCCACTAGATATGAGAGGCTAAAAAAAATCCCTTAAATACTGTACGTTCTTTATGGACAAGGAGTTAGGCTAGACTTTAACACCTCTGTTAAAAATTATACACACACCCCAAAAAAGAGCTGCCAAATACAATCTTAGTTCAATTAAAAAGGGTAGCCACAAGAATATACCAAAGTTTCCATACAGTAATATTTTACTATGATACGAATACTGAAGACTTTTTTTAAAAAAGGAATTCTCATCATTACATTCTATTCCATCAATTTTCTACCTTTTCTTTTGGGTAATACACTGCATATTATATTTTCATTGCACCCCAGTAAACTCTTATTTAAAAGAAACTATTATAGAAAATAATTTCTACAATTCCATAAACAACTTCCCAACCCTATAACCATAAGCAGTGCAGAACCCAAAATACTAATCCTTTTAATTTAAGAAATATGGTGCCCATGCAAGATCAGAGATTGATATCAAAGTATCAACTACTCTAAAAAAAAAAGAAAAGAAAAAGATAAAATTTACATTATCTACTACGAATGTACATAGGCTCTTCACTGGTGACTGAAACTGCTAAAAAGCAAGCCAATTTAAAAATCCGTAAGTCTCTGATGGCCTCTTTCAATATAAATAAGGAAAGAGAAATGAAGCAACAACTTACTGATCCAATGTGTAACCCTTAAGTATAAGATTCTTGAAAGAATGGCTGCAGCTAGAACTAAATGCATTTTTAGTAATAACGACCATGTTAATTTCAGTGTCACACCACTGAAACAATTTGCTGAACATTCATCCTCCAAAAAATATGGAGAATATTTATTTAGCAGGTAATGTTCTTTTCTGCAAGGGGCACTAAAATCTTAATAAACTGTTAGGTAAATAATAAGATGAGGACGTTTCTCTGGTTTTCACCCATGCACAAGTGAATAAGAGATATACATGCTGTATGTATTGTGTGTTTTAAACATAAAAATATTTATAGAATACAGTAACTGGAGAAAAAAGTACCATCAAAAGGTAACAGTGTATTGTTTGCAGATTCTCTAAATTTGGTTACCCTTGAAGGCATTCTGAGCTGCACTAGTTGCTGCAGTGGAAGCTGCGTTTGCAGCTGCGGTCTGGACAGTCTTGTTGGACATCACGCCTGTTGCGAACTCTTGCTGGGCCTTCTCAAAACTAGCACCCGTCGTGCGATATAGTCCATGTACCTACGGAGGCATAAAAAAGCGGGAGAAGATAAGTGGTCATTTACACATTCATTTCAACAGCTCTTCAGTCAATCTCACCATTACTCAGAAAAAAGGAGAAGACTCCAGGCATGATACCTAAGATCCAGAACACCAGCTACCGCACTGGCACATAATACAGTATCTAAATATCTTACCACAGGTTTCTCCTTTTAATCTCCAGTGCAGAAAAGATAACTATCCTATGTGAAAACAAAATAATTTGAAGAAATTGACAAAATGAAAAAGCTTTGACTCTGCTGGAGAGCTCAGGTGGTTAGAGCATTGTCCCAATTGCCAAGGTTATGGGTTCAATCCTCGGGTAGNTGGAAGGGTTTGAAGGGGGGAATAGAACAACTGTAATGGTATAATCAATAAAATATATTTAAATAAAAAAAAAAAAAAAAAAAAAGAAGTAACCAATGAATGCATAAATAAGTGGAGCAACAAGTTGATGATTTTTCTCTTTCTCTCCCCCTTCCTTTATCTAAAATAAATAAAAACTTCTTTTTTTTAAAGATTTTATTTATTTATTTTTAGACAGAGGGGAAGGGAAAAAGAAAGAGTTACAGAAACATCAGTGTGTGATTGTCTCTCACGTGGCCCCCACTGGGGACCTGGTCTGCAACCCAGGCATGTGCCCTGACTGGGAATTGAACCAGCGATCCTCTGGTTCGCAGCCTGTGCTCGATCTACTGAGCCACACCAGCCAGAGCAAATAAAAACTTATCAAAAAAGAAAAGAGAAAAGCGCCCTGGCTGGTGTAGCTCAGTGGATTGAGCTCGGGCCTGTGAACCACAGGATCGCAGTTCGATTCCCAGTCAGGGCACATGCCTGGGTTGCAGGCCAGTTCCTAGCAGGGGACTCACGAGAGGCAACCATACATTGATATTTCTCTCCTTCCCTTCCTCTCTAAAGATAAATAAATAAAAATCTTTAAAAAAAAGAAAAGAAAAAAGCTTTGTTTTCTACTGTTTCTAATAAAGATATTATAGCATTACAAGAAAATGGTTTAACATAACAAGAGACATTCTGATTTTAAAAGATTAATGACTCCCTCGACAAATCAAAGAAAATAATGCCTTCCCTATTTCTGTATTGGCTACACATATACAACTGACCATATTATAATCCTATGTGATATCATTTTATCATTTAATGTACCAAGAACTGTTTATGTCCCTAAAGATACTTCTGCTATCCACTCTGTAAACCATTCAACTTTTTTTGTATGGTCAAGTTTTAAAGGATTAAAAAAACCACTTCTGTGAATTATCTGTCTATACTTATTCATCACTCAAATCTTGGGATTTATTTTCATTAGCAGAGTCCAAAAATGCTCTATTAGCATATGTTTTTTAAGATGCATAAAACCAAATCTGGAGAGGGACCCAAGATGGCGGAGGAGTAGGTGGAAGCTTTACAAATCTCCTCCCAGAACCAAATTGGAATTAAATCATAGAAAAATCACCCTGAATAACCAACTGAACACCAGCTGGAAAGAAGCCTTATAACCATGGACAGAAAGCAGAAGCCACATCAACACAACATGACTAGTAGAAAATGTAGAGAGGAGGTGTAAGAGGGTTGGCTGGGCTTCCACAGGTACCCTGGGCACAGGAGGGATACTTCAGTGGCCAGGGTGGTTCACCCCGAGAAGTGTGGGATCGAAGCCCCAAGCTGGCCTCCCCAGCCTGCAGTACCAGAACTGGGAAAAGAACCCAAATAAATTCTGGCTTTGAAAAGCAGCAGGGGTTCTATCCACCAGCAAGAGACAGCTGGACATGTCTGCATCTCCAGGCCTCTTCAAGGGCCAATGCACCAAACTCTGTTTGCAGCATCTACCCTGGGCTCCAGCAGAGGGAGGACAGAGTGGACTGGAGACACATGAGCAAAGTCTGGGGCTGGTGGCTCTGGGGAGAGAACTGAAGGAACGGCCACCAGAATCCCTGTGCCGAGTCATTCCCCACACTGCAGAAGCCATATTTCTGAGGGAAGCACTCCTCTCCAAGTGTCATTAGCCTGTGGGGAAGCAACAGTGCTGCCCATAGGGATCATTCTTGCCCCACCATGTGGTGCTTAGACCTTGCCAGTCAGAAGTGTAGCTGGAAGATGTTCACTGATAAAGCATAACAGATAGCCTGCAGGCAGAGGCAGACCTGAGACTTCAGCTGACACTCCCACAGTCCCAATGCCAGTAAAAGCCAGACTTGGTGAGCAGCCTGGTTCTTTCTGCACACAAACAAGCCCAGCAAACGGAGCCATGAGCAGTAGATTGCTTATGGCTCCAAACAGGTTATCTGGGACCAGTCACAAACAGCATCAGACATAGGTCTAAATCAGAGTCTTTGCAGATCTACCTAACAAATAGAAACAAATACAAAGAAGCAGCCAAAATGAAAAGACAAAGAAACAGACCCCAAATGAAAGAATAAGAGAATTCCCCAGAAGACAAGCTAGATGAAATGGAGGCAAGCAATTTATCAGAGAGTTTAGAATAATGATTATAAGGATATTCAATAGCATGAAAAAAAACAGAGAAACCATAAAAAAGGATCACCCAGAAATAAAAAATGTAATAGCTGAAATAAATAATACCCTGGAAGGAATAAAGAATAGATTAGATGAAGCAGAAGATCAATCAGTGATTTGGACAACATGGTAGAAAAAAACACCCAAGCTGAGCAACAAAAAGAAAAAAGAATTTTTAAAAAATGAGAAGACCTTACTTTGGGACAACCTGAAGTGTACCAACATCCGCATCACGGGAATACCAGAAGGAGAAGAGAGTGAGCAAGGAATAGAGCACCTACTTGGAGAAATAATGACTGAAAACTTCCCTAATCTGGTGAAGGAAAAGGACACAAGTCCAGGAAGCTGAGAGAGTCCCAAACAAGTAGGACCCAAAGAGGCCTACAGGAAGACACATCATAATTAAAATGGCAAGGCTTAAAAACAAAAACAGAGTCCTAAAAGCTGTAAGAGAAAAGCAGGTAGTTACATACAAGGAGGCACCAACTAGACTATCATCTGATTTCTTAACAGAGACATTTCAGGCCAGAAGGGAGTGGCATGAAATATTCAAGGTGATGAAAAGCATGAACCTACAACCAAGGCTATTTTACCCAGCAAGGCTATCATTTAGAATCAAGGGGGAAATAAAGAGCTTCCCAGAAAAGAAAAAGCTGTTAACACCAAACCAGTGATGCAACCAATGTTAAAGGGCTTGGTAGAAGGAAGAAGAGAGGAGGAGAAGAAGAAACAGAGTAAAATAATTTAACAATAAAATGGCATGAAATACATATCTTTCAATAATCACCTTAAATGTAAATGGCTTAAATGCTCCAACCAAAAGACACAGGTAAGCTGAATGGATAAGAAAACAGACCCATATATATATGCTGTCTACAAGAGCCCCACCTCGGATCAAAAGATACACACAAACTGAAAGTAAAGAGATGGAAAAAGATATGTCACACATATGGAAAGGAAAAAGAAGCTGGGGTAGCAATCCTTATATCCAACAAAACAGACATCAAAACCAAAGCTATATAGTAAGAGACAAAGAAGAACACTACATAATGATAAAGTGAACAATCCAACAAGAGGACATAATCCTAGTAAACGTTTACATACTCAACATAGGAGAACCTAAACATTTAAAGCAGATCTTAATATAAAGGGAGGGGTCGATAGACAGATAGTCATAGCAGGGGAGGTGGTTAACACCCCCTTGACTTTAATGGATAGACCTTCTAGACAGAAAAATCAACTAGGAGACAGTGGCCTTAAACCACAGGTGGCAAGCACGAGGCCTGCAGGCTAAATCCAGCCCTCCACCTTGTTTTATCCGGCCCAGCACCTTGTTTCTACCCAGTGGCAGTGCCAAGCTCTCATTTAACTGTTAAGGAGTAGTTACATTTTTTTAAAAAAATTTTATTTATTTTCAGAAAGAGGGGAAGGGAAGGAGAGAGGGAGAGAAATATCAATGCGTGGTTGCTTCTCATGTGTCCCCCACTGGGAACTGGCCTGCAACCCAGGCATGTGCCCTGACTGGGAATCGAACTGTGATCCTTTGCTTCACAGGTCCGTGCTCAATCCACTGAGCTACACCAGCCAGGGCAGGAGTAGTTACATTTATACAGTCCTAAAATTATATTCGGCCCTTTGAAGGCAAATGGGAGGCTGATGTGGCCCCCAATGAAAATAAGTTTGACACCCCTGCCTTAAATGGCACACTAGATCAAATGGATTTAATTGATATTCTCAGAGCACTTCACTCCAAAGCAGCAGAATATATATACTTTTCAAGTGCATGTGGAACATTTCCTAGGACAGACCACATGGTAGCACACAAAAAAGTCTCAATAAATTTAAGAAGACTGAAATGATATCAAGCATCTTTTCTGACCAGAATGCTACGAAACTAGAAATCAAACACAAGAAGAACACTGAAAAACATACAAAGACATGGAAGCTAAATAACTAATTATTAATACACATAAACTATGAATCATACCAATACATATAATACCAGCTACTCAATACGAATTTGAGAAAAAAATAATAAAGTAATTCAGATCAAATATTTATTATATGCATATAAACTTGGGGGGCAGAGAAGAAACAAAATGTGAACTTGTAATTACACTGCACTGTGATTAGTTCCAAATTAGAAGCCTGACTAAAATGCAATCAAAGTAGGTTTGGTGGATGGGGGTAGTGCATCAGTCAGTCCTTTCCCAAAACCTGGATAGAAACTGGTAATTATGGAGTAAATACCAAATGTAAAACAGAATGAGTGGGTCTGTCCAACGCGAGACAAGTTAGGACACTGTGTTGCCGTTTCAAAAAGAGAATAGAGACGACAGGCTAGTTTAGGGAGGGAAAGAGATGCTGAGTTGGATTCTGAACAGTTGTACGTTCTAGAAATGTCTATTAAGTACCTACGCCAGGCCTGCCACAGAAGGCAGGTGAAGACTTGGTTTGGAGCTCGAGAGAGGAGTAGGCTAGAGACATGGACTCGGAAACCACGGGCACATAAACGGTAACTACAACTCTGACAGAAACAGAACTCTCCATGAAAAATACAAAGTAGAGGCTTTTGTGCAGTTCCTGCCAATTCTTGAGGTGATCCTTCCAGATCTGAGTACAATGCTCCATGGAGGCATCTGACCCTGCTGAGCTACCGAGCTGCTTAACCTTTATTACCAGAGGCTTTTTCCCTATGCCCAGTACAACTAACTATGGTAGAGTGATAATTACTTTCAACACCAGTAATTTTCATTCACATTGAAAGGTGATATTTATATTCCCTACCAGTATTTCAACAACCGGAGTGATCTGGAAAGGAGATACAGAAAATGAATACATGCAAGATTGATATATGCATGGTCTATTCCCCAGATCCAATCAACATAATATTGTATAGCTGGGAGCTTTCAAGGCTCAAGAAAAGAAAAACTGGTGTCTGACATTGACACGAGAGACTACGATGATATTGAGAAGATGTTGTAGTTCTGTAGAAATATATTCTAAGTGCTGGACCCTTGTAGCGAGGGCCATATGCATCATCAACTGAGCTTTGAAGGAGGACTATAAATTTAAGTGTCACCTCTGGGTATATTCTGGAAGAAGAGGTGTTCACTCTTGGGTCTATGATAAATCAGAAAATTGTCCGTGGTACAATCTGGGAGCCCCAAAATATGTAAAGCAAATCTTGATAGACATAAAGGGAGAGATCGATAGAAATACAGTCACAGTAGGTAGGATTTTAACACCCTCTTGACTTCAATTATGATTTCTAGACATAAAATCAACTAGGAGACAGTAGCCTTAAATGACACACTAGATCAAATGGACTTATTTGATATCTTCAGAGCATTTTACCCCAAAGCAGCAGAATATACATCCTTTTCAAGTGCATGTGGAACCTTTTCTAGGACAGACACATGTTAGGACACAAAAAAGTCTCAATAAATTTAAGAAGATTGAAATCATATCAAGCATCTTCTCTGATCACAATGTTATGAAATAGAAATCAATCACAAGAAGAACACTGAAAAACATACAAAGACGTGGAAGCTAACATGTTATTAAGATGCATAAGCTGTGAATCATATCAATACATATAACAGCCAGTCAGTACAAATTTGAGAAAATAATAACACAAACTAGAACAAATATTTATTATATGCCTATTTAAAGGGTAGTCAAGACATTAAAACGAAAGTTCCCTAAGTGAAAAAATTCACCCTTTTGTCAGAAAATCTATAAACATAATAAATTAGTACTTGTGGGGGTCCGCCAGGCTTTAAGGGGACCAAGGACAGAGTTCTCCACTGTGAAAATGGTGGATGAACTTGGTTTCTGGTCCCTGGAGCCGGCGGGTACCTTGACACTTTCCTAACCTTTTAGTTCCCAGCCTTGAAGGACACAACAAGGCTCTGGCGCAGGTGTCATGTTCCCAGATGGTTATGAGAACTTCTTGCCCTTGGTAGCTTAAGGGAGTGCACGAACTTTGAAAAACAACATTGTTTCTAGTTCCCTGCAGTCTTGCTTTAGGCATTAACAGTTTGTATTTAAGACAGCTGTTGCTTGAATAAAGTTGCCATATGCCAGCAGAGCTATGGTCCTCTCCATTTAATTAAGTCTCTCGCCTCACCTCGTGATCACGTCTGCTGCAGCGGGCTGCAGCAAGTACTTCCAAAAATATGCCCCATGTTGATCAAAGATATTCTTGGACATAAAGCTGCAGTAATTCTTGTTCCTGAAACAATTCATAATGACCCTCAACAAAGCTTCCAAAAGCATCACAATTCACTTCAGTGCTGGGAGCATCTGAAGAATTCAGCCAGATATCTGAATGACAAAAAATGACAAGTGTGGACCCAGGCTTGAGCGGGAGATCACACTGCAGCACTGCTTTCCATGGCTGCACATGGATGTGAGCAAAGGGATCATCTGCTGAGGAGCCCACTTAGTGCTCACCCCAAAACAGGCTGAACTGCAGCGCCTGCTGGTTCACAGAAAGTGGATCAGTCTGACCTGCTTACTGCTCCAACCATAAGCTCCATCTGCCATGAATTAGACGTCAGTTCCACTAATGAAGAGGAAAAAGAGGAGAACAAAGCTGAATCCAATATCAAACACAGAATCAGAAATTATAAAAAGACCAGCCTAGGTCCTTAAATAAAATTTTTTGAACAGTTTCTTGAAAACCTGGATAAATCTCAAAGAGAACTTCTCAGGAAGAGTAATTTATAAAATGACTTTTGAAGACAGTAACTCCCCTCCAACCAATGTGGATAACTTCTACTTTCAACCAAGAATCAAATACTTTAAGAGCCATTTAATAAATATGGCAGGACCATGTATGCATTTTAATACTCAAAGTAAAACTTTTCTCTTGATAAATGATTATGTTGAAAAGATTCCTAAGATCACCAAAGGAGAGTGTCCGGGTTCCTGGAAGGAACAAAAATGGGAGGGGTAAGAGGACTGAGGATAAATTTGTAAAATTTAACATTATACAGAGATAATGCTAAGATTTCTGATATAAATACTCACTTCTGCCAGCTGCCATATATTGAGGTAACTGGGCAGTAACATGCCCCAGGCTTTAATCTTAGCGAACTAGATACAGCCTCCAAAATTCTGGAGTGAATATTCTAACTGAATGAGGGCTTTGTCCATAAGTCTTAGCCCACTGAAGTGAATTACACCTGCAGTACATACTCAGTCACTTCTTTGCTTACTGGCATTTTTACAGGTCAGGCAACATCCCACTGCTCATCTTTTAAAATTTACTTTAAACTAAGCATTTAAACCTACTTTTAATTCCAAAGATGTGGGTTACTACATAATATTAGGGCCTAGCAGAGTACTGTTTACAACTGTTGCAAATTGTCGTTCCTAACTTCTTCCCTTACAGAACCATTGGAAGTGCACGTGGAACCTTTTCTAGGACAGACACATGTCAGGACACAAAAAAGTGTAGTCAGTCTACATAGTAGTGAAGCAGCTTAGAAAAAATAACCAACTTCACTAACATAAAAACTGTTACACATGTCAAAACACAGGGACTCTCTATATATCTGGATACTTAAATTTAATTTTCAAGTTTTCATTTCTTTCATATTTGATTTTATAATATGTATTCTGAAGTGTCAGATTTCTTTTGTCTGGTTTTACAACCAATCTAAATAAAATAGCATTCTGGTTTGCATTCTATCTCCTGAGAAACACTGGAAAGCAAGTTATCACGCTGATATTTTGTGTAATTTATGAAAATTTTCCTTCCTTTGCATTTTCTTTACCATTGTTTTCTCTATAGCCACACAGTCTTTTTCAAAGATCTTTCAGGCTATATAATGCAGTCAACACACTGACATGCCCTGCATTTATCTTTTCAATTTTTAAGAAAAATATTAAAGACTAGTATGCAAAATTGAAACACACACACAAAATAAAGACACCAATATTTAAGAAGTACCCACAACAAAAAGGAATAATTAGGAAAGGAAGGGGAAAAACTAGGCACCTTTCTATAGATGTCAAGGGACGAAAACATGTTAAAAATAAAAATACCCACATTGTCGCGAATCCTTCCCATATAGCGGCGCAGCACATGCACCGCTTTACCATGGATCCGTATTACCAAGGATCGCAGTGTGAAAAGGTGAGGGAGAAAGAGAGGACGGACAAGTACACATAGTGGTAAACCCTAAAAGTCTTTTCTTCTAGTAACCACAGCACTATCCTCAGTACAGAAGTAATATTTTTACTTTCAAAACCACATTTTTTATGAAACATTAAAAATGGGGATAAATTACTAATCCTGTGTCCAAGAAACTATCTCACATATGACTAGATTCTACACAATGAAGTGCAAAACAGAAATCTAATAAACCTTCTTTACTTACTAGACCCAGTCAGTCCAGTAATGACGGGTTCGCTTGCCTCTCTCTTCCCTCTTTCCCCAAGCTTATAGGCATGTGATAAATAAATATTTATTCTAATTTGCCTTGTTATTATTTCCTTTTTCAAATGTGTATTGAGTAGCTGATGTGATATATCTATGGGCTTCTTAGTTTAATTACATAAATGAAATCTATAGCCCCAGCGACCACAGAGGCAAAACAAAGACAGTAAGAGCACACACTTCTCAGCAGGCTGCGTCCACACAGACCCAGAGGGCCGCCCAGAGGGAAACGACCACCTAAGTGTTCAGTGCACCTGCTCCAGCACTGTCACCACGCAGGACCTCGAATTTACCTTCCATAAAGCAGCATTTGTTGCCCTGTCTCAGAGTCTCCTCAGGATATGAAATAACTATGTAAATGTGTTGCGCTAATAAAAATAAAAATTATCCTGTTTCCTTAATGTATCTTCAGAATATTTTAGTGTAACACCGGGCAGGTATATGACTAAAAAATATATGTATGGAAAATAAAGAACCATGGTACTTTATTTAATCAAAATAATCCAAACATATTTCCTATAAGATTATAGAACACCATTTTAAGAATTCACGCTATTATTAATGTAAGATCCCTGCCATATTAAAATTATTTTACCTTTTTTAAAAGCTGGGAAAATACAAACAAGTGAGTTTCTGGAGTATTTTTATTCTTGTTTTGAGTTTTTAAAAAATGTATGGATCCCTAAGCCCAAATTTTTCAATTAACCATTTCCAAGAAATCCTCTCTAAACCCTCTCATCCACAGATGTGGGTCAGATGCCCCTCTGGAACCTCTTGAAAACCGCACTGTTCCATGCTGTTGAAACCCCACTCAGCCCTGGAGGCCTGTCTCGAACAGTGCTGCCCTCTTTCTGTGTGAACCAGCTACAGCTCTCCCTATAGTGAGCACCGCCTACGCTCTGTACATCTTTTAGGCACGCATATTATGCCACTTCTTTTGGGGGGGTTATCTACATGTCTTTTCCCCACATGCTTTTAGTTCCTCAGGGGAAGAGCTCATATTCACTCACTGTCATGCCCTCTAAAAGACATAATACTGTGGTAGAAACCACCGAATAATTATCTGTTTATCTGCTAGGAATTAAAAACAGCCTAGAATTATCTTCATTATTAAAGTGCTATCAAAGAAGTGCATTACCGCTCTAACAGACTACACCTGCGTTACAAAGTAAAATACTAACTTGGTAATGATCACAGAGGTAAATTTTTAAAAAGTGAACATAACTACTTCACACCAACTAGAATGGCTATAATCAGAAAAATGGAAAATAAGTGCTGGCAAAGACATACAGAAACTGGAACCCTTGCTGGGGGGAGTGTAGAACAATGCAGTCATTGCAGACAGCGGGGCAAGGGAGGACGGCAGGAGAGCCCACCTGTGCCTACAGAACACCCGCACAGTAAAGTGACCAGTCTTTTGTCCTAGAGCCAAAATAAGGCCCCCCAAAGGGGTGGGACAATGACAGTGTTTTCAAAGAAAGTGAAAGTCACATTTAATCTAAGAAGATTATCTCTTTGCATATAATAGATTACTCTCACAAAAATTTACCGTAAAAAACCAATCTAACTAATAAATGATACTTGTCATTATTCTGGATAGTATAGCCAAATTCTATACCCTCAAACAAAAGAGTATTTGCAGAATAGATATTTTGGTATATAAAACAATTTTTATGCACTTAGGGAAAATTGTTTTTTTAAAGAAGTAACTTTTTCTAAAATACTTTCAAAATGTCAAAAAAACTCTATTAATAATTATATTATCATGTGGGCACAAGAGTCTATGAACAATTTTTAAAGTCTCATTGAAAAACATAACACGTCTATCAACAATTGAATCTAAAAACACAAAATAAATAAGCAGAACAGAAAGAGAATCACAGATACAGAGAGTGTTTTGATGGTTGCCAGAGGGAAGGTATCTGGGGTATGGACAAAAAAAAAAAGAGATTAAGAAGTACAAGTTACAGAATGGTTATGGGGATGTAAAGCACAGCACAGAGAATAGTATAGTCAAAGAACAGATATGCATGACCCATGGGCATGGTGGGGGAGCAGGGTGGAGGCGGTAAAGGGGGAAAACTGGAACAACTGTAATAGCATAATCAATAAAATATAATGTTAAAAAAACAAATAATCATTCAAAACTAAGTCCCAAAAGGAATATGAGTTGTGTATTATCTATTTATCTCTTCTATTACCAAGTAATTCCAGCTCTTACAACAATTAAAAGAGGAAATTTTGGATTCACCTTATATATAGTCTCCTGTGATTCACTCATTTATCGTTAATTGACCCACTTATAATATCTCTGCCTTAGCCCAAAACTATTATCCAACTTTAATAGTTTACTATAGAAAGATCTTAAAAAACCACCACCAATTAGATATAATCTAAGGAAAAATTTAAGAAAAGTAAGGACTAAACTATACCCTTACTTATAGAAGAGGTACAAAAGACAGATATACTTGCATTTCAGTTTTTAAAAGTGCAATTTATAAGATGACGCTATGGGGGACACAATGTTAAGCTACCACAGTGCTCATACTGGGAACTCTACACAGCACTGATCGCCGGCTCCAACCGCGCAAGACATCAGAATGCCAACCATGTTCTCAAAGATGGAGTCACTGTAACTGAAATAGATATATACCACAGAACACATTCGACTGGGGATGTGTGAAACACACTGCGAAACACAGAACAACCTAATGAAACACAACAATTCGAGAGTAAAAATGTTGTGTGCACAGATAGCTTTTGGAGGGCATTAACTGTTTATGAAGAGCCTGACCTCTAGTGGTTATAACGGGTGGCTACATAACTCCAAAGGATTTTTTTTTTAACAGACATTTTGAGTTAAGCATGGAAAATGAAATTTAAAAAAACCAGGTGTTTTTACTGGATCAAATTTCTATCAAAGGAAGAGAAATCTACACCATTACAAATATGAAAGCTGCCTCAAATTACATTTTAGCTTATAGTATCCCCACTGATTGTACTTCATACAATGAAGGAATCTCATCTAAATTTCTTATTTCACAGATAAAGAATATGAGATCCAGAGAATTTAAAGAACTTGTATAGAATGAAAGAAAGTAAACAAATATTAAAAAAAGAGGTAACTAGGAACTTCTTTAACCATGAGGTAAAAGAAAAAATGGTCAACCAAAATAGAGTATGCTGCCCAATTTCCATAGCAATACATTTATTTGAGAAGTAGTCATATTTCTTTTGAATGCCTGACATACAGCAAGCACAGCTCTCGAACTTTCCCTCTCCTGCACTGGGTCCTGGAGAATTGTGTTACTTGCGGGGAAACACCGCAGGTCAAAGACTTCGGAGTGCTGGCACATAGCAGTCAGTTACTCAGCAGCCGCAGAATAAACACTTCCTCCACATTCTGACTCTGTTAATCATCTGTGCCACACATTCCCCACCACCACCAGACTGGTTAAATCTCCTCCCCATGTTTCCCTCAGTGGAGTCTCGAATGGTAGGGGTATTCTACCCTATGCTCTCTTCTCGCTGCATAGCCACTTACCAGGCTTCATTTACATGAAGAAGTCAATACTTCCCAAGTTTAGAAATCCAGGCTAAAGCTTTTTCCTTTGCTCCCAACTTATAGGTCTAAGTCTACAAAGTGATTTTACTTTAACGCCCCCACCAGAATTTTAAACTCTCCACAGTTAAAGTTAAGAACATCTGGATGCTCAAATCTGTTCTTCTTCCTGTACTCTTCCGCAATGAGCCACCATCTAAAAACCCGGGTGTCATCCTTGAGTCTTCCCCTCATCCTCCGCTTCCAGGCCCAAGTCGAGTCCATCACTACCTGCTCATTTTTCCTTACTACAATTACTTACACTGCCACCTTCTTAGTTTTAGGCCACCATCATTACTAGCCCGCTTCCTAACTTGTCTACCAGTCTTAATTTCTCCAAGTACTACATCTGTGCCCCACAAATCCCAAATGTATTCCTGAATTGTTTCTAAAGCTCAAAACAGATCAATTAAATCACACTCCTCTTTGTTCCTCTTCTATGGCTCACTATCACTCTTTGGAGGAGATCCAGACTTCTTAACAATGTTTCCTAAGTCACAAGACTCTACAGAATATAACTACACTTGTGTGTTCAGCCTCTTCTCTACTTGTCCCCACCACCAACCAAGCTTTTCTCTCTACACTAGGAAGTGTATTTCCCATCCATTCTCAGCTACTTTCAATTATCTGAGCATGTCATGCTATTCCCTGCAACTAGACAAGAAAATGGTATCCCTGCTACCTACTTATTTTCTCCCTTCTCCCTTCTCCCTTTACTTAGACAACTCCTGTTCATTATGATACCTCACCCAAGGCAAAACAGAAAGACCTCCCTACCAAAAGAAATCTCCAAAACTTGGTTAGGTTTCCCTCCTGTGTGTTCCCTATACTTGGCCTTATCAAAGCCACTAAATCACCAGATTGTGGTATCCATTCATTTGTTTCTCTTCTATACCAAAATGTGAGCTCCTTGAGCTTACAGTACAGTCCCTGGCACATAACACATACTCTTCAGTGGTTGTTTTAATAAATGAATAAAACCTGCAACATACCACAAAACTCTCTGCTGTACTCTAAACTTATTACATTTCTAGTTTTATAAAGCATCCCCCAAAGGTATAAGCAGAATAATAAAGAAATTGTACAAAGAGATGTTGCAATGATCAGCTTATAGTGAAGGTATTTTGCATTTGTGATTACCATGTATAATCAGCTCATTCTGAGAAACAGAATATCCTGAGTGATCTGGGGAGGCCTAATCTAATTAGTTAAAGGCCTTATGAACAGAACTGAGATTTGTCTGAGGAAGAAGAAATCCCACCTGGGGACTGCAGCTTCATCTTCTATTTGAGAGTTTCTATCCTTTCTGAATGCCTACCTGCAGATTTCAGGCTAGCCTAGCCTGTCCCACAACCATATAAGCCTATTCCTTTCAATAAACATCTACATTATATTTTGTTTCTCTCATTGAATAGGCACCTACTACACAAAAGTACACATCAAACCAGACCCTAAATATAAAATGATAAAGAGGTCAAAAAGACTAGTGAAGAAAATTATTTTTTAATCCTCACCTAAGGATATGTTTACTGATTTTGAACAGGGAGAAAGGGAGGGAAGGAAGAGCAAGAGAAACATCCACTAGTTGCCTCCCACATGCGCCATGACCAAGGATCAAACCCACAATCTAGGTAAGTGCTTTTTGACTGGGAATCGAACCTGCAACCTTTTGGTGTATGGGACGACGCTCCAATAAACTGAGCCACCCAGCCAGGGTGAAAGTTAATTTCAATTGAGACCCTGTGCTATACAATTTATAGTCACTGTTTAATCATTACACCAATAAAAGTTGCAGTTATTCTCATTCTTCATTCAACCTATATTTGAGTATCTATCACATGCCAATCACTGACAGTCACTGTTCTAGATGTGAGGAATACAGCCTGAAAACACACAGTCTAGGCCCTGCGTTTGTGGAGCTTAGAATAGGAGTGGTTACAGAGCATGCCTCCGCTCACACAGCTGTATACGAAGGGGCCAGAATTTCAACCTGTGTTGAGTGGCTCCAAAGCTATTGCTCTTCTCACTTAATTCCAGTGGTACAAGCCACGTTCACCCTGGGAGAGCTTCACAAGCTGTGTAGTGAGAAAATGTGCACCATAAGGGGACATAAGGTGGCATATGCACAGATCCCGCTGTGTACAGTCCAGATAGCAAGTTCCCCAGGAAAAGAGGACGACACAATCCCTAAGACATGGAGTAAGAGGAAGACTCTGTGGAAGAGGCAGGAAGATTTGAGTGACTTCTTGAAAGAACACTACTTGAACACTGAAGCACCCTGAAAGTTAAGCAGCATAGCATGAACGAACAAGAACTGGGAACACACGAGGCATTTAAAGAAACTGAGTAGTACAGTTTGAGAAGAGCAGGAAGTCTCGATCCAGAAGCTGTGAAAGGGACTAGCCCTCCTTCCCACAGTCACCTCAATCCCACTCCCCTCCCCACGTCGACTTCAAAAATCCTCATGGCACTGGGATTGTCTGGGACTTTTTTTTCAATATCAAATGGACGGAAGAAAGTGGGGGCAGGGTGTGACTGACCAGTCAAAAAAAATTCTGGATTCACTGACGTTGGGAATGAAAAGGCACAAAGATAGTTTTTTTAAAAAAGGTATAAAAGGAAAGTCACTAAGAAAGCAATGGAAGCACTGACTGAAATAGTCAAGGTGCTGACCCAAATGTTGAACAGAATCATCTGAGAAAGTACTTAGCGCCACATCATTTACAGTAGGTATTTAATAAATGCTCCTTAGAAAAATAGTTTCACTGAGATAAAATCCATATACTACACAATTTAGCTTTTTCAAGTGTACAATTCAATGGTTTTTAACATACCAATAGTGTTGTGATTGCATCCTCTCCACAACTTAATTTCAGAACATTTTCATCATCCCAAAAAGAAATTCCATAACCACCAGCAGTCACTCTCCACCCCACTCCCAGCCAGACAACCACTAATTTACTTTCTATTTCTACAGGTTTGCCTATTTTGAATATTTCATATAAACAGAACCATACAATATGTAGTCTTAATAAATGTTTCTTGAATATGAATCAGAACCTCTGGAAGAAGAGCTAGTTCTGAGAAGAAAATAACGAGTTTATGATGCATTGCTGTGAGACAATGATACCAATCTACCGGTGATGCAAAGAGTCACAGATGATGCAACTGAATATTTATGCAAAGCTTTATATCTTCCAACACTGAGATTCTAGGTCACCTAGACAAAAAAGAGTGAAACAATTAGGGAGGTTAAAATTTCTTACAAAAAGATTGCAGAACACAAAAGGGAGAAGTGATTGCATTTAAGAAGACTTACTAATGCACTGGACAAAGAAATAAATAATAGAGAAAAAACATCCTCAGAGGCAAGAGAATTAGAACACAATTATGAAGACTGAGGAAGAGGAGCTGCCTGTAGTATAGAAAACAACAGAATTCAAGGAGGAAGACTGAACAAAGACTTTAGGATTTTGTAACTTTAGAAAGCTGAGTTTCAATTGTATGTGTGTGTAGTTAAAAAAGAAATGAATGGTTTTATGAGAGAAATGAGTAACAAAATTTGGACAGAAAAAAACACTATCCAGCCACCATAGTTTTGAGAAGGACAAAGGTAAATGCATAAGTAAAATATTTCAAGAGTGCAATATTCTTAAATATAATGTACAATTATTTCTACACATTTTTGACATATTCTGAAGTTACTGGGCATTAAAAATTTTTTCAAAAGTTGTATAAACTTATTTTCTTTACAGTGAGATCCACCAAAAGTCTTTTATTATTTTCAAACATAGATTTCCGGCCAAGATGGAGGCGTAGGTGGAAACACTGTACCTCCTCGCACAACCAAGTTTATGAACAAGAAATATTTAAAAACCAGAATGCAACCAAAACAGAGAAAATTAAACTGTACTGAAGTCCAACAACAACGAACCATTCACCCAGACTGGTAAGAGGGGCGGAATCAGAGGGGCTGGCGAAGAGGGGTCTTGCAGGAAAAATTGGCCAGACCGACCCAGGCACACAGGCAGCAGCTGGCAGATCCCAGGCGTGGGGTGGCAACGGGCCCACCCAGTGAGGGTGCAAGGCAGCTGGCTGACCCCGGTCACACATTCGCACGTAGATAAGCCAGGCAAAGGAGCAAGCAGTGAGACACACAGTGCAAACCAGGGCCCCAGTGCTGGGAAATAAAGCCAAAAAGCACTAACTAGAAAAACTTTCAGGGGTTGAGGTGCCAGGAGAGGTTTCCAGGCTCACAGAGTTCATTGGAGAGATCCATAGAGTCCTGGAGGGTGTACAAGCACACACATCTTGGAACCAGCACCAGAAGGGCACAATTTGCTTGTGGGAAGCAGCAGAGGGGACCAAAATCCAAGAGAGAGCAGGAAAAAACCCCACCATTGCCCCTCTCTGACCCCGCCCCCACATACAGCATCACAACCCAGCAACCTGGTTGCCCTGCCCTGGTGAACACCTAAGACTCCGTACCTCATACATAACAAGCACAACAAGACCAAAACTATGTCTCAAGAAGAACAGCTCAAAGCCCCAGAGCCAATACTTCTAAGTGACCAAGAGATAGCCAACCTATCAGATGCACAGTTCAAAATAATGGTGATGCTCACAGGATGCTCACAGAACTGGTTTATTTTAGTCACAAATTAGATGAAAAAATGAAGGCTTCACTAAGTGAAATGAAGCAAAAAGCACAGGGAAACAACAGTGATGGGAAGGAAACTGGGACTAAAATCAATGGAGTGGACCAGAAGGAAGAAACAAACGACCAAACAGAAAACAATAAAGAAACAAGAATTCAAAAAAATGAGGAGAGGCTTAGGAACCTCCAGGACATCTTTAAATGTTCCAACATCCGAATTATAGGGGTACCAGAAGGGGAAGAGGAAGAGCAACAAGTGGAAAACTTATTTGAACAAATAATGAAGGAGAACTTCCCCAATCTGGCAAAGGCAATAGACTTCCAGGAAATCCAGGAAGCTCAGAGAGTCTCAAAGAAGGTGGACCCAAGGAGGAACACACTAAGGCACATCATAATTCCATTAGCCAAGATTAAAATGAAGGAGAGAATCCTAGAAGCAGCAAGAGATAAGGGGACAGTCACCTACAAAGGAGTACCCATCAGACTGTCAGCTGATTTCTCAAAAGAGACCTTACAGGCAAGAAGGGGCTGGAAAGCAGTATTCCAAGTCATGAAATCCAAAGACCTACATCCAAGATTGCTCTATCCAGCTAAGCTTTCATTTAGAATGGAAGGGCAGATAAAGTGCTTGTCATATAAGGTTAAGTTCAAGGAGTTCATCATCACCAAGCCATTATATGAAATGTTAAAAGGACTATGTAAGAAAAAGAAGATAAAAAATATGAACAGTGAAAGGACAGCAACTCAGTTATTAACAACCACACCTGAAACAAAAGCAAACTAAAAGGACAGCTAGATCAGGAGCAGAACCTTAGACACGGAGATCACATGGAGGGTTAGCAACAGAGGAGTGGGACGAGAAGGGGGAAGAAGGTACAGAGACTAAGTAGCACAGACGGTAGGTAGAAAATAAATGGGAAGGACGAGAATAGTGTGGGAAATGTAGAAGCTAAAGAACTTGGGACACATGGACATGAACTGAAAAGGGGGATGGGGGAGTGGGTGTGCAGGGTGGAGGGGAATGAAGGGGGGGAAATGGGACAACTGTACTGGCATAATCAATAAAACATATTAAAAAAACATAGACGTTATTTCCCAGGGTTACTATATCATGTTTTAACACATGTAGAATATCAAGTATATATGTATATGTATCTCACAATTAAACTTTATATGAAGAAATAAGAACATTGATTTCTCTCCTACCGTACATGATGATGTTCAACAGCTCACTTTATACTTAGATAAATAATTTAGTGTCTTTAAATTTTAAAAATAAGTTTAACTCTTCAATTGAAAAAAACTTCAGTTGACAAGAGTTTAAAATATTTCCTTTTTAAAGAAAGTTAAAAATGTGGTATGTGACCTTGTTTTCTAAAATATATCTATGCATAACTTTTAATTATACAAAGCAATCCTCAGGGAACCAACCTGCACAAGAAGAACAAAAATGGCTTGAGGCCACAGTATAGTGAAAGCAAAATTTCACTATAAAGATCTGCAGATGTGAAATTTCACTCACCTTTTTAAACATAACTAGTGAGATGACTGCTGATGCTGTGAAAAGAGCTGCTATGAATATCATCATGATTCCAACAGGAATGCTTCGGTTGAGACCAGTAAGGGATGAAATCCAACCACTAAGAAGTAATTAAAAGGAAAGTATAATTAGGCAAATAAATCAATGCACACTTTTTAAAAAGTAATGTAACAACTAACACATATTTGGCTCTTATGAGCTAAGCAACGTTCATGTTCTTTATACATGTTAACTCATTTAATTCTCACAACAATCCTGTAAGAAAGTGCTGTTTTAACCCCTACTTTACAGGTGAGAAACTGAGTCACAGAGATATTCAGTATCTGCCCAAAGTCATGGAGCTAATAAATGGCATAGTCTGAATTCAAACCCAGACATCAAACTCTAGCCCTAAATGTGTACCATCAGATTTTACATTTTTTAGGCCGAGGCATTCATTATTACTTTTTTAAAGTTCATTTTAAGTTCTGCTTAATTATAAAAAAGATATTTTCAACCATATATCCAACAAAGGTTAGCATCCAGAATATATAAAGAACTTTTGAAGCTCAACAATGAAAAGAAAAAAAGAAAGAAAAAAAATCAATTGGAAAATGAGCAAAAGACATGAAGAGATTATTTCAACAAGAAAATACAAAGATCTCAAATAAGCAAATGAAAAGATGTTCAACATCATGAGTCATTAGGGAAATACAAATTAAAAACCTGAGTTAGAAATCACTATACACCTATCAGAATGGCTAAAATAAAAAGTGACAACACCAAACACTGGTGAGGATGTGGAGGCTGAATCACTCATATGTTGGTGGGAATGTAAAATGATACAGCCATTCTGGAAAACAGTCTATCAGTTTCTTAAAAAACACTAAGCATGCAACTTCCACATGAATGAATAATCACGATCTTGAGTATTTATCACAGAGAAATGAAAATTTATGTTCACACAAAAACCTGTTCACAAATCTTTATAGTGGTTTTATTCATAATAACCCAAACTGGAAACTCCAGAGTCCTTTGATTCTGATTAAACAAACTGTGGTACATTCACACCATCAAATACCATTCAGAAATAAAAAGGAATGAACTACAAATACACACAAAAACCTGGATGAATCTCCACTGTATAATTCCACTTATATCACATTCTTAAAAAGACAAAATAAGAGAGATGACGAACAGATCAGTGATCGCTGCAGTTAAGGAGGAAATGGGGGCGGGAGGAGAAGGGAATGTGACTAGAAAAGGGATCCTTTGGTGCTGGCAATGTTCTCTACCTTGACTAACACCAATGTTCAGATCCTGGTTTTGACATTATACCAGTTTTACCAGGATAGTATACCCAGACATTACAATTGGAGAAAACTGGGTACCTGCAATCTCTGCATTATTTATCACTGTTTGTGAGTCTACAATTAACTCAAAATAGAATTTAACTTTTTAAAAACTTGATGAATTACATGAGGTTTGTTTTAAAACTGGTCATCTTGTATGCACCCTCATTAGCAGATCGCTGTGCTATTTCATTAGTATTCACGCTGCTATGCTCAATTTTACCACTTTTTCTAAGTCTGTGCTAAAAAGCAAGACATTAATTTCATAATTTAAAAAACTTGTGCTGTTAACATATGCAATATTTTTAATTAAGCATTTTAAATATTTCTATTCCCTCAAATGTCAAAGACTAAAAACTTTTAGAATGACAATGAATACTACTTTTTCATCGAAATGATTTAAAATACCTATATAAATTCTCTGCATATATATATGCCCATTAGGAGATCTGACTGCCAGTCACTACTCCAATTCAGTAGTAGCACACTAAACGTTAAGTCCTCAGTAAACTCTAGTTACATGCCCATTTCAGTTTATGTTCACAGTGCAGTAAATTTGCCTTGTACATGCTTTCAGCTTACAAGAAGACATCTGCATGCACCTCAGTTATTAAAGAAAGAAGAGATGAAGGAATAATTTTAGAGATGTGTACTTTTCTGCATGCCGTCGAATTCAGGGAATGTTTCCTCTAGAGTGCATGAACAGAGATATAAATATGCTATTACCTCCTAGCCTGGGTCCAAAAGTGTCCATTTCTGAGGATCCCCCACTGAGTGACTATTTTGCCATGGTGAGAATGGTAATGTTGTTTAAAAATATGTATAGATTTGGAAGCAGCCCAAGTGTCCATCAGTAGATGAGTGGATAAAAAAGCTGTGGTTCATTTACAGAATGGAATACTACTTGGCCATAAAAAAGAAGGAAAACTTACCCTTTGCAACAGCATGGATAGACCTGGAGAACATTATGCTATGTGAAATAAGCCAGTCAGAAAAAGACAAGTACCATATGATTTCACTCATATGTGGAATGTAATGAACTAACAAACAAAAGAGAAACAGATTCATAAACAGAGAACAGCCTAACAGTTGTCAGAAACAAGGAGGATTGCAGGACTGGGTGGAAAAGGTGAAAAGATTAAGGAAAAAACCCTCATAGATACAAACAACAGTATGGTGATTTCCAGAGGGAAGGGTAGTGGAGGTAGGTAGAGGAGGGTAAAGTGGGGAGTAAATGGTGACAGAAGGAGATTTGAGATGGGACGGTGAACACGGAATACAATATACCAATGATGTGTTATAAAATTGTACACTCGAAACCTATATAATTTTATTAACCAATGTCAACCCAATAAAGTCAATAAAAATGAAAAAAGTGTATCAGTGTATGCAGTGATTCCACTTTTCAAGACAGGTGTCCATATGCACATGTATATGAAAACATGTTTGTATACCTAAAATAGTACTTTACACACATTAGGTCCCCTTTTCCTTGAAATCCCTGAATTTCTTTTTTTTACCTTCCATCATCCTTGGCCCTCCTATCCATCTAATCACTCCTTAGTCTCCTTTTCACCATTCCTCTTAGTGCTATTACATATACATTTGATTTAAACTTGATATAATGTGCTGTTTTTAATTAACATTTTTCCATCATAATTTTCAAAAAATGGTTTGTCCAAAGGTTATGCCTTAGACAAGTTTTAAATACTAAAAAAATGTAATTTTTACTTCTGTTTACTTTTGCTAATCTGGCTTTTCTCTGCTAACTACTTAAAAAATTTTAATTGATTTTAGAGAACGAAAGGAAGAGAGAGAAACAGAGAAAGAGAGAGAAAGAAATGTCCATTTGTTGTTTCACTTACTGATGCATCCACTGGATGATTCCTGTATGTGCCCTAACCGGGGAAGGAACCCGCCCCCTCGGTGTATGGGGGCAACACCCTAACTAACTTAGCTAACTGGTCAGGGTCTCTCTGTTACCTATTTTTCGGAAGCCAAAAAGTACATAAAGATACTAGATGAACAGATTAACTTGAGTACTTGACTTACCAGTTGCCCCAGTTGTGAAATCCTGCCGCCTGTAGAACGTGTACAGCAAACTGACAGATATAGACGAAGAAGAATACAAAGAATCTGAAAGAACTGTCACTCCTTTTTGGGGGGGAAAAAAAGGGGAGGGAAGAAAGTAAAATGTCTTTTTTCTCAATACCTTTACATTCACATGCACACTGACACTCAATATTTAAAAAATACATATTTTTAAAAGTACCTGTGGCAACTACCTGAGGCTTGAAATTATAATAACAATAATTTATGTGAATCCTTTGTTCAAATACTAGATGATATTTTTATTATTGCAACCTCAATTTGTCCTTTCAATTTCCAACCATACCACAAAATATCTTGGCAAAAATGTTTTCCTCTTGTTTTTCGTACAAAATAGCTTCACTGAATTATAATTAGCATACAATAAACTTCAAATATTTAAAATGTACAATTGGAGGGTTTGACATATACCCATGAACCTTCTCCAATAAAAACAGTGAGCACATCCCAGTTTCCTTGTGCACGCGAGGACTCTCATCCTCCCCACCCACCCACCGTTCTCTGTCACTACAGCTTTCACATTTTAGTTGTATGTACATGGATCATATACTATACACTTTTTTCTCATCTGCCTCTTTCACTCAGCCCAATTATTCTGAGTGAGATTCACTCATGTTGCACGTGTCAAAAGTTCATTCCTTTTCATTGCTAAGTAGTATTGCATTGTACAGATACACCACAGTTTTATTCATTCACCTGTTGATAGACATTTAAGATGCTTCTAGCTTTTTACTATTTTAAGTAAAGCTGCTATAAACATTCATATATAAATTTTCATGTGAACACATATTTTCTTTTCTCTTGGGTAACTACCTAGAAGTAGAATAGCTAGAACACATGGTAGATACATGTTTAACTTTTTAAGAAGCTGCCAGCCCGGGCCAGGTGGCTCAGTTGGTTGGAGCATTGTCCCATGCACCAAAAGGTTGCAGGTTCAGTTCCCAGTCAGGGCACAGACCTAAGTTGTGGGTTTGATTCCTGGTAAGGGCCCATAAGGGAGGAAACCTATCAATCTATGTTTCTCTCTGACATTGATGTTTCACTTGTGTTCTCTCCCCTAACTTCCACATTCCTCTCCTTAGGTGAGGATTTCAAAAAACAAAACAAAAAACAAACAGGAAATTGCCAAACTGACTTCCAAAGAATTTATTCCATTTTATATCCCCAATGGCAGTTATAGGTGTTCCAATTTCTCCACATCTAATGCTGGTATGATCAATCCTTTAAATTTTAGACATTCTAACAGGTATATTATGGTATCTCATTTGATTTCAACTTGCATTTTCCTAATACCTAATGTTTCTGAGCACATTTTCATGTGCTTTTTGTCACCCATTTATCAACTTTGATAAACTGTTAAAATATTTTTCTGAGGTTCTACTTGGGTTATCTTCCTTATCGTTGAGTTTTATGAGTTTGGGTATACAAGTCCTTTATCAGATATATGCTTGGCAGGATTTTCTCTCAGTCCGTGGCTTGTCTTTTCATACCCTTAAGAGTATGTTTTGCCCTGGCTGGTGTAGCTCAGTGAGCTGAGCACAGGCCTGCAAACCAAACAGCTGCGGTTCGATTCCCAGTCACATGCCTGGGTTGCAGGCCAGTTCCCAGCAGGGAACACATGAGAGGCAACCACACATGGATATTTCTCTCCTTCTCTCCTTCCCTTCCCCTCTAAAGATAAATAAAATCTTTAAAAATTTTTTAAAGAGAGTATCTTTTAAAGAGCATAAGCTTTGCCCTTTTATAACTCCAATTTATCATTTTATTTTCATGGATCTTGATTTTACTGTTATTATCTAAGAAATCTTTGCCAAAGATTTTGTGTCCTTTGCCAAGGACACAAAGATTTTTTTCCCTGTTTTTCCTTAAGATCCCTGAAAGGAGAACTCCAAGAGTCCTTACATCACACTTACAAACTCTATTACAGGGGTGTCAAACTCATTTTCACTGGAGGCCACATCAGCCTCATGGTTGCCTTCAAGGGCCAAAATAATTTTAGGACTGTATAAATATAACTACTCCTTAACTGTTAAGGAGTTGAAATTATATTCGACTCTTTGAAGGCAACCGCCAGGCTGATATGGCTGGCCCCTGGTGAAAAGGAATTTGACACCTCTGCTCTATTATTATAATAAAATCAATTCCTGAGCTTTAAATGTGATTTTAAACTTAAATATCTTTACATAAAAGAATTAAACTGACTTTTTAGTTTATACTCTATGTCAAGATGTTAAAATAGTTTTGCAGTTCAATTATATTTAATTTATAATTTCAATTAGCTATTCTAATATAAAAGATATAATGTCCCCATGGATATGAAGTATATTATAAAGAAACAAGACATAAATACTGTTTACTGCCCAGAGACAGCTTTTAAAAAGTATACCTAGAAAAGCTTAGAAATAGCCAACCTATCCTAAAAACAAGTCCAAAGCTAAACAGACTGAAAAATCAACAACTCTTCTTAGATCCAAAAGATAAGTGAAGTCACAGGCAAACTGCTACCCCCAAATTGGAGAGACAGATGAATACAAAACCAAAACTTAACAGAACAAAAACCCACGAGCAAAAAAGTCTTCACAGAAACCAGTGCCTCAGCAGGAGAAATTGCTGGAAGCTCAAGTGGACAGCTCTGAGAGCAGGGAGACCTACTCATGGGAGAAGCCCCATAGGTTGTGAGTTCTACCACCAAGAGCTCACCCTGGTTCTCAGAGAGTACTGGGGGGAAATCCCCTCCTGCTAACTGCAGGAAGAAGGGAAAAGGAACCATTTGGAAATACTCCAGATCACTCTATTCTTAACGAGGTTAGCAAAAGCCCAAGTGCTGGGGTCTTGTTAGATACTAACCTATGTGAAAAACAATATAAATGGAGCCACTCTGAAATGGAGTCAGAGATGTCATCTAAAGAGACTGTCTTGCACATCTTATGCCTCAAACCTCTGAAATGTTAAAACAGGGCAAAATCACCTCTGGACTGGACCTAAAACAACAACACTGTGCTCCAAAGAACTGTTTTCTAAAGATAACAAGAAAACAGATATTTTGACTGCTAGACTGAAAATTAACATTGTCTAAAATTATCGTCACTAGGTTAGCTTATCTGCACCAATAGAAATGTCTTCCTTCTACTGAGATAATTGTTCCCTTCCCTTTCTCATAAATACCCCTTATCTTTGTCTCCTAATTGGAGAAAAGACAAAGAAACTATTTGAGTTTCTGCCTCAATGAGTGCTTCCCAAAATAGCTATTCTTTTTTATCTCAAGTGCTTGTTGCCTCCCACTTTGGCTTTATTATTGGGTTAATACCTAACATGGGTAAAGGGAAATACCAAACTCCCACTCTAGCCGTCTGTCCCACGGAAGGAAGAGGGGCCACTGAGAAGCACCGGCGAAGTTCACAGTCCAGAGGCACAGGCACAAGTAAAAATTACAAGGCATATTAAAATGAAAAAAATCAAGTTACAAATTTACAACTATTATTGATCAGCATGCTAAAGGCTTTCATGGATAAAGTAAGTGGCAAGCAAGAACAAATTAGAAATGTAAGTAGAGAGATGGAAATTCTAAGAAAGAACCAAATAAATGCTAGAGATCAAAAATACTGTAAAAGACATGAAGACTGCCATTATGTTTATCAGTAGACTGGACATGGGGACGAAACAATCTTGAGCTTGTCAGTTTTTCAACAGCACCCTAAAAAACTGAAAAACATAGAGAAAAAATTTTTAAAAAGAACACCAAGGACTGTGGGGACAACTACAAAAGGTGTAATATTCATGTAACAAGAATAGCAGAAGGAGGAGGAAAGGAATAGAAGAAATATTACAAACACTGATGACTGAGAATCTCCCCAAATTAATGTCAGATACCAAACACCAGATCCAGGAAGGTCAGAGAACACCAAACAGGACTAGTAGGCAAAACGTAATCAAACCACAGAAAATCACATATAAAGAAAGGGGAAAAAACACATTAACTATAGAGAATACAGATAATAATTAAATCTGACATCTCAGAAACCATGAAAGCAAGAGTACAGTACACTAAAATACTTAGTGTTGGAGGAAAAAATATATACCAACCTAAAATTCTATATCCTACAAAATTATTCTTCAAACATGAAGAAGAAAAAGACTTCCTCAGGCAAACAAAAGTTGAGGGAATTTTTTGCCAGTAGATCTGCCTTACAAAAAATGTTAAGAGAAATTCTTTAGGAAAAAAAAGTCTATTCATTGTTAATATAACGAGAACAGTTAGCACAGTATCAATGTAACCTGGCAACCAAGGAGAGTGGACTGGAATGCACATGTGTGAACAATGATGACTTCACTGTACTAGTCAGTGGGGGTGGTAGATGCCATTGAGGGAGCAAGTGTACTGTGTGACTGTCTCATTCAAAATGACTGAGAAAGTACAGCAATGAATCTGCATCAAATTTTGCTTGAACATTTAAATTTTAAGCTTGAACATTCCTCCGCGGAAATTAATTGGTTGAATCAGAAGACCACAGCTGTGGACAACTGGTGATTGGCAGCGTCATTATGACAACATGCCTGCTCATGCATCACATCTCATGCAGTTTTTCTGCAAAACATCAAATCACCCAGACAACTCAGACCTGCTACATGAAAACTTTAATTTTTTATTCTTAGTTAATCTAACAGTCTGTTCAAAATAATAGCAACACTGTATTTGATTACGTATGCTTGTGTGTGTATACTTATGTGTAAGTGAAATGAAGGACAGCAATTATGAAAATGAAAGGAGAAAGGAATTAGGATTATTTTGTATTATAAGATACTCATACTACCTAAGATGTGGTACAGTGTTAGTTAAAAGTGAACGTGGGTTAGCTGTAAATGCATATCACACACTTCAGGAACAAGGTAAGTATAACCTGCTTTACATCACAGCTCTTCACGATTGCACTGTAAATCCAAGCTAATGCAGTAAGAAAAGAAAACACATGTTTTCCTCTCAAATCAATAAGTAAAAAATAAAAAATATTAAGACTGGGAAGGCAGAAATAAAACTGTCTTTGTTCACATTTTACATGATTATCTATGAAGAAAATCCAAAAGAATATACAAAAAAACAGCCCTCCTAGAATAAGTAATTACAGCAAAGTTGCAAGATACAAAGTTAATGTAAAAAATCAATTGCTTTCTTATAGAGTAGCAATTTTTACCTGGTGTGCGAAAAGGATTTTTAAAACATGCAATGTCTGAACTACTTAGTCAGGGGCACTGACCTCTGTTTTCCTTAGATTGTCAAATAAAAATATGGCAATGGCCAACACAACAATAGCAGCACAGTATGAATGAATCAAAACTATACCTATTTTTTTTACCAGATCAGCAAAAAATATGCTTTGGTATGCCACAGAATTTTAGTAATTAATGTGTGCCATGAAATGAAGAAGGTTGAAAATAGCTGCTATAGAGCAGTAATGAACAAGCGGAATTTGAAATTCAAAACAATTCTCAGTTAGCTCAGTTGGTTAGGGCATCATCCCCACACACCAAAGCTGAGGGTCTGATCCCAAGTCAGGGCACATACAAGAAACAACCAATGAATGCATAAATACGTGGAGCGACAAATCTCTCTATCTATGTCTCCCTCGCTCCCCTCCCCACCCCCTCAAATCAATAAATATAAAATTTAAAAAAACACAACAGCACCCTCAAAATTAAATACTTAAGCACACATCTAACAAAATATGTAGATCTACATGAAAAAAACTACAAAACTCTTCTACGCCAGGCACTTTGAAAAAGCAGGGTTCTTGCCCTGGCTGGTGCAGCTCAGTGGATTGAGCGCAGGCCTGCAAACCACACACTGCGGTTCGATTTCCAGTCAGGGCACATGTCTGGGTTGCAGGCCAGTTCCCAGCAGGGGACTCATGAGAGGCAACCATACATTGATATTTCTCTCCTTCTCTCCTTCCCTTCCTCTCAAAGATAAATAAATAAAATCTTAAAAAAAAAAGAAAAAGCGGGGTTCTTTAGAGAAGACAACAAAGCTGGGGAAAATAGAAGGTGGCAGGAAAAGAGGAAGACCAAATACATGAAATGACTCCATAAAAGAAGCCATCGATATGAGTCTGCAGGAGCTGAGCAGGGTTGTTGAGGACAGGACACTGTGGACATAACTCATTCACAGGGTCACCAGCAGCTGAAGCCAACAACATGTAAGGACAAATCTCTGATAAAATAAATCAGATAAATAAATAAATGGAGAAACATTCCACGTTTGTGGACAGGAAGAACCAATATTGTCAAGATGTCAATTTGTCCCAACTGGTTCTATAGATTTCTTTACTCAAAAAAGTAAAAAACTTAAGTCCACACAAAAACTTGCATACAGATATTGATAGCAGTTTTACTCATAATAGCTAAAAACAGAGCAACCAAGATCTTCTGCAGGAGCTGAATGAATAAAGGAAATCTGGTACACGCAATGGTGCAGGAGTGGAAATTATACTAAGCTCCTCCCAGGACCCATCTGGAATTACAACTAAATTGTGAAGAAATCCAGAATAAACAACCGACACTAATGAGAGAGAAGTCTTATAACCATAGAGAGACAGAAGAACAACTTCAATACAACACAACTGGTAGGGAATGTGGAGGAGAAGCAAGGGGGCTGGCTGGGCCCCCACAGGAGGGCTAAAGTGCTGGAGGGGTATCTCAGTGGCCAGGGGATCCCCCAGAGAAGTGTGGGGTCTAAACCCCAAGGTGAGCTCCCCAGTTAGCAGTACCAGAGCCCACAAAGCACACAGAAAACATCCAGCTGTGAAAAGTGGTAGGATTTCTCTCTGACAGAGATGGACAGCTAGATACACAGAGAGGCGTTTAAAGGGCCAACACATAAATTTTTCATATGCAGCTACATACCCAGAGTTCCAGCAAAGATAGCAGGTGGGGCAGAGTGGACTAAAGATGATTGAGGAGAGACTGGGGATGGATGCTTTGTGGAAAGAACTGAGAGAGCAGCCACAAGGATCCCGATGCTGAGTCATTCCCCACACTGCAGGGGCCATCTTGCTCAGGCAGACCACTCGTGTCTGAGTGGCATCAGCCTGCGGGGAAGCAAGAGCCCCACCCCCAGGAGGTACTATACCCCACCTGTGGTGCTTAAGCCTGACTGCTGAGTTCAAGTTTGTGCATATTCGGTCACTAGATTTTGTATTATAGTTTATTCTATTTCTCATATTTTGCTACTCCCTTCTCTTACTCCATTTTACCTATTTCATTCATCTTATTATGTTTGCTTTAAATTTTGTTTTCTCTCTTGGTATAACTTTGTTTCCATTACACACTCCTACTATTTTTTCCCCATCCAGCCTCTCAAAACCAATTTTCTTGTCAATGGTCATCTCACATTCTTTTTCCTACTCTTAGAATACTTGCGTTCTATCTCCACCTTTAGCATTTAACAATCTTTGCTTCTTGGTTGTAGATAGGGTAGTTGTTATTGCATTTTTTCAATTTTTTCTCTAGATCTTCACTACTGCTGTATTTCAAATCTCTAATTTTACCATTCTCCTACTCCATTCTGCCTCATCCTGCCCATTTTCTTTTTTGTCTCAAATTTTAACCTTTCCCTGTATTAGCCTGTTTTTTTTTTCTTTTGAATCTTTTTTCTTTCATCTTGCCCTTTTTTTTGGTCTCAATTTTACTTTTTCCCTGTCTTAACCTGGTTTTTACTCCTTACTCTTAGTATTCCCTCTCCCTCTAAAACTCACTTCCCTTTCCTCTAGACATCTCTTAACCTTTTTCTTTTCCCCCCTTTTATTCCCATCCTACCTATATTAATCTTAGCTCATTTGTTATTGATAGTGCTGTGGTGGAACACTTACTCCAATTTGTTTCCCATTCTTTTATTTTTTCCTTTCACTTTTTAAAATTTTCTGTTTAAACCTAATACTATATATATACACTTCCCTTCTCTTACCTTATTCTGCCTTCTTCATTCCCTTTTTTATTTACAATGTAAATTTTACTTTCTCTCTTTGCATTGCTCCAATTCTCTACTCTTATTAGGGCTCCTCTCTCTACCCTCTCAAAATCATTTTTCTTTCAGTAGGTCACTTCATATTTACTTCTCCTTTCTTATAACAGTGTTAATCTCTTGATATCTTATTTTTTTAACATTTTTGTTTGTTTGTTTTTAAAGATTTTATTTATCTCTAGAGGGGAAAGGAAGGAGAGATAAAGGGAAACATCAATGTGTGGTTGCCTCCCATGAGTCCCCCGCTGGGAACTGGCCTGCAACCCAGGCATGTGCCCTGACTGGGAATCGAACCTCGATCCTCCGGTTCGCAGGCCCGTGCTCAATCCACTGAGCTACACCAGCCAGGGCTCTTGATACCTTATTAATACCAGTTCACTTGCTGTTGACAGTGGGATTGTAGGTGGGAGTTATTTTTGCAGGAGTGGATTCATTTCCAGGGCAGAGTGGTATTGTTCTGGCCGCATTTATACAACAGAATACAAGACATGGCAGGTGGAGTGATCCTCACTCAGCCAGCTGGAGGGAAGGATCCAACAAAGAACCACCCATTTATTCTGTGCACAGCTAAAAAAAACATCAATAAAATGAAAAGGGAACCAACCATATAGAAAAATATGTTTGCCAATGATACCTCAGACAAAAGTTTGATCTCCAAAATATATAAAGAACTCACACAACTCCACTCCAAAAAGACAAACAATCCAACTAAAAGGGGGACAAAAGACCTGAACAGACACTTCTCCAAGGAGGACATACAGAGGGCCCACAGACATATGAAAAGATATTCAGCACCCATAGCCATCAGAGAGATGCAAATTAAAACCACAATGAGATACCACTTCACGCCGGTCAGAATAGCCATCATTAATAAATCAACAAAAACAAGTGCCAATGAGGATGTCGAGAAAAGGGAACCCTAGTGCACTGTTGGTGGGAATGCAGACTGGTGCAGCCACTATGGAAAGCAGTATGGAAATTCCTCAAAAAACTAAAAATGGAACTGCCTTTTGACCCAGCAATTCCACTGCTGGGATTATAGCCTAACGATTCTGAAACACTAATTCAAAAGAACCTATGCACCTCAATGTTCATAGTAAGTAGTGTTACTTACAATAGCCAAGTGCTAGAAACAGCCTAAATGCCCATCAATTAATCAGTGGATCAAAAAACTGTGGTTCATTTACACAATGGAATACTACACAGCAAGCACAAAGAAAGAACAACCTCCTACCCTTTACAACAGCATGGATGGAACTGGAGAGCATTATGCTAAGTGAAATAAGCCAGGACGTAAAACACAAATACTATATGATCTCATGTATAAGTAGAACCTAACCAACAAAACAAATGAGAGCAAACTAGAATCAGGGACATGGAAATAAAGAACAGGCTGACAGTGACCAGAGGGGAGGGGGAAAGGGGGATAAGCAAGGAAAGAAGTGGAAGAGTCAAGTCCGGCAACATGTACAAAGTACCAATGGACAAGGACAACTCGGGGAGGGCGAGGCAGAGATTGAATGTGGGAGAGGGTGGGTGGGCAGGGCAGGGGAGAGCAATAGGGGGAAAATGGGGACAACTATAATTGAGCAATAAAA
Source organism: Sturnira hondurensis (assembly GCF_014824575.4). Taxonomy (NCBI): domain Eukaryota; kingdom Metazoa; phylum Chordata; class Mammalia; order Chiroptera; family Phyllostomidae; genus Sturnira; species Sturnira hondurensis. The sequence goes on along the minus strand of NW_028093985.1, from coordinate 5,742,850 downwards.
ATTTTGTTTAAAAAGAAGCTGGTACAGGGGAAGAAAGATGGCCATGGAATAGGAGGGAGCAGATTCCACTTCCCCCTACACATGGGAGAAAAACCTGGCCGATCGATAGAGGAACAGAGCAAACAGCCAACAGTACACCAGCATATATGAAAATAAGAGACCAAAAATTATAGTGGACACTGAAAAACCAGACAGTAATGAGAGTGCTTCAGGACAATAAGGTCCCGGGGACCAGCGCGGGGACCAGGGCAGCTGTAGCTCCAGGCCTGGTGCCCAGCACCAGTGCAGGGTCTGCCACAGATTTCTTGGGAGTGGCAGGCCTGCCACAGAATCCTTGGAAGGGAGCCAAGTCAACTGCTCCCTCCCTCACTGGCCAAAGTTTAGGCAGCACCAGGAAAGGTCTGGTTGCTTAAGTTGCAGAGAAAGGAGTAAGGACAAAGAGGCAAACACACAGAGGCTGTGACCACCCATGAGGTCTGTGGTCGCCAGCTTGGGAGATTTGAGAGTCGCACAGTGATGCGCACTGACCCTGATAGTCACCGGTGTGGCTGGAGAATTGGGCTGTACTGAGAGACAGGCTTGATTAGGAGGAATTTCTCAAAAAGAACAACTGTTTGGGGAATTCTCCTGCAACAGCTGCTCGACCTACTCCCCACCCTCCCCACCCCCCCGGACGGGCAGCGATCCCAAGGTTGTGGGAAGGTTACGTAGAAGGCCTCGGGGAAGGACCTGTGTACCTCCATAGCACTGAGAAGGGACCAAGGCATCCTGGCCCAGAGCATGCACACACCCAAGCCCACAGTGGTAACCCTGGGGAATGAGCCTCTGAGGGAGGGGCTCCACACTCGAGACAGTGTGTGCAAGACTGACTGAATACACACTGTGAAGGAAGAAAAGCCATACCAATCACCCCTCAGCCTGCTGCAGACTGCAAGACCAGAAAAACTGGTTTGGCCTGTTTGACACCAACAAGAAATGTTTTTTTTTAAAGTAATCTTTTATTTTTTTAATTTTTATCATTCTTTTATCTTTCGGTACCTTTTTCCTCTCTTTCCTTCTTTCTTACTTTATTCCTTCTTCCTTTCTTTCCAATTTTATCTTCTTCCTCCCTTCTCCTGCTTTCTTTTTTTAATATCCACAAGTGAGACAAAAAAAAAAAAACCCAGAACTGTGAAAAGACCAGCACTGAATCCAAAGATGGGGCATCCCAACAGTTGAAACAGTGAGACAAATTTCACTTTGCTATTGCAGAGAAACTGCAAGTTACTGCATATTTGTATTATTATTTTTCTTTTTCTTACATCTTTTATTTTAGTAGTATTTTCGTATTCCTCTTCTTTCTGTATAGTCTACTTTGCTTGGCTGGTCATATTGTATCATTTGACAGGTTTCCCCTGTTCTCTCTCTCACTGTGTATTGCTGATTTACTGTCCTTCATATCACTTGTGTTCCTTTACCACACTACTCAAAGTTCTATACCCCCTATTCATGTTATCCAGATCACATAGATTCTATCATATGATTGTTGCTCTAATATTACTGTAAATGATAGCTATTCCATACAATTGTAAATACTTCATAACAACCCTCCCAGATCTTAGCCTACTTCACAGTTTTCTGAACTCTATTACTGTAGTGGTTAACTCTATTCTTTCACACACTACACATATTTATTATCCTTTACTCTCACTTTACCTCAGAATCTGACCTTCCACAAACTCACTGCTTTCTGAATCCAACTCATAATCCTTCCCTCCACAACAAGAGTCTTATCTTCATTCCACCCTTTCTTAAAAGTGGCTAGCTGGGTGGAAGATCACCGTTAATGCTATACATAGTAAAAGGATCTCCTACCAATTCTCTACTGGCTACTACTGTAAATATCATAGAATACTCTCCTGCTGTCATAAACCATTTGCCTTCCCCTCCAACTGGTCACAAAAAAGAGTAGGTGGAAACGGTGAACACCAGGATACCCAAAGGAAGAGGAAACCCAACAACAAAGGAACCACCAACAGGTAACAGAAGAAGAAGGTTAAGGAGGGAATGAAAACCACACAATCTCAATCCAGGACCTATCTGGAAATACAACAAAATAGTGGAGAAACTACCCAGTACAAACAATTGAACAAGAGCAAGAGAGAATTCTCAAAACGTTGTACACACGAAAGAACCAGCTTCAACACAAACTGCCGTCACCAGCACAACAAAATGCAAGAGGTGGTGGACAGAGTGACCCTCAGTTAACCAGCTGGTGGGAAGGACCCACCAGAGAAAAACCCCAAAACAGTCAAAACCCAAAGACAAACAAAGAGCCAACTTAAAGGACAGCCCAAGACCTGTGAGCTTGGGAGATGAAGGAGACTACACCACTGAATCCCACAGGTATTATACCACAGAAGTTCACACCATAAACCCAGAGAGTCAGAACAGATCAATTTAAGAATCTGAAGCTAACAAAAAGAGACTCACAAACAATGGGAAGACAAAGAAACAATCCCCAAAGGAAGGGAAAGAAGGAAGCCTCAGAAAGAATGTTAGATGAAATAGAGGCAAGTCAACTATCAGATATTAAGTTCAAAGCAGTGGTTATCAGGAAGTTCAATGAGCTCACCATGAGCTACCAGAAACTACAGAGAAACTACAATGAACTCACTGCAAACTATACCAACATGAAAAAAACAAATAGAAACTATTAACAAGGGCCAAGAGGAAATGAAGAATACAATTTCTGAGCTGAAGAACACAGTGGAAGGAATCAAAAGCAGTATCAATGAAGCAGAAGATCAGATCAGTGAGTTGGAGGACAAAGTAGATAAAAACACCCAGAAAGATCAAGAAAAGGAAAAGAGGCTCAAAAAGAATGAAAAGGCATTAAGAGAAATATGAAATGTAATAATATCCATATAATAGGGATACCAGAAGGAAAAGAAGAAGAGCAAGGGATAGAAAACCTATTTGAAAAAGTAATGAGGGAAAGCTTCCCTAATTTGATGAGAAAAGAAGTCATACAAATCCAGGAAAAACAGAGTCCCAATCAAGAGGAACCCAAAGAGGCCCACTTCAAGACACAGCATCATTAAAATGGCAAAATGCCAAGACAAAGAGAGAATCTTAAAGGCAGCAAGGGAGATAATCTTAAAGACAGCAAGGGAGAAAAAGGAAGTAACATAAAAGGGAGCCCCAATAAGGTTAGCTGCTGACTTCTCAATGGAAACGCTCCAAGCAAGAAGAGAATGGCAAGAAATGTTCCAAGTAATGAGAACCAAAGGCCTGCAACCAAGGCTACTTCACCCAGCAAAGCTCTCAATCAAGATAGAAGGCCAAATAAAGAGCTTCCAAGACAAAAGAAGTCTAGGAGAATACACCTTCCCGAAACCAGCTCTGCAAGAGATGCTAAAGGGACTGCTCTAAGGAAAGGTAAGAAACGAGAGAGACAGAGAAGAACATAGGTACAAAAATGGCAATGAATAAGTACCTATCAATAATAACCTTAAATGTAAATAGATTAAATGCTCCAATCAAAAGACATAGAATAGTTGAATGGGTAAGAAAGCATGGCCCACACATATGCTGCCTGCAAGAAACACACCTCAGGACAACAGACCATCACAGACTGCAAGTGAAGAGCTAGAAACAAATTTTCCAAGCAAATGGACAGGAAAAAAAACTGGGGTAGCAATACTCATATCAGACAAAACAGACTTTAAAAAAAGGGACATAAAGAGAGACCCAGAAGGTCACTTCATAATACTCAAGGGAAGAATTCACCAAGAAGACGTAAAGGTTGTAAATATATACACACCCAACATAGGAGCACCCAAAAAACATAAAATCTTAGAGGACTTCCAAGAAAGATACTGATAGCAACAAAATTATAGTAGGGGATTTTAACACCCACTGTCAAAAATGGATAGATATTCCAAACAAAATATCAACAAAGATATTTTGGCATTGAACAACGCCCTAGATGAAATGAACTTAACTTATATAGAGAGAGACCTTCATCCCAAAGAAGCTAAATACACATTCTTTTCAAATGCACATGGAATATTTTCAAAGACAGACCACATGATAGGACACAAAACAAGCCTCAAGAAATTCAAGAAAATTAAAATACCAAGCATTTTCTCTGACCACAAGGGACTGAAACTAGAAACCAACCCCAAGGGAAAAAACCCAAAACACTCAAAATCATGGAGATTGAATACCATGCTATTAAACAATGAATGGGTCAAGGATGAAATTAGGGAAGAAATAAAAAAGTTTCTGGAAACAAATGAAAATGAACTCACAACAATCCAAAACTTATGGGACACAGTGAAGGCAGTCCTGAGAGGGAAGTTCATAGCAATATAGGCTTACCTAAAGAAGAAAGAAACATTTCAAACAAACAACCTAATCGTATGCCTACAAGAACTTGAGGAACAACAACAAAGACAGCCCAGAGCAAGTAGAAGGAATGAAATAATCAAGATCAGAGCAGAACTAAAGGATATAGAGACTAAAGGCACAATTCTAAGGACCAATGAATCCAGGAGGTGCTTTTTTGAAAAAATAAACAAAATTGACAAGCCTTTAAGCAGGATCATCAAGAAAAAAAGAGAGAGGACCCAAATTAACACAGTCAGAAATAAGAGGAGAGATTACAAGTGATACCACAGAAATACAAAGGATTGTAAGAAATTACTATGAAGAACTGTATGCCAAGAAATTTGAAAACCTAGGTGAAATGGACAAATTTCCAGAAAAATACAGTCTTCCAAAACTGAATGAAGCAGCAGCAGAAAGCCTGAACAGACTAATAAGAGCAGATGAAATTGAAGCAGTAATCAAAAAACTCCCATCACACAAAAGCCCTGGACCAGGTGGTTTCACAGGAGAATTCTACAAAGCATTTAAGGAAGAGCTAAACCCTATCCTTCATAAACTATTCCAAAAAACCCAAAATGATGGAAGACTCCCAAACTCTTTTCATGAAGCCAGCATCATCCTAATCCCAAAACCAGATAAAGACACTACAAAGAAAGAAAACTTCAGGCCAATATCGCTGATGAACATAGATGCTAAAATCCTCAACAAAATATTGGCAAACCGCATCCAAAAATACAATAAAAAGATCATACACCATGATCAAGGAGGATTCATCCTAGGGATGCAAGGATGGTTCAATATTCGCAAATCAGTAAATGTAACACATCACATAAACAAAAGCAAAGACAAAAATCACATGATCATATCAACAGATGTGGAAAAAGCATTTGATAAGGTACAGCACCCATTTATAATAAAAACACTCAGCAAAGTGGAAATAGAAGGAGCATTCCTCAACATAATAAAGGCCATATATGAAAGACCTACAGTCAACATCATACCCAATGGGCAAAAACTAAAAGCTTTTCCACTAAGATCAGGAACAAGACATGGTTGTCCACTGTCACCACTTCTATTCAATATAGTATTGGAAGTTTCAGCCACAGCGATCAGACAAGAAAAGGAAATAAAAGGCATCCAAATCGGAAAGGAGGAAACAAAACTGTCATTGTTTGCAGATGACATGATAGTGTACATGGAAAATCCTATAGACTCCACCCCAAAACTGCTCAACCTAATAAATGAATTTGGCAAAACAGTGGAATACAAAGTTAATATCCAGAAATCAAAGGCATTTTTGTATACCAACAATGAAACAGAAACAGAAATTAAAAAAATCCCATTCGATATAGCAAAAAGAAAAATAAAATACCTAGGAATAAACCTAACCAAGGAGGTAAAAGACCTGTGTGCAGAAAACTACACAACACTGAAGAAAGAAATCAAGGAAGACACAAACAAATGAAAACATATACTGTGTTTATGGATTGGAAGAATTAACATCATCAAAATGTCCATATTACTTAAAGCAATTTACAGATTCGATGCAATACCTATTAAAGTGCCAATGGCATATTTCACAGACATAGAACAAACACTTCAAAAATTTATATGGAACCATAAACAACCCAAATAGCTGCTGCAATTTTGAGAAAGAAGAGCAACGTAGGAGGGATCACAATACCTAATACCAAAGTGTATTACAAAGTGTACAACATGATACCAAAGTATACACTGTAATCAAAACAGCCTGGTACTGGCACAAAAGCAGGCACATGGACCAATGAAACAGAACAAAGAGCCCAGATATAAACTTAAGTCTCTACGGTCGATTAATATTCAATAAAGGGGGCGGCAACGTAAAAATAGCCTCTTCAACAAATGGTGTTGGGAGAACTGGACAGCTATGTGCAAAAAAATGAAACTCAAGCACCAACTTACACTATACACAAAAATAAATTCAAGGTGGATAAAAGATTTAAATATAAGCCATGACACCATTAAAGTCCTAGAAGAGAACACAGGCAGGAAAATCTCAAATATTTCGTGCAGCAACATTTTTACTGATATGTCCCCTAGAGCAAGGAACATAAAGGAAAGAATAAACAAATGGGATCTCATCAAATTAAAAAGCTTCTGTACAGCTAAAGAAAATAGTATTAAAATAAAAAGAGCCAACTGTATGGGAAAACATATTTGCCAATGATACCTCAGACAAGGGTTTAATCTCCAAAATACACAAAGAACTTACACAACTCCACGCTAAGACGACGAGCAACCCAATTAAAAAGTGGGCAGAGGACTTGAACAGACACTTCTCCAAGGAGGACATACAGAGTCCAAAGACACATGAAAAGATGCTCAATATCGCTAGCTATCAGAGAGATGCAAATTAAAACCACAATGAGATACCATTTTACACTGGTCAGATGGCCATCATGAACAAAGCCACAAACAACAAGTGTTGGAGAGGGTGTGGGGAAAAGGAGACTCTAGTTCACTGTTGGTGGGATTGCAGACTGGTACAACCACTATGGAAAACAGTATGGAATTTTCTACGAAAACTAAAAATGAACATGCCTTTTGACCCAGCATTTCCACTGCTAGGATTATATCCTAGGAACCCTGAAACACCAGTCCAAAAGAACCTATGTACCCCGATGTTCATAGCAGCACAATTTACAATAGCCAAGTGTTGGAAGCAACCTAGGTGCCCATCAGTAAATCAATGGATCAAAAAAGTATGGTACCTTTACACAATGGAATTCTATGCAGCAGAAAGAAGGAGTTCCTACCCTTTGCAACGGCATGGATGGAACTAGAAAGCATTATGCTGAGTGAAATAAGCCAGGTATTGAAGGACAAATACCATATGATCTCACCTTTAACAGGAACCTAAACAAAACAAATAAGCAAGCAAAATATAACCAAAGGCACTCAAATAGAGAACAGGCTGACAGGGGCCAGAGGGGAGAGGGGAGAGGGGAGAGAATTTCAGGGGAAAAGAGGAAGGGTTTACAGGAACAAGTATAAAGGGCACATAGACAAAAACTAAGAGGGGGGTGGAAATGAGAGGGAGGTGGGGAGCACTGTGGGGGGGAGGTGACTGGGATGAGAGTAAAAGACAGAAAACTGTAATTGAACTAACAATTAAAATAAATTTTTAAAATAATTAGAAAAAGAACCAAAAAAATCTGGTATAGCAGACAATGGAATATTATTCAACATTAATAAGAAATGAGCCATCAAGCCATAAAAAGGCACAGAGGAATCTTAAAGGTACACTATTAAGTGAAAGAAGTTAATTTCAAAAGGCTACATACTGAATGATTCCAAGTATATGAAATTCTGGAAAATTATTGAGATTGTAAAAAGATCAGTAGTTTTCAGGGGTTGGGGAGTGAGGGATGAATAGGCAGAGCACAGAGGATCTGTAAGGCAGAAAAAACACTCCCTATGAAACTACAATGCTATATTTATGTCACTATATATATCCAGACCACTAAAATATACAACAAAAGTGAACCCTAATATCAAATATGGTCTTTGGGTGATGATGTGTGTAATGTACATTCATTAATTGTAACAGATATACCACTCTTGTCCATGGCCTCCAGCTTCCTTAGCAAAGGCCAATCTTGACCCTAGAGTGAGTTCTGCCCTTGTACTTAGGCTTCTAGGATAATATACTTTGAAGGTCAGAGTAGTTTCCTTACCCTACCCCTCAAAAGCACAACAGTGGCACCAGAGCACACCACCACAGAACTGTTCATTGTTATCTCTTTTTGGCGTACCATCTCTACGAGCTATGAATGTTAAGCAATAACTATCCTGTACCCACCAATGTACAAGACATGTTTCTCTATTTTGTCTTTTATCCAATCCTAAAGAATTCCCCCCACTATGTTTTCTCCCACTTCCTTAATCAACCACCAATGGATATCATGCACCTCCCTTATGTCTTCTCCTTTTGATTTCTAATATATAAAATAAACTGTAAAATTGCCATTCTCCAGAGCATTTCCGATCCTGCTCCCTGGCATATGTTGTTAACTCAGTTCCAATAAACTCATAAAAATCCCTACAGGTTTAGATGTTTCTTATGTTGACAACTGATTCAATAACTGAAAAATCAATCAATGTAACTAGCCATATTAATAAATGGACAAAATCACATAGTTATCTTGACACAGAAAAAGCATCTGGAAAAAATCTAACACCATTCATGATAAAAACTCTCAAAAAACTCAAAAAATAAGTTTCCTCTAAAATATAACAGCTTGAGGTTGGGGGAAATGGGGAGAAGTTTGGAAAAGGGTACAGACTTTCAGCTATAAGGGATAAGGTCTGAGGATCTATGTTGAGCACAGTGACAACAGTTGATAATATTGTATTATATAACTGAAATCTGCTAAGACAGTAGATCTTAAGCATTCTTAATAACTACAAAAAGGTAAAATAGGTGAGGTGATAGGTATCATAATTAAACTGATTGTGACAAGCTTCTCACAATGTGTACAAATATCAAATCACGTTGTATATTTTAAATATATTATAATTTTGTCAATTATACTTCACACTTCTAGTTGAAATGGAGGTGTCAGTAAACATAGCTTACTCACCACACAAACACAGCAAAAATTACAACTAGACTATAAAACAAGTATCATCCACAATCATCAGAAAATCGAGCTGTATGGATATCTGACAACCAAGAAATTAAAGAAGTCACATGCATCCAGACAGGTAGGAGAGGCGGAGGCATGGCAACAGAGACATGGGATGGGTGGTCCCACACCCACATGTGGTGGATAAAAATCGGGAGGGATACCTTGGGAATGAGAGACCACCATCCTAAGGTTCCAGTTCAAAAAGCTAAGTCTCCATAATCGCTGGCAATAAACATCAGTGGGTGTTGGAGCAGCTGAAAAAACTGAGGGAATCTCAAGAGACTTCTCTTAAAGTGCCTGCAACAGACTTAGGACTTACACAGACTCACTCCCTCTGGGCTCCAGCATGGGGTCAGCAGCTGGAAGGGCATCAATGTCAGACAGAGAGAAACCGAAGTGTCTGGTATCAGGGTGAGTGCAGGGTGAGTGCCAGGGACAGCTTTCTCCCAAACAAAAACCCAGAGGCCCGACAGTAGCACAATCCCCTTTCTGTGTGCCCCCAACACAGAGCCACAGAACAGCATCTCCATATATGAGACTCCACCAATCTGATTCACACGGGTTGCCCAGCCCAGGCAGTTACCTAAGGCTCTGCCCCATTCAACTTAACAGGTGCACTGTGCTTTTCAACAACTGGTACCAGCACTAAGGCAGGGAGTCAAAACAGCTCTACCTAATACATAGAGACAAACACAGGGAGACTGCCAAAATGAGGAGACAATGAAATATGGCCCAAATGAAAGAACAAATCAAAACTCTAGAAAAAGAACTAAACAAAGTGGAAATAAGCAGCCTGACTGATGAACAGTTTAAAATACTTGCTATTAGGATGCTCAAGGAACTCCCATTTGGTACTTCAACAGAATAAAAGAGACCCAGGAAGAAATGAAGGTTACCATAAGTGAAATAAAGAAAAATCTACAGGGAACCAACAGTGGAGAAGATGAAGCTGAGAATCAAATCAATGATTTGGAACATAAGGAAGACATAAGCATTCAACCAGAAAAGCAAAAAAGAAAAAGAATTAAAAAAAAAAACTAGACAAAGGAGAAATTTTTCTTACAGCTAATTGTATCACATGGAATAGAACCTTTTAAAAATATTAAGGCCTAAGACTGCTCTCATTTTTCATGTTTAATTTTTCTGAAGTGGCAGAAAAAAATGGAATTTTATGAGTTAAAAAACCTAATGAGATCCTTCTGTACTTCGTAAGTGTAATGACTGGGCGTTCATGCTGTCATGTGAGATGTACCTCCCTTAAACCTTGTTATGACACCGCCATATTACCTGTCTGACATGAAGGAAAAAACCTAATGAATATATAGGCATGTGCTATACAGGCTTTTATGAAGATTTATACCATATTAAAATTTTTTAATGAAAATGTGTCAATTTTCCCTTTAAGGTATACCACGAATTATTTACTTCACAGATTTTAAAGAGCATATCTTAAAATACACACATTTTACCTGAAAGCTCCATAAAGGGGTCTGTACCAACAGACAAATGAACAAGGAGTAAAAAGCAAGAACCACAGGATACTCAATCCAAAATCAACTCCTCTTGTAGAATCAACACAAATCCAAGCCAAGCATCCAAAGATATTTAGAAACAGTGTTACAGCGTGGACTGTGGAATCAAAACACAAACAAAAAAAGAAACGTTTACATTCAAATTATGAATTCATTCAACAAAAAATTATAAATGAAAAAATACTTCCCAAGAGTAAATGTACTCTACCATATGTTTTCATTCAGTATTTTTCAAAACATTTCTGTTTCTTACACGTTTGATTTGAAAACACAGTAATCAGAGAAAAAGTAGTCCTAATACACGCACTGTTTGGCAAAAATTCTTTTGGCCCTTTCCTAAAGGGCAATTACACAGCCAAACCACAGGAACACTACCTGAAAGGCCTCTTTTCCTGAGAAGGAAACATGTGATACTCTCTTGATCAATGCCCCCAGAGAAAGCAGTGCCTGCCAGGAAAAGAACGAGGACTTGGAAGGGAAAAGATCCTACACTCAGAACTGTATCTGTATAGGGTGGGGCTACAGACCTCTCCATGAGCACATTATACACAGAAGTGCCCTGTGCAATCTCATCATGACATTTTTCAGCAATAAACTTAGAATCATTAGACTGAAAAGAATACAGTATATAGTCAATCTGTAAGAATTATTAATTCATCTTCATTGAGTTGCCCACTTTTTCCGAAGTCCTGGAGTACAAACTATGTTTTGGTGAAGGATTAAACCTATTAAAGGAAAAAAAAGGTACACTATGACACATTTCACCTCAGGGGGCAGATCTTTCTTTAGTTAACACAAATAGATCTTGACAAAGTCTTATGTTGTTAATAATTATTTTCCCTGCCAGACCAAAAATAAAAAATCTAAGTAACATATGACTACACTACAATCCCAAAGAACCACATTTATGCATTATAATTAATAACTTTAGCACTTTCAAAAATATATTCACTGGCTGTATTTATTATAGAAAATAAATTCAAAAGTTCAAATAATTTTTAGTGTAAATTATCAATACAATAAAAATATACCAACATACTACTTGAATTAAAAACAAATGAAAAGCCTAGTGAATCTAAATAATAAAACAATTTCAACATTCATAAACTTTAAAATCTCTTTAAATTAATAATCAAATATAGTTAATAATTAAGGAAACAGGACAAAAACAGACATTCAAGGATGCCTCATCTAATTTGCTCTCAACTGACACCTAGATAAATACACAATCTGTAGAGTAAGAGAAAAAGCTCCAGAGGAAAAAAATCTAGGTTCTACAGAGCTAGTCAATCTCTCTGTGTTTTAATTTTCATCTATAGAAAAGCAGCTTCTCCAGCCTTAAATTCCATTTCATCCTATCACATAAGAATGACTCTTACTAATTACTTTGTTCCCATTAAGATTTCTAACTCTCATGAAATGTAGCTTACTAACAAATATAATGAAAATCTTTTGCCTCAAAAGTAGTTCTGTCAAGGGCTTAAAAACAGAATTCAAAAGATTGAGAGCGAGAAAATTATTATTCTGTAACATTAAATGGCATCTAACAGCCTAAAAAAGTATTAAATATTCAGAACATTCTAACTCAAATATCAACTTTCAGAGAAATAATTTTTATTTTTACTTATTTTTTCTTCACCTGAGGATATGTTTAGAGAGAGGGGAAAGGAGAGAGAGAGGAGAGAAACATAGATGAGAGAAACATCAGTCAATTGCTTCTTGCATGCACGCCAACTGGGGACTGAACCCACAACCCAGGCATGTGCCCTGACCAGGAATCAAACATGCGACCTTTCAGTCCACAGGATGAGGCTCCAATCAACTGAGCCACATTGGCCAGGGCACAGAGAAATAATTTTTAAAAGTTTATCTACTAATCTGCTTAAGAAAGACAATACAAGGATATGAGTACTTTAAAGTTCACAAAAATTGTTCCAGGTTTAGGTTTTTTTTAACAAATAGCAATTTAAGTGTGCATAATCTATTAAAAGTTTTTTGTAAATGTTTTCATAGTAGCGAACAACCACAATAAAAAAATCATTTATCTGCACTCCAATGAAGAGTAAAATGTTTAGGCCTACTTACTAAACAATTGGTCCACTTAGGAAGATAATAAATAAATACACACACACACATACACAGAAAGGCAAGGTAACATGAAATGCATGATTCTGTGTTGCTAATTTCAATACAATTCCAATCCACTTGTTGCATTCCAAGTGTAGATAGAACACTAATGAAATATTTAGGCCCTTTTGTTTATATGATTTGCAAGTTGAATGATTTATCATATAAAATTTCAATTTGCTTTATTAAGTACTCAGATCTGGTGTTAGTGGACTTAAATTTGCAACTATCACAACAATATTCTACTCGATTAGCTCTGCGTTACAATACAGACACCTAACATAAACAGCTTTATAATACAGTATATTATCTTCTTCACTAAATGGCATTTAATGTAGCTGGCCTGTATTTATTTTTTCTGTTTCTTTTAAATCAAGGGTACATGCAAACAGGCTGAGATTCACTTCACAGTGATACTTCTCAATGCTTCCAGCAAGGTACCTTTGAAAGCATATTTGCATTGTATTTGGGTTTAAAATGTCAATTATTCCTTCATTTTGGTACTCTGTAGGTGGTATAATATGCAAATTTAGACTCTGGGCTCTGGAGTCAAACTACCCAATTCCAGCCTTACTTCCTATGTAATCCTGGACAAGTTACTCATTTTCTCTATGCTTTAGTTTCCCTAGCTGTAAAACTAGACAGCACAGTGCCTGCTTCACAGCCTGATTACAATTTAGTAACAATGTATATAAACGTGATCAGCACTGCCCTACACAAAATAAATCCTCAATAAATTTAATCTCTCATTATAATAATTACAGTGTAAAAGCACTAGTCGATTCCAAAGTCAGTAAAATGTTGACACTTCTTGAAAATAACTTACTCAAACACAGCTTCTATTCTATGAAATTTAAAGGCAATACTAAACTGGTACTAGAACTTACTTTGTTCCACATAATTCTTCTTCAAATCAGAACCTTAACTGAAATCTTGAGCCCTCTTTGAATATAGTTATCAGATCTGCCAACTGAACAAGATTAGGAAATACTATAGCCAACCATATAATTTCTAAGAACCTCAGAAAGTTATACATTTCTAAGACAAAACAGATCTATTTTGAAACAATCAGCATTGGTAAAGTTAATCATTCATTTAAAATTGTCTTCCCCATTCAACCTGTACTAAAACCCTTTGTTGTTGTTGTTATTTAAGTATATTTTATTATGCTATTACAGTAGTCCCAATTTTTTTCTACCCTCTATCCCTCCTCTGCCCTGCACCCCCCCACACTTAGTTCATGTCCATGGGTTGTACATATAAGTTCTTTAGCTTCTCTCTTTCCCCTACTATTTTTAAGCTCCCCCTGTCTACTTTATGCCTACTAATTATGTTTCTTATTCCCTGGACCTTCCCCTCCCATGATCCTCCTCCCCATCCCAGCTGATAACTGTCCACATGATCTCCATTTCTCTGATTCTATTCCTGTTCTAGTTGTTTGCCTAGTTTTTGTTTTTCTTTTGAAGGTTCAGTTGTTGATAGTCATGAATTTGTTGTCATTTTACTGTTCACAGTTTTTTTAATCTTTTTCTATTTCTTAAATAAGTCCCTTTAACATTTCATATAATAATGGCTTGGTGATGATGAACTCCTTTAACTTGACCTTATCTGGGAAGCACTTTATCTGCCTTTCCATTCTAAAAGATAGCTTTGCTGAATAAAGTAGTAATCTTGGATGAAGGTCCTTGCCTTTCATGACTTCAAATACTTCTTTCTAGCCCCTTCTTGCCTGCAAGGTTTCTTTTGAGAAATTGGCTGATAGTTTTATGGGAACTCCTTTGTACATAACTCTCTCCTTTCCTCTTGCTGCTTTTAAGATTCTCTCCCTATCTTTAATCTTGGGTAAGTTAATGATGATGTACCTGGGTGTGTTCCTCCTTGGGTCCAATTTCTTTGGGACTCTCTGGGCTTCCTGGATGTCTATTTCCTTTGCCAGATTGGGGAAGATGTCCTTCATTATTTGTTCAAATAATTTTCCAACTTCTTGTTCTTGTTCTTCTCCTTCTGGTAGCCCTATGATTTGGATGTTGGAGCACTTAACCTCTTGTCCCAGAGGTTCCTAAGCCTCTCCTCATTTTTTTGAATTCTTGTTTCTTCATTCTGTTCTCATTGGATGTTTATGTCTTCCTTTTGTTGCAAATCATCAATCTGAGCCCGTTTCCTGCCCTTCACTTTTTCTTCCCTCTATATTTGCTTTATTTCACTTTACATAGCCTTCATTTCTTTCTTCATTTTGCAACCAAGCTCAATCAGTTCTGTGAGCATCCTGATTACCAGTGTTTTGAACTCTGCATTAGATAGGTTGTCTATCTCCTTGCTGCTTAGTTGTATTTTTGAAGTTTTCATCTGTTCTTTCATTTGGGCCACATTTATTTGTCTCAGAGTACCTGTTAGGTTGTAATGGGGTGGAACCTTAGGTATTTGCCAGGCCAGGGCAACCCACTGGGCTGTGTTGTGGTGCTGTCTTTGGGAGAGGGCTCAGAGAGGGAATAATACCGCTTGTCCCATTCTAGCTTCATTTTCAAAGAACTCTCCAGTGAGACTGGGAATTTCTCTTGCCACAACCCTCACAGTATTTTATAGCTAGAGACTTTGGGTATTTCCCAGTCAGCCAGCCCTGCCTCATCCACATGGTCTACCAGCCCCACCTCATCTCAGTTCACTGCCTTGCCCCCAGGTCCTCTCTGCCTGGTGGCCCATCTTCACCCACCTACCTGTCTGGATGAATGTTTCTTTAATACCTTGGTTGTCAGAGTTCCATGCAGTTTGATTTTCTGGCAGTTCTGGTCATTTATTGTTTTTAAATTGGTTATTATCCATCTTTTGGATAGTTGTGCGTGGAAATGAAGCATTTCTACCTATGTCTCCATCTTGGCTGGAACCTATTTACTAAATTCCTTATTGAATTTTCTCCCAACCCCCATCTCCACCAGCAAAATATGTTTTTCACTAAGACAAAACAGTCATATCTAAAATACTAGGCCAATTTCTGCCCATTAAAAATAATTATTTTATATATTTGCATATATTCTATGATTATATTGATTAAATAAAATATGAATTGGTTAGCATGCATACACATGAAATCAAAACCTTTAATGTTAACAATACCTGACACTGACACTGGGGATTCAGGAAAAGATATAAGATCAACAACAAAGATCTCAAAAATAAACTAAAAATAAGGATTGATATATTACCATGAGGAATCACTTCTCACATTTCAGAGCAACTTTGCATATGTGAAGAATGCTCCTAAAAGATTCTGAGAAAATTACTTCATAAATTAGAAGGGGGAAAACAAAGGTTGCCTAATCATACAGGAAACACACACAAATTTCCCCCATCAAGGATGCACCCTACGCATTATCCTTTAACCCAGAGGTTGTGCAGGTGAGAAGTTGCGACAGCTACCTCTCCTACTGACCAAATGATACTAAATGATATTAAATGTTTGGAATAATAATAAAATGAAGCCCTAGCCAGTGTGGCTCAATTGGCTGGAGTACTGTCCCATGCACCAAAAGGCAGCAGGTTCAATTCCCAGCCAGAGCACACACCCAAGTTGTGGGTTCCATCCCTAGCTGGGGGGAAGCAACAAATTGATGTTTCTCTTTCTCTCTTTTTCTCTCTCTGCCTCTCCCTTCTCTCTAAAATCAATTAGCATATCCTCAGGTGAAGATTTAAAAAAAATTAGAAGTCCTAGTTCTTGATCCCCACCAAAACAGATTTCACAGTGATAAAATATCTTTAAAAAAAAAGAAAAGAAAAAGAAACAGCAAGTGGGAATTCTGAGTTTACATACAGTAAACTATTAATAGCTTGCCATTTTACTTTTAGCATTCCATGAATTGTAATTATACTCAAAGGAATGTATTGCAATCTGAAATATATATCCTAATGTCCTGTTCAATAAAACATCCTATATTAACTACTTTCAATAATCAAAGTATTCATCCTCACTAGAAAATGAAGTGTAAATAATACCCAAACCTATAAAAAATCAGTTCATAATATTATAATAGTTTATGCCTTTTTGCATTCTATTTTGCATTATTTTTCATAAAAAGACATAATGCATAACAGAATTTTAATAACTTTCATTTGCATAAAATAGTATGCATATTTTCACAGAAAATATTGCCCAGATAAAATTTTTCAAGAAAAATTGATTATTGTAAAATTGATTGTCACACATAGCCCAATTTTGAAGTACCCAAATATATATTTCACTCTGAAGATGAAAAGATCTATAGGAAAAACCCAATTAATAACACTATCCTTAAATATAAGAGTTGCAAAAAACATGGCTTTTGACAATAAAATATAAACTTTGTTGAACAAATAAATAATTTAGTCTGTACTCACACATCCACAAGTAGTACATAATCTTTACTGTCTTCTGGAATTCTACAGGAATGTCTACAGAAAAGTCCTGATAGAAACAAGGTCCGACAGGAAAATTGCTAGGAAGAGGTGGCCAATTATTTTTTCTGCCTGCAAAATTTTTCAAAAGTTACTTATATTAGGACAAACATGAGCTACTCTTATTTTTGTTTTCAGAATAAAAAACATTATCTATTGTTTTACAAATATAACAATGTATCTCTACATTCTTGGACAACTTTGAAAGTCAATCTTTGTATCTTTAAAAATTTTCCCAGAATCACTTTAGAAAACATTAGATGGTTAAATAATTTTCCAGCATCATATAATATTTATCAGGAACCATTTATGTACAGTTGAAACAAGAAAAAAAAAAGAACATAAGGACACATATATTCACTCTGAAAATTAATTGAAATCAATGCTTCTGAAATACCTATAACTAAAATCTATCCTATTTCCTTAGTGTTGACTAATGCAAGTTATTTCTTGTGACTCTGCCCCAAAACCAAATTTATTTCCAAGTTCCAAGAGTCTGGCTCTCCATGTAGGCCATTTAGTTTTTAAACCTCTACAATTTTTTCCTCAGTGTCTTAAATCGTTAAATGTAACTCCTAACCCATGCAGAGAGGGAAGATACAGCTTTTGAATCTTTCGATTAACTACCATTTCTGCCATTAACTCCATGAAGAAACACAAGATTAAACAACACCAAAGTAACAAATTCAGAAATCCCAAAGTCTCAAAAAAAAAATAATACCCAGAAGACACATAAGAAAATTGAAAAACTATGAGAAAACAAGAAACAGTCATGAAAAGCTTGAAGCTAAGGAGTTAAAACACCTTCAAAAACCTAGAGAAAAAAAATTCAAACTGTGAGAGAAAAAAATGTATCTATATAAAGAAATTAGGTTGAAAATAGAGAACCAGTGGTGGAAATATCAAACTAAAATTAAAGCAAGAAGTCAAACATTAAAAATAGCAAAATTAACACCCAAAGGCCATTTTCTCATTTTAGATATTATAATCCTACAACTTTTAAAATTAGATTTTACATACATTTTATAGACCAGGAAAATTTTCATAGCAGAAAAAAGCATGATCTATTTCTGATTCTCCCCAACATGTCTCCACTGTTTATCATCTTTTCAAGTCCCAAGTAGTTCATACATTTCTCACATAAGTCTCATACTGTTTGAGAAGAAGCCAAGCACGGAATTAAAGAAAAAGGCTCTAAAACAAGAGGTGCCAAGCCACGTACTGACTAGGAGGCCTTGGGCAACTTAACCTCCTGAAGACTTTGTTTCTACATCTGAAAAATGAGAATAACAACCACCCTTCACAGAACTGTACTGAGGGTTAAACATATAATAATACACTAGAAATCTAACATTTAATTTCCCACTCTTTATTACAACCTTTACTAAAATCTCTCTCATAGAAATAACTTGCATTAGTCAACACTAAGGAAATAGGATAGATTTAAGTTACAGGTACTTCAGAAACACCGATTTCATTACACGTTTAATTTCTCCTTTTAGAGATGCTGTCTCCGATGCTGCAAACAAGAAAAAGGCCTAGGATAAATGTATCCTCGGGAACCCCTGGGTTTACACATTCACAATAAGGAAGAAGCAGACCATTTGTTCCTGTCGTCCTGTCTTGTCATCCCATCGCTATCCCAGACACACTCACAACGATTTGTCCATCTCTCTTATCCTTTCGTACCCAGAGACTGCTAGCTTTCCCTAAAACACTCCGCTGAAGAGGCCTTTGGTTGTCACAGCCTGAATAGACTTCACAGCTTATAAAATTCAGCATTTGTTTATTTCTTTGGCACCATCAAAATACCCTAAGCTTTCTAGAGTCACTACATGACTTGACAGATACAACATACTTGTGAGGACAAGGACAAAGAATTTGAAACTAGGCTAACTAAGCCAGAAGAGTCAAATGTAGGGCACACTCCCGTGTATTCATAAAGTTTCATTAGCCACAATGACAGCCCAATAATCAAGACAGTGCATAATCAAAGGCTCCTGGCTTTAGAATTAACCAAAATTGTCATATTCAAATTCACTTTCTGTGTGATAAGGCTCATACTGCTCTAATTTATCAAAAGACTATGCAAAACAGCCAAGATTAAAGAGTTACTCAGAGTCAAGTAGAAAATTTGTTGTGTCTGATCTCCTTGCTAGAATAGAAAAACAGGGCAGAGTTTTATTCACAAACCAAATCACTTAGAGCCAGTACAGGCATGATTTAAAGTGTTTAAAGGTTACTTTTATTTCAAACATCTTGGATACTACCATGTTGACTGAGGTTTTGCATTTCACGTTCTCGACGATCTAATTCTGCTGCTTTTCTTTCTAGTTCTTCCTGGCGCTTAAGAAGTTCAGCTTGGGCCAAGGCATGTTCCTAAACAAAAAATTGTAAGTGAACAGGTTGTCTAAGTATAAAATATTGTAACATTGACATACTATCTTCTAATTCTCCCTCTACTATGTTACAAAGCTAATACAAAGCACTCTTCCAAGATACAGGAATTCACTGAAGACCACAGTTTCAGAAAATATTATATAGATATTTGACCAATTTTGGTCTTTTGGTTATGAAAACCTTCATGGGAATGTTGGGCACATTTGGACAGAAAAAAATTCGAAGAGCAGTCAGAGCCCTAAGGTAACTGGGAGAATGAAATTCAGGTGATCTCTGTACCTATCAGAGTGAGTAGGAGAAACAAAGAGAAGAATTAAGGAAAACAGACTTGAGAAGAAAAGAGCAACTGAATTGGCTCTTATAAACTGAGTGAAATGGTATGTGAGGTTCCCAATGCAAGAATTTATAATACCTTATAAAAGAAGGATATGGCTAAGAAATTCTGATTTATAATTCATTCTGCACTGGAAGTAAAGGATACTGATACTGTAATTTCCAAAATGAATTTACCCATGTAACATGAACTAACCTTTGCAATCTGCGTATAAGCTGGATGTTCCTCTGTTGGTTTCATTATTGCTGGTTGTGTACTGGGTACATTAGGCATTTTCACATTGCCTGGTGGAGGCTAGAAAGGTTAAGAAAAGGGCAAATTACATAACATAGAGATACAACTTTAACTTCTTTCAAAAGGCATAATAACCACAAAAAGCAAATGCCAAGAACTGCTTCTCTTCCTCCCCTACTTACACTAGGCAAATGTGTGCCAAAGACTTGCTCAAGCTCTCCATCTCTATGTTCTCATTCAGTTCTGTACTCTTCACTTTGGATCTACCTCTAACACTACACCACACTCTCCTCTAAGATGCCATGTGTAAATTTAAAAAAACTTTGAGTGTTTCTTTTTAGTAAAACACACATAGCACCAACTAAAGGATTTACACCAAGGTTAACTATCATCTCTTACCTTTTAAGAAAGCTACGTGCCAGTGCCCTAATAGGCTATCTCTTGACAGAACTGATACCCCTTGAAAAGAGTAAAGATGGGGGACCTTAGGTAGATGTAAAATAAACTGCACAACCTCCACTTTAACAATGAGGGTCAGTAGAATTTGAAAGCTGCAAGACAGAAAAGTAGGTAGACATCTATGAGCCCATCAAAGGGGAACTGGTTAAATTACTGTGTAAATGTATGATTCAGTCATTAAAAGAAATGTGTTAGAGCTGCAGGAGAATGCCTTTTAAAATACTAAATGAAATAAAGCACACTATAAAACAGTATGCATATGAACAATTTTTACTTTTATAAACACACATTTGTACATGTTTAAGAAAATATCTGGAAGGTCTCAGCAAACTGCTACCAGAGGGATTTGTACCTTTTGTTTTATACACTTTTCTATTATTTGCCTTTCCCTCCCCAATATACTGTCTTAAGTTTAAAAATACATATTTAAAGCACTTTTTTACATGACACTAAGAAAAAGAAGAAAGACAGAAGAAGGGAAGAGGAAAAACACACGAAGCAGCAGCTGCAAAGGGAAGTTCAAAGATCCAGACTGGGAAGACACCACCAACATAGCAGAATTACATCCTGAAACAGCAAATGGCAGGTCTGAAAAGGAAGTCAGGCACAACCAGAGGCAAAATGGAATTCATCTGATTCTTACACACATATGAAAAAACCAACAGCTAAAAATAGGTCAAACAATTTCGAAGAAAAATTAAAAGTCAGGCCTATGATATTAAGGCTTATTTTAAGGATATAGTAATTAGGAGCATGGTACAGATGCCAAAGATCCAGAAATATACTAATAAACAGAAAGGGCACAGAAACAAACCCACACAAATACAGGGACTTGACAGATAATGGAGGTGACACTACAAAACAGTGGAGAAGTAACGTATTAGTCAATAAATGATCCTGGAATAACTGATTACTCGCATGGAACAATTAAACTAGATTTCCTACTTCACACCATATACAAAAATAAATTCCAGGTGAATTAATGTCCAAAAAGTGAAAAATCAGTACTTAAATACTTTTAGGAAAAAAAAATAAGTGGATATTTTTATGAACTCAAAGTACATAAGAGCTTCTCGAATGTAAGCTCTAGAACTCATCATTATTTTGCCTATGATCTATCTCAAGTGCCTAAAGCAATGACGGGAACATAATACATGCTCAACAAGTATTTATTAAGTTAAGATTAGAAAATGCACACCACCATAAAGTTAAGACTGACAGATTTGACTACCTTGAAATTCAGTAACATCACAGACTAGGGGAAATTTGTCATAAAGAATGTAAGTGTAATACTGCTACCCAGAACACATACAGAATTGTTCCATATCCATAAAAAGGCAAATACTAGCAGAAAAATGGGCTGCACAGGGACTACAGCGAAAGACCTGTACAGGGAATACAGAGAAAACAGAAATGGCCAATAAAATATGAACTCAACCTCACTAGAATCAAGAAGTGCAAAAAACAGTGACATATATTTTCACAACCATATTTTTCTCTCTTTTCCCTGAGAAAAATATAACGCCTGAAATACCACAATGTGGAATTGCAGTATACACACAATGATAGTACATATAAAAAGTAAAGCATATGACCAAAATATGACCAAAATAGCATTTTAAATTAACAGGAACAAAAGAGACAAATGGTGCTACAACAATTATTTAAATATTTGGTGGGGGTGGGGAATAAGATCCTGTATGCAGCCAGAATAAATTCCAAATGTAAAAAAAAAAAATAGAAAAAAAGAAGAAAATAAAAGAAACAAAACTATGAAGACGCCAAGAAACATAGTACACAGAATAGAGATGATATCTGACCTTGGGTTGAAGCCATTCTAAACATTAAGATGGGATAATGACAGAGACATCATAATGAAAAGGTAATATATCTGACTACATTAAAATTTAGAACGTTGATGAAAGTGGTTCATAAGCAAGATTAAAGGACAAAGTTTAAATAATAAGCAATACATACCAGTCAATTCTTTACTACCTTTCATATGTACAAATCAATAAGAAATACATGAATACATTAACAGAGAAAATGCATTTTAAAAAATTCTTAACAGGCAACTTATAAAAGACATACAAAAGGAAAATTAAAAATGTCAACCTCATTCATAATCAAAGAAGTGCAAATTTCACCTAATTATTTTTAAATGACTATTACTATAAGATCACCACATTTTGGAAAAGATGCAGTAAATGGGTATTCTCACACATTGATAGTGGAAGTATACACCAGTTCATACAATAATCCTGGAGTATAGTCCGGCATTATGTATAAGGGCCACAGAAGTATTTATAACCTATGACCAATAAATAGCTGGCCTTAAAAAACATCATAAGGCAATAATCTAAGATAAGCACAAATATGTGTATGCTAAGAAGGCCCTCTACAGCATTATTTATAAAAACAAAACGTTAGAAGTAACCCACTGTCCAACAATAGAAAAATGTTTAAATTGTGATAAATTCATAGAACATATTATGCATCTATTTAAAAGTTCTGAAAAATAATAAAATGCAGAAAGCTTATACCTATAATAAATGATGAAACCACCCTGGCTGGTGTGGCTCCGTGGATTGAGCCCCGGCCTGTGAACCAAAGGGTCACCAGTTCAATTCCCAGCCAGGGTACATGCCTGGGTTGCTGGCCAGCTCCCCAGTGGGGATGTACAAGAGGTGACCACACATTGATGATTCTCCCCCTCTCCTTCTCCCTTCCTTCCCTTCTGTCTAAAAATAAATAAAATCTCCAAAAAATAATAAGTGATAAAAGCAAGTTATAAAACTGCATACATACTGTCACATCCCAATTTTTATTTAAAAATATAATTAAAGTATATCAAATGTTAATAGTGATTATTCTTGGAGAATAGGATATAAAAGCTTTTTCTTGTAGTTTATCTCCACTATACTATATTGTTACCCAAAGAATTATAAATGCCCTGTTCTACCCCAGTATCTCATATATATTCCAGAACACTGAAACTAACCAGTCCTAAATGTTCTCCAACTAGAATAGCTAGAAAAGCACATCCTAAAGTCTCACTGTCTTGGTTTAATATGTAGTGACAACAAAACAATGACCAAAAAGTATGTTGGAACATACTTTTTCTAAAGTGTGTTAGAAAGTCCAACAAAGTCAGTTGGAACATACTTTAGAAAAAGAACAGAAGAATGCACCCAGTTGAATCCTTACTACAAATTCTTCACTCTTTTGAGTAATAAGTGAAGAATTAAGTCACAATAAATTAGAAGGTAAGGATGAAGGCTGGGTCAGAACTAGTAATTTGACAGAACCAGTAATTTGACAGATCTGAAGTCACAACTGCTTATGATATGGCAACGATGAGAAACACCGGAGAAGTAGCAATCTCCACAAGTGAGCACTGATATTAATGAGACCACTGTATCCTGAGAATTTCTTCAAACTTGTACACACCAGCTAGATCTCTGTTCAGTTCTGGGATGCAGTATTTTCTTCAGCTACAACACACTTGATTAGCTACCTCAAGCCTAGTACAGCTGTTGCCATAATTATTAAAGAGCTATTCTATGATACCCCTAGATATATTCCAATTGTTCATTTCTGCACATATGAGTAAAAGGGAAACTAATAAAACAACCCACCCAAGATTTCCATTTCTGGCAACACAGAAGACTGCAGATTGTAGTAAAGCCCCCCATACATAACACCTAAAAATGTTAGATCAATTTTTATTTAAAATATTTTAAGTATAACTAACCTGACAGAATCCTGGGATGGCAGAAGTAAAACACACACACACACATGCACACACGCACACACACCACCACCACCACCACCACAAAAACCCTTGCACATGCAAACAAAGAAGAGCCTTCATGCCATGCCATTCACAAAACCACTGGGTTTTAATAAGCTGGAGAAAAGCTTAGGAAAAGTATGCAAGCTAAAATCAATCTGAGGTCCCTCCATAAAATCGGGTCTCCTTACAAAGCAACACTCTTAGTGGATAAGAAAAATAGCAAATTCACAGAAAGAAACAGTAGGAATATCCACTTGTCTTGCCCTTGATTCTGGATGGGGGGAGAGGGAAGATACCTTTCCTGAGAACATGTAATCATAAACCTACCAAACCTGCAGACTTTCACATCTATCCACACAGACAAAATGAGTAAAGTGAAAATTCCATCTCAGGAATCCTGGGTGGACAGTGACCTCAGGCACTGGCAAAAGTAGAGGAACACATCTCAAACTGGGCTTCAAAAATCTTCACAGATAAAAAGCTCCAAGAAACTCCGAGTCATGACATAAACACAGAAGGAAACAAGCCACCATGATGAGCACAGGCCCGCAGGCTTACAATCTACAAAATAAGATATGTGGTATTGGAATTATTAGATACAAAATGTAAAATAGATATGATTAATAAAGAAATGAAAGTGGGTAGTAAATGCATGATTCATCAACAAAAGACTATCAGAACTGACCAAGTATCATCTTAAAAAGGTACAAATGGAACTTCTAAAAATGAAAACTGTAATAATTGAAATTATAAATTTAATAAGTTAAATAGCAGACTAGACAAAGACGATGAGATAATTAGAAAAAGGGAAGTGGGTCTAAAGAAACTGCACAGAATGTGGCCGAAAGGGTGGAGAGAAGAAAAACATGAAAGGTTAAGAGAGATGACAACTGAGGGAGAAGGCCTAAAAACCGAAGACTTTCACGGGAAGAGAACAGAGAGAATGGGGGAGAGTCGATATTCAAACAGAATGTCAGGACACTAATTTTCAAATTGAAAACTCCAAAACCCAAATCAAATGAAAAATATATTAACACCTAGATACCTCACAGTAAAAAAGCAAATCCTGAGAATAAGTGATCTTAAAAACAACAAGAGAAAAAAGACACAAATCTACCTAAAGCAATGCTTGTAAGACAGCTAACTTCTCAACAGCAACAACAGAAGCCCACATAAATGTGCCAAACTGATGAGACAAAGTGTCAATGTAGATTTCTAAACCCCTGTATGATTACATTTGAGAACCAAGGTGATAAATAATGATACTGAGTTACTACCAACAGACCCCCACAAAAAGCTTCTACTTAGAAACAGGAAAAATGATACCAGAAGGAAAATCTGAGATGCAAGAAGGAATATCTTTCTGCCTCACTGGACACTTCTGTGTCTATCATCTTCATTTTACACCCATCAACCTCCAGATATGAAAGGAAGGCCAACCTGCCTACAGAAAAACGAGGACACTCTAGTACAACCCGGTGTACCAGAGTAAGACCAAGCCTTTCCCCAACAACTCTGAGACTACGTCTGCTCTGGCAGACCCTGGGAAAGCCTAAGTATTGAGAAAAGCTGAAGGTGCAGAGATGGGGACACAGAGAGAAAAAACAGATGAGTCAGGAGAACAGGAGGACAACAACCTTGAGGCAGAATAAAAAACAAGTCTGGCAAAGCAAAGCTGTAAGTCCTTCTCCCTTGGTAGATGAAATTTCACTAGTTAGGAATTGTCTTTATTTTAAAATATCTCTGAAAGTTAAGGGCTATACTTTCTTTTATTTATGTTGTATTAAAGTCTAATTGACATACAAGATTACAGTAGTTTCAGGTGTACCATACAATGATTTGGTATTTGCATATATTGCAACATGATTACTACAATAAGTCTAGTTAACATCTGTTCCCACCTAGTTACAAATTTTATTTTCTGTGATGAAAACTTTAAGATCCTCTCTCTTAAGAACTTTCAAATATACAGTAAAGTATTATTAACTATAGTCACCATGCCACATTTTATACCCTCATGACTTATAACTTGACCCCTTCACCCATTTTGCCCATCTTCCGCCCCACCTCTGGCAACCGCCCACCTGTTCTTTACAGCCATGAGCTCAACTGTCACTTTGTTTTTTCAAGATTCCACATACAAGTGAGAATAAAAGGTACGCCCTCCAGGTCCATCCATATTGTCTCAAATGGCAAGATTTCCTTCTTTTTATGATTGAATAATATTCCATTGTGTATATGCATATACATATGTGCATAAATACAGAGACACACACCATTTTCTTTATCTAATCATTTAGATAAAGAAAGTGGACTGATGGACACTTAGATCGTTTCCGATTGTTTTATATTATAACACAAACTACCTTAGTATGTTTGCCTGCTTGTGTGGCTTTGGAGAATTCAACCAGGGCCAATAAATAAAAGTTATAGAAAGATACATATTTTAGCTCAGTAGAATTAAGAACATTATAACAATCACAGTAATACAATAGTGGGTGAACTGTTCTATAATATAGTGAACTCTTTACACTAGAAATTCCAAAGGTGCTTCATTATTAAATAAATGACTGAACATTCAAGATCCCTTTAAGGCATGTAGTGCTCACAGCTGTCTTCATTGTGTATAGATAAATATATATTCTCCTTCTTGATTTTCTCCATATAAATACCTATTCAATAAAATTTCTCCTTGCTTTTTTCCTGCACTTTCTCTTCCACTTGTGAATCTATTAATAACATTCCTAAGTACGCTGGGAGTCTAAAGCAATGTTTCTTAATGTGTTCGTGGATCTCCTGAATCAGAAATCGCTGGTGCTTATTGAAAATGCAGACTGTGGGCCCCACAGTGGATATACTGATTCAAAAGTTCAAGTGTTGAGAAGAAGGAATCTGCATTTTTAACAAGCTCCCATGTTTACTAAGCTCCCCAGAGTGATTTTTAGACACCTTGAAATTTGAGAGCTCTCCTCTAAGGCAACAAATTTTACAGCTTCTGTAAACCACTGTCCTATCCTTTCACCTAGTGGAGAGATTGCCAAGAGAAACTTAAAACTTTCTGCAACTTTCAGTCTCTGATTGAGCAGACAAGAACTGACTGTGTTGTGCTTAACACAGATTCCCTTGTTATTAAGGGTGGTGAAAACGATAGACACTAATATAAGAATTGAGATAAACCGAAATAATTTTATCAGAATAAATAACCATTTTCAAGTAAGGTGCTTAAAAATGCAAATAATTGGGGTGGAGATGCATAATAGGAGGAGTGAAGGAATACACAAGGATGGGAGTTTCCAATCACACAAAGGCTCATAAAGGAACAGAAGCATGACCGTGCATACTCATTCATAAATCCTTCAAACACCTATTGATCAACTACAATGTACCACAAACAGTTATAGACACTTGGAAAACATTAGTGAACAAAACAAATAAACATTCCTAACTTCACAGAGCTTACATTCTAGTAATAGAAGATAAACAATACATATAATAAACAAATATACTGTAGATTATCTTAAGAAAACAATAAATTTCATGGAACAACAACAACAAAAGAACAGGGTAAAGGGGTTGTGAGTAAAGGTGGCGTGGAGATAATTTTACAAAGGTATTTAGAAAGTGAAGAAGTCAATCTTGCAGATAACTGGAGGGAAGACCACCTCAGGCAGAGGGAAGAGTCAGTCAGTGCAAAGTCAGAAATGCCTGACATGTATGATGAAGACCAGTGTGAGGGACAGGAATACATGAGGGGGAAAAGTACAAGAAGATAAGTAACAATTTTTAAGGACCAAACTACAGGTTATTTTAAAGACTCTTGGTTTTACTATGAAGAACAAAAGCTAGTGAAGAGTTCTAAGCAGGAGACTGAAATGATTGATTTGTTTTTCGTTTTGTTTTATCACTCTGGCTGCCAAGTTGAAAATAAATGGAAATGGGCCAAAGGTAAATGAAGAGAGAATAATTAGGAAACCAGGCAAGGAATGATCACAGCTAAGCCAAGTCATGTCCACGCAGATAAGGGGTCAGTTCTGGATGTATTTTTAAGGGAGAGCCAATAGGATTTCCTGATGAAATGGTGTGAGACACCAGGAAGTGGAAATAGTAAAACACCACTTGGGTTTTGGCTTATGCAACCTGTAGGACAGAAGTAAGGAAGACTGAAATTGAGCTCGTTTACAAGCAGAGGATTCAGCTCAGTTTTGACAAGTTGAATTTGTCCTTTCTAAGACATACAAAGAGACATGTCTAGTAGGCAGTTGAAAATACGCCTCCATCTGACCACTTCCGCCAAGATGGAGGCGTAGGTGGAAACACTGTGCCTTCTCCCACAACCAAGTCTGAATACAACAAAGGTTTAGTAAACAAAGGCAAAGCCAAAGAAAAGAAAATTGAACTATACGGAAGTCCGACAACAACGAACCCTTCAACCGGACCGGTAAGAGGGGCGGAGCCAGCAGCAGAGCGGGGTCGGCAGGAAGGATCCCCCGATCCCAGGGACCCAGGCAGCCGGGGTAGCATTGGGCAGACCCAGTGAGGGCGCAAGGCAGCAGGCTGACGGCGGTCACACATTCACAGGCAGATAAAGCAGCAAAGGAGTGAGCAGTGAGACAGACCACGCAGGCCCCAGTGGCGGACCCAGTGAGGGCTTAAGGTGGCAGGTTGACCACAGTCACACATTCGCGCACAGTGAGACAGACCGCACCGGCCCCAGTGGCTGGAAGCAGCAGAGGGGACCACCACTGCTTCTCTTGGACCCCGCCCCCACATACAGCATCACAACCCAGCGACTGAGTGGCCCGGCCCTGGTGAACACCTAGGGCTCTGCTCCTCATACATAACAGGCACGAACAGTCCAAAATATGGATCAAGAACTCAAAGCCCCAGAGCAGATAACGCTAAGTGACCAGGAAATAGCGAAAATCTCAGATGCACAATTCAAGAAACTGGTGATCAGGATACTCACAGAACTGGTTGATTTTAGTTACAAATTAGAGGAACATATGAAGGCTAAACTAATTGAAATGAAGGGAAATGCACAGGAAACCAGTAGTGATGGAAAGGAAACTGGGACTCAAATCAAGGGAGTGGACCAGAAGGAAGAATGAAACATCCAACCAGAAAAGAATAAAGAAACAAGAATTCAAAAAAATGAGGAGAGGCTTAGGAACCTCCAGGACATCTTTAAACGTTCCAACATCCAGATTATAGGGGTACCAGAAGGAGAAGAGGAAGAGTGACAAGTGGAAAACTTCTTTGAACAAATAATAAAGGAGAACTTCCCCAGTCTGGCAAAGGAAATAGACTTCCAGGAAATCCAGGAAGCTCAGAGAGTCCCAAAGAAGGTGGACCCAAAAAGGAACACACCAAGGCACATCATAATTACATTAGCCAAGATTAAAATGACGGAGAGAATCCTAGAAGCCGCAAGACATAAGGGGACAGCCACCTACAAAGGAGTTCCCATTAGACTGTCAGCTGATTTCTCAAAAGAGACCTTACAGGCAAGAAGGGGCTGGAAAGAAGTATTCCAAGTCATGAAATCCAAAGACCTACAGCCAAGATTGCTCTATCCAGCAAAGCTTTCATTTAGAATGGAAGGACAGATAAAGTGCTTCTCAGATAAGGTCAAGTTCAAGGAGTTCATCATCACCAAGCCCTTATTATATGAAATGCTAAAGGGACTTATATAAGAAAAAGAAGATGAAAAATATGAACAGTGAAAGGACAGCAAACACACAGTTATTAACAACCACACCTAAAACAAAAGCAAACTCAGAGGACAGCTAGATCAGGAGTGGAACCATAGAAATGAAGAACACATGGAGGGTTAGCAACAGGGGAGTGGGAGGAGGATAAGGGAGGAGAAGGTACAGAGAATAAGTAGCATAGACGGTAGGTAGAAAATAGATAGGGAGGAGGGCAAGAATAGTATGGGAAATATAGAATCTAAAGAACTTGATACACGTGGTCATAAACTAAAGGGGGGTAAAAACTAGGTGAGTCATAAACTAGGTGGGAGGGGGTATTCAGGGTAAAGGGGAATGAAGGGGGGAACAAAACAACTGTAATGGTATAATCAATAAAATATACTACAATAAAATTTAAAAAAAGACCAAATAAAAGAAAATATGAGTCTGGTGTTCAGAGCAGTGGTCTATGACAGAGATGTAAAGTCAGGAGTCATCAGCATGCAGATGGTACTTAAAGCTGTGAGACTGAATGAAATCACCATCTGAGTGAGCAGAGATAGAGAAGAGCAGCAAAGCCTAACTCCTGATACACTCCAGCACCAGAGGTAGAAGAAACAGGAAAGATCCAGCAAAGGAGCCTGAAAAGGAGATCCTCAGGTGTTCTGAAAGCCAAATGAAGAAAGTGTTCCATGAATGAGATGCTGATTGAGTGTCAGTGCTGGTGACAGATTATGACTGAAAATTTACCATCAGATTAGGCAATGGGGAAGTCATTGGCTAACTTGACAAGTGCATTTTGGTAGACTGTTGGGAGCAAAACTCTTATTTAATTAAGTATCTTTTATAAGAAAGGACTGAGAAAAAAACAAGCAGATAACTCTTCAGAGAAGTTCTGCAATGGGGAAAAGAGAAAGTTTTTCTGGTAAAGGGATGGCAGAAACTGAAAGGAAAACTGGATTAAGATAGTCTTGTTACAGAGTTACAGTAATCAAGACAGTATGGTACTGGTATAAAGAGAGACATATATATCAACACAATAAAATTGAGAGTCCAAAAGTAAATCCTTACATTTATCAGCAATTAATTTTCACCAAGATAATCCAATGAGGAAAAATACTTTTTCAGGAAATGATGCTAGAACAAGTAGAATATCCACATGCAAAAGAATGAATTTTTGACACCTATATAATACCACACATAAAAATTAACTCAAAATAGCCCTGGCTGGTGTAGCTCAGTGGATTGAGCGCGGGCCTGCGAACCACACAATCGCAGTTCGATTCCCAGTCAGGGCACATGCCTGGGTTGCAGGCCAGTTCCCGGCAGGGGACACACCAGAGGCAACCATACATTATTTCTCCCTCTCTCCTTCCTTTCCCCTCTAAAAAGAAATAAATAAAATCTTAAAAAAATATTTAAAAAAATTAACTTGAAATAGCTCATAAACCCAAATGTAAGCACTAAAACTATACAATTCTCAGAAGAAAACACAGCAGCAAGATTTTATGGCCTTGAGTTGGGCAATGGCTTTTAGACATAACACCAAAAGTCCTCCAGCAGTGGCCTAGGCACACGTCCTCTCCGACCGAGCTGCCCGTCTCCACCCCTTCCATCAGTGTGACTGAATTGTTTCTTTACCTCTTGGTTGTTGACTTCTACACAGTCTGATTTTCTAACAGTTCTGGTCAGTTTTTGTTTTTAAATGTGTTGTTGTCCTTTTGGCTGTGGGAGGAAGCAAAGTGTATCTACCTATGCCTCCATCCTGGCCAGAAGTATCTACTCCTTGGTATATATATCTAAGAGAAATACAAACATATATCTACACAAAATAGTGCACATGTGTTCACAGCAGCCAAAAATTGGGACCTACCTAAATGCCCATCAACTAAGATAAATAAAATGTATAAAAACCATTAAGAAGAGCCCTGGCTGGTGTGGCTCAGTAGGGTCACCAGTTCGATCCCCAGTCAGGGCATGTGCCTGGGTTGCAGGCCAGGTCCCCATTATGGGGCACACATGAGAGGCAACCACACATTCATGTTTCTCTCCCTCTTTCTCCCTTCCGTCTCCTCTCTCTAAAAATAAATAAATAAAATCTTTTTTAAAGTCACTGAAGAGAAATGAAGTACTTACTGATACACATGACAACATAATAGAACCTTGAAAACATTATGCTGAGTGAAAAAAGCAAGACACAAAAGACCACATATTGTAGGATTCCATTTATATGAAATGTTCAGAATAGGCAAATCTATAGACAGAAAGTAAATTAGTAGTTGCCTAGAGCTGAAGAGGAGGTGGGAATGTGAAGTGCTAAAGCTTGCAGAGTTTTGGGGGAGTGGGAGGAACAAAAGTATTCTAAAATTAGAATTTGGTAATGCTTGCACAACTCTATGACTACACTAAAAACACTGAATTATACACTTTAAATGAGTGTATGGTATATTAATTATAGCTCAAAAAAGCTGTTAAAATACATGAACAGATTTTTGTGATTTTTTTTCTAAAAGGGAATAAAACGTTTTTATGAGAGGAATAATCCAGTAGAAGGTGAAAAAACTAATGATGTAAGGGAGCAATTTAGCAAAGTTCTTAAAGTGACAGGGTATAGAATCTAGAGCACAAATATAGGGAACAGCTTTAGACAGAAGCACAGAGAGTTCACCTATAAATAACAGTCAAGAAAGCAGAGTATATGGGTGTAAATACTAGTAGGTAGATGTGGCACTGGAAGTCTATGGATGTTCTCTACTGAATGCTTTAATTTTCTCAGTAAAATAAGCAGGATCATCGGCTAAGAGTGAGGATGGGGAAGAGATTTTAAAGATGAGGAGGACCTGGCTGGTATGACTCAAGTGGTGGGAACATTGACCCATAAGCAAAAGGGAGTGGGTTTGATTCCTGGTTAGGACAGGTGACTAGGTTATGGGTTTGATCCCCAGTCCGAGTGTGTACGGGAGG
This sequence comes from Sturnira hondurensis, assembly GCF_014824575.4. Lineage (NCBI taxonomy): Eukaryota > Metazoa > Chordata > Mammalia > Chiroptera > Phyllostomidae > Sturnira > Sturnira hondurensis. The sequence goes on along the minus strand of NW_028093985.1, from coordinate 5,709,845 downwards.
CAACCAATAGATGCTTTTTTCTCACATCAATGTTTCTCTCTCCCATCCTCTCTCTCCAAAAAGCAATGAAAACTTGTTCTCAGGTGAGGGTTAAAGTGTTTTTTTTTTTTTAATAATAAAGATGAGAAGAAAGGAAGAAGAGAGTGGACAATTAAATTATTAGAATATTCAACACAGTTCAGAGCTGGTCATGAACTGAAAGCAAGACCCTTGAGCATGGTTTCACCAACCATATTTAGTTGCTACAGCATGGACAGAGAATATAAAGAGTTCTAATTATCCAGCACTTGGTTTTAGCCAAGGGGTTATGTCAAAGTAGAGGGAGAGGGAAAGGCAAGGAAGTTGAAGGTGCATGCAAAGGAGTGATTACAATGACTGAATGTGGAATTTATGCTGAGAGAAGACAAGAGGTGAATAAAGGGAGTGACATAGTAGGGTCAACAAACTAGAGGTCCTGGTGAAGTTTAAAGATGTGTGGAAATTGAGGAACTAGAGTAATGACTAAAGAGATACATTAACTTAAAATTACAGAAGAGTAAGGGACCACGATGAGTCTAGGATATGACTAGAGAATGAGTGACCTGAAATAACATGGAAGGCAAAAATCAATGGAATAAATGAGGTCAAGGCACTGAGAGCCAGAACACTGGGAAGACCACTACCATGTATTCAAAATAAGAATAGTGTCAAAAAGAGTAATGGTGAATCAAGAACTAAAATTAAAAAAAAATTTAGAAAGAGAAATAAGGGGTAATAAAATTCAGGGATCAATAGATACATGATAGCCACAAAGAGTGGTGGTACCCAAGTATAATCTGATGGCATGAGATTCAAAGGTGGGGATTTTTACAGCAAAAAGGAAGACTGTCCAGAAGCAGCGATGGGAAATAAGATATCTATCTTACTGGTTCCCACCAAGATGGAGGCACAGGTAGAAACCCTTTGCTTCCTCGCACAACCAAAAGGAGGATAACAACCAATCTAAAAACAATAAACAACCAGAAGTGCCAGAAAACCAAACTGTGTAGAGCTCCAACAACCAAGGAATTAAAGAAAAAATCAATCAGAACAACCAAACCAGTAAGGTGACAGATCGAGTAGGTCGACTCAGGCCAACTCAGAAAAACCACCATGAGGCAGTGGACTGCACAGGCGGGGCTGACTGAAGGGGAAACTGAGACTCAGTTGATACGGGTTGTTTCAGTGAAAAAAACTCCCAGTCTCACAGACTGGAAAGTGCGCTAGAGTCGAGCAGGCCAAGCTGCACTGTTCCCTGTCTGGCCCCTCCTCCACAGGCTGGCTGCCCTGCAGCACAGAGGGTCGAGCTGCCAGAGTGAATACCTACCGCCACGCCCCTACCAGCTGTGCCAAGACAAAGAAATATGGCCCAAATGAAAGAACAGAGCATAACCTCAGAAAGAGAACAAGATAATGAGGACATGGCCAACCTATCTGATGGAGAATTTAAAGCCCTGGTAATCAAAATGCTCACAGATCTGACTGAGTTTGGTAGAAAAATAAAAAAACAAATGAAAGATACCCAAAGTGAAATAAAGCAAAATATTCAGAGAACCAACAGTGACAGGAAGGAAACCAAGACTCAAAGCAATGATTTGGAACAAAAGGAAGAAATAAACATCCAACTGGATCAGAATGAAGAAACAAGAATCCAAAAAAATGAAGAGAGGCTGAGGAACCTCTGGGACAATCTGAAACATTCCAATATCCGAATTACAGGGGTGCCAGAAGGAGAAGAACAGCAGAAAGAAATTGAAAACTTATTTGAACAAATAATGAAGGAAAACTTTCCCAGTCTGGCAAAGGAAATAGACTTCCAGGAAGTCCAGGAAGCTCAGAGAGTCCCAAAGAAGGTGGGCCCAAAGAGGAACACACCAGGGCACATCATTAAGTTACCCAAGATTAAAGACAACAAAAAAATCCTAAAAGCATCAAGAAAAAAGGAGACACTTACCTACAAAGGAGTTCCCATAAGGCTATCAGCTGATTTCTCAAACCTTGCAGGCAAGAAGGGGCTGGAAAGAAGTATTTGAAGTCATGAAAGGCAAGGACCTACATCCAAGATTACTCTATCCAGCAAAGCTTTCATTTAGAATGGAAGGACAGATAAAGTGCTTCTCAGATAAGGTCAAGTTAAAGGAGTTCATCATCACCAAGCCCGTATTGTATGAAATGTTAAAGGGACTTATCTAAGGAAAAGAAGATAAAAAATATGAACAGTAAAATGAACAACAAACTCACAACGATCAACAAATGAACCTAAAAGAAAACAATGAAAACAAAAACTAAGCAAACTAGAACAGGAAAAGAATCAGAGAAATGGACATCAAACAGAGGAATTTCAGAGGGGAAGGGGAATGGAGGAATAGCAGGGAAAAGGTACAGGGAAGAAGAAGCATAATTAGTAGGCATAAAATAGACAGGGAGAGATAAAAAATGGTATAGGAACCAGAAGACTCCAAAAACTTTTATGTACAACCCATGGACATGAACTAAGGGGACACAGGGAAATGCAGGAGGGTTGGGGGGCAGGGTGGAGCAGGGGATAAAGGGAGAAAAAATTGAGAAAACTGTAATACCGTAATAAAAAAATGTTATCTACCCTACTTCTATGCCAAGTTGTCTGAGAACTGTGAGAGAAAAAGCAGCTAGGTCTCTTTTGGGGGGGGGGGGGGTGGAGAAGAGGAGGGAGGAGGTAATCCTCACCCAAGGATATGCTAATTGATTTTAGAGAGACAGAAAACATTGATTGGTTGCCTTCTCCATGTATTCCTGACTGGAGATTGAACTGCAACCTAGGTATGTACCCTGACAGAAAACCAAACCAACAACCTTTTGATTTCAGGGCAACGCTCCAATAAACTGGGCCACCTGGCCAGGGAAAAAAACAGCTACTTTCTGAGAAGGTTGCAAGGGAAAAGTGTCCTCATAAACAGGCCAGTTTCCACAGAGCAAAACACAAAATATTCATAGACAAGGTTAAGAATATATGGAATTTAGATGAAAATTGACTGTGACTCCCAGAGAGCATGATGGAAAGATTCAGAAATTAAGGAAATAAAAAAGAGTACAGAATAAGGAATGTACAGAACATCATGAGGATTAAAATCAGGGGATCCAAAGTACTCCAGGGTATTGGGAGCCGCGCTGCTTGGTTTCAGGAGCTGTAACACCCCCCTCCCCCATGGCTAAGGCTGAGTGAACGACCTTCGGACCATAAGCCACTAAGGAGACAAAGCTTATCTCCCTGGCAGGAGCACCGCTTCTGCTCCTTTTTTCATAACTGGCCCCCAGTGCTTGATCAGTTAGCCAGTGACGGGTAAGATTCCCCAAGGAGGGAATGACCTAAGATGGGCATGATCATGTGGAGGCCCCAGGGAAGGACTTGGGGGACTATGGAGAAAGGGGGTGATGGACCCTCACCCCTTGGCTTTGATGAAGCCTGACTCCCCTGAGTCCGCCAGAAGCCTCAGAAAATTCCTTGGCTATCTTGCCTCCTCTGTCTGACTCAAGCCTGAAACAATGACTGAGGGCAGTGCAGCCCTGTGCTGGAAAGGGTGGGCTCCCCAGGTGATCAGGCCTGAGAAAGGATGTATAAAGTCCTATGAAGCCTGCTTTGCTAAGGATGCTCTTAGTTAAATGATAAAGGCCCGAACAGGAAATGAGTTTGTTTCCCAATGTTTTATAGCCTTTTAGCTGATAGACCCTGACTCAGAAGAAGCCCTAATAGTTCTTTGTATGCTAACTATCATTTGATCCTTACTGCCCGACAATGGTTAATGAGCTGTACCCGTATTCCTGCGCAAATTAAACCCAATAAGACTGCCTAGGCAAGGGTCAGCGCAAGATTCCCTTGAGAGAGTGGCTACTGCTCTGAGGCACTCCCCCCTTGAGGGAGTAGCCATGCCATTCCTTTTCCTCCACAGGACTCGGTAGTCCGTGTGAATTTGCCTATCTAATCCATGACACCACAGGCACTGCAGGCCAGTGCACCCACCACTGGGGTATAGGGCTTCTTACAGAGACTGACATAAACAGAAAATAAAGAATGATGAGATAAGTACTAATAAACTTAGACCAGACCAAGAGAGAAAAATATCATTGTGTTGTTTCACTTATTTATGCATTCATTGGTTGATTCCTGTATGTATCCTGACCAGGGATCAAACCCACAACCTTGGCATATTGGGACAATGCTCTAACCAACTGAGCTACCTAGCCAGGGCCCACTTGGCCCTTGTAAGTGGGTATAAAGAGTAATGGAGTAACATTATCTTATTTCAATGTAGTGTACAGACCCTAGGGTGAACCTCAGTGATTCTCCCCTCGTGGTGTCAGTCACATCCTTATAGAATACCCTCCCCTTGAGCGCATGTAGCCCATGACTTGTTTCCAATCAACAAATATGGTGTAAGTAATGGGATGTCATTCTTACGTTACATTGGATAAGACTTCCCCTAGAGTGAGAGACCCTCTGCAGACTTGATGAACCAAGTGACCACGTTGAAGAAAACCATGTGGCAAGGAACTGTGGATGGCATCTATGAACTGATGGCAGTCTGCAGCTGAGAGCCAGCATAAAGCCAAGGCCCTCACTCACACAACCGCAAGGATATTAACTCTTTCAACAACCTGAACAAGCTTGGAAGAAGATTCTTCCCCTATTAAGCCTCCAGATGAGATTATAGCCCAGATTATACCTTGATCCCAGCCTTGTGAAATCCTGAATAAATATCCCAGTTAAGCTGTGCCCAGACTCCTGTTCCACAGAAATTGTGAAATAAGAAATGTGTGTTTGTAATGATTTGTTACCCAGCAACAGAAAATATACCTAGAATGAGAGCTTCATCTTGATCCATTCAAAGAGGTGAGGATAACCTGAGGAAGCCATTATGTCCACACACAGTCCCTTTGACTCTATGCAACGACTGTTAAAAGGTGTAAGGGTGGTGGTCCCAGTGAGCGTGGGTGTTAGCAGATGACTTCAACTGCAGCAAATGGCGCAACTTAGGATAACACTAAACAGTCAATCTAGGGGATAGGTACAATACATGAGGACTCTATACTTTTGGCTCAATTTTTCTATAAGCCTAAAACTGCTCTACTAAAAAAATTTAAAGGCAATCTGAGGTCAAGTCAGGTAGAGTTGCACATTGCCACACTACTAAACAGGTAATGCATAGTCAATGTACACATTTCTACGGAGAACAGACCTAACACTAGACCTCTGCTTTAAGAAGATAATTCTAGTCACAGTGCAAAAACAAGGTAAGTAGATAGGCCACTGTGTTATTCCACAGAGGAGTACCTGAATTAGGACAATTTAGTAGGAATGAAAAGAACAGACAGGTAATATCTCCTGGAGGTATAAGTGACAGGATGTGGCACCTGATTAGGTGGAGAATAAAGCTGTTTGTGCCAGAGGACTTGGGCATTTCTAGCCAATGACACTAACAGGATGGAAGGCAATAACTACCATTAAGTGAGATTAGAAACAAAGAAGATTGGTTTCAGGACAGATAACAAATTCCAAGAAAGACAAGACAGTAAGAAGCAAAAGAGAAAGGAAAAAATAAAGAAATGCACAAGAAGAAATAAAGACAGATAATACAGTACAGACAAAGGTTTTTAACAGTGTTAGAGATAGGTAAACTACTAAACACATACATTCAGTCGGTCCCTGAAGTTACAATTTTTATCCATTTGTAAAAGAAAAACTGATATTAGAAATTATTTCCATCAACATTTTCCATCCTGCTTCCATTTTTACGCTTAAAAAAAAAGATGTTTGAAGAGGTTAGACTGTTTGCCTAAAGTTACCAAATAATTAGTAGCATGGCCTAGATTAGAACCCAGGTCTCATCTCAGTCTACTTTACATCCTGGATTACCCTAGTTAGGGCAGCTCTTACTTACATATGTAAATCAATTATCTACATCCCCCTCTTATGGTCAGAAATGACCACATGGGCATACCGGTCTTGGCATTTTCTTCTCTTCATTCTGCTTTCTGCCAGAAAGTGCAGATCTCTCTGCATAGATGACAGAAACCATATATGACAACTAGCACAGCAAAAAAGGCCCACCCCTGAAGGTAGCCCATCCCTGAAGAAAATCAGTATGACAGCAAACTAAGGCCCTCAGAAATGTCACCAGAGGTTTCTATCAACAGTGCCATGCTTCCCCACACACAGACGTGTCCCTGTTCCTATACTTTAATACCCACCAGAAGATCTCTTGTCCCAAGCCATGAATGCCACCACCCGTGGCCGAAATCAGTGAAAATCAAACTGCAGTAGACATTTTCAACTGTCATCTAATTTAAAAGGGAAACATTCTCCATAAATACATACCAATTCTAAAGAATGAACTAATTCTTCTAGTAAATTATGTATTAAATTGTAGAGGGTAGGCCAAGAAATCTACCCACCAGGCCCAAAATAAGTTCAGTGGGAAATGCACTTTAGTTCAAACAAAAAACAATAATCTCATAACTCAAGACTACCACCCATTTTTATAGCATATCTCAATTCAGACTAGCCACATTTCAAATGTTCAACAGTCTTTCATTGGGTGAACCAAAGGGTTGATGATTCAGTTCCCAGTCAGGGCACATGCCTGGGGTGCCAGCCCGGTCCCTAGTTGGGGGCATACAAGAGGCAACCACACATTAATGTTTCTCTCCCTCTCATTCTCCCTCCTTCCCCTGTGTCTAAAAATAAATAAATAAATCTTTTTAAAAATTATTTTAAAAATATATAAACTATTAAAATTATTCAAATACTTAATTGGTGCCTTCCTTAAATACCTTAAAGTGCCATTCAAACAGAAAACTAAATATAAAAGGAAAGCTGATTTTAAAAAAGGAAGAAAAAACAAGGCAGAAACTTTCTATCTCTTAGCAATGTTATACATTCATTCTGCCAAAGGATCTTCCTAGATAACTTCAAGTAGCTCACCCCACCTTTACGCAACAATCCAGAAGCTTCATTTTGAATATGAATACCACCAATAACCTAAAATAATATTTGGAACAAGTTCTAACATAACACTTAAATCAACTATCCGAGTACATCTAACCTGTTTTGGAAAATAGTCATAGTCATTTTTAAAAAAAGACATTTCTCAAACCATGCTTATCAGAAACAAAAGAATTTTTAATTTTTTTATTACTTCAACTGTGCTTTTCACAGTGTGCTCTCGCACAGCCTGCCTGGTCCTGACGCCGTGTCAGAGTCTCACTGCCACGTGGCCCCGCTGTCCACTGAGACCCTTCCCTGACCGTAAGGTCTCAACACTTAGGGCCATAATTCACATTTCTGTATTTTATTTTTCCTGGATGTGTATCACTTATGTAATTTTTAAATCTCAATTAGGTGAGAAATTTTTCATGTGCAAGGGCTGTATCTTCTATTTCTTAGGCATCAGTAACAGGAAAATGGAAAAGGCAGAGTCTTACAGAAAACAGATGAGTTAGTAAACTACTCCTGCCACTTACAAACTGGATGACCTTTAAAAACGTCCATTTTGAATGTTGTAAGAATTCAATAAGATAATACAGATCAAGCACATGGCACAAAGCAGACAATTTAACAAAGAACACTGCTATCACTGATACAAATCACCTAAAACTGCTCCCCTCGACATTAAACATATTTCTCGCTAGTAAAATCTTCCCCCCAAATTACATGGAAACCTGTTTTTATTCTTTATCAGCAAACTTTGGAAAGTCTTGATCCCATCTTCACCAATTCCAGATGAAGTTGCCATATTTATTTGTTAAAACTGGTCCACTTATTGCCATTTCACATGGTTCAATCTGAAATTTACTTGTTCAATTATCAGTTTAGTGAGCTCTGCCTGGGTCGCGGTTGTTACACATAATCAAAGGGTATTAAATGGGGGCTTTGAAATAACAAAGTGAAATTTAAAATTTCATCCTTATTGTAATGCTTTCACTGTGTACAAACTTCTTCCAAAAAATAAAAAGTTAATACAGTAAAACTGAAAAAATTTCCAAGTGAAACCCTACATAATTAATCTCTTTGAATTATTTTCTAGACTATGAAAAACATACATGAGAAAAAGGTGATCAAGTAGGAATCATCATACTGATATGTACATCCAAGCACACAAATGAAGAACTCCAATACTGTTAAGGGGATGACTGACACTTCAAGAGCCAGCAACTGTTAAAATTAGGAAGCTCATGAGTATGATATTTAAGCAAAGACTCAAACACAAAACTCAAAATTATTTACCAGAGAATTTTTTAGGAACAATTCTCAACAGTACCTACCTCACTAGTTCTCAAAACTGGTTCACAATAAAAGAGCTAAGACACAAACAAACAAAAAACTGCCCTAACTGTAAGAGATTAGGCCCCGAATGGATAGTGTACTAAAGCTCCCCTGGTGTTTCTAATATCCTTCCAGGGTAGAGAACCTCTATTGTACAAGGGTTTGTTCCCCATACTCCTGTATTTTATAAATCAAGACTAAATTCTGAAGCTAAGAATATGGCCAAAGTTGCAGAGCTAAGTATTATTCAGAACAACATAATTCAAATGGCAACCATACACATATTCATGGTACAGTTCCATATATAGGTCTCTCTCACTGTAAAAAACACTACCCCACACTACCATGAAGACAACCTGTATACCAAAAACAAAAAACAAAAAAAAATCCTTCCTCTCCTAAAGTATTGCAGTAAGATTTATACATTAGAGGAATTATTAGCAATTTCATTTGTAGGAAAACGTGCAGTAGTATTTCACTTAGATCAAAGTAAGTTTTTCTATCCTCACCTGAGGGTTTTTTTTTTTTAATTTGGTTTTCAGAAAGAAAAAGGGTAACATCAATGTGAAAGAGAAACATCAAGCAGCTGCCTCCTACCCACACCCAACTGAAAATCGAACCTGCAACCCAGGCATGTACCCCAACTGGGGATCAAACCTGCAACCTTTCAGTGCACAGGATAACACTCAACCAAACCACCTGGCCAGGGCAAAAGGAATTTTCAATTACTACTAATATTCCTTCCTGTTCAAAAAATAAAAATTGCCCTGGCCAGGTGGCTCAGTTAGTTGCAGCATGGTCCCCAAAACCAAGAGTTGGCGAGTCTGATTCCCTGACAGGGCACATACCTAAACTGCAGGTTTGACCCTCCCCCACCCTCATCAGGGCACGTACAAGAGGCAACTAATGGGTGTTTCTCTCTAGTATCTGTTCTCTCTCACATTAATGTTTTTCTCTCCCTCTCTCCCTTCCTCTCTAAAATCACTACACATATCCCTGGGTGAGGTTTAAAACAAATAATAAGCCCCGATGGGTGTGGCTTGGTTGGCGCGGCATCATCCAGGTCACCAGCTGGATTCCCAGTCAGGGCCAAAGCCTGGCTTGCACATTCATCTCCAGGCAGGGGAGATGTGAGAGGCAACCGATCAGTGTTTCCCTCTGATGAGAGAGAGAAAAGTAATTGCTTTTCTTTCTTTCATCAGATGTTTCTCTCCCTCCTTTCCCCTCTCTAAAAATAAATTAATTATTTTAAAAGCAATTAACAAAAATAAAAATTAACTTGCTAAATTCTAAATAAAATACTAAAAGCTTGTTTTATGTAAATTTAACCATTCAACTAAAAAAGAAATCATAATAAAATTGTTATTTAATTTTACTTTTAACGTTTAAAAGTAGTTCAATTAAGAATAGTCTTACTGTTCTCGAATCCGAGAATGGATTGTATTCATCAAGTCCTGGTGGAACATTTCTTGTCACCTGTGTAACTGATGGGTCCTGGAATAAAATTTTAAGGAGAAAAAAGATTACTCATCCTTTAAGGTACAATTTTGATATTCACAAAGCATTTACATTATTTGTACTTTTGGTCACCCGGCAAAGGAAACAGATGAAAAAAAGATGATTATCAGATTTACTCAGTCCCATTCCAACAAAGTCGAAATTTAAACCCACAGCCCTGGCATCCTCAAAGACAACCAAATGAAAACTGGGTTAGATGCAAATCAGCTGCTACCTATTATATAAAGACAGAAAGTAGACTGCCTCTTAACAGCTGTGGAATTCATTGCACAAGAGCATCTTGGCAAATTTTGGGAAAACCCATCATCCTTTCCTTTGGGCTCCACAATGAGTTCATGTTCCCTCTCTTTGTACTTTCAGTTTCCCCTACTACAGATTTCAAGTACCACATTACAAACCAATGTCATGTATAGGGAAAATCGAACATTCAAGATTAAGTACCTCTCACTTGTTTTATTCTACTCCAATATTTTCACTGACTGTAATTGTTTTTCCCCACATGATCCTAGACTATCTTCCCTTCCCAAATATAATGTATTACCACTCTAACCCAGCTTTTCAAATCTTTTAATGTTAGACCTTCAAGTAAATAACTAAGTCACAAAATCCTAAATACTCTATTTCTTTTGACTGTGAATGTAAAACACAAACATAATGAACATCTCAACAAAATCAACAACATAACTAATGTAAAAAGCATTCACAAACTATAACATAGCCTCGCTGGCCTCCTACTCTCAAACTTTGGCATGCATCAGAATCCAAACAAACACAGGCTACTGTACCCCATCCCGAGAGCTTCTGATTCAATAGGTCTGGGGTAACACCCAAATATCTGTATTTCTAACACTGTTTTCCTCAGGTGATTGTGGCTGCTAGTCTGGGGACCATTGCTCTCAATTATATGTACCTTCTCCTATCCATCTTCCTCAATGGCCAAAGTTACCTTTCAAAAATGCATGGCTAAAATGGTCATTCCCCTCCTTCAACCCCTCTCCTCTCCCTCATCTATTTCATAAATTATAGGGGCCCTCCACTAATCATAAAATGCAAATTACTCAAAATGAGACACAAGGCTCTGATCTACATGTAACCCAGCACCTGCCTTCCTTTCCAGCCTCATTAACGTTCTCATAACCACTCTCTTGGTGCCAGATCCTCCTGCCTTAACCAAATGAAACCAGCCACTGAATAAGGAACCTCAAGCTTGGCAAAAAGTAAGATACATTAAGAGTACAGCACAGACGAAAAAAGAAAGGCTTTAGGCTTGCTCTACAATAATGAAAGGAGGGAATAAAGTCACTCTACTTCAGAGGGTTCCCCTCCCACGTTTACTAAAAATGAGGAGCAGGAAGATTGTTAAGAGGGGATGTGTGTCTCAGGAGAAAAATGTAAAAAACAAATGTTTTAATAAAAATGTTTTGATCCTCATATGAGGATATGTTTTTACTGATTTTAAACAAAGAGAAAAAGAGAAACACTGCCTGGCTGCCTCCTGTAAGTGGCCCAACAGGGGATCAAACCTGCAAACTAAGGTATGTGTCCTGGCTGCAAAGCGAACCTGCAACCTTTCGATGTACAGGACAGCGTTCCAACCAACTGAACCAGCTGGCCAATGCAATCAAATTCTTAGAGCTGGTATTGCCACAACTTATTTAGACCTGGGTTTACAGTCAGCAAGTGGAGACTTAGCAGGTCCAGGTGATCCAGATGTAGTCTCAATGCCCAACCCTCCACAATCCACAAGACCAGATGACCTACAAGTCCTCAGACACCATGTCTGGCATTGTTTCCTCTAGCAGAAATACTCTTCTGAGCAGAGTCAGCTCAGCAATCTCCTCTTTCTTAAAAACTCAATCCAGCCCTGGCTGGCGTAGCTCAGTGGATTGAGCTCGGGCCTGTGAACCACATGATCGCGGTTCAATTCCCAGTCAGGGCACATGCCTGGGTTGCAGCCCAGTTCCTGGCAGGGGACGAATGAGAGGCAACCATACATTAATATTTCTCTCCCTCTCTCCTTCACTTCCCCTCTACATATGAATAAATAAAATCTTTAAAAAAATTTTAAAAAACCCAAAAAACTCAATCCAAAAACAACCTAATATGGTAGTCAGTGATTTCTTAGTATCTTCCTGATCCCCAAGTCACTCCATCCCAGGCTCAGTGCTCCCACAGAGCTTGGTATTTATCTCTATTAATACTTATTTCACTGAGCAATAATTATTATCTTCATATGAGTCTTTTTTCACAAATTAGATTGTGACTTATTTAAATAGAAGAAATAGGTACATAGGTCCTTTTAATTTAATCATGCATAACTGTTAACACTGTTTTTTAATTGATTACAGTTGACTGGGAGATCTAAAGATTAATTCTTCAAAATACAGGGTCCAGCAGGAAGTAAGGCCTGCTTGAGTGTTGTTGGCAGGATAATAATAGGGGTGCAATAATTTATTGTTTTAATTTGAACATTTCACCTAAAACAGAACATGGTGTGCTTGAATGTGATATGTATTATGCACAGAATTACACACTTATGATTTTGTAATAAAAAGGGAGCATTATTTGTGCCAGACCCTGTAGTAGCAGCATTAATAACCAAGAAATACCTCAAGAAATAAATATATATCAAAAAAGAAAGAAGATATGGTGATAGTTCAAAAATGTAAGTGAAAAGATATTTAAGCTCACTCATAAGAGTACCACCAGTCAAAAAAACTACACTGATGTAATCATTTTTCAACTACCGAATTAGCAAAAATCCGTAAGTCTGACATACTTTGTACACAAAGCTATAAGGAAAAAAGGATTCTCATAGATTACTAATAGGAACTGTTACAATCTGTATGAAGGGAATGTTGGCAATAGCTAGCAAAACTGCATCTGAATTTATAATTTACACATAATTTCACTTCCAGAAATTTATTCCAAATATATACTGGCAATAAATGGAAGCAAACTAAATGTCTAGCAAGAGAAGATGGTTGAATAAACCACGGTGTAGTTACCTGATAAAAAACAATGCAGTTAAGTATCACATAGTTGCAAAACAGTTTAAGGAGACACATACACTACCATGGGGTGCATGAAAAAGGTGCAGAAAATAACAGTAAATAGCATGTTACCTTTTATCCAAAGGGAAGATAAAAATAAAATTGTTTGCGTTTACTTATTTTTTAAAAAGTAAAATTAAACCAAAAACTAATAAAAATGATTTCCTACTGGGTACAGACGAGAATACTGAGGACCCAGCTTAGGCTTGGAAGCTAGACTCCTCTGAGTGTAACTTTAACTTTGAGTGTAACCCAACCACCAGGTTCCAGAGGCCCCATCCTCCTTACTCCTAGTGGCTCTGACCTTGTTAGGTCAGAGCAAAAGCCAGGACAGACTGAGTCTCCTGGCTCTGGGGCAGGGAGTACAACCACTATATTCCCTGAAGCCTGAATGGCTCCTCTCCCTCAAGGAGATCCACTAGGCCCATCATCCTGACTCCACCAGAAGCTCTTTCAGTGACTGAGCATAACAGGCAGGGCAGGCAGAGGGGTATCTTGTCGGGGTGTGGTGGATGTTTGCTGACCTGCCCCGGTGCCCAGCTGGTGCTAGTAAAATACAGATTTGGTGTGCAGCAGTGTTCTTCCTGCATGCACCAAGTCCAGCAAAGCAGCCACGAACTGTGGATTGTTTGTAGCTCCAAACAGATGGCTGAGAGCCAGACAGACACTGTCTGGCATTGCTTTACAACAGTGTCCCTCCCAAGAGGACCAGAACCAATACACTCAGTGACCAGTTTCAGACAACACCAGAGCAGGATTCAAAAGCTTCACAAACAACATATCCAAAGCGAGATCTTAGCCAGCCCAAACCCCAGCTGAGGTGAATTCCACTTCCTGTGGTCAGCACCTGCACAGCAGCTCCCATGCTACTGTGGTCAAAGTTGAGCCTCAATCAGCCAGCCTGAGCATTAATGGGTCAATAGAAATCAAGACTCAATGACAAAAGGGGGACCCACATAACCTGCACAGAGACATTAGTGGAGCACCCAGTACAAGCGATGAAGGAGATTGTGCCACTGGATCACACAGGACATCTACTACATAAGGCCACCCCATGAAGATTAGGAGTCATAGCAGATCTAATACATAGAAACAAACACAAAGACGCTGCCAAAATGAGGAGACAAGGAAACAACTAATGATATGGAAGGAGTAATCAAAAAATTCCCAACAAACAAAAGTCCTGGACTGCATGTACTCACAGGTAAATTTTACCTAACATTCAAGGAAGAACTAGTACCTATTCTTAAACCACCTAAAAATTCAAGAGGAAGAAAGAGTCCCAACTCAATTTATGAGGCCAGCATTATCCTAATTCCAAAATCAGAGAAACACACTATAAAGAAAGAAAACTATAGGCCAATATTCCTGATGAACATAGATACTAATATCCTCAATAAAATATTAGCAAACTGGATATTAGCAAACATTAAAAACATCACATACTGTGATGAAGAGGGATTTATTCTGGGAGTACAAGGTGGGTCTAATATCTGCAAATCAACAAATGTGACAGACCACATAAATGAAATGAAGGATAAAAACCACACGATCATATTAATAGATGCAGAATAAGCATTTGTTAAAAAAACAGCACTCATTTATGACTAAAACTCTCAGCAAAGTGGGACTAAAGGGAACATTCCTCAACATAATAATGGCTGTATATGACAAACCCACAGTCGACCTCATCTCAATGGGCAAAAAAAAATACAAGCATTTCTCTTAAGACTGGGGACCAGAAAGGATGTCTGTTTAGCCACAGCAATCAGACAAGAAGTAATAAATGGCATTCAAATTGGAAACAAAGAAGTAAAACAGCCATTATTTGCAGATGGCATGGTACTGTATATAGAGAACCCTAAAGATTCCACCCAAAACACTACTAGAACAGACAAATGAATTTAGTAAAGTAGCAGGACATAAAATAAAAACCCCAAAATCAGTTGCACTTATATATACCAATAATGAACTATCAAAAAGGGAAACTAAGAAAACAATACAATTTATAATTGCTTAAAAAAAACCTAGGAATAAATTTAAAGAGATATAAAAGACCTGTACTCAGAAAATTATAAGACACTGAAGAAAACAATTGAAGATACAAATAAATGCAAACATATACCATGTTCATGGATAGGAAGAATTAACATCATCAGAATGTCCATACTACCCAAAACAATCTCTAGATTCAACACAATTCCTAACACAACACCAGTAGTGTATTTCACAGACCTAGAACAAATATTTCAAAAATGTATGTGGAACCACAAAAGGCCCCAAATAACAACAGCAATCTTGAGAAAGAAGAACAAAGCTGGAGGTATCACAGTACCTGATATCAAACTACACTACAAGGCCACAGTAATCAAAACAGCATGGTACTAGCATAAAAACAAACACACAATTCAATGTAACAATAGAGAGCCCAGACATAAACCCACACCTTTATGGTCAATTAATATTTACAAAGGAAGCAAAAACATATAGAGGGTAAAGAGAGTGTATTCACTAAATTGTATTGGGAAAACTGAACAGATAATGTGCAAAAAGATGAGACTAAATCACCTTCTTACACCATACACAAGAATAAACTTCAACTGGATTAAAGACTTAAATATTAGTCTTGAAACCATAAAAATCCTAGAGGAAAACATAGGCAATAAAATCTCAGATATTTCTCAGAGCAACATATTTTCCGATATATGACCTTGAGCAAGGGAATCAAAAGAAAAAATAAATGGGACTATATCAAACTACAAAGTTTTTGTACACCATAGGAAACCACCAACTAAGTGAACAAAAACAACCCACTGAATTCACCAACCATACATCTGATAAGGGGTTAATATACAAAATTTATCAAGAACTTATAAAACTGAACACCAAAAAACAAACAATCCAATTTAAAAAATGGGTAAAGAACCTAAATAGACACTTCTCCAAAGCGGACATCCAGAGGGCCAAAAGCCATATGAAAAGATGGTCAACATCACTAATCATGAAAGAAATGCAGAATAAAACCATAATGAGTTATGACCTCAAGTGCTAACAAGGATGTGGAAAGGGGAACCCCTCTGCTTCTTGATGGGAATGCAGACTGGCATGGGCATGGTGAAAAACAGTATGGAGCTTCCTCAGAAAATTTAAAATGGAACTCCCTTTTGAGCCAGTGACTTCATTTCTGAGAATATATTTGAATAAACCAGAAACACTTATTGGAAAGAATATATGCACCTTTGTGTTCACTGCAGTGTTATTTACAATAGCTAAGATCTGGAAGCAGTCCAAGCATCCATCAGTAGATAAGTGGTTAAAAGCTGTGGAAAATTCACATAGTGGAATACTACTCAGCTATAAAAAAGGAAGAAAAGCTTACCTTTTGCAACAGCATGGATGGGCATGGAAGTATTATGCTAAGTGAAATCAGTCAGTCATAGAAAGACACAAGTACATATGATTTCACTTATATTGGAATCTAATGAACAAAATAAACCAACAAAGTGGAGTTGGATTCTATACAGAGATCAGACTAACAATTGTCAGACAAGAGGGGATGGGGGTGGGGTGAGAAGACTGAAGGGATTAATCAGAAAAAAAAAAGAAAGACAGACTCAGGGACAGAGACAACAGTATGGTGATTGCCAAGGGGAACTGGCAGGGGGCTGAGGAGGGGTGGTGAGGTAAAAGAAGGTAAAGGGGGAATGAATGGTGATGGAAGGAGACTTGACTTGGGGTGGTGAACACAAGAGAATATACAGATGATGTATTGTAGAACTGTATACCTGAAACATATATAATTTTATTAACCAATGTCACCCCCTAAAATTCAATAAATAAAAAGAAAAAGGAATAAAAGTAAAAATAAACCAAAAGCTAATAAAAATTATTACTATAGGGAGAGGAAGAAAACAGTGAAGGAACAGCATAGGTTTGGAAGCTCCATTTGTTTGAGTGAAACTTGTTTTATAGTTTTTTACTTTGGAACCATGAAAATGTTTTCCATAATTAAAGAAGAAAATTAATTCAAAAAGAAAAAAAGGAGGAGACAAAATGTGGGATCAGAAAGATGAATCCAGCATCAAGAGTACATGGAGTCCAATGAATCCCAACTCTCATTTTACTAATACACATATCCAATTATCAAGCATCCTAAAATTCAGATGAAATTATTTCTTTTTTTTAATACTACAGAACTCAGTTCTAGATTAAGCCCAAATGAAATCATTCTTCTGACTTTCTACTTTTGACTACTATAACTAGAATACACTTTCCTTCTAGATTCCAGAAAAGTTTAATTCAGGCTGAAAGTTAAAAAAATCATTGCCTCAAATGAAGGAAATTCGCTTCTAGTTGGTCAGAATTTCTCCTAATGCAGTACTAGGTGACAAAGCAGTAGAGTATGTACAAAACACAACAAAAATGATTTAGGAATTAAAACATAAATAACCTGCCCTGGCCAGGTTACTCAGTTGATTAGAGAGTTGCCCCGATACATGCCAAGGTTGCAGGTTTGATCTCCAGTCAGAACACACACAAGAATCAACCAATGAATGCATAAATAAGACAAAGAACAAATCAATGCCTGACTGTCTGTCTGTCTCCCTCGCCCTTCCCCACCTCCATCGCTCCCTCCCTCTCCAAAAAAGAGAAAATTTAATATAACATAATTAACCTTTCAAATGGATTTTAATTAAGTATAAATAATGTTGAATAAGCTATAGCCTCTAAACTGAGAGAAAACAAAGCTGAGTGTTTAAGTAACAATGATCTTCTAATGCCAATTAAGTAACCAGAACTTATTTATATTATTTCCAATCTTTGATATAACTCTCCCTGGTAGAGGGTATTGTCTCATTTTTTTGAGAAAGAAGCTATGACCTTAAAAAGGTCAATAAAGTTCCTTAAGGTCAATTGGTTTATGCCTGAGACAAAATATGAAGTCATGACTTTCCAATGCCTATATATACTCTTTCCATCAAATATATTAAAAATAGAATTTACCACAACCACAACTTTATCAAGAAAAGACAGTGGTAGAGCTGATTGTTTATTAGTGATCCCAAAACTCTGACAGGAAAATTTGTGCTTCCTCTTCCACACAATCAAAACGAAACTGTTTCAACTGGTAACTTGGACGATTCTACGACAGTGGTTCTCCAACTCAGCAGGCACTGGAAACACCTGTTAAAACCCAATGCTGAGCCCCACTCTCAACATACTTGAACGTCTGAGATTGAGCCTGAGACTTTGCACTCCTAACAAGGAAAACATCCTGGGGTGGTCTTATTGCACTGACTCAGGAATATACTAGGCTTCTGTATTTTGTTAACATTCAAGAAGGACATTCTTTAGAGTTTAAATATCCTGTTTGGATCTGACTATGTAAAAACGTTAAACATTAAATATCTTAATATTTTAATGGGATTAATTCAATTAATCCAAGGCTATTCTGCATACCGTGTAATAAAACAGAGGAAATGTGATAGATGATCTCCCTGGTCAGTTGCAGCTCTGAAATGTTATGCTATAGATTGTTAGTATTTATTGTTTGGAAAGCTGACTGCCTCTATTCAAATCTCTGTTTCACTATTGAAAAACTGTAAACTGAACAAGGCACTTCACATTTCTATGTGACTCAGTTTCTCTATCAGCAAAATGTATCATATTGCTCATGCGCTACTACATGTAAAATGCTTAATACAGTCCCTGCACATGGAAAATAGCGATACCTGAGACTGTTTACATCATTACCGCCAATACCCAGCTAAGGGTGAAACAAAAAAGCTCCCCATTTATAACTAAAGTATCAAGAAAGTATAGCACATCTCATGTAATGAATAGGCCATAAAATACCCACAGTCACTTTCCAAGGAAAGCAAGCAGGAGCAGTTGTTTGCTCAACCTTTGTGTCACGTGACCCTCCTACCTTAACCAAATGGTAAAGAATGAGGAACTGGCATCTGTGTCAAAGGCAGCCATTTTCAGATGGACATAAGAGAGTCTGGCAGACCCCAACAGAAGAAGTGACTCTATATTGGATAATGACTAACCAATCCAATTAAGTCCCATTTTTTAACGTGCTTGAATATGAGACAAAGATTAGTAGTAGTAGTAGCAGCAGCAGAACGTGACACTAGTCACGGTAGAAAGGCAAATAGATGCTAAGTCAAAAGAAAGTGATCAAAAGAGCAGTAGGTATAGCATCCGAGAGGAATGGCAATTATTGGAGTTGCCAATGAGTCACCAAGCAAAAGCAGGGCCCACAGAGTTACTGCTATTGGAGTTAGGAATGTCTGGTGTTACAGGAGTTTTCACCTTGTCCTGCAGATCCTCAGAAGGGCCTCAGGGTGGAGCAAAGAGAAGGAGAAAGTGTGAGCAGGGTAGAAGAGAGAAAAGAGGGTGACAGAGACCAACCCTCTAGCCTTCACTAAATCAGTGCAGCCCAAGTTACTGAATTTTTTCGCATTGTTAAGATGCACCAGACCATAAGACACTGATTTAGAAGAGAAAAACAGGAAAAAAATTATGAAGCAAAAAATGCAGTAAAATACTTAATAACATAAATAACATAAGCCACCACCACCACCCCCCAGAGAGCCAGGTAAGCTATATTTGGACTATAAGACGCACTCCCCCTTCCTCCCAAATTTGGGGGTGCATCTTATAGTCCAAAAAAATGACAGTGATTTCACAAGAAAATGGCCTCCACTACTTGCTAGAAGGGTGTTGAGGGGCAAGAAGGTATGGAATGAGGAGACAGCTTGTTAGCTCCCAGAGGCAGACTCAGTGGGACTGCAGAGACTGGCTATTGGGCTTTCTTTCCTCCCACAAGATAAACCTCCATGCCCTAACCAGGTAACCTGAGCACATACACCTTCATGCCTTAAAACCAGAACAGGTAAAACCAATATTCATTATGACTTTGTATTCTATTAAAACTCTATGTAAAGATCTTGCTGCCGTTAACTATATTTCAACAAAATCTGCTGTGAGAGAAAGATTTTAGTAAGTATGAACAATGACTGCTCCCTAATATACACACTGATCCCCAACACACTTACTGATCCAAAAGTGCTGTTCAGTCACTGTTTAACTCATTTCACCTCCTTTCTCTTCCCCTTCAAAAAATGAGGGAGGACAATATACATATAATTCTAGTCTTTAATTTATCCTTTCATTTCTTAGTTCAAAAGTTTAAGCCAACTTGGCAAAACCTAGCTGAGGGGTAGTGCGGGAGACTACTCTCTCCATAACTAAACTTCACTTCTTCCCATATTTTCTCAGGAGCAGTTATCCTTTTCTCCAAGTCCAACTGTGTCCTCTCAGCAGCATGCCTCACACCCACATTGCAGGTCTCGATCATCTTTAAAACGCACGCAAGAAAAACAAAAACATTCCTTCAACCACAGATTATCCTCAAGCTATTATCAGCCCCAGCCCTCAAGTTTCCATCTCCTTCACCACCTGCCCCAGATCAAGCTGCTAGTATTTCTCACATGTAAATTCCAATAGCTTTCTTACTTCTGACCAACTCTCCCATCTATTAGAAACCAGAATGAGTTTCAAAAAATATTGACCTGCTCATGTCACACCTACAGATTTGATTAATGTGAAAACAAATGTATATTAAGTTTGGTTTATGCTATCAATAATCAAAGAGCACATTTTAGGTCCTTTAGAATTTATAAAAACTTGGGACTGGACAATGAATAACTGGAGAAATCATTTATGGGACAGGGATTGCAAAGATGGGTAAATTCTAACCATCTACATAACTGACTGGTAAAGAAGACAACAAATTTTAAGCCAACTACTAACATTCTATTATCAGCTTAACAGTGCAAAAGCCATCTAGTGTTGTGCTATTTCCACTGGACTCTGCTGATCCAGGCATTACAATTTTTCTAAGACTGGCTTTTACTATAATTTCACTTTCATCCACTTGGGCAAACTCAGTTGTTTCCAAAAAATAAAATAACAAACTCAGACAGAGCTAAATTCCCTTTAAGTTTTTCAAAATTACAAAGGATCACAAGAGTTCAGAAGCTTCCCACTGTTTTTATATAACACAGGAGCAGATGTGAGGTGATACCTCGCTGTGGTTTTAATTTGCAGCTCTCTGATGATTAATGACACTGAGCATGTTTCATAGGTCTATGGGCCCTCTGTATGTCTTTTACCAGTAGACTGTCTGGAAAGCCACAGACTCTCCCATTGGCCAAGATGGCAGCAGATAGCAGCAGGGGGACGTTCTTACACGGAGTGTGAGGAAAGCTAGAAATACCAATGGATAGGCCCAAGCACGAAAAGCTACAAAGATAACTGGACAGGAAAAAGCCTCTTCCCCACTCTTCAGTACCAGATTGGGGGTAGGACCAGGGGAAGGCCAGCATGTACAGCACAGAAATTAAAATGGCACAAGGGGAGGTGCTTTCCCTTTGTTAGTCTAGCCTGGAGAAAGAAGGGATTGGTTGGCAGGTAGACCCACCTGAGGCCCATGCAAGTTTAAGAAGTTGATTGGTCATTTTGAGAAAACACCTGGTCTGTCCTAGGCCCAAAGTAATATAATCCCAGGGGAACAAAGAAGTTGCTTTCTCACTCCCTTGCCTGCTTGTGATCTGAACTCATGTGTTGCAATCACCTCTTCTCACCATGGGCCACAGGGCCTTAGTAGCCACATGGTCCATGATTTCCAGGAGGGAGTCTCTTTCTCTCTTGCCCACTGGTGATGCAACTGGTCATTCCATTCACACACTCTCCCAGAAGCACATGAACTTGCAGCCCTAGCAGCCACATGGAGGCTCCATAAAGGAGTCTAAACATCAGCCAGGGACAAAATAAACTACCTGTGAAAAAACTAGTTAAAGAATAAACTACTTAAACTAACATTTAAGTCTTTCATCCAGTTGAAGTTTGTTCTTGTGTATGGTGTAAGAAGGTGATTTAGTCTCATCTTTTTGCACATTATCTGTTCAGTTTTCCCAATACAATTTAGTGAATACACTCTCTTTACCCTCTATATGTTTTTGCCTCCTTTGTCAAATATTAATTGACCATAAAGGTGTGGGTTTATGTCTGGGCTCTCTACTGTTACATTGAATTGTGTGTCTGTTTTTATGCCAGTACCATACTGTTTTGATTACCGTGGCCTTGTAGTGTAGTTTGATATCAGGTACTGTGATACCTCCAACTTTGTTCTTCTTTCTCATAATTGCTGTTGTTATTTGGGGCCTTTTGTGGTTCCACATACATTTTTGGAATATTTGTTCTAGGTCTGTGAAATACACTACTGGTGTTGTGTTAGGAATTGTGTTGAATTTATACATTGCTTTAGGTAGTATGGACATTCTGATGATGTTAATTCTTCCTATCCATGAACATGGTATATGTTTGCATTTATTTGTATCTTCAATTGTTTTCTTCAGTGTCTTATAATTTTCTGAGTACAAGACTCTTACATCCCTGGTTAAATTTATTCCTAGGTATCTTTTTTAAAAGCAATTGTGAATTGAACTGTTTTCTTAGTTTTCTTTTTTGATAGTTCATTATTGGTATATGTAAGTGCAACCGACTTTTGGATATTTGTTTCCTATCCTGCTATTTTATGGAATTTTTCAGTTCTAATAATTTTTTTGGTGGAATCTGTAGGGCTCTCTATATACAGTATCAAGTCATCTGCTCCTTTACTACATTAAATACTAAAATATCAGAAAAATGACAACTGTGCCAAGTAAGGACACGTGAACAAATTTCAAAAGGTCTTAGTAATTTGGTCATATTATAGGCACTTAACTTTTCAATGTAGTTTCTTCCACCTCAGGGCAAAGGTATAGTTCATAGAAGACTTTCTTATTAAATGAATTCTGGCTAAATAAGTAATCTACTACTGATAACCTGGTAGTAAAGCATCCCAGGCCAGTACTTAAAATCATGGCACCAACAAATCCAAGCATTCTCTACAGCAACAATGTTCAGAATTCCAGTTATGAGACCAGGAATTCATCCTCTGCTAGCTTCCCATGACTCTGAAAAGTAGTCATAACTTCAGAAACTATAAAATTCAAACATAACAAAAAAAAACACCACTACACATCCTCTTCAAAAATCACCAATACTACTAAACAACCAAGTATACAACTTTACATTTAAACAAAACTTACATCACAAGGTGATTTGTCCTAAAAATAAAATGAGCTCTCATTATTACCCTAAGTCAAGTCGTGATATATAATAGCTTCTAAAAGCCCTAAGCTTTGTAGACAACCAGTAATTTGTATGTTTTGTTTTTGTTACTATTTCCATTAATACCCCAAAGTTTAAAAGTTAATAAAAATTAGAGTCTGCCTTAGAAAATATAGGCCATTTAGGGATGAAATAAAGGAGTAGAAAAAACAATCACATGTTGCAACCAAAAATAATCTTGCACCATATTTCCTTCAGCTATTATTTTAAGAGCTTCCCATCTTTGTTTTGAGTCAAGGGGAAAAAAAAAACTCCTGGAGCTATGAGAAATGCAAAAAAAAAAACCCAACAACAAACTTAATACATAAGGCTAATGTCACCTAGCTAGGAGGCAGAGAACCAAACTTAGGTGGTCTGGTTCCAGAGTCACCCTTTTAGTTATTCCCTTCTACTAGTGGAAGACAAATGTCTGCAAACATTTACTCCTTCTTCTAATCCCCCTAACACCAGGCTAAGAACACACAAAATGTTTGTCTTCACCAAATATACCTGATAGAACATTTCCCTGTGAACTCAACTCTACCTGGTGGTTAAGTTCCCCTAAGATTCAAAATAGACATTCTCATAAAAAGTTATTTTAACCAAATAGAAAAAGCATGTAAAACACTTCTTTTTTAGTTGGGAATACACTAATTTGCATATTTATAATATGCCACTCACTTGCAAGTAAATCACTAAAATGTATGACTGAGATGCCAAAAATAAAGGTTTTTATTAGACCTAGGCCATAAATAAATAAAACCACAAGACTGACTAAATCAACCTAAAATAAGCACCAACCGCTCTAGAAGAACTGCTGAATGGCAGTAAAATTACACTAGTACACCAGCCCCTGGTCATGACTAGTGATACTCCTGATGCTCTTTTCCCATCACCTCTCACTTTCGTTTCTCACCATACATTCCAAATCACCATAGGAAGAATCTATCCACCATTAGAGGATTCCAACAGGTAAAAGGGCTGCCAACAGCATGTGTAAGCTCAGCCACCATTTATTTCTCTTAGAAGAAGCAGAAACTGCCAGTATTTGTTGTGTGCATAATGCATGTACAACGTGGACTATTTTGACTGTGTTTGAGAAGCAAAAATCTGTAATAGTTACATATACTAAGTCTCTTGCATTCCAATGTCAAATTTATTTTTTCTTATTTAGTTAAATCAATCAGGTTAAAATTATCAGTGCATAACTACTATACACTGATAGTATATAGTGTATAACTATAGTGTATAACTATTAGTGTATAACTATAGTGTATAACTATCCAGTTATACACTAGATAGTGTATAACTATTCCTTCTTTCTAGTTTGATCCCACCAATACTCAATGTCTGATCTCACAATACCCAAAATGCACAACACCTTATAATATTTTTGTTCATATGCAAAAATATTCAGTAATTCATCTACATTTTTAAAAATAAATGGAAGCATTTAAGGAAAAGGAAAAATCAAGTTGGTAATATTGACAGTGTATTTAAAACTACATCCTGAAACAAATCCATTATTACACTCTTTAAAAACATCTTAAAATAAACAGATTTAGAAACAGTTGCACACTATCTCTGGCAATTCTGAAAGCTGGGCAAACTAATATATGTACTCTAGGGACAATCATCAGGTATTTGGGAGCCATTCTGCATGAAATATAAGAGGCTTTTAAGATAAAATATTCTACTTTTTGGTAAGAAATAGATTTTAAAAGAATACAGAGATTTCAACAAAGGGTGCCATGCCAAGATCATTCAATTGGGAAAGAACATTCTGTTCAAAAAATGTTCCAACTGGATATCCATATACAAAAAAAAATTAAGCTCAACCTTACTTCATTCCACAAACAAAATTTACTCAAAATTAATCATAAACCTAACTGTAAGAGCTAAAACTATATAACTCTTCAAAGAAAACATAGGGTTAAATTTTTACTACCTCAGATTTACCAAAGGGTTCTTCGATAAAATATCAAAATACAGACCACAAAATACAGATAATTTGGATTTAATCCAAATTAAAACTTTTGTGCTTCAAAGGACATTAAGAAGAAAGTAAAAAGACAATCAACAAGTGGAAGAAAATATCTATAGATCAAATACCTGGATAAAGGGCCTATACCTTGAATACATAAAAATCTCTTACAACTTATTAACAAAAAAGACAACCCAATTTTAAAATAGGCAAAGGATCTGAACAGACATTTCTCCAAAGACATACAATAGCCAATAAGCACATTAAAGTATGCTCAATATCATACAGCCATCAAGGAGATGAAAACCAAAACCACAATGGAATACTTCAAACCCACTAGAATAAAGGCAGATAATAACAAGTGTTGACAAAGGATACAGAGAAATCAGAACCCTCATACACCTCTGGCTAGAATGTAAAATGATGCACCAATTTTGGAAAACAGTCTGGCAGTTCAACCTAACTACCACAACCTAGCAATTCCACTCCTAGGTATAGATGCAAGAGATTGTAAAACAAGTGTTCAAACAAAAACTTGTACACAGATATATATTCATAATTTTTGACAGCATTATTCATAAAAGTCAAAAGGCAGAAACAACCTCAAACATCTAGCAACTGAAGAAGTAGCATTACTGTTAAACGCACCCAAAACCAAACAGCAGGGACTGTACAGGTCTACAGAGACTCCTGTGGCAGCCCTTGCTCAGGGAAGGGGAACAGGGCCTCCACACTGGTCCACCATGAAGTCAGAAGGTCCAGGACAGTACAGGCTGCCTCAGTAGGAACAAAAGAAACAAAACACAAGTGGTAACGCTTGCTACAAAGTCAAATGCAATCATCCTCCACATATTTTACTTCCCACAACAATTGAAAGTGGGGAGATTTCCCCGTTGAGGTTTAAAAACATCCCTACCGCAGAAAACTAAATACAGGTTTAATTCTATCATGTAAACTTGTATTCTATCATTTAAATCTGTATTAAGTCTAAATACAGGTTTAATTCTGTCGTGGTTTTTACAAGAAAATGTTACCCTGTGTTTACCTTTTGGCGATTCTGGTTGAATGAAACAAATGCTGGCGAAAGGGAGGGTATTTTAAAGAAAGATGCCAGGTTTCACAGGGGCTGGGATTCTTTGAGACATGGAAACATCTCTTGTAGTTGAAAAGCAGTTCTAATAAGGGAAAGGAATTCTAGAAAATGACCCTCAGAAGCCCCAGTCAGACGTTTTCTACTCTAATGTTTCATGGTTAAGATAATTAGGCTCTTTCCTGACTATCTTAATCAGGTGTCTTTCCATGGTTATTCCCACTACAACTACCTGACTTCTCTGTGCTTTCAGTTCTGAGAAAGACAGCACAGTTAACTACTGGGTTGGCCAAAAGGTTTGTCTAGTAGCAATTGGTTGTCTTTAACTCCATTCGAAACAATTTTGTTAGACTGTGTTGTGACAGTTTTCCTATCAAAGTGCATTTTATCTATTTTTAAAGATTTTATTTATTTATCTTTAGAGGGGAAGAGAAGGAGAGAATATCAATGTATGGTTGCCTCTCATGGGTCCCCCGCTGGGAACTGGCCTGCAACCCAGGCATGTGCCCTGACTGGGAATCGAACTGCGATCATGTGGTTCGCAGGCCCACGCTCAATCCACTGAGCTACACCAGCCAAGGAGTGCATTTTAAAAAAATGTATCAAGATTGATGGATTTTTGTGTAGGCATTTTAATACTGAAGATGGAAGAAAATACACATTTTTGGTATATTATGTTTTATTATGTCAAGAAAGATCAAAATGCAACTGAAGTGCAAAAAGAAGAAAATTGTGCAGTATGTGGAGAAGGTGCTCTGACTGATCAAATATGTCAAGTGTAGTTTGTGAAGTTTTGTGCTGGAGATTTCTCACTGGACAATGCTCCACGGTCAGGTATTGTGGACCAACTCCACCAGTTAAAGTTGACAGCAATCAAATTGCGACATTAATCGAGAAAATCAATGTTACACCATACGGGAGATAGCCGACATACTCAAAATATACAAATCAATAAAGTTATTGCTAAAAATGAAAAATATGTCTTTTATTTTACAGAAAAAACTAAACGTACTTTTTGGCCAGCCCCATAATATATGTCTTTGTTCTTACTGGGGTGAAATTTTTGGACTAAGCAATTTATCTGCCCCTCATCAGCTGAGAGACTGGCTTCTCTGAGCCAGGTACCTTTAGTAAGATCAGCTGAGGGAGTGTGGCCAGAGTAAAACAATAGAGGTCATGATCGCCTTTGTGTAAGCAACCACTTAGGGCTGTTCCCTCAGCAAAAGCTGAGGCACGGAGCACAGCAGGCCCCTAGAACAGGAAGCCTGCTGAAATTATAGACTGAATCCTAACATCCAATAGATTGAAAGATAAGAGTTTATGTATTCACACAATGGTGCATACTGATTAAAAATGTAACAATTACAGAATTTCAAGTAGTAAAAACCTTGAGACACAAAGATCTCTACCTCAGCATCTCTGAAGGTCATCCAAATTCTGCTTTAATTCCTTCAAGTGCTGGGGAACTCCATACCCAAAAAAGCACTGTCAGGTTATTCTACTGGATGCTTTAAATTGTTTGTTAGGACAAAATGTTTTGCCTTAGATCCTTTTTTTTTCTCTGAAGCAAGAAAGGGTCTATTCACTCAACCAACCAAGAACCTATCAAGCATTCTGACTTCCTACTTTTTTCCAAACCTCTCTTTAAATATGCACTTGGAACTGAAGACAATACCCAAGAGACAGGCCAGAACAGAATATTGTACATCCACTTTTAGAAAATGATTACTAGTTTAATTAATCCTATATACACATACATTCATATATTTTAGGAACTATATCACACTAGTGATTCATATGAAGAAAATATCCTGAATCTACATTAATAAATAAATAAATTAATAAATTTCCAATAAATTTCCTGAATCTACATTCAGCACTACTAAATATTATTGTCCTCCAGAAAAACTTTGTCTTGGTAATACCATCAAAAGAAGAGTTTATTTTCAAAATTTTTCACCATCACCATCATCTCAATTATCATTATTGTTAGACTCATGGGACCAAAATAAAACTGTGTTCAGGGCTACTGGTCAAGATAACGACATAGGCAGACACAGCTTGCCTCTCCATAAAACCACATCAAAATTACATCTGAAATATAGAACAACCATCCTTCAGGCATGTCAGAATCCAAATTGAATGGAAGCCCAACAACTACAGAACTGAAGGAACTACATCCATCCAGACTGGTCGAAAGGGCTGGCCCCACAACCACATGGATAAAAATTCAGGAGGGATATCTCAGGAGCGAGGAGTCCCAGACCCCCATCAGACCCCTCAGTCTAGGATTCCAGTGCCAGGAAGATATGCCCCCACAACTTTTGGCTGTGAAAAAAAGCAGAGACAGAGTCAGTGGAGGAGGCTGCTGAAGCCCTAAGCAGTTCCTCTTGGGGAATCCACATACAGGCTCACCTACTGAGATTCACTCCCTCTGAGGTCCAGCACCAGGGCAGCAGCTTCAAAGGCACCAGTGGCACATGGGGAGACACTGAAGTGTCTGGCATCCAGCGAGCAGAGGCCATTGTCCCTTTGCTGAGCCCTCCCCCCAACAGAGCCAGTAGGCTGGTGCCTTATCTGAGACTCCATCAACCTGGGTAACACAGTATGATCCAGCTCGGAGATCACCAGAAGCTCTGCCCAGCCCAATTTACAGGCTGACCCCAGCTGCTTTTCCATAAGAATGGCTGGTCTTCACTCCTAAATCCTGTCAAACAAGTAACAGCTGGCTTCAGTGAGCCCTAGCAGCAGCCAGATTAGAATCATTGCTTGGCTTCATCTGAAAATCTCCAAGCCCAGCACATATAGCAGCCATCTCAGATTGTTTTACAGCTTAGGCAGGGTGCCCACGAAAAAACACAGGTAGGGACTGACCTTAGCCTGCACCACCCGGGAAACCCCAGGGGGGCATCTCAGCCAGTGGACAGCTACAGACCATATCAGAGCACTACCATCCTGCCCCTGCAGAGCTGATCATCCACGGAGGGTCGAGGTTGGTGGTCAGTGGTCACAACCAGTCCTTGTAGCTGACTGGCCTAAGTGACTCCCTCCCATTGATCTGTCAACAACAACCAAGACTCAACTACAAGAGGAGGATGTACTCAGCCCACACTAAGGGCACACCTCGAGTACACAGTCTGGGTGATAGGGGAGGCTGTGCCACTGGACCCTACAGGACACCTACTACATTAAGCCATACTACCAAGACATGGAATCAGAGCAGCTCTATGTAATATGTAGAAATAAACACAGAGGGGCTGCCAAAATGAGGAGACACAAAAAAAACACAGCCCAGATGAAAGAACAGATCAAAACTCCAGAAAAAGAGCTAAACTAAATGTTTATAAGGATGCTCATGGAACTTAGTGAGAACCTCAGCAGGATAAAAAGCACCCAGTCAGAAATGAAGGATACAGAAGTTGAAATAAAGAACTTACAGGGAAACAAGAGAGTGCATGAACCCAAGAATCAAATCAATAATTTGGAACATAAGGAAGCAAAAAGACAACCACGCAGAGCAAAAAAAAAAAAGAATCCAAAAAAATGAGGATAATAAACAGCCTATGGGACAACTTTAAGAGGTCCAACATTTGCCTCATAGGGGTGCCAGAAGGATAAGAGAAACAGCAAGAACTTGGAAATCTATCTGAAAAAATGAAAGAAAATCTCCATAATTTGGTGAAGGAAATAGACATGCAAGGCCAGGAAGTGCAGAGAGTCCCAATAATAGATGCAAAGAGGCTCCCTCCAACATACATTATTATTAAAAGGTCAAAGGTTAAAGATAAAGAGAGACTCTTAAAAGCAAGAGAAAAGAAGTTGCCAGATGGGAGAGGTAGGGGAAGAATGGGCGAAGAGGTGAGGGGATTAAGAAGTACAAACAGGTAGTTACAGAATAGCCATGGGAATATAAAGTACAGTATAGGAAATGGAGTAGCCGAAGAACTTATATGCATGACCCATGGACATGAACAATGGTGGGAGGATTGCCTGAGGGACTAGAGGGCACTGGGTGGAGTTGGGCAAAGGGGGAAAAATCAGGTCAACTGTAACAGATAATCAATAAAATATAATTTACAAAAAAAAACTGTGTTCACATACTAGTTTGTCAATGTAGCACTTGTAAGAGGTATACCCCACCCACACTAGAAGCCTCCCCTTGTACCTGCCTCAGAGTTTTCACCAGCCATAGGAGATGCTCAATCTAGAAGGTTTTCTAAATATCTTAAGAGTGTTGACCCAAAGTATCCTGACACTCTATTCTACATAAAAACAACTGTCTCTAAAAGAATTATAGATATGTTTTAAGGTACAGTTTGAACCCCAATAAGATAACAAGAAATTGTTAAGAGCTGTCCCATCTGAACTAAAAGGAATACAGACATTTCAAAATTAAAGAGACTTCTGGGTTCCCAATTTTCAATGGGTAAAAAGCTGACTGAAAGTGCTACTCAGCTGCAAAGAGGGGTTATTTATTAACAGAGGAAAATGACCTCCCAGAGGGTGGAGCCAAATGGAGAAGAAAGGAACAGACTAAGGAAATATTTTCAGGTAGTAAAACTGGAATCTACTCAAGGAACACCCAATGTCCCAAAGCAGGAGGCCATGACAACATGAGGTAGGCTGGCTGGATTTCAGACTTCTATGGATGAGCAATGATGCCTCCCACCCCTCCCCGATATGAATAAAAGTGTGTATTGAGGTTATCTTGTACCTATCTCACCATTTGATGCTGGGTATCTTTTTCCAGTTCCTACGTCTGTATCGACAGAGACACAGCTGCTCCCATCAAGAAGTACAATCTAATCCTTCCCACTCCTTTTCTGAAGCCAGGATGGATTTGTGGCTTGTTTTGACTAACAGAACAGAGCAGAAGTGAAATGACTCAAGAAGCCTTGCAGCTTCAGCTCTTTCCCTCTTGGAACACTGCAGCCACTACGTGCACCGCCTATGCTACTCCTAGTAGAGAGGCTACATGAAAGAGAACCAATTGCTACCCCACTGACAGTCCCAGGTAACTTTAGTGAGGGGTGTCCAACCCACTGCCCAGGATGGCTATGAATGTGGCCCAACACAAAAATCACAGATTTACTTAAAACATTGAGATTTTTTTCATGATTACGTGTCGCAATGTATTTAATGTGTGACCCAGAGACACCAAAAGGTTGGACACCTTTAAACCATTCAGCCTCAGTCAAGGGGCTAGATCAACAATTTTCAATCTTTTTCATCTCATGGCACAATAAACTAGTTACTAAAATTCTACAGCATACCAAAAATTAAATTTTTTTGCGAATCTGGCAAAAATAGGTGTAATGTTGATTGATTTACCAAAAATAACACTAGTAGTAGTAGTAATAATAATTACCTTCCCTTTTTGCTCCAAAGTAACTTTTTAAGAATTCAGGGGCCTATACTTGAATATAAAGATTTCTGGTACCAAGAATTAATCAGATGCAACCTTATTATGTGATGTGACCAATAAGATGCAACTCTATTATGCAACCTCTACAGGGTATGGCAAAAGTAAGGCCTACTCTGAGTCTGGTTGGTAGAGTACTAATATGGATGTAGTAATTTAGAGTTTTAATTTAAACATTTCACCTAAAGTGTTATATGGTATGCTTGAGCATGATATTGTTATGGTACAGAATTACATGATCGATTTTGTAATAGAGCATTTTGTAATTAAAAAGGGGGCGTTATTTGTGCCAGACCCTGTATATTTATGATTCAAAACAGCTACTGTTGTGTTAGTTGTTGCCATTTCTTAATTTGACAATCTAAGGGAAAAAGAGGTCAGTGCCCCTGACTAAATAGTCAGGTATTATATGTTCTTGCAAACTCTTGCAGTAAATTGCCAGGCTAGATGATTAAAGCCACATGAGTGACTTCAGGCAATTGCATTAAAAAATAAACCATCCAGCTAAATCTAGCTCAAACAACAGAACCGTGAACAAACTGTTTTAAGCCACGACATTTTGGGATTATTTGTTATATAGCAACAGTTAACTGAGACAGTGGTAAATAAAGATGCATCTTAATTTGATGAAATAAAATCAGCAGCTCAACAAATGCTTTTTTAAAATAATAACCTGAGAAAAAGAGAGTGGGAACTCACATAGTTGACCCAAATGTAAAATACCACAAACCACAGACTATTATCACCATGTCCAAAATAATGTTGAAAGACAAGTTTACAAAGTTAAGACAATCACAGAAGAAATCCTCAAAATCCTTTCCTAGTGATAATTAACCTTCAACCTTAAATTGTAAGTGGATAAAGGAGTGACATAAACTTAAGGTAAATAAAAACAATATGGCTAACATCTTTGAATTATGGGTCACTTTTTAGTGACAAAGTTTTCAATTTTTAACTTCAACTAAACTTTAGGATACTATTAAAAATTATTGTAACTTAAAAGATAACACAAATACAAACGCTGAGTTGTAAGACATTTTTAAGAGACAGTTAATTTAAATTAGAGAATTTTTGAAGCCAAAACAAAATGGACACTGCGCTCAGTTTTATTAGAGCTCTTTAGTGAGAGCTCTAACAAAGCATAGTGCTTTGTCACGTAGTGACAGAGCATTCAAATTCAGACAGCCTGAATGTAGTGTGTGTAGCACACTGACTTAGGGCAAACCGCTTCATTACTTTTGGCCTTAATTCCTCAAGAGTGTGCTCTGACTGTGGCTCAGTGGGTTGGGTGCCCTCTCGCAAACCACAGGGTCTCTGGTTGGATTCCTGGCCAGGCACATGCCTGGGTTACTGGCCTGTCCTGGGTGGGGATGTAGGAGAGGCAACTGATCATCGTTTCTCTCCCCCTTCCCCCGCCAAAAAATAAATAAATAAAATCATTAAAAAATTCCTCAAACTCTGACCTACCAAAAAACTACTACTAGCACTCTAGAAGATTCAAAAGGAACATGAATTTCACCAAATTAATAAGCTAAAAATAATATGGTTATATATAACTAAATATGATTTCTTGAATTACTATTAATACTACTTATTACCAAATTAAGGCCATCACGCACTGAGCACTTATCACATGGTAAATGTTTGTTCATCTAATCCTATCAACAATCCTGTGGAGACGGTACTGTTATCCTTTTTATACGGAATGGCAAACTGAGGTGTAGAGAAGCTAAGTAACTTTCCAAAGTCTCACAGAGGGTTAGGAGAAAGCCAAGATCAAATACCCCAATCATACAAAACAAGAATTTTGGTGTACAAAATGCAACCAAACAAAATGCCATCATCAGCAGTGGACTTGAAATCAGGAGACCTAAGTTCTAATATCAATTTTGCACTACCTTCACCTGGACATAAGACAATGAGTAAGTAGCAAGTTAGCAATGGAAGTCAAATAGTTTTTAATCAAGAACAAAACAGGATGGTTGCCAAATGTAAAATATCGTATCTCTGAGCCTTTTTTCAACCATAGAATGAGATATGACTAAATGCATCTTAAGACTTTCCTTTTCCAACTTGGAAAGTTTGATTCTATTTTTAAAAAATTATACTGTTATTTCCAAAATCAATTTTCTAACAATCAATTACCATATTAATATACTGAAGTTTTAAGAGGCATGAAGATTTTTTGACCACTTAGTTCCCTTCTTTGAACAAGTTGTACTCCTTCTAGCACTTAACTTATACGCTCTCACACGGACTTATAAGAACCTGTACTGGTGATCTCTCTGCTGGTTATTGAACTCTCTTCTTTTATTTCACTTTTCCAGGTATACTTGTCTCCATGTTAGCCTAATGTCCTTAAAAACAGAGATATTTCTTCAATATCTTTTGAATGAAAGAATCAATAATTGCCCTGGCTGGTGTGGCTCAGAGGACTCTGTGCAGGCCTGCAAACCAAAGAGAGCTGGGATCGATTCCCAATCAGAGCACATGCCTGGGCTTCGGGCAAGGTCCCCAATAGAGGGTGTGCAAGAGGCAACTACACAGTGATATTTCTTTCCCTCTCTTTCTCCCTCCCTTTCCCTCTAAAAATAAATAAAATCTCTTTTAAAAAATGAAAGAATGAATAACCGAAAAGAACGAGGGACATACAGCAATTATTCAATAAATACAGTGGCCATACAGATGTTTTTCCTCTCTAGCTTTAGAACGACATTACTACAACTCAAGATTGGATTATCAGAAACAGCCCTATAATTGATAATCTAATTTCTTTCAGATTACTAAACATTTCCAGTTACTCCAAGTTTCTTGATACACAATGAAAACAATTCAAATGCCATAAACTCATTCACTGAGTCTATCACAACCACCAAAATAAAGCAGGCCCTCAAAAAATGAATTGAATCCAGCAAATAACTTTACAATAAAATCAAGTAAACCACTGCAGTCACATTATCTAAAGACAGTATCCTCAGAAATTATTTTCATGACATGGCTCAAGTGAAGATGCCAACAAAACTGATCCTAACATAAAAGTGAAAGAATCGTCTAAAAAAACTGAAAAAGCAATGGAAATCAAGTAGCTTTTAATCAAGAAAAAATCTGGTGGTTGCAAATGTGAAATACCATATATTTTGAAAATATGAACTTTTATTTTATAATATTGAAGAAAAGAATATATTTGAAAAGAAAGAGGATCATAGGGTAATACAAAAATGAACTCTTTACATTTAAGTAGACAGGACACAGAATGAAGGCAAAAAGTAGAAGGAAAGAATGTGCTGTAAAGGTAAAGCTTTACTCTGAGAAGACGAAAGGCAGCTGGGCACAAATGGAAAGGTACAGAGTCAGTACTCTGTGCTGTGACTGTCACCAAAAACAGGGAAAGACCATGCACAGTAACATGTGTACAACTAAGTCTTCTTTAGGCCTAAATTATGCAGCCCTTGAAGTATTTTATGAACTTGAATAAAAATTATCCTGAATGTATCCACTTACAAAGGACAAAAAAAGTTCAAAAGTTTATGCCACAGTGAATGAGTATTTAAAACTTCTTTGGGGTTTAGAATTACTATTGCAACTTTATGTGTGGCAGAGGAGAAAGATGGCAACATTCGATGTCACAAAAGAGCAGTCTGGGCTCAGAGGAAGACAACGTTTACAAGGAGGAGAGAACCAGCTTTGTAAATGGGCTATGAAATGGAATGACCAAACAGAAAACAGAGAGCCACGCTGTCAGATGCTGAATAAACAGCATCAATGAATTATCTGAATTAGAAAAAGCTAACAGGCTCTTAACGTTATATCTTTAAAAATATTTTAAAATAAAACCCATTTGGCAAGCTATGAAATATCTTTAGAATGTCTATGATTCAATAATCCAATTTTCTACAAAATGGAGTGATGGCATACTTAAATATTAAAATTCTGGGGGGGAAAATCTCCCTGAAGTGCAACCATATCATCTGCAAAAACCTCAAAGTTCCAGGCCAGTTGTACAGAATTTTCTTAAGTGACGTTAGAGGCAAAGGAATAGTGACTGGGTCTATTCTACATTTATATAGAGTCAAATTGTCAATTATACCCAGTCATCTAATTAACATAATCCTCCATCGAATTATCAGGCCAATAATCAGAATAGGGATATTTTTCCTCTTCCAGGATTCCTGATAAAACCAGGGATAAAAAGAGATGTAAATTCAACAAGCCAGAAGTGACACTTATGACACCACAAGTTAAAGTTACTATTTCATTTTGTGTGACTACGAAATAAGATTACTACTGCATATATCCAGGGGAAATTAAGAAATTTCAACCAAAATTTGGAAACTACTTTCACGTGCTAAGCAACAGACTTCATTAAGTAACCTGGAGTATTTTAAAGAGATATTTCTTTAGATATTGAATGAATTTAAGCACAGATGATGAACTTACTAGTCTCCTTCCTTTGCCTTCCTGCCTGGGCCAAGCCCTTCCCCAGGTGTGACTGATAAGACTCCAAGAAAGAAAGAAGCTCAAGTGGGAAATGGTATCCTCATACAGCCCAGAGAAGCGGTGACGCACCAGAAGCTTGGAAAATATCCCGTCGTCCACCTTCCTAAGAGCACTTAGGTAGGAAGATGATCGTCCACGTGCACTATTCTTTTCCAGGTGCGTTTATTTTTAACTTCCATATCAGACCCTCAACCTTAGCCTAAATGTAGGGAGGGGGTGGCAGCACCGCTGGTGGTATCTGGGGGCAACACAAGTTTAAAAAATAAAAACACAACCTTTTTTAAAAAATTAATTGCAGCGTACTCGGTGCCCTCACCTCTCCTCCATACCTCTGCCATCACCCCACGCAGCTCTTCGCCGCCTCCTAGAGTCTCCATGACAACCCCACCCGAAAGCAAGCCCCCTCTCCGCCGCCTCCCGGTCCGGCCAGGCCAGCCACACTTGCCGGGCAGGTGACAACTCCACCTGCCCAGGGCTCTCACTCAGCCACTCCGAAGAGGCTGGCCAGGAAACCTCCTGGCGCGCGGGCCCACTCCGAAGCGAGGGCGCGACGCTTTTCAGTCGGGGACCTGGGGACGGGCGGCCCGACGCAGAGGTAAAGAGGTTTCGCTCA
The DNA here is from genome assembly GCF_014824575.4 of Sturnira hondurensis. NCBI lineage: Eukaryota > Metazoa > Chordata > Mammalia > Chiroptera > Phyllostomidae > Sturnira > Sturnira hondurensis. The sequence continues at coordinate 5,673,127 of NW_028093985.1, read as the reverse complement.
GACCCCCGTGTAAGGGGGCCCGGGTGCGACCTCCAAAACCGTTGCGGCGGCCCCGAGCCCCAAGTCTAGGCGGTCGAGAGGTACAGAGAAGCAGGAGCAGCGGGAGCGAAGGAACTTGTCTATTTTCGCAAACAACGGCGCGCTGCGGCGGCGGGAGATGCAGGGGACAACGCTCACCTTGAAGGGGTTGTTGAGATCCGGGTCGGCAAACGGGTTACTGTCGAAATCCGACATCTCTCTCGCGCTCGGCGTCACGCACCGGACCCAGGCGCAGAGAGGTAGACGAGGGAAGGCCGCCGCCCCCCTGCGCGCTCACGTCGCAGCGGCTGCCGCCGAGCAGATCCGGGTACAGCTCGCCGGGCCACCCAGCCGGCCGCGCCACTGAGCATGCCCGATGCGCCGGGCTCCAAGCCGGCGGCGCGGCTCCCTTTCGCCGTCCCGTTCCTCTGGATCTGAATTCCGCGCTCCGGACTTTGGCTACGACGGAATAGGGACTAAGGGAGGAGGGGGGCGGGAGCAGAGAGCGGCTCAGTCGGTCCTAGATCTTTGGGCCCGACTGAGATTATACATCTCATCTTGACCAGTAACACATTTAGGTAGACTTACTGTGTTGTCATCAACTTAAAGTCGGCCCTATGGCCGAACGTGATTTGGGAAAGAAGTAGTATTTTGCGGGCAAAAAGAATGCGCACTGCTACCGCTCCCCGAAATGGGAAGGCAGCCTGGGACTCAGGCTACCCACCTGGGGAGGGAGTGGCTATTTAACCACGCTTCGGCGTGGGGAACTGAGAACCTCTGCAGCAATCACCAAAGACAGCGTCCCGAGGGCCCAAACCTAGTTAATGAATTTTGCATACCCTGGACCCAACCTGTGAATCTTGGCCTCCAGTCTTCCGGTCCCTCCGACTCTAGGTTTCTGCCAAATCACGGAGACCAGCCTCGGAGATACCAATCCGGATTGGCTCCGCGGAGGTTTGGGAAACACAAGGTTTAGTACCAGGGTCCAGTCCCTGCTCCCATCCTCTGGAATCTGCAAAATGGCCACTTCTCCGGAAATGATTTGGGGCAAAAGGGGACAGAAGTGGAAAGATCAAGTTGGTATTAGTGAACAACAAAAAGATGCCGTTTTTGTTTACTTTCAAATATTTGGGCGCAAAATATACACCTGTAGTTTTTGCCTATTCACTCTCCAACAACAGGGGTGAGAATTTTACTGAAAATTAGGTAGGTATAAGGAATTTATTTGAATAGTTCGTTATCTCACCCCTGAACTGAAAGTATAGGGGTGAGAAAAAAGATACTGAAAGTATCTTTTTCCCTCGCATCTTCCTTCTGCACTAACAACCGCACCTAGCTAACGAAGCTACAAAAGAGCCAGAATTATTTTCATTTGGTAGATGCCTAAGAATTGCAAGATGCTTTGGCCTTTTGAAAGCATGCACTATTCTATGCAAAGTCAGCTGATTCATGTTTTATCCTTGCTGTGAAAACACTAGCTGGAGATGACGGACAAAAATCACATTTTTTGTAATATGGATTTGACAGGATCCAGGTTGGGGTATATGAGAAACTGCTTCCACGCAGCTGACTAGGGTTGTCAGCTAATACGTGACAATAGACGGGGCACGGCAGAACTGCAGGAATCTAGATAGGAAAACGAGCAAACAATCTGTTGTTCTCACCATCCAATTGTCAGCAGCAGCCTCGTGTCTGGTTGATTGTTTAGCTTCCAAACCCCAATTATGTGTTCAAATCCCAATTGTGATACTACATGTGCTACTCCACCTCTGTAGGTCTGTAAAGGGTTAAGAAGTAAACGAAATGAAACATAGAAAAATATCTTCGTGTATTTAGTGTCTAACAAATAGTATGTGTTTAACGTCTGAAAATGACAAGGGGGCCCAGCCCACCGTTCTCAGGTGCTTTCCTTCATCTCTTCTGAGCTTGATCTTGCCCAGCTGATCTGCTTCTTTCATCGCTGTGGCCGGTGCTTGTCCTTCAAATGACCCAAATAACCAGCAGCTATTTATTATGCATCTACTATATTCCAAGACAATGAGAATCAGATGAGGACATTGCAGGCAGGATGGATATTTCCAAATATGCTGTGTTTACAGCTAGTGACATTAGCACCTAATGAAAAATTTACAGACTTCATTGTTCCAGAATCACTTGAAATACTTGTCAATGATGCAGGTACCCACCTCTCCAAATCTCCTATCCCTGAGATTCTGCTGTAAGGAATTTAAGGTAGAGGCCCTGGGTCTGCATTTTTTATTCTATTTTAAGTGTGTTTATATTTACAAATACATTCTTTTACATAAATGCATAAATAGATTCATGGCATATATATGGTGTTTTCTCTTTTTAAAAAGTACAATGAATAATAAATAAAAAATTGTTTTTATCCTTTGTTTTACTTCTTTCCCCCTACATTAATGTGGTATGTCCCTTTCAATATTCTTATAATATTGTATATCTACACTCACATAATGCAACACATAATCATATTCAATGTATTATACATATTCATGCAGGCATATTTATACACTTGTTCAAAGGTTTGGCACTCTTGAAAAACGGAGATCATACTTGTATTTTTATGCAACTTGTTTTTCTCCCTCAGTGATGCTTACGGCAGAGTTTTCTGTGAGATGTGCATTGGCAAAGAGACCATCTAAGGTTTCTTACCCCAGTAAACCACATAAATATAATCGCTTTTTAGGGGTGCCATTGCTATAAAGGTGGAAAGGATTGGAAAGCATGGTCTAATAGAAATCCCTCCAAACCAACAATTATTAATCAAATTTGTTTTTTAACAATTGTAAAATCAGCAATTGACACTTGCAAAATTACCACAGGTGATTCTGATAAAGGTGATGTTTTTACCACACTTTAAGAAAGAACACTGATATAAAGATATTCAGACATATAGTCTATGGATAAGCTTATTAATTAATTAACTTTCATGAAATGTAGAATCACAGGACATAGACCTGAGACAAACCTTAGCCTTTCTCATGACAAATGAAGAACTGAGTTTGGACAGGTGAAGTAATTTGTCCCAGTCATGAAGAAAGTGAATAGAGGAACTGAGAACAGAACTCATCTTTTGAGTCCTGTTTCAGACATTAATTTGATAGACTTTGTTAGCAATATTTTATATAGGAAGAAGAGATGCTATGTGCAAAGTAGAAAAAAAATCAGCATACAGGAGTCTTCATTTGTTAAAGTAGTTCATTTTCCAGGAGCTGCCTCCTAAATTTTATAGAACAAAGAATGAAAAATCAAAACTAGTTTCTAGATCCAGCTCTACCATAAACCAACTATGTGACCTTAATCATACAAATTTGCCTTTCTGACCCGAGTTTCCACCTAGCTAGTGAGTCAACAAGCATTTACTGAATACCCGCTAGGCAGTAAACAATGTTTTACATGTGGGGGATAAAACAGAACTAGATACAAGGGTAGGGTCCATTCCCAAGAAACTTCCTAAGAGGTCTAGGACTTGACTACATGACGCCTGAGGCTCTCTGGACAGATCTAACATTCTTTTCATCTGGGACAGTGGCTGACCCCTGCTTAACTCTATTTTGTTTTTTGTTTCCGTTCTTGTTTTTTCCTCGGAGCATGCCTCACGTTTTTCATGCTGGTTCTTTCTCAGTCTGACAAATTTGATCTGTGAACCCACTGGGCAGGGGCTATAGTCTGCATTTCATGTTTTCTATACTGACTAGCATACAGCTAGAAGATGTTGAGAAAATGTCTAGTTAGAAATGTACAGTTCTTACCTCAAAAAGTTTATTAGACTCTGGGTTCACTAATGACTTACAACTCAGTCTCCAGGTTTGCTGTTGTGGTTGCTGTCACTGATGCCTACAGACACCCTAACAGGAACATAGATGGCTCTCTATTCTGCCACTTGCTGCACTTCCAGAAAGTGTCAGAGAAGATAAATGTACTATGTGAGAGGCCAACTAAGGGTCCCTCCCCAAAATGCCCACACTCTAATCCTGGAACCTTCAAATGTGTTACTTTACATGACAAAGGGGATTTTGCACATGTGATTAAGGTTGAGGACTTTGGGGAGGGGAGATTAGCCTGGATTATCCAGGTGGGCCCAATGGAATCAGATGAGTGCATTATAGTGGAAGGCAGAAGAGTAATTGGCTTTTACATGGAGGAAGGGGGTCAGGAGCCAAGGTATGTAAGTGGTTTCTAGAAGCTGGGAACAGCCCTTAGCTGATGGCCAGCAAGGAAATGGAGACATCAGTTCTACAACCATGAGGAACTAAATTCTGCTAACAACCTAAATGAGCAAGAAAAAGATTTTCCCTTAGAGCCTTCAAAAAGGAACCAGGCCCTGCTAGCACCGATATTTTAGCCTAATGAGACCCATGCTGGCCTTCCAACATACAGGACTGTAAAAGAGTCACACCACCACCCATTATCCAGCTCACTGCCTTCCAAGCTCCAGTAAGCCAACTCCAGCCCGACCAGCTGTATCTAAAGTAATGTCATTACTTTCCCTCTCCCATGTGATTATATGCTATTCAAAAGGCTGAATGGTCTGAGTATCCTTCAGATAATTACATCATAGTGGTAATCCTTTACTATTCATTAGATGAGAGTATTCTGTAGTGCAGGACCTGGCCCCGTGTCTCAACTCCCGGTTCAACTCCCAGTCATGGTACAGGCCCTAGGTTGTGGGTTTGATCCCCAGTCAGTCGAGATATGTGTGGAAAGCAACCAATGAATGTTTCTCTATCACATCTATGTTTTGATGCTTCTCTTTCTCTCCCTTCCTCTCTCTCTCTAAAATCAATAAACATTTTCTCAGATGAGGATATTTTAAAACATGTTCTGCAGGACAGGAACACAATAAGTAAAACCAAAATAAATGTGTATTTTGAGTCTCAGCTTACCTAAGACTATAAATGCACATAGAGTCTCTTCTACCAAGAATGTCCTTCTCCCTTTCAATTTCCACTTGTCACCGTTTAATCAGTCCTTCATGGCCGATTTCAAATAACATGTTCTGAATAAATCCATATTGGCTATCCCTAATCCACATTTGTTTCTCCTTTCCCATAGTACCTAAAACAATTTGAATCTTTGTTATAAAATTCATAACATACTATTTCCTATGGTTATAAATGTATTAGTACATGCTCAGCATATATGGTAGTTCACAATGTTGGGGGTGAATGAATGAATGTATCTGTCTCTCTGCTGAAGGCAGGGAGACATTTTATCTTTATTCACAGAGCTTAGCACTGCATTCTGCTCAAGGAAGGTACTCAAGAAATAATTGTGTTTACTGTTAAGATTTCTTAGTTTATAAAAGAGATTGCCACATAACATCTTTGGTCGGAGTAAGTCCAAATATACGATTAAGAGCAACCAATTTATTAGTCAATGCAAACAACTATGCAGCTTCTATAATAAATTCTTCTGGACTGAAGTTCTGAATTCTAAATGTTGACTTCATAGAAAGACCATGGAAGAATTTCAAATAGCATGGAGCAGTGAGATGAAAGAACTATTTCCTAGAACAGTCTGCATATGAACATAACAGTGGAATTATCCTTATTTTGCAAGACAGAAATATATGATTGTACATACATGTACATTATACACTCATACACATATATGTATGCCTAAATATTAGGAGGCATTTATCAGTGATCATATTTAAATTGCTATAAAAAATAAGAAATATATTTGGCCAACTGGCTCAGTTGGTTGAATCAATTTCCCGTATGCCATAAAATTATGGGTTCAGTCCCATACATGGGTTGGGATGTATACAGGAGGCAACTGATTAATGTTTCTCTCTCACTTCGATGTTTCTCTCTTTCCCCCACTTCCTCTCTCTCTAAAACTAATAAATAAAAAAATAACTTTAACCACAAGAAAAAGTAAAATAGTATATAGTATAGCGTATAAATTATATAGTATACAACAAACTATATTGTGTGTATGTATGTAATACATAATATAGTACATAAAGTAAATAGTAATAGTAAAATATAAATATAGTCACATATATTATATAGTAATATATAAATGAATGAAATAAGTATTATGGTCCTGTAAGGATGAGAAGTATGGTCCTGTAAGGACCATAATACTATAGTATCTTTGGATACTTTATGTAAATGAATGGAAGATGGACTATATCGTTTTTGTCTAAATACAATTTTAAAAAAATGGATTTTGTGTGTTTCAAGAACAATAAATTATATAATCTTACTTGATAGTACCTATATATATGCAATTTCACAAAAGTGTTCAAAGTGAGAACAATTTACAATTCTTTTTTTTTAAAGATTTTATTTATTTATTTTAGAGAGATGGGGATGGAGAAGGGATGGAGAAAGAGAGAGAGTGAAGTATCAATGTATGGTTTCCTCCAGCACACCCCACACTGGGGACCTGGCCTGCAACCCAGGCATGTGCCCTGACTGGGAATCAAATTGGCAATGCTTTGGTTCACAAGCCTGTGCTCAATCCACCAAGCTACACCATCCAGGACAATTTACAATTCTTAAATTGCAATTTATGCATAAATCTTCAGGGGACTTTTATAAGAGAGAAAAAAATCACAGGAATCTAACTCATTCTCTTATCTCTCAGGAGAAATGTCCCAAACCTGATTATTAGATCTTTTAAAAAAAGAAAGGTTACTTTCAGATGCTCCTTGTTTACTTTAATGCTGAGAATTTTTTAAAAAGAAATTAGATTCATTTAAAATGACTATTCTCTTCCTTCACAGGAGGGGAGAGTAGAGACACTTAAAATGTCTTGAGTGTCAAGCATGTGTCAGGCACTGAGAGTCTGGGGACTCAGCAGACATTTTATAAGATGTGACACCCCCTTGGATGATAAGTATTATTATCTTCATTTTACAAATGAGAAAAAGCGAACTCATAGACGTGAAGTGAACCTAAAAGCTATTTTAAGAATGATTCTGAACAACAGATGTCTCATATCTGGGATTTTATACTGTTTGTCGTTGCATTCTACATTTAGCTTGGTCATATTGCCCAAGGAGAGAATTCCAGGTTGTTGGGACTTTGTTAGGCAGGTGCTGTAAGTCTGCCATTACAACCCAATGTCTGAACCAGATAACTGGGGAGAAATGGTGACAGGGACATGGGCGACTGTATTCGTGGTCTCTGGGTCTGAGAGCCAGACCTCTTACCCACCTCCGCCGCATAACTCCTTTCATCTAACCAGTCTGTGGGGCAGCTGCCACAGTTGGCTTCCCTCCGTTTGGAACTCCGATGGTTCAGCCTGCCTTTTGGTCTAAATGTAGGCTCTGGGGCAGAGGGAGGACAGGGTTCATCCCCTTAACACCAGTATGGACCTGCTCAAACTTCATGCCCTCCAGAGGTCCTAGCCAAAGCACTGGGTTCTCTTGAATGGGTTTCTGTCAGGGAGTTCTCATGATTTTAATTTCTCACAATGCTTTGATGAATCACAACTTTTCCTTTTGACACAGTCTTTATATTTTCACAGCCCCTCCTTCATGGAACCTGGCACACATTGCCCTGGGAGCTCAGTTACAAGACAGTAGAAAGCCACCAGGCAGCGTTGCAAGCAAACTGTCATTTGATCCCACACCACACCCATTATCCCTGGACCAAACCTGAGTTTCTTGACCTCCTGCCTCAAAGTGTCCTGCCTGGTCTAGGCAATGGTTTTTTCAAAGGTCAAAATGTAGACCTGTTCATATTTGTTTTTCAAGCTGCTTAGTCCAAGGACTGGGCATTAGCTCCAAATTATTTCGTCATTGATTCCTCCCAAAAGCCCATAAGGGATAAGGCATATAAAACTCACTGAAATAGCCCTGGCTGGCTTAGCTCAGTGGATTGAGCGCGGGCCTGTGAAGCAAAGGATCTTGGTTCCATTCCCAGTCAGGGCACATGCCTGGGTTGCAGGCCAGTTCCCAGTGGGGGATACACAAGAGGCAACCACACATTGATATTTGTCTCCCTCTCTCCTTCCCTTCCCCTCTCTCTGAAAATAAATAAATGAAATATTTTTTAAAAACCTCACTCAAATAATAGATTATATGCAAATTAGCCTTCCTTATATCACCCCAGGACCACACATCCCATATGGAACTCTAGTGAAAGAAACTGGCCCCCTGGCCAAAGTGGCTTAGTTGGTTGGAGCATCATCCTCAGGAGCACACGGGAAGTAACCTATAAAGAAAAATAAAGCAATTGGAGAAACTTGGTTTTCAACTACAAATTTAAAATTTCTCCCTTTCTTTGGCTCCTAGAATTGACCTATATTCTTTCCTGGAAACTCCTACCCAAGAAATTACTTGCTCCATCCTTTATAGAATAAGAGAACTTGTTTATGACTTTATTATCTATAGAAATTGTTATTATGTATTGGAAATAGGAAAATCGGGTTCTGCCAAAGCAGGACCTTGGGTGAAAGTGACAAGTGACTTGGATACAAGTAGTGTATTCGGGTGGTGTTTCCCAGGAAGCCAGAGTTAGGAAGAAAGAGGGAAAAACAAGATAGGTAGATAGGGAAAACCAACAAAGGAGGAATTATTAAGCAGTTGACGACTGTGGGTGATTGGGGCTCCAATCCCAGTGGAGATCTCTGAGGAACTATGTAAAACATTCCCTATAATTGTCCTTTGAAGGCTGAGAAGCCAGAGGCCTTTACCTACCAACTCCTGTGCCCCTCTGTCTGGGATTTTCCTTTGAGTGTGACTTATACACACACACAGAGGCAGTAGAATAGCTTCAGGGAACTCCCTGATGCAGTAAAGCTGCAATATTCAATGGACACTAGTAGTGAGAAACCATCGACGCACATGGTTACTCTCTACCACATCAAGTCAGAAGTGGCCAAAAGAATGTCACCTGGGGTATCGATGACATCTATCATACCTCTTGGCACGCCTCTGTCCCCCTCTATATTGTATATTACTCTGGGGTACACACACACCTCGACCATTTTCACATCCCTGATGCTCAGCACAACACGTGGTGTAGGTGGAAACTAGACGACTGCGTGGATGGATGGAGAATGAATGGCTTTACAGATGGAAGGAATGATAGTTGGATAGATGGATGGACATAAAGCCAAAGAAATTTCTTTCATGTCAGATTTGTACTCACCTAATGGCTTTTCTAATTACATTTTTTTGTTGTTCTTATTCAGGTACAATTGTCTCCATTTTCCTTCTACCACTACCCCCCATCTAACCTCATTTTGTTACTTGCGTTGTTAATAGTGGTTTTTGCCATGTATTCTGAATTTTTGCCATATAATGCTATATTTTATCACAGTACATTAAAGCAGTGGTAACGTTTCTAAAAGATTTTCAGAAAACAATAAAATTTCTGTTCTAAAAAAAACTGAAAATATCATTTGCCTTTCCATTGCCTGCTTTGTCACCCACTTTTCATCATAAAGGGCAAAGGAAGATCAGTGATGATAAAATAAGAACAGAAAACATTTACTTTGTTAGGCAAAGTTCTGAATAAATTAGTCACTTTTTCATGAGAGTATTAGACCAGTTTCCTGATTAAACTGTGGTTTGGTACACAAGTGAATTTATAAAATAGTGAAGATTTAGCAATATGATATTTTAAAAATTCATGTTACCACAAAAATAATCAAGTCCAATAATTTCTTAATCAATGAGTCAGGGCTCCAGAGCATTAGCTCAAGTTGAGAAGTTGAGGACTCAGGCAGGTCTAACCATGTCAGGGTAGCCTGTAGACAGGCTCCCTACAGAACAACTGCAACAGGACCCAGGAACATCATGGGAGGGACAGGGGAGATGCTGACAGCCAACCTCTAAGTCTGAGGCCCTGAAGCCAACAGGGAAGAGACCTCTTCCCTTATATTCTTTTTTTGAAAATTTTATTTATTTATCTTTAGAGAGGAAGGGAAGGAGAGAAGGAGAGAAATATCAATGTATGGTTGCCTCTTGTATGTCCCCTACTGGGAACTGGCCTGCAACCCAGGCATGTGCCCTGACCAGGAATCAAATCGCAATCCTGTGGTTTGAAGGCCCACGCTCAATCCACTGAGCTACACTAGCCAGGGCTTCTTCCCTTATATTCTCACAGACAATATGATCAGTGGGGAAAGAGTTTGGTCCCAGGAAAGGAAATAGGAGAGCCAGGCTTGTTCTGTGGACAAAGGCTAAGGTCCAAGAGGAGGGACAATTCTGGATGCAGTGTGAGATGCATCCTTTGATTGCCTTCTGGTCCATCCCTCAGAAACTCATGCCAAATTCCTAGGGAGAAAAAAGCTATAATAAAGAGAGGAAGCTAAATAAAGAACTATTACCATAAGAAGCACAGCAAGGATTGACAACAGACAGCTTTGCCTTGCATGAAGAAAAAGAAAAAATACCTCACTTCACAACTGAGAACCTTGCCAATATTCAGAGACCAGAGAAAGGGACCAGGAAGGGCAACAGGGGGCAACACCACACACTTCCAGGTGGAAGAAGACGGAGGTCAGATAAAATAACTTAAAGAGAAAAGCAGTAACATCAACAGGAGAGGGTGGAGGCATCCTGGCCACCAGCTAGGATGCAGAGCTGAGACTAATACCACACTTCATGCCTCCTGGGTGGCACAATCAGAAAAGGCATCCTCTAATCCTCTAACCCTGTGACTGTCCGTTTCAGGCCAAACCACACTGAACAAGAGAAGTCTCACTGGCATTTACTAGACAACACTGATCTTTGTTCTTCCTCGTGTGAAAATTTTCTGAAAACTCAATTGATTAAACATGCAACTGAGACATAGTATTAAATATGTCTTAGTATTTGCCAAGGTAAAGAAAATTATAAAGAAGAAACTTTTGATTTGATTATGAAATTTAACTGATATAAATAGATATGTTTTATTATATAAGCAATTAATATCCACTAGAAGAAAGGTTATGGATTACCCTATCAGCTTGCCTAAATTTAAAAAATTATTTTGGAATGACATTCTGTTATATTACTCCAGTAAACAAAGAAACAAAAACATCATTTGAGGAAAATATAGAAAACTAAGGTCAAATGGTTAAATCAACAATTCTAAATCTGCAAGGATTATACAAACATTAAAATATTTTTAAAATGTGTAATAATTTGTAAGAAAAAGTATAACAATAAATAGAAAAAAGAAAGATATATAGAATATAAAGAGTAAAGGTACAATTTCATTGTTAAGGCCTAAAATTAGAAAAGAAAATAGATGAAACAATAGATTATTTTCCTTTTCTACCTTGTTCTCCATTTACTTAATGATGATCTATTACTTTAACAATTTAAAAATAAGTTCAGAAGAAAGAATATAGCTTAATCTTTACTTTAACAATATGTATAAATAAGCTTGAATCCTCACAGGACTTAGAATTTTAAAAAATTGACTTTACAGATCTGGAAAAAACTTCATTGCATTAAATAATTCTGTGCCTTAGCTCATAAATCACCATTTTTTCCCTCCCACATGGTCTGGAACACATGTGTGAAAGACTGGAGAATTATGTTCTTGGCAGTGATCTTGCTGAAAGGAGGCCCTTCATAAAAGTTTACTGATGGTATGACAAGGCCCTTGTTATTGTATCTTTCCCAAAATTTAATCACCCTACACAGTGCAAGACAAGGTTCAGGGGTTTAAATCCAGCCCTAGCAAAGAGGCGTCCTACTTACCATCCTTTATCTTACCGGTATGATTTGCCCATGAATGTCTTAGGACTAAACATTTATTTTGGCATTAATTATATATTAAATGTTTAATTAATTTACTTTTGATCAACAGGTACAAATATGTTTCTAGAAGATGATATGTGTCGTAACTAATACGAGTGTCTTTGTTTTGGATTCTAGCTGATCACAGTGGAAAGAACAACCATGCAATTGAGGGTAGGGGCTTTGAGACATATGTTGTATCAGTTGACCTGGAAACTAAGTTCAACCATTTGAGTAATCAATCAATCAATCAATCAGTTATGCCTACGGAATGAAGCTCCAATAAAACTGTGAATGCCAATTCATGCATATTCTCAAACATCAGTGCTGGGAAGTTAATGGGTCATTACTCATTGGGAGAGAGCAACAAAAGATTTGCATTAGCAGCCTTCCAAAGCTGTGTCCAATGTTTCTCTTCCTGTGGCTGATTTTAGTGTGTATCTTTTCCCTATAATAAATCATAACTGTAAGTATAGTAATGTTCAGCAAGTTCTATGAATCATTCTAGTGAGTTACTAAACCCGAGGGTGGTCTTGGTGATCTCCCACACTTGCTTGTGGTGTCAGAGTGACAGCAGTCTGGGGGAGTGTGCCCTCAGACATGGTAGTCTGACTAGCACCAGGCCTGTAAATAACATGTAAAAAGTGATGGGTAAATATGGCCCTCAGATTGTATTTTGCTAATCCCACTTCTGGTTCATTAAGTGACGTGTAAGTGTACATATAATTTGCTGTCATAAATGTAAAATTTACAACTGTGTCCAAACAAGCTATAATTTTTTTACAAATCAAAATAGAATTTTCAATTGTCAAAATTTGCAGAATTTTCATGTACAGAATAACTGAACTGCAACATATTTGTGACAAAGTTGATGATGAATAAATATATTTTATTGTCTACGCACTTCCCTCCTTGCTGCCCATCTTCAATTAGAGTTTTAAAAAATATCTGTGCCTGTGAAGGACTACTGTACTTTGCAAATCAACCTGTCCCATTGTGCTACTGTGGTAAGCAAATAACCCCCTCAGCATGTGCTTAAGACTACTAAGCATAATAAGAATCATGACATGATCGAACAAATCACAGAAAACACGGGGTTATTAACAATCTTGAAAGCTGTAGAATTTTCCCAAGAAACAGGAAGAATTTGTACCTTTGCCCCATAAACAAAGAGATGCCAAACCACACTTGTTTTTAACATAAAATATTTTTTTTCATGTCTTGATGGCCAACATGTCTCTTTGTAGGGAAAAATCATATGGGAAGTAGGCTGCATTCATTTAAAATCTGGTTTTCATTTGGTAGAAACTCAATTTTATGTTTTTTTTCACATTCTGCTCAATATTAGACATTTGGGGGATGATAATAATCTCACTATTTTATATTTAACTATTAACCAAGGATAATTTATTTTTTCAATTGAATTTTCTGTGCTATTCATAATGTACCACAAGCTGCTGCAGTTTAATTGCAAAGATAGCCTAGCTGGTATGAATGACTCTTTCTAAATGACTGACATACTATAACTAAAATATCTACTGGCTAGATAGTCAGTCCCATCTATATAATATCAGAATTATGTCCTATCCCCTGAACAGTTCCCTCCCTTTGCATATTGGTCCAGAAACTGTCTCCCACTGGCAAGTGTTCACTTGCACTCAGCTTATTGCCTGGCATGTGACAAACACACCACTCAGCCAGGACACCCATTCAATTTTCTGACAACCACCACCAAGATGACTTCAGGGGAGAGGACAGAGCAGGGCAAAATTCACATTCCTCTACTACTCTGTTTCAGCTGTAGACACAGGACCATTCCTAATTCCCCACAACATGAAGAACATTGAACTGGAGCACTTGGAATTTTACTGAGGGCTTAAAAATATTAAAGGAAATATGGAACAAAGAAAAAATATACAAAATGGAAATTTAGATATTGGGCCGAGAGTCAAGCCACCATTGCCTTGCACTATGGATCCTCTGCATGCATTGCCCTCTTTAGCCCTTAGTGTGTTTTGAGTAGCCAATGTCATCTTATCGTCCATGGCTATGTATCTCTATCATGTCCTCCTTAACCAGAGTCTGGTGCCACTGCCACCAATTTAGAGAAAGGATAAAGTCATCCCTTCCTCTAATCTAAGGCCACCTTTATTCTTTCTCCAAGAAACTGATCGTGGAGCTACCGTTTTCTTCAGCAGAGAATTAATTCCCAATCCTTGCCCTCAGAGACCCTTTGGCCTCTTTCACCTATGCAAAGTGACAAGTATTGGGTTGGCCAAAAAGTCTGTTACATTTTCTCCATAAAATAAAAGACATTTTTTATTTTCATCCATGACTTTACTGATTTGGATATTTTGAGTATGGTGGCTATCTCCTGCTATTGGCTTCTACAGGGTACAGGCCATGGGCGCTTCTAATGCATCTTCCAATGCATAAGACAGGCCCAAGCAAAGAATTATTTGGCCAAAATGTCAGTAGTATAAGAAACTTTGCAAACCACTTTTCACACGTCCGAGCAGTCATAGCAATTTCTCTATACACTTGCACGAATCTTTTTTTTGTGTTTTAGTTACATCTTTACCTTTCTTGAAATAATAAGGGATAATAAGCTGAAAGTGTCGTTTATTGTCTTCCATTTTCATTATTAAAATGGCACGCAAAAATTCACCAATTTTGATAAGTATCTTTTAAAATGTACATTGATATGACAGCTGTCACAATACAATCTAACAGAATTGTTCCCAATGAAGTTAAAGACAATTAAGCGATACTAGAGCCATCATATGGAAAAAATGTAAGGGACTTTTTGCCCAACCCAGCAGTATATTTCCCAACCTCTGGCTCATTCAGTTACAAGTGGCATCACATGCGAGTCATTAACTTCAGTACGTAGTAGGCTGTGACAATCCAGTGCAGTTTCAGTTCACAGTCTTTCAGCAAGCAGAAAGGGAGAAATCAGACCTAGGTGTCCCCACCCCTCCCCTCCCCCGAGGGCATGATCCCAGTCCCATGATTTCCTGTGAGGAAATAACTGAATAAAAAGACACTCTCATCTCTCAAAAACAATTCTTTTAGAATTTGTAGAAATATTTTACTTTCCTAACTCTGTAGTGGCCTCATTCTAGAAAGACATACAATTTAAATTTCTACAGAAAAGTAATACCTTAATTAGAAACATTTGTGCTTAGTTCAGTGTGTAAGAACAAGGCTAGGTACTTGTTTGCAACAAAATGATTTTATAAGTTCACCAAAGTAGCCACACCCAAAACAAAGAGAAGGGAAGATCCAGGTTCAAGTATAAATCCCTGTGTCCAAGAATGCAGAGACAACTCACCACTGTCCTAAATGCTTTTCCAGTTTCAACAATTTCCTTGAGGCACCAGTTTTACTGGTGTGTGATTATAGTTGAGCTTGTTGAATTCTCCGGTGATTTACTTGTCCAGAAGTTCAGTGAGTTCTTACAGAGTCCAAAGTACAGAAACCCTGCTTGGAGTGAGAAACATGTTCATGTTTTTCTATTTCAAACAGCACTTCTTTCCTGACAATGTTTTATTTATTCTGCTGTTGAAATGCTTATGAACTTCCCTCTGCCCTAGAGATGTCTGAAAATACAGGCACATCGACATTATGTGGATTACTCAAACAACGTATGTGTGCATAAAAGCAGAAATATCAAGTTGAAACTGTTGAATGTTAAGAGAGAAATTGTAGTATATAGCCTTATGTAAGGCTGTGGATATGGCCTGGTTTGTCTATAAAAGAGCTTCTTTGACTAAAATATGCCTATTTTATAATCTTTGTAAACAACCATTTTGAAGACCAAAAATAAAATAATAACTTTTTTAAAACTTTATTTTTCATTTGTAGATTGTTTTATTTTCTCACTAATGTGTCCAATTTTTATTAATTATATTTCTTTTTTAAAATACATTTTATTGGTTATGCCATTACAGTTGGCCTATTCCCCCCTTCATTCCCCTCCACCCTGCACACCCCTCCCCCACCATTCCCCCCCTTTTGTTTATGTCTACTTGTCTCAAGTTCTTTAGATCCTATATTTCCCCTACTATTCTTGCCCTCCCCCCTATCTATTTTCTACCTACCGTCTATGCTACTTATTCTCTGTACCTTCTCTCCCCTTCAGAAAGGGGAGAGCTAACCCTCCATGTGGTCTTCATTTTTATGCTTTCGCTCCTGATCTAGCTATCCTCTTGGTTTGCTTTTGTTTTAGGTGTGGTTGTTAATAACTGTGAGTTTGCTGTCCTTTCACTGTTCATATTTTTTATCTTCTTTTTCTTAGATAAGTCCCTTTAACATTTCATATAATAAGGGCTTGGTGATGATGAACTCCTTGAATTTGATCTTATCTGAGAAGTATTTTATCTGCCCTTCCATTCTTTTTTTTTTAAATACTATTTTTCTTTTTTTTTAAGATTTTATTTATTTACTTATCTTTCAAGGGGAAGGAGAGAGGGAGAGAAACATCAGTGTATGGTTGCCTTTCGTGCGTCCCCTGCTGGGAGTTGGCCTGCAGGGAACCGGCCTGCAACCCAGGCATGTGCCCTGACTGGGAATTGAACCACGATCCTCTGGTTCACAGGCCCGCACTCAATCCATTGAGCTACACCAGCCAGGGCTGCCCTTCCATTCTAAATGAAAGCTTTGCTGGATAGAGCAATCTTGGATGTAGGTCTTTGGATTTCATGACTTGGAATACTTCTTTCCAGCCTCTTCTTGCCTGTAAGGTCTCTTGAGAAGTCAGCTGACAGTCTGATGGGAACTCCTTCTAGAATTCTCTCCTTCATTTTAATCTTGGCTAGTGTAATTATGATGTGCCTTGGTGTGTTCCTTCTTGGGTCCAACTTCTTTGGCACTCTCTGAACTTCCTGGGTTTCCTGGAAGTCTGTTTCCTTTGCCAGATTGGGGAAGTTCTCCTTTATTATTTGTTCAAATAATTTTCCACTTGTGGCTGTTTCTCTTCCCCTTCTGGTACCCCTCTAATTTGGATGTTGGAACATTTCAAGATGTCCTGGAGGTTCCTAAGCCTCTCCTCATTTTTTTGAATTCTTGTTTCTTCATACTTTTCTGTTTGGTCATTTTTTTCTTCCTTCTGGTCCACTCCCTTGATTTGAGTCCCAGTTCCCCTTCCATCACTATTGGTTTCCTGTGCATTTCCCTTCATTTCAATTAGTTTAGCTTTTATTTGTTCCTCTAATTTGTGACTAAAATCAAGCAGTTCTTTGAGCATCCTGATCACCAGTATTTTGAACTGTGCATCTGATAGGTTGGTTATTTTTTTGTCGCTTAGAGTTATCGGCTCTGGGGCTTTGAGTTCTTCTCAAGCCATAACGTTTAGGTCTGTTCACGCCTGTTACATATGAGGGGCAGAGCCTTAGGTGTTCACCAGGGCGGGGCAACTCAGTCTCTGGGTTGTGATGCTGTATGTGGGGGCGGGGTCCAAGAGGGGCAATGGTGGTCCCCTCTGTTGCTTCTCGCCACTGGGGCCTGTGCGGTCTGTCTCACTGCTCACTGCTTCACTGGTTTATCTGCACACAAATGTGCGACCGTGGTCAGCCTGCCGCCTTACATCCTCACTGGGTTTGCCTGTTGCTACCCCACACCTGGGATCCACCAACAGCTGCCTGCACACCTGGGTCGGCGGATCTTTCCTGCCTGACCCCGCTCCACCGCTGGCTCCACCCCTCTTACAGTCTGGCTGAATGGTTTGTTGTTGTTGGACTTCCATAAAGTTCAATTTTCTGTGTTTTGGTTGTGTTTTTGTTACTAAAACTTTGTTGTCTTTATTTTTTAAATTTTTTGTTGTTGTTGTCTTTAAACTTGGTTGTGCGAGGAGGCAAAGTGTCTCCACTTATGCCTCCATCTTGACCAGAAGTCCTAATTACATTTCTTTAAGTTTATTTTGCAATTGTGTGCCTAGATTTTTGATGTAGGTACTTAGTTATTTACTTGAAATTCTGCAATAATAAAATTATTATTGTTTAAAAGATTTTATTTATTCTTAGTGAGAGGGGAAGTGAGGAAGAAAGAGAGGGAGAGAAACACTGATTTGAGAGGGAAACATCGATCAATTGCCCCCTGCATGCTCCACAACTGGGAACTGAACCCACACGCCAGGCATGTGCCCTGGCCGGGAACCAAACCATCAACCTTTCACTTTGTGTGAAAATGCCCAACCAACTGAGCTACACCAGTCGGGACAAAATCATTTACATCTATGTTTTGTCCTCTAAATGTAAGAACCACTCCTGTGTGTTTTAAGTGTGGCATTGTCATTATTATTAATGACCAAACAATCTGTTATTTCCATTTCCATTTCATTTTTTTTGACCCAATAGTTATTTAGGAGAGTGGTTTTTTAGTTTCAAAGTGTTTAGTTTTAACTGCATTTGTGACCTTGTTGTAGCCAATACAAATAATACCCTTGCACTATTTGCTTGAGGCCTAAAATAAGATGAACTTTTTGTGTAAATGTTTCATGGCAATGTGAAAAGAGTGAATATTCACTGCTTATATGGTACATGTATTGTTAACTATTTCTATCCTTACCTAAGAATATGTTTATTGATTTTATATGTAGAGAGAAACATCAATCAGTTGCTTCCCATACATAGCCCAACTAGGGATAGAACCCTCAACCTAAGCATGTGCCCTGACTAGGAGCCAAATTCACAATTTTTTGGTATATGGGACAACACTCCAGCCAACTGAACCACCAAGCCAGGGCTACATATGAGGTCTGTCCAGAAAGTATCCAGTCATGTAATACAAAAAAAGAGACATTTTTGGAAGAAGATACAAGATACAAGAAACATTGTACACAGACAGTAATGCCAAAGTCCCCCTCAAAGTAGGCACCCTGGGACCTCACACAGTTTTCCTAACTACAGTACAATGTTCCTTCTGCTCTGGTAACAGAAGCTGCGGAACAAATTTTGCTACAACACGTTTCATGCCTAGATCCTGTGTCCAAATCTTGGACACAGTAGTTTTCAGAATCCCCAGATCAGCTTCTAGTTCTCACACTGCCAGTCGCCAGTCTTTACTGATTGCAGCCTGTACACGTTCAACATTCCCAGGTGTTCTGCTTGTTACAGGCTTTCCAGAATGTGGATCACTTTCAATAGATTCTTGACCATCTTTGAAGCATTTGTGCCACACTTTTATTTGTGCTGCACTCATTGCATTGTCCCCCAAACCTTCTGAATCATCCGAATAGTTTCCACAGGGGAATACTCAAGCTTAACTCAAGGCCTGATGCAGATTTTTTGCTGTACTCACTCAGTCATTTTGAATGTGATGGCCACACAGTATATATGCTCACTCAACGTCTGTCATCCCCTACTAACTAGTAAAGTCAAGCCATCATTACTCACGTATGCACATTCCAGTCCACTCTTCTTGGCTGCCAGGTTACATGGATGTCGTGCTAACCATTCTCCTTATAGTAACAATGGTGGGACTTTTCCCAGACAGACCTTGTATATATTACTATATTAA
Source organism: Sturnira hondurensis (assembly GCF_014824575.4). Taxonomy (NCBI): domain Eukaryota; kingdom Metazoa; phylum Chordata; class Mammalia; order Chiroptera; family Phyllostomidae; genus Sturnira; species Sturnira hondurensis. Next base: position 5,653,872 of record NW_028093985.1, on the reverse strand, counting down.
TATTTTAAATAAAATAATGTTTATTAATCATGCTCAGGAGGTTTGATAGCAGATTTGAGCTGGCAGAAGAATGAACCAGTGACTAGAGAAGAATGAATCAGTCAATTGTGATTATCCAGTATGAGGAACGGAAAGAAAAAGGAGTGAAGAAAAATAAACAGATTCAAAGGGACCTTCAGAACATCATAAAACATATCACCATATGTATAATGAAAATCTAAGAAACAGAAGAAAAAATGGAAGGAGCAGAGAGAAAGAGATAATGCCCCCAAACTAACTAAATTTGAAGGAAGACATTAATCTACGCATCTAAGATGTGCAACAAAAGATAAACTCAAAGAGATCCAAACCTAGACACATCATAGGCAAACTGCCAATGACAGAGAGAGAATTCTAAACGCAGTAAGAGAAAAATGACTCGCAGGTACAAGGACTACTGAAGGCCAGAAGGCGATGAGATAACACATTCAAAGTGCTAAAAGAAGAACATGGTTAACCAAGAATTTGACAAAACTGGACTTCAAAAATAAGAAATTCAGACGCTCCGAGTTTAAAAAAAAAACCCCACAGATTTCTCATTAGGAGGCTTGCAAGAAATACTAAGAAGAGCCTAGGCTGAGATAAAAGGACACTAGGCAATAATTTGAATTCACCTGAAGAAATCAAGAGTATCAGTAAAGCTAACTTTACTGACACTGGGCAAATATTTTAAGAAATCATAGAATGTATTTTTGCTTGTTACTCTTTTCTTTTATCTGAATTAAAAGATAGTTGCATAAAAGCAATAATTATAAAATTGCATCTATAGGTATGCACTATATAAACATGTAATCTATATGACAATAATATCACAAAGGAAGGGGGTGGGAATGGAGCTTTATTGAGGCGAAGTCTTTCTTTACTACTGAAATTAAGTTATTATTGATCCAAACTTCAAAAAAATGTTTTAATTGTTTATTTTTTAGAGTGAGGAAAAAGGAGGAAGAAAGAGAGAGAAATACTGATGTGAGAAACATCAGTCCATTGCCTCTTTTAAGCACCCTGCAACCTAGGCATGTGCCCTGACTGGGGATCAGGTGACCTGGTTGAACTGGTGACCTCTCACTTCGTGGAATGACACCCAACCCACTGAGCCATACTGGTTAGGGCTATTGATCCAGACTTGATCGTTGTAAATTAAGATACTGCTTAGAGTTTACTATAATTAGTATCTTAGTAGGCAACCATGAAAAAAATTACTCTAAAGAGATATACTAAGAGAAACAAAGCATGAATTGATGCTTATAATTAGTCATTGAGGAAATACAAATCAAAACTTCAACAACATATCACTTCACATCCCCTAGAATGACTATAAATAAAAAGATGGACAATAGCAAGTGAGGATGAAGGTGGAAGAAATGAAACCCTCGTGCACTGCTGGTGGTAATGTAACATGGTACAGCCACTTCAGCAAACACCTTGGCAGTTCCTCAGAGGACTAACCATGGAGCCATATATAACCACGCAAGTCTATTCATAGATAAATAACCGCAACTATTGCAAACATATGTTCACACAAAAATTATACATGAATATTCATGGAAGCATTATACATAGTAATCAAAGACAAGGAAATGTTGAATGTAGTTTGTGAAATTTTTCTCCATTGCAAGCTCTGCTTTATATGTAAAGCTATTCAACAACATTGCAGAGATTTTAAGGAGTCAGTGAATGGGGAATGCAGAAAGAAGAAGGTAAGCGGGTAGAATGGAAGAAGGCAAAATAGGAAATGAATGATAACTAGTCAGGAAAGGCAAGTGAAGAAATAGAGCAGGAAAAAAAGATGCCCAAATATTTCTTCACCATGGTGTTTGTGTCCCACAGTCTTTTCTTTCCTCTGTGAAATGGAGGATATTTCTACATATAAAAAATTAAAAACAGACTAAAAAGGAGGAAGTTAACATGTGCAATGGCTTTATGGCTATTACTCCATTACAGGTGTTAAACTTATACAAGACACTCTCACATTTTTTTGTTGAATAAAAAAATCTAGCTGTCTGTGGTAGATATGAAGATTCTCTCTCCATACTGCCCTTCAAGAAAATCCTTGATGCCCTCCATTGGGGTGGGGGGGAGTGGAGTGTGCTGGGAGGCAGTCAGCAGGCAGCCTCTAGCTAGGAGCTTTACCCAGAGACCTACTTTGCCTGAAGTCTCCCTCTTCCTGGGGTAGCTTTGCCTCTGGCGGCTGAGTAAGGTAGGGGTATAGAGTCTTGGCCCCTTGGGGTACTCCTCTCCCAGAGTTCCATGCCAGGTGGGATGAAGTTTTGGGACCAATGCCATAGTCTCGCTTCTCTCTCTGTCAAGTCCTGCATCTTCTACTTTTCACACGTTCCTAATAAAGCAACTTGCTTTCAAAGCTCTGCCGCACTGTTTGCTTTTCAAGATCCTGACCTGTGACATACTCTCTTTTACTTCATGCATGAGAAGGAAATGAGAAGGCCAATAAACTTCCTCTGCTCAACAAGAAAAATTCATAAGCATCTATGTCTTCTGGAAAACAAGGATGTCATTTTAAGATTTTTTAAGTATTTGTTACTAGGGCAACACATTAAGACAGCCAGTTTATAACCTCTTAAGGATTGTTTCACAGGCCACGACAAGGATCCCAAATCCAGATTTCTAACTGAAGTTGGCAGCTAATGAATTCAGCAAACCACTGTCTAGTCGGGCTCCTGTTTGTGTAAATAAAGTTTTATTGTAACTCAACTACATCTGTCCATTTGACTGCTTCCACGTTATAACATCAGAGGTGAGTAGTTGCCGCAAAGACCACAAGGCTTGCAAGCCACAGATGTTCACTATCAGGCCCTTTAAGAAAGAGAAGGTTTTTTTTTATGAAAATAACTTCTGTAAGAACAGCTTTATAACACAAAATATTATCTGCGTTTTTCATCAGCTGCTGAAAAAGGGAGCAGTTACATGTGCCTCCAGTTTTAAAAGACCAAGCCCTAGGGTTCCATTAATTGTCACTGAGGAGAAAAGAGCAACATCAAGAAGCCCAAACAATATGAAAAGAATAGGGAAAAATGGGGTTATTAACAAATGAAATGAGGGATGCATATGATTTTGGATCTACACTGATCACAAGCTAAAAATATAAAAGGGGTTTTAGATGTCTCAGGGCCAACTGTAAGACTGGGTTTGGGAATAGAATGATAACGGTAACAAAGGAAGCTGACAAGCTGTGACTTGTTCTTTGTACATTTTATCAAAACTCAAAATGAAATGCCAGCAGTATAAACCAAAGATACATCCAAGTGAGTGAGACGTCTGGTTACTTCTTTCTGATCCTCTTTGCTATGCACCACGGTGGAGACACAAGGTGCAGGAATTCCCTGGGTCCAGTGAGGGAGGCCCTGATACAGTCACTCAAGGGCGAGTTACCTCCCCCTACCAGCAGAGCCACAACAGTGCCTGGAAATAGTTTGCATTACATTCAGACTCAATGTCTGGGTTCTCCAGGTTCTGAAATTCTTGCTATCACAAATTTATCTAATCTAATCTTGTCTGTTCTGTTCTTACAACATAGGAGCTACACATCTTCAATGTGTAGCCAGTATAGGGTCTTTACCATGGCTAATTAGGTATCATAGGAAGAGGAAATCAGGACATTCAGAAATCTCCTTCCTGGCTCTGTTTCTTTCATTCGATGACTGTTCTTTTTAGGCTCCACAGGCGACCTTCTTACCCTAGGACCTCTCTCATTTGCTCTTTGCAGATGCAGGCAAAAAAAAAAAAAAAAAGATGCATCACTCATTTATTAATTTCTTTCTTTTATTAATAGTTTTGCAGGCAAATTACAGCTTAATGTAGGCAAGTCACAGGAAACATTGAAATGGTTTAAAATCATAGACATAGCTGTTCCAACCAGCTTTTCTGTGCCTTCCAATGAACAAATGTGTGTCTTTTCTATGCAGTCGGGTTAGACAATATGTGTACTCATCTATCTGACATTGTGACCCAAGCCTCTTGTCCCATGTCACACTTCCCTGGCATTGTTCCCCCTTCCTCTTTAGAAAAGTGATTATCCACCATTTATAATGATCTTGCTTTTTAATGTTTTACCTTCCTTTCCCAAAACCTATTTATATACCACTAAATTAAGCTGTGGTAAGACACCACTTTTTCATTTGATTCCAATTCTACATAATAATTTCCCATTTGAAACAACAATTATTTTATCAAGAAGAAACAGCTGCAAACACAGCAATTCCTCTGAACTACCATTAACACTGTTCCCTGCTGTCAAGCCAGATGTTCAGCTCTAGATGCTGAATTTTCTGTTTAATTGAGTAGGAAGCCTGGAGATGAGCAGAGACTGGCTACACGCTTCTGAGATACAGGTGCAGCCCTGTGCCAGGCTTTAATACTGGAATCACAAGAAATATCCTTCCCATCATTCCTTGTCTTTTGACCCTATTCTCTCTGGACTTCCTGCCACCACTTTCTCTTCCAGTTCTCGGAAGCCAGTTGTATCATCTGGATTCTACTGTTTATGTCTGTCATTCCAGAGAATTGAAGCATTACAAAAACTCATAGAGTCAAACTTATTAATGCATGAGTGCTCATAGCTTCTTTCCCTGTCCCCACAAGCTAAGTAAAACTCTGGAGTTATTTGTTTTCTAGGCATTTTTATCCACTTACCTTTCTCCTGGACTTTATTAGAGAGACGAGGAAAGAAGGACATTCTAGACCTGCTGATTGTGTTGAAGGGCTTTGGTTGGGAGTTGACAGTGGGAAAGTTTTCAGAAGCAGCTTCTTCCATGTAGAAAATATTGAGATGGGCAGAGATGGGCAACTCTCTGTGTAGACAGAGGGTTTTTCAGTACGTTAGCCCCATGCCTGCTAAAGTGTATGAGAATTATGGTTATAAAATAGAAGGTAATGTTTTGAACAGGGGGAGGATGAAGAGATGAGAAGTGTGAAAATACTAATGTTCTTATTTTTTGAAGGAGAAAGTCATTGATGATATATCCAAGTGAAATGTGTCTTTATTTTTTAAAGCACAGTTAATCTAGCCTTTTGACATTTTAGAGTATTTAGAATCCTGCAGGAAATAATATATCTTGTGGTGAAGAAATATTTATTTCAAGTTCAACAATTCCTTCAGTTTCTCTCCATTTTTCTTCCTTTTATTAAATTCAAATAAGATTAAGTTTAATATGTTTGAGATGGCATGATCTCATATTTATGAAAGTATTTCTTCTATTTGTGTATATGCTTAGAAGGATGTATATAATAATATTATTCTAAAATATTATTCTAAATGGTTATTTCTGGGTGGTAGGTTTGTACTGATTTTTGTACTTTGATCTTTGTACAGTTCCATTATTTGAATTCCCTGTAATAGGTATGAGAATAGACTAATTTTTTTAAAGAATGTGAAAAAAATGCCAATACAATGATAGTGATTAGTATTGATGGTAGGACTTTGGATGATTATTATTTTTTCTTTGTGCTTGTCCTAGTCCATTTGGGCTGCCACTACAAAATACTACAGACTGGGCAGCTTATAAACAACAAAAATTTACTTCTCACAGTCTGGAAACTGAAAGTCCAAGATCAAGGCACCTGCATGGCTACCTTCTGATGAGGACCCTCTTCCTGGTTTATGGCTGGCGACTTCTGGCTGTGTCCTTACACAGTGGGAGAAGCAGGGGATGTTTCCCCTGAGAGCACTAATCTTATTCACGAGGGCTCCAGAATGACGGCCTAAGCACCTCCCAAAGGCTCCCACCTTCTTAGATCATTCTTTGGGCATCAGGATTTCAACATATGAATTTTGGGGGAACACAAACATTTGGAGCATAGCAGTCCTTTTCTATATCTGCTAACTATTCAAACATTAAATTCTAAAATTAAAATGATAGAAATGTCCAACATTGCTATTATATATTCATTCTATGTTAATATGTTTTACTTCACAGTAGTTTTATGAAGATGATAATAACAAAGCATTATGTTTTCCACAGAATTCTTCAACCAAAGGTGATTTTCACAGACATACATTGAAAAAAGTATTACAGATTTCAAAAGAAATCATTATTCATCTAAAAGTTGGCATGCACAGAGTTAAAGAAGCAGTAGCAGTGATTGCTGTGTCTAAGACACTCTGAGGAGGGTCAAACATCCAGGGGGAAGAGAACTGGAATGTTGTGGGATTTCAGAACTCCCATAAAAATTATCCCAGTGATGAATAAATGCGTAATAATAACTAACTAGCCGAAGCAAACATCTAATTGGTAACATGTATAGATAACTTTTTTCCATACCTTTGGACTCCATTTTATAAAACAGAGATACTGATTTCTCTCTGTAATAAATAGTGTCCGGAGGTTAAGGGAGTGCAACATGGTGATACACACTCAGGTTCCCAAGGGAACTCAACAATGGGGGCTTGTATAGGGGTCACTCTGAGATTTTCATCAAACTTGAAGGTCAAAACCTACTGTCTTCCATAAATTAATGTTCTATACTGTCAGAGCATAATGCTAATGTATGTAAAAGAAAATATAAATGAGTAAATATTAAAACTCCTCAGTTTTTTTCACTTTATTTTTTTAAATATATTTTATTGATTATACCATTACAGTTGTTCTATTCCCCCCCCTTCATTCCCCTCCACCCGCACCTTCCCTCCCCCACCATTCTCTCCCCCTTAGTTTATAACCACGTGTCTCAAGTTCTTTGGATTCTATATTTCCCTGACTATTCTCGCCCCCCCCTATCTATTTTCTACCTACCATCTATGCTATTTTCTGTGCCGTCTCCCCCCTTCTTCCCCTCCCGCCCCCCTATTTCTAACCCTCCATGTGTTCTTCATTTCTATGGTTCCACTCCTGATCTAGCTGTCCTCTTGGTTTGCTTTTGTTTTAGGTGTGGTTGTTAATAACTGTGTGTTTGCTGTCCTTTCACTGTTCATCTTTTTCATCTTCTTTTTCTTATATAAGTCCCTTTAGCATTTCATATAATAAGGGCTTGGTGATGATGAACTCCTTGAACTTGACCTTATCTGAGAAGCACTTTATCTGTCCTTCCATTCTAAATGAAAGTTTTGCTGGATAAAGCAATCTTGGCTGTAGGTCTTTGGATTTCATGACTTGGAATACTTCTTTCCAGCCCCTTCTTGCCTGTAAGGTCTCTTTTGAGAAATCCGCTGACAGTCTGATGGGTACTCCTTTGTAGGTGACTGTCCCCTTATCCCTTGATGCTTCTAGGATTCTCTCCTTCATTTTGGTCTTGGCTAATGTAATTATGATGTGCCTTGGTGTGTTCCTTCTTGGGTCCAACTTCTTTGGCACTCTCTGAGCTTCCTGGATTTCCTGGAAGTCTATTTCCTTTGCCAGACTGGGGAAGTTCTCCTTTATTATTTGTTCAAATACGTTTTCCACTCGTGGCTGTTTCTTTCCCCCTTCTGGTACCCCTATAATTCGGATGTTGGAACGTTTAAAGATGTCCTGGAGGTTCCTAAGCCTCTCCTCATTTTTTTGAATTCTCATTTCTTCATTCCTTTCTGGTGGGATGTTTTGTTCTTCCTTCTGGTCCATTCCATTGATTTGAGTCCCAGTTTCCTTTCCATCACTATTGGTTTCCTGTGCATCTCCCTTCATTTCAATTAGTTTAGCCTTCATATGTTCCTCTAATTTGTGACTATGTTCCTCTAATTTGTGACTATAATCTACCAGTTCTGTGAGCATCCTGATAAATAGTGTCTTGAATTGTGCTTCTGAGAGGCTGGCAATTTCTCGGTCGCTTAGAGTTATTGGCTCTGGGACTTTGAGTTCTTCTTGCGCCATCTTTCGGGTTGTTCGTGCCTGTTCCATAGCAGGATCAGAGCCCTAAAGTGTTCACTAGAACAGGGCAACTAAGTCGCTGGGTTGTGACGCTGTATGTGGGTGCGGGGTCAAAGAGGGACTCTGGCGTCCTGTCCGCCGCCTGCCGCCACGGCCCTCACCGGTGCTGCAGTTGCTGCCATCACCGGGCCCACGCGTTTTGTCCCACTGCACGCAAGTGTGCCACCGCCGTCAGCCCTCGCCCCCTGGGGCCTGCGTGGGCTGTCTCACTGTGCGCGAATATGCGCCCGCGGTCTGCCCCGCACCCCAACTGGTTCCCGTCTGCCTGCATGCCTGGGTCGGGGGCCCTGTCCTGCCCGACCCTGCTCGCTGCTGGCTCCTCCCCTCTTACCGTCCCCGTTGAATGGTTAGATGTAGTCGGACTTCTGTATAATTCAATTTTCTGCCCTTTGGTTGTGTCTTTGTTTCTCCAAACCTTTGTTGTATTCAAACTTGGTTGTGGGAGAAGGCACAGTGTTTCCACTATGCCTCCATCTTGGCGGAAGTCCACAGATCCTCAGTTTTTCTTTTGTATTTTCATTTGCCTTTTCCTTTCCTTCATCCATTTAAAAATACTTTTCTTTTCTTATCTTTCTGTTATTTCTCTTTGCACATTCATTTCTTACTATTTTTTCGGAGAATATTGTCTCTCTCTTAAGTAAATGTGCATTTTTTTTCTGATTTTAAAAAATAAATATTCTTTTCTGTAGAAACCTCACTGAAATGTAAATGGAACCACCCCGTAAATTTTTTTTTTTTTTTTTGCTAGAGCACCAACACTCAGAAAACTGACTCTCAAAATGGCTTCCCACTTTCCCACCTTCACACACACTTTGCCCGCGGTGTCCTAGCTGGTCTTCCTCGCCCCTCTCACCTGACCCCCACCCCTCCTCCAGCCAGCCCCACTGCCCTCCCACTGCAGTTCCCTCAAATCTGATCTCTTCTTTTCAGCCTCTCTCCTTTCATCCCATTTCACTCTTCTCACAGATGAGAAATTACTTTTTTTTGAAAAAACAAATGTGACCACTTGCAGCCCTATTTAAAACCCTTCAGTAGCTCCACACTGTGGAACAGGATAAAGTTCAAACAACAGGAATTGCAGGCCTTCTCATCTGACACCTCTCTACTTTTCTAAGCCTCATTTTTCTCAAAGTCACCCTCTCTTCCTCTATACTAAGCAATTTCAGTACGCCTAAAACACCCTGGGACCTGTGGGCAATGAATAGATCTATGCTTTTGCTCACTTTTCTCTCTGGTGAACACTGATTCATCTTTTAAGGTTAGATTCAAAGGAGTCTATGAAAGATGCTTAATCTCACCAGAAGTGAGGGAAGTGGAAATTAAAATAAATTTTACTCTTATCTGACAGTAAAATACTAAAATATTCTACTTCTGGTTTCTGATTTTGCATGTAAGGAGCTTGGAAGTCACCACTCCCTCCTGTCACAGGTGGGCATAGGTAACCAGGTTCTTGGTGATCACAGACAAAGAATTGAACCACACACACAGAATTTATAGTAGAAAGAGAGAGAGTAGATTTATTAAGTGGTAGTACACTCCACAGAAAATGGGAGCAGGTCAACTCTGAGCAGGGATTGACCTCATGAGCGGGAGGGATTCTATTCTTATAGTGTGGATATTTCCTGGCTAGTTTTGGTGGGGTTTTATTCGACATGTACAAGTAGTTACATTACTTTAAAGCTACTGCGCACATGGTCTCCCATGATTTTCCTTGACTGACCACCAGGAAAGGGGATCTTGCAATGTTAATTTATTGTAATGCTATTATAATGAAGCAAAAGTCATGTAGCATCTTCTGCGCAGGTGCATTCATGATTCACCATAGTTCTGTGCCTTTCCAGAAAGCAGGAACAACCGGTCTTAGAACAAAATCTCTGTCCTAGATCAACGTCCTTTATCTTAGCCCTGAGGCACCTCCAGAGTTTCCTCCTGACTATCTCCTACCCCATGACCACAAGTGAAAAGATGAACAGACTGAAAAATCAACAATTCTTCTTAGAACCAGAGGAGAAGAGGACACAGGGAAAACCACAGCCCCCAAGGTTAAAGAGACAAACTAGAGAAAACAAGGAGTTGTATCTTACTGGAGCAGAGATTCACAAGCAGAAACCACTAGGGGACCAGTGTCAGGGTAGGAAAACCTGGATTATAACTGACAAATTGCTGGGGATTCAGTGTGAACAAGTCTCAGAGTTAAAAACTTCAGACGGAACCAGCCATAGGAGACCCCATACATTTGTGGCTTTTACCTCAAAGAGATTGATCAGTCTCTCATGTTGCATTTTGGACAGAAATCCTCTCATGTTTCTGGCAGAAAGAAGGGAAAAGGAGCCAGGTTGAAATGCCAGGGCACCATGTTCTTAAGAAGACCCTCAGGGGAAACTAGTTAACCAGAACCTAAACTGCTGGGATACTGTCAGAGCCTAACTGATCTGGGAGACAAGAAATAGCCAACTCCTGCTTCCTCTAGCCATCCTGTCCCACCTAAGAGAAAAGAGGAAAACTGAGAAACATGTGCTGTCCACAGGCCAGAAACATATTCTCATTAAAAAAAAAAAACAGACCAAATCCTAGAACTACAGAGCACTTTCCCTCCCTCGGCCCCTCACTGCTACATTACACAGGGCCTGTTTACAGCAGTCTCTTTCACACAGTACCTGATGTCCAGCTATTAAGAAAAAAGTTCAAGGCATACCAAAAGGTGAAAACACAATTTGAAGAGCTGGAGCAAATATCAGAAGCAGACATGGCAGAGGTGTCAGAATGATCAGACCAGAAATTTAGAACAACCATGATTAACATGCTAAGGGCTCTGATGGATAAAGTAGACAGCCTGTGAGAACGAATGGACGATGAAAGCAGAAGAGGGGAAATCCTGAGAAAGAATCAAACAGAAAAGCTGGAGATCAAAAACATTGAAACAGAAATGAAGACTGCCTTTGATGAGTTTATTAGTAAATAAGCTCATCAAAGGCAGGGCTGAAGAAAGAATCTCTGAGCCTGAGGATATAGCAATAGAAACCTCCCAAATTGAAAAGAAAACAGAAAAAAGGCTAGACCTAGGCATGCTATATTCACACCACAGAAAATCATAGATAAAGAAAAATCTTGGAACAAGTTGGAGGAAAAAAAACGCCTTGCCTTTAGAGGAACAAAGATAAGAATTACAGCCACCCCCACTGGTGTGGCTTGGTTCCTTTGACGTCATTCTGCAAAATGAAAGCTTACTGGTTTGGTCTGCTGCCAGGGCACATGCCTGCGTTACGGTATGGCTCAGTTTGTTCCCCAACTGGGGTGCATGCTAGGGGCAGCCAATGGGTGTTTCTTTCCCTCTTTCTCTCTCCCCCTCTCTCTAAAAATAAACAAGTAAATTGTTTAAAAGAAAAAGAATTACATCCAATGTCTGTTCAGAAACCATACAAGCAAAAAGAGAGTACAGTGAATTATTTAAAGTGTTAAGAGAAAGTAAAACCTACCTACTTAGATTTCTGTATACTACAAAGTTATCCTTCAAAAGTAAAAGAGGAAAGGCTTTCTCAGAAATATAAAAATTGAGGGAATTTGTTGCCAGGAGACCTGCTTTGCAAGAAATGTAAAAGAAGTTCTTTGGAGAAAGGGAAAATAATATAAGTCAGACACTTGGATCTGTACAAAGAAAGGATGAGCATCAAAGAAGAAATAAGTGATGGTAAAATAAAAGCTTTTATTTTTCTTATTCTTAATGAATTTAATACAATTGTTTGTTGAAAATTGAAATAGCAATAATGCAGTCACTTATGTTTCAATAAGTGGTGTTCGAACAACTAAACATCCAGATGCAAAAAAAGAGAGAGAGAGAGAATCTAGACATAAACTATACATCCTTCACAAAAATTAATTAAAAATGGATCATAGACCTAAATGTAAAATATAAAACTAGCCTAGGAGAAAACCTTGATAACCTTGGCACGGCAATGAATTTTAGGTACAATACAAAAGGCATGATCCATGAAAGAAATAACTGATAATCTAGACTTGCAATTGAATATTTCTGCATTGCCAAAGACAATATCAAGAGAATGGGAAGACAAGCAAGAGACTGGGAGAAAATATTTGTAAAATACACATCTGATAAAGGACTGTTATCCAAACTATACAAAGAACACATAAAATTCAACAATAAGAAAACAAGCAAAGTTTGGCTTCCAGTCAAGATGGAGGCAGAGATAAACAGCTTACCTCCTCCCACAACCACATAAAAATTACAACAAAACTATAGAACAACCATCACTCAGAACCATCAGAAACTGAGTTGAATAGTCTGACAACTACAGAATTAAAGAAAACACATCCATCCAGACTAGTAGGAAAAGCAGAGATATGGAGAGGCTGGTCCCGCATCCACCTGTGGCAGGTAAAAATTCAAGAAGGATATCTCAGGAGTAAGCATCCCAGCCCTAAATTGGGCCCCCCATCCCAGGGTTTCAATGACAGGAAGATAAGTCCCCATAACTTCTGGCTGTAGAAACCAGTGGGGTCTGAGTTGGTGGAAGAAACTTCTAGAGTCCTAAGTAGTTCCTCTTAAAGAACCCACACACAAATTTACTTGGACTCACTCCCTCTGAGCTCCAGAGTGGGGTAGCAGCTTGAAAGGCACCAGGGGCATATAAGGAGGAACTAGAGAGTTTGGCATCAAGGTGAGAGCTGGGGGGGAAATTTTCTTCCAGACAGAAAGGTGGACATAGGCCATTGTCCCTTGTCTGAACACTCCCCTGACAGGGCCACAGAGCAGGCAGGCTGGGGCTATATCTGAGACTCCATCAACAGGGCTAACAGTGTTAGCCCCACCCTAGAGATCCCCTGAGATTCCATCCCACTCAACTTATAGGCCCACCCAAGCTGTTGTCAGTGACTTTTCCATAGGGTCTTGGCTCATGTTTAAAACTTCCTAAATCCTCTCAAACAAGCAACAGCTTTAGTGAGCCCCAGCCCCATACCTCTTGCTAAGTGGCCCCAGACCTAGCACTAGCAGCAGTGAGCCTAGATTCACAGCTTGGCTTCTCTTGGGAACCTCCAAGCCCAGCACAAGTAACAGCCATCTCAGATTGCTTGATAGTTCATGCAGGGTTACCCCAGGCAGAACAAAGGTGGAGGCTGAATTTGGCCAGCACCATCTAGGAAATTCCAGAGACTGAGCACCCAGTGGACAGCTACAGACCATGTCAGAGCACACAAACCTGTCCCAGAACAGGATCCTCCACGGAGGGCTGAGGTTAGTGGTCACTGGACACAGCCAATCTTTGCAGCTGATTAACCCAGGTAAATCCCTCCCATTGACCTGTCAACTGCAATCAAGATTCAACTATAAGAGGTGGGTGTACTCAGCCCACCTTGGTTACTCAGCTTGGGTGATAGGAGAGGTGCCACTGGACCCCTGCTGGGAGCGTCCCCTGCTGGGAGTTGGCCTGCAGGGAACCAGCCTGCAAGGACACCTACCACATTAAGCCACGTTACCAAGACAGAAAGTCATAGAAGCTCTACCTAACACATAGAAACAAACACAGGGAGGATGCTAAAACAAGGAGACAAAGAAGCATGTCCCAAATGAAAGAATAGATCAAACTCCAGAAAAAGAACAAAAGGGAGGTAAGTAATCTGTCAGATGCAGAGTTCAAAATACTGTTTATAAGGATGCTCAAGGATCTTAGTGAGGACCTCAACAACATAAAAAAGACCCAGTCAGAAACAAATATACACTAGTTGAAATAAAGAACCATTTACAGGGAAAAAAACTGTACAGTGGATGAAGTCTATAATCAAATCAATGCTTTGGAACATAAGAAAGCAAAAAACAACTATGGAGAATAACAAAAAGAAAAAGAATTCAAAAAAAATGAAGTTAGTGTAAGCAGCCTGTGGGAAAACTTCAAGAGGACCAACATTTGCATCATTGGGGTGCCAGAAGGAGAAGAGAAAGAGCAAAAAATTCAAATGTATTTGAAGAAATAATGAAAGGAAACATCCTTAATTTGATGAGGAAAATAGACATGCAAGTCCAGGAAGCACTGGTAGTCCCAAACAAGATGGATGAAAAGAGGCCACTCCAACACAGGTCATAATTAAAATGCCAAAGGTTAAAGATAAAGAGAGAATCTTAAAAGCAGCAAGTGAAAAGCAGTTAGTTACCCACAAGGAAATTCCCATAAGGCTGTCAGCTGATTTCTCAAAAGAAACTTTGCAGGCCAGAAGGAATTGAAAAGAAATATTCAAAGTCATGAAAAGCAGGGACCTACAGTCAAGATTGTTCTACCCAGCAAAGATATCATCTAGAATCAAAGGGTTGATAAAGAGACAAGAAGAAAACTAAAAGAGATCATCATCATCAAACCATTATTATATGAAACATTAAAGAGACTTATTTAAGAAGAAAGTCAAAGCTATGAAAAACAAAATGGCAATAAATACATATCTGTCAATAATTGAATCTAAAAAACAAACTGAACAAACAAGAAGAACAGAGCTAGAATCATGGATACGAAGAGCATTTTGGTGGTTGCCAGATGGGGTGGTGGTGTGGGGGAATAGGTGAAAAGGTGAGGTATTAAGTCCAAATAGGAAGTTACAGAAGAGCCTTGGGTATGTAAAGTACAGTACAGGAAATGGAGTGGCCAAGGAACTTATATGCATGATCCATGGACATGAACTATGACATGGGGATTGCCTGAGTGTGTGTGGGGTGCTAGGTTAAGGGGAGAAAAGAGGGAAAATTGGGACAACTGCAAATAGCATAATCAGAAAAATATATTTTTAAAAAGAAAACAATCATATTTTAAAATGAGCCAAAGATCTTAACAGATGTTTCATTAAAGAAGATATACAGATAGAAAATAAGCAAATGAAAAGATGATCCACATCATAGGTAATTAGGGAACTGTAAATTAAAACAACAATGAGATAATACTACATGCCAATTATATAGAATGACTAAAATCCAGGACACTGACAACACCAAATATTGGTAAACTGTGGAGCAGAAACAACTCTCATTCATTGCTGGTGGGAATGAAAAATGGTATTGCCAGTTTGGAAAATAGGCAGTTCCCTACAAAACTAAACATATTTTTACCATACAATCAAGCAATTGCTTTTCTTGGTATTTAAATGAAGGAACTAAAAACTTATGTCAACCCAAAAACCTCCACACAGATGTTGATAATAGTTTTATTTATAATTTCCAAAACTTGGAGGTAGTAAAGATGCTCTTCAGTAGGGGAATGAATAGATTTTGATACATGTAGACAATGGAATATTATTCAACACTAAAAAGAAAAGAGCTATCAAGCCATGAAAAGACATGGAAGAAACTTAAATGAATATTACTAAGTGAAAAAAGCCAATCTGAAGAGGCTACATACTCTGTACTTACAACTATGTGAATTTGTGACATTCTTAAAAAGGCAGAATTATGTAGACAGTAGAATATCAGTGGTTACTAGTGGTTTTGGGGAGGGCTGGGGAATGGCTCAAAAGAGAACAGAGAATTTTCAGGGCAGTGAAAATACTCTGTATGATACTATAATGATGGATATATATTGTTATGCACTTGTCCCAGCCAAAATGATAAACTGCAGACTTTGAGTAATTATAAATATGAGTTCATTATTTATAACAAATGTACCACTCTTGTGGGGGATATTGATAATCAGGAAGGCTACATATGTGTGGCAGTAGGGAGTGTATGGGGAATGTCTGTCCCTCCCTTCTTGGTTTTGCTGTGAATCTAAAAATAGCCTAAAAAATTAAGTCTAAAAAAAGGTTTACAATATTCTCAACTGGTAAAGGTGTGGGGAAACAAAAAGTGTTTTTACCAAGTTCATGAGCATACATATTACTAAATATGTTTTAGAAGACAATGTAGAAATGGTTATCATGATTTAAAATTAATTATTACACTCTTAAGTACATGACCTGAAGAAATATTCACACATGCATATTAAGATGTTTGTGGGTGGTCATTTCAGTATTCATATTAGTGAAAATGTTGAAGGAAATAATAAAAATTTTTATCCATCAGGGATTGGCTAAATAAATATGGTGATCCTGATTTTTTGTATTTTAATGTAAGAGTACTGTAATGAAATAATATCCATGATAAATTAAGCAAAAAATGGAACAACGGTATTAATTTTATTATTTGTAGGTACTTATACATGCATATATGTATATATACCACTGCAAATATATATGAATTCATGTAAATGTACAGAAAAAGTCTGAAAATATACATATAATGTATTAAAAGAGTTACTTCTAAGTAGAAGAGTAATACGGAGAAGAGTGAAGGCTTTCATATTTCCATATTTTTAAAAATTGAAATACATTCATATATAACTGGTTAGGAAAATGTGTACCCCATTTTTTCAAGTTTTGAGCAAGGTTTAGCCAATGAAGAAGTGAAGGAAGGTATCCTAGACAGAGGGAACAGAATGAAAAACAGGGACAAAGGCCAAAGTTTCAACATTTCCTCCTCTCTAGACTTCCCAGTTCCCTTTGCTCAGCCATTCCCCATTCTCTACTCCTCCCTCTGGTTACACCAAGGCCTATAGGTACTTCTTTTTTTTTTACTCCAGAGCTTTACTGTTTATTAACTTTTTTCATATTTTTTATTGTTGTGCAAGTACAGTTATCTCAATTTCCCACCCCCACTCCCCCTCCAACCCCAGCCTTCCCCACTTCCCATCTTTGACCTTATACCCATTTGGTTTTGTCCATGTGTCCTTTATACATCTTCCTAAAACCCTTTCTCCTTTTCTCCCCATTATCCCTTCCCACCTCCCCTCTGGCTACTGTCAGTTTGTTTTTAATTTCAACGTCCCTGGTTATATTTTGCTTTAGGAACTTCTAATACAGAATCCAGAGCCACTAATGGCAGTCATTAGGTTACAAATATTTCTATTCCAACCACACTGCAAACTACTGAAGACAGGAACCTTATCCTATTTGCTTTTGTAACCCCGCATCCTAGGTCAGTGCCTGGAAAGAATAATGGGGCATCCAGGTGTTTGATGAATGAACAAATGAGCAAATGAATAAATGAATAGATGGATGGATACTGGGTCTTCATCCAGTTAAGTTTGGTTGTTAAAGTACAAAATAATTCCAATATAAAACATTTCATTTTTCTCTGTGTTGGGTGATATTGTTAGCACAGATTTCAATAATGTGAGTAGTAAAAATATTCTGGGCTAACTCTGTACTATTCAGTTGCAGAATCTCAAAAGGAGCAAAATTTAATTAAGGCTCAAATATAATGTAAAGCATGAGCACTCTCTGGCATACTTATACAAAGTATGGACTTGTGAATTGCATACAGCTTTACTTGTGCTTTTTACACCATTTATTGCTACTTCCACCACTCCATTATATAGAGAACTATCCTCTAAATTGCACTTACATGTTCTCAAAACTATTCTATGCTAGGAAAAATGCTATGCTATTAAACATTTGAAATTTTATTTTCTCAAAGTATTTTTTTGCTAACTTAATTAGTTTAACCAAATGGAGCTAATTACCACTTGGTTTTCATATATCTTGGTAATTATTGTCTTGAAGTTTTCCTCCCTGACACTTGGCTTGTGCTGGTTCCACTAATCATTTCCTTTAGGTAAATTTATCAGTGATTTACATCCGGAAATCCCTATGTTCTCTTTGACAAATGACAGCTACCTCACCCCTAAACGTCAAAGAAAACACCTCAGAATGATCTTTACTGGCTGCTATGCTGTTATTCCATTCTTCCCTTAAAAGCTATTGTCATCCTACTGGGTAAATTTATTGAGTAAGCTATTAAGTGAAAAACAGGCATAGGATTTGCATATTAAGATGGAAAAAGATAGAGCATGTCCACCTCTCATAGTTGTGAAAACGGTGGCATGGGAAGATGAAAATTTAAGGTTTGGTGTTGTAATCTAGATAAGTCAGCAAGTGTGTGTGTTACTATTTATGGGGAAGCTATGGATCTAGATGTGGGCTTGCCTCTCACCTTGGCACTTTATCTGGGAGTATTCAGGCAATAGGAAGACTGTATTCAAATGATATTTATGTTCACATAAGAATTATTTCTACATAAACATTTGTTCATGGATTTTGAATTCGGATTTTTTTAAGCGAGTTTTGGGAAATTTTCCTCTAGGGTTAGCTCCAGGACAGGCATGGGGAAGAGTGGGTAGGCAATTGTCAGCCCAAGAGGCAGGCCCAAGTGGGCAGGGCCCAATGATATTGCGCATTAATACAAATCCTGTGTGAAGATTTTTACTTGGTTGGTCCTTTCTCGAGAGGGGAGGCTGGAAAAAGTATTTTTATTCCAAGCTGGAGAAACAAGCCCATGGCAACACTGAGCAGTTCAAATCTTCCTTCTTCAATAAGGTCTAGTCCAACTACACTTGTCTTCCTTACTTCTCTGAGGCACAGCAGTGTATTCCAACACAATTTCTGCCATTAGAACTCTGTACATAACTTGTCAGTCCCAGTGCAAAGTGACAATGTGAAGCACTTGTCTAAGGTTTATAAAGAGCCCTGGCTGGGTGATCCCATACATCCCATACACCAAACGGCTGCAGATTCCCTGGTCAGGACACATACCTAAGTTGTGGGTTCAATACCCAATTGGAGGGTGTATGCGGGGCAACCAATGGATGTTTCTTTCTCACGTCGACGTTGCTCTCCCTCTTTTTCTCTCCCCTACCCTTCTCTCTAAAAATAAATAAATAAAATCTTAAAAAGTTACCCAATCTCACTGTTATTTAGAGTTTGTCATCTATAAAAGAGATGCAATAATAGCACCTGCCTCCCAGGGTTATTTTGAAAATAAATGGATTAACTTACCTAAAGCTCTTACAACAGTGTCTGGTACTTAATGATTGTTAATTTTAATAATACCTACTGTCATTAACATAACCCAATATTTTTTTTACCAATATTCACTCACCTGGGGTAAATCTAGCAAATCATGGTGTTCCTATTACCCAAGTCAAAGACTGGTTCAGCTATGGATATAAGTTGTCTGCTGGGAGTTTGGGGAAAGGTTCTGAGAATCTCAGTAATTGTAAATAATTTAAGTGATATGGAATTGGATAAAATAAGAAGGGTCCAGAGAGAATTACCACATGGCTCCCTCACAATTAATATTTTACATTTATATCTCTATCTCCATCTCCATCTCCATCTCTATCTCTACAGAGATCTATCTATAGAGATAGAGATAGATACATCAAAATAACCCTGGGAGGCAGGTGCTATTATTGCATCCCTTTTATAGATGACAAAATCTAAATAACAGTGAGATTAGGTAATTTTTTAAGATTTTTATTTATTTATTTTTAGAGAGAAGGGTAGAGAGAGAGAAAAAGAGGGAGAGCAACATCAATGTGAGAAAGAAACACCCATTGGTTGCCTCTCATACAAATATATCTATATCTCTATAGATATAGATAGAGAGATATAGAGATAGAGATATAGTTGCCAGATAAAGTACAGGATGTCTCATTATATTTTAATTTAAAATAAACAACGAAATTTTTTTAGTACAAGTACCAAATCCCACATACTGCATGGGACATTCGTATACTAAAAAGTTATTTATCAATTATCTGAAATCCTATTTTAATCTCATGTCTATATTCAATTTACTGAATTAGTAAATTTAATTCACTAAAGCTTAGATATATGGCTTCCTAAATGAATTATGTCATTTCTCTGAACTCAACCAGACTGAGCTAATTCATAAACCACATAAGATGTGATAGGGAAATTTTTGATCCATTCTCTCTAAAGTAGTATTGCAGTTGTAATGCAAGGCACTTTACCTCTTGGACCTCAGGCTATGTGCTTCTAAAATAGATGTTGGATCAGGTTGGCCCAGGGGTTTAATACAGGGTATTGATTAGGAGCATGGGATATGGAGTCAGACTTTTCAGGTTGGAATCCTGATATCATCTGGGTGATCTTGAGTAAAGAGCTTAATTTCCAGATGCTTTGGTTTCTTTTTCTGTATGAAGGGGGATAATCTATACCTCAGAGGCTGCTGTGAAAATTAANTAAATGAATTATGTCATTTCTCTGAACTCAACCAGACTGAGCTAATTCATAAACCACATAAGATGTGATAGGGAAATTTTTGATCCATTCTCTCTAAAGTAGTATTGCAGTTGTAATGCAAGGCACTTTACCTCTTGGACCTCAGGCTATGTGCTTCTAAAATAGATGTTGGATCAGGTTGGCCCAGGGGTTTAATACAGGGTATTGATTAGGAGCATGGGATATGGAGTCAGACTTTGCAGGTTGGAATCCTGATATCACCTGGGTGATCTTGAGTAAAGAGCTTAATTTCCAGATGCTTTGGTTTCTTTTTCTGTATGAAGGGGGATAATCTATACCTCAGAGGCCACTGTGAAAATTAAATGAGTTAACTTGTTCAAGATTTTAGAACACAGCCGGGCACACATTGGCATGTAGTGCTCCATGCACTTATGGCACTAAGTGCTCCATAAATGTTAGCTCTCATTATTAATGCAGCTCTGGCTTTTGTTTCTACACTATTAACAACTTTTCTAAGACTCAGAGAGGTTAAGATGCCAGACCTAGGTAGGGAAAATGCTGCTAAGAGAAAATTGGTGTAAAGTGTGACTGAACTTTTAAATTAGAAATGAATTTCATTGAGAGTATTTTAGAAATTACATTAGAAAACATCTGTTTTGAAGTTGTAGAGTCTAAGGTGTTACCACCGAAAATTGAAATAGCTATACATTATTGGAAGACAGACTTGCCATTGATTTCAACATTAAAATTCTCATCAGCCTGTTTTTCCACCCAGAAAATGGGCACATTTTGTGATCCAAGTTACTACAGAGAAGGGTGATTAACCTTCAGTGATGGAAGGAGCAATACAAATAAATGTATTTAGGGAATGAACCATGTTTACATGTTTCATGTTCCTAGCTAGAAGAAAGAAGCTAGGAGTCATCAATTTAACTCTGGGGAAAAATCAGATGTCAGGATTCACAGATTATTGTGTAATCAGTAATTTGGAAAGGCTGCAGCCGTTTGTTTGGTTTTCAAAGCTCAGATTCCAAGGCTAAAAATTCAGCTATTATTTTCTCTTAGTGTCAGTTAGTTCATCTTCTGTAGGGGTTCAGTTTGTTGCTAGAGAGAATCATTGCAATTTGAATAATTACATACTGAACTGTGGGGTAGAACTAAAACTGGGGTTGATTGAGAGTGTAGGAAGCAGAGCAAGCTCCTCCGTGCCGCGAGAATTACAGATTCTGACGCAGCACAGCATGGCGGCGCAAGCAAGCCTTTCCAATGAACTACATTTGTTTGGTAGGAAATATGCAAAAAACCTCAACAACAATTCAACTTCACTTGTAATAGCAGAGCAGCAAGTTAAAACTATGCCAAAATGTCATTGGAAAAAACCTATCAGCTTGATAGAACTCTAAAAGTTTGACAACACACTCTTTTGGCAAAGTTATGGAGAAATCAATCACCTCACACATGTTGATCGGGGTGTAAACTGGCAAACAAACCTAGAGGGGAAAAAAGCAGCAAACTCTAGGAAAATTACAAATTAAAAGTGTGTGTCAACTTTGACCCACAAATTCTACTTCTGGGATTTTATTCTATAAAAATACGTATACTCATATGAAATGATACATACAAAGTTCTTTTTAAATTGAAATACAATTTATATGCCATAAAATTCACCACTTTAAAGTGTACAATTTAGTGATCTCTAGTATGTTTACAAGTTTATGCAACTATCAAGCACTATCTAGTTCTAGAACATCATTATCACCCCTAAAATAATCCTGTACCTGTTAGTGGTCACTTCTCACTCCTCCCACATCCAGCTGCTCACAACCACTAATCTACTTTCTGTCTCTATGAATTGGCCCGTTCTGTGCATTTCAGATACATGGAATCATACCGTAGGGAACATTTCGTGTCTGGCTTCTTTCATTTAGCATAATGTTCCAAAGATTCATCCATGTTGTAGTATCAGTGCTTCATTATTTTTATGTCCAAATAATATTTCATAGTATAGATATACCACCTTTTGTTTATTCATTCATCATCTGTGGGCACTTGGGTTCTTTCCACTTTTGGACTCCTGTGACTCATGCTACTGTGAAGATTTGTATACACGTTTTTGTATGAACATATGTTTTCAGTTCTCCTGGTGATATGCCTAGAATGCCTAGAAAAAGGCATATGGTAACTTTATGTATAACTAAAGGGTTATTTTTTGAAACATTATTTGTAACAGTAAAAATAGTAAAAATACATTGGAACAAGCAATGCCTTCATCAATAGAGGACTGGTTAACTTCCGCCAAGATGAAGGCATAGGTGGAAACACTGTGCCTTCTCCCACAACCAAGTTTGAATACAACAAAAAGGTTTGGAGAAACAAAGACACAACCAAAGGACAGAAAATTGAATTATACGGAAGTCCGACTACATCTAACCATTCAACGGGATGGTAAGAGGGGCGGAGCCAGCAGCGAGCAGGGTCGGGCAGGACAGGGCCCCGACCCAGGCGCGCAGGCAGACGGGAACCAGTTGGGGTGGGGGCAGACCGCGGGTGCATATTCGAGCGCAGTGAGACAGACCACGCAGGCCCCAGGGGGCGAGGGCTGGCGGCGGTGGCACACTCGCGTGCAGTGGGACGAAACGCGTGGGCCCCGTGACGGCAGCAACTGTTGCACCGGTGAGGGCTGGGGCGGCAGGCGGCAGACAGGACGCCATAGTCCCTCTTTGACCCCGCCCCCACATACAGCGTCACAACCCAGCGACTTAGTTGCCCTGCAATACCAGTGAGAGCCATTGTTGCTCTTTGACCCCACCCCCACATACAACGTCACAACCCAGTGACTTAGTTGCCCTGTTCTAGTGAACATTTTAGGGCTCTGATCCTGCTATGGAACAGGCACGAACAACCCGAAAGATGGCACAAGAAGAACTCAAAGTCCAAGAGCCAATAACTCTCAGCGACCAAGAAATTACCAGCCTCTCAGAAGCACAATTCAGGACACTATTTATCAGGATGCTCACAGAACTGGTAGATTATAGTCACAAATTAGAGGAACAAAGTTACAAATTAGAGGAACGTGTGAGGGCTGGACTGATTGAAATGAAGGGAGATGCACAGGAAACCAATAGTGATGGAAAGGAAACGGGGACTCAAATCAATGGAATGGACCAGAAGGAAGAACAAAACATCCCACCAGAAAGGAATGAAGAAATGAGAATTCAAAAAAATGAGGAGAGGCTTAGGAACCTCCAGGACATCTTTAAACGTTCCAACATCCGGATTATAGGGGTACCAGAAGGGGGAAAGAAACAGCCACGAGTGGAAAACGTATTTGAACAAATAATAAAGGAGAACTTCCCCAGTCTGGCAAAGGAAATAGACTTCCAGGAAATCCAGGAAGCTCAGAGAGTGCCAAAGAAGTTGGACCCAAGAAGGAACACACCAAGGCACATCATAATTACATTAGCCAAGACCAAAATGAAGGAGAGAATCCTAGAAGCAGCAAGGGATAAGGGGACAGTCACCTACAAAGGAGTACCCATCAGACTGTCAGCGGATTTCTCAAAAGAGACCTTACAGGCAAGAAGGGGCTGGAAAGAAGTATTCCAAGTCATGAAATCCAAAGACCTACAGCCAAGATTGCTTTATCCAGCAAAACTTTCATTTAGAATGGAAGGACAGATAAAGTGCTTCTCAGATAAGGTCAAGTTCAAGGAGTTCATCATCACCAAGCCCTTATTATATGAAATGCTAAAGGGACTTATATAAGAAAAAGAAGATGAAAAAGATGAACAGTGAAAGGACAGCAAACACACAGTTATTAACAACCACACCTAAAACAAAAGCAAACCAAGAAGACAGCTAGATCAGGAGTGGAACCATAGAAATGAAGAACACATGGAGGGTTAGAAACAGGTGGGTGGGAGGGAGAGAAGAGGGGAGAAGGCACAGAAAATAGCATAGATGGTAGGTAGAAAATAGATAGGGGGGAGGACGAGAATAGTGGGGGAAATATAGAATCCAAAGAACTTGAGACACGTGGTTATAAACTAAGGGGGAGAGAATGGTGGGGGAGGGAGGGTGTGGGTGGAGGGGAATGAAGGGGGGGGAATAGAACAACTGTAATGGTATAATCAATAAAATATATTTTAAAAAATATAGAGGACTGGTTAAATTGTGCCACATCCACACAATATTGTACAGCTTTAAAAACAACAGACAAAAAATAAATAAATAAAAACAAGAGACGAACTCTATGCATTGATAAGATTTTTTAGACATGTTAACTTAAAAAAGCAAGGCGCAAAGGAAGCCATTGCTTACTCAGCTCTTGCAGAAGAAAAACAATATGAATATTGATATCCATACAATATGTTGTATGGATATTGTTGTATCCATGGAACAATATGGATATTGTGTGTCCATACATAAAGGGGCCATGTACGGATACACAAAGAACTGAGAGAATGAGGGGGTATACAGGCAAGGAGTGAGTGCGTTACTTCTAATACACATCTTTTAATATTGTTTTGATTTTTGAATCAGGAAAATGTATTATCTATTCAAAATAAAATTTAAAAACTTTTTGTAGAACGCATGGTAACGAGAGTTACCGTTTGTTTTGTTGGCTGATCTGGGAGTACCCCCCATGCCCCCACCTTAAGAGGGTATATTTTAAGGAAGTAATTAAATAATATTTACTGTTATGAACACTGTATATGTAATCAAATTCAAATTTATTTAACAAAAGATAAATTCATAACAAAAATATTTGGCACAAAAAAGTTGACAGCAGTTTCTACCAGTTTTAGAATACAGAGCATCAGCAGTAGAATGTCTGCTAGTGCTGGCCGGAAACAAAGACTCCTCAGAACAACTTAGTCAGAGTCTGTAAGGCTTAAGCCTAGAATCCTGCATTTTAAAGAAGTCTTTATGTTATTCTTCCGCTTGCAAAAATGTAAACAGTTTTGGTCTAATACAGTACACAGAAATATTTTAAAAAACTAATAGTTAATACTTTTACTATGCTTTATATTAGTTACATTATCTTCTAAGTTTTATCTGTGAAGGAATTCCACAGGCCTGTTACCCTTTAAAAAACACATGGGTTTAGCCTCATATTGAAGGAAACTACATGGGAACAACTTCAGGACTCCTAGCTCCATGAAGACATGGGCTGGTCACCCAGAAATATCATTGTTTCCCCAGCATCAGACTCAGTGATCTCCCCATGTCATCTCAGTCCTGATGGCTAATTTCACTTTAGACGAATGCAAGGGCAGTAGGTGATGTTTGAAAAGGCTCTTAGAGCAAGAAGGGGAAGGAAACATTATCACAAACATTATCTACAACTGTGTTAAATGTCTCTTCTATAAGATCCCAAACTGTCCTTCTACAAGACCAATGACCTTTTCTTGACTTAATTGTAAAGTAACATTAACGTACACAAAAGTAGACGCAACTGCATAATGCAAAACCTGAAAACAACATTAGAAATTTGCTAAACTGAAGCTTCCATTTTACAAGCAAGATTTTGTGACCCATACATGGTTTGTCAATGTAGAATCAGTGGAGTTGGAATCACGAATGTTTTTCTCTGCTTGCAGAAATTCAAACAAGAATCATACAACACAGTATGGCCAAGTCCAGCTCTCTGGTCTTATTGGTGAGGGGATGAAGTCCCAGGAAAGTGAAGTGGCCACATTAGGATCTGGAAGCATTTCTTTGACTCTAGTTCATGTGTTATCTTGACAATATCATGCTACTTATTCACCAACATGAGCGTTTTCCAAAATAGGACTCTTATATTCAGATACGATTGATCCACACCCAGTTGGGTTTATGAGGGTCAGTTTTCATAATATCTTACCTCGTGTAACATTTTTACATTTTTGGTACCATTAAACTGGATAGTAGAAACTATTTGGTTATATATATATGATATATATGCATAAAACAATAGCATATTTCCAAAATATATTAAAACTGTCTGTTTCTAACTATCTAGAAGAGGCCTCCTCTCACTATGAGCTCAGAGCTGCAGAAAGACGCATGTGGAATGATATGGGGCACTCAGTCTGTGAAGCCAAATGAACCCTAATAATTAATAAGGAAACACTCTTCATTTAAAAAGTTCTTAATTATAAGTTTGTACATGTTAGAAAATTTTCATAATAAAAAGTTTAAAACAATTATAAATATCTGTCAACTTCTTTGAGATTCACCATAGAGGAAGTGTGGTTTGCAAAGGCTTTATAAACAAGTTGGATTATAAGTAAAATTTTAAAGGAAGAAGATTAGAGATGAGGCACAAGAATGTGAAGGAGGCAGCAGGACTCAACTTTAATTTCATGAAAAGATGCCAAGCATGATATAAGAGGCATAACAGAAGTAAAATGATCTGGCTACAGGAAATGATGGTTTACTTCTTGACCATGTAAAAGCAGTCGAGAGTGGGCAGACCAGAGCTGGCACGACACCTGCACGATGTACGGAGGGGACATTAGGATATTCTCTTCCACCTCCAGCTTTGACACCCACCCTCAAAGTCATCAGATGGGTCGAAATGGCCGCTAAAACTCTAGCCATCTCACCCACATTTCTCAAAGCAAAGGTGGAGTAGAGATACAGATGTTCCAGAAAACATTGTAGATTACATATTTTATATATTTTCTAGTCATGTGCTCATTCTTAGCTGCAGGGGAGGCTGATAAGTAGCCTTGGCTGAGCAATGTGCTCAGCTAAAAGTCAGTGTTCTGTTACAATAAGAAGGAGGGATAAAATGGACACTTGCTAAGCAAAAACAGCCTCTGCCATGTTATGTTTTATAGGGAGCGCAACATAGTAGGTAAGAGTGTTGGATGGGGTAACAGAAACCAGACTTTGAATCTGGGCCCTGCAACTTATTAGTTACATGACCTTGGAAAAGTAGTAACTAAAACTTTTCCAGCACCATCTGTAAATAAAAGCAGTTTTCTAATAACAGAAAATAATGTATATAAAGCACCAGACACACAAGGGGGCTCAACGAATCACTGTTACTTCACCTGTGATTTACTTGAGATTTGATGACTTAAAAATTTGTTTTCTATCTTTAATGAGTTAGCAAGACTGTTGCATTAGGGAAAGCAAAATGAACCACTGATAAAAGCAGATGAGTTTCTAATTTTTTTCTTGTCCAATTTTATTAATAAATAAATAATGCAATGGTCAGCAAAATTATTTTCAAATATGAAATAAAATGGAAATTTATTGCTGTATTTACTTTTGCTGCAACTCTTTGATATACAGTCTACAGAATTTACCAGGTGTTAAATCAAAACCCATTCCTTTTCAATTTACCTGCCCAAATAATGTAGAAATAGACATATTCCCTATGGCTTTAAGAGTGAGATTTTCAAGGTTTGGTCTTTTGAGAAACCAGAAAGTAAATCCTGAGGGATCACAACATTCTAGATTAAAATAAATGTGGGAAAGGAGGTATTTGTAATTTATTTATTTTTATTGAAGTGAGGACAAATAGTGGAGTTGCCAATAATGTGAATTTAGCTTTTTCTATTAGAAAGTTTAAAGGGGAGGAGAAACTAAGGTGTGTGAGAAATTCAGATTATAATGAGTTTTCAGACTTGTCTCAACTCGATGAGTTTACTAGTCAAACCACTTGCCTTTTCTGTGATGTTGTCACCTCTACTGCTCTCCTTTATAGATTTGCATCATATGAATTCATTTCTGAAAATGAGAGAGGACAGAATAAAATGTGGATGTTAAAGCAATGACAAAACTTTTGTATTTTCATTGGCTTCAACTTATCATAAGCCAGATTTAATTTTCTCCTCTGGAATTGTGGTGACTATTGGGGTTATTTTTATTAAGGTAAGAATTAAGCTTTGATTCCTTCCAGTAGAGCAGACTCAAACATTATATAGTCTAATTGCCCTTCCAATGCCTGAAATTGACTTTTAATGATTACTCCCTCCCCTCTCCCCAACTCCACATCTCTGATCCATGACCAGATACTCTAGGTGCCAGGGCATTTTTCCTTTGTCGAGACAAGCCGTTCCTGTGATGACTAGAACGCTCTGTATCTATCTGATCTCTTCCACTCTCCAACTCCCACTCACTTGTCCCAATTCTCCCAACTGTAGACATGCAGAAAAAGCTTCGTCCCTTTTCTACGTGGAAGCCTTTAAAAGTAGCATTTAAAGATGTACCATCACTACATCATTCAATGCCATTTCTCCTCCAGACTAAATATACCTAGTTTCTTTCACTGTTCCCCTAAGCCATGTTTTTGAGCCCTTCACATTGATGGCTTTTCTAACGGGACTCTGGTTTGTCTACACACAGTCTTATTGGAGCCCTCTGCCCATATTTACAGGGTCTGTTAGTAACGGAATGCAAAGACAGAAGACTGATGACTGAGCCCTGAGGTACCTGAAATTTCAGATGTTGGTGGTATGAGGAGGAAATAGCAAATGAGACAGAGCAGGTTCATTCAGTGAAAAACCAAGAGATACTAGTGGGCCAAAAGCCATGCGACGAAAGTGTATCAAAGAGAAGAGAGTGACAAACTCTGAAAGTTTATCAAAGGACTTATAGGTACTACAAAGGTAGCATGTTCTGCTCTAAGCAAGATAAACAAAGGGGAAAGGGTCACGCAGTCCCTGAAGTGATCTTAGGCCATTTAGTCTGGCAATGCCAAGGCCTCACATATCCAAAGCGGTTAAGAAAGGATGTGACAAGTTCTAGGTGAGCACATTGGCTCATCCTGCAGAGTGTGGCACAACCATATGAAGAACAGAGTGGGACCTTTCTTGCCCAACTCTAAGAGAAGGGACCATGCCTTACATGCTTATAGGGTTGTGGTAAATATTACTCAGACTGATTCATGTGAAGAAGAACTTACAATAGTGCTTGGCATAGGGTAATCACTCAGTAAACGTTTATCCGATGTTATTATAGTTTACATTCACTGTGTCCAGCACAGTAACTGTTATATATAGCAAAAAAAATTCAATACATTTTAAGTGATTTTTAAAATAATAGATCTATTATGTTCTCTGGTATTTTACAAGCTCATTGAAGAGGATTCAAATGTAAAATTTTAACTACACAAAGAAAAGGTTATACTTAAAACCACTGTTGAGGGCGTGTGTGTGTGTGTGTGTGTGTGTGTGTTTACCCTGATGACCAACTTGTTGGATCACTGATTGCTCCTTTAAGGAGCCATAGAATTTTTTATGGTCAATGACTTAAACTGCCTAACAGATTTACTGGAGCCTTACCAGACTGATTAGCCCGTGAGCTGGGAATTTGGAACCAATGTTAATCAATCCCAAGGGGCAATTAATAGCAGTAGGGAAGTAAGTGCAGCAAAGCATCTTAGTTACAAAATAAGGAGATAGCTTCAGGCTCTGCCTTCCTATTTCAGCCTTGCCAAGTGAGCATTTGGAACTGCATTCGGCAAAATATTGCTTGTCAGTTAGACTTGTCCAATGTCTTAGCAACACAAACAGAACCCAAGGAAAGCCAAATATTGCAGTTGGATTGTTCATGATTTGGTTCATACCATGACTTACTAAATTACTTTTTGTGAGGTTTCTTCTTTTTCGGTTTGCATAAAGCCAAGAACTAAATGTAGCAATAAAAATTTAAATTACCTTGGCTCACGTTGGAAATACTCAGTACTCCACAAATGCTCTGCTCTTCACTCTAGTGCCAGAAAGAAGAGCAAAAATAGTCGACAATGATTCTGCATTACTGATTCACTGTACTCATTAGATTATACTGAAATGTTATGACTTTCTGGGGTCAGAGAGTTATTCTGTTTTTGCTTCCAGCCATTTCTGGTAATTTTTGCTACTATATAACAAAAATACAAAAATATTTGGAGTGAGACTTTCTAATTGGAAATAGTAACTTTTAGACAGGAAACCAACTCTATACTAAATAATGGAAACTATCATCAAAATTACATTTTCATGAATACTTAATCAATACCACTCCAGCTGTTTAACTATTTTAGTATTGTTGAATTCTAGTAATTGCTGGTTTCATTGCATTCTCGTGAGTTCAGAAAATAAATGAGGTCATACGTTTTTTGCCATGAAGTATTATCTGGTTAGACAAAAAAATGACTAAATAAAGATACTCCAGAAAGGTATGCTTTTGGTGAACATATTCCAAAATGTTAGTGTTAGCATTTGCAACTTCATTTTTCGTAGAATTTCTTTAATCAAGACTAAGGTTTTCTCCAATGTAGTCTCAATATAATGTCCATGTTATATAATATTCCAGAGATTTTTCTATATTTATTTTAAATAAAATGCATGATCAGTGCAGCAGACACCAGATTTTGGTTAAATTATTTATCTGTGCCCTGTTTAAAGAGGGTAAAAACAATATTCTATTTTTACTGACTTGCCTAGGGCTTCAAATATATGATAGCACACGCTCATATAAGCTTCAGGGTACTAAAAACAAATCATTCTTGTTGTATAAGGCATTATCTCATTGACTCATTGATAATGGTAAAAATCAGTTTACCATACTTAAACTGATCAGAGTTTCTCATTCTCTCAGGAATCTTGACCAATTTTCCACATACAGAAAAATGAAACACGTTAAATTTCTATTATTCCTGTTTTAATTTTCATGGTGCCATTTAAATTATTATCCTTTTATCAACATTTATGTGCTTTGCTGTGTTTTATCTCTAACTTATTTTTTTTTAAATTTCATTTATTTATCTTTAGAAGGGAAGGGAAGGAGAGAGAGAGAGAAACATCAATGCATGGTTGCCTCTCATGTGTCCCCTGCTGGGAACTGGCCCCCCCGCTAGGAACTGGCCTGCAACCCAGGCATGTGCCCTGACTGGGAATCGAACTGCGATCGTTCGGTTTGCAGGCTAGTGCTCAATCCACTGAGCTACACCAGCCAGGGCTCCAACTTATTTTTTTAACAGCAGAGCTTTACGAAAGTAGGGTACCCAGTTGGAGATGAGCAGTGGGATGTTGTCGAGGTTCTCAGAGGGGCAGGAGAAGTTGAGGAGTAGGGAGAGCAGGGGGAATGAGCACAAATTGAATTGAAGAAAATCATCCTACATAGAGATTTTGAAGTTGGCTTCCCAACAGTATTATCACTGGCCACAGCTTGGTATTCTCATTCATCTTTGCCATATGCCCTTGTAGTTCCGAATGTCTAGATATTCCAACTGGGTTCATGTGTCACAGGGAGACTCTGACTGGGGAGAAAAAGAACTAATATTTATTGAGGGCCTACGGGTGACAGATGCTGCAGAGATACTTTCACATTCCATATCTCATTTGGCCACCACTATAATCCTCTAAAATTCATAATTATCTTCATTTTCCTGTGGGTGATACTGAAGGTGAGAGCAGTTAAGAAACCCAGAGTCCCACACACTATGCAGTAGACAGAGCTAATGGCTCTAGCAGCAACAGTAATGGGAAGAAAGACAGGACCAAAAAGGTCAGCATGGATTTGCTCCTGTCCTTTTGAATGTTGACCCTGGTCTCATCTGAGGTCACTAGGGTCCTGAGATAGTTGTATGAGAGGGTTTGGAATGAAATAGTTTCCAGAGGTAAGTGTCTCGTATTCATGATCCCCAGACTCTTGCTTTAAACCTCTTGTGCTAAAGTGGATACTTGTGTGTCTTTATTTTTCCCATGCTACTCTCCACAGTACTTTTGCATTATGATTAGTTAATAAATATTTGTTAAATTTAATTTAAAATCCTCCTACAGGAGCAACAAGAAATTGTCACTTTTTAATAGTAGTATAATTATGTTAGTGTCCAACCTAGGATACTTATGCTTGTCATAGTAATTGAGGACCCAATTAGAGAGTTAAGAACTGAGTAAATAAAAAATTATTGGTAGTATTGACATGTAT
Source organism: Sturnira hondurensis (assembly GCF_014824575.4). NCBI lineage: Eukaryota > Metazoa > Chordata > Mammalia > Chiroptera > Phyllostomidae > Sturnira > Sturnira hondurensis. The sequence continues at coordinate 5,621,992 of NW_028093985.1, read as the reverse complement.
AGCAAGACATACTTGCTAAAAAAAGAGGGGCTGGAGGAAAAAGAAGAAGAATTGTGATACTTGAGATCAATAATTTATAATATTTTCCCACTTCAAATTATAATTAGGAGAGAAACTCAAATATAAGCAATTAGTATCTCACGTTTTCTTTGAGAACAACTACCTCTACTGCCTGCAGCTGGAATTACCACTTTCCTCAGACAAGGGCTTCTTTTGCTAATTGGGTCAGATTATATTTTCAGTACAATTTTATTCTAATAAATGTGGGCCCTTTCTATTAACCTTAACAGTCAAGAAACATGAAACTATGAGAGAATATATCATTTGGGAATCCAAACTAACTGAATATGCTAATGTGACAGGAATGACTGCTTGAGGACAATTTTATCATATCGATTGCAATTACGAAGAGAAAATAAAATCTTCTCAAGTATTCTTCACTCTCTCTGAGTTAATTAAATTTTATAACCTTTGCTAAACTCTTCAAACAATAGGATCTTACCCAGGCAATATCAAACAATTATAAAGAATTTTATTATCTTTCAAAAATTCCACTGGGTTGATAGACTTAGCAGTTTCTTTCACTTTCATTGCAAGAAATACCCACAAGCCCCGGTTGTTATGGCTCAGTGGATTGAGCACTGGCTTGTAAACCAAAGAGTCACTGGTTCGATTCCCAGTCAGGGCATATGCCTGGGTTGCAGGTCAGGTCCCCAGTATGGGGCATGCTAGAGGCAGCCACATATTGAAGTTTCTCTCCCTCTCTTTCTCCTTCCCCTCCCTTCTGTCCAAAAATAAAAATAAAAATCTTTTTAAAAAAAGGTAGCATTTATTGAATCTGTAGGGCACTGTGGTAGGTAGAGAGACATTGAGAAGTATAAGACAAGTCACTATTCTTGATAAATTTATACTCTAAATGGAGATATACATATTGGTTAACACCGGTCCCTACTCCTGTGATTCATTACAATCACTCAGTGGGCACACTTGTGGGAGTGATATTGGACTCATATCTCGAAGTTCTACCCTCTACCTTTGCTAAGATATGACATATGTTTTGGAAGATAATGTAGATGTCATTAGTCATCTTTTGGCAGAGAATAAACCTGCTGATCCCTAGAAGATAAAACACCACTTCTATGAGCTCTTTATTTGGTTACTTGGGAAAGGAGTTCAAGTCCCATCTCTGTAACTAACTGGTAGTGACTATCACTTGTAACACACTACTGCTCTAGCTGCTATGCTAATGGGTGGGTTTTCAATGTCCTTGACTTGAAAGAAATCCTATATCATCGAATAAGATGGCACATCAGTAGACCATAGAGTCTCACCTTCTCTCCCTCAAAACCAACCTGGCCACACATCATGCTGCAATTGTAATGGACTCTATGCCTCTAATGTGTTTCTAGATCAGTTTTATGTGTGAAAATCTATTTAACATTTCTGTGATGTAGATATCATGTATAAAAAGGTGTATTTATACATTTTTTATTTGTTTTAAGGAGACTTTTTCTTTCTGATCCACTTGAAAGTAAGTTGCAGTATTGTGACACTTTCTTTTCATTGATTGTAGACAGAAAGAGAGGCAGGGAGAGAGAAAGAGAAAAGTACTGATTTGTTGTTCCACTTATTTATGCATTCATTCGTTAATTCTTGATGTGTCCTGACTGGTGATTGAACCCACAACCTGAGATACCCAGTCAGGGCAACACTTTACCCATAAATATTTCAGCATGCATCTCCTAAAAATAAGGACTTTATCTTATCTTACATAACCACAATATTATTATACCTTAAAAGGTGACATCAATTCAATAATGTCATCTAATATATACTTCATATTCATATTTCTCTAAGTGTTCAAAATATATCTTTTATATTGTTTTTTTAAATCCAGGATCCAATCAAATTTCACATACTACATTTGGTTTTTATGTCTCTTATTCTAACATAATTCTCCTGCCTTTTTAGACATAACACAGAATTCATATAACACAGAATTTTTCAGAGTCCAGTCTTATGTGTTCTTTCTTACTAAAAAAAATTTAAAAATTTGAAAAGAGGAGCACTGATAAGTGAACTGTGTGTTACTTTTTTCTGTTGCCAATGTCTGAGAGAAAATCTATTTGGTCTAAAACTTCTTTAGACTGGCAACATAACTCATTTTATACCAAAAATGTTAACAAAAGGAGAAATCCTATAATGTGCCCATAATAACAAAGAAGTTCGAGATTTAAAAGTAGCCAGGAACACGTAGATCATGAAAACTGAATTATCTTTTTCCTGAGTCTGCTTAACTATCCAAGATAATGTAGAATCTTTGAGCTGGAAGAACCTCAGAGGCAAGTTAACTAGATCAATTCTTTATGTTCCTTATATTCCTCAGTGAGGAAGCTGAGTCCCATAGACTCTGTGATTTGCCAAAGTCACACCGCCAGTTAAATGTGGAGATGGGACTAGAAATGAAGTGTCTTGATTTCCAACACATTTGTGCCCCTAATTCTTTCATCATCTTCTCTGAGTTTACCATCCATCATATTTATGTGCTTTCTTTTTCCATTTCTTTCTCTTATTTTTTTAGAGTGAGGAGGAGGGAGACAAACATCAGTTGAGGACAGAACCTGCAACCCAACCATATGCCCCCACCAGGAATAGAACTGGTGAATGTTTGTTTTGTGGGACAACACCCCACCAACTGAGCTACACCAGCAGGGCTTTTCCATTTCTTTCTTTCCTTCCTATTTCTTCCTTTTATTAAGCAGACAACAGAACTTTTTAAACAAAAAATTCTGTTTTTTTTTTCTGTTTCACTTATGCCAGAGTTTCTCCATGGTAGCATTGTTGACATTTGGGATTAGGTAATTCTTTATTTTGGGGGAGGATGGTTGTTGTCCTGTGCATTGTAGGATATTTAGCAGCATCCTTGGATTTACTTATTTGTTACCAGTAGCACTCCTCCATTTGTGACAACTAGAAATGTCTCCGAACATTGCCAAATGTCCCCCAGGGGGACAAAATTGTACCTGTTTGAAAACTATTGCTTCTTATTTTGGCAGTGGTTCTTATTTTACTTCTTAAGTTTCCTTTTACTTTTCTGGTCACTATAAATTCAAAATTTAATGTAGTTGTAATAATAGCATAGATACATTTTTGAAAATTTATTGTTTTGATAGAAAGAGAGAGACAGAGATGTCAATTTGTTGTTCGACTTACTTATGCATTCATTGGTTGATTCTTGTGTGTGCCCTGACCAGGAATCGGACCAGCAACCTTGACGTGTCAGGATGATGCTCAAACCAACTGAGCTACCCAGCCAGGGTGTAGCTATGATTTTTATTCTATTATTTTTACTGAACATTTTGTAACAGGTATTTTCAGTGTTGCTATATGACATGGAAATTTGTGGTCTCTGTCTGCCTAGCATCCCTGCTCCCCTATCCTGTAACAGCACCCCTTCGTCCATTGTGGAGCTGTGCCTTCATCACTTCAGTCCTTTGATTCTAGGGTACTTCCCTTCAGGCAAAGATGTGGACAAAGGAGCCAGGCTTGACCAATCATAATAATGCATCTCCACAGCCACAATGATTAGTCTCAGTGACAGGCACATGAACCAAGTTGAGCCAATCAGAGCCCTTTCCTGGGAATTTGTTAGAAAAGAACACTCTTCTTCATGTGGGTTGCTAAACTGATTTAGTGAAGTTGGAGCTCTCTGAAGCCATGTCCTCAGCATGTTTGCGGTTCAAGAGAATGAAGCCAATGCAGACAGAAAGCAGAGCCGAGAGATGGGAGGGAAAATACTGGAGGCACCGTTTGAGCCCCTAGATCTTCCCGTCTCTGAAGGCAGTGCAACCTTTGTCAATCAGTCTCTAATACTTAATGGCTCACATGTCCTCAAATTGTAGTGCTGTGGTTTCCCTAACTGTTCTGCTAACATTGAATTTTAACGTGACTTGAAATATTTTTTCATTACAAATGCAGTGTTCTTTTTCAGTGCCTTCTGAATGACTTCCGGCAAATTTCCCACTAGTTTCCTCAAACACGGGTCCTTGGTTTGAATTCTGAGCTACAATATTTAAAACTGAGTGATTTACCATCTAATTTAAGGCCATTCGGTTTTGCTTTATCCCCTTTACCATCATTCCATCCGTGCGTATACCGACTATTGCGGCACTACCTGCTCCAGCCGCACCGGCACGTTTGAATGCGTTAGTGTTCTATGTCAGTGGATTGGGGAGTTTCTTACGGTGTCATGAAGATTTATTTCTGACCATTTTAGGACCTGCCTTTTGATACCCTTTAACTATTAACCTCAAAAGCTGAATTGTTCAATTTTAAGCTTTTAAGACTTTTACATTCACTTAAAATATAGAAATATTGTATTATCCTAAAGTCTATGAAAATGCCTCCAATTCTTTCATCACTGTGAAGCCTATATGTATGTCATTTACCTGCATACATTAACTTTTCCAAGCTTGAAGATCTAGTTCAGATGTTATTGTTTTCTCTGTGATTTCTTTTATCACTTTGCTCACAATTGTTTTCTCCTCTCATTGCACTTAGTAAATCTCCTTTGTATTTATGAGGAGTGATACAGTAAGGGGGGGTGGTGCTGCTTTAGGGGCCTCTAATAGTCTTAGACTTGTCCTGTGGAGAATCATAAGTAACAATATACTACTGTACAAAACATATTACCATCAAATTATTTATGAAAGCATAACTTGTGGTAGCTAAAAAATAAAAAAAAGTCAAAAGTCCATCATTAGAGGGCTAGTTTAATGAGTTATGATTAAGTCATAAAGTGGAATACTATGCAACTATAAAAAAGAACACATAAGTTTTGTATACATTGATATAGGACAACCTGTAAGATACAGTATTAAGTACATGAAGAGGTGGTATAGCAGAGTAATTATAAGTGAGGACCCCAGAGTTTGGCCTCAGTTCAAAGACCAGCTCTGTTCTTTCTTAGCTGTGTGCATTTGGGCAGGTTTCTGAGGCCCAGTTCCTCAGTCTTCTTTTCACCTATGAAATGAGGATGCTAGAGAGGACACGAAAGAAGACATTTCCAGTAGTGCTTGACTCCAAGCACATTCCCTAGCTATTTAAGCTTCTTTCAAAACCCAGGGCTGACTGAATATTCAGTATTTTATATTGGGAATATGAGGAAAAAGTATAACAACACTATCATTATAACAACTCAAGCCTTTGCTTCTGAGATAAAGGCTATCTAAAATCTTATTTTAAAAAAATTCCCACCTGAGAATATATGTATTGATTATAGAAAGAGAGGAAAGGGGGGAGAGAGAGAGAGTGAGAGAGAGAGAAAGAAGCATTGATGTGAGGGAGAAGCATCCTCAATCAGCTGTCTTCCAAATATGCCCCAGCTGGAGATCAAACCCACAATCCAGGTGTGTGCCCTGACTGGGAAGCAAACCTGTAGCCTTTTGGTGTACAAGATGATGCTCCAACCAACTGGCCAGGGCAAAGACATCTAAATTCTTAATAAAATAAGAGAGGCATATAAAAATGGCTTAAAATATTCCCTTTGTCATACTTAGTAATATAGTCTCTCTTTATTCCCAAATCATCAGTTCAAATAAACGTATGCCACTATCTAATGAAGGGTTAACCACATTGCATTTTTGTAGATCAGTTTCCTTCTAAAATGTAATAATGAGGTCATGGCATTTTTAAGGGATACATTTGCAGATGTGTATCATTTTAGAAAAACCAAAGTATGAAAATCCACAAATGTGTGGTAAATTGAGGATTGCATAAATTCAGTTACAGAAGAGTTCTTCACGTGCCAAAATAATTAATTATGGGGTTTCTTTAAACAGGAGGGCACAGGGGCTCATGTTTTTTGGCAAAAGAAACTTTGTATTTTATCTGGAATAACTGTCCTTTTTAATGCATCACAAAGCTTCCAGAGGAATACGTATCAGAGAGTGACCCATAGCTACCTAAACAGATCAGCTGAACCAATCCATTCTGTGACCACTGGGGGTGGGGGGAGTCAGGAAGACGTGTTATAGTAGATTGGGTGTCAGGTAAGACCTCTCTGAATAGGTGATATTTTGAGTTAGTTAATGAATAGAATAAAGCCTCAATAAAGCTGAAGGAGCCAGGCCTTTGAAGACTCTTTGGAAGAAGGGTGCTGGCAGAGGGCTCGGTAAGTAAAGTCACTCAAGTCGTAACAAGCTTGATGGATAGAGAAACAGAAAGGCCAGACTCCCTGGAGTGCAGTAAACTTGGGGGAGTGGGTCATGGCGGAGTCAAAGGAGGTAAAGGAGGGCCTGATTAATTAGGACCATGGTAAGTGCATATAAATTACTTAACTTGAAGTATCCAATTTTTAAAGAGCTCAACAAATTGGAAACTCATATTTATTAGAAAGCATATTATTGTTTTATTTATAATTCAAATTTAAATATTTTAAAAATAACAGTAGCTTTATTCCTTAAAATAATAAATTCAAATGAATACAGAAAACACTGAAATTTGAAGCTTCTCTCTTCACTAACCTGTAAAATTTAAATTCTATAAAACAGCACAGGAAGAGTCAGTTTCTGATTGTAAAGACTGATAAAACTGTTTATATAGAATTTGTGTTACCAGTATTTGTTTATTGTTTCTAGCCTAGATTTATGCTGGGAGGTTGTTGTTTTTTCCTTTTGGTCACAATCCTCAACATTCAGACCTTTCAAACCTGAAAATATTTTCCTGAAATTCATTCAATTTTTGTGGTTTACTTTTAATCAATCTGGAATTTTTCTATAGGTATTGTATGAGTTAGAGATTGTGGGAAGCTGAATGATGACCTCCCCCGCCCCCCCGCCCCAATTTATACCCAAANATTGTATGAGTTAGAGATTGTGGGAAGCTGAATGATGACCTCCCCCCCCCCCCGGCCCCAATTTATACCCAAATCCTAATTATTGGAAAGGGTGAATACATTTGGCAAAAGTGACTCTGCAGATGCAATTAAATTAAAGATTTTGAAATGGGAAGATTATCCTACATTTTGGGGGTGGGCCCTAAATATTTTCACATGTATCCTGGCAAGAGAGGGGCAGAGGAGGTTTGACACAGATTGGGGCTAAGCAATTTGAAGACAGAGCAGAGATTTAAAGGTGTTATGCTGCTGGTCTTACAGGATAGAAGAAAGGGGCCAAGGGCCAAGGCACGCAAGGAATACCAATGTACAGCAAGGAACTGCCTCTCCCCTAGAGGTCCTGGAAAAAGTGGCCCTGCTCGTATCTTAGATTGTGCACCTTAATTTCAAACTTCTGGACTCTAGAATTTTAAGAAAGTAGATTTTTGCTGTTTTAAGCCACTAAATTTATGGAAATGTGTTACAGCAGTCATTGGGAACTACCATATTTTGCCATGTATAATGAGCGTTTTTGGGCCCAAATTTTTGAGGGAAAAATAAGGATGTGCATTATAAATGGGGAGTACTTGGAATACCTTGCATCTGTTGTTGTGTTTTGTAATTATTTGTTACTTAAAATTTGTTGTACCATAATATATTAAAAAATAAATGCTAAAATTCCTTTATAATACAAAAGACAGGTATCTAAATATAAATAAATAAAAATTGAATTAAAAAATTAAAATAAAAGATTATTTTCCTCCAAGTTTGGGCCCAAAACATGGATGCACATTATACATGGCAAAATATGGTAATACAGAGATCTAACTTTTTTGCCACATAGTTAACTAATTAATTGTCCTAGTATCATTTATTAATATATTATTTCCTAAGTGATCTGAAATGTTAAGTTTGACATAATGGCAATACTTGTGTATATCTGAGTTGATTTCTATCCTATTGTACCAATTGATGTACTCTTGAGAATGATACCAGACTTTAAAATTACAATATCTCTATAATACATTTAAATGACTGGTAGGGTAATTTCTTCATCAGGTTTTTTTTTCAAAAACATTTTTTTTGTTTTAAGTTACATTTATTCCTCCCAGAGAACTTTAGGTTCAATTTGTCTAGAAAAACCAGAATTTGGACTGTAACTTCATGAAATATGTAGATTTACTTGAATATTCCTATCTAGAAATATATACTGTCCTTTCAGGTCTTCTCTCGCATACTCCACATTTAAACTATAAAATTTTATGGTTTTTCTTCACTTAGGTTTTATACATTTCTAAAAGCTTATCTATTGTGACTATGGGATCTTTTAAAAATTACATTTTCTAATTAGATATCATCAATGTGTAGGAGTGTTGTTGGGTTTTGAATCTGGCTATTCTGCTGAATCAACTTAAAGGTCTAATAATTTTCTCTTAGGTTGTCCGACAAGACAATCATATCTATAAATATTATAACCTCTCTATTCTTTTTCACCACTTTTTTTCTTGTTCTATTGCATTAACTAGAACCCATAAAACAATGTTCAACAATAATGGTGTTAATAGGAATATTTGCCCTTTTTCTGACTTTAGGCGGAATGCCTTTAGTGTTTCACTATTAAATATGTGTTTTATTTTGTATACTTTGTGGAGGTATTTTAACATAACATATATACCTTTTGGCATAGGCATAGAAACAGTAAGAGTATTTCCAGGTTACTAAATATTTCTTTAAATCAGAAAGCTGATAGTGTTATTAATTTACAATAGCTATATGTATATGTAGTTATATAAGTATAATACGTTTATTAATGTTAAAATTCTTTAATTGTGCAAAAACTACTGGGTAATTTTAACGTTTGCATTTCATATTTCTTTAGTATTTTATGTAGAAAGTATGTAACTTTTGTATTAAAAAATTCAGGCTTGGGTATCAGTCACGTTCATCTTACAAAACGCAGCGGAGAGTTTCCATAAAAGCGGAAAGCTAGGGGATAAAGGTTGTGCGGGGTGGCTGTGGAAGCACTGCCACGCTGGCTGGAGGGAGCCGCGGTGGGGGGTGGTGCGGAGTGGAGAGAAACCAGCCCCAAAAGGGAAAGGGATCGTGATGTGTTTAGGAAAGTTGATCTGGCGTGTTAAATGGCGTTTCAGAAGAAATCTGAAAGCTTTTGGTTTACAGCCGGAGCCAGACAAAGAGCTGTTGGGGCTCTGGGAACCTCCTTTAACGGATGAAAATGGGTACAATGGGTACCTCCCTTTTATGAAACTTTAATAACCCGGACTCCAGCCGTCTACAAGCCCAGGGTCTTCCCAGCGCACACGGACGGTCTGAGACTCGCAGCTACCTCTAAAACCCGGAGAAAGGAAATCCAGTTCGGCCCTGGAGGGGCCGGCGGTGGGCTCCGCCGTCTTGCACACTGGGCATGCGCAGGGGGTGGACCGCCTGGTCCACTCAGAGAACCGTGACGAGTCCGGAAGCGCCTGCGCGCGCCCCTCCGCAGGAGAACTAGTTTTGTTCCGTGTCCTACGGACAGGAGCTGGTCCGGGAGAGCACCCCGCAGGACTACACCGACCCTCGCCAGCGCCGCAGCAATGACCAGCAACAGCTTTGCTTATAATGAGCATTCCGCGGGAGGGGAGGCGACGGAGCTGGGTCAGGAGGCGACCTCAACCATTTCCCCCTCCGGTGCCTTCGGCCTCTTTAGCAGCGATCTGAAGAAGTGAGGATAAAGGTTTGGGGTGCGGGGACGGGACCGAGGCGCTGGGGACCCCAGAGAAGCGGGCCCCGGGCTCGGGCTCCCGGAGAGGAGTGGGGTGCCCCGGAGACTGCACCGGGGCCGGGGGTTAACGTTTTCTGCCGGTGGGTGGAGTCGGGTCACAGCTGGGAGTAGTGGGAGTGGTTGGGGAGTTGTGGAGAGTGTGTGTAGGGGTCTCTCGTAGTCTTCAACTTTGGTGAAGGAAGAACCATTTGGAGAGCTTAAGTTCCATCCCCAAAGACTCTGATTGAGTTGGTCTGGGACACGGGAATCTTAAATCTGAACGTACGCTTCTAGCAAATTTAATGGGTGTTGGGTCAGACTTGGAGAAATTTACACATTAGGCTGAAGGAGTGGGGAGTTGAGAGGGAGGTTTGGAGTGTGAGTGTTGCTTATCCGAGACTGTTGAAGTGCAGGAGCAAGGAAGTGTTCTGGCGCTTTATGAATGGACAGACTGGTTTACACAAACATTAATGTTCTCGGATAGTTTCTTTTGCATTATAGACAACCCCCCATCTCAAACAGTAATAAACATATGAGTAGAGAGTATTTAGTGTTATTAAAAACAAATGCACACTGTGTTTTTAAAAAGTTAGTAAAAGTTATTCAATTACCACCGAAAAATGGGAAGAAAACAGTCCCAAATTGTATTATTTTGGGAGAAGGGTTTAAACGTACAGAATCACAGTAACTTTATATTTTACTGTAATAATTTTTACACTTTTCTTATTTTTGGTCTTTCAGTACTAAATACTATGGTCACATGTTAGGCTGTCACTAGATGCTAAATTAAAGTACCTGTGCTACTGACTCTGACGGTGTCAGAAGGGTATAGCTGTAGTTAAATTTTAATTTAAATTTTACTAACAAGACAGGGCAATCTGTCTTGTTTTAAAGTGTTATAGTAGTTGAAATTTGGATGGAATTTTGACTCTTTTAAGCTGATTGAAATCTTATGTACAGCTTGTAGAATAGTTTTTTCCCCACCTTATTCTCAGGTTAGAAGAGTTTAAAAGAAAATTAATTTCTTTTCATTTTTCATTCTCTGCACCTAAATGATGTATTATTGTTCTAACAAGGAGCTTGTTGCAGCTCTTCAGTTTTATTAGCAAAAGGTTTCAGCTGTTGAATTAACCTGTAAGTTTGTTTCTGTCTTGCATGTGATTTGCTTACAATGAATTACTTTTAAGGTTTGTGAACATCTAAGATGTTTTTCTCTTTGAGCTCTGATTTTCTGTTTTGTCTCATTCGGGTCTGATGTGGTAAAAAAAGATGTATGGGTTTGACTATGACCAGTGTTGTTAAGTGACTAAACAGGTTGGATTTAAAATAAAAATAGCTAAAAAAAAAATTGAATGAATGAGTGAATGAATGAATGAAAATAGCTAACATTTATTTAGTGCTTGCACATTTATGCGCAGTACTTTACCTTTATTATCTCATTCAGTGCTCCTAACAATCCTATTGCTTGTTACCAGATACTGATCCCACTTTGCCAGTTAGGAAATTGGAGCACAAGTCATTAATTTGTCCCATATCTAATACACATACAAGCTAGAACACTGCACTGTTTGACTTTGAACCCAGATACCCTAAGAGTTCATTCTTTCGAGTACTTTGATATACTACTTTCTACCTGATGAAATTTATAGTGCTTTTATTAGAGAATGCATACAACTCATTAAAAGTTTAAAGCTTTGAGTAGTAGCTGTAGACAGTGTAGACCTTGAAGTTACCAGGAATTAGAAACAATTTGGCCATTGAACTGTAACATAATGGGGTTGTATAAGAAACAAGTAGACTCTTGTTCTGGAAGTGGTCAATTAATCTTTTTGAGCCTGTATTCTCTCATTTATAAACTGGTGATATTTTTTGCTTAAAAAATAATAAAAGGTATGTAAAAAATTGAAAAGCTTACCCTGTTTTTTCACTCTAATTTTTGATGGTTTACTCAGAAATTGTTTCAAATTTATAAAAAGTTGCAAGTATAGTACAGACAACTACTCCCCGTGCAAACTCAACAATTTAAAAATTTGCTACATTGCTTTATTTCTCTGTTTCTCCCCCTCCCTACGCACACAGACACATACACACATTCACATTAATGTGTTCTGAACCTTTGGAGACTAGACTGTATACATCATGTCCCTTTATTCTTAATACATTAGTCTGTATATATTTTTTAAGAAGAAAGATATACAACCACATACTGTTATATTCAGGAAATTTAACATGAGTACATTTTACACTTGGTAATCCAGTGTTGTCATTTGTTCCAATAAATAATTTGTATTTTAGCATTCCCCCCCTCCCCCGCCCCCAGTACAGAATCCTATCTAGGGGCCTGTATTTTATTTATTTGTCTAATCTCTTTAGTCTGGTCTAGATCCTTAGCCTTTGTTTTTCACTACCTTGGGGTTTGAAGAATGTAAACCAATAACTTTATAGCTTGGGAATCAATGTTAGTGGTGTTTCTTCTTTGGATTCATGTTATGTACCCTTGGCCATAGTACTACCATAGGTGTTGTGTGGCCTTCTCAGATGATTGCATCCTGAGACGTAGGATGCCCATCTTCATGATAATTGTCTAGCTATTTCATTTTTTCTGATAATTCATCTATGGGGAAGACCCTTGGAGACCATGCAGATATCCTGCTTCTTATTAAATTATCACCCCCCTGTATCTGATGAATCTTCTCAACCAGTCTTTGCCACAATGGCTGCAAAATGGTAGTTTCACTGACCCCCTCCAGTATTCCCTTTGGCCTCTGGTTCTAGAGCTGTATGTCCTTTGATGCTTCACTGGCCATTTCCAAGATGCCTAATCACTTCCTGGTCACAGGATTATTGATGGTTTTTGTTTTCAGAATTTAATCTCATTTATTAATCTTATTTCTTCCCTGCCCCCTTTAAACAAAACCAGAATTAGGGAGTTTTACATGGTTTTATGAAAGATCCTATACATCACTTATTGGTTAACCAGGCCTGTGTGTTAGAATATTGGCTTCATGATTTTCAGTTTCTCATTTAAAATGTGAAGAACTATTTTTTTTGTATTCCTTTCTTTTGATACTGTTGTAAACTTTTATTTCTTTTAGTTGTTTCCTAAATCATTTTCCTTCTTTGTTTTAAACAGTTAAACTCCTTTTTTATTTTTATCACTTGGCTGTGTGTTAAATTTAAAAATAATTTTATTTCTGGATTAAATGTTTATTTAATTAATTTCTAGAAAGAAATGCATAAGACTAATGAATTTTTCTTGAGACTAGTAAGACTATTAAATTATCTAATCTCTCTTCTTTTGAGAGCATCCCAGTGTCTTAGAGCGTTGGTCCTAGGGAAGATCTAGATTTAATTGTTTTCACTTGTAATGTTGCCTCATTCAAGTTGCTTTATCTCTTCAAACTTCAGCATCCTTATTTTTACAAAGGGTATGATAATGCTTGCCTATTTTGTGAGATTCTTGTAAGATGGTATAGTTGAAAGTGGTTTCTAAATGAGAATATTAACTAACACTATTTGGAAAAGTTGGTGCAAGTTTTACTGAAGTGGTGACATTTTAAGTCTTAAAGCCTGAAAAGATATTTGCGATAGGGAGGAAAGGGGAGCTCTTCAGGCAAAGTGTGTAGAAACCAGGAGAGCTGCGAAAGAAAATGCATGTTCAGCTGAGATAGATATTGGGGCATCAACATTCATAACTGTAGGTAGTAACTAAAGCACAGGAATGGATGAAATCATCCAGGGAGAAGAACTTTTCTTGTTAGAAGAGAAGGCAGTGTGGACAAGTCCCCGCATTTAAGGTGTGAGTGGAAGAAGACCTAGGTAGAGAGAGAGAGACGTGCTCAGAGGGGTTGGAAACCAGAGGAAGGTTAAAAATGAAGCTAAAAGGACAGTAAGAGGAAATGATCCACTGTGTTAGGAGTTGCATGGTGAGGGAAAATAGAATAAAGGCTGAAAAGAGGCCATTGGGTTTAACATTTAAAAAGTGACCTGAGGAACCAGGAATTTACTAGTGCAGTACCACCTGAAATACTTGAAAGGTAGCATTTTTAGTCCCTGCTGTAATTAGGGTGGGTTTTTCTTTTGTTCAGATTCATAGAGTTGATTTGGACCCAAGCAAAGGGCTGCTTGCTTCCCTGTAGTCATGCTACATCCTGTAGTTATGACGTAGTCAGCACTACCTCAGTGATTTACATTGTATTAATAAAGCCTAGCTTATTTCAACTTAAATTTTATTTATTGTCAACTTTACAACATTAGCCGTGAAAATTACATTATGTATAACCCTTTAACCTTTATTAATATCCGTGTTTGTCTGTGGAGTTTCCTAGGAGATTACATGGATCTGTGGCTTGTTTGAAATTACAGCAAATCTAACTATGGCTCTGTCAATTTTTTCCTCTTTCAAGAAGGATGTAGACGTGCAGCTGAATGAGCATAACCTTTTTATAGGGATGTTCTTGGGTTTACTTTATTAAAAATAAAGATAAACTAGTCCAAGATGAAATTATTTTATTAATCGTAACACATTATTTTGGTCATACCTTAAAAAGTCATTGTGTCTCACTTATATGAGTTTTTAAACTTGCTTTTTTGGTGATTGTTTCCATTTTATTTATAGTAATTTTAGTTAGGGTCTATACCATATTTTTATAATTTTTTTACTTAACACTTGTGTAGCATCAGTGGTTTTAAGTTTGTTCCATTTTCTTTTTACTTGTCCTACTATTTCTCATTGATGTGCTCAGGAGACTAGGGTTGCAGGTATGAGAATATAATCCGCTAATGATTTCTATAGCATACTGTTGTCCCTCTCATCATCTTCAAGTTCAAAAGATCTAAATTCTTTGAGTTCTGATAGCTCCAGTTTTGTTAGCTGATTTGTTTTAATCTGTTTGGTTAATTCTGCCTAGTGGGTTGAAATTTATGATTACTAGATCTAGTTTTGGAGATGTTAACTATTTGCCATGTTACATACTATGTGAACTGAACCCTACTTTATTTTATTTACAAAAAGCACATAAAATATTAGCCAGTTTCAATGTTTTATTGATATTTCACTGTTTTTCCCAATATAGCTATTGAAAGAAGAAACTGTAATGGCATATGCAGTGCCTTCCAGGCTAGACAAACTTACTTATTTTTGTCTTTACAGAAATAACACTGCTAGTTTTACAAAGGGCTCACTGCTGAAGTTAAGGATTGTTGCTTCAGGGTGCAGTAGGGCTTCTATAATTTAATTCTTGAAATACACTTAAAATTGAATGAGATTTTTACCCGTTTAAAAGTTGATGAAATACTGCCTGTGAGCAGAGTACTTTCCAACATATTGTAAAAAGTCTTTTCATTTTATTTGCTTGTCTTGCTTTTCTTCTTGGAGGAGACTTAGTTCTGACTTTTACAGTTTATCTTAACAAATATTCAGCCAAAAAGATATTCATCTCTTGCTGTAGGATATGTTATTTTAAGATTACTGCTTTAGTGAAATCCGAGGAGAAAACCTGGAATACTTAAATTTGAAGCCTTACCATTAAATCTCATGATGTGAAATATATTAATTAAATTTTGGGGGGGGAGGAGTTAGAGCAGCAGTACTAGAACTGAGTGATTAGAACAAAAAAAGGCAAACAGATGGTTGGTTGAAATGTTCTTTTTTACTGCATGAAAAGTTAAACTGCTCATGGAATGACAAATGTATTATAGTGAAATAATTTGACAATATTGCAGTTGTGCATATAAATGAACTGCTGACAAAAACAAATTGCCTGCAGTCCAAATTCAAAATTTAAAGTGAAAAGCCCAAGGTAGAGTAATTAAGAAGGAATGATTTTCATATATTTCATTTTACTATGAATAACATTCTCTGGTTTGTATACTTAGGGAAGACTTATTTAGCCTATCAGCTGGAAGGAGTTATAGATCTATGAAAGTGAACAATTAATGGTCAATGTCTGCTTATTGATGGGCTGGTTATTTGTGTTTGTCATAGGAACTGATCTAATTGGAAGGCCAGTGTCTTTAATCCTTCAGCTGAGTGAGTTAGCATGGCAGCTGGAGAAGGGAGAGACTATTGAATAAGAGTGGTTCCAAAATTATGGATTAGCAGAGCTGCATTTCACCCAGCTGTGCCCTAAGAATGGGTTTTCTCAAAGTTTCTTAAAGCCTTGGTTAAGAATGTGGTGATGGAGGATGAGAAGGAAGTCAGTACTATGAAGGCAGAGAGGTAAGGGCAGAGTAGAAGGTAAGGGGACCAGATTATGTAGGACCTTGGAAACACTTGGGATTTTATTTTAAGAGAGAAGACAAGCCATTGGAGGGTTTGAGCAGAATGGGTATTTAGAAGTTAGTGAGTAGCTATTAAGTGCCTGTTGTGTGTCAGGTAATTTTTTTTTGTTTTGCTTTGAAAAGGTCTGGGATTCTTTGGACCTGCTTGTTCATTTCTCTTTTTTTTTGAACTTTAAAAATTATGGAAGTAATTTATTGATACGACAAATACGAGTGCCATTTGTATGCCTTGCACTGTTCCTGATGCGAAGGATTAAGCAGTGGACAAAATGCCTGCTCTCATGGAGCATACATTCTAGTGGAATGAAGATAGGCAATGAACAAATCAGTATATGGTTGGTCATTTGATGACACGAGTACTATAGAGAAAGATAGAGCAGGGATATAGGATATAAAGGGTGGGGGTTGAGTTGCATTTGAAAAAGCAGGGTCAGGAAGAGATCCTTGAGAATTTGTTAATAGAGCATGTACCTGAAGGAGGTGGGGGAGTGGCATGCGGGTGTCTGGGGAAGACAGTTCAGTAAGAAGTGTTCAGGCTCTGAGGCAGGAGAATTTCTGACCTGTGTGAGGATCAATGGAGAGGTCAGAGTAGCGGAAGTAGAGTGAATGAAGAGGAGGGAGAGGTTGGTAGATGAGGTCAGAGAAGTGAGGAGCCAGGTTGGTTTGGGCTTTGTAAATCATTGTTAGGACTTACATGATTCTGAGTGAGAAAGGCAGTCACAGGAGGGTTTTGAGCAGAGTTGTGAGATGATCCAGTTTACTTTTTAAATGGAGGAAGAAGTGTTACATAGTGAGGAAGAAAGTTGTCACTGAAGGCTGGAGCTGCAAGAAAAGGTAAACTTTGATTTAAACTTTGACACAAGGATTAGGAAAAAATTAAGGATAGAAAAACCAAGCGTGAGGGTAAACTAATCTGGCTTTTCTCTGGCAACAGTGATTGAACCTGTTTATATAAAGAGTGGAGTTCATGGGAAGGAGCAGTAGGCAGTGATACTCAAGGAGCAGTTGGCTAGAGTGTGGAGGAAGTGGGACTTTAACTTCCATTCTAAGCACAGGAGCAGATGACCACAAATGCTACTGCGGTGGTGTTTGTTTGGGAAGGTGAATCCTGCGTTGTATTGAGAACAGACTGGAGAAAAACTGGGGACAGAGGAACCATAAGGAGACTTTTTGGAAAAGTCTAAGAGTAATATGATAATGGTTTGGGCTCTGTTGATTTAAGCAGGGAATGAAGAGGAAGGGAAATGTGAGAGGGATTCATAGCTCTTAATTATTAACTAGAGTTGAGTGAGAGAGGAGTCACAGATTTTGGTTTTAAGCCTAACTAGAGGAATGTTACAACTGTTGACTAAAATGAGAAAGGGTTAAGAGGACATTGGGGAAGGTGAAAGGACATTTTCATGAGTGATGTTGGACTATAGTTACATATTTGTAGATATGTTTGCTATGTACGTGTTTGAGAGTATATTGAGGTGAGAGCAATATACAGTTGTCTGTGACTAAGTAATGACACTTATAGATGTAATCAAATTTCATGAAGTCTGTTCTTGAGATGTGTTTGTGGTTATTGAAAAGGTCAGTATACTATTGGCCAAAAAATATTCTGAGAATAAAAAAATAAAACATAGTATCTAAAGAACATTAGCCCAAAATAATGGGAGCAGTCAGATTACTAAAAAAGGAATACAAATGGGTGCCACTGTACTAACACGCAGAGGAATGCAAACATCCTTCCCATCGTCCTTTATGAAACAGAGACAATGATAGAGGGTAGTTTCTGCTAAGGTTTTTATTTGGCAGGCTAAAAGTGGGCAACTCTGTGTCATTACCCAGAATTTTTGTTTAAATTTGACCTAGTTCTTGAAATCCAGAAGTCTGGAAGACTCTTCTGAATGTTTGAGCTTATCAACTTCAGGGACAATAAGAATTTTACAAGCACTTTTAGGTATTTTAATAAAATCAACACAGGTGACTCATTTAACATAACTAGTAGAAATGGTAAGGTTAATTAAAAGTCAACTAAATACAATTAGAAACACATAGTTCTTATAAATAGCTTCTGTTTGACAGTATAACAATTATAAAATTACAGATTGCTTTTCTCAAGGTGATTGGATATTTTAACATGTTTTTAAAAAAGAAAATGTGGTTAGTGCTGGAAGTTAGAGATAGCTTCTATGTACACATAATGCACACGCACATGTATAACCATCTATCCTGGGGCCTGGTCTATTACTTAGCAAATGATTTTTTCCTTAGCATTATTAATATTTAAAATTTTTTCATTAATGTAGTAAAAATGATAAATTTTTTAAATATAGTTGGGCCAATAGTATATGTATTATATTTCAAAAATTTAAAACTACATGCAAAATAACTTAATCTCTTAAAATGACCACTTTTTAAGATGACAGTGGTTTTTCAACAGATGGCACACTTTTAAATAACTGTATAAACTTCAGTTATTTATACTGTTAGATTCTATTCATAAGTAGGAATTTGACTTGTTTTCTCTTTCTAGGCCTGTTATAGTCTTCCTCAGGACACCTGACAGGACCGTGTGACTTTTTTTTCTTCATTGTGGTAAAAAACACATAACATTACCCTTACCACCTTAATCATTTTAAAGTGTGCAGTTGTGTAGTGTTAAGTATATTCACGGTATTATGTGACAAATGTCAAGAACTTTTTCATCTTGCAGCACTGCCATGTGACTTTCTGAAAACGGGAGTTACTGAGATTTTCAAGTGCTTCAGGGACAGAGCTCATCTGAGATAGAGATTGCATGTTGGTTTCCTCAATTCCCTGCACAGAAAGCTGATCCAAACTCATCAGATGGAAAACTTACTTGCCTTCTGTGGCCTTGGAAAGTTGTTTTTATTTTTCTAAAGAGCTTTAAAAAATGGATCCAGCTTTGAGTTGGCATATCTTATTAACACAGCTTGGAAAACTTGTATTTATTCTACCCTAGTTTATGAATTTCTTGGAGGAAAATATAATGCTAATACTCAGACCTGATGCGCACGCTGACTCTTTGGCATGTCTGTGTTCATGCCCATCTGTTACTGTGGCACCGTGCCCATTATGGCAGGAGCATGCCAGCGGCAGTGAGGCATGTGAGCCAGCAAAGATGAATTGTTTGGATGGGATACACTATTCTGTAATACTAATTAATTTTGAGCTGATGAATCTACATGAGGTAATGTTAACCAAATACAGTCAGAGTAATGTCATTGGAGATAAAATTTATTTTGACGTATGCAGAAGTGTATCACAGATGTTTTAGGCTACTATTGAGAATAGTTAGGGTTAGTGTATATTATGGTTCCAGTGATCAGTTTTCTTTAATTTCGAATGTACGAAAAAGGTAATAGTTTTCTTGTAGCAGATTATAAATATGGGAGAAAGTGTTGACACACTGTAGGTTATAGATTTATACTTACAAGGTATTACTCTACAGTTCTTGAAGCGTGCTCATAATATACTGAACTTTAAAGCAGAAATTTAAAAAAATTAAGTATATTTTATTGATTATACTATTATAGTTGTCCCGATTTTCCCCCTTTGCCCCCCTCTGCACACTACCCCCTTTCAAGTAATCCTCCCCACCTCTTAGTTCGTGTCCACGGGTCCTTCGTTTAAGTTCTTTGGTTTTTCCATTTCCCATGCTGTTCTTAACTTTCCTCTGTTTTGTTCCTGCTGATTACTCTTCTTTTTTTTTTTTTTTTTAGATTTTATTTATTTATCTCTTAGAGGGGAAGGGAAGGAGAGAGGGAGAGAAATATCAATGTATGGTTGCCTCTTCTGCCTCCCCTGCGGGGAACTGGCCTGCAACCCTGACTGGGAATCAAACCGTGATTCTCTGGTTCACAGGCCCGCGCTCAATCCACTGAAGCTACACCAGCCAGGTGATTACTCTTCTTAATCCCTGCACCATTACCTCATTCTCCCGCTACCTCCTCCTGGCTAGTAACCATCCAAATGATCTCTGTATCTATGATTCTGTTCTTGTTCTGGTTGTTAGCTTAGGTTTTTTTGTTGCTTTTTTTTTTTTCTTTAAGATTCAGTTGTTGATAGTTGTGAATGTGGAATGTGTTGCTTTTTAATCTTCTTTTTCTTAAATAAGTTTCTTCAACATTTTCTATAATAATGGCTTGGTCATGATAAATTCCTTTAGTTCTACCTTATCTGGGAAGCGCTTTATCTGCCCTCGCATTCTAAATGATAGCTTTGCTGGCTAGAGTAATCTAGGTTGTAGAGCCTTGCTTTTTATCACTTTGAATAATTCTTGCCAGTCCCTTCTAGCCTGCAAAGTTTTTTGAGAAATCAGCTGACAGTCTCATGGGAACTCCTTTGTAGATAACTCTCTGCTTTTCTCTTGCTGCTTTTAAGATTCTCTCTTTATCTTTAACATTTTGCATTTTAATTATGATGTGTCTTAATTGTGGTCCTCATTGTGTCGACTTATTTGGGACTCTCTGTGCTTTCTGGACTTTCATGTCTGTTTCCTTCACGAAATTAGGGAAGTTTTCTTTTATTATTTTTAAAAATAAGTTTTCAGTGTCTTGCTGTTCCTCTTCTCCTTAGGGCACCCCTATGATTTGGATGTTGGCGCATTTGGAGATAAATCCTTGGTTGTTGGACTTCCATACAGCTCGATTTTCTGATGGTTCTGGGTGCTATTAGTTTTGACATATGGTTGTAATTCTTTCTGTGGGTGCATGAGGATGCATGGCATGTCTACCTAGGCCTCCATCTTGATCAGAAATCCCCTTCACTTCTTTCTAAAGTAGAAATCCACAACAATGTGATAAATTTGAAGGACAGTTTTCAAAACAATACAAGTTTAATTACTTGCCATTCCCTAGTTCTCTGAGGCTTTAGTTAAAAGTTATATGAGATTAAAATTTCTTTTTTTCTTCTGAGCATCCTTGTTTTCAAACGAGGAGTTTTTTGGGTGGACCAGGGAACAGGGAAGCCCTGCATTTAAAAGAAGGCGTTGGGCTTCTTGACGGTGAAGCATGGCTTGTGCTGGCATCTGGTGGGGCAGTGGGAACTTGATCTTGGAGTCTTGGAACTGCTTGGCTGCCCACCAGTAGCACTTGCTGGCCAAAATCTCTTCCACCTTCATGATCTGGATGGTGTGGGTGTGGGCACTGTGCTGGGCCCCCATGTCTCGGTAGCACTGAGTGACTGCGCCAGTGGTAGTCACATCCCAGTATTCTCCGTACATGTTGTGAGTCCCACTGCAGGAGTCATAGCACAGGCAGATACCAAAGTCCTTCACCCTGAGGTGAAGAGACTGCCTGTGGTGTGTGTATGGCATCATGGTTTTAAAAATGTGCTTGGGGTTTAACCTTTATTGGGGTCATGAATCATTTTGAGAATTCAGTGAAAACTTGGAGTTTTTCTGTGTTCCTCTTAAGAAATACTAGTATATAGTCTGTATCTATCTATTTTTTCAACTAATATTTATTGGAAATAATATTTAATCACCCTAAAAGGGAATTTTTTGAATACCTGCCCACAGTAGAGGATTTCCCCCTGAAGATTTCTTTTCTTCTTCAGCCGAGACACAAACTACCAGAAGAGGGACTTGACGACAACATCATTAGGTACAAAATGTGCATGAGGTAGAGGGTGGTGTGCGGCACGTAGGGGTGGGCAGGCAGGGCCCCACCGCCTCGAACAAATGACAAAAAGCAAGATTGAAACAAGAAACAAGCAGATCCATAGGTACCTCAGATACTAGAGTTATTGGGCAAGGATTTTAAAGTAACTACAATTAATATGGTCAGGAAAAGATGGACAAAATAGATTAAATGATAGGGAATACCAACGAAGTAGTATAAACTATACAAAATAATTAAATGGACATCCAGAACTGATAAACACAGTATATGAAATTAAGAACTCACCAGCCCGGACTGGTGTGGTGGAGTCAGGGTTGGGCATTGACCCCAAAACTAGAAGGTCACTGGTTCAATTCCAGGTCAGGACACATGCCTAGGTTGCAGGCCAGGTCCCCAGCTGGGGCCTTGCAAGAGGCAACCGATCGATGTGTGCCTGGCAGTGTGCCTGAGGCGTTTGTAGCGTTCTCTCCCTGTTTGCCACCACTCACAAAAGGCAGAATTTCTTATATATTGTAAAATCCTCTACTTGTATGATGTACTTACAATATTTGAGCCTCAGTTCCTTGTCTATTAAATGTGAATAGTAGTCACCTGTGTTTCATTGAGACTTTTTAATAATAAGATTAGATAGTTTTATAAGTTCTAGAAAACGATACTACAGTTGTGGCTAAATAAATAAAGTATATGCTATAAATGCAAGACATGTTAGTGGCAAATGAAATATGGAAAGGATATAACTTATTTTCCTGTACTCAGAGAAAGCTACAGTGAACACATTTGTATGCATCTTTCCAGAAAATTAAAAAAAAATCAAATGATAATATATATGGTATCCTGCACGTATGTTGCTTTTCCCTTCATGTAACTTGGAGGCCTTTTTGAGTCAGCATATGAAACTATTTCAGTCTCTTTCACCACTGTATAATATTTCCTAGTTCTCCCTTTATTTCATTAGTTCTGGTTTTGAGGGACATTTGCTTAATATCACTTTTTGATGAGTATAAGCAATACTGCAAGATAACTTTTTGTATACTTGTGTGAATATATCTATTTGTATGAAAAATTTCTAGACATAGAATTGTAGGTCAAAAGTCATTATATTTTAAATTATGACAGATAATGCTAAATTACCTTTTAGATGGGTTGCACCAACAGTCAAGCCTGTTTTTATTACATCTGTTCCAGTACTGGGTGCCATCAAATTTCATAATACTTGCCACTCTTACAGGTGCAGATTGTTATTACACCGAGTCCTTATAATTTTGAGGGCATTAAGTCTTCTCCCTCATATGTTTAGCTTTATTCTTTCAGCGAAACACTTTGAAATGTTCGTTGTCCATTTTCCTACTGAATCAGCTTTTATTGACTAGTCAAGGGGCCCTTGTATTTTAAGAAAATTGGAACTTCTCTCAGATGAATCCCAAATTAATTAATTTATTTTTGGTTAGTTTATGGCATTTTTTAGGGCAAAAATGTTAAAAGTTTTTTGGTTCATGTTTATAAATTTTTTGTTTCTAAGACTCCCCCAAGTGGCATTTTTCATTTACAGTGCTCTTAAACAGTAAAAAAGAACTTTTGTCTGTTCCATCTAGTTTTTATCTCAGCGTATGTAAACTCAACTAGCTCAGTGATTCTGTGAGATTTCCTTTGAAACTTTAAGGATGTATACCCACATTCTGGAAGAAATTCCTAACAGCCTGGGCAAAAGTAGAACCTACTTCTTGCTGCCTGACAGGAGAACAAGTGTCTAAGGGATTAATGAGGGTTTGGCAAGTACATGTGGAGACTTCGGTGGTAAGTGTGTGGCATCATGGCTTTTAAAATGTGCCTGGGGTTTAACCTTTACTGGGGTCATGGATCCTTTTGAGAATCCAGTGAAAGCTTGGAGTTTTTGTGTATCCCTCTTAAGAAACATGTTAGTATATAGTCTATATCCATTTAGTCTTTCAACTGATATTTATTGTGTGTCTGTTATGGGGCTGGACAGAGTTTAGTGTACTTGAGGAAATCGTAGCCTACATGCATAGACCTTCTTTTGGGTCACGTATATTCAAGTACATTCCTGCCCAATGATCTTGGCAGAATTTCTGTGGTTGGCTCCCTCTTGTCAATTGAGACCTCATTTGATCACCTACCCATAGAGATCTTTTGTGTCCGCTTAATCTTTGCTTTATTGCGTTACCGTATTTTAATTCTTTTTAATTGAGTACTAATCCAGTCTTTCTATCTTTATGTTTTCCTTCCTTCTGCCCTTCCTCCTCCTCCTCCTCCTCCTTCTGTCATTCCCCTTATACTCTCTTTCCTTTAAATTCTCACTCAGGAAGTAAGTCCCAAGAAGTCAGGGACCCCACTACCTAGCACATTTCTTGACACATGGTGGATCTTGAAAAAATGTGTGTGCTAGGCCCAGTGACAAGTGCCTTTCTTGTTGTCTTTCTAACAACATATTTGAAGTAGATACTAACCTTTAGCTTTGTTGATTGGACTCTATTATAGTTTAGTTTCTATGCTACTGAATTATCTTTTTATCCTTATTTTACTTGTTCTTTGACTTTAATTTGCTATTCTTTTTCTAGCTTTTTGAGATGGAAGCTTAGAGATTTTTAATCTGTTATATTGCATTTAGAAATGTAAATTTACTTTTCAGTACTGTTTTAGCTGCATCTCATGAGTTGTGAAATGTTGTAGTTCCATTAGTTAGTTAAAATGTTTTTTAATTTCCCTGATGATTTCTTCCTTGGCTCATAGATCATTTACAGTGTGTTGCTTGTATTTCTGAACATCTGGCCTTTTTCTAGTTATTCTTCTATTATTGATTGCTAGTTAAATTTCACATGCTCTGTATGATTTCAGACCTTTGAAATTTGTTGAGATCTTATTTGGCATATATTTTGGTAAGTGTTCTATGGGCACTGAAAAAGAATGTCTGTTCTGTAGTTGTTGGATCTAGTGCCTGGTGTGTCTCAGGTTGAGTTGGTTGATTGTGTTGTTTAAATTTTCTACATCTTCATTGAGTTTTTGTCTGCTTGTTCTATCACTCACTGAGAAAGTATGTCAAAATTGCCAGTCACGATTGTGGATGTTTGTTTTTCTTCTTTTAGTTCTGTCAGATTTTGCTTTATAGATGGAAGCTTTAAATTTAGAGCATATATAAATTTAGAATTCTTTCTTTGAAGATAATAGCCTTTTGTGCCCTGGCACTAGATTATCAGCTTTTGGACAAGATTGGGCATGTTCACAGTGGTATGGCCATAGACAGATCCTCAGCATCTATTAGTCTGAAGACCACTTTATTTCACCTTTAGTTTCGAAGGATATTTTCAGTGGGTATAGAATTATATGTTGATCTTTTTAAAATAAAGAGTTTATGTATTTACTTTTAGAGAGAGGGGAAGGGAAGGGCAAAGAGAGGGAAAGAACCATTGACTGGTTGCCTTTCACACATCCCCTGACCAAGGACTGAACACACAACCCAGGCATGTGCTCTGACTGAGAATTGAACTGGCAACCTTTTGCTTTGTGGGATGACACCCAGCCACACACTGTCAGGCCTATATGTTGACCTTTATTATTTTTTTCCTTCAGTCCCTTAAAGATGTTATTTCATTATCTTCTGGCCTTTATGTCAAAAAGTTAGCCATCAGTATTATTGATGGTCCTTTTAAGGCAGGAGTTAGCAATTTGGCTGACCTGTTTATATAAATAAAGTTTTATTAGAACACAGCCATGCTTGTTTATTGTCTGCAGCTGCTTTCACCCTACAATGGTAAATTGAGTGCTTAGATCACAGATGGTATGGCCTGTAATACCTAAAGTGTTTACTATCTGGCCCTTTACAGAAAAGGTTTGCTGACCTTTTCCTTAAGGAGATGTTTTTTTTCCCCTCTGCATTCTTTTGAGATTTTTTTTCATTCTGTTTGATTTTTAGCAGTTTGTCCTTTTCCTAAGATTTTTCAGTGGGTTGTTTTATGCATTTCATCAGTCTGGAAAAATTATTAGCCATTATTTCTTGAAATATTGCTTTTGTCTCATTCTTTCTCTCTCCTTTCTTTTTGGGACACTAATTAGAGGTATTTTAGATATTTTGACTATGTCCCACCTTCCTCTGATGCTGCTTTCTGTTTTCCATTCTTTTATACCTCTGTGCTTCAAGTTATGTATTTTCTTTTGACCTGCATTCCAGTTCAATAATTTTGTTTTTCGCTCTTTCTAGTTGGCTGTAAACCTGTCTGGTGACCTAAAAAATTTATTAGGTCAAAAGGCAGTTTCATTTTTAGTTTTCTGAGGAAATTCCATACTGTTTTCCATTGTGGCTTCATCAGTCTGCATTCCCACCAACAGTGCACTAGGGTTCCCTTTTCTCAACATCCTCTCCAACAATTGTTATTTGTTGACTTGTTTATGGAGAGCATTATGTGTGAAATAAGCCAGGTGGTGTAAGACAAATATCATATGATATCACCTATAAGTGGAACCTAATCAACAAAGCAAACATGCAAGCAAAATATAACCAGAGACACCGAGATTAAGAATAAACTGACAGTAACCAGAGAGGAGATGGGAGCTGATAATGGGGGAAAAGGGAGAAGGATTTTCACGAACAACTATAAAGGATACATGGACAAAACCAAAGAGGGGTAGGATCAAGGGTGGGAAGTGGGGGTGGCTGGTGTGGGGAGAGAGGTGAGGGGAAAATGCAGACAACTGTACTTGAACAACAAAAAAAGTTAATAAAAATATTATTAATCTATTTTTAGAGAGGGATAAGGAGAGAAACATTGATCGGTTGCCTCTTGCAAGGCCCCAACTGGGGACCTGGCCTGCAACCTAGGCATGTGTCCTGACCTGGAATTGAACCAGTGACCTTCTAGTTTTGGGGTCAATGCCCAACCCTGACTCAGCCACACCAGTCTGGGCTGGTGAGTTCTTAATTTCATATACTGTGTTTATCAGTTCTGGATGTCCATTTAATTATTTTGTATAGTTTATACTACTTCGTTGGTATTCCCTATCATTTAATCTATTTTGTCCATCTTTTCCTGACCATATTAATTGTAGTTACTTTAAAATCCTTGCCCAATAACTCTAGTATCTGAGGTACCTATGGATCTGCTTGTTTCTTGTTTCATTCTTGTTTTTTTTGTCATTTGTTCATGTTTTTAGCATATATCTTAGATTTTGATTAGATGCTGAATATTTAGGATAAAAACATTGTTGAGGCTCTGGATGATATATTTTTCTTCCAAAGTGATTTGTGTTTTTTTCAGACAGGCAGATAGAGTACTAGCAGACCAGTTTGATCCTGTTTCAGCTCACTTTTAGGCTTTGTAAGACCTTGATTATTTCAGTTTTTCTCATACTCTTAGAAAATATCCTTACTCTTCCCCTGTGGCCCTTCTGTGATCTTAACTGAAAGCCAGGCTATTTATCAAGGCTTCTCTGCTTGGGAGATACTGGAATGCCATCTTCTTTTCACAGCTGTGTGTGGTTGCTGAAATCTCTTTGCAGGTATTTAACCTCCCTCCCACCTTCTGTTTTCTGCTGGATTTTCTGATCTTGCCCTGGGAAAATTGTAGCTAACTACTTGAGGGTGTTTGTACACAGATTTTTATATACCATTTCATTGGTTCCCTTCTCTGTCTTTTTGCCCCTCAAGTTCTAGTCCTTTTGGTATATCATGTGTATCTATATCTATATCTATGTAAAATATATTAGATCATGACATATATATTAATTAAATCATGACTCTTCTCTATTCAAAGCCCTCCAGAGGTGCCTTATTTAATTGAGCATAAACACCAGAGTCCTTAGTATTATTTAACCTTACTTTCATTGTCTCTTTTGCCTAGAGTGATACACCCAGTATCTGCGTGGCTAACATCCTCGTTTGTAATTCTTGTTCAGATATCTCTTTATTTAACCTACTATGACCATTCTATTTAAAATTGTCTCCTCATTTCCCTTCTGCATTTCCTCTTCCCTGTTCTAATTTTCCTTTATATCATCTCAGTACTTATACTTTAGCTATTTAATAAGTTTGTTGAATGATTTTACTCATTAGAACAAAAACTCTGAGGGCAAGGACACAAGGATTTCTGGCATTTTTGTTCATTGGTTTGTCACAAATGCAAATAGAAACCAGATGAGAATAGAGTGACAGAATCTAAGGGATGAGGGAATTTCAAGATGGAGGATTATTGGTCATTGTATCAAAGGTGGAGGAATAATGTAAAAGTATTTATGAATTTTTTGTATTGGGTTTTTTAATTAGAAAGTTATTTGTTATCTTTGTGAGAGAAATTTTAACAGGAATGAGAGAAAAGATTAGTAAGGGTTGAGGAGGTGGTGATAGCAATTGTAGACTATTTTTAATTTTGTGAACAGAATAGGAGGAAAAATTCACGCATTTTACTTGGATAATTTATGGCTCCTCCTTTTAGAGCATTTGTAGGTAGATGTTTAGGTAGCTGGGGTTTTCTGTTTTACTAACTCTTGTTTTATTTAGTGCAGGCTTTGTGCCAGAAACTATACAAGGTTCTAAGTATCCTCAAGATGGCATAACCGAACTGAAAGTTTCTAACCCTTCACGTTGTGCACATAACTTACTGAGGGGGTCTACTCCTTTAGCTGCATAGCAGACAGGAAAAAGCAGGATTCTGACTTTTATTGCCAGTCTTTTTTCCCTGCATACCTATTCATGTGTACAGTGCACCAGTTGGCATAGGAACATCTTTTGAGTGGTTCTCAAAGCAGGAAGAGGTGTGGTGCCCATGTTATATGTGTAGAAATCTTGACAGGAGGGCTTGAAAAAGGTCCAGCCCTCCCCTCTGTAAAGATTTTGATGCATCCTTTTGGGATGTGTCTCTGATTGGAATTTGCTCTTCCTTACCACATTTTTCAATCCATCATTCCTGGATTTAAGTTCCATGTGTTGCTTTCTATGGTGTATAAATTTGGGTGAGTGTTTTGAGGAAAAAGAAGGTGATTGTGTAGAGCACGGCACTCAAACTGATGAAGGGTCTTTTAAAATTTTCAGTCCATCATGGATGAACACTTCAGTAAAGACAACATATTTTTCAGATTATAAGACACCCCCCTCATTTGGGAGGAATAATGGTTGTTAATGCTGCTGTTGAGTTCTATCTACATTTACATTGGTGAAGTATTATGTTATTTATGTTATTAAATATTTTACCATAATTGTTGCTTCAAAAATTTTTTCCTTATTTTCCTCTAAAACCTAGTGCGTCTTATTGGCTGAAAAATACAGTACAACAAAAAGTAAATTACTAGGAAAATGAAAAAAATAAATTACTAGGAAATAAAAAAAACCATGCAGAATACAAGCCCCTATTTTTCTTAGATCAGAAGATACGATGTTACACTGTTGAATTGCTCTGTCAGTTTTCTAACTGTGCTTGCTCTCAGCTCAGTGCATAACTCAGCGGATTCTAACAGCTGTGTGTGGATTGGTAATGGTTCCTGGAGCAGACTTTTTCCACTCACACTTTGAGTGGCACTGATACAGCGTACAGTGCTGCAGTCTTAACATTTTCCTTAATTTACGTCGTCTTTAAATGGAGTGGGAGGTTTTAAAGACTTACGGATTATATATATATATTTTTTTCTTTTTTTTTAAATTTAGGTATTCTTTTTCTTTTTTTTTTAATTTTTATTTATTTATCTTTAGAAGGGAAGGGAAGGAGAGAAGGAGAGAAATATCAATGTATGGTTGCTTTTGGTGCATCCCCTGCTGGGAACTGGCCCCTGCTGGGAATTGGCCTGCAACCCAGGCATGTGCCCTGACGGGGAATCGAACCGCGATCTTCTGGTTTGCAGGCCCATGCTCAATCCACTGAGCTACACCAGCCAGGGCTGGATTATAATTTTTTATGGCAATTTTTTCTATCTAAAAGTCCTGCTACCTCCTAGGTTCTTATATGTAACTGGTAAACTTAGTTGTTGCTTTATACTGGTGCTGAAGCAGAGTGGCTTCCTGGTGATGGTAAGATTTTCTTTAATGGTCCAGTTACATGTTTTTCTCTCTGATTTGAAACTATAAAAACAGGCATATTTTGAACATGAAAGGTTATACCACTTAACACCACAAGATGTCACTTATGTAAAAATAAAGTTGGTGTCCTAATACTTAAAGTTGGAAAGGTACAGGGAAATAGTTAAGTGAAGAACTAGGTAAATAAAAAAAATACATATTTGAAACAAATATTGGTTTTCAGCAGAGGCAATGAAAGTATTGCCAGTTTAGCATTAATTTGAATCAACTTTTGATGTTTATCAAAGAGAATTTTTTAAAATGTGAGTTAATGCAATAACATGTTAATAGACCATGTTTGAATTAAGATGTGAGGGAGGCAGACTTAAAATGACTCAGTACAACTGAGTGTATTATGAGGGTAAACTAGGGGTCATGGCATTAACTCTTTCAAATCTTTATTGCTTTGGTAACAAGCAAAGAGGAATTTGGAAAGAAATGTTTAATTTATATCAGAATTGTCATGATCTATCTGTGAGAAGTTGAATATTACATCAGGTTGAAATAGTTCCTAGGGTTTTCCTTGTCTCTTTTCTCTGAACCTCAAATTATTATTACTCTGCCTGTGTCAGGACAAAAGATACTTACATTTGTTGTTGAAGACTGTCTTTTCTGTAAACACAAAGCAAACCATTTGGCTGTAATATTGGGCCCCTGTTCTCTTGTTTGTAGTGTCCGAGAGCATGTCAGGACCTAACGGTGGTGGGGAGGGGCTCTGGTGTCTCGGAGCAGAAGAAAGAAGTTTCCTTAGGCCATGAAAAGGATATAACTGGTTTTAGAGGTTGGGACTTCTTAAAAACTGACAGTTCATTATTCTTCACTGCTCACTTCTCTCTCCGGGTAGCACTGATGGAGAAGAATGATGGAGGACTGTTGGGGAAAAGTAAAGAGGATCAGGAATGAGAAAATGAATTTTCTTTGTTTTTTGACATGCATATGTATAATCACACTTTTTTCTAGGAAATTAGTTCCTATAAACTTTAGCGTTTAGGTTTTTCATTTATAAAAAGTATACATGCTCACTAAGTAAAATAGCTGAATAACAAAAAGTTAGAAGAAAAAAACCTCATATGTGGTAATATTAATTTCCCCCTTTTTTAGTTACCTGTGCAATGTGAAAGAGTCTGACACATTTTAAGAAAGGATAGTAAATTCATTACAGTGAACATTTGTAGTAATTTACTGTTTGGTAATTGTATATCCTCAGATATAGTTTTTATATATTACTGTCTCTACTGTTTATATATTTCCCAGTTGTGTTTTTAATTAGATGAAAGTAAGCCTTCATATGATTTTGTAGGGTTAAGACAGGAAATACATATTTAATTATAAATAAGAATGCAGTTATTTAACATTGCCTACCGTATTTCTAATTCTTATGAAAATGATATGTTTTAATAGATGTATAATGAGAAAATCTAAATATGGACTTTTCTTTTGTATAGGAATGAAGATCTCAAGCAAATGTTGGAGAGCAACAAAGATTCTGCTAAATTGGATGCAATGAAACGGATTGTTGGGGTAAGTAAAATGGATCATTTTGACTTTTGGAAAATGAACATGTAGTGATTGTATTAAATATACATATTAAATATAATGTTAAATACCAAATTGAACATGCCATTTGCCTTTCAGTGTTAACTTAGAACTTTGTATCTGAAGTGTTTTATAAGAGATACTGAAGTGTTAAAATTAGAAACTTGAGTTCTAATTCTGTTTTTTCTGTGTTTTGATTTCCCTATCTCTTAATATCAAGATACTTCTCCTGTGAGATAAAGAGTGCTAATCATTTTGAGGAAAGATTATATACAGCAATATTTTGACTTTCTACAAAGAGGGATATTAATTAGCTAATGGATTTTTTTTGTTATTTTATGACCTAAAAATTGTGAGCATGCTTTCTGTGTTTTAAGTTTTATTAATTCCAATAGAAATGTTTTATTCAATTTAGTAGCACAGAACTGCTAATGAGTATTAGTAAATATAAGAGCCTTGTCCAGTTTTCACTTGCAATGCAAAACCCATACAATGGGCTAATATTAGTTGGGGGTTTCTATTGTCAGAGAGCTAAAAATATAATGCAGTTCCTAATTATTTTTAAAATCATTAATAAAATATTTTTGCAAGTTGTGTTGCACTGCTTTCTTTGTATTTGTTTTTTTACATTCAGAGTGAAAAAAACTGTCATAATTTAGTGACTGTCTAATGCGTGATGGTTCTGTGAAACTGTTTTACAGAACTAGCTCAGTTCAGTGGAATTAAATTCACAAAACTTGTCTTTTTCATTACTACTATGCTTTTTATGCACCATTCCCCATTTTATTTTCTACACATTTTTATGTAAGGTCAAAATGCAGTAAAGTTGTGTAGTTGCACAAATAAACTCTATTGTAATAAGATGACAACACAACTGCCCCGTATGGGAGCTTGAAATCTCCTTTCTTAAAATATCAAAGTCCAAATCCCATTTATGAAAGATGATTATGGATAGCAGTATGTTCTGTTAAGAGGTGAGTTATGAAACCCAAATATAAATTCAGAAACTCATAGTACCTGTAAAACACCTATAAATTACTTGATGGTTACATTCAGGTTTATGTTATTTGGTAATGAAGGGGGAATGTTGAAGATTCTTTTGTAAATTTTTCATTTGTTAATGTTATGCTGCATTTGTGGACAGGTAGTTCTGGCATTGCATGCCATTTGTATGTACTTAAATAATGCAGTCTCTCAGTCCCCCAACAACATGGTTAAAATTCCAGTTATTGTGGTATGTTGATGTAGTAATTGCATCTGTATAAACTTCACCACTGACTCTTCAATCCACCACTCACTATGTAGATAACAAATGTCCATCACAAATCAGTGAAAAGTTATGTCACTTCTTTCACAGTCTTTTAGTGATTGGGCACTGCATTTTGGCCAGTTCATGCATATAACATGTAGTTGTATTTTCTCCTTGTTTCCCAATGAGAAACCCGCTTGATATTTTACAAAAATCGATAATTGAAAGAGGGATTTGGTCAATAAAGATGAAATGAAAATGCAGTAAAGAAATGAGAAGTGATAACTGAGGAAATTAAAATCATAGACTGTAAATGGAGTTATACCAGAATAGCTGACTGTGGGAATGGTCTCACTGCCACTGTTTGAGAGACTCCAAATATGTAGCTGGAGGAACTTAGTGCCGGTGACTTTTCCTCGCAAGTGAGGAAGCCGGTTGTGATGAAAAGGATGGAGATACACCAGAAAAAGTGGCGCTGCCTGAAACTTCAAATAATTCATGACAGTGAAAGGGCAAAGGATGAAATGTCGAAAGGAAATCTGAATTTGAAAAGGAGTTTGGTAATCTACCAAGGAATAGAAAAGATTGCTCAGGATCTTAAGTTAAATGGTGAGAAGGCCAGGCCATTCAAACTACACTTAGTTAATGCTCGGTGTTTCTAATGTTCTAAATTATACTGCACTAAAAAATGTTAGTTTTACTGTTTTCATTTTTCTATGTATTTATAACTGACAGAAATAAAGTTTTAATGTTTTTACAGAATTTTTAAAAGTCATAGATCATTTGTAACTTTCCAATTGATTGCCAGATTGCTTTGTTTTTAGTTTGTATTCCTGTAGGTTACAGTCTTAGACTACCATGGAAAGCAAGTACTTTTCTTAATTATTTTATTCATTTTTGGCTTTTACTTCCTAAAAAGGTAAATTATTTTACTAAATCTGAGGATACTATTAAAATTCCTAAATCTGAAAATGTTGTATTTTTTTGTCATTCTTCTTTTAAACTGATAAATAAAAATCAATGTTCTCATAATCTGGATTATTTATCATAAGTATAATTTAACTGTAAATAAATGTATCATAGAGAAATGGATACAACTATATATGCCTATTAGTTATAGACTGTCTCTCATCAGGAAGTTTGTATAAAGGTGAATTTCAAACTTAGTTTTTTAACTGTAGGAAAATGATAAGTAATTAAAAATTATTTTTTCACTTTGCATAATGGCCTCAAGATGATCTATCAATGTGTTAACAAATGGCAGGATTTCCTTCTTTCTTGTGGGTGAATATTATTCATAGTATTCATATTATTCAGTGCTATTCATATATATAAATCAACATATATATGTCTGTGTGTCTGTGTGCATCACATATCTTAAGCTATTCATCTCTTGAAAAGATGTTTAGGTTGTTTCCGTATCTTGGCTATGCTGAATAATGCTGCAGTGAACTTGAGAGTACAGATACCGCTTTGAATTAGTGATTTTATTTTCTTAGGCTGTATTCCCAGGAATGTAATTGCTGGATCCCTAGGAATGTCATTGTTCAAAAGTATTGAGAAAACTCCATACTTTTTTCCATGGTGACTGTACCAGTTTACATTCTCACCAGCAATGCACAAGACTTCCCTTTTCTCCGTATCCTAACCCATACTTGCTGTTTCTCTCTCTCATTTTTTTTGATGATAGCCGTTCTCACGGGCTTGAGGTGACAACTCATGGATTCAGTTGGCATTTCCCTGACAATTAGTGATGTTGACCATCTTCTCATGTACCTTTTGGCGCTTTAAACTTACACAGTGTTTACATATCTCAGTAAGCTGGAAAATTATGTCTCAGTAACCTGAAAAATTTTTTTATTATAAAATGATACAAGTACACATTTGTAAATTTTCAAATAATATTGCGGTATAAAAAGTAAAAGTTTCATCCTCAGATAAATTTTAGAGCCAGATTGTCTAGTTCAACTAAAAATTATTTTTGAATTTTGATTAGGATGATATGGAATGTATATATTCATTCCTTCTTTCCTTTTTTCTGACTTTCAGTGGCATTATATTTGTAGTTTATAGTTTTCATCATGGAGATCTTATGCATTTCTTGTTAGAGGTGTTTCTGTGTATTTTAAAATCTTGGTTACCATTATGAATGGTCCCCTTAATTATATGTTTAAAATTATTATTGGCATGTAGGAAAACAAATGACTTCCCTATTTTCTTGCATTTGGCCTTATCATTGAACTCTCTAACCTTTGATAGTTTTTTGGAATCCCTGCTTGTATTTTCTGGATAGATAATTACATCATCTTGAAATTATGAGAGATTTATATTTTATTTTCAAATATTTTTATCTCCTTTGTTTTTCTTGTATTTTTGCATTGATAAAGCTGCATTATGGTCCCGGCTGGTGTAGCACAGTGGATTGAGTGCCGGCCTGTGAACCAAAGGGCCATGGGTTCAATTACCAGTCAGGGCACATGCCTGGGATGCAGGCCAGTCTTTGGTGGGGGGGCTCTTGAGAGTCAGCTGCAGTGATGTTTCTCTCGTGCTCCTTCTCTCTGCCTTCCCCTCTCTAAAAATAAATAAGTAAATAAAAATCTTTTTAAAAAGTAGGGGATATTTTCAAATTGTTTCTGATAAGAATATATTTTAAAACTCATACAAGCCAGCAAATAACCAATTTAATTAAAACGGGTAAAGGAGTTAAATAGGTATTTCTCTTAAACTTAAGTAGTAGGTAATGTTAGGGCCACTGATAATTAGATGGTAAATTATGCTAGGGAAGGGGGTATCCTGTATCCACGTATTCCCCAGGTGGTGACTAGTGGGTAGGTCATTGTTTTCCAAAATATCTCGAATGTACCATTATTTTTCTCCTTATACTCTTTTACCACTCCATGTATATATGGTGTTATGTCCTGCACCCCCAGTAGAAGGCGAGCTCTAGTGGGCAAGAACTGTGTTTTGTTCTTGGTTGTATCCTTCAAGCCTAAAATGGTCCCTGGTATGTAGTGATCTCTCAGGAATTAATTAACTAATTAATTAATTTAATTGAGGTGGGGAAGGAAGGAAGAGAGCAGCAGAAACATTGATTGGTTGCCTCTTGCATGCCTCCAACTGGGGACCAGCACTCAATCCACTGAGTCACACCAGCCAGGGCAGGAGATATTTATTGAATGACTTCGACTATGGGTTTTTTTCTCCTTCTCTCAGGTATTAACATCCTTTTGAATAGCATTCGGTAGAATAAAGTTGAGGAAGCCTTAGGATAGGCTACAGTGGGACAGAATCTCTGACTTTAAGTCATTGTTGAGTAACTGAAAGGGCCCTAGAGAACATTTAATCACTCTCTCCCTACTTTACAGATGAGGACATTGAGAGAGGTGAAAATATCATATAAAGATTTTTAGCTGCAGCATTTTGTGAAACTTTTGTGTTACTTAGCATATTTTATAAAATACTCAAATAATATCACAGGTAAGGAAACAGAGTATGAAAAGAGTAGCTTGTGGTAGAGTATTTTAAAGCTGTCTTGTAGATAGGTCTTCTGAGAAATTGCTACCTGGGGTTCTAATGCTTAAAATATCACACAGTAAAAAAATAGTATCTATTAAACATTTGTCATAAATTGATCAGATGAATACCTTTTGTCTTTTTTGATTGTTTCTTAGATATGGTATGTAATTCATAAAGCATCCTTTTCAAAAAAATAATCTTGTACTTTATTTGTGGCTACCAAAGTCTAGGCTTAAAATACATAAAAACATATTGTGAGAATGAGAGTGAAAGAAGAATACAGGTACACATAAAACTGAAGTAAATGAAAACAAAAACACACTAGAAATCCAAATGAAAAGTAACATTTGACAAATTTTAGAGGAAATTAGGCTTGGATGCCATAATGAACTAAGTGTTAGTAGATGGTTGTATAAGGGAAAACGATTAGAATTTGATGATACTCTATGTAGAAGGTTAGAACACAGAAAAGTAAAAAGACTTGGGTTGGAGTCATGATATGAGGGGGGGCCCCCAAATCTGGGCTGACCTTTGGTGGGCAGGCCCCTTGTAGTACAGGCTTCCTCTGTTAGGTGGGTGTTCTGGGAACCCACCTGCATTAGTGTATCAGCTGGCATCGTGAGAGGCTGTGTTTGGCTTCAGTGAATTTTTTTTGAGGACTCAACACACTTGGCCCATTTCATGATGAGTGATTTACAAGTGCCCCTGCCCACACCACCCTGAGTGTTCAGCATTTTTTGACCAAAAACAGCATGGACCCCTGCCCTACCCTCCCTATTCACCTATCTTGCCGCAAGCTACTTTTTGTTTGATTCCCTGGATGAAAAAAGTTCTCAAAAATGTTTTGCCAATGTGTAAGAGGTGAAACAAAAAATGGCAGAAGCACTAAAAGGCATCACAATCAACGAGTTCACAAACTGTTCTGAGCAGTGGAAAAAAACGCCTTGATAGGTGTACTGTAGGTGACTGAAGTTTGAAAGTGTAAGAATACATACACAATTTTTAATTAATAAATTTCAGGTTTGGGGGGGTCCTCCCTCATATGAGCATAGGCATAGAGGAGCCAGAGAATATTCTAGTAGGGAGTAAGTAGATCAGTTCACTTTGGTAATAGCCTTGATGTAGAACGATAATGGTTGATGAGCTTAGTGCAAATTGTGAGGGTATTCAAACATTAAGTGAAGTAGTTTGAACTCTGAGGCAGTCAGGGGCTTTTGAAATCTGTGAGCCGGGCTTAACCTGTCAGTGATGTCCACTGTGGATAGGAGGAGGAGACTGGGAAAAGCCCTTTGTGAGGTGATACTGACCTGTGCTAGGAAGTAGCAGTAAGAAGGGATGAGCTTGAATGTATTAAGAAATCGCAAGTCCTAGTTATAAGAGACCAAGATAATTCTATGATTTTTGGCATAATTGTTTGATATGTTTGGTATTACAATTTTTGGGAAAATTGGTGA
Organism: Sturnira hondurensis; assembly: GCF_014824575.4. Taxonomy (NCBI): domain Eukaryota; kingdom Metazoa; phylum Chordata; class Mammalia; order Chiroptera; family Phyllostomidae; genus Sturnira; species Sturnira hondurensis. Next base: position 5,584,637 of record NW_028093985.1, on the reverse strand, counting down.
AGGGAAATTTTAGCAGAGAAAATTGTACCATTTTATCATGAGAAATGAGTTTGGTTTTATACATAATAAGTTTGGGATAAGAGAGTCATCTAATGATGTCCAGTTAGAGAAGTAGAACTAAGACTCAGAGTTAGGGCTGGAGTCTGTGGAGTTGATTCCCATAGAGTTAAGTCATGAAGGTGAATGAAATCTTTGGAGTTTCAGAGATTGTAGAATAGCCTAGCCTGAAAAGGTGGTGGTGCACCTAACTTTAGTGGGTGGAGAGAGAGCACTTGGTGAAGGAAACTTTGAGAACTAGTGGTTGGAGAAATTGGGGAACCTATGAAGTAAGGCTAAGGAAAAAAGAATTGCTTTGGTTGAGAATAGTGTTTCTTCTGCATGTTCCCCACCCCATTGCAATACATCTTTTATTTTTTTAAAGATTTTATTTATTTATTTAGAGAGAGGGGAAGAGAGAGAGAAAGAAAGGGAGAGAAACATCAGTGTGTGGTTGTCTCTCACCTGGACCCCACTGAGGACCTGGCTTGCAACCCAGGCATGTGCCCTGACTGGGAATTGAACTGGTGACCCTTCGGTTTGCAGCCCTTGCTCAGTCCACTGAGCTACACCAACTAGGGCCCATTGCAATTCATCTATAATGGAAGAACTTGGAACATAAAAACAATACAAATATTTAAAAAGTACAACCCCATTAGCCAGAGAAAACTATTATAAATAGTTTGTTATATTTTAAACTACTATATATTTCTTCCTTAATATGTTTATATATTTGCATTTTTATATTATCATATGAAAGACTGATTGTCCTTTGCTGTTTTCTGCACATAGTTGGGATAAGTAAGATGACTCAAAAAGAGTTCAGCTTGTTAATTACATAGCTTATTTGCTGATTCAGTCTTCTAAATATTTAATGTGGAATATGTGTGGAATTTATGTTTTGTTTTTAAATGAATAATTTAAAAGAAGTTGCAGCTCTGATCTTCCACTTTTATTCTTCAGATGATTGCAAAAGGGAAAAATGCATCTGAACTGTTTCCTGCTGTTGTGAAGAATGTGGCCAGTAAAAATATTGAGGTACTGTTTTGATTCATAATTTTCATGATTTGTTTTGTTGGAAAAAATCATATGCTCTTTACTTAATTGAAATGCAACATAAGATATTTAAGTATCACTAGATTTTTGTTGATTCTCAGGAGGGCATGTTTACTCAGTAGGAAGTAGTGATACCTGCATGAAAGTCAAAACGCAAGCACATGTGCCTCCTGTTGGCCCATTGTCAGCGTAACGAATACGCCTGGTCCTCCTTTTGAATCTGGGCAGTTTGGAAGAAGGAACTGTCTCCACTGAAGAATATTTTTAAGGACCTGGTGACACCTGGAGTTTCAGGTGGATGTAAGGTGGAACTTAAAGATACAGGGAGTCTTTTCACTTACAGTCAAGTATTATTAATATCTTTGAAGCTGTATTTCTTTGTCTTGTTTATATATTTGGGGGGTAATTACTCTAGGATGTACTTGTACAGTTTACGTGTTTAGCTTATTACAGTCTACCATCAGGACTTAGAATATACATCTTTAAGTTATCACAATCTGCTTTCAAATATCATTGTACACTAGTCCCTCCTTATCCTCGGGGGATGTGTTTCAAGACTCCCAGTGGTTGGTTGCATGACGCCACAGATAGTACCAAGACCTGTATGCACCATGTTTTTTCCCGTGCATACATACATACCTATGATGAAGTTTAATTAGGCACAGTAAGAGATTAACTACAATAACTAATAATATGTATAATAGAACAATTACAACAATGTACTGTAAGAAAAAGGTGTGTGAGTGGCTTTGGTCCAGACCATTATTGAGTGAAATAAAGGTTACTTGAGCACAGTCACTGTTGTTGATATTTCAACAGTCAGTCTGGTAACTGAGACGGCGACTAAGTGACTCAGGGGTGGGTAGCTATGTAGTGTGGCTACACCGGATGAAGGGGTGATTTCACGTCCTGGTCAGGATGGAGGGGGTCGGTGCGAGATTTCATTACACTGCTCAGACAGCTCGCAGTTTAAAAATTATGGATTGCTAATTTCTGGGATTTTCCATAATGATCTCAGACCATGGTTGACTGGGGAAATTGAAGCTGTGGACAAGGGGAAACTGCTGTACTACTCTCATATACTTTGAAAACCTTATGACAAATTTTCATTTGTACCTTCCTATTTTTCCCCATATTATTATGCATTTTACTTCTAAATATGCTAAAATACCCTAACTGTATGGTTATTATTTTTGCTGTGGAGTCAATCATTTTTTTAAAATACATGAAATATAATTAACATGTGATAAACTTCTTACTTTTTAAGTACACAATTCAATGAATTGTGCAACAATCACACCATCTAATTCCACATCTTTATCACCTCAAAAAGGCGTTTATTAGCAGTCACTCCCTGTCCCCCAGCCCTGGGCAATCATTTCTCTACTTTCTGTCCTGACGGATGTGCCCGTGCTGGACATCTCGTACAAATGAAGTTAGATAACAGGTGGCTTTGTGTCTGGCTTCTTTCACTTAATGTTTCCAGGGTTTATCATGTTGTAGTATTTATCCTTCTTAATCATTCCTCCTTGTTGCTGAGTAATATTATGTATTTATTTTTCTTTATTGCTCAAAATATTCCATTGTATGGATATCCTGCACTTTGTTTATTCATTTATCAGCTGACTGATATTTGAATTATTTCCACTTTTTGGCTCTGCTGCGTATGAATAATGCTGAATAATGCCACTGTAAACATCCTGGACAAGTTTTTGTGTGGGCATGGTGCTCATTTCTCTTGGGTGTGTACTTTGGAGTGATATTGCTGGGTCACATGGTAACTCTGTGTTTAACTTTGTGAGGAACTGCCAAGTTGCTTTCCACTGCAGGTCCCGTCTCTCATTCCCATCAGCAATGTATGTAAGTTCTCTTTTTTCCGAATCCTCACCAACACTCTTTGTTTTTCTTTTTTTTAAGTTATTGTTTGTCTTTTAGAGTATAGACATTCTGCAGACTGTGATGTGGTATCCATCTCATTCTCACTTTTGAAATTTCGATTCTCATTTACCTAATAAAAAACTATTGCGCATCCATTGGCCAAATTTACATTTTTGGAAAAATGTTTAATCATATCATATCGCCATTTTATAATTGGTTTGTTTGTCTTTTTATTGTTTATTTGCAAGAGTTCTTTATATTTCTGAATGTTAGACTTTGATATATGATTTGCAAATATTTTCTCCCATTCTGTAGGTTCTCTTTTATTTTTTTGATACTGTCCTTTGAAAGACATTTTTAATTTTGATGAATCCCAGTTTGTCTATTTTTTCTTTGTTTGCTGGATGCATTAGGTGTCCTAAGAAACTGATGTTAAATCCAGGGTCATGAAGATTATATTTGTCTTTTTCTTAAGAATTTTATAGTTTTAGCTTTTATGTATAGGGCTATGATCCATTTTGAGTTATTTTTGTGTGTGGTGTTACCTGCTTTCTGTCACTGTGATTTTGTTGTTCTAGAATTTCTTACATACCGAATCATACAGTGTGAAATCTTGTGTTTGACTTCTTTTACTTAGGAAACTAAGGTTCATCTATGCTGTTTCGTGTATTAACATTTTGTTTCTTTTTGCCGTAATCTGGATATTTCACAATTTCTTTATCAGTTGAAATATAATTGGATTGAATTAAACGTGATGTGTGGGCATATATTTTAATTTTTCTTGTTAACTATCTGAGAATAGATTTGTTGTATTTTCTGGAAGTATATATTTAATTTTTAGGAAATAACTGCAATACTATATAGTTTGCCAAAGTGGTTGTGTGCATTCTAACCAGCAGTGTATGAGAGTTCCAGTTGGTTCATATTCCTTCCAACACTTGATCTTGTAAGATTTTATGGTAGCTTCATTGTGCCTTTAATTGCATTTTCTGGGTATTTAGTGATTCTCAGCATTTTTTCATGATTTTGAGGGTCAGTCATATATCTTTTCTAAAATATTTATTTCAGTCTTGAGCCTCTTTTAATTTTTGTCTTTTTAAGTATAGACATTTTTTATATATTCTGATAAAAGCTGTGTGTCAGTTGTTTACTATTATATATTTTCCCCTGTCGGTGCCTTTCCTTTTAAAAAACAAGCATTTGATTTTGATAAAGTCCATTTTATTGATTCTTCAGTTATAATTCAGGCTATTTTGTGACATATGTGAGAAATTTTTGCCTAATCTAATGTCATAAAGATTTCTCCTGGCCCTAAAAGTTGAATAACTTTCTTTGTGACATTTAGGCTGATGATCCACATCGCAGTGGGGTTCCCATGATGACCCACATATTCAGTGATTTGCTAGGGAGCTTCCCTATGAATCAGAATTTAGTCACACACAGTTATGATTTATTAAAGAAAAATACATAACAAAATCTGGTACTAAAGACGGTGCATGGGGCAAAGTCTGGAGGAAACCAGGTGCAATCCACCAAGAATCTTGTCCTAGTGCTTTTCCCAGCGACAAGCAACTCTTCCATCTTCAGTTTTATCAAAATGTATGAGGTGTTGTCTACTAGGGAAGCTCATTAGAGACTTAGTACCCAGCTTTTTCACTGGGGGCTTTTCATTTAGAGATTAACTCCTGAATTCCAGACTCCCAGAAGGAGAGCACATGTTTAGTGCAAACCGTATTGTCTGTGTGTAAACCATACTTATTAGTTAGGGAATGAGGGGATGCCCCTGAAAATCAAATTCTCATATACCAGCCGGGGCCAGTTTGTAAGCAGACTCTGTAGAGAAAGCAGTCTCTGGCTTTGCATGTGATCTCTTTACTGCACAGCATTTCAAATTAGATTGTGTGTGTGGCGTGAGGTAAAGTTTGAGATTCACTTCCTCCCACATATTTAGTTGTTTTGCTGTCATTTATGAAGAAGACCATATCTTTTTTTCATTGAGTTCCTGTGCCACTTATGTGAAAAATTCTTGATCATGTAAGTGTGACTATAGTCTTGAGTCTTTTGTTTCACCGATACATGTGTGTATCCTTATGCCTGTACCACACTGTTTTGTGTACTGTAGTTTCATAGTAAGTCTTGAAGTCAGGCAGTATGAGCTCTCCAGTATTGTTCTGTTTTCAGCCTTGTTTTGGCTAATCTGGGTCATTTACCTTGTTACATGAGTGTTAAAATCAGCATCCCAGTATCTTCAAAAGTCTCTTGGGATGGATATTGTTTGCAATGAATTTATAGATTAGTTTGGGGAGAATTGCCGTCTTCACCATATTAAATCTTTCAGTCCATGAACACAAGCTTCTGTAATTTCCTTTTGCAGTTTTGTAGTTGTTGGTATACAAACTTTGCACATATTGTTAAATTTAGTTTTTAGTAGTTTCAAAGGCTTTTTCAAATGGTGTCATCTTTGAAATTTCTTTTCCCAATTGGTCATTGCTAGCATACAGATTCTGTAGTTGATAAATTTACTTATTAGTACTGATATCTATTTTATAGATTTCTTAGGCTTTGCTACATAAATGATCATATTATGTAGAAATATAATTTTACTTTTCTATTCTATGTCTTTTTCTTGTCATATGGCATTGAGTGCACCCACATTACAATGTTGCATAGGAATGATGAAAGTGGTAATTCTTGCCTTGTTTCTGACATAGAAAGCATTGAGTCTTTTACCATTGTGATGATAGCTGTAGGCAGCTGCCTGTAATCATGTTGAGGAAATTGTCCATCCTTAGTGTGCCGAGAGTTTTTATAATGAGATTTGAATTTAGTCAGGTGCTTTTTCTATAACTATCAAAATTATGATACAGTTTTTCTCTATTCTCCTCATATGGTGGGTAATTGAATTTGATTTTGAGTTATTAAGCCTTTCGATTTTGGGGATAAATCTCTCATGGCTTTGTTGTATTAACCATTTAACATATTGTTAGAATGATTTACTAAGTTTTGTTAAGGAGTTTTGCATCTGTATGTTATTGAATAATTTTTTTCTTTTTCTTGCAAGGGTTTTGGTTTTGATACCAGGGTAATCTGGTTAACACCAGCTTTATAAATGAGTTGGGAGGTGTTTCTCCTTTGTTGCCTCAAAGGGTATGTGTAGAATTGGTATTTTATTCTAGTTGATTATTGTTTTATTTTTACTTGTAGTCATCTGGACATGAGAGTTTAATTTATAGAAAGGTTTTTAATTTTGAATTCAAATAAAAATTTTGAATTAAAATTTTGAAAATTAAAATTAAAATTTTCTCAGACAGGCCTATACCTACTTGGTACGGGCCCTACTCGGTATAGGCCTGTCTGGGAAACAGCCAGCTTGGGTTGTTCAAAGCAAAGTTGTACATTCCCAAGAAAGGTCTGTTTTTATGACTGACCCTTGGTTGATTCTTGCAAACTGAGCTCGTGGGCCATTCTGTCTGATGAGTATTTCATGTGTTGGGTCTTGAGCCATGGTATACCAGCTTGGTGAATTGTTTGTACTTAACACGTGCTTTACAGTAAAAATTTACTTGGTCAGGAGCTTTAGTTACTAATGTCGTGCATACTGATGACCATGGATGTAGGCTAGGCATACAGCACCTACATGACTGATCTCTAATAAAAAGCCTGGTCACATCTGTCTTAGTAAGTTCTACTGACTGGCAGCTCTTTGTACCTACGGTTGCACATTTTTGGGGAAGGAGTTCAGCAGCTTTTAATGTGACTCTACTGGCAGGAGGAATCTTGGAAACTAGTGCCTGGTTTCCTCTGGACTTTACCCCATATGCCTTTCCTTTTTGCTTATTTTACTTTTGCTGTAATGAAGTATAACCCTGAATATAACAACTGTCTGAGCCTTTTGAGTTCTTCCAGTGAATCTTCAAGCCTTTAGATGGTCTTGTGGACCCTCAACACAGGACTATTTAGATTTTCTATTTCTACTTGGCTGTGAGTTAGTAATTTGTCATTCAAGAAATTTATATGCTTCATCTAGGTTGTCACCTTATTTGCATTATGTTGTTAACATTCCCTTAGTATCCTTTTAATATCTGTATCTTCCCCAGTGATGTTTCCTCTTTCATTCCTGATATTGATAATTTTAAAATATTTTTTCTTGACTGATTTAGAGCTTTCTCAGTTTTATTGACCTTTAAAAAATGGCTTATGGTTTTATCAATTTTCTTGTTTCTGTTTTCTGTGTCATCGCTTCTTGATATGATCATTAACTGTTGTATTTATCTTGAATATTTCATCTTTCTACTTTGAGGATTTGAGTATTATCATTTTTTTTCTGATATTTTGAGTTGGGGCTCAGATTAAATCTTTTTATTAATAAAAACTTTTAATATTATGTATTTTCCTATTAACATTGCCTTAGTTGCTTTTTCCAAATTTTAATTTATTTTCATTGTTGTTCAGATAAAATATTTTATTTATGATTTTTTGACTCATGGATTGGTCTCATTTTTTTTACTATATTTTATTGATTATGGTATTACAGTTGTCCCATATTTTTCTTCCCTTTATTCCTCTCCAACCTGCCCTTCTCCTCCCACCAGCATTCCCCTACCTTAGTTCATGTGCATGGGTTGTACATAGAAGTTCTTTAGCTTCTCCATTTCCTCTGCTGTTATTGACCTCCCCCTGTATATTTTGTCCCTACCATTTATGCTTCTTATTCCCTGTACCTTTTCTGCCATTCTCCCCCCTCCACCTTCCCACTGATAACCCTCCATGTGACCTCCATTTTTGTGATTTTGTTCCTGTTCTGACTGTTTGCTTAGTTTGTTTTATTTTTGTTTTTTTCTCAGGGTCAGTTGTTGATAGTTGTGAGTTTGTTGTCACTTTACTGTTCATAGCTTTGAACAGTAAAGGAACTTAGGTAAGTCCCTTTAACGTTTCGTATAATAGGGGCTTGGTTATGATGAACTCCTTTATCTTACATGGGAAGCACTTTATCTGCCCTTCCATTCTAAATGAAAGCTTTGCTGCATAGAGCAATCTTGGATGTAGGTCCTTGCCTTTCATGACTTGGAATACTTCTTTCTGGCCCCTTCTTGCCTGTAAGGTCTCTTTTGAGAAATCAGCTGACAGTCTGATGGGAACTCCTTTGTAGGTGACTGTCCCCTTATCTCTTTCTGCTTCTAGAATTCTCTCCTTCATTTTAATCTTCAGTAATGTAATTATGACCTGCCTTGGTGTGTTCCTCCTTGGGTCTACCTTCTTTGGGACTCTCTGGGCTTCCTGGACTTCCTGGAAGTCTATTTCTTTTGCCAGATTGGGGAAGTTGTCTTTCATTATTTGTTCAAATACATTTTCAACTTCTTGCTCTTGTTCTTCTTCTGGCAGCACTATGATTCGGATGTTGGAGCACTTAAAGTTGTCTCGGAGGTTCCTAAGCCTCTCTTCATTGTTCTGAATTCTTGTTTCTTCATTCTGTTATGGTTGGATGTTTCTTTCTTCCTTATGTTTCAAATCATTGGTGTGAGTGTTTGTTTTCTTCCCATCACTGTTGGTTCCCTGTATATTTTGCTTTATTTCACTTTGCATAGCCTTCATTTCTTCCTTCATCTTGTGACCAAGCTCATTCAATTCTGTGAGCATCCTGATTACCAGTGTTTTGAGCTCTGCATCTGATAGGTTGGCTCTCTCCTTGTCACTTAGCTCTTTTTCTGTTTTGATCTGTTCTTTCATTTGGGCCATATTTCTTTATCTTGGCACACCTGTTATATAGTGAGGGGCAAGGCCTTAGGTCTTTGACAGGACGGAGCAACCCAGGTTGTTGTGTTGTAGTGCTGACTATGGGGGAAGGGTCAGAGAGGGAACAGTGCTGCTTCCTGTACTCTTGGCTGGCTTTCAGTCACTTCCCCAGCTACCCACAAGCATACTGGGCTTTCTGGTGCTGATTCCTGGGTGGGGCTTGTGTGTGTTCTAGGACCCTGTGGGTCTCTCTGATGAACTCTCCTGTGAGGATGGGAATTTCTCCCGCTTTTGCAACCCCCACAGTTTTTGCAGCCAGAGGTTTTGAGGCATTCTTTTCCCGTGCTTGAACCCTGGCTTGCTCCATTTGTCTGGCTCCCCTGTTGTTCCTCTCGTTTTATCTTCATGCAAATCTGGGACCATCAGATGCTGCCTTGCCCCTTACCCTCTTCACCTTGGCTGCCCAGCTCTGCCCCTCCTAACAGTATGGATGAATGTTTCTTCTTTAACTCCTTGGTTGCAGGACTTCCACATAGTTCAATTTTCTGTCAGTTCTGGTTGTTTTTTTTTTGTTTTTAAAATTTTTGTTGTCCTTTTTTTTTGGTTGTGCAAAGAGGCATAGTATATCTATCTATGCCTCCATCTTAGTCAGAATTCCTGACTCATGGATTATTTAGATGTATGTTTTTAATTTCCAGACATTGTGAGAGGGAGGGTTATCTTAGTTATCTTCTTGTTATTGCTTTATGATATAATTCCATTTTGTCTATGAGGACAAGATAGAAAGGTTAAATTATCTGACCACGGTCATCCAGCTGGTATATGGAAGAGTAAGAGCCAAAAGCCAAGTAGCTTGTCTTCATAACCAGTCTTAGACCGTTCCCCTTTTAGAGTCATTCTTCCTGTTGATGATTCCTTCTTCCTTTTCTACTTTAGTCTGACCTCTCATCAAAATCTGGTATTAGCTGCCCTTTGGGGAGGTATCTGACATTGGTATAAATTTTTTGTTTTAAATATGAGTAGAAATGACCAGGTCCTTAGATATCAGTGGTAAGTTAACTAGTTCTCCTTGAACTTGGAATCTTCTTGTTATAAACAGAAAACTCCATACTAGTTATTGTTAATTCAAAGCTGTCTGTACCTTTCAGATAGTTAAAATAGTAGTAATTTTCTATTTGGTTATCTTTTTCCTTTACAATCAGATTCTAGTATACTGCCTAACATTTTGAAACAAAATGTCCCTATAAATATAGTTACTGGTCTAGTTATTTGAATTTCTTTTGTTCTTGAAATACCTTGTTAGTTTTTTGAAACATGCATAATCCTCTAATGTTGTGGGAAAACTGACACAAGCTTCTTAAAATTTATGTTCAGAGGATTGATTGATGTTTTATTGCTGTCAAGTACAAAATTTCATTTTTACAAGTACATGCTGCCTTAGACACACAGTTGAGCTATACGTCATCTCCCATTTGATGTCAAATGATACAAAATGTGACCTAGTAAGCAATCAGTGGTTATAGTACAAAAATAATCAAAGGTTTAGTCAATAACTCATGAAGTTTGATGTACTAGTATTGATAAGCTAATTAAACAGATCTGCCTGTGTTCTTCCAGCCTACTGGGGCCCTGCTATGATTAGCTGTACAGCAAGGAGTGTTGTAGCATTGAATGAAAGTAACTGATCAGAAAATGGTGTAGTCACGGAGCTTTAAGTGCTCCCATTTCTGATCACAGAATGGTTTCAGGGAAGGTAGGTTTTCTCTGCACACCTGCAGCCAGTCAGTGCATAGGCCTCTTGTGGTCAATATTGATTGATTCTTATAACAGAAGTAGAACAAATTTAGTGTTTCGCAACCTTCTGTGATTTAATATTGTTATGCTTTTTGCTGTAATAGTCACAAAAATCCTTCTGTAATCGTGAGTAACTATAGCAATACCTACTAGCTCGGCTGTGGATCTAAATGTTTCAGTATTGCCAATATAAACTTCTGGATATTCTGGAGTTTATAATTCAGCTTTATAAGTTGGTTATAACAGTTACTTGGTAAATAAAGGTGTTACTAAGAAAACGATGAAGGGATGGATGGACTTAAACTTCTTCTTTCAGAACTTTTCAGAGTACTGTAGACTGAGATCTGAATGTAATTAGGAAGGAGAAAGAATATTCTATATGATTACTTTTTTAAAACTCCACAAGTTAAAGACTTTTGAGGCAACCTTTGAAATACATATCATTTCTTTGTAGTATGTTGATGTCCTTCTAGACATCTACGTAGACATGGGTTATAATCATTGGTGGTAAGTTAGATCATAGATGTAGCAATCTAATGAGAAATTTCTTAACTTTTTTCAGCCTACCATTGGGCTGTGATATTTCATTCAGCTGATAATTACTGAGTTCTTACTATATGCCAGGCATGTGATAGGTACTGGAAATAATGCCCAGTTAAACTGAAAATGTTAATTGCTTTTTGGCATCGTTGTAACCTCAGGAACTTTAAAATCTGTTGGGGAGAAAATTATTTATACCTCAAACAGACTTCCGCCAAGATGGAGGCATAGGTGGAAACACTGTGCCCTCTCCCACAATCAAGTTTGAATACAACAAAGGTTTGGAGAACAAAGACACAGCCACAAAACAGAAAATTGAATTATACGGAAGTCCGACAACCACTAACCGTTCAACGGGGACAGTAAGAGGGGTGGAGCCAGCAGTGGAGCAGGGTCAGGCAGGAGAGATCCTCAGACCTAGGCGCGCAAGTGGCTTGGTCCCAGTCAGGGTGCGGGGCAGACTGAGTGCAGTCGCACATTCGCGCACAGTGAGACGGACCACGCAGGCCCCAGGGGGCGAGGGCTGATGGCGGTGGCACACTCGCGTGCAGGGGAATGAAACACATGGGCCCGGTGGTGGTGGCAGCTGCCCCACCTGTGGGGGCCGAGGCAGGAGATGGCAGACAGGCCGCCATTGTTCCTTGTTGACCCCGCCCCCACATACAGCATCACAACCCAGTGACTGAGTTGCCCTGTTCTAGTGAACACTTTAGGGCTCTGATCCTGCTATGGAACAGGCACGAACAACCCGAAAGATGGCACAAGAACTCAAAGTCCCAGAGCCAATAACTCTAAGCGACTGAGAAATTGCCAGCCTCTCAGAAGCACAATTCAAGACACTGTTTATCAGAATGCTCACAGAACTGGTTGATTATAGTCACAAATTAGAGGAACATATGAAGGCTAAACTAATTGAAATGAAGGGAGATGCACAGGAAACCAATAGTGATGGAAAGGAAACTCGGACTCAAATCAATGGAATGGACCAGAAGGAAGAACCAAACATCCAACCAGAAAGGAATGAAGAAATGAGAATTCAAAAAAATGAGGAGAGGCTTAAGAACCTCCAGGACATCTTTAAACATTCCAACATCCGGATTATAGAGGTACCAGAAGGGGGAAAGAAACAGCCACGAGTGGAAAACGTATTTGAACAAATAATAAAGGAGAACTTCCCCAGTCTGGCAAAGGAAATAGACTTCCAGGAAATCCAGGAAGCTCAGAGAATCTCAAAGAAGTTGGACCCAAGAAGGAACACACCAAGGCACATCATAATGACATTATCCAAGACTAAAATGAAGGAGAGAATCCTAGAAGCAGCAAGAGATAAGGGGACAGTCACCTACAAAGGAGTACCCATCAGACTGTCAGCAGATTTCTCAAAAGAGACCTTACAGGCAAGAAGGGGCTGGAAAGAAGTATTCCAAGTCATGAAATCCAAAGACTTGCAGCCAAGATTGCTTTATCCAGCAAAGCTTTCATTTAGAATGGAAGGACAGATAAAGTTCTTCTCAGATAAGGTCAAGTTCAAGGAGTTCATCATCACCAAGCCCTTATTATATGAAATGCTAAAGGGACTTATATAAGAAAAAGAAGATGAAAAAGATGAACAGTGAAAGGACAGCAAACACACAGTTATTAACAACCACACCTAAAACAAAAGCAAACCTAGAGGACAGCTAGATCAGAAGTGGAACCATAGAAATGAAGAACACATGGAGGGTTAGCAACAGGGGAGTGGGAGGAGGAGAAGGGGGGTGAAGGTACAGAAAATAGCATAGACAGTAGGTAGAAAATAGATAGGGGGAGGGTGAGAATAGTGGGGGAAATATAGAATCTAAAGAACTTGAGACACGTGGTTATAAACTAAGAGGGGGAGAATGGTGGGGAAGGGAGTGTGCGGGTGGAGGGGAATGAAGGGGGGAATAGAACAACTGTAATAGTATAATCAATAAAATATATTTTTAAAAAAGAAAATTATTTATACCTCAAACAATTAGATGAGTGCTTCTTAAACTGTAATTAAATAAGTTTTAGAATTTGTATTTCTATTAAAAAATCTAAAACACTGGTATATTTTGGATCATTTGGTTGCCATCTTATATACTTATATACACATAGTTTTGGTACCCATTTGTATTTTTGTGTAAGATCATTGGTTCCAAGTGATCATTTAAAGTGTTCATAAAAACTAACAACAAAAAAATTTTTATGGACTTTCAGGAGCCTACGTGGGTTGGTATCATATGTAGATGTGAGGTCATCTGGGTGAGACTGCCATTGATTGATTGGCACTCAGAGATGTTGTTTTGGAGTGAGTTTTTCCTGATTGGCTAATGCTCAGAAACTAAGGGCTATCATCACAAATTGGTTGACTTGCAAAAGTTTGTTCATGTAGCTGAGTATTTTGTTGATTGAGCAGGTTTAAAACAATTCTGATGGTTGTATGTTGCTAACACTGCAGAAAAAAACTGTCTTCCTAGGGATCCACAAAATATTTTCAATTTGAGACTTTTTAAATAATAAAACTGTTTAAGATAGTTTTATAATCAGAAAATACTATTTTTTTGTTTTGGAGGATGTCTAGAAAGATGAGATTCAACCCTAAAAAGAAAATATCTTGTTTTGTGTGAACACAACATTAATATTCATATTAAAAATTAAATAATACAGAAAAATGTAAAGATGTAAAAAAGTTCACTGATTAATACCAGCACCCAGAGATAATTACTATTAATATTTTACTGTTTGATTTACTTTTACACTTACCTGATTTGAATCCTGGATCTTTATTTAATAAAAGTGCTATTTTGGTGAAGTTACTTAATGCTCTCTGTGCTTCAGTTTCTTTGTGAAATAGGAATAATAAGACATGTTCATTGAGTAGTGAATATAAAATGAAGTAATCTAAGTAAAACATTTAGAACAGTGCCTAGCACAGAGTGCTATGTGTAAATATTTGATGTTATTACCATATTATGTCCATTCTAAGACATTTGTTTTTTATTTTGATACTGCAGTTGGGACTTACCTTAACAATTGATAGTGACCTATAATTGGCAGAGGTTTTTTTTTGTTGTTCCTTTCTTTGTGATTTATAATATAACGGTATATCTGGTCTATCTTAGATTGATAAAACACTGTATGTGTGTACTACCTACTTTTTATTTTTTATTAACACAGAAGTGAAAAAATACAGAAGTGAGATACAATGCATACTATTTTGCACTTTTACAAATTTTACAAGGACATATTTTCAATATGTAAGATTTGTTTAATTCTATATAGTGGCTGAAAGTGTAGTGTTGTGTGGATGGTACTGTATTTATTTTACTCTTCACCTGTTGATGGACATTTAATGTTTTATTTTTGCTTGGGGGGGGAGATTTTGATTAGTGGAACTTGGGGCAATGTAGAGTGATAATCTGAGTGAAGATTGAGAAAAAATGTAAAAGATATTTTTTGGGATTTTCTGTTTGACTAGAAGAAATTTTGGGCCAGATTTTGAACTGTATTGAGTCTTGAGTTAAGGATTGTAGATTTCATTTTTACAATTTTGTGGATTCATTTAACACTGAAGAGTAATCGGAAATTAATTTTTTGTTACTTTTACCTACACCCCTGTCATACAGTATTCAGGCATGGATTGATATCCACTTAAGGTAGTGTATTTAGCATTTATTAATAATGATGATTTAGAAAGTGTGCTTATTAAGTTTTTGATTGTGCTCATGAAATTCTAAAGAGCAGCAAAATAAGTCAGATTGCAAATGAAGGTCTAAAATTATGTTAGGATGCTTTGATGAATTGAATTTAGGTTGTTGAACATTTCTATGGGTAAATGTAAAATCTTGCTTATCTTTCAAAGGAAGAAAACTCACAGGACAATTATTCGAGTGTAGTGATTTAGCGAGACATACTTTTGGAGAAGGTGTATTACTGTAATTATGAATGAGTTGTATCACTGGAAGTACCTAACCTGGAACAAAGTCTTAACTAGTGTGTTCTGCTTAACCTTAATTTCTAATTTGGAATGCCACACTGAAAGAATTTTAAACAAAGTGGAGTAGGTTCAGAGGGAGCAAAAGGGTGGCGTAGGACCTCAAAACTCTGCTGTGTCATAGGAAATTGGAGTGCCTGGGAAGGAGGCCAGGGCAGTTGTCTTTAAAGTAGTCCAGATTGGTTAGCATGATATAAAACGTGGCCCACTGTAGCACTGATTTTCCTTTTCAGCATCAATTCCAGCAATTTGTAAGAAGTTCCACCCATTTCCTATGCTCTTTGAAGATTCTGTAAACTCTTTGGCATGCACTGAGCTGATATGTGAGGAAGTCAGTCAGGGAGTGGTATTTGAAGATACTTGAGAAGGGAGAGAAGGGCTATGAGCAGTGCCAGAAGTAGGCAGGTGGTGAATTTCAACTTAAATTCATTTACTTTTTCTGTTTATCATAATTTTGTTATAAACAATTATTAAATTGCCTTTAAAAACAGTTTTCTAAACACACTTCCAACCTTTGGAAATTTTGCCATACAATGTTCATAGTTAGCTGAAGGTGTCATGTAATGTATATTGGAATGTGAATATTACCATAGAAACTGATTTGGAGCTTCAGCACCTTTGACAGATGAGGAAACATACCATAACCTACTATATAATCAGTGGGTAAAACCCAGGTTCATTGTATTATTTGTATCCCTCATTTTGAAAATATTTTTGTAGTTTGGAAAATATTTTAATATTCTTATGTGAGTTTTGCTCAGGGACTTTTCTCCCCCTTGAAAGGAAGAACACCTTGATAGAATGTTACTGTTACAGATTGGGTTATTAAAATTCTTATTTCACAAGCTTTTTCTGTTACCATTCATTATCCTATAATATCCATGGTGGGGCAAAAGTAGTTTATAGTTGTGAATATGTGAAGCATAACATGTATGCTTTTAAAATTAATTTTAACTTCCGCCAAGATGGAGGCATAGGTGGAAACACTGTGCCTTCTCCCACAACCAAGTTTGAATACAACAAAGGTTTGGAGAAACAAAGACACAACCAAAGGACAGAAAATTGAATTTTACGGAAGTCCGACTACATCTAACCGTTCAACGGGGACGGTAAGAGGGGCGGAGCCAGCAGCGAGCAGGGTCGGGCAGGACAGGGCCCCCGACCCAGGTGCGCAGGCAGACAGGAACCAGTTGGGGGTGCGGGGCAGACCGCGGGCGCATATTCGCGCACAGTGAGACAGACCACGCAGGCCCCAGGGGGCGAGGGCTGATGGCGGTGGCACACTTGCGTGCAGTGGGACAAAACGCGTGGGCCCGGTGATGGCAGCAACTGCAGCACCGGTGAGGGCCGTGGCGGCAGGCGGCGGACAGGACACCATAGTCCCTCTTTGACCCCGCCCCCACATACAGCGTCACAACCCAGCGACTTAGTTGCCCTTCAGCACCGGTGAGGGCCATCGTCCCTCTTTGACCCCGCCCCCACCTACAACGTCACAACCCAGTGACTGAGTTGCCCTGTTCTAGTGAACACTTTAGGGCTCTGATCCTGCTATGGAACAGGCACGAACAACCCGAAAGATGGCACAAGAAGAACTCAAAGTCCCAGAGCCAATAACTCTAAGCGACCGAGAAATTGCCAGCCTCTCAGAAGCACAATTCAGGACACTATTTATCAGGATGCTCACAGAACTGGTTGATTATAGTCACAAATTAGAGGAACAAAGTTACAAATTAGAGGAACGTGTGAGGGCTGGACTGATTGAAATGAAGGGAGATGCACAGGAAACCAATAGTGATGGAAAGGAAACGGGGACTCAAATCAATGGAATGGACCAGAAGGAAGAACAAAACATCCCACCAGAAAGGAATGAAGAAATGAGAATTCAAAAAAATGAGGAGAGGCTTAGGAACCTCCAGGACATCTTTAAACGTTCCAACATCCGAATTATAGGGGTACCAGAAGGGGGAAAGAAACAGCCACGAGTGGAAAACGTATTTGAACAAATAATAAAGGAGAACTTCCCCAGTCTGGCAAAGGAAATAGACTTCCAGGAAATCCAGGAAGCTCAGAGAGTCCCAAAGAAGTTGGACCCAAGAAGGAACACACCAAGGCACATCATAATTACATTAGCCAAGACCAAAATGAAGGAGAGAATCCTAGAAGCAGCAAGGGATAAGGGGACAGTCACCTACAAAGGAGTACCCATCAGACTGTCAGCGGATTTCTCAAAAGAGACCTTACAGGCAAGAAGGGGCTGGAAAGAAGTATTCCAAGTCATGAAATCCAAAGACCTACAGCCAAGATTGCTTTATCCAGCAAAACTTTCATTTAGAATGGAAGGACAGATAAAGTGCTTCTCAGATAAGGTCAAGTTCAAGGAGTTCATCATCACCAAGCCCTTATTATATGAAATGCTAAAGGGACTTATATAAGAAAAAGAAGATGAAAAATATGAACAGTGAAAGGACAGCAAGCACACAGTTATTAACAACCACACCTAAAACAAAAGCAAACCAAGAAGACAGCTAGATCAGGAGTGGAACCATAGAAATGAAGAACACATGGAGGGTTAGGAACAGGTGGGTGGGAGGGGGAGAAGAGGGGAGAAGGCATAGAAAATAGCATAGATGGTAGGCAGAAAATAGATAGGGGGAGGGTGAGAATAGTGGGGGAAATATAGAATCTAAAGAACTTGAGACACGTGGTTATAAACTAAGAGGGGGAGAATGGTGGGGGAGGGAGGGTGTGGGTGGAGGGGATTGAAGGGAGGGACTAGAACAACTGTAATGGTATAACCAATAAAATATATTTAAAAAAGAAAAAAAATAAAGTTAATTTTATATGATAGTTATATTAAAATTATTGTGTTATTTTCTATGTGAACAACTATAAATTTACTTTTGCCCCACTGTGTATTGTTTTTATTTTGCAGTGTAAGCTATGATCAGGCTTAGTTATTTACTTCAAAAACTGTTAAGAGTGGATTTGGGTATAGAAAATATTGACTTTTAATTTTCACTCTGGCTAGGATTAAATGATTTTTTTTTTCTAACAGATCAAGAAGTTAGTATATGTTTATCTGGTTCGATATGCTGAAGAACAGCAGGATCTGGCACTCTTGTCCATAAGTACTTTTCAGCGAGCTCTAAAGGTAAGTAATAGAGTGAATAGGCAAAGAGCGACATGGTCTCTGTGCAGTTGAAGGTGTGTCATTTAAAGAAGTGGAGCGGTAATCACTAAATGGCACACTGGTGATTTGAAAGAGTTAAAAGGCCTCTCACAGTGCCTATTCAGTATCCTTAGAAAGTAATTTAGGTAACCAACTGGATCTTGCCCTGTTTTTTTCAGTTGTATATGTTTCTTTATGTTTAGTATAATCATTATCATGTATCAAAGAACTCTTCATCATTATACAAACTAATTGTTGAAAGTGTGCAAAGACAGGACATGACTTTTTTTAAAGATAAAATTTATGACCTCTGCCAATTTATTATCATGAAAGTTTAAAAAAATCTAGCATGTTTAGTAGTAGTAAATGATGAAGAAGAATTATAACCATTACTTTTCTTATTAGAACATTATTCATAGAAATAAACATTTATTAATCCTTTTTCTTACCCACTTTCATATACTGGTTGTTTATTTTAAATTAAGTAGCTTTCCCCCGCTATTGTTACTTTGCATCCTGTAAGCTCCTATTAACTGTGTCATAAAGATGTCTTTGAAATACTGTAAACTTCCAATTTTGATGACAATTTTTGCATAATCTTTAGGACCCAAATCAACTAATTCGCGCAAGTGCTTTGAGAGTTCTGTCAAGTATCAGAGTACCAATTATTGTACCTATTATGATGCTTGCTATTAAGGAAGCTTCTGCTGATTTATCACCATATGTTAGGAAGAATGCAGCCCATGCGATACAGAAATTGTACAGGTAGGTGCTTTGTTAATATCAAAGATCTCTAATGTTCTGTGGAGTGTTACAGCCCATGGAGACTTATTTCATTAACTCTTGTAACTAGTCTGTTCTTTTACTAAGAAAACTCAGTGACTGTGTTTTACCCCTCACAAACATCCTTTAGGCATCTTTGTTTCAGCTATAAAGTTTCTGCACAGGTTTTTACTTGTGAGCCAATTAGGGCCTGTAATAATTTATAGATTTTGTAATTTAAAAATAACCAGAATCTGGCCCTGGCTGGTGTAGCTCAGTGGATTGAGTGCGGGCCTGCGAACCAAAGAATCGCGGTTCGATTCCCAGTCAGGGCACATGCCTGGGTTGCAGGCCAATTTCCAGCAGGGGACACACCAGAGGCAACCATACATTGATGTTTCTCTCCTTCTCTCCTTCCCTTCTCCTCTAAAGATCAATAAATAAAATCTAAAAAAACAGACAAACCCCAGAATTTGAATTCTCATATAAAGAATTTGAATTCAAACCCCAGAATTTGAATTCTCATATAGTCTACCTCTCATGTACACATATACATGTATTATTAGAAAATTGATATCTTTTCTGTTTATTGTAGGGTAGAGCTGTGAATATGTTATCCTCTTAACTCATTTTGTTTTTCTTCTCCCCTCCTTGATCTTGCTGTTTCCGATTTTCGTAGTCTGATTTTCCAAAGATATTTTAGTAACTAATTTTTTAATAACTGATTTTTAAATATAGCACCATACCATATTTGTATGCTACTTACTAAAACAGCATACATTTCTTGATCTCTGTAGTAAACAGTTTGCCTAAATAAAAATATTATCTGTAATAATTTGGTATTATTTTCTGTTACCATTAATTCCACAAGCTTTTTTCTAGATTATTTTGGTTTCTGGTGCTGTGTTATATGTGTAAAATGTATGAAAACAGTAGAAGATGTAGTATCACATATTTGAGGAAAAAGTCAAACATGCCAAATAATTAAAGGCAATCTATAATTGAATAAGATACTAACATTTGATATATATGTACATACAAAAGTACACTAACAATGCCTGTAATAGGAGAGGGCTTATGTGGGGTTTCATAACATAAAGATGTAATGAAAATGGCATTAGTTGGGAAAAACTTCCCGGAGAAGGGAGACTGAAGTTGAAATTTGAAAGAATTGAAAGGTTTTATTTAATGTTCAGATAATGATAATGGTTACTATTAACTTATATAATGTTTGTGAAAAAATACTCATTTTGTTAGGTAAACTGTCAAAGTTATGCTTCTCACTGATGATCTTTCTGGTTACGCACTTGCAGAATCAGAGCGAAGTTCACTAAGACACTTTAAAAGTTTGTCACTGGGCTCCATTTTATCTCTCCAGCTTCAGTTTTTACTCTCTTTGCTTTTGATGTAGAGTCTCACTTCTGCTTGTTAGTCCTCTACATAAAATGTTTTTATCTCATTTACCATTTCTTGTTCCTCCTTTAGTCTCTACCTAGACATTTTTCTCCTTTCATCAGCTCTAAAGTCAGTTAAGATTTCTCTGAGATGTCACTTCTTTTAAGAAACCCTCCATAGCCCACCTGTCTCCCTGAGTACCCTTCCTCTTTATCCTCATAATCCCTTATACGTATCTCTGTTATATGGCATGATTGTGTTTGTGATGTCTTTACTAACTTCTGCTTCTTTGTCTCTGTATACCCATTGTTTAGCTTCTCAGTAAATGAACAACAGAAGAATTCCATGCTGGGAGGAAATTAGATCACTGTCAATATTGCAGTCATTAGAGCTGCTATTAAGACGTACTTCTCAATTTTGTACTTATGTAAGCCTGTGCTTATATATTTTTTGTTTTAAAAAGCAGGTTTTATAATGTACGTTTCCATCAGTGAACTAGAATGCTGCTACAAAATTCTTTTGGGAAATTCTGTATATTTGTTTTTGACCATTACATATCCATAGTAGAAAATGACTGCTATCTTGTTACTTTTCCCCTTAGTTAAAAAAAGACTTTGTGGTTTATCTACTTTCTTACAGTTTTCTAACTTATTTTAAAGAAGTGAACTTGTTCTTTAAATACCTTCTTAATGGTATTGGCATCTGGGTTTAATATGAACAACTTTGGAGAGAAAGAATGGACACATTGGGAGTGAAAGCATCCCATTTTACATTATATTTGTTTTTTGTTTGTTTCTGTTCTTACATAATTCTCACTTTCAATTCCCTCTTGAAACACTTTGCAATATTTTTGAAATGGTTAGCTTCATTTAAAGTTAGAATTAAAGGGAAAAATTTAATATATGTTCTTTTCTTTATATGATTTAGCCTTGATCCAGAGCAGAAGGAAATGTTAATTGAAGTCATTGAAAAACTTCTGAAGGATAAAAGCACAGTAAGTAATACATTGTTATGTCAGAGTACAAGTATGCTTTATGTCATAGTACCATTTTATCATTGTATATTTGGTATAATAATTATTGCTTGTTTTTTTAATGGTATAAAGATGGAGCATAAATCCTTGAAGAATAAAAGTATCCATGTAAAGAGAAGAATTGCATTTAGCATTTTAGTTTGTTACACATTTCTTCATGACAGAGCAAAGAGCAAGTTGGGAAAAAATCCTTTCTTTATCTGTGGCTAAATTGTTTACTGCTTTTAGTGCCGAAGTTTTTATTTCAAGCAAAGATTTATTAGAATTTATAAAAACTGAACTATCTGGGAACAAATAATTATTTTAAATGAAGTTTTCAAAAGTGTTAAGGAGATATTGAAAAATTAGGGGGTGTGTTGTAGTATTATAATTTTTTAAATTGTTGTTCAAGTATAGTTTTCTGTCTTTTACTCCCATCCCAGCCTAGTATTATAATTTTTTGAAAAAATACTAAGCATTTTCACATGTACAAGACAAATTTCATTGGCTGATAAGAATGATTTTACTGGCTAATATGAGCCATCTTTTGGGAATGTACATGACTCCTCCTTTTCCCTTCACTTCCATTCTTTGTGTATAGTGATAATAAGATCCTGGAATAGTGGTGACCCGTGGGTTTTGTGAGCAGACCTCTGGAGGAGCTAGTATAATGGTTTCTTTGATAGAGGCTTCTATACCCAACTCCATGGCTCAACTTTTGAGTGAGAGGATGCCAGCTTGTCTTAGAATAATATCACCAAGGAGTGTGTGTACCCGTATATAGCAACTATCCAAGTATAGTGGCCACTCGCCCCATAGCTATTGTTGAATGGCATAGCATATGGTTTATTGTGGAGAACATTCAGTGTGCACTTGAGAGGAATGTGTATTCTGTTGTTGGGTGGAGTGTTCTATATATGTCCGTTAGAGCTAATTAGCTTACAGTTTTGTTCAAGTCTTCTGTTTCTTTGTTTGGTTTTGCCTTTTTTTTTTGTTATCATCTTAATTTTTTAATCTTTATTTTTTTCTGTTACCATTTAGTCCCCTTATACCCCCATCCCCCCAACAATCACCATACTTTTGTCCATGTCTATGAGTCCTTTTTCCTCATTCTCTCCACCCTCAGACAGAAATTTAAAATCTAATATCTGAAATGAATAAAACACTGGAAGGAATAAACACTAGGTTCAATGAAGCAGAGGGCCGAATCAGTGATTTCAGAGACAAGGTGGAAAAAAGATAGAGCTACAAAAAGAAAACAGAACTTAAAAAAATGAGGAGAGCTTAAGAATCATATTGGACAACAGGAAGCGTAACAACATCTGCATCATGGGAATGCCAGAGGAGAAGAGAGTGAGCAAGGGATCGAGAACTTGTTTGAAGAAATAATGACTGGAAACTTCCAAATTGAGTGAGGAAAAAGACACACAAGTCCAGGAAGCTCAGAGAATCCCAAACAAGTTGGACCCAAAGAGGCCTACACCGAAACACATCATGATTAAAGTGACCAGGCTTAAAGACGAGAGGGTCTTTTGCCTTCTTAATGGTATTGGTATCCAGGTTTAATATGAGCAACTTTAGAGAGAAAGAATAGGACACATTGGAAATAAAAACATCTCATTTTATCCATTATTGAAAGTGAAGAACTATACTCCTATTATTGTAGAACTGTCTATTCCTCCTATTAGTTATGCCTGCATTTACTTCATGTATTTAGAAGCTCTGATGTTTGGTGCATGTATGTTTATAATTATTTTATTTTCCTTTTGTCATTATTAAATATCCATTTATCTCTAGTAATACTTTTTGTTTTAAAGTCTATTTTGTCCATTATTTTTGTCCAAAAAAGAGCAACTTTTTTTTCTGAGTTGCTCCAGCTTTTTTATGGTAGCTGTTTGCATGACACATGTTTTTCCTTGCTTGTACTGCTAACCTATTGGTATTTTTGAATCAATGTGTGTCTCCTGTAGACAGCATATAGTTGGATTTTTTTTATCCAGTTTGGCAATATGTACCTTTTGATTAGATTATTTAATCCATTCACATTTAATGTCATTGATATAGTTGAATTTATAGCTGCCATTTTACTTGTTTTTCTGTTTCATGTCATTTTGGTTCCTCATTCCTCCTTTACTACTTTGTTTTTACATTAGATGTATGTGTTTTATTGAAAATTTTAAGACCTTTGATGAATTTTTCACTATGTATTTAAAAAATTTTTATATTATACATGAAATTATACTTGCAGATTTTATTCCTAGGCCATCCAGCAAATTTCTTTTAATCTCTAATGTAGCAGAAATCTTCATTGCATTTCTACTGTGGTCTATGGTATAATATTGGAGGTAAGCAAACAGATTTGCTTAATAAATAAAGAGAGACAAGAAATTTAATTTTCTTTTATCCTTGTATGGTATACTTTTACCTGTTTCAAGGATCTAGATACACAATTAGTATTATTGCTGTTTTGGTTAACTTGACTTTAATAATAATAAAAAACATTTAGTTTCTTCCATGTGCAAGATACTTGCTAAATACTTTGGAGAATATGGTAAGATATACAAGAAACAGATATTTTAATGTACTTTACCATGATTTCTGCTACATTATACACTAAATGAGATTTGTGGCATAGCCTAGGAATGAAATCTCCATGTGCAATGTGCATATATCTTCCCAAACAGGGTACATCACAGCTGAAAACTACAGTCTTTAGAATTAGATGGAATTGGATTTGTGTCAAAACTTCTGCCATTTGTTAGCTATGTATTAAGCCATCATAAGTTTCAGTTTCTGAACTTGCAGAGCTTGTACTTTCTAGTCTATAAATGTTTTGTTTGTATTGAGTAAGTTGTATATAAAATCCTCAGCACAGAGCCTGATACCATAAAGGGGGTTGATTAATATTCCAAATAAGAAGTAAATACTCAAAAAGGAGTGTAAAGGGTGATTTCTTTGTAAATGTGGAACATCTGTTCTTGATTTCTGTCCATTTATTTCCAAAATACAAAAGATATATTGCGTACATGTTCAAAAGAGGTGTGTTCAAATATTTGTTAAAACATTAAGGAATTTGTTTTTTTCTTGGTGGTAGAAATTGGGTGTTCAGTATTATTTTAATGTTTTACTTCACAAATGCTTAGTGTTCAAAAGTAGATCTTTTGGCGGTTTGATGATTCCTCATTTATGAGGCACTCTTTTTTCTGAAGTATTATATAGTATTATATATATTTATGTATTAAAAATTATTAAAAATTAAAAACACACATTATCTGTATTAAACAGCAGTATTATCTACTGACACCTCTAATTTTAGTGTAGTAGCATGGGGTTCTTTCCAGCTTCCTTATCTTTTCAACTTCTTTCTCCGACATTGAGAAATGTGGTTTCCATTTTCCGCAGTACGTGTAGTTACTAGCTCCATTCCAGAATACGGGGAAGTGTCGTTTCAGAGTTGCTAACCTGTACTTCTGTGGGAAGTAGTGAGAGGGAGACAGCGGAGTGGGTTAAGTAGTGGTTTGTAGTTGCATCTTATCTTGGTTTTACTAGTTTTAAGCTACTGTGAGTTGAAATTGCTTTATCATTATATCATTGAACTTGTTATATTGGTATATAAGATAGCTATTGGCCCTGGCTGGTGTAGCTCAGTGGATTGAGTGCCGGCCTGTGATGTAAAGGGTTGCTGGTTAGATTCCTGGTCAGGGCACATGCCTGGGTTGTGGGCCAGGTCCCCAGTGGGGGACACATGAGAGGCAACCACACATTGATGTTTCTCTCCCACTCTTTCTCCTTCCTGTCCCCTCTCTCTAAAAATAAATAAAATATTTATAAAAAAGATAGCTATTGATTTTCTGTATGGTAATTTTATATCCTGCTTATCTACTGAATTCTTTTATTGTTTGGTTTAGTTTTGTTCTTCATTCTCCATGGTTTATTCTAGAAAATGAATCCTATAATCTGCAAATAGAAGTTGTTGTTCTTTCTCTTTTTTAATTCCTATGACTAATTTTTTTTGTCTAATTATATTGGCATATACCTTTAGTACAATCACTCTTTAATAGTAGTGGAGAAGGTGGGCATCCTTGCCCTATTTCAATCTAAGGAAAATGCCTGTAATATGTCTGCATTAAGTAACATGCTGATCCTGAGGATTTTTTGTTTTCTTTGAAATGTAATAGTTTTACATGGTGTCTCAGGATTACTTGAAGTGGGTCAAGTTTTTCCTGGAATCCAGTGAGCCTTTTCAAAATGTAGATTCAGGATTAAATTATTTCTGAGAAGTGGTGGGTTTTGGTATAATTTTAAATATTCTGTTCAGTTGTTACTTTTTATTTAGGGATTTCAATTTTATGTAAGTTGGATCCTTTTTTGCCTGTTTTGTATTTCAGTCACTGGCTCTCTTAACCATTTAACTTCTTTCTTTACCTTATTTACTTTCCTCTTGGTTCTTTTTCTTCTTTACTTTAAATGTGCCTTTATTAAATTTTCACTCAACTATATTTACCAGAGCACCTTGCAATTTAATCATCATGTCTGCTTTACCTGGTTTCAATCAACTCCTACTTTATTCCTACCTGATGTCTTTTGTTAATTTCTGTT
Source organism: Sturnira hondurensis (assembly GCF_014824575.4). Lineage (NCBI taxonomy): Eukaryota > Metazoa > Chordata > Mammalia > Chiroptera > Phyllostomidae > Sturnira > Sturnira hondurensis. The sequence continues at coordinate 5,558,663 of NW_028093985.1, read as the reverse complement.
TTCTATTTTTGAATTTCTGATTCATGTTCATTTTTCCAATCTCCAAATGCTTCTTTGAGGGTGCTTAATTCATTTTGGAGTGTTGTGTTTACTGTTTTCTTTTACTTCCTCATTGATTATTTTGTGGGTAAATTTCATAAGTTGAATTGTTTTGATTTTTATTTTCTGTTTTCAGTTCTTATATATTGAATCTTTTATTTTTTTTGGTAGGGTTGGTGGTTTGAGTTTGAAGTACTTTGTGAGATTCCTGGTTCAAGAGCGCCCTCTGTGTCAGAATAGCAAACATGTGTGTGGTTTTCTGTTTTGTTTTTGCTGGGAGGGCATCCATATTAAAAAAAAAAGGATGCATGTCATAAGATTATTTTGATTATTTTTTTTTACTTGTAAGATCCTAAATTTTTCCTCTTATTTTTTTCTATCACCTTACATTTTCTAAGGTGCTTCTCTTCCTTCACCTCTCTTTAAACCATTTTCTGCTGAAACTTTCCCTTTCCAAGATAGCCTCATTGACATACATACCCCCTTTTCCAGTGAATTCCCTTCTTAGTAATTTGCTCTCATCTATGGTAATCTTTTGCAGTATTTTCACAGTAGTGTTCTCTTTCTTTTTCTGCTGTTGATTTTAGTTCCCTCTTATGCCCACCACCAATTCTGGGCTGCTTTGTTCTTGGCAGTTTTATTAGACTGTCATAGGTTTCTGTGAAGTTTCATGATAAAAAGCATGAAAAAGAACTTACTGGCATTGAGGACTGATTTTTCTCCATGCATGTAATTTGGAGTTTAGAGGTTCTCTTTGTTTTAGTTACTCATAGGACGTAGGTTTACATCTTTAGTTTTTCTGGGTTTGAGTTGGAACGTTCCAATTTATTTACTCAGGTACAAGTAGTATTTAAATTAGAGTTATTTTGAGAATGTTTTCTGATGTTTTCCCCTTAGTATAGTTATAATCCATTATAGAAAGATTAAAAATATTCTGATATCTGTATAAGTATCTATGCATCTTTATTATTAGTTTTGCTTGTTGAATATAATACTTTATTGAAGGAAGACAGCTATATTTTTTCTTTCCCCCAAATTAATAATGTCAGCATTGACATTTAAAATCAACAAGAATTCTAAATTATTTTTGTTTAAAAACTCCCTAATTAAATGAACCTGGTCCTATTTACTTTCACATTTTCAAAAGAAATGTAGTTGTCATCAGCAGGAGCTTCTTGGGACCATTATCATGATGACATTGCTGTGGCTGCTGATAAATATGAATTTGAAAAGTGTTTATCTTTTTTAATGCTTTTAAAATTTAACCTCTATTGATTTTGATACATACTATCTCTGGTTGCTTGTGTTAGCCTAAAGAAGGATTTTTTTACAGTTAATATCGCAAAGAAAACTATCTCTGTAATTCTCATTTTAAGGAAAGGTACAATGTAAACGTATTAAAAGATAATAAAATGACTTTTTTCTTTTACTAGAGAAAGACCTATATCTGTCATAAGACTAGTTCTTTTTTAAAAATAAATCATTTGGAGTTTAGGAAGAGAGTTATGGTGATATAACTAAAAGAACACTTTAGTGTTACTTAAGGTAACTATTATCTGAATATGTCTGTAAATTTTAAAAGCTATAATAGAAGACTTATAACTATAATCAATGAAATTAAAAGGTAATACTTCATCTATTTTCTACCATCCCCAATCAATAGTTACAAGTTTTCTTTATATAATTTCTTCATTTTATGTTCCTAGATTTACCATTTTCATCTTAATTTCTCTACTTACATATACTGCATATTTTTTACTACATACCTTTTCTACTGTTCAGTTATAGATTTATTTTAAAATTTGTTATACTTCTTTTTAAATATAAAATATCTGTATTTGTTGGGCATTTTAAACATAGTAGTAGACAGTGTCTCTTTTTTAGAACGCCTCAAAAGCAGGCTGGGATTTATTTATTTTTCCATTAAGGTTAATTTTAAAGAAATTCTTTTGATGGCATTTAACTTTCTGATAGAAAACTGGGTCCTAGGAAGACAAATTTGGTCTGTGGCTACAAAAAACTGAGTTGCATATTTTTTTATGTGAAAGTTTCCTCTCTTTAATCTAGCTACAAAATGATGTTTAATGAATATATCGGTAGTTCATAACCAAGCTGTGGGGATAAGACACCATTTTACAAGTTATTGATTCAATGTCAGTAAAAGCCTCACTGTCGTGGGCAAAAAAACCACACCTCTAAGTTTGTGCAGATGTTTTGTTGTGATAGATCTATTATCCAGCTATTAGAAGATAAATGACTGATCTTTCCCATTTTCCATGCCTCAAGAAAATTGAAATAAGAAGGGGAATATCATTTGAGCTGTATGATTAGGGCAGGTTGGATGGCCATTAATTTAAGAGAAGAAAATCTTGGCAGCATTGGCCAGCTTATACTGTATTATCAATCAAACCTGATGCACTTCTTGTGATGACCCAGCACTCTCAGGTTTTTGCAACGTTAATTAGAATTCATGACAAAATAGATGCAAGGAAACGTTTTGTACCCTTCATAATTTTATAGAAAATTTATTGTTATTAGTGGAACCATTTGCTTAGTGTGATTTTTTTCATTACCAGCTTGTCAACTAGCATAGATAATCTGGAGAAAATATGAACTCCATAGATGGGGTGTCACTTTTGTTGATGGTTCATGTAGTTTACCTTGGAGCACAGCTAATGGCTGAAGTTCATAGCAACAGCACAGAAAAACATTGCAACCAGGGGAAGATAAATGAACCATGTTTATTGCTTTAATATAAAAAATACATAAATGGAAAACTGCATTTGAATTTGATGAGCTCATTGCTAGTTTTGTTGGAGTGATTTATTTTTCTCCTTATATAAAAAGCTACTGTTGACACAGTAAGATGGAAATTAACTGTCTTTTTTAGGGAAACTAATATTTTTGGTTTTAAAATCTCAGTAGATCATTTAATTTTAATTCTGGGAGTTTTATAGAATATTGAACATTTAACAGACCAGAATGATCAATTCTTGTAGTGTTTTAGCATAGGGTGAGTTTGTTGAAACAATGCAACAAAATACCTAAAACAGTGAGTTTTATTTTGTGGAGGTACTTTTTTTTTTACATCCTTACTAATTATCTGTTTTCTTAAACATTATTTGTACTTAATTCTTTTATTTCTTTTTTATGCTCATTGTTAGTATATAAGAATTATTTTGTATCCATAGCTCTTGGTTAAATAAATTTAATACCATGTGGTAGCTGATTTTTAATTGTCTGGTATCTACTAAACAATTTGAAAATAAGAATCTCTAGGCATAAGCAAAATAACTTGATTTTACAAAATAGTTCTTGGATTTATACTTTGTTGAATGACTATTTAACTTCCATGGATTATCTTATTCTAAGTGGACTATTTATTTTTGTGCTTGAATACCTTTTTACCAACTGATACATACATTTTATATTAATAACAAGATTGACATAAAACATAAAAGTATAGATATATATATATTTAACAATTGCTACATCATTCTGTAGTTGATACCATAAATTTAGTTGTTTTAAGACATTTTTAAATGATATTATTTCTATCTTTTTGAGATACAGTTATCATAGAATATAATTTTTAAGGAGTGATTTATGCAGAAGACCTCAAAATGTAAAGTTAAAAACACAAACTTAACTTTCTGTATCAGTAACAAATAGAACATTATATGTGGTATGCATTTTTATTTAGTTCACACAAGTAATCAATCCTTTGCTTTTTCAGTTGGGGTGCATACATGCTGAGACCAGCAGGCACCAGTACATGGGCAGGGCTAGAGTCAATAAATGCAGCTTCACGTTTATACTGATTGGTAATTCATAAAATCCCCACAGGACTGGAAACTTGTTTAGCATAATAGCAAGTCTATATTCTGAGCTGTTTTCTTTCAATTGTATTGTTGGTTGCATATTAATAAACTAAATGTCAGCCAAGTAAAGGGACAAACATTAAAAATATGAATATCATTGTATCTAATGTTTTTCAAAAAGTACCATTTCAAATAAGTTGTATTTCTATTTAATTGCTTATTTTAAGTCATTGGGGAAATTTTACATGCTAAAATGAAGATCCCTGGTGTTCAGAAAGAATATGACATTAATTTATTTTTTCAAAAGCATTTTATATTGTTGGCTAACTGCACATGTATCAGTGGCACATATATAGAAGTATTTGTATATTATTTATTTTGCTTAGTTTGTATCTTTATACTAAAGACATCTTGTTTTCACCACTTTGCAAAAGCATGAGATTTCCAAAAACAGCATATGTGGTTCATTAATTGGTCTTAGAGAAAGCTACCTTTTGTTGGTAATATATTATCTGAACTTACATATATTGTTACAAAAATGGTAAAATGTACTAAGTTTTTAACCTGTGTTTTCTTTGTAAATAGAAAGAAAGTTTTATATTGATAAAAACAGGTAGATTAAAATGTATAAGATAAGATATGAAAGTGTTTTTGTTTGAAAATCATTTGTGAATTCTCCACACACATTTTAAGATAAATTTATTTTGAAATTATTGTCATTCTCATTGTAAACGGACATGATGCCATCCTTGTTATTGTCTTGATTCTTTTTCTGAATATTGTCATGTACTGAATAATTAATCTTTAGATTAGAATTTAGGTTACCTTTAAACATGAAAATGCATAATGAATATGTTTAATTCACATATGAACAATTTAACCTGATGAAATAGAAAATTACCAGAATTTCTACTTCTAATACTTCAGAAAAATACTAGCTTTGTAGACACGTTACAACTCTTAAAATTATTCTTTGAGCGAGTGACATAAAACTTGTTATTTAAGTGTGTGTTATCATTTATTTATTAAATGACTAAATACTTTAAGTATTGAATATCATAACACATACTGTACCTCTGTAATGCCAGAATTGAATCTTTGATGGCAGGAAAACTTTTTTGTAACATTCCTATTTCTTTTCTTTCTAGTTGGTAGCTGGCAGTGTCGTGATGGCTTTTGAGGAAGTCTGCCCGGATAGAATAGATCTGATTCACAAGAATTACCGCAAGCTCTGTAATTTACTAGTTGATGTTGAAGAATGGGGACAGGTTGTCATAATCCACATGTTAACTCGATATGCCCGTACACAGTTTGTCAGTCCTTGGAAAGAGGTAAGTGTGGAATAATCTTCCACTTATAAAATATACTAAGGAAATGGATGAACTATAAAAATGTGTACAACAAAATTATGAGTACTAAAACATAGACACTGTCTTTAAGGAGATCTCATTTTTCTCATGTTCTTTTGGAAAGCAGGGAACAATAAAAATGCAAGGATAATTGGTAATTATTTTGGCACATGGTTGATACCTACAATGGCATGCTGTATAAAATTCTAGGTTATTCTACTTAAAATCAAAGTATATTTTAATTATTCATACATTAAAAGTCTTATGTCACATGGGCTCTTAATTCAGTCTTACTGATCATCTGTGCTTTTGTTTTATAAAGTTAACTTGATCATTGAGCAAAGTAGACTTCTGATGACACTTAGCTGGTTTAAGCAATATGTCTATATGCTTCAGAAATCTTGGCCTTTTCATGTAAGTGGTAACTTTGACAAGATATTTTTGTTGCTGATACCTAGTTGTTTGATTTTAGTTCCTTTCCAGAATGCTATTCAGATTTTTTTCCTGTTGTGTAGGTTATAGGAAATTTTATGCTACCTAGCCCTCGTTACTATTTAACAAAACATTTTTATTTTTATTTTTCTAATTTTTTAAAATCTTTGCCTGAGAATATATTTTGACCTAGAGAGAGAGGAAGGGTGAGGGTAGAGAGAGACGGAAGGAGAGAGACAGAGAGGGAGGCATCCATATAAGAGAGAAACATCGATTGGTTCCCGTATGTGTCCTGACTGGAGATTGGACCTGCAGCCTAGGTATGTGCCTTGAGTGGGCATTGTACTGACAACCGGGCATGGGATGATGCTCCAACCAACTGAGCCACCTGGCTAGGACTTCAATGAATTTTTTTCTTGTACTCTCCTGCCACCCTCAAATTATTTTAGTAGCTATATGCAAATGATCTTTTGCTTTGTCATTTTGTAGAAATTGGAGTTAAAATATATACATTATTTACTATATCTTCTAAAAATATGTAACAAATTTTAAAGCTGTCTCTGTAGTTTGTTCTTTTGTTCCGTAGGCTCATTTTAGATAAAATGAGCTGTCTCTGTAGTTTGTTCTGTTCCATAGGCTCATTTTAGATAAAAATCCATGTTTAAAGCTATTTGCAAAACAAAGAAATTAAGTTCTGCACTTCCATATTTATTTATACTTTGGATAGACAATTTGAAAAAGTGGGACTGTATGCATACTTTATTTTTACATATTAACTCTGTGAACTTAATTATTACAAACATGGGAAGAGCTCTGGTCATTGTCCTGGTACACTGAAATTGGGCTAAATTTCTTATCTTTGTCACTTATTTGCCATCTGACATAGGCTTTATTTTAAATTCACCAGTTTCCAAGGGTACACCTCTGCCCTCAGGGTGCTGCAGTACTGCCCCTGGCACAACCAAGGGGTGGGGCTCTAGACCCTGCAGTTTGCTAGGCCCCTGCCCCTGTTCCAGAGCAGGCTTCACCTTTGCCTGTCTCTTGTGTGCAGCGTTGCATATGATTTCCTTTGAGAAAGTTTCCTTGGCTAAAAGAAAAGGAAAAATCTCACTGAAATAGAAGATTCGTCAAGGTTTAATTAAGTATAATTATATGTATTCTCTTTTGTAAAATCTTTTTTAAAAAGATTTTTATTTATTTATTTTTAGATGGGAAGGGAGGGAGAAAGAGAGGGGGAGAAACAGCAATGTGCCAGAGATACATCTTTTGGTTGCCTTTCACACACCCCCAGCTGGGAACCTGGCCTGCAACCCAGACATGTACCCTGACTGGGAACTGAACTGGTGACCTTTCTGTTCTGAGGCTGGCACTCAATCCCCTGAGCCACACCAGCCAGGGTGATGATTATATACGTATTTCTAAAACATTATAGAAGCAATTCAAGCACATGGTAAAATAAATGTCTTTTCATAATTTCTCGGTAGACCCTTGAGATGCATTTACTGGCAACCACTTAATTTCAGTTGTTCTAGTGGGTTTAATTTTTACTTTGGATAGCACGTAATTTAAAATAATATCAGTTGACACCAAAATAATCAAGATAACACACTTGTGTCTCATTGGATACATATATGTTCTGTTTATTACCAGTGGGCATGATTGGGAAAGGTCATCCTTTACAGTGGTATTAAAAGTAAGGGATTGTCAAAGATGTTAGACTTTTAGTACAACTACATTTTACAAAAATAAGGTTTAAATGATTACATTTTAATAATTATTTGAGTTATTGTCATTCAGATCATGCCATGCTCATCCTTTCATTCACTCCATCGCAGACTTCCCTGTGGCTAGTTATGGTTCTCTTTTACAGAGAAACTTTTGAGTGAGCAGCCATGTCACTTTTCGTCTTGAAGACTTTTTGACTTAAACTTTAAGTTGCATCCAGCTTTTTAGGACTACATGTGGTAATTTAACTTTGAAACTTGGCAAACTGAATTATAAAGCAACATTTGACCATACATGGAAGAAACTGAGAAGTATTTTGCATTTATATCTGTTTTCGTTTTTCACTTTTTATGTTGTAAGAAGCATACCGTGAAGTAAAGTACTGTTCAAGAGTATTACAGAATAGAAAGGTAAAATGGAACAGTACTCTAGCAGAGTAAGTGCTGAGTCCTTACCATCCTTTTTAAAAAAATATTTTTTTAAATCCTCACTCAAGGATATGTTCATTGATTTTAGAAGAGTAAGGAAGAGAGAGAGAGAGACAAAAAAGAGAAACATGAACATGAGAGAGAAACATCAATTGGTTGCCTCTTATCTGTGCCTGGAATGGAGATCTAACCCACAACCTAGGTATGTGCCCTGACCGGGAATTGAACCTGTCACTCGTATAGGATGGGACGAAGCTCCAACCAGTTGAGCCACCCAGCCAGGGCATTACCATTCTTTTTTATCATTTTATCATCAACACTTGAGTACTTTTTTTTAAAAAAAGACTTTATTTATTTAGTTTTAGAGATAGGAGAAAGGTGGGAGATAGGGAGAGAAACATTGCCCTGACTTGGGACCAAACCTACAACCCAAGTATGTGCTCTGACTCTGATTGAACTCGTGACCTTTCACTTTGTGGGACAATGCCCAACCAACTGAGCCACAGCAGTCATGGCAATACTTGAATACTGTTTAATTTTTTAAAATGAAATCAGCAGAGTAGACAGGTGTTCATTTTAGTACCCCCATCCCATTATACCTAGCAGACAAAAATCATTTGCATAAAATGCTATGCGAACATCACCTTATGCATGTATATGATACATGATATGGTATATAAAGGGCCATCACTTTATGATAGATAAAGGGCCATTTATCTCAAAGTGAAGGAATTTGCAAGTGAGAAAAGTGTCACTAAAATAATGTATTGATTTGTTGTATAAAATAAAAAACTGCCTAAAATATAAAATTCATTAAAATTAAGAGGCTTCCTTCTCAATGCTAAGAGAAAATGTGAAAAATAATACTGTTAATACTTTGTATTTAGCAATTTAATAGTTTGCTGTACTTTCTTATATAGTATTTCATTTGAGATAGGGCAGTGGAAATTATTAAATCCATTTTATAAGTGACCCACCTAAGGTAATACTGCTTTTAAAAGGTGGAACCAGAAATGTAAACAAAGTAAATAATCTGATGCTTATATCAACATTCTTCTTTTTATATTCTGTAACCCCATAACTTTTAAATTAACATATCTTTTTGCTACTTTAATATATTTCTGTGTGTTTGCTTATTCTGCTCCAGTCAAAGCTCATTTTGAACCTCCCCAATCCATAGTATTCAGACATTGCCATTAGCTAACAATTATAATTAAATTTACTTTTCACAAAGGTGTTTCTCATTGAATTGTCTAAAACATTTATTTATGTTTATGTGCTTGAAAGCTAGCAAAATTGTTTATTTGAGGAACTAAAAGTTAGTGGAAATACTTTTAAGATGAGCTGATATACATGCATTTGTCAGTAAGTTCTTAAATGAATACATCATATACAGCCAGGTTTCTTCAGAGGCAGAAGAGATTTTTAATTTAGCTTATTTGCATCATTATAGATCAGTATTTAGGCTGTTTATATGTAAATGTATGATTTGAGGAACAATTAAGTTTTGACAAAGTAGATTGCAGTCATATCAATTGCAGTTCATTTTCTATAATTTTTCTAACTGACATCTTTGATGATAAATAGTGGATGCAAAGTCAAAGCCGATTATACAGCCCTAGGAATTCATGGGACTGTCAGGGAGAAGACCGATTGACTTTAAATTTACATATTAATGAGAAGATTTGTTAAGAAGGTGCTTGACTATAGAAAATAACAGCGTATTTATAGGGCACGGCATTTTATAAATAAAGCTGATGCAGGAAAATGGAAATTAAACCTTTTAGGTTAATAAATTCGAGAGACTGCTGAAATGCATGTTTGCATTTTTATTTTCTTAAACTTACCTTACTCTTTGCAGTCCGTGTGGATTGTTTTTTCATTCTAGGTCAAGTTTGTATAATTTTCAAGGATATAAAATTACTTAAATATTTTCTTTGTGTTATTCAAACCTATTAGGGTAGAATACTTGAAGCATAAATGTAAATCTCTAAGACTAAAGTTGCTTTTATGGAAGTAATGGACTTTAAAAAGTGTCATAAAATACCAAGTAAATTTTAAGAGTGAAAAAAAACTCTTGTGGCATTAATTATCAACTGAAATAAAACTGGTGCTGGGGACTGACAGGAACGTTTTTAGTTTCATTAATGCAGTTTTTTAAACTGGGACTTTCTTAAGGAGGTAACAATTTTGCAAGAGATATCAAAATATTTTATTTTAGTCATTTGGGACTTAAAATTTTATATATTCACAGTTCTTTTTGCAAATGAATCCAGGTAATACAATTTCGGTAGCACTATGTATACCTTTTGAAATTTGGCGTAGTTAATCTACTTTTATTTCTCTCGATATATCAGTATTTAATTTTAAAACCTTATATAGGTGTAAAAAAGTTCCAAGTTTAGAATTTTTTAAAAAGAACATTTCAGATTCATTTCTTAAGCTTTTTAGGGATAGCTATTGTTGCATTCACCAACCGCGAGAACAAATGTCGGAGACTTTCAGGGTTCCAAAGATGTTACTTTATTGTCCAAGTTTAACCTGCGCAGGGGCGAACTCTCCAAAGTGTCTGGAGACACGGTGCCCGCAAGGGCTGCAAATGAGAGTCGCGCCAAACGCTTACAGGCTTAGGGTTTTATGGAGGCGTGCAAGCAAGCTGGATACAGAAGCAGATGTGGCGGGTTAGCGGTTGGCTCAGGGGCACAATAGGGTTACTGATTATTGGTGAGTTGAGCTCATGCACAGGGGTAAAATTTCCCTCTCTAGTGACTGTCCAGATGGCTATCTGCCTGACTAACCTTGTTGCTCTTAAACCACATCCTGGAACACACCCTGCTCTTTCGGGCGTGTCCCGGAGCCTCTTTGCGTTAGTTAGTAAAGCACCTTTTGTTTCCTTACTGCTATGTTCTGGCTAGTTCCCCTTTGCCCTCAACACTATAAAATACGAACTTAGCAGAACACACACGAAATTCGTACACTGTACATAGTTCTCGATTAGCAAGTTTTGGAAAAACAATGGTACTTTGGGAAAGGGTTCAAGATTTCACATTTAGGTCTTATCTGAGAAGGCCTAAGTGTTAGAGATTATTTTTTATTAAATTTTAATTTTCTTACAGGTTAATTTTCTTTATAAATTTTGTATTGTTTCTTACTAGTGGACTGTTTGCTAATCTTACTACTCTGTGGAACTTTTAAGAAACAAAATAGTGAGGAGTTGTAGAATCCATGCTTAACAATGTGAGTAAAAAGGCTTTTGTGTGTTTTTTCAGGCAACTATTGATGAAGGGTTCAATGTGCAGTTTAATAGGAAACTGGACCATGTGCTGATACTGAAATGTAGTCTCCCTTCCATTCATAAGTTATGAAGCATTCATTTAAAGATTCCTTATTCTTTTGTTCTTCATAATTTATTTTTGATTGGAATTTTTTTAACTCATGAAGTTCCATTTTAAAAATATTTTACATTTGCCCTGGCTGGTGTAGCTCAGTGGATTGAGCACGGGTTGTGAACCAGAGGGTTGCAGGTTTGATTCCCAGTCAGGGCACATGCCTGGGTTGCAGGCCAGGTCCCTGGGCAGTGGGGGGTTGGGGGATGGGGGGTGTGAGAGGCAGCCACACATTGATGTTTCTCTCTCTCTCTCCCTCCCTCCCTCCCTTCCCCTCTCTAAAAATAAATAAATAAAATCTTTAAAAGAATAGCAAAATGGGAAAGTAGATCTCAAAAATATGAGTTCTACTTCATAAAATAAAAATTAAAAAAATATTTTACATTTTATCTAAGTAACATGTACATGGTTTTTAAAAAGTTACATAATACTACAAGTCTTGTAAGAAACATTTTTTTGTCCCATACTTCCCCATACGTGAATTAGCTACCTCAAGTTCTTCATGGCTTTTGTGTGTATCTGTGTATTTAACTTTTTCCATTTCTAAATAATACACATAGTATTTCTGTTTCTTCATTTATCAGTTTTAGACATTATATTTTGACTTCCTATTATGGAAATGGGGAATTTAGCATTCTTGTAATATATTACCTCATAATTCTACTTTCCCTGTTTCTTCTTGCCATATAATTATGACAATTTCAACCATTGTGTATTGTTCATTTAATTATTACTTTATGAATATTACTTATGCTGTATAGTAACATTTTTATCTTTTCCTGTGAAACTTTTACTTCTTCCTAAAATAAAAAATTGTGTCACTTTTAATTTGCTTAGTTTACTTATCATGTCACTATTGCAAAGCATTCCAAATTCTCTATTGTGATGTTAAATTCTTTAAATGTTATTTTAGATAAACTTATTGAGATACTCCTAATTGCCTACCTAATATCAATTCTTTACTTTTCCTGCTTTTAAAATAACAGAATCCATTTTGTTTGGGGTAGTGATATAACCAGTTAAAAATAATCAACTTTCCAACGTCCTGATACTCCCTTGGACTCAGAAATGTCTGAATTACCCAATTGTGGAAATTGACCTATTTGCAGAAATAACTGTTTGGCATTCTGGGAAACGATGGCTTTATGACAGACTTACTTCACATACATTACTTTGTCTCTTCTCATTATTTATTCCTGAAATGTATGTGTGATTAGAGGTGCAGCAGCCAATATTTACAATTATGAGGATAAAGCCATACTCTGGAGATGGATGGAACTGAAAATGAAAAAATGTTTTCCTTATGGAGCTACCTTACTTGGTATATACTTGAATATAGTCCTAACTAGTATAGTTGTTAAATACATGAAGTATTGCAACAGCTTCGTATTCTTCTAGGGAACATACTCTTGGAGGCTGTACTCTCCTGTTCTAATCTGGTTGCTTGCTACACAGCTGTTTTTCTGGAACTTAATTTCCTCTCTCTTTTGTGTTAAATCCCCTATGTCTTAGGGATTCCTTTATATAGTGTCATCTTTTCTGGTTTTTCTGGTTTCGATAGAGTACATCCTCCACTATCTTATTAACGGTATGTGGGTTAGAGAGAGTTTCAGTGTCACTCTCAGGTTGACCGAGATTTTGCCTGGGCTTTTGGATCATGATTCTCTTAGGTGTAATATGTTTTAAATGTCTTGTCAGTTTTGTACTTGACATCTTAGCTGGATATAATTCTCTTGGATGATACCTTTTTTTCCCCCTTCTTCTGGGAGCTTTGTAGCCATATCTTTTGCAGGTAACTTTGATATTTTTGTTTGTGTCTTCAAATCTGTTTATTTTTAAAAAGATTTTATTGATTTTTTTTTAAAGAAAGGAGAAGGGAGGGAGAAAGAGAGAAATCTCTCTCGCATCCCCTCAACTGGGGACTCACCCCACAACCCAGGCATGGGCCCTGACCAAGAATGGAATTGGCAACCCTTTGGTTTGCAAGCCAGCGCTCAACCCACTGAGCCACACCAGCCAGGGCTGTTTTCTAATTTTTTAATCTTTGAAAATTAGTGAGGTTGCATCCTCATTGTGGGTCATTCTATATATTCTGGATATTCACTTCTTTCTTTCAGGGAATTAAAATTTTTCTTTTTCTTTGATGCTCCAGGAATACTAGTCATTCTATTTTATGATCTTGATCTACTCTCTGTTATCTTTTTAAAAAATTGCTCTAATATTTTCATTTCTAGTTGGATTTTTATTATCTCAAGTCTTTGTCAAAGTAATTTGATTTTAAATGATCTAATTTTTTCTTGGTTTGGTAATAATAGTGCTTTAGTCTTTATTTGTTCAGTTTCAACCTTATATTTCCTTTAGCTTATAGTTTTATCATCTCAGTCTATAGTTTTGTCATCTTATCTTTGAATTTATGTTTTTCTGTCTTTATGTTCTTAGTTTTTGGAGAATTTACTTTTGATATATAGGGGATTTTTTTTTCCAGAATGATTTTTTTGCCTGTCTTTTTTCCCTCTTGTGTTGTTAATATGTTGCTTTGTTATTATGCCCTTTTTATATTGCAAATACTTGGGATGCTCTGATATAAATATTTTATTTGTTCTAACATAGTGTGGCTTCTTAATTCCATCCACCACACCTAAAGACAGTTTGTTTCTTTCAGTTTCCATTTGTGATGTGGATATTTTATGCCTTATTCTTTTTGTTTCAGTAGCCTTAGGACATTTGGGGAAAGGATTAATTTCTGGAATAGTAAATTCAGTCTCAGCAGAGATTGAAGTCTTTGTTTAGAACACTTGGGTTTTTTTTCTGGAATTTTCTTTAAGTATATTTTATTGATTATGTTATTATACTTGTCCCATTTTTTCTACCCTTTATTCCCCTCCCTCCCCTTAGTTCATGTCCATGGGTCATACATATAAGTTCTTTGGCTTCTGCATTTTCTCTACTATTCTTAACCTCCCCTGTATATTTTGTACCTACCATTTATACTTCTTATTCCCTTTACTTTTTCCTCCATGCCCCTCTTCCCCTCCCCACTGATAACCCTCGATGTGATATTCATTTCTGTGATTCTGTTCCTGTTCTAGTTGTTTGCTTAGGTTTTTTTTTTTAGGTTCAGTTGTTCATAGTTGTGAGTTTGTTGTTATTTTACTGTTCATAGTTTTGATCTTCTTTTTCTTAGATAAATCCCTTTAACATTTCATATAATAAGGGCCTGATGATGAGCTTCTTTAATTTGACCTTATCTGGGAAGCGCTTTCTCTGTCCTTCCATTCTAAATGAAAGCTTTGCTAGATAGAGTAATCTTGGATGTAGGTTTTTGCCTTTCATGACTTGGAATACTTCTTTCTAGTGCCTTCTTGCCTGTAAGTTTTCTTTTGAGAAATCAGCTGACAGTCTGATGGGTACTCCTTTGTAGGTGACTGTCCCCTTATCTCTTGCTGCTTCTAGGATTCTCTCCTTCATTTTAGTCTTGGCTAATGTAATTATGATGTGCCTTGGTGTGTTCCTTCTTGGGTCCACCTTCTTTGGGACTCTCTGAGCTTCCGGGACTTCCTGGAAGTCTTATTCCCTTTGCCAGATTGGGGAAGTTCTCCTTCATTATATTTTTCAAATAAGTTTTCAATTTCTTGCTCTTCAAAAATGTATTTACAGTAGTTCACATGGAAAATAATATAATTAATAAATAATAAACTCTTTTGTATACTCACAACTATAAACCTACTTTTGCCCCATCCTGTAATCTGTTATTTATTTAGCTATATCTAAAAGTTGATTGATTTTTTTTTTTAGAGAGAAAGAGCTATGTATAGAGAAATATCAGTTTGTTATTCCACTTATTTATACATTCATTGGTTGATGCTTATTTATACATTCTTATGTGTGCTTTGGCTAGGGGTTGAACTCCTAACCTTGGCATATTGGGAGGACACTCTTAACCAACTGAGCTACTCAGCCAGGGTCTCTATACACACCTTAAATCACTGATACGTGTTAAAATTGCTGCCCTCCTTCTGGATGTTGCAAGTCTTCAACAGAGTCTAGAGTTCCGTACTAGTTACATCAGACAGACTCTGCACATGCATTGTTATATAGGTGCTTTGGAGAATGTGGTAGATACTGTTGGTTGTTGCTAACAGCCAATCTGCATTTAAAAATGTCTGCTTCCTGGCAAACAGATTTTCTACAGGGATTGAGCAACCAAGTATTTTTGAAGAAGCCATGTTGTACTTACTCCCCAGACCAGACTAGTGTAGTAAATGTTAATTACATTTCCAATGTAGGTGATGAATTCAGGAATGGGCATGTAATGCATCTGGCTAATAGGAAGTAATGGGAAATATCAGAAAATTGGAATGCAGAAGGATGTCTGAGAAAAGTTTACTTTCACATGAACAGTTTGAAGACATTTGACTTAAGGCTGAGATATACTTCATGGACTTACAGTTTCAGTCCTCATTGATGGAATAAACTGATTGAATTAACTATGTAGGAAATGATTTTGGGAACCAACAAATTAAAGGCCCTATAGGGCAATCGAAGGTAGGCAAAAACTTGTGAGGACTGTACACATGAAAGACTGAAATATTAAGTTGTGAGATTTGTGATTTTGCAGGTTTTTGGCTGAGGGCACTTTCCCCATGTAATAATGGGAAAAAGTCACACCCTAACTTATCTCGGTGCCAGAGAACAGATTTGAAGGCTGGCAGAAGACCAAAAAAATTGGGGGGGAAGTTCCAAAAGGGTGCAGGAATCTTGGAAGGATGAAACCTCTGGAAATGATGTAAGCACCATCCAAATCCTTGGCTAACCTACACTTGTGTGGGGAGAACTGCAGTTAATTTAGGCAAAAGCCAGCATCTATAAGATAAAAGATCTGAGTGGAAGTTGCACTTGCTTGCCAAAGTAGGGTGGACAGAGGTTCAGATTTGAAACCAGTAAAATGCCAGTTATAACAGATAGTAATATACTTCAGAGGAATGCAATGTAAGTAAGAATTTTGTAGTGTGTGGCTGATCATACCCAGAATACAATTTTAAAATATTAGTGGCCATAAGCAAAAGCAATAATTGGAGCTCAAGAGAGAAAGCAAACAATAGAAAGTAACCTGATGATAATCAAGAAGAAGCAATTGCCAGACAAATAAAGCAGCTATTACATAATATGTAATACATTACACATATATAACAACATGTTACATATACTATATAGTGTATAGTGTACAATGTATACTATAATATGTGTAACATACTACATAATATAATATGTAATGTGTGCTATAATATATATAGTATGATATATAGTATATATTATAGTATACATAGTATATGTGTATAGTGTGTGTGTGTGTGTATATATATATATATATATATATACACAACATACTATAATATACATACTATATATAATATTCCAAAATATAAAAAGCAACATAGTTGTATTAAATGAGTAGATGAGGAATCTTAACTAGAAAATTAACTATATCAAACATTCTCATAATAAGAATGTTTGGTTCTTTCTTAACTATAAGAACTTTCTTATAGTTAAGAACCAAACAGAAGTTCTAGGACTGAGAAATAAGGTGATTAAATTTAAAAAACATACTAGCTGGGCTTAACAACCAAGAGGAGAGAGCAAAAGAGTCAAGAAACCTCAGTGTAGATCAATAGAAATTATTTGATCTTAAGAACAGGCTAAAAAAAACAAGTGAAGAAAGTGAACAGCTGTAGAAATATGTGAAACAATATCAAGCAGAATGAAATCCTTGTAACTGAAGTCCCCAAAAGAGAGGAAAGAGTGAATAGAACAGAAATAATACCTGGAACAATAAAGGCTGAAAAATTCTCAAATTTAGTTTAAGAAGAAAACCAAGATAAAATAAGCATACAGGTACAGGAACTCCTCAACCTCTCGAGCAAAAATAAATAAAAAAGTCATACCTATGCATATCATAGGTAGGCTTCTAAAATCAAAAGAGAGAAAACAGAAGCAGACAGAGATACACGGTGCATCATACACAGAAGAACAGTGATGTGACCAACTGCTGATCAGAATCAGTGGGGTCAGAAAACAATGGACTATTTCCTACCTTTCTTCCTCTGTAGGTTTTTTGCTTTACTTTTTAATGTTTTTTGCTTTAAAAGTTTTTAAATTGGTGTTTCTTGGACCCTTAGTCTCCTACCCTTGCTTTAGTAGAGTGCAGATATTAAAATTCTCATAAGATTAAAGAAATGAAAAATACTTTACCGATTTCTCCCCTTCACAAATATCTACAAGTATTCCAAAACCTGTGCTGTAACCCTGTAACCTTTTAAACATGTTTGAAAGGAAAATTATATTTACCAATTTCAATTTGTTAGTGATTTACCTTCTCTTATATATAGTCTTTTTATTTCAGGGGTGAAGACAAGGAAGAAATGAATACATAAGGAATTATAATTAGTTCTTCTGAGATTGGTCTTAATCATATTGCATAATTTATGATTGAATGAAATCTACTCCAAAATACATTTTACTTAAAAGAAATTATTTATTTTCCATCATTAGATTGAAATTGAGATTAGCTAGTTTTCAAATAATTGGGACCTTGTGTTTGTTTTTTTTTTTTCTTTTTTGGGATGTCTTGGAACCTTTAGGCCTAAGTTCAATGTGAGTCATGAGTATATTTTACTTCAGAGAAGTTTGGGAAAATGCCTTATGTAGATTCTGTTGTGGGGGCTCTGCTCACAGACTGCCCCCCCTGGCCCCCCCCTTCACCAGGGATTAGAATAAATTTACCAAGACATGATCTGCTTGGGGAGGAAAGGTGGCTGATCTCTCAAAGGAAAAGGGCCTTGAGGCTATTCCTCAGTGGGCTTTTATTGGGTTCAGTTCACAAAGGAGTACAGGTAAAGCTAATCAATCATTGCCAGGCAGCAAGGATCAAACAATAGATAACATTCAAAGAACTGTGAGGGTTTATTCTGAGTCAGGATCAGTTAGCTAAAGGGCCATAAAACTTTGGGACTTGCCATTGGCTAACCAGTCGTCTGCCCAGGGCCAAGCAGAGTGAAGTAAAAGGGGGCAGTGGCCTGCGCCCCTGCCAGAAAGATAAGCTTTGTCCCCTTAGTGGCTTATGGTCCCAACCTCTCTTTATTCAGCCTTAGCCATGGGGTGGAGGGTTACAGCTTTCCCAACAGATTCTGCAGATTTCTCAGTTTCAAAAGATTGGAAACTCCTGCATTCAGAAAACTTGTTTCTTATGTTGTGGAGCTGAACATAGAGTCATGGAATCGAAAAGAAGTGTTGTGGGCAGTGAACACTGAATTTTCATTGTGGCTCAACACGAAGTTACTGGGCACAGGTGTTTCTGTAATTGTGATGTATTGGGGGAGATTCAGTGTTCAATGGTCCTCAAACCCACACTTCCACCTGTGTGGTATAATGGTCACTGGGCTGTGGTATAAAACATGTAAAACGAACAAAGCAGTTACCTCACAGGAAGAAAAAAGTCTCAATCCAGTATTCATATTCTTGGGTGGTTTTATATAGACCTGATTTGGGGGGAAAGAGATGACTTTTTTTTTCTTTCAGAAAAATACTAGATTTAATGTTTTATTACACATGAGATATTTTTCTCCTGTAAGGTATGCCATACATATTGAATAGCTGTTTCAACAAAGTGGTTATGATAATGCTATTCTACCTACTCTGGTCTGGTCAGGTGCATCTACTCCAGTGTCAGATGTACCACCAATATACCGCTATGGTATCTATGGACTGAATGTTTCTGTTTCCCGAAACCCATACATGGAAGCCCTAACCCCCAGTGGGATGGTATTTGGAGGTGGGGGACTTGGGGAATAGGTTTAAATGAAGTCATAAAGGTGGGGTCCTCATCATGGGAATAGTGCCCTTGTAAGACAAGACACTGGGGAGCTTGCTTCTCCTCTTTTTCTCTGCCATGTGAGGACATAGTGACAAGGCAGCCATATGCAAGCCAGAGGAAGTGGGCTGTCATCAGGAACTGAATCTGCAGGCGTCTTGGTCTTGGACTTCCCAGCCTCCAAAGCTGTGAGAAATAAATGTCTGTTGTTCAAGCTACCCAGTCTGTGGTGTTTTGTTTAGCTGCTGGAGCTGACTCCTACAGTAAGAGAATGTTTGATATATTCCTCTGTATAGCTTTAACCAGTGTATAATAGTCCGTGTCCATAGCAGACTACGGAGATTTTGTCCTGGTACAAATCTTAAGATGATGTGAGGCGATGGAGGAATTTTGAAGGGAGGTGGGTATATCAGTATCTTTTTTTAACTATTATAAATGCCAAAGGGGGAGATAACAGAGTGAAAGATAATGTTTCTGAGGTAAAATCCTGCCCCACCACTTTTAATCTCTGAGATTATTGACAATTCATATTAATAGTGTGCCCCTCATTTTTTCTTCTGTTAAAAAGATAGTAAATATTGCTTTGCTTTACTTCATGAGCTCGGTTTAAGGATTCAGTGAGGTATTTGTTAGAGTACTTTGCTAATATTAGAGATTATTTCAGGTGAAGTTGAATCTTTTCATAGGCTTATTTTCCATCTATAACTCTTTGGTGAGTTGTCTGTTCAGGTCTTTTGCCCCCTTTAAATTGAGTTATTTACTTTCTTACTGAGTTTTAAGAGTTCTTTGTGTATTTTGGGTAACTGCTCATTATCAGATGTGTCTTTTCCGAATATTTCTGCAAGTCTGTGGTGTGGCTTTGCTTTGTCTTGACATTTATTTTGCAGAGCATTTTTTTTATTTTAATGAAGTCGAACTTATCCGTTGTTTCTTTCATGGGTCATGTCCTGGGTGTTGTAACTAGAAATCATCATTATAGCCAATGTGATTTAGAGCTCCACATAGGTTATCTTCTAGAATCTAATAATTTAAAAGATATTTGCTTATAAACCTTTGAGTGGATTTTTAATTACTTAATTTACTAGAGGGGAAAGAAGGGAGGAAGAGGAAGGGAGATGTCAGTGGAAGAGAGACACATCAGTGTGAGAGAGAAACACTGATTGATTGCTTCTCCTGTATGCCCTGACCAGGGACTGAACCCACAACCTAGGTGGGTGCCCAACCAACTGAGCCACATTGGCCAGGGCCTTTTTGAGTGAATTTTTGTGATGCATTTAAGGAATATGCCTATTAATTTTTTTGCACATAGATGTGTAGTTGTTTCAGCACCGTTTGTTAAAAAGACTAAGTTTTTGCCACTGTATCGCGTTTGCTCCCTTGTCTATAGTGAGTTGACTGTATAATATAGTTAAATATGTGAGTCTATTTTGTGGCTCTCTGTTCCATGAATGTCTGTTCTTTCATTGATAGAACCATCTTGATTACTATAGCTTTATAGTAGATATTGAAGTCACGCTCACTGTTTAAATTTTTAATTATGAAAAAATTTAAGTATACACTAAAGTAGGCCTAACATTAATGAATCCCTATATGCACATCACCTAGCTACAACTTTAACTGTATCTCCTTCCCACTTTTTTAACTTTTTATACTCATTGTATGAGTTTTACTACAAACATTTTATGTATTTGTGTTCTCAATAAATAGGGTTCCTTTTTTAGTCACTTAATAGTTTTCTATCAGGAAGACTCTTTGGTTGTTTGAGATATACATCAACTTGGAGTATGGCTTTAATGCTGTCATAGAAAAACATTTTAATTCTCCAGTACACACTTAGATGATATTAACAGAGTTATTTGAAATTCTTTGTAAGGAAGACTTGACTTCTCCCTGATTTATTTATTTTTTAGTCATTTATTTATTAGTATGGACTCAGATATTTATTTATTCTTTGGGTTATAAACTAATATTATTGTTATTATTATTAACTTATTTTTTTGCTCAAAACTTGCAGCTCCTGCCTTAGGGAATTTGTTTTAAATACTGATGATCTAAATTTATTTTTACTGCTCTAGCTTTAGGACCAGCTATTTCCCAAGGGGCAAAAGAGTAGGTTTTATGGGTTTATTAATGTTTTTTTACATCAGTCTGATTTTTGTCAAGGTTTCCATTTATTTGTAATAATCATTGACATTGTGGTTTTAAAAAAGTGCCAACATAAACCACAATATAAAATGTTGTAATTAATATCCAGTAGAAACCCTATGTATGGTAATGCTTTATTTTTCCAGGCTTAATAGAGACAACACATGATAATTGATTATTTTTGCCTTTTTTGACTCAAATACTTCAAAAACAAGTTTCTGTTTTTCTGTCCCTTGATAGAGAATGCAAGATATTTCTTAATATATTCTTTTTAAAGTTTTACTTTTTATTAACCTGTGTATGAGGAAACTAGACTGTTAAGATGGTTTAAATTATATACATAATATACTCTGAATAAGGACTTAATTTTAACTATTGTAGAATACCATCTTAAGGCTTCACAACAGCTAGGCCAGCTATATATGAGAGTCTTTTGTACCCAGTTCCAAACTCACAGATGTATTACATAAATTGAGACTGCATAGTATCAAGTTCTAGATAAGAAATATATTAGAATGCACAGAATAAGTTTCAAAAATTAACCAGTTCAACTGAAAATAAAATATTTCTAAAATATTGCTTTCAAATACACGTGGTCATTCATTAAAATTGGGTTATCTTCTTTTATATGGGATATTGGATGTTATACAGTTAGTATACTAAGCTGCGCAAATGAGAATTTTCTGTAGGTGGATTTCAACATCTTTAAAACACATTTTACGTATTTACTCTTAAGCAGATTTGTCATCTTTCTCAGTAAATCTTGTTCACCTTGTTTAACTAACTTGTGTTTTTAGATAAGGTGAAAAAAAGTTATTTAATTATTCATTAAAATGTTAATATTAATTAAACTCTTCAAAGCTATCTAAAATATAGAGTTCTCACTTAATCATCTGGGCTCTTATCCCTAAGAGAGCACGAATCTTCCTCAATCTGATCTACCCAAATATTATACCTGTAAAATCAGTCAAATTTGAAAAAAGATTGCCACATTAACTCTATAAGTAGATTCTGAAATTATAGTTCTTTATATCAAAATGATATTAAAAAGTGGATCTGACTTTTTATAAAAATCATACCGTATTGAAGCCCCTGCCAGAATCTCAGTCTTATCACTTAATCTCTTGAAGGTACTTTATAGTCCATTTTAAATTCTTGTCTGTTGCGCTCATTTCCTAGCATTCCATTTGTTTTTATTGTTTTTCTTGGTTTATAGTCATAGCACTGTCTTTTTTATATGTGTATTTAAAATTTTTTGAAGTAGAAGCGCATGATGCACGTACATGTGCCAGAAGCAAATGGCTTCGTGCATTTTCACAAACTGAATACACCCATGTAACGAACACACAGGTTAAAAAACAGAAACTGTAAATACCATTCAGTAGCGTCCCTCTTTACATGTTCTATTTAATATAATGACACTACCTTTTCTTCCCTCCCTTCCTTCTTTCTTTCCTTCCTTTGTGATAAATGGTGGAAGTAGTTTGAAGCTTTGGATGATGGAATTTGGTTTGCTTATGGAATATTACTAGGTAAGGGTACCAACAATGACTTCATTTAATCACTGAAATTACAGATCAATATGATTAAAAGCTGGGCTTTAATTTTATCATCTTTATTTCCTAGGTTATAGACTCTTAGCTTTTAAACCAAAGACTAGATGAGTTGTTGCTTTTTGGTGGATCCTGACTTTTACTTTCTCTTTCTGTATTTTTGTTAATCTCCTCAAAGCCTACTCAGCTTTTAGGCCTTTCAGCTTCCTGTTACGTAGTAGCGCATGCTCTTTTGGGGGGTGGCAATTACAAATGTCAGTCCAATTTCTCGGCTTACTACTTCTGGGTCTTGCCTACATAATTTATCTCTGTTCTTTTAGCTCTTTAGGGCCTCCAGACAGGTGTGTTTTATGTTTTTTTCCCCTAGCTCTTCTAGTTCTCACTGGAAACATTGTTCCAAATTGCCTATTTAGCCATTACTGGAAGCAAACTGTATAATCCTATATGACCTGTTTTTAAAAGTGATCTTTAAAGGCTTATTTATAATGACATTTTGTCACTAGGGTTTGTAACTTACATTAAGCATCTATAACTATGATTAAAGTTGTTTCAATGTAAAGAGTTCCCCAAACAGTATATTATGTTTCAAAATGAAGCAATTGTGTAAGAACCTCACTATATAGTTGTAAACTCTCAAATGCGAGGCAGTTTCTTTTCTGAATGATAATTGTAGGGGGAACTTTTCTTCGTATTTGGCATCTAGAGATTTTTGATTTGAGGTAAGTAATAGTTTCTATTACATGGTATCTGGAAAGAAAATTTCTTAATAAAAGCAGTAATAGCTACTGTTGAGTGTTTAATATGTACCAGGCACTGAATGCTTATATAACTATCACTGAAATAATCTTTATAAACACTTTTATAATACACACACACACACACACACTGCTTTTATTCCCTTTTACAGATGAGTAAATTAAGACAGGGAGAGTTCAAGTAATTTGTCATGGTTATTGGGACAGCACTGATATTGAACTGGTGTGACCTAGTTCACCCATTCTAGTTATTTATAACTTCCATTCCTTTTGGGCTAATGTATCTTCTGATGGGTTGAAAGCCCGAGAAAACAGCCAGCAATAATAGAGATTCAGATATCAAGTTATTGGAGATTGGTTCCCATCCTATGCAGAAGTCTTATTTTGTTCATTTCATTAACCTCTTATAAATGTTAGCCCTTCATTTATCAATTAATTTTTCCTTTTAGTTCAGACTTAGAGAATAATGCAGTTGGTGCATACAAACAGCTAGTAATTAGCAAAGCCAGCTATTGTAAAAAGTTATGCCATGACGTTCTTATTCACAAGTAAATTGAAATGTCATAAAAAGTTTAAGAGAGCCCTGGCTAGTGTAGCTCAGTGAGTTGAGCACGGGCCTGAGAACCAAACAACCACAGTTTGATTCCCAGTCAGGGCACATGCCTGGGTTGCAGGGCAGTTCCCAGCAGGGGACTCACGAGAGGCAACCATACATTGATATTTCTTTCCTTCTCTCCTCCCCTTCCCCTCTAATGATAAATAAATAAAATCTTTAAAAAAAAACACCTTTAAAAAAAAGTTTAAGAGAAAATTTTCTTTGAGGGGAATATACTTTTAAAGAATAATTGATATCAATAACTACTATAGGTATTAAGCAACATATTTTTCATGTTTGTTACCCTATAATGCTATTGTTAAAACTTAATACTATTTTCAATAATCCCTTTCATTTTAGGAAATTGTAATTATAAATATTAAATATTATGAAAGTGTTAATTTATAAATCTTTAATATAACAATTACGGTATATTGATTTGTAGAACTTTTCATTAATAGCTTTTTAAGATCTTTGACTCTTGTGTGGAAAAAAATGGCTTTACAGGCAAATTCTATCAAATTTCCAAAGAAGAATTAAAACCTATTCTTCTTTAACTATTTCTAAAAAATTGAAGGGAACACAATGCTTTCACAATTGTTTTCTGAAGCCAGTATTACTCTGATACCAAAAACTAGATCAAGATATTAAGAAAAAAAGAAAATTACAGGCCAGTATTTTTCATGAACACAGATGCAAAAATTCTCAGCAAATGTTAGCAAACCAGGTTCAAGAATATATTTAAAGCATTATACACCATGACAAAGTGGGATTCATTCCAGGGGTACAGGAATGAATATCCATAAATAAATTAATGTAATACATCAAATAAACTAAAGGATAAAAACCGTATGACCATTGCAGTAGATT
This sequence comes from Sturnira hondurensis, assembly GCF_014824575.4. Lineage (NCBI taxonomy): Eukaryota > Metazoa > Chordata > Mammalia > Chiroptera > Phyllostomidae > Sturnira > Sturnira hondurensis. The sequence goes on along the minus strand of NW_028093985.1, from coordinate 5,533,698 downwards.
CAGAAAAGACATTTGACAAAAGTCAGAATGCCTTTATAATAAAAATTCTCAATAAAATGGTTATAGAAGGAACATATCTCAACATAATAAAGGCGATATTATGACAAACCTATACTCAGTAGTGAATATACTCAGTGGTGAAAACTGAAAGCCTTTCTTCTAAAATCAGGAATAAGATAAGGATACCCACTATCTCTGCTTCCAATAACCTAGTATTAGAAGTCCTAGCCACAGCAATAAGACAAGATAAAGAAATAAAAGGTATCCAAATTGGAAAGGAAGAAGTAAAACTCTCATTATTTGCAGATGACATTCTATATAGAATGCCCAAGAGATGCCACTAAAGACTTAAATGTTAGACCTTGAACCATGAAACTCTTAGAAGAAAACATAGGCAATATAATCTATTGGCATTGCTCTTAGCAATACCTTTTTAGATGTATCTCCTCAAGTAAGGGAAGCAAAAGAAAAAATAATGGGACTACATCAAACTAAAAAGTTTTTATATAGCAAAGGAAGCCAACAAAGACGACCTACTACATAGAAGATATTTACAAATGATACATCTGATAAAGGGTTATCTAAAGTATGTAAAAAACTCATGTAACTTAATACCAACCCCCCCAAGCAATCCAATGTATAACATTTTAGATAATTCTTTATTGTTATAATAATGGATAAATATGTACAAATAGCTTTTACAACATTTACTAATTCCCCCCTTAGTTTTGTTTATTAAAGCTCTTAAGATAATTATAAATTTATATGCAGTTGTAAGAAATAATACAGAGATACCTGGTGTAACATTACTCATTTCCCCCCATGGGAACATCTTGGAAAACTATAGTAAGGTATAATGATGAGGATATTGACCTTGATACAGTCAAGATTCAAAACATTGCCATCGCAAGGACTCATTGTGTTGCCATTTTGTAGCTAAACCCCTTTTCTTCCTTGTGCTTAACCTGGAAGTCCTTGATCCCTAGCAACCACTAATTGCTTCTCTATCTCTATAATTTTGTCATTTCAAGAATGTTATATAAATGGAATCATATAGTATGTAACCTTTTAGGATTTTTTTCTTTCAGCATCCTTTTCTGATGATTAATCAGAGTTGTGTATATCAGTAGTTTGTTTCTTTTTATTTATGAGTGGTATTCCATGGCATAGATGTTTAACCAATTGTTTAACCATTCATCCATTGCAGGACATCTGGGTTGTTTCCATTTTGGCTAATAAGAATAAAGCTGCTATGAATATTTTGTGTGCAGGTTTTTGTATGAGAATAAATTTCCATTTCCAAGTGATAAATGCTCAAGAGTGCAATTACCGGGTTGTATAGTAATTACAGGTTTAGCTCTGTAAGAAATGGCCAACCTGCCAGAGTGACTATAACCCTTTGCATTCCTATCAGCCGTGTATGAGCGATCTGTTTCCTCTCTGTCCTTACTGTCATTTGGTCTTATCACTACATTTAAAATTTAGATGAGAGCCATTCTAATAGGTGTGTGGTGATATCTTGTTGTTGTTTTAATTTGCATTTCCCTCATAGCTAATATAGTTGATTATCTTTTCATGTTTTTTCCTCATTTTTATATCTCTTTATTTTTATATCTCTGTGATGAATATTTTGTTGATGTCTGTTAGTTTGCTAGAGCTGCCGTAACAAAATACCACGGACTGCGTGGCTCAATCAACAGAAATCTATTTCTTACCATTTTAGAGGCTGGTCGTTCAAGATCATGGTGTTTGCAGGTTCGATTTCTCCTGAATGAGGCCGCTTTCCTTGGCCTATAGATGTTTGCCCTTTCTCTGTGTCCTCACTGTCCTATCCTACAGCATCCCGGAGGTCTGACAGCCTTCCTTTATTTTGTGCTGGCTCTCCCCTTTAGTCCAATTGGCAGTGTCTCTGCTGGTAGAATTCCATCTCTTAAATCCATGAGTTGCACCCATAATCTCTTTATCAAATGATTTTCTGTATATACCCTTGGCATTCTTTTCTGAAGCCATTTTCTTGATTTTTGCTCTGTAGGTAGGCTGAAAAGTTTCTTCAAGTTCTGATTTACTTTTGCTTTAATTTTTTCAATTTATTTCTTCTCATTTTATAAGGAGAAAGGCAGGCTGAACCTTCAACACTACTTAGACATCTTCTCAGCTAAATATTTAAGCTCAATACTTTAACTTCCCCATTTCATAAAACACTAGAACATAATTCAGCCAAGTACTTTGCCACTTTATAACAAGGATTGCCTTTACTCCAGTTTCCAGTAACATTTTCCTCATTTCCATCTGAGATCTCATGAGAATCACCTTTAACATCCATATTCCTATGAACAGTCTCTTCAAAGCAATTTAGGTTTTTTTTTTAAACATGCAAATCAAAGTTGTTTCAGCCTCTACCTATTACCCAGTTTTAAAGTCCCTTCAACATTTTAGGTATTTGTAACAGCAGCACCCTACCTCTTGTTATTGTTGCCAAAGTCTGTATTAGTTTTTTAGGGGCTGTGGTAACACAGTATCACAGACTAAATGCCTTAACCTAAATTTGTTTCCCACAATTTCCCACAGTTCTTCCAAGAGTTTAGAAGTCCAGGATCCAGGTGTTGGTAGATTTGGTTTCTCCTGAGGCCTTTCTCCTTGGCTTGCAGGTATCTGCCTTCTCACTGTGTCCTCATGCGGTCTTTTATCTGTGCCACCATTGGTGTCCCTCTTTGTTCTTACAAGGCCATCAGTTGTATTGGGTTAGAGTCACACACGTGATCTCCTTTAGGCTGAATTACCTCTTTAAAGGTTCTGTTTTGGCATACACTCACAGTAAGTATTAGGGCTTCATCATGTAAATTTGAGGAGAACACATCAATTCATAGCAATATCCTTTGTCCCTTTTCAAAATCCATTGATTGTTTTTTTACTTTTGAGTTTTGGGAGTGGTCTTTATATTCTATATGTTGTAGTCCTTTGTCACATACGTGGTTGCAAATATTTTCTGTTTGCTTGTACTTTGTTTTTTTCCTCCTCTTGAGAGGTTTTTGTTTTGTTTTTTTGTTTTCCTTCCCCCCTCCCCCCGCACAGAGCAAGAATTTTTTTTAATTTAAATTATTTTATTGTTGTTTAATTACAGTTGCCTGTATTTTCTCCCCACTCCCTCTAAACCCACAGAGCAAGAATTTTAAATTTTGATGAGATTCAATTTATCAATGTTTCCTTTTATGAATCGTGCATTTGGTGTCAAGTCTAAGAACTCTGTGTTTAACTATAACTTTTTAAACTATCTTGCCACAATGAAGGAAGAACAATTAGCGATTGCAAATTATAAATTTTCTTTTACTGGAGAGAATTTGTTAATTTATGGAAAGAAAATTCACTCAGATGAATAGGGGCAAAAGAAACTATTAGGGATTAGTAAATCATTTTTCCACTGATTAACTTTGGCGAAGTCAACTTCTCTGGCCCTCACTTCTCATTTGCAAAGTGAGGACCTTACTAGATTTTCACTAAGGTTTTTTCCTCAGCCTAAAACATAATCATAAACATCACTCCACAGTGAAAATTCTTAGTTTCCTAATTTACCTCCCTGACTCCAGTGTCTCCATTTTCCAGTTCATTCTCTACATCCCACTTTCAACCAATACCTCAAGATGCTCTTAATAATGTCCTACAACAGTATAACTCTTTCATGTTACAGCATTAAGGTATTTTATAATTCAGGAATTTCTTTTTTTTTTTTAAGATTTTATTTATTTATTTATCTTTAGAGGGGAAGGAGTGGGAGAGAAACATCAATGTATGGTTGCCTTTCGTGCATCCCCTGCTGGGAGTTGGCCTGCAGGGAACCAGCCTGCAACCCAGGCATGTGCCCTGACTGGGAATCGAACCACAATCCTCTAGTTCGCAGGCCCGCGCTCAATCCACTGAGCTACACCAGCCAGGGCCAATTCAGGAATTTCTTAGTGAGCTTTAATTGTCTGTGGTTTACAACATAATTGATCTGTGATTAATTCCACATATGACTTCCTGGAATTTGAAAACAAAGAGAATATGTCAATATCTTATGTATTATGAAAATAAAGTGTATTCCGTGTCTTGGCAAAAAAAAAAAAGAAAAGAAACTATTAGGAAACTTTTTTTATGGGAGACAGTTCTTAATGGGTTTTTCTCATGTTTGCAGTTCTTCTGAGTAAAGGCATTGCTAGGTTTTTTTTGTTGTTTTCTGGACTGTCTGGTTAGAATGTTTGTATAGCAAGCAGCATTGGGAAAGAGAGAGAGTGGTTCCCTCCTGTACAGGTTCCCTTATCTGCTTGGTCATCCAAGCTGGGAATGGGAGCACCCTCTCAAGTAACCCTATCTCACTCGTCGAGTTCAGGCACTGCATCCTGTTGACTTCCACTTCTGAGTAGTTCATGAATCTGCCCTACACTTTCATCCTTCTTACTAACTACCCCAATTCATTACCTCATCCTCTCGTGTAATTTCTGTCGTGATGCTCTCAGATGTTTTTTGTCTTTAGTTTTCAGAAGTTTGACTTAAATTGTGTCTTTACTGAATTTCTTTGGGTTTATCCTGTTTAGGGCTTACTCGGCTTATTCAATCTGTAGTTTATGATTTTTGCCAAATTTAGGACTTTCTTAGCCAATATATCTTACTTTCAGTCCCAGCCTCTTTCTTCTTTCTGTCAGGATTCATATGACAGGAAATGCTACTTGTTTTGTTGTGTTCCTCAGGTCCCTGAGTTCTGCTTTGGGGGGATTTTGTTTTCCTGGTCCTTGGTCTATTTTTTCTCTGTTATTCAAGTTAGGATATTATTATTTTTGTATTTTTTGTTTATTTTTAGTACTAAATGCCTATAGATTGATATTACCGACAAAGATAATAAGGGATTCAAATAAAAAAGGATAACAACAAAAACGAATCAGCTGTTAAGGATATACATGAAGCTCAAACTGAGTCTCTCTTGACAATGTAGGGGACCACTTGATCACTAGTGTTTAACCTGTCAAGCTTTATTATGACTTCCTTTATGTGTATTGCAGTACAAAAAATTCTCCTCTTTTCTCTGACCCTTTGATCCAATTACAGAGTGATTGGTAATTTAAACAAACAGTTTTCAGGTTTTAGGTAGTCCTATATGATGGGCTTTGTTAGAATCTAATGGGGATTTCATATTTTCAGAGTTTTCCTGTGTAATATAAAAGAAGTATTATCTATAGCACTAAAGAACAGTTACTGTGTTATAAAATATAAGAAAAAACAGGGCCTTACTTCATGTAAGTAGCAGGTATTTTGAAATCACCTCAACAGTTGTATGATAAAATATCATTATTGTAGATGTTTCAACAAGTTTTCTTTGTGTAGTATTTGTGCTGTTCAAGGTCTGAACTAAACACGGGATTGGATCTGTTTCCTCCTGTAGGATGGTGGTCTGGAGGACAACGAAAAGAATTTCTATGAGTCTGATGAAGAAAAGACTGACAAAAGGAAGAGGACTTACGCTATGGACCCAGACCACAGACTTCTAATTCGGAATACAAAACCTTTGCTGCAGAGCAGAAATGCAGCGGTATGTTCAACTACTTATGAGAAGTAATCCTCACAGATTTATTTTTAAAAGCCATGCTTAAAAGTATGTAAGTTTAGTAAACAAGTCTTTATATTTGGGTGTGTAATGGATATTTTGTTTACTTCTTTATATAACAGTCAGGTTTTGGTGAGATTATTTAGTTTGGTAGTTGTATGCCCACTGGATGGATTTATGTTTTTGTGGTTTTGTTAATTGGATTTTTCCTAAGATATGAGCTCAAGATGTTTCTGAGCTGATTGGAAGGTTGTGTACATTTCTCTGTTGCTAGTTTATAGTTGGGGTACTTAATCTGGTATTCATATTTTTATTTACCTGATAAAAGCACCTATCATAATGCCTCATACATAGCAAATTTTAACTGGTAGCAATAACTATTAAAAGCCACCTATATTTGGATCCTAGTTTTTATTGTTTTAACCTTTTTATTTCAAATAAACCTTTATTTTTAAAATATACATGCACAATAGGATATTAGAAAACACATACTAGCAAAACTAAAAAAAATGAAACATATTTCTATCATTCAGAAATCACTGTTACAGTATCTTAATATGTTTTCCTTCCAAATCTTTTTTCTGCATAAGTATACATATACATATGTGTTTTTTTAAACCAAGATAGAAATCACACTGTATGATTTAACTTATAGTATTTTAAGCTTATTTTCTAGTCAGTTCTTTCCACCTTTCTATTTCAATAAAATTTCATCTCATTTAATTCTAATTTATCTTAAATTATGTTTGTAAGTGGTTCATCCAAACCAGTGTTCGCTGCATTTCACCTGCTTGTTATCTCCGTTAAACCCCTTAAGTCTGGCAGAGTGTTCCTCTGTGTTTATCTGGTCGATTCCTTTATAGAGTGCCATTTAAGTTTTTCTTCTATAATTTGAATTCCCTGTTAACTGGAAGTTATATGTAAAGGCTCAATGGGTTCAAGTTAAACATTTTATTAATTTTATTAATTAAAAATATTTTTAATGAATTATTTTCTTCAAATAGAATAAACTTTGAAAATGAGGAATTTTACTTGAATTACTTTGTTTTCTGATACTTGAAAATTTAGAGCATAGTGCTTTGTATATATTTGTTAGAAATTAGGAGAAGTTTTTATCTTATACCTAGTAATTTAGTTTCTAAATCATTGTTAAGTAACTATGAACAGTAATAACAAAACCATTATTTTAATGTCGAAAGTTTGCTTATATTTTAATGTGCCCTTGCTTGTCCAGATGGTTGTTAAGTGGCTGTTAATTGCCACGTAAAACTCTGCTTTATAAGTGACTTACTATTTTTTAAATATATTTTATCGATTATGTTATTACAGTTGTCCTATTTCCCCCACTTCATTCCCCTCCACCCTGCATACCCCTCCCACCCACATTCTCCTCCTTTAGCTCGTGTCCATGTGTATTAAGTTCTTTAGCTTTTACATTTCCCATACTATTTTTGCCCTCCCCCTATTTTGTACCTATCATTTATGCTACTTATTCTCTGTACCTTCCCCTCCCCTCCTCTTCCCACTCCTCTGTTGCTACCCTTCCATGTGATCTCCATTTCTGTGGTTCTGTTCCTGTTCTAGTTGCTTCCTTAGTTTGTTTTTATTTTAGGTGTGATTGTTAGTAATTGTGAGTTTGCTGTCATTTTACTGTACATGTTTTTTATCTTCATTTTCTTAGATAAGTCCCTTTAGCATTTCATATAATAAGGGCTTGGTGATGATGAACTCCTTGAACTTGACCTTATCTGAGAAGAACTTTATTTGTCCTTCCATTCTAAATGAAAGCTTTGCTGGATAGAGCAATCTTGGATGTAGGTCTTTGGATTTCATGACTTGGAATACTTCTTTCCAGCCCCTTCTTGCCTGTAAAGTCTCTTTTGAGAAATCCGCTGAGAGGCTGATGGGAACTCCTTTGTAGGTGACTGTCCCCTTATCTCTTGCTGCTTCTAGGATTCTCTCCTTCATTTTAATCTTGGCTAATGTCATTATGATGTGCCTTGGTGTGTTCCTTCTTGGGTCCAACTTCTTTGAGACTCTCTGAGCTTCCTGGATTTCCTGGAAGTCTATTACCTTTGCCAGATTGGGGAAGTTCTCCTTTATTATTTGTTCAAATAAGTTTTCCACTTCTTGCTCTTCCTCTTCCCCTTCTGGTACCCCTATAATTCAGATGTTGGAACATTTAAAGATGTCCTGAAGGTTCCTAAGCCTCTCCTCATTTTTTTGAATTCTTGTTTCTTTATTGTTTTCTGTCTGGTCGTTTCTTTCTTCCTTCTGGTCCACTCTGTTGATTTGAGTCTCAGTTTCCTTCCCATCACTATTGGTTCTCTGTGCGTTTTGCTTCATTTCACTTAGTGTAGCCTTCATTTTTTTCATCTAGTTTGTGACTAAAATCAACCAGTTCTGTGAGCATCCGGTAAGACCCTTGTCATATATTTCTTAGAGCTCTGTAAACCAGCAAGAAGTAAAGTGGTATTAACCTATCTTCTGAGTCAAGTATAAGATGATGGGACTTCTCTGTAGGTCTGATTTGTAGTTGTCACATGTTAATGTGGATACATTCAGTAAATGGGAAGTTTGGATTTGATCTCTGGACCTAAGTGTACAGGCATGTAGGGGAAACAGTTCTCATATTTTATGACAGAAATTTTGATCACCCTTATAATGAGTGTGAACCAAAGACTATTTGTAAGGTTCTGCATTTTTGAAAACCAATATTATTTAAACTGCTACTATTTGAGAGGAATTGTTTTAATTATAACTAAAATGTACTGATTTTAAAAAATTCAGCCTACTTATTACTGTTATCTTTAAGTGTCTGAGTTCATTTGGAAAAGCATGTTTATGATTCTTTAAAATATTCCCAGTCTCAGAACAGCAGCAGCATTGCTAGGAAGACTGTGGGATTTACAGTATCCTGTCGAGCTTTGCTGTATATTGATTGGCTGTCAGGTCTTGGGTTGTTCATTTAACATCTGTTTTTTTTTGTTGAGAATTACTAGCTTTCTTTTCTGTGGTTGCAATAAATAAATTACCACAAACTAGGTGAATTAAAACAGGAAATTTATTTTCGCATATTTCAGGAGGCCAGAAGTCAAAATCTTGGTATCAATAGAGTTGGTTCCTTCTAGAGGCTCTGAGGGTAAAACAGACTTTCGCTAGTTTATTGTGGGTGCCAGCAATTCTTGGCATTCCTTAAGTGGCTTATCATTCTGTGTCTGCCTCCATTGTCAAATTGTCTTCTCTGTCTTTGTGTGTCTTTATTCTGTCTCTCATAAGGACATTTTCATTGAATTTAGGACCCACTCCAATTCAGTATGATCTTGTCCTGATCATTACATTAATATAACATCTACAAAGAGCTTATTTCCAAATAAGGTCACATTTGAGGGTGGACATGATTCTTGGCGGTGGCGGTGAAGGGGAGCACTAATCACCTGCTATAAAGGGTAACAACATATTTATCTTATTTCGTAGGAATTTCATAGTAGTTAAAGGAAATAATGTGTAAGAATGTTCTTTGGAACTGTGCTCCATTGTTCATAGTTCTGACTGTTGTCATGTTTTATCTTTTAGGTGGTTATGGCAGTTGCTCAGCTGTATTGGCACATAGCACCGAAATCTGAAGTTGGGATTATTTCTAAATCACTAGTGCGTTTACTTCGTAGCAATAGGTAGGACATGGTTTTATATATCTTTTCTTTTGTATTCCTTCAGAAGGAATGTTTGAAGACATATAACGTGTCATTTAGGCATTTACGTAGTTCTGATTGTATTTTATCAATAAGATTTGATACTAAAAAGGATCAGTATAAAAGATTTTATATAATTTATCACAGAGTTGTGATAAATATTGAAGTTTTTAAATCTCAAGTCCAAATTGCCTAAAGAATTAGAAAAAAACTTTTGTCATATAATACATGCTGTCACCAGTAGTGTAGTATTTGTGTTTGATAGTTCTAGGTTCGACAATAATAATGTTTGGAAGTTCTAGTAAATCTGGAATCACTGAAAACTATACTAATGTATTATCACATTAACTGAGTATAACTATAGTTCATTTTATTTTTATTTTTTAAAATTATTTTATGTTCAATTACAGTTGTCTGCTTTTTCCCTCTAACCCCAGCCAAACCTACCTCTCTCCCTTGCTTCCACCCCACCCTTGATTTTGTCCATGTGTCCTTTTTAGTAGTTCCTGAAAACCCTTCCCCCATTCTCCCCTTCTCCCTCCCCTCCCCTCTGGTTATTGTTAGATTGTTCTTAATTTCAGTATCTCTGGTTATATTTTGTTTGCTTTTTTCTTTTGTTGATTATGTTCCAGTTAAAGGTGAGATCATGTGGTATTTCTACCGCACTGCTTGACTTATTTCACTTAGCATAATGCTCTCCAGTTCCATCCATGCTGTTGGGAAGGGTAGGAGTGCCTTCCTCCTTGCTGCATAGTATTCCATTGTGTAAATGTACCATAGTTTTTTGATCCACTCATTTACTGATGGATACCTAGGTTGCTTCCAGTACTTGGCTATTTTAAATTGTGTTGCTATGAATATTGGGGTGCAGCATAGGTTCTATTGGATTGGTGTTTCAGGGACTTAGGATATAATCCCAGCAGTGGAATTGCTGGGTCAAAAGGCAGTTCCATTTTTAGTTTTCTGAGGAAATTCCATACTGTTTTCCACAGTGGCTGCACCAGTGTGCATTCCCACCAAAAGTGCACTAGGGTTCCCTTTTCTCCACATCCCCAGGGTCATATGCCTCCAGACCTCCAAGTATGCCTCCAAGTATGTCCTACTTGGAGAAGTGTCTGTCCAGGTCATTTGCCCATTTTTTAAATTGGGTTTTTTGTCTTCCTGTGGTGGAGTTGTGTGAGTTCTTTATGTATTTTGGAGATCCAACCCTTGTCCGAGGTATCATTGGCAAATATGTTTTCCCATATAGTTGGTTCTCTTTTCATTTTAATCCTATTTTCTTTAGCCATGCAGAAGCTTTTTAATTTGATGAGATCCCATTTGTTTATTCTTTCTTTCATGTCCCTTGCTCTAGGGGACATATCAGTGAAGATATTGCTGCATGGAATGTCTGAGATTTTCCTGCTGATGTTTTCCTCTGGGACTTTTATGGTGCCATGACTTATATTTAAGTCTTTTATCCACCTTGAATTTATTTTGGTGTATGGTGTAAGTTGGTGATCGAGTTTCATTTTTTTGCATGTAGCTGTCTAGATCTCCTAACACCATTTGTTGAAGATGCTATTTTTACTCCATTTTGTGCTTCTTTCCCCTTTGTCAGATATTAATTTGACCATAGAGACTTGGTTTTCTTTGTGGGCTCTGTGTTCTGTTCTATTGGTATATGTGTTGGTCCTTATTCCAGTACCAGGCTGTTTGGGCTACAGTGGCCTTTGTAATATAGTTTGATACATGGTATTGTGATCCCTCCTATTTTGTTCTTCTTTCTCAAAATTGCTGTAGCTATTTGGGGTTGTTTATGGTTCCATATAAGTCTCTGAACTATTTGTTCTATCTCTGTGAAATGTCATTGGTACTTTAATATTGCATTGAATCTATAAATTGCTTTGGGTAGTATGGACATTTTGATAATGTTAATTCTTCCAATCCATGAACGTGGTACATGCTTCCATTTGTTTGTGTCTTCCTTAATTTCTTTCTTCAGTGTTGTATGGTTTTCCGAGTACAGGTCTTTTACATCCTTGGTTAGGTTTATTTCTAGGTACTTTATTTTTGTTGTTGGTATAGTAAATGGTTTTTTTTTTCCTAGTTTCTGTTTCTGATATTTCATTGTTAGTGTACAAAAATGCCTTTGATTTCTAAATATTGACTTTGTATCCTACTGTTTTTCCAAATTCACTTATTAGGTCAACTAGTTTTCTGGTGGAGTCTATAGGATTTTCTATGTACACTATCATGTCATCTGCAAACAATGACTGTTTTGCTTCCTCCTTTCCAATTTGGATGCCTTTTACTTCTTTCTTGTCTGATTGCTGTAGCTAAAACCTCCAATAATCTGTTGAATAGGAATGGTGAAAGTGGGCATCCTTGTCTTATTCCTGATCTTAGTGGGAAAACATTTTAGTTTTTGCCCATTGAGTATGATGTTGGCTGTAGGTCTCTCATATATGGCCTTTATTATGTTGAGGAATGCTCCCTCTGTTCCCACTTTGCTGAATGTTTTTATCATAAATAGGTGCAGTACCTTATCAGATGCTTTTTCCACGTCAATTGATATGATCATTTGATTTATCTTTTGTTCTGTTTATGTGATGTATTATGTTTATTGATTTGCAAATATTGTACCATCCTTGCATCCCTGGGATGAATCCCACTTGATCATGGTGTATGATCTATTTAACATTGTTGGATGTGGTTTGCCAATATTTGGTTGAGGATTTTAGTGTCTATGTTCATCAGCGATAATGGCCTGAAGTTTTCTTGCTTTTTTGTGTCTTTATCTGGTTTTGGGATTAGGATGATGCTGGCTTTATAAAAAGAGTTTGGGAATCTTCCATCGTCTTGAATTTTTTTGAATAATCTGTGAAAAATAGTGGGTCATTCTTCCTTAAATGCCTTGTGAAAATCTCCTGTTAAACCATCTGGTCCAGGGCTTTTGTGCATTGGAAGCTTTTTGATTACTGTTTGAATTTCATCAGCTGTTAATTGGTCTGTTCAGGCTTTCTGCTTCTTCATTCAGTTTTGGAAGACTATATTTTTCTAGAAATTTGTCCATTTCACCTAGGTTTTCAAATTTCTTAGCATATAGTTCTTCTTATAATCCTCTATAATAATTTCTTATAATCCTTTGTATATTTCATTTTATATAAAGCAGAACATATGCTAAATTACATACATTATGAAAGAATTGCTGCTTCCTGTGAACTTGCCATGTCTAATTACTGTAGTACTCTATTTGTTTTTATTGAGTTTTTTATTTATATATATTTATTTTTATTTTGGTATAGTTGGTATACAATGTTATATTAGTTTCAGGTGTATGATATATTGATTCAATATTTATAATACCTTTAAGTGTGACCACTGACTTAGTCTAGTCATTATCTGTTAATATCATTTTCTCTATTTAAAAAGAGAACTATATTCTTAGTAGCTACTGACTTTAAAGAAATGCCTACTCCCTTTGTTTCCTGTAGATAGGAAGGTAGATAGATAGCAAGAATACCTTTTCTTTTCATTTTATCTCACAGTAATTCAGCAGTTTAGGTCAACAATTCAGAAAAGTGTTATTGAGTTTCTGTGACATGTACTTTCAAAGTTTAAGATCAGTTTTTCTGTACTTTGTTCTTTTTGTGTGTGTATGTGTGTTTAACAACACCATTATTTTTGTTATTTAGCTTACCCTGGATATTTTGTAATAATTGCTTATTTTAAATTAAAATTTTTTTCATTGTTTCCCCTAGTAGTATTGTGGGGAAAAGATACATATTTATTTTTGTTCTTACCTCCAACAACTTTAGTTAGTGCCACAACTTTAGGCCTAGATGGGCTTTTGCCATTCCTTAGTAAGATAAGCCTTTGGGTTTCTATCCCTTTCTCAGTATTTATACATAGTCATTCCTTTTCCTTTTATCAGTTCAATAGTTGTGTTTTCATGAACTAGTTACGAGATTATCAGAAGCACCAGGAATGCATCTTTCATGTGAAGCCTTATACCAGATTCAGTTCTCCCTTCATTTCTTAGATATTTTGGATGTAAAAATAACATGACTGGTTTTTTAATTTTTATTTTTAAAAACATTTTATTTATTTATCTTTAGAGGGGAAGGGAAGGAGAGGGAGAGAAATATCAATGTATGGTTGCCTCTCGTGCATCCCCTGCTGGGAACTGGCCTGCAACCCAGGCATGTGCCCTGACTGGGAATCAAACAGCGATCTTTTTGTTCACAGGCCTGCGCTCAATTCACCGAGCTACACCAGCCAGGGCAACATGACAGTTTTTTAATTTGTCTTTCACTCGGGAGAATTGAGTGTGACACAATGAGCCTTCTAATCAAGACTTTATATGAACTCTACAAGCATGTTTGTGTCATCCTGCTTAAGAATACCTTCCTTGCATGGGTTCAGAGCAGCCCCTGAATTGGCTTTACATCTGAGGAATACAGTGTTATAAAATGTGCTTTAACTCTTACTGATGATGAAACAAATCTAATATATTAATAATTTATAGGGAAATGTACTTTAAAATGAGGCATAAATATCTAAAATTTACTAACAACTGGTCAGTATTATATTTAAGAGTTCAATATGAAACTTACCACTAATAATTCTTTTTTTAAATGTACTGTTTACTTAAAGATATTTCATTGGAAAATGTACCCAGTGAAAATTATCCTTTAATTTCCAGGGAGGTGCAGTATATTGTTCTACAGAATATAGCAACCATGTCAATTCAAAGAAAGGTAGGTACATTGAGAATATATGATTTAAGAGAGAAATGAGTGCTTTCGTATCATTAAATGTATGTTTATGTTTATCTTCATTATCTAGGGTATGTTTGAACCTTATCTAAAGAGTTTCTATGTTAGGTCAACCGATCCAACTATGATCAAGACACTCAAGGTAGGTGCATTTTTATTTTTCAGATACTCTGACGTGTTTTCTTTGAAGATACTGCTATAGCTTCTAGTATTTGTAAAATGGAGATCTGCTTTAAAAACACACAAATACATTTAGGGATTTTCTTTATATTTTCTAAAATACATTATTGTATACTATTTACTGTGTTACATGCTAATAATACTGGGTTGGCCAAAAAGTTCATTTGGTCTTTTTCTATAAGATGGCTGTAGTAGCAATTAGTTTTCTTTAACTTCATTCGAAATAATTTTGTTAAATTTTATTGGGACAGCTAACATATCAGTGTGCATTTAAAAAAACATTGAAATTGGTTAATTTTTGTGTAGCCATTTTAATATTAAAGATGGAAGAAAATGTGCAACATTGTCAGCATATTATGCCTTACTATTTCAAGGAAGCTAAAAATGCAACTGAAATGCAGAAAAAGATTTATGCAGTTTCTGGACAAGGTGCTGTGACTTATCAAATGTGTCAGAAGTGTTTGGCAAGGTTTTTGTTCTGGAGCTTTCTTGATAGACGATGCTTCATGGTCAAGTAGACCAGTTAACTGATAGCAATCAAATAGAGACATTAATTGAGAACAGTCAACATTATACCATGTGGGAGATGGCCAACATACTCAAAATATCCAAATCAATAAAGTTATTGGTGAAAATGAAAAATGTGTCTTTTATTTTATAGAAAAACTAAACAGACTTTTTGGCCAACCCAGTACAAAGTGAAAATTTGCTACCCAGACCCTGAATAACTCACAGTATACTAAAAGAGACAGATGTATAAACAGATAATTTAACAGTCTGTGTTTTAAGTGATATTTCAGAGATGTGAATTGAATGCTGTGAAAAAAAATGAAAGTAGGGTTCATTCTCTGGGATAATTAGAAAAGATCTGTGAAAAAGATGATGTTTGAGTGGATCTTAAAAGAATAATGTATTTTTGAGAATTTTTGTTGTTGTTTGGTGGTTTGATTGCAGATTGTAGACTTGGGAATAGGTAATAGATAGGTGCAGTTTATGCTTACACAGGGGTTGTGAGTGTTGTGTTCAGGGAACGATAACTATGCTATAAAGTGTAGTTTGGCTATAGCACCATAATGATTAAAACAATGTGATGATAAGACAGAAAAATAAGACTGACCCAAGATGGTAGAGGAGTAAGTAGAAACTACACTAACCTCCTCCCAGGACCAATCTAGAATTGCAACTAAATTGTAGAGAAATTATCCTGAATTACCACCGGGACTCCAGGTGGAGAGCAGCCTCATAGTCTGGGACAGACAAAAGAAACCACTTCACCACAACGTGACTGGTAGGCAGTGTGGAGAACCTTCTAATCAAGAAGAGCTGGCTGGGTCTCCACGGGCAGCAGCTGAAGTTCTAGAGGGATATTTCAGTGGCTGGGGGAATTCTCCTTCAGAAGTGTGGGATATAAATCACAAACTGGGCTCCCTAACCTACAGCACCAGAGCTGGGAAAGTAATCCAGGTAACATCCAGTTGTGAAAAACAGCGGAGTTTCTCTCTGCCAGGGAGAAGAGGCTGGAGACAAAGAGAGTCTCTTAAAAGGTCAACACAAAATTATATTTGCAGCCACTTAACCTAGGCTCTGGCAGAGGGAGCGCAGGTGAACTAGAGACACAGGAGAGAGTCTGGGGTTGGTGGCTCTGGGTTTTCCTTCAGGTGGCACTGAAGGAACAGCTGCCAGGATCCCTGTGCTGGGTCATCCCCCAAAATGCAGAAGCCATCTTTCTCAGGCACAGCACTCCCCACAAAGTCGCATCAGCCTGAATGGAAACAGTAGCTCCACCAGTGGGAATTACCCTGCCCCACCCTGTAGAGTTTAAGCCAGGCTGCTGTGAGTATAGCTTTAGGCTATATCAGTGATTAGTTTAACAACTAAAGTGGATCTCTGGGAGCTCAGAGACTTTAGCTGACCCTCCTCCAGGCTGGGTGCTGATAAAAGCTGACCTCGGTGCATAGTTTGGTTTTTCTGCACAAAAACAGGCCCAGCAGAGGGAGCCACACACTGTGCTGCTTTTAGCTTTGAAAAAGTATCCAAGAGCCAATCACAATCAGCCTCTGATGAAGGCCTGCACCAGTTTTTGCAGATCTACCTGATAAATACAAATATAAAGAAGCAGACCCCAAATGAAAGAACAAGAGAATTCTCCAGTAGAACTAGATGAAATGGAGGCAAACAATTTATCAAATAGTTTAATGATTTATCAGATAGAGTAATGATTATAAGGCTACTCAAGAGAGTGAAAAAAGACATGTAAACATTAAAAAAGGACCAATCAGAAGTAAAGAATGCAATATCTGAAATAAATAATATACTGGAAGGACCAAAGTGTAGGTTAGATGAGACAGAGGATTAAATCATTGATTTGTTAGACAAGGTAGAAAAAAACACCCAGGCAGAGCAGCAAAACAAAAATGAATAAAAAAAAATAAGGAGAGCTTAAGAAACATTTTTTGACAACATGAAGCATAGCAACATCCACATCAGTGGAATACCAGACAGAAATGAGAGTGAGCAAGGGATCAAGAATCTACTTGAAGAAATAATGACTGAAAACAGCCCTAACCCTGGTGAAGGGAAAAGACACAAGTCCAGGAAGCACAGACAATCCCAAACAAGTTAGACCCAAAGAGGCCTACACGAAGACACATCGTAATTAGAATGACAGCTTTAAGACAAGGAGATAATCCTCAGAGCCCAAAGAGAAAAGCAGGTAGTTACCTACTAGGGACCTTCAATTAGACTGTCATCTGATGTCTCAACAGAAACATTTCAGGCCAGATGGGAGTGGTGTGAAATATTCAAGGTGATGAAAAGCAAGGACCTACAACCAAGGCTACTTTACCCAGCAAAGCTATCATTTAAAATTGAAGGAGAAATAAGAAGCTTCCCATACAAGAAAAAATTAAAGGAGATTGTTAACACCAAACCAGTGCCGCAGCTAATGTTAAAGGGTTTGCTTTAAGAGGAAGAAGGAGAGAGAGAGAAAAAAGGAAAGAAATCTAACAATAAAGCAGCACTAAATACATACCTATTAAGGCCCTGGCTGGTGTAGCTCAATGGATTGAATGCGGGCCTGCGAACCAGAGGATCGCGGTTCGATTCCCAGCCAGGGCACATGCCTGGGTTGCAGGCTGGTTCCCTGCAGGCCAACTCCCAGCAGGGGACACAGGAAAGGCAACCATACATTGATATTTCTCTCCCTCTCTCCTTCCTCTCTGAAGATAAATAAATAAAAAAAAATACATACCTATTAGTAATCAACTTAAATGTAAATGGCTTAAATGCTCCAGCCAAAAGACATAGGGTAGCTGAATGGATAAGAAAACAAGACCTATATATATATATGCTGCCTTTAAGAGACCCACCTCAAATCAAAAGGTACATACAGACTAAAAGTAAAGGGGTGGAAAAAATATTCATGTAAATGGGAGGGGGGAAAAAAGCTGGGGTGGGAGTAAAAGACAGAAAACTGTACTTGAACAACAGTTAAATAAATTTAAGCTGGGGCACTAATAATTATATCCAACATAATAGACTTTAAAACCAAGGCTATAGTAAGAGACAAAGAGGATCACTACATCATTATAAAGGGAACAATCCAAGAAGAGGCTATAACCCTCATAAACATTTACACACCCAACATAGGAGCACCTAAATATGTGAAGCAAATCTTAATGGACATAAAGGAAGAGAACCACAGAAATACAATCATAGTTGGGGATATTAATATTCGATTGACTTCAGTTAGATCATCCCAGCAGAAAATCAACAATGGGAAAGTGGCCTTAAAGAACACACTAGATCAAATGGATTTAATTCATATTGTTAGAGCATTTCATCCCAAAGCAGCAGAATATACATACTTTTCAAGTGCACATTGAACTTTTTCTAGGATACACCATATGCCAGGACACAAAACAAGTCTTAATAAATTTAAGAAGATTGAAATCATATCAAGCATCTTCTCTGACTGCAGTGTTGTGAAACTAGAAGTCAATCACAAGAAGAACACTGAAAAACTTGCAAAGACATGGAATCTAAATAACATGTTTTTAAACAATGAATGGGTCAACAATGAGATCAAAGGAGAAATGAAAAGATGCCATGAAACAAATGAAAATAAGAACACAACAACCCCAAATCTGTGGAACACCGAGAAAGTAGTCCAAAGAGGGAAATTTGTAGCATACAGGCCTATCTCAAAAAATAAGAAAAAGCTCAAATAAACAATGAAATTTACACAAAAGTAACTTGAAGAACAGCAAACAAAGCCCAAAGTGAGTAGGTAGGAAATAATAAAGATCAGAGGATAATTAACAAAATAGAATTTAAAAAAATACAAAATATCAATGACTGCAGGAGCTGGTTCTTTGAAAGGATGGATTGACAAGCCTTTAACCAGACTCTTCAAGAAAAAGAGAGGGCACCCACATAAATAAAATTAGAAATATAAGAGGATAAATAACTTATACCAAAGAAATACAAAGGACAATAAAATATAAACAACTATATGCCAACTAACTGGACAATCTGGACAAATGGGTAAATTTCTAGAAATATACAATGTTGCAAAAAAGTCAGGAAGACTCAGAGAATATGAATAGACAGATTACACCTAGTGAAATTGAAGATGTAATTTAAAAAAAACCTGCCAACAAACAAAAACCCTGGACTGGATGACTTCACATAAAATTCACAGGTGAATTTTATCAAACATTCCACAAAGAACTAACACCTCTTTTTCTCAATTTCAAAAAATTCAAGAGGAGGGAAGTCTCCCATATGCATTTTATGAGAACACCATTATCCTACTTCCAAAACCAGATAAAGATACTACAAAGAAAGAAAATTATAGGCCAGTGTCTGTGAGGAATATAGACACTAAAATCCTCAACAAAGTCTTAGCAAACTAAATACAACAGTGCATCAAAAAGATCATACACTGTGATCAAGTGGGATTTATTCTGTAAACACAAGGTTGGTTCGGCATTTGGAAATTGATAAATGTGATTCACAACATAAATAAAATGAAGGATAAAAGCCACATTATCATATCAATAGATGAAGAAAAAGCATAAAATCCAGCACCCATTTATGATAAAACTTCTCAGCAAAATGGAAAGAGAGGGAACATACCTAAACACAATAAAGACCATGTATGACAAACCCACTGCCAGCATCATACTCTATGGTAAATAAAGCATTTACCATAGATTTTTTTATATAGTTTATATAAACCATTTATATATACCATTTATATAGTTTATATAAGCTATAAATGTTCCCCTTAGGATCATAGCAATCGGACAAGAAGAATTAAGAAGCATCCACATTGGAAAGCAAGGAGTAAAGCTGTCTTTTTTTTGCAGGTGGCATGATGCTGTACAGTACATAGAGAACCCCAATGATTCCACCAAGAAACTACTTTCATTCATATGTGGAAACTACTAGAACTGACAAGTGAATTCAGCAAAGTAGCAGGGTACAAAACTAATATCCAGAAATCAGTTACATTTTTATATGCCAATAACAAACTAACAGAAAGGGAAATTAAGAAAACAATCCTGTTCACAATTGCTTCAAAAAGAATAAACTACCTAGGAATAAACCTAAGCAAGGATGTAAAAGAACTATACTTGGAAAATTATAAGACACTGAAGAAAGAAATTGAAAAAGATACAAATAAGTGGAAGCACACACAATGTTCATGGACAGGAAGAATTAACATCATTAAAATGTCCAAACTACCTATAGATTGTCCTAAAATGTCCTAAAATGTCCAAACTACCAAATCAACCTATAGATTCAATGCAATTACCATGGAGATTCCAATGATGTATTTCACAGAACTAGAACAAATATTTCAAAAATTTATGTGGAACCGCAAAAGGCCCCCATAGCAATAGCAATCTTGAGAAACAAGAACAAAGTTGGACGAATCATACTACCTAGTATCAGACTATAATATAAGGCCATATAAGGCAGTTAAAAGCATGGTACTGGAATAAAAACAGACACATTGATTAATGGAATAGAATAGATAGCCCAGAAATAAACCCACACCTTTATAATCAATTAATACTTGACAGCGGAAGCATTTATATATAATGGGGTAAAGATAGTTTATTTAATAAATGGTGCTGGGAAAATTGGACAGGTACATGCGGAAAGATGAAACTAGACCACCTTCTTGTATCACACACAAGAATAAATTCAAAATGGATTAAAAACTTAAATGTTAAACCTGAAACCATAAAAATTGGAGAAGAAAACAAAAGCAGCAGAATCTTAGACATTGCTTATAACAGCAGTATTTTAATAAATATATCTCCCCAAACAAGGGGAACAGGAGAAGTAAACAGTTGGGACTAAATCAAACTAAAATGTTTTGCACAGCAAAGGAAAACATCAACAAAATAAAAAGAGAACCCACAGAATGGGAGGACATATTTACTGATACATCTGATAAGGGGTAATGTCCAGAATTTATGAAGAACTTTTGAAAAAATCAACACCAAAAAATTAAGCAATCCAATTAAAAAATGGGCAAAGGATCTGAATAGAATGCCAAGGAGGACATTCAGATGACCGTTAGACATATGAAAATATGCTCAACATCGCTAATCATCAGAGAAATGCAAAGTAAAGCCACGATATTACCTAACACCAGTTAGACTGGCTATTATCAATAAATTGACAAAAAACAAGTGATAGAGAGGATATGAAGAAAGGGAACCCATTTGCACTGCTGGAGGGAATGCAGATTGGTGCTGCCACTGTGGAAATCAATATGGTGATACTTCAAAAAATTGAAAATGGATCTCTGCCTTTTGACACAGCAGTTCCACATCTGGGAATATATCCAATGTAACACAAAACACTGATTTGAAAGAATATAAGCACCTCTGTGGTCATGGTGGTGTTATTTACAATCACCAAGGTACGGAAGCAGCCCAAGTGTCCATCAGTAGATGAGTGGATAAAACAATTATGGGACATTTACACAATGGACTACTACTTGGCCATAAAAAGAAGATAATTTCACCCTTTGCAACAGTATGAATGGACCTGGAGAACATTATGCTAAGTGAAATAAGCCAGTCAGAGAAAGACACATACCACATAATTTCATTTATATGTGGAATCTAATGGACAAACTAAACTAAACAAGGAAAACGGAGATGGACTCAAAGAGAGAAGGATGACAGCTAAGTTCAGGGGAAGCTTAAAAGGTTGAAAGATTGAACAAAAAGGAAAAGAGACTCATCCACGTGGACTACAGGTTGTTGATTGTGGGGGCAGGAGGGTATAAGAGGACTAAATGGTAATGGAAAAATACAATAAAAATTAGATAACATTTAGAAATACAAATGTCAGTCAAAAAGTGTACACATGCATGTAGTCAAAAAGAATATACAGCGAAACCTTATCAGTAATTATTTTTTGGAGATAATGTTTCAGAGAACTTTTTCTTTTTTTGTATTATGATTTTTCTACTCTTAATTTGCGTATTTCATGGCATTTTTGAAAGAAAATGAAAATTTAATATGATGAGAGCAACCCCGTTAGAAAAAAGACAGAAAAATAAGTGGAATAGAATGCAAACCTGGAAATAGATCCATGTATATGAAAATGAAAAATACAATAATTAGAGGAATCATTATGTAAGAGGGAAGGGTAGACTATAAATGTGGGGATGGTTACTCACATGGAAACTGAGTTTGATCATGAGAAAATCCAAGACACACCCAAATGGAGGGATGATTTACAGCATAATTGGCTTGTTACTACCAACGGTGTCAGGTGGTGAAAATCAAAAGAAAGACTAAGAAACTTAGACTGCAGGAGACTAAAGAGACCAAAGAGACCACTAAATACAGTGTATGATATTGAACTGGATCTGTTTATTGTACATTATTGAGATAATTGGTGAAACTTGGGAGTGACAGTCACATAGATGTGATGTGTCGGTGTGAATTTCTTGTTTTTCTTGGTTGTGCTTTGGTCTGTAGGACAATGTCCTTGTTTGTAGCAAAGAGTCATAGAAGTATTTGAGGATGATGTGGTATCAGATTGGCAACTCTGGTCTCATACGGTTCAGATCAAAAAAAGTTCTTTTTACCTTTTCTATATGTTGAGATTGTTTTAAAAAATGGTACACAAAATTTAAATGTCATCAAAATAAAATTAAAAATCTAGGCATAATCTGGGAGAAAATACACCACTACATATATCTGAAAAATGACTAGTACCTAGAATATATGAAGAACTCCTACAATCTGCCTTTTAATTGGAATGTTTAGACTGTTACTTTTTAATGTAATTATTGATATGAATATTTATGTTTATGTCTTGTCTTTTCTGTTTGTCGCATTTGTTCTTTGCTCCTTTTTTCCTTTTCATGCTTTTTTTCAGATTAATTGAATATTTTTTATGAGTAAAAGCAATTTTTATTGAGCCTATTGGAAATGGGCTTTTAACTTTATATTTCTTGTAACTGTAAATCCAGAATAATTAAAATGTCTAAGAATTTGGGAGCACACTAAGATAGTTAATTGGTGTCTGAAAAAGCGAGAGATTACATGGAGGGCAATAGTTTTCTAACCTGATTAATAAAAGAAACATGTCAAACTACCTTAAATTGTTTAGGTTAATTAGATATAAGGTGTAAAATTGAGATAAATAATTAGTGAAGATGAAGGATTCTCTTTTTAGTACAGTCATACCCAGGTACTAGTCAGCTTTAGAACTCATCAAACCCCGAGCTCGTCACATTTTGACAAGAAAAAATGTTTCAGCACTGGGCACTTGCTTGGGTCTCACCACACTTACGAGAACCTACATGAGTCATGGAGCCACCCTGCAAGAGAAAATGCTTCATTGTTCAGCACTCGTTGGTTTCAGTAGGCTGTAGTTGTCATAGTGACAAGTGTGGAAGTACCGTTGCAATTACTTTTTAAGCACTTTGTAAATATTTGTTCTCTGCATGTAGATGTCAGGAGACAAAGTTCACCTGAGGGGTGTATGCCTCACAACATTTATAACTGATTTTTTTCAAAAACAAATTACTTTATATTAAATGTCTAGCCTTTATTAAATTCATCTATTTTTTGTTTTAAATATTCCCTTTCTTTGTTTCTACTATAGCTTGAAATTTTGACAAACTTGGCAAATGAAGCCAACATATCAACTCTTCTTCGAGAATTTCAGGTTTGTGTACAGTGCTAATTATAAAATAACTTCTAACACATCTGTTTAAAGTTAAATATTCATCTTTCTGAACTTTGAAATATATAATTGTGTAAATAAAAAAGTCATTTGGGACACGATTGACAACTAAGACCTTCTCTGGTTTGATTCTGGTCAGGGTACATGCGTGGGTTGCAGGCCAGGCCACTGCTTGCGAGAGGCAACGATAGATGTTTCTTTCCCTCTTTCCCTTCTTTTCCCACTCCCTAAAAATAAATAAAATCCCCCCCCAAAAGAATAAACATTCAATACAAATTTAAATTTTAAGGGTAATGGAATAGTACTCCCTTTCATGTTTTCATAGAATTTGAAAGACTGGCTGACCTCTTGTTTGAAATTAAGTTACTATAAGGATGCAGTCTCTTTGTTCTCTCATATTTAGTAGTCCTTTGGACTCATGAAGGTGATTACGTATCTGATTGACCACTGTTTCAGACATTGTCCTCGTACCTTCATGTATTCCTTTAAAAAAAAAAGAAAAAAAAGGTTGGTTTAAAATTGCCCCTGTTGTGGTTTTTTTAATTACTGTTTTTTGTTGTCATTTCTAAACCATATATGCTGATGGATGAGATGCTTTCCAGCTATATACATTCTCAAAATGTTCCTAAAAAATGACCTCATGGATGTTATGCCCTTTCTGGTGAAAGAGTCAGCCCCGAAGACTTAGTGGGGGAGCACAGCAGTAGAAAACCTCGTATTAATATTATGAGTTTTATGATTCATCAGCAGTTGTCTGAACAGAAGTCAACAAAAATTTCTTAACATGCTACACACTAATCACAGAGTTTTTCTCAATTCCCAGCTTTTGAAGATCTAATTTATTTTGTTGCTGTAATCTTTTAATACACCTATATTAAATGTTTTTGGCTATAATAGACATTGTATTCATTTTTGATGATGTGATCTTATGCTTTTAATAGGAATAATAGAATATTATACCATGTCCATGATTTATAATTTCATAACTGGATTACTAGACTTTCATGCTGTATTATTTTTCTAATACAATTTCTTGTAAAATCAGAATGTCTTGGATACTTACTCACCTTATATGTACTCACCTTATATTTACTTGTGATACCATAAGTTCTCATCCAGTAATCTGAAGCTATAGAACATTGCTTGAATTTATCCTTTACTTCATTTGTTTTTAAGTGTTTTAAGTTTTTGTCTTTGTGACAAAAACAATTTCCCCCTTTCCTGTTTTCATGTGTAACCTGTTTGGGCCTGTTTCTGCTGTCCTTTTTTTGCTGTGTAAAGTTTACTGAGGTTGTAGGGAGTGAGTCTCAGGTAATTCGATGTCATAGTTAGTTGTTTAGAGGTGACACATTGCACCTGTTTTAGAACATTGGTGGTTTGGTCATTTCATTTAATATCAGATTTTTAATAATATCTATTATTTAGTCAAGATTTTTAGTATATATCTTTAGGTATTCATTTTAAATTTTTGTACCATATATGTGTTCATAGATGTGTTTACTTATATATAATTTCTTGAGTAAAATAGAGAATTTTTCTAAAGACTTTTTGGTTGAGGAAATTAGGTAATCAACTGGGAAATAGTTTTTAAATACAATTGATCTTTTCTAAGTGGAACTAAGAAAGTTTAATTTGTTTAATTTATTCCTTCAATGTTTAATCACGTTTGTGCTACCATTTTCACTAAATTTGTAAGTTTTTAGATATTTTTAGATTTTTCTCCTCCATTTGTCATTTAAGCACCTTTTAAATGTATTACTCTATTTTGCGTGTTAAGTAAACACGCATGTACTTCTCATTTGAGCTTGGGAATCATTCTGTGAAAGTCTTAGTCACAAATTGGATTTTAAATTTCATTACATATAATATTATATATAAATGTACATGTTAAATGTATATTCATTTCTGTAAACAATAAAAGCTGAAATTTTTTTGAAAGTTTAAGTGAAATTATTTAGGGTTATAAACTTTGTAAAGATGTTTTAACTTCCTGTTGTTAAATAATTTAATTATGTATTTATTTTTAAGTTTATATAAATATGTGGTTTACGGTGTATTTTTTAAAAAATTCTTTTAAAGAAAATCAATTTTTAAAAGTGTGGTATTTTATTGTAAGCTATTTATAAAGTCCATTGAAATGCTCTTCACTGTAGCTATTATGATTTTATTGCCATTCAGATCCCCTTTTAAAAGTAAAATGTTTGTCAGTATCATATTGGTTTTTTTTCTTCCTCCTTTCCCAATTTTTAGATTTATTGTCTCTGAAGAAGCAAACCTTTTTTTTATAGATTCACAGATGCTGCTGGTTAAATGAACTGAAACCTCCAAAGAGAGGGTTCTCATATCTTTCAGCTTTGCACTTAAACTAATTGCTATCTTTGGGTGACTGCTCCCCACTGTTTTGGAGTCACAAGCCACTGCGGCCACAAGTGAATGAAGTTGGCTTGAAAATGTACCTCTTTTGTAGGTACATTCTGTAAGTAAAATGAAACTAAATTAAGCCAAGTCATTAGTCAGATCTCCTTGTGTACATATAGATGAAATGACATATGCTAGAATTCTTACGTTGAAAAACTTAACGTAATAGACATTTTTTGTTCACTTGATAGTACCAACGTATAAATTAATTGTAATAACATTTTTTAGACCTATGTGAAAAGCCAGGACAAACAGTTTGCAGCAGCCACTATTCAGACTATAGGCAGATGTGCAACAAACATCTTAGAAGTCACCGACACGTGTCTCAATGGCCTGGTGTGTCTGCTGTCCAACAAAGATGGTACGTTGACATTTCCATTTCATTTTTCAAATAATTTGTCATTTCAGTATTCTTGGTATTATTTGCAAATTGTAGCATTTGTTAACATGCATTTTATTTTTTCCTGTTTGTCAGTAGTGTGGTCACGATGAGTGGCATTTGTCTTTGAAACCACACACACACACACACACACACAGTTGTTTGTTCTTGTTTTTGTAAATTGGGTAATTAACTTGCAAACAATTCTCTTGTTGCTTAAACAGAACTAAGAAAGTGTAGTTTATTTCTTCACAATTTAATCAACTGTGTTGTACCCTTTCTCAAAGGTTTTATTTTGCTTTTCAATGGCGTGTAAGTCATGTATAATATTGGTTCACCTGCAGAGGGTGCTAAAAGCAGGCAAATGACTCTATTACCATAGAGAAGTTGCTAGATCAGAAAAATATGTTGAATGTGTTACTATCAAAGTTTTTTTCCCAGAAATCCACCTAATAATTTTATATTCAAGATTAGCTAGCAATCATCACTTGGGAATAGCTTCATGTTTTTAAGCCAGCACTATCTAAATGTTTTGTAAAAGTGGTCAGGTAAAATATGTAATCTAAATTTCATACTGGTCTCTGGTGAAATGTCAGTTATTTCTATGGTATGGTTTTAGAATAAGTGAGATCATTTGGAGAAAACGAAAAATGAGTCAACTGTCACCTTTAAAATTATTTATTTAGGGGACTTTCATTATAATTGCATATTTGATTGAAACAAGATTCTTTTTTAAAAAAGCATAATTTTCATTGTAAAACCATTAAAATTATTTGTGGAATTCTAAATTATGTCTTATCTAGACATAGGCATATAAAACATAGCAACCATAAGTTTAAACATAGCAAAATTGATTGCTTTTTATATTTTATTTGAAAAATAACTTTGCAATAGCTCTTTTATCCCTAATTATCTCTTTTCCCACATGAAGATCTCTTCAGAAAACTATAACATTGTTATAAGTACTTCTGATGAAAAAATAATTGAAACAAAATTTATCCACAAATAAGAGTATTTTCTATTATGAGCATAAAATTATAATCTTTTACCTGTAAACTCAAGATGTTACATCGTTAGAACATTTTTCTACATATAGTATTAAAATTCAAAATAATTGTGATAACATAAATTATTAGGGATCTAGATTTTTTAAAAATTTAATTGTGGAAGGTAATTAGAGGAGATAGAATGTTAAATGTATACATTTCATTTATTTCTACTTTTAATAATTACCTTTTAATCTATTTCTATACCACACCTTAAAATATGAATTTAAAAACATTTTTATTATTTATATCTTCAATAATGACTTTCTACTTGATCAAATAAGACATATTCCTTGGGAAAATATTTAAAATTACAGATTTTAAACACTGGCTTACCACAGTAATTGTTCTTTTAAAATTTAGTTGTATACAAAAAGCAGCACAAATTAGCACACTAATATGTTCTTTTTAAATACAAAGTACTGTATATTCAAGGTTCCTCAATTTT
Organism: Sturnira hondurensis; assembly: GCF_014824575.4. Taxonomy (NCBI): domain Eukaryota; kingdom Metazoa; phylum Chordata; class Mammalia; order Chiroptera; family Phyllostomidae; genus Sturnira; species Sturnira hondurensis. The sequence continues at coordinate 5,505,972 of NW_028093985.1, read as the reverse complement.
ATACTTTTTTCTCCTGTGAAATTTTCAACCTGTGTATTTTAAAGTCTTTTTTTCCCTCAAAACGTATTTGAAGGCATAATTTTCTCAAAAAAATTTAATTGACTTTGATTTAAAAGATAAATATTCTACCATATAACACTTTAAAGAAAGAAAAAGATTTTATTTATTGATTTTTAGAGAGAGGGGAAGGACAGAGAGAAACACAGATGTGTTGCCCAACCAGGGGCCTGGCCCGCAACCCAGGCATGTGCCCTGGCTGGGAATCAAACCCATGGCCTTTAAGTTCACAGGCAGATGCTCAATTTACTGAACCACACCAGCCAGGGTATACCCTGTAGCACTGTTAGATTATTTTATAATTAAATAATGGGAGACCAATGTAATTTATAATCACTCTTAAAAGGAGGAAAATTTAATATTTAAACTCTGATGTGTTAATGTTTTGGCTTTTGTTTTTGGTAAATAAAAACTTTCTTTATAACCTTGGCTTTTTTTCTGCAGTTTTAATATTAAGGAACTTAAATTGTACTGTTTACTTCTGGTTGCATAATCACTATTATCCCATAAAACCTGTAGCAGACCCTGTCCAGCAGAGTCTGCCTGTTGTGGCTTACAACAAGAATCAATGCACAGGCGACAACAATCCTGTGTGGAAAAAGGGAACGGGCACAACTACTCTGTCAAGGGGAGAGTGCCTATGGATGCCTCAGACACTCCCTCAAGAGGGGAGTGCCCCAACCCTTGCCTAGACAGGCTTTTATTGTTTTCCTGGGGTCTTACATCATAGAAAGATTTATTACCTATTAAATAGAATATTATTGTCTACATTCTAAGTACAATCAAGGAAATACAAATAACATGCAGAGGGGGGTGGCAATGAGCTGATTAGCTCTGTCCTTGGGAAAGCTCACACAGGCTTTGGAAATTACCTTGAAGGTAGACAATACACATTTGTTGCTTTAGACCAGGATGAGGGAGTTTTAGCAAGAGCAAGCCATAATAGTCTGTAAGCATTTTCTAGGACTGATTCCCACGGGAAAACTCGGTTTGAAGGTCTGGCTCCTGCCCACAACTCGCATTTGTAGGTTTTCCATACAGAGCTGAGTCACATTTGCCAGACTTAAACAAACCAGTCCCCTACAAAAACCTGTTTCTTTAACTCTTTATCCTATGTGCTTCACTTCTGTAGTTTGGAAATCTGGCTCAGTAAAAGTGAGCATAAAACAAATAAGAATATTTTTACTAAATCATTAGAGAAAGTAATAATATTTCTAACTTTAAAATGGCTGGTGCTGACAGCAGAGTCCCTTTCTCCTCCCTGCTTTTAGAAACAAATGCTGTGAAGGAGGCCTCAGATCCTTAAATCTGTTATTACGCTGGGTGGAATAAGCCAGTCAGAGAAAGACAAATGCCGTATGATCTCACTTATATGTGGAATGTAATGAACAGAATAAACTGAGGAACAGAATAGAAACAGAGGCATGGATACATGGAACATACTGACAGCTGTCAGAGGGGAGGAGAATTGTGGGACTGGATGAAACAAGGGGGAAGGGATTAAGCAAAAAAAAAGAACAAACCATATACAATAGAATACCAATACACTGCATTTGCTGAGTGAAATAAGCTAGTCTCAGAAAGAAAAATACCCTAAGATTTCACTTGTATGGAGTATTAAAATAGTAAAATTCATAGAATCCCAGAGAAAGTTATTTGCCAAGGGCTGGGAAAAAGTAATATGAGGAGTTAACTAATCAGCTGGCATAAAGTTTCAGTTAAACTAGAAGAATTAACTCTGGAAATCACCCATACACCATTGTACCTATAGTCAACAAGAATGTATTTGACACTTAAAAATTTGTTAACAGGGTAGGTATCATGTTAAGTGTTCTTATTATAAGAAAATAAAATAAAAAAATTTAGTAAATGTACTTCTTAGAGTGAGGACCATTAAGTTCTGTAGAGGATGAGGGGGGTGGGTAAGAGAGGTCAAGAACATAGGATCATTTTGTGCTTCTGGTTGAGTACTAGCACAGTGCTGAGGTCTTTGAAAACCAGGAGGTGGTATAAGGAAAAGCAGGGTGAAATTACTTGGAGGGAATGAGAAGGCACCTTGGGGGAGGCAGAGTAATGCTCTACCTGCAAAGATGTTCAGGTCCTAATGTCCAGAACATGTGCACATGTGACCTTATATGGCAGAAGGGACTTAGCACAAGTGATTGAGATTTTTAAAATGAGATTATTTTTCACTGGACCCAGTGTACTCCAAAGTGTCTTTCGAAGGGAAGGAGGGAGGCCAAGAAAGCCAGATGTCAGAAGCAGAGGTTGAAGTGACAGCACTGCTGGCAGGGGGACTGGAGTCCAGGGACACTGACAGCCTTTAGAGGTTGGAAAAGGCCATGGAGTTTCCCTTGAACCACTATGGAGAACCTAATCCCATTGACGCTTTGGTTTTAGCCCGTAAAACTCATGTTACCTTCTGACTCCAGAATTGTGAGGTGATAAATGTGCATTGTTGTAAGCCACTAAATTCCTGGAAATCTGTAACAGCAACAATGGGGAACTGATATAGCACCAAAAATATAAATAATGCCAGATAAATGTTTCAACTATATAGCCAGTCTTGCCTCTGCATGTGGATAATTAAAATTATACTTTTTTTCTTATTTAGGCCAGCTTTAAAATACTGTATTTTAAAATTAAAAATGTTATACTGTGGATTCTTTAAATCACACTTAGATGATATTTTACTCTGCGTAGTGCTTACTTATATAACAATTTAATGTTTTCTATTGGAGTGTAAGTTTGATGAGGGCAGGATCCATCACTCAACCATATGAAAGGATGAAATCTTACTGTTCATAACAGCATGGATGGAGAGGGTATTGTGCCAAGTGAAATAAGTCAGACAGAAAAGACAAATACAATGTGATTTCACTTATGTGTGAAATCTAAAAGTAATAAATAAATGAACAAATAAAACAAATAAACTCATAAACACAGAGAACAAATTGAGGGTTGCCAGATGGGAAGGGAGTTGGGGAAAGAGTGAAAAAGGTGAAAGGGATTAAGAAATACAAAGTGGATTTATAAAAATAGCCCCAGAGATGTAAAGTGCAACATAGGAAATATTACAGTAACTACATTAAAGTCAGATGGGTCCTAGACTTACCAGGGTGACCACTTTGTAAGGAACATAAATGTCTAATCACTGTATTGTACACTGTAAACTAATATAATGTTGTGTGTCAACTCTAATTGAAAAATAGAATAAAATGATGACAATAAGGTATCTACCATATGTTAACTGTGAGAGAAAAAAATATAATTTTGCAAGCTAAAACATTATGTAGATAATAATTTCTAACTCTCATAAAGAAGTATATAGTTTCAAATATGTATGTTTAATGATTACAATGGTAAAAAATTTTGCTTATATTCTTAAAGGGAGCTAGATAAAATATATTCAGATGAAAAGAGTAACAGAACACAAATCAAGGTACATCCAGTATGATATTAAAATAAACCTTTTTGGTACATGCCAGGTAAATCTCTATTATTCATGAGTCCCTAGTAATAAAAAGTGCCAAAATGTAAGTAAAGGCAATGTTGATTTCTTTTTTTGGCATCAGTAGCATTTATAATCATTTATATAAGATTCATTCTATAAGGTCAGGTGCTCTGGCTAGTTCCATTACATTTCTATACCGGTGCCACCAGAAACATAACTCAGACCAGTGATTAGCCACTTCATAGTAACAACTCAATCTCAGAATCCCAATTTAAGGATCTACTTCTTGGACCCACTCCTAGTACTAATTACTGTATTAGTTAAGGCACTAGCAAGAAACAGATTGACATACTTGAGAGGGACAATTGAAGAGACTTTAATGAAGGAACTAAATTTAGAAGGTATGGGCTGAATTGAGGGAAACCACTGAGGTATGATGTAGGCCACTGAAGCCAACAGGCAAGGAGCAGTGGGAATCCAAATCTAGAGTTGAAGGGCATGGGTGTGAGGAAGAGAGGGAGCGGTTACCAGACCCTGCAGGAGGGAGCCCGTCGCAGGAGCTTTTGAAACCTTCAGTGGAACCGTGCAAGCACTGCCAAGGAGGCCTGGGAGAAGAGGTTCAGGGTAGTAAATATTCTCTCCTGCCCCCTGTCTCCTGCTAGTGCTTCCTGTTGGCTAGACATAGCTGGAAGCCAGGGCGAGGAAGTCTGCTGCCTCTAAGGACTCAGCACTGGCCATGAAAGGCAGAGCGGATTCACAGTGCCAATGGAGACAGTCTAGCTCATGGCCCCCCACTCCTTCAGGCCCGGAAGTCCATGCTATTTCGGTGGCAACACCTTTCCTACTTCTACTGATCCTTCCTGCTGACTTTACCAGACATATCACTCAAGGAATTTTTTTTAGTTTGCTGTTTTCTCTAGAATTGATAAAATGTTATTTAGATTTTAGGAAATCTATTACCACTATATAATTAGTAGGAATCAAAGAACAGAATTTGAGAGCTATGGTTAAAATCCAAAGACACTTGAACACTTTGGTGATTACATAATCTAATTTCACTTTGTTCTTGACTTAAAGAAGCACACGATAGTAAGGGATACCCTAAGCCAGAAGACAGTAACAGGTGTTAGAAATGAAAGTATACTCATCTACTAAAAATGGATGTTCACACAAAAATTTCTGAAGTACATTCATGATAATAGTTTCTACCTAGTCATCTAAGACATATAGAACGCTTTGCTAATTTAAATTTATATTTTACCAAGGATAATACATTTGATGATACATTTGAATTGAATCACACACATTTAATATGAATAACTCTTTTTCAGAAATAGTTGTCGCTGAAAGCGTGGTTGTTATTAAGAAATTACTGCAGATGCAACCTGCACAACATGGTGAGATTATTAAACATATGGCCAAACTCCTGGACAGCATCACTGTGAGTACCAGTTAAGAGATTTTTGTTGAATTGTTTTGAATTTTACTCAGTAAATTATTGTTTTGTTCAAATAATGGGGATCCTAAAATGTAATGGTTAAGCGAACTAAACTGTGTGAGTTCAAATCCTGATTCTAAAACTTCACACTATTGTGGGAGGGAATTACAAATCTGAAAAGGGGAAGGATACAGTGAATAATACTTTAGTGTTGGATTAGAATTGATCAGTGTGAACTGCATGGGTTTTTATATAGCGGTCTAGATGTCTGTGGCTGTAGATATTCATGGGTGTCTATGCACATTAATATATATACATGTGAATGTGTATATGACTGTGCAAACATCTGTGTCCCAAAGCTGGCCTTTGAGAAGGCCTATGTGAAATAATACCCCAGTACCAGTGAGCACACCTAGTACCCAGATCTTGTTTTGTTTTGAAATATAATTTCATACTATAAAACTTACCTTTTTAAAGTATATAATTCATTGGTTTTTGGCATATTCATAAGGTTGTGCAACCATCACCACTATACAATTGCAGAACATTTTCATCGTCCCTAAAGAGTGTTTCACACCTCAAACTTCTAATCTTCTCTTTGCTCTAGTCCTTGACAACCATCAGGCTACTTTCTGTCTCGACAGATTTCTTATTCTGGACAATTTATATGAATGTAACCAGGCAGTTGATTGGCTTTTGTGTCTGGCTTCTTTCATTTAGCATGATTTTCATTTAGCAAGGTTCATGAAAATATAGAATGTAGTACTGCATCCATGTTTATACATTAAAATCTCTATGCTTCACATCTGTACACTTGTGGTAGTAGAAGAACCAATAATGTAACCAACCGCAATATTCTAAGTATTGCATCAACTGATTTGTAAAGCTTTTGTAAAGCTTTAGAACATTTGAAAAGCTTTTAGAGCATTGCCTGGGCCCTGGCTGGTGTGGCTCAGTGGGTTGACTGCAGGCTTTGAAACAACAGGTCATTGGTTTGATTCCCAGTCAGGGCACATACCTGGGTTGTGGGCCAGGTCCCCAGTAGGGGATGCATAAGAGGCAACCACACATTGATTTAAAAACAAAACAAAACAAAACAAAAAGAACATTGCCTGGTACATAGTAGTACTGCATGTTAGTTGTTATTAATATTTATGTCCTATTTCATTCCTTTCTTCCCTTTAAAACTAAAGCTTTTAAATAATTATCTCAATTTTATTTCCTTACTTGACACTCCTCAACATATCACAGTCTGATTTTGATTTCCACTTTTTCCAAGGCCACTATCTCCCTCTTACTAAATCCTGTGGATAATTTGCTCTCCCTATCTTTCTTGACCTTTTGTTAACATTTGATTTCACTGACTACTTCTTCCCTTTTGAAACATTCTATGGCTTTTGTCTGGTTTTTCCTTCAAACTCTTCTCCATTGTGTTTGCCTTCTACTTGCCTGTTCCTTGAATATTAAAGTTTGACAGTTAATATTGTATAACTAAAAGGGCTGTATTTTAGGAGAGGAGTATACCATTTCCCTCTTTAAAGACTGGGTAATCTATACCGTTAGCCTGTTCAGAGGGATGATATTTCTATAGCTGAAGGTAATGGATGGCAAAGTTTGGGGCCTACTAGTCACAGCCGATTTTTAATGTCTCTGATGGTGAAATTTCCTTTCCCTCAAGGTGTTATTAAAGCTTTCAGAGTAGTTACACATTTATCTTAAAGCTGAGAATAAGACTCACAGGAGTCACTTACCATCTGAGCTTCTGCCACATCTCTCACCAGAGAATTCCTTTGTCTTCATATCTACTCCTGTTGATTAATTATCAAAGTCAGGGCTTCTCATAAAGATTGTATATGAGATGTAGGACTTATGAGTGGATTTGAAAACTGGATGCCTTAGGTTCAAATTTAGTCTCCATATTTTACTAGCTTTGTAAATCTAAGCAAGTTATTTGACTTTTATGTTCCAATTTTTCATCTGTAAAATGGGAACAGTAGCACTAATAACTTTACAGACCTGCTGTGAAGAGTATGAGTCAACATATGGGAAACACTTAGTGCTTAGTGTAAGGTGGTACTGTGATGATGGCCATACTACTGTGTTTTGAAGAAGACGAACTTGATAAGGTTTAAATTTCGTAAGCAACTCATAGCCCCTTTTATATTTTATTTATTTAACAGAACTCATATGCCAGATACTATTCTAAGTATCTAAAAATAAAATAATTAATTTTAATAACAATTCTGCATGGTAGATTCTGTTAGCATTCCCATTTTAGATACAATATCCATGGTAGGGGGTGATATTTTTATTTTTGTTTTTATCAGAAGATAATCTTACTGGAATCTAAAAGTATGTTGGAAATTACAAATTTACAAAGGGAAAAAAAGAAACAAATGTAAAATAAATAATATATTTTTAAAAGTAATAGAGTTATAAGAGTTAAAAATCAAATGTATCCTTCCCTAACTATGAATGGAGTGAATTCTTTCATTAAAAAGCAGACTTTCAGTCCTGGCTAGTGTGGTTGGAGAGTCGTCCAGTAACCAAAACATTTTGGGTTCAGTTCCCAGTTGGCACATACCGAGGTTGCAGGTTTGGTTCCTGGTTCCAGGACATTCAGTCCCCGGTTCGGGTCTGTATGGGAGACAGCCAGTCAGTGCTTCTCTCTTACATCCATATTTCTCTCTCTCTACCTTCCTCTTCCCTTCCTATTTCTCTATAAAGTAGTGAAAAAATATTCTCAGGTGAGGATTAAAAAAGAATTAGTAACAATTAAAGTTACTATTTTAAATTGACATGAAAAAAAAGCTAGCTACAGTCCATTTATAATCAAAATGCCCTAATCAGTATGATACTAAGTGAACATGAACAAGGAAGTGAGATTTAAAATGGATTAAAAGCATTTAACAAGACAAAAAAGAATATCATAAAATGAAAAATAGGCCAATTTACAAAGAAACTGAGAGGCATAAACCCATAGTACAAAAATATGGGAACCAAATAAATATAAAAGTCTATGGGAACTGTAAAGACAAATACACATTTTTGGTGGGTGACTTTAGTGTAGTTCTCTCATGTAAGATATGCCTAGGAGATTTTAAGGAAGATGTAGACTTAAGTAGGGACAGAGAAATTAAATAATAGACTTAATGCTTGATTTAGTAAACATAGCTAAAAGCTTACATCTCTTGAACAGAAAATTCCCACTTTTATGGGTATACCCCTAGAAAATTATACTTGGACATAAGTAAACTTAAAAGATTTAAGTTTTTTTTTTTAAAGATTTTATTTATTTATCTTTAGAGGGGAAGGGAAGGAGAGATGGAGAGAAATATCAATATATGGTTGCCTCTCATGAGTCCCCTGCTGGGAACTGGCCTGCAACCCAGGCATGTACCCTGACTGGGAATTGACCCGAGATCGTGTGGTTCTCAGGCCTGCACTCAATCCACTGAGCTACGCCAGCCAAAGAAGATTTAAGTTTTAATTAGAGTTAAATAATTTAAGAGCATACCAGACCTGTTCTGAAGAAAATAAACTTTCAGAGCAAAGAAAAAGTTTAGAAAAAAAATGCAGGCTCTCCACGAAACACAGAAAATGAGAACACTTTATTTTAAAATGTGTGGGATGTGGCTATAACTGCCACCATTTTAAAAGAAGACCAGACATTTTTTAAAAAAAATTGTATTTGACCTAAGGAATTTGAAAATGAGTAATGAGTTAAAGCATAAAACCTAAGTGGGATCAAAGTTAATCTTGTAAAATGGAATATCAAAAAAGGTAGTTGAAACTGATAAATATATCTTAAAGGTCCTTTGGAAAGATAATAAAATAGTAAACCTTTCCTGATTCATAAAAGGTAAAGAGAGAAAACAAAAATAGACAAATTGGGAATGTGATCTAGGAGAGATTAAAATAATTACAAGAAAACCATATGCTATTCTATAGCAAAAACTTGAACTTTTGGAAAATGAAAAGGTAATGAGTTGTTACTGTTAACATTCTCTGAGAAAGCTGAAGACCTTGAAGTGAGACAAGGCAAGACGGTTTGTGATGCAGAACCCTAAAAATGGTTAGGGATCAGAGGCACAAGTTCCTCTGCAAGGTGACGAGGGATGTGGCAGAGAATAGCTTCACAATCAGGAAAGGGGAGCGACTGAATCCCCAGAGTCTCTGATCCAAACAGTCCAGAGTTATTCACCTGTGAGCACAGCCACCTGGAAAAGAAAGCAGGGCTTTATTAATCTCATTAGGTACCTGATGACTCTTAAATGTGGGCAAGCAATTCTAAAATGGGAGGCATAACCTGAGAGCCTTAAATGAGAGCTTTTTATTCCTGAATCTCTGCTTATTTCATACTGAATCCAAGGAGGGTATCTTAAACCACTGCAACGTTAGAGCCAATCTGGCCAGTGACAAGGGACCAGGGGGACAGTATTGAGCATGTTTTTAGTCAGTGCCTAAGCCAGAATCCTGGGCTCATCTACCCTCGGAGGAGGGGGAACAGAAGTGATAGCCAGACCTCTTTCCACCTTGGCCACCTTATTTATTCATAAAACAAGAGACAAAAGGAAGTGGGAAAATGCCCCACCAGGTGTGGGTGCAGGAGTGGCAAGAGGAGGAGCTAGACCCGCCCTGAGAGGGCTGGATTCTGGGAAGCTGCAGGGGGCTGTCAGGGAGCCACTGCCCAAGGTGGCAGGAGAACAGACAAAAGGAGTAGGACTTCATTTGGTTAATGAGTAAGTAGGCCCCCTGAGGTGACATTTTTTGACTCCCTGACATAAACACTCAGTCTGGGAGCAGGAACTGTTCTTCCTGCCTTCCTGGTTCTTATTTTTGCTGGTATAGTGCACTGTTTTTGTCTGTCTAGTGGCTGTGGTGATCCCTCTGTTCAGAATTGGAGTTCTAGTCCCAGTTCCACCACTGACAAGCTATGAGATGTTGGGCAAGTTTTTTAACCCCTTTGTGCCAGGTTTCCTCCTGTATCTTATCGACTGGGGATAATGGTAGAGCCCACTTCATAAGGCTTTTGTGATAACTGACTGAGATGAAATGGATAAAGTACCTAAAAACAGCGTCAGGCATATGGTAAGAGCACAATACATATTAGCTATGTCATTTAAAAAAATGGAAACAGATTTTATTGTATTCAAGACTTTTCATTTTATTTGTTATTTAGTAAGTAGTTGAAAATATTAAAACTAAAATTTAAATTAATTCTACTTTTGAAGTTTATTTAAGTTGAAAAGATTTATGTTGATAGTACTGTCAGCTTACATGTTCTGATTGTGAGTGTATCGTCCTTTGGAGTACCTTTCATTCGTAGTAAATACGGAGCAAAGTTCTTCCAGAATAAAATGCATTTTACCAGAAGATTGTTTTAACAGGGTTTCACATAATGTTTAATGGGACAGACAAAGATTTCATGTTGTAGAAGAACAGTTGAAAGACGTTATTCTGTACTCAATATCACAATATTGAGTAATATTGAATAGCACATTCTGTACTCCTTGCTCAGGTGCCTCACCAAACGCCTGCAGGTTGACTGCACTTGCTCTCTGACCCCAGTTTAATTCAGACATGTTTTAATGCAAATTGAGTCCAAATACAGACTATTGGATCATTTGTTGTTGTATGCAGTTTATTTAGAGGTCTACTCATTTTGCCTTTGACAAATTTAAATGAATAAAATTGATGTTTTTGCAGGATTTACTTTACACTGTTGCACTGTGCAGTGGGCTGGTGTTGAAACACAGTAGCTTTTAAATTGAACTGCTTACAGAGTGATCTGTAAAATCTTTCTAGATGTCTTTCTTAACTGCTGTGGTCAAGTAGGAATCATTATTTGTTTTTGCAGCCAAGTTAATGGCTTAAAATGGAAGTAGAAACTGCCTTCTGGTAGAAGGTTTAAAAAATGCACTTTAACTACTTGCTCACATATTTAGAATGAAAAAATCAGGCAAATTCACTTACAATCCAATTTGTCCGTGAAAATTTTGAAGAACAGAGGTTCATCGTGAAAGTATTACATCACCTGCATAGATGTGTGCATTAGTATGGCTTTTAGTTCAGTGCTTCCATATATCCTGTGTTCGAAAAGACCACAAACAAAACATGGACAGTTTTCTTACTTGCTCTTTTGTTACTTGCTTCAGATCCTTGAATTTAGTGGCTGTGGATTCACACTATCGGCGGTACACAAATGAGAGTCTTCTAACTTTAGTTGGAGAGAAAGGGAGGGCAGAAATTGGAAAGTCTTAGGGATCTATTTTCCTCCAAATGCATGAAACATTGGGTTTGTCAGTTGCCTAAGCCTTTTAACAAAATGCCATCACTGAAAACTTTGTATAAATGTATTTACATTGATATTATTTCTTGTCATGGGGAAGTTTTCTAAGTTTTCAAAATATTTTCTTGATTTTATTACCTCTGAATATTATCCTGCCCTCCAACACCACCACTACCTTGAAATTTTCATTGTGAGCATTAGAATGTATTGATTTTTATATTTTTCAATGAGTTGTGTTTTAAAGGTATGTATTATTAGTCTTTAATGTTTATTTTAACTATTTATATTAATAAATAGGAATAGAAACAATTTCCTAAAGCTTTTTGGGATTATCTTTTTGGGATTATCTTTTTGAGTGCAGAAAGAATTATAAATGTGTTACTAGAAGAAATTTACTAAGTGGGTTAATAGATTGTTGTATGTCACAGAATTCTAGTTTTTATAATAGCAATGTGTAATAAAATATTTAAGGAAACAAATCTAGCATAACTGAAATCTGAAGTTGCCCATATATTCTTATTTAGAGGTATCTTTTATTATGGCAGACATCTTGAGTTGCTTCACATTGGAAAATTTAATGTACCACTCAATTACTGTTCTTTAACTCAATTTAAAATAATAGATTGGAGTAAGATCTTAATGCAGTGTAACCTTTGGAACATGAGAAATAACCCCTTTCTTTCTAGAAGTTAGTATACATATAGTAAGGATATCAGTTATACTGCATGAATGAGTTTGTAATAGCATTTAGTATTGTACTTAGTAATTATACTTATTACATAAGTATGCTGATTTCTTCTTGCTCGCTAAACTTATCCTAATATTAATTTAAAGATGACGCTGTTATCGTAACATTTGAAAATATATACTTTGATTTTAAAGCTTTTTTGATGACCTGATTCTTATTCTGGTGAGCAACACAACTTAGGGGTGTCTTAAATATTATTTCATAAAATGGGTCTTTTGTAAGTATTTGTGATAGTGGATATTGTGATAAAATTACAGCTGTGTGAAGGTCCTCATTCTCACTTTCTTCTTTAACAGTCATCTGCACTGCTAAGAAAATATAATGAAAATATTAGGACTTTGAGGAATTGGAAAAGGACTTTTTAAAAAGAATGTTATCTCTTACTGCAATGCTGCCTCTTAATGACAGTTACTGGCTTTTTCATTTCTTATAAATTGCAAATTTTCCACACTAGGTGAGAATGTTCACAGAAACTAATTTACACACCCCTTCAAATTTTGTTTTCGAATGGGGATAATACAAACAAGCAGATAGTAATAAAACTAATGTACATACTCTGAAATGATGGTCTTAATGGTGCTGATGGAAGGTTTCCAATTTGCAGCAAAGCAGTCATTTTTAAGAAACAAATTATGCTGGAATGTACATTATTAAAAATATGTAATGCCAAAATGCAGTATTGGACATATTTATCTTATTTCTATTTCTGTTGTTGATGACCAAATAATAGACCAAGATGAATGATTTTAGAAGCTAAATCTTGATCATCTTACAATTTTTATATGTTCCCAGTGCTATAGATGCAACTACATAAAAGACATAACAGCTGTGACTTGAAATCATAGTCTCTAGAAGACCTATTTCTTTTCTATATAACCCATGATTTTCAAAACATGGTTTGCAGTTCACCTGTGTCAGGAATCTTCTGTGATGCTTCATAAAATGTGAATTCCTGAGCTCCACCACGGAACTACCATCCCAGGGCTGATACCAGAACCCTACAGTTTAATAAGAATCCTAGATTATTTTTATGGGCATCAAGGTTTGTAAATTAATGCCCTAGAGCAGAGGTCCCCAAACTTTTTTGTGAACTGCTATGCTAGATAGTAATATTTTCAGCCTTATGGACTTTGTTGCAACTGTTCACCTCTGCTATTAAAGCACAAGATCAGTGACAATAATAAATAAACAAATGGGCACAGCAGCCAGATTCAGGCCAAGAATTTGCAGGTCTCTGATAGAATCAAGATTGTTGAGCAATGATTTTTCCTCTATGAATCTTTTCTAAGGCATTATCTCTGAAATCAGTTTTGTGATTTCCTCTTTTTATTTTTTGAAAACTAAAGAAAATCCACAAATATAGGAGCTTTTCCTGGATAGACATCAGATGAATAGATAGATGTAATACCTTGGGAATATTTAAAGGCTTTTCTATGTTAATATTAAGGAGAGAGTGACTATCTTATTTATAACCATGTAACCTGCTTCTAACACTAGGTTCCTGTGGCTAGAGCAAGTATTCTCTGGCTGACTGGAGAAAACTGTGAACGAGTTCCTAAAATTGCCCCTGATGTTTTGAGGAAGATGGCTAAAAGCTTCACAAGTGAAGATGATCTGGTCAAACTGCAGGTTTTAAACCTGGGAGCAAAATTGTATTTAACCAATTCCAAACAGGTAAGAGGCTAATTCTTACTAACTTCTACCAGCTTTCTTCTTTATTCTGATAAAGCAACAAAGGTCTGTTCATGCACTAGTCTATTCATTTAGCAATTAGTACCTGTCTGTTTCTTTTTACAAAGTTTTTAATTGTATTTTTTTCATTACCATTTATCCCCCTTATCCTTGCCACCACAGTCATCACACTATTGTCTATTCCATGTCCTTTTCCTTTTTGCTCAATTCCTTTACCTGCTAAACACCCCCCACTGAGAGCTGTCAGCCTCCCCATTTTCCTTGTTAGTTCAGTTTGTTCATTAGATTCCACATATGAGTGAAATCTTATGGTATTTGTCTTTCTCTGACTGGCTTATTTCATTTAGCATAATGTTCTCCAGGTCCATTCATGTTATTGCAAAAGATACAATTTTCTTCTTGATTGCCGAGTAGTACTCCACTGTGTATGTGTCCCGTCATTGTTTTATCCCCCCATCTACACTTGGGCTGCCTCCATATCTTGGTGATTGTAAAAAATGCTGCATGAACACAGGGGTGCTTACGATCTTTCAAATTAGTCTTTTAGGCTTCTTTGGATATATTCCCAGAACTGGGATTGGTAGGTCAAAAGGCAGATCCATTTTTAATTTTTTGAAGTATCTCCATACTGCTTTCCACACTGGTGGCACCAGTCTGCATTCCCACCAGCAATGCAAAAGCGTCCCCCTTGCCCAACATCCTCACTGTTCTTTCTTGATTTATTGGTAATAGCCCTTCTGACAGGTATGAGGTGATATCTCATTGTGGTTTTAATTTGCATTTCTTCGATGGTTAGTGATGGTCAGCATCTTTTCATATGTCTATTGGCCATCTGTATGTCCTCTTTGGAGAAGTGTCTATGCAGATCCTTTGCTCATTTTTTAATCTGGTTGTTTGTGTTTTTGGTGTTGAGTTTTGTAAGTACTTTATACATTTTGGATATTAACCCCTTATCAGATGTATCAGTGAATATGTTCTCCCATTTTGTGGGCTATCTGCTTTGCTGATGTTTTCCTTTGCTGTGGAGAAAATTTTAGTTTGATGAGGTCTCATTTGTTTATTTTTCTTTTGTTTCCCTTGCTGGAGGAGCCATATCAGAAGAAATATTGCTACAAGCAGTGTCCAAGATTTTTGCTGCCTATGTTTTCTCCTAGGATTTTTATGTTTTCAGGTGTTATATTTAAATGTTTAATCCATGTTGAATTTATTCTTGTGTGTGGTGTAAGAAAGTGGTCTAGTTTAATTTTTCAGCATTTACCTGACCGATTTACTCAATACCATTCATTGAATAAGCTATTTTTAGCCCATTATATATGTTTGCTTCCTCTGACAAATATAATTGAATATAAAGGTGTGGGTTATTTCTGAGCTCTGTATTTTGTTCCATTGATTTACACTTTTGTTTTTATGACAGTACCATGCTGTTTTGGTTCCTATGGCCCTATATAGTTTGATATTAGGTGGCATCATTCCTTCAGCTTTGTTCTTCTTTCTCAGGATTGCCATTGCTATGCAAGGCCTTTTGTTCTAGTTCTTTTTGAGATATTTGAATAAATTTTTGAAATACTTGTTTTAGTTCTGTGAAATACATGATTGGAATCTTGATAGGAATTATGTTGAGTCTATACATTGATTTGGGTAGTATGGACATTTTCATAATGTTAATTCTTCCTTATCCATGTGCATAATATGTGCTTCCAATTATTTGTATCTTCAGTTTCTTTCTTCAGTGTCTTATAATTTTCCAAGTACAGGTCTTTTACATCTTTCATTAGATTTATTCCTAGGTAGTTTATTCTTTTTGAAGCTGTTTTGAGTGGGATTATTTTTTTAATTTCCATCTGTGATGGATCATTTTGGCATATAAAAATGCAACTATTTTCTGGATATTAATTTTGTATCCTGCTACTTCACGGAATTCATTTATCAGTTCTAGTAGTTTCTTGGTGAAATCTTGGGGGTTCTCTATGTACATTATCCTGTCATCTGCAAATAAAGACAGTTTTACAGTACTTACTCTTTTCTACTTTGGGTGCCTTTTGTTTCTTCTTCTTGTCTGATTGATATGGCTAGGATTCTAGCAGCACTATGTTGAGTAAGATGATAAAAGTGACATCCCTGTTTGGTTCCCAGTCTTCAGGGGAGCACTTGTAGTTTTTGCCTGCTGAGTATGATGCTGGTGTGTGTTTGTTATACATGGCATTTATTACATTTAGGTATGTTCACTCTCTTCCCACTTTGCTGAGGGTTTTTATCATAAATGGGTACTGGATTTTATGAAATGGTTTTTCTTTGTCTATTGATATAATTGTGTGGTTTTTACCCTTCATTTTATTTATATGGCGAATCACATTTCTTGATTCGTGAATGTTGTACCAACCTGGAATTCCTGGAATAAGTCCTACTTGATGTATTGCTATATTGGGTTTGCGAATACTTTGTTGAGGGTTTTAGATCTCTGTTCATCAGGGACATTGGGCTATAATTTTCTTTCTTTATAGTGACTCTATCTGGTTTTGGAATTAGGATAATATTGACCTCATAAAATGAGCTTGAGAGTCTTACCTAATCTTGAATTTTTTGAAATAGTTTGAGAAGGAGAGGTGGTAGTTCTTCTTGGAATGTTTGATGAAATTCACCTGTGAAACCTGTCTAGGGCTTTTATTTGTTGGAAGTGTTTTGATTAGTGCTTCAGTTTCAGTAAGTGTGATCTATCTATTCAGATTTTCTGATTCTTCATGATTTTCTTTTGGAAGATTGTATGTAGATTCTGGGAGTTTATCCATTTTTTTCAGGTATTAGAATTGGTTGGTATGTAGTTCATAATATTTTCTTATAGTACTTTGTATTTGTTTGGTGTCAGTTGTTATTTCTCCTCTTTTATTTCTGATTTTATTTGGGTCCTCTTTCCTTTTTTCCTGATAAGTCTGGTTAAAGGTTTGTCTATCTTGTTTATCCTTTCAAGAATCAGCTCTTGGCTTCATTGATGTTTTGTTTAATTTTTTAGACTCTATTTTGTCTATGTGTGCTCTGATCTTTATTATTTCCTTTTGGGCTTTTATTCACCTTGGGTTTTGTGTATTGTTCTTTTTCAGGTTCCTTTACATATAAAGTCAAATTGTTAATTTAATCTTTTTCTTGTTTTTTTTTTTTTTGTGATAGGTCTGTGATGCTATGAATTTCCTTTTTAGGACTGTTTTCCCAGTGTCCCACAGATTTTGGGTTATTGTGTTTCATTTTCATTTGTTTCAAGGTATCTTTTGATTTACTCCTCGTTCTCATTGTTACCCCATTCATTGTTTAATAACATCAGTTAGCTTCCATATCTTTGCAGATTTTTCAGTGTTCTTTTGTGATTGATTTCTAGTTTCAAAGCATTGTGATCAGAGAAGATGCTTGATATGATTTCAATCTTCTTAAATTAATGAGACTTGTTTTTTGTATTAGCATGTGGTCTATCCCAGAAAAGGTTCTATGTGCTCTGGAAAAGTATGTACATTCTGCTGTTTTGGTTTGAAATGCTCTGAAGTTGTTACTTAAATCCATTTAATCTAGTGTGTTGTTTAAGAGCACTGTCTCCTTTTTGATATTCTTTCTGGAGGATCTAGCCATTGAAGTCAGTGGGGTATTAAGATTCCCTGCCACAATGGTATTTCTATCGATCCCTCCCTTTATGTCCATCAAGATTTGCTTAAAATCTTGATGGATTTTAGGTGCTCCTATGTTGGTTGTATAAATGTTTACTAGAATTATATCCTTTTGTTGGATTGTTCCCTTTGTCATTATGTAATGTCCTACTTTGTCTCTTACTGTAGCCTTAGTTTTAATATCTATTTTGTCAGATATAAGTATTGCTACCTCAGCTTTTTTTTCACCCTTTCCATTTGCATGAAATATCTTTTTCCATCCCTTTATTTTTAGTCAGTGTGTGTTTTTCAATCTTCGATGGGTTTCTTGGAGGCAGCATATATGTGGGTGCTGTTTTCTAATCCATTCAACTACCCCGAGTCTTTCGATTGGAGCATTTAAGTTGATTATTGATAGTTATGTATTTATTGCCATTTTATTTTTAAACCGTTTTCCTCTTTTTTCCCTTTTTCTTCTTAAAGCAAACCCTTTAACATTTTTTGCAATGCTGGTTTGGTGTTAACAAACTCCTTTAGCTTTTTCTTGTTTAGGAAGTTCTTCATTTTTCCTTGATTTTAAAATGATATCCTTGCTGAGTTAGGTAGCCTTGGTTGTAGGTCCTTGCTTTTCATCACCTTGAATATTTCATACCACTTCCTTCTGGCCTGAAATGTTTCTGTTGAGACATCAGGTGACAGTCTAATTGGAGCTCCCTGGTAGGTAACTACCTGATTTTCTCTTTGGGCTCTTAGTAATCTCTCCTTGTCTTAAAGCTGCCATTTTAATTACGATGTGTCTTGGTATAGGCCTCTTGTGTCCAATGTGGTTGGGATTGTCTATGCTTCCTGGACTTGTGTGTCTTTTCCCTTCACCAGGGTTAGGGCTGTTTTCAGTCATTATTTCTTCAAATAGATTCTTGATCCCTTGCTCACTCTCTTCTCCTTTTGCATTCCCATGACATGAATGTTGTTGTGCTTTATGTTGTTCCAAAAGTTTCTTAAACTCTCTTAATTTCTAAAATTCTTTTTTCCTTTTTGCTTCTCTTCCTGGGTGTTTTTTCTACTTTGTCTTGCAAATCACTGATTCAGTCTTCTGCTTCATTTAACCTACTGTTTATTCCTTCCAATATACTAATTATTTCAGATATTGAATTCTTTATTTCTGACTGTTCCTTTTTTTATTGTTTGTATCTTTTTTCCACGCTATTGATACTCTTATAATCATTACTCTAAACTATCTGATAAATTGCTGGCCTCCATTTCATTTTTTTCTTCTTCAGGAAAATTCTTGTCTTCCCTTTCTGGCTGCTGCTTTGTGTGTGGTTCCCCCCCCCCCCCCCCCCATGTATTAGGTAGGTCTGGAAAGACTCTGGGGCAGTCCTATGTCAGACTCTGCCTACGACGGATTCGAGGCTTCCAGCTGTACTCAGCACCCTGGCTTAAGCTCCACAAGGTCGGGGACAGGGACTGCTGCCTGTGGGACTGTTGCTTGCTCTCAGGGTGATGCTGCTGGGTGGGGGCGGGGTGGGGGAAGCTGTTCTGCCGGAGAAAGACAGCTTCTGCAGTGTGGGGAATAACTCAGCACAGGGATCCTGGTGGCTGTTCCTTCAGTTCTCTCCCCACAGTCACCAACTCAGACTTTGCTCATGTGTCTCTAGTCCATCTGCCCTTTCTCTGCCAGAGCCCAGGGTAGGTGGCTGCATACGTAATTTTGTGTGTTGTCCCTTTAAGAGGCTCTCGGTGTCTCCAGCTGTCACTTCCTGGAGAATGAAAACCCTGCTGCTTTCACAGCCAGATGCTTTTGGGGTTCCTTTCCTGGTTTTAGTGCTCTAGGCGGGGGAACCCAGCTTGGGGTTTAGACCCCCTCCCACTTTTCAAGGGGAAACCCCACTGTCTGCTGAAATATCCCTCTGGATCTTCAGTTGCTGATTGTGGAAGCCCAGCCAGCCCTCTATTCGTCCTCTGCACTCTGTACCAGTCATGTTGTGGTAAAGCTGTTTCTTTTGTCTGTTCATGGTCATAAGGCTTCTGTCTCACTATTGTTCTGTTGGTTGTTCAGGATGATTTTTCTTTAATTTAATTGTAATTCCAGTTCGGTCCTGGGAGGAAGTTAATGTAGCATCTACTTACTCCATTCCCATCTTGGAGCTATATGTGTTTATTTCTTTAAGGTTCTAGAATAGGTGGTAGTTGTGCAAACAGATGATATTTTAGTCTAGTAGGGGAGGAAAACATAAAAAATGTAATAGTATTTGCTAAGTGCTATGATAGAAGTACTGAGATACAGTTGAACTCCAGAGGAAAAAGTTGTTGAAAGTCTGAAGTAGAAGGAGGAGACAGGTCGAAGAAAGTCTCACAAAGGACAAGAATCCTAACTACGGGCTTCTAAGGAGTGGTTTACTATACAGGAGAGGGAGAGAGGAGAGTAGAGGCAAGAAACAGATTGGCGCTTTCAACACACTGAGAGCTGAGTCTAGAAAGGCATTTGCTATTCCAAGGCCAGGACTTGGAATAGCAAATGCTATGCAACTTGTTCTACAGGTACAGGGAAATCAGTAAATGTTTTTTTTTTTAAGATTTTATTTATTTATCTTTAGAGGGAGAGGGAAGGAGAGAAGGAGAGAAATATCAATGTATGGTTGCCTCTCATGAGTCCCCTGCTGGGAACTGGCCTGCAACCCAGGCGTGTGCCCTGACTGGGAATTGAACCGCTATCTTGTGGTTCGCAGGCCTGCACTCAATCCACTGAGCTACACCAGCCAGGGCAGTAAATGTTTTTTAATAACAGTATAATTTACCAGGTTGCAGTTTAGAATATTCATTTTTTTACTCTTTTACTCATTTTACTCTTTTACTCATTTTACTCTTTCAGGAAATATTACTAATAGTAAAACACTCTCTCTGTATCTGTGTAACATCCTTCACCTTTCCACACACACATGGGCTCGCATGCCCACCACACCTGCCACAGTCTAATGTTTGTCATTCTCTTCTGCCTCTCCCATCAGTATTCATCTTTCTCTTTTTTTGACTTTACTGTGTGTCTCTTTGTGTATGTCTCCCTCTCTTTCTGCCTTTTCCACCTACCATACTCACTCTCCACTACACTGATGTTGACAATTCACAATCCTCAGGTTGACTCCTCGAATTTATTTCTGTATGTGTTGGGGTTATCTTCATCCCCACTTGTGATATGAATTGTGTTATTGTAGCTCTTGCTGATTGGTATAGAAGATTTATGACCAAATAGGTGCAGATATTGTGAATATATTTCCATCATTTAGATTTATCTTTGCATTTTAAGTCAAATCTTTGAAAGGAATCATTTAATCATTTCTAAACATTATGTAGATTTCTTCATGTGATGAGTTACTTTTTAACAACTCAGTAAAAGAAAGGAAACCTATGTTTTGTTGAGTTTGTTTTATATATAAATATATATAAATATATATATTTTATATATTTATATATATTTATATATATTTTTTATATATATATTTATATACATACATACACACACACACACACCATTGTTTTAGCTGGACACTCCCTGTGTTCCCTAAAATCATGCAATATTGGCAAGTTAATATAACACCTACAATATTATGATTGTTAGGACTTTATGTCAGGTTTGACTACTCTAAAGCTACCTAATTTATAGATTATTATAAAAAAGTAATACAAAATTAGTATGTTAATAAAGGCTGAAATGACAAAACTAAATGAAGTTTGTGTCTCTGGCCTTCTTCCAATGATATGTTCAGAAATTATAGAGTGTATTCCATATCTTTTTGTCCAGTGAATTTGAAGACGACATTGTTTGTACTCACACCTTTCTTTTTTCTTGAACTGTATTAATAATTGATGTTTTGGACCTCAGCTTCTGAAGTGTTCTATTGTATATTTTATATTGATACTTCAATGTAAATTCAATATTGATTACACAATAGACGTCACCAGCAGCTGGTATAAACATAATGATGTTTAGAAAATATGCCAAATTTTCACATAATATTTTATGTAATTCACTGTTCTTAAATGATTAAATATAAAAGTAGGTGAATGAAGGTGTCCTGGAGGTTTGTTCTCTGTTCTCCAGTTTCTCATTTTTCAAGTAAAGGGGTTCGAGAGAATTTATAAATGAAAATTAGCATTAAAGAATGATTTTTAGCATCATCAAATTGACAGCATTTTTAAGTTGTATGGTTCATCCCCATTGAATATAAAACAGAGACTAAACTGATAGCTTTGACCTAAATGTAAAAAATTACGTTCGATAGTTATGTATTTCAGCTGTCTTTAAAACTGAACCAGAGAGACAAGTCCCAGTGTCCAAAGACTGGTTTGCCATGAAGTCCTGATAGATATCTGTAATTCCTGAATTCTCTTTGGTCTAGATACCTCAGTAAGCATTTCCAGAATTTTTGTTGAATTAATTTAGTTATAGGGAATGCCTAAGTTGACTTTTACAAGATTTAGGGCATTGCATTTATTTGTATGCTTAAGGAATACTAAATAATAAACTTCTTTAATACCTCAAAATATTTCCACCTGGTAAGAAACATTTAAATGTTACTCAACTATCTGCTTTCCGTATGGTTGAATTAGCTCCTGTTGGACAGACTCTCTCACAGGTAACAACTATAAATGCTGAAAAAATATATAAAATAACCGCCTCAAGCCTCAGAAGAGTGAAATGAAATGGAGATTCTAGAGAGGAATTGGCACTTGGAAGGAAGGAGTGGCGAGAGTAAATGTCCTCACCTCATGGCTGTTGTCCCGAGGGTCCACCACAGGTGGTACTGTGCCCAGAGGCTAAAGCTCCAAAAGGGAACCCAAATTCTTTCTGGCCCAAATTCTTTCTGCCCATATAGTCCAGGGAAACTGCAGGTATTAGAAAGTTTGGGAGGAATTCTAGAAAGGAGAGAGCCAGGGTGAGGAGCCTCAGTGTCTGTGAATAACTCCGCCCCTGTCTCTGGCTGACCCTGAACCACACATGTGTGGGGTAGATTCAGAGCAGCACAGCTAGGAAAACAGGAGACTTTATTTGGGGTGGTGAACACGCAATACAATATACAGATGATGTGTTACAGAATTGTACACCTGAAACCAATATAATTGTATTAACCTATGTCACCCCAATAAATTCAATAAAAAATAAAAAACAAAAAGGAATAAAGGAACCAAACTATATAAAATTTGTACTGCACCAAAGAGACAAAGTTCACGTTTTGAATCCAACCAAGTTAATGCCTGCTGAAACAAAAATCAATACTCATTCAGAAGTATAACAATGTCTAGTGTCTCTGTGACATGACATTCATAGTGTCCAAGATGCAATCCACAATTACTCCCCATAAGAAGAACCAGAATGGGAGGCTGTTGTTAATGGGTAGATAGTTTCAGTTTGTGGAGATGTAAAAATTTTGGAGATGGATGGATGTACTCAATGCCACTTAATTCCACATTTAGAAATGGTCCAAATGGCATATTTTATGTATATTTTACCACAGTAAAAAAGGAGACCAGGAAAATGTGATCAGTTTTCAAGGGGAAAAAAAATCAACCAATAGAAACTAACCCTGACATGACCCACGTGTTGGAATTCGCAGGCAAACATTTTGAAGCAGTTTTTATAATAGTGATCAGTAATATAAAGGAAAATATTCACAATGAATGAAAAGAACTCCCAGCAGAGAGACAGAAACTTTAAAAAAGATTAAATGGAAGTGTTAGACCTGAAAAATAACGTATCTTAAAAATCAACATTTTGTCTATCTTAAGTATTTCTTAAGTATTTCTTAATATTTATTTATATTATAGTGTAACAAAAATTAAATTAGGCAAGTTTAGAACTTTGTAAAATTTAATTTGGGGCCATCTTAATAACAAGTGCAAAACATGCTTCTTTTTATTCTAAATTTAACATAAAAATTTAAAAAATATTTGCCACACTGATTTTGCCACACAATGCTATATTCTCTAGCATTGTGATACTTTGAGGCAGGCATACAGAGCTGCTTCGTGTAGTTTTGTTTTTTAACTTGGTCACATTATAGTAACACTCTTTAGGCAAACTTCTGTAAGCTTCTTTGATTTTCTGACTCTGGGCTCTTTCAGGTGGAAATTTGTGTTTGGAAAGCAGCTTAGCTCTGCGTGGTAGCTACCATAGAACTATTTGATGACAATTCCTGGGAGGAATGTAGTGACCAAGAGTACAGGCTTTCACGTGGGACTCTGTGGCTCCATATCCTGTTGCGTTACTTTTAAGCTTTCGTATTAATTATTAGTTGGTATCAGTTATGATTCCTTAAATCTAAGCAGAAAAAATAATGTGAAATCAAAATTTAACTAACAGCTATATATAAGATATTGAATATTTCTGTTTCGGGGGTGTATATTGTATTATTTCGAGGGTACCTTGAGTAATTTTATGAATGCAACCTATTTAAAAGTACTATGTAATGTCTGACTTGGTTTTGGATTGCGCCTTTGGTCATGTTCAGATGCCGTGATTGTTTAGTTGAGAACTGTCTACTTTCTCTAACTGCTGTTCAGGGCAGATTGAATTTAAGACTGATGTCTCTGTGCCCCTTTCAGTGTAGGATTTGTCCCAAATTTCTCATTTTTTATGAAGTAGTATCATTAATAGTTACACTAAATTAAGACAGTAAGTTGTAGACCATCACGTGTACTTGTAACATCTACCATGATTTTATCTAGTGGCATGTAGGAGACAGTGTAGTGATGAGGTTTCATTTTAGTATGTGAAACATCTACATTGCAGAGACTTTCTTTCATTTTTCAACCCTTTTGAGATGCATCATGATGAACTTCTCCCTTTTAGAGCAGCATGAAGAATGTGTGTTGATAAAATGAAGTGTTCCCTGAGAAGGCAAGAAGGAAAAGTGGTCTTTCGCTTTTCCCATTTTGGCGAGATCAGTGTTTAAGACTTAAAATTTAAGTGTTTTCATTTGCCAGGGGCATGGCCTGTGTGAAGTGTGAAGCTCCCAACTGTCAGTGGATGGGGTCAGAGGAACACATGGGAGGTTAGAGGTTTGGTTTGGAGAAAGATGGACAGGACATAGAAAAGAGTCCTGCTCTAGATCATGTAAGACATGGTCGCGCACTCTCCCTGCAGTAGTTTTGGCATTGTTGTGTACTGTAAATCTGAAACCTATTTATTTTATTATTTGGCAGAACTTTTTTTCTTCATTTTATTGCAAACCCAGCAACAATGAATTTTTAAAAATTAAAGTGTATATTTAATGAAGAACAAAGTACTGATTTCTCTTTAAATGCTTAACATGTACAAAATGTTTATCCACATTTACCATCCACCATAAGAATTAAAATGAAACCACAGGCCATGTAGCAACCAGAAAACATGACAAATCTGCTAAAAAAATATCAGCATAAGTTTAAAAAGTTAGGAGTTATTTGAAAAGATTGTGTCTCAAGATGACAAATATACACAGGTACAGATGTTTACACACATGCTTTTGTAAAACATGATCTCACTTAGATCAAATAACTTTTTAAAATTAATTTTGTTCAATTTTTATTTCAATTTTTCTTTTTCACTTATGAAAAACGAAGATTGTGGTTCAGTGGGTTAAGCACCAGCCTGTGAACCAAAGGGTTCAATTTCCCAGTCAGGGCACGTGCCTGGGTTGTGGGCCAGGTCCCCAGTAGGGGGTGCACCAGAGGCAACCACACGCTGATGTTTCTCTCCCTCTCTTTCTCCCTCCCTTTCCCTCTAAAAATAGAAAAATAAATTTAAAATATTTAAAAAATGAAGCAATAAATGTTATGTATTGGCTCCATTAGCAAAAAAAAAAAAAAAGGACCCTAAACAATGCACCTTTTTAAATAGAAAAATCAATTAATTCCAACAGTAGTTTGACTTTTTTCACTCAAAGCCTTTGTGCGTTTGTTTTGTCAGTGTAATAAGTGGAATCAAAGTAAAGCTTTTTAAGTTTATTCTGTCAGAAATGCTGTAAATGCTATTGTGAGTTTAAAAGCCCAACATGGAAGATAAAACTACTTGTTTTTGCCAAAAGGTGGTTGTCATGGTAAAAATCAATGTTCTTATTAAGAAAACTATGGAGCAGAAATATTTGGGGAATTGGTTGTGGTGCATGCAAGCAAAATCTGCTTGTTCTGCCAATTGAAGAAAAACTGTAATGGTCAAATTTACTGATATTTGATATGTGTAGTATAGCTTTCTATAATTTAACTATAGAATTACCGTGATGGAGCAGATGCTGACGAAACGTGCTTCAGTTTGACAACCACACTCTGGTGTGTGACTCTCTTTGCTCCATGTTACCAACGGGATTTTAGAAAAGTGATTTTGTGAAAAACTGCTTTGTCAGTGGACCTAAATGTCCTGTATTGGCTTTTGTTTGGGGGATGGGGATTGAGTAAAAGAAACTTTTGTACTATTTTGGTTAGATTTTTGTTCGGAATTATTTGGAAATCTTTAAAGTGTTCACCCAATACAGTGTCAGAACCGTCAGTTTTTGCAAATGTTAGCAAATAGCAGTTATTGGAAACCAATCTTGCAAACAGGAAGACATTGAAATGTATCTCTTCAAGAACAAGGGAAGCACAGCCCAGGCTGGGTGACTAGGTTGGAGCTCATTCACCAAAAGGTTGCGGCTTCAGTCCCTGGTTAGGGCACGTACGGGGGTTGCAGTTCGATCCCCAGTCAGATCCGGTCACGTACAGGAGGCAACCAACTGATGTTTCTTTCTCTTTTTCCCTCCCTCTCTCTTTAAAATCAATAAACATGTCCTCTGGTGAGTATTAAAAAAAAACAAAGGAAGAACTGAATAAGTTAAGTGGTGAGAGAGGAATATTTGTTTTAGGAGTTCTGTCATTTACAGTATCTCAACTACCCAACTATTGTGGAGCCTCTTGATGGAGCTTCTGTTTCTAATTGTATAAGTTTGTTTTTTTAGATTTTATTTATATAGTTTTAGAGAGGGGAAGGGAGAAGGAGAGGGAGAGAAACATCCATGCGCAAGAGATACACTGCTCAGTTGCCTCTCGTGGACTCCCAACTGGGCACCTGGTCTGCAACCTGGCCATGTGTCCTGACTGGGAATCAAACTGGTCACCATTCAGTTTATAGGCTGGCACTCAGTCCACTGAGCCATACCAGCCAGAGCTTAACTGGGTAAGTTTCTATTTTGTATTAAAATGAAATAACATTGAGAAGCTAGTTGATTTTGTAGTATCTAAATATAGTGATTTATTTTAAAAGTTCAAATGGAAAATTATTTAAAAGCTATTCTCATAAAAATAATTATTAAAAAAGTTTCATTGAATGGAAGGGGAAAAGTTAAATATCTGGCCTTGAAATATTTATAAATTTCAACATTAAAAAAGCATTGAGAATATCCTTGATTCAACAGAATTTTCTCTACACTTATCAGACTGCCCAATACTATAAAGGGGATGTTTTCCCCTGTAAAAATATGGTTTATAAAGAAGAGTAAGTTGAAAATGTCAACAATGTCATAATTATTGATCATAAAATTCAATTTTGAGATAGTAGGTACTCATATTCTTGTTAAACTTCAAAATAATATGACCATATAAAAACACATTCTTCAGGGAAATACCAGTGACTTAATATTAGAGATGAATACTCGTACAGTGAGGAAAGTATATGAACGTGCACTGAATAATTATTCCGCTTATATTTTTAACACATCATTGTACATGGATATGTTTTTGTCTCATAGAAATAAATTTTATTTTTGAAAATGCATTTTAATAAAGCTGTTTGACAAGCCTACCAGTATAATAAGTTAAGTTTTACAGTTAATAAATATATAATTTTTAAAAATAATGTAATTTTAACTACTTCAAATTTCCTATTTTACTCTTAATAATTGTGTCTGTTAATGTATTGAAATAGTTTCATTTCCTAAATGTTAATTTTAGGGGTAGGAAATATAAGCGAAATGTGTAACTACACTAGCTCACAAAACACCATTACAGTGAACACACTTCTTCTCTTTCTCTGATTCACTTTGGTTGCACAATCTAAATCTCAGCATTCAAATGGACTTTAGGGTAACCTGGTTATAAATTCTTATTCTATATTCAAGAAAACTAAAGGTTAGTTTTCCCTAGATATCCCAGCAAGTCAATTGTATTGTCTAGAATAATGCATTTCCTTTTGAACTATATTCCTCACCTGGTGAATATTTGTTAATTATTTAAAAGTGAATCATAGAATTATTCTCATCTGTAGTTGAACCAACATGGTCTAGTAATTAGTGAATAGCAGTTGTTAATAACCATTCGGAATAGCTCTATCAACATTTTCTTTAGTATTTTTTGTACTTCTACTTTCTTAACACTAGGTTAGTGCTTTTTAAATACATTGTTACTGAAAGAAGGTTGCTTTCTCTACAGATCAGTTGTTTCAACCAATTATTATTGTAAGAGTTTACCACACCATTCCTATACTTTGACTTAATGTTCTAGAATTGTCTTTGCCTGACATGATTTTATGTATTTATTTACTTATTTTTTATGTTTCTAATGTCTATAAAATGTTCTAATGTAGATGTTTATTTTTCCATGTATTATGAATTCTGTATAATTTACATTGCAGTTGCATGTGCACAACCTTCTAAATTAAACCTATGCTTTTGCAATGAAATAATGAGTTTAAAATACAAAGCTACTTAGTTAACATTTCAATTTTGGTTTAATATTAAAATCTCAATGTATGTTAATGTAGTACATTCAGAAATTGACTTAGGAAATCTTATTGCAGTGTAAAAGCTACTATAATAAGTTGTTCCCTTACATAAATAAATAAATGACCAATATTACTAGCGGCTATAAGCAGCATAGGGAAAAAATGGAAGGAGTCTTTTATCCTAGTTTTTAGAGGGCATCAGCAGCTTGCTTTTATGAAAAAGTAACAGCTAAATGCACTGCAAATAATTTGCAGTAATCCAGTTCAGTGATTCATGTGTCTGCTTTAATGGGTCATAATTCAGGGTAAAGTAACTGAGTGCAGTCAGAGTGCAGACACTGCTTATGCCGGGGACAGTATCTCTTCATAAAACACACCTCAGGAGGAGCAGTTTGCCAGCCCCTAATACTCTCTGATGTTTTGATGTCCTGCATATTTTTCCGATTAAGTTTTGAGTGCCATGTTTTTAGTTGTATTTCCACATTCATTATTCTCACGTAGACCCTTCAGCAGGTTTGCCATATATGATTATTTTTTTAATGATGCCTTTCTTTCCACTTCAGCAGTTTAATAATCTAGCACATGGCTGCTTCTCAGTACTCAGCATTCACCTCCCCAGTACTGAAGAGGACATGTGCTTTGGCTTCAAAATTCCATTTGCAGCGTTAGAAATGCATATTCCCTATGGAACAACATTTGTTTGACATAACCATTCATTTTTATTACCTCTTTAAATATGTTTATCCAGAGTTATCAATAATCATAAATAACAGTATTCTCATCTTGTTCTGTTTTTTTCCAACAGACAAAATTGCTTACCCAGTACATATTAAATCTCGGCAAGTATGATCAAAACTACGACATCAGAGACCGTACAAGATTTATTAGGCAGCTTATTGTTCCGAATGAGAAGAGTGGAGCTTTAAGTAAATATGCTAAAAAAATATTCCTGGCGCAGAAACCTGCCCCAGTGCTTGAGTCTCCTTTTAAAGGTATTATTATTACCTAGAATATAACTGCACAGTAGATGTTACGTAAAAAATGTGACAATATATTCCATTTCTAATGTGTTTAAAATTTATCTCTTAGGAAATATAAATGATGTGCATAAATAAATATATAAAACAGTGTGCTTGCTATTCATTCATCTGTTCTCCAGAGCAAGCTTTATATTAGTTAAAGTTTATATTTTATAGAGCTTATTTACTTAAATAATTTCAATCTTATTTCATTTTTATTCTTAATAAGCAGTTTAGCTAAACAATAGATAAAAGGGGTATTGTTCTTGCAGACGTTGACTTCATTGTTACTTTAAATAGATAGTTTTATTTAATAAGGAATATAATTGGTCTCATTAGTGAATTGTTACTAATTAAATGTTTTATGTACACTAACATAAACTTTTTTAGAGATAATTATTTCATAAAAGTGTTTTGGTATATTTAAATTTGTTTTTCAAAGGTGCAAGTTGACTTATTTTTTCCCAGCTTTTAAAAAGGAGTAAATTAATTGATAATTTTCACGAGTAGCCATTACAGTTGGAATCAGAGGATTATATACCTTGGCCTTCATGTTGTCTCTTATTTAATTGTTGTAAAGTGATAAAAAGCAGTTTAGTCTCATAGAAAAACTATTAAAATTCTGGGTGTGTTTTTGCCGAGACATGTATATGGATTGTTTAACTGTGCTGTCATTCTTAATATTCACAGTAAAGTAATTTTTAGAGAAGCTACATTTCAGAGCAACACCTCTAAACACACTGACTGATTAGCTTTTTTATTGACCATTATGGGGAAGATTATTGTAATCTATGGACTGAAATCAGTTTTTTGACCTATGAAGAGCTTCCTAGTTTATATTTATTTCTTGACATTTGAGGTAATATGCCAATTACCTTGAGTTCTGATTAGTATTGTTCAGTCTTACATGTAGCTCATATTGTTTATTTTCTATTTTCCTGTATTTTAATAGATAGGGATCATTTTCAGCTTGGTACATTATCTCATATTCTCAACACTAAAGCCACTGGATACCTGGAATTATCTGATTGGCCAGAGGTGGCACCTGACCCATCAGTTCGAAATGTAGAAGTAATAGAGTTGGTAAGTTGATCTTTCTGAAATTAATTTTGTCAAGCAGTAGGATATTCTAGAATAATGGTAGTTTTATATGAAAGCTTTTTTGGGGGGGTTGAAAAATGAAAATTGCCCTGGTGTTTTTAAGTATAATGTGTTAGCTACATCTCACTATGATGGGAACTAAAAATTGTAGTATTCTTAGTCATTGTACATGTACTGTTCTTCTCTCCAAGGAAACAGAGAATTGAATTCTCTGCATCAGTGCTACCCACATGTGGTACTGCGTTTGTAGCTTTGCAAATTCATTTTCTAAGATACTTAGTTTCATTGGATTGAGCTCTCTCTATTTTATTTAGAGGTTTGTAAGCTTCCTGCCAATGTTTTTCTAAATAATTTTTGCCGTTGTCTTCTAGAGAAACTGTACAGAGTGTGCTGGATCTTCTGATGAACCTATTTTAAGTGAAGATAAACATAAATAGGGAGCATTGTGTACCAAATATGTCCTTAGACAACATCAAAATTAGAATAAATAATATGTTGCTTTCACATTAGGAAACAAATTTCTATAGAAATAATCTTTTCCTAGATCTTTAAAAATGCTGGCTATTTTTCAACTTTATTTCCCAACATATTATTTATTTCCTAGTATATTTGTTTATTTATTACATAAACAAGAATAGAGGATCTTCTTATTGTCTTTAGAGATTTAATTATATGAAATATGTCTAATTCTTTTTAAAGTAGAATAAATAAAAAGCATTGTTACTAATATTGCTCATTAGTAACAATGAGTTATTACATTCTGGGTGCTTTTCTGGTAAAGAAGGTATATTAAACAAGGATTCAGATAACCAGAGTTCTTTACTTCTAATGCCTGTGGGAAAGTCAGTTAGCCTTCTTTCCCATTAATTTATCGTATGCAATGGGAAAAAATCTTTATTACTTTAATCAGAATTTCTATAATGGGCATAATCATGTAATTTAATCCTTTTGAGAAATATGTTTCTCTTAACTATTCAGACTTATGCTGGCTTTGGAGCATGGCCAGAAGCAATAATAAACATTAATGGCTACACTTAGCAAATACTGGCAGTGTACTTTGGTAATGTTTTACAAACATTGTTTTTATTAAGCTACATAATGATTTTTAAGTGTTGGTTATTTTTGTTCCCATTTTGCAGATGAGTAAGCTGAGGTTCAGAGAGCCTAAGTAAAGTGCCCAAGTTCACAAACTAGTAAATGAAGCAACTGAGATTTCAACCCAGACCCATCAGAGTCCATTGTCCTTGCTCTTACTGTATTTTTTTTAGTATTATGTAACACGAAGAGAGGAAGCTTGAGCTTATTTGCAGATCTGTACTATCCTTAGTACCTAGCATCATCACGTTCATGTTGTGACAAATTGTATTTTAGAGATGATTTTTAAAAATATAAAAGCTATTAAAACTAATTGCATGTCTGTTCCTCCTTGCAATTAAGTTTGCTGATTTTCACTCAAATCTACATATTCTTAAGTGCTCTACAAAAGGATTGGCTTATTTGTGCTACTTTTGGTCAGATGTTAGAATATAAAGAGAATGGTCTTTGTTATGATTCTTTCCACAGATATACTTTCCCTGTTAATTTCTTGTGCCCACTTGTTGTTTCATGGTTCTGTCCTTTTTCATTATTGGGTATGTAATTTTTAGGCCAAAGTAGAACCATCTGTTTATTCTCTTCTTACTGCCACTCATCCCTCCTTCTTGCCACCCCATTCCACCAAAAAAATAAAAGTAAAAATAGTTTATCTTCTCAGAAATTGATAATGATGCTGTGCAATTTAATTTGGTCTCAGCAGTATCCTTGTTTGGGCTGATAGATTGGTTGGCTGGCTGGCTTATTCCATTTTCATGTGCTCTTCTAAGCATTAACTATCTTACAGGGACAGTACTTAAATAACCTATTTTCTTATGTTCATTTCACCTGCCCACTTCAACAGCGCCAAATTGATTTCTTTTTCATTTTGCTGACTACATTCTGGAAATTAATAATTGCTAACTTATTCATGGAGAATAATTATAACTGATGCAGTCTGGTTGAAGAAAACTGTTACTATCCATTGATGCCACGCAGAAAACATTTTCAATCTTTTGCTCGCTGGACATATTGGCTTAAAATTATACTATAAAAGATACAATTAAATGTAAAAATATCAGATACAGCTTTAACAATGCAGAACGTCTTTGTTGCCTCTCAGTCTATCTCACACCCATCCACAGTCACATCAGTATGTCTTGTGCACATAATACATTGTGTTGTCCTAGTTTTACTATGAAGTGATCTCGCAGGATCACATCCTGATACTGTGAAATATAACTTAGTGAAAAAAAATGGTCTGGGTTTAGATAATCTGATATTTAATCAAAACAACCTAGTCAGATTGATGCTGGAAGTCATTTGAATTACATACTACCATTTCTAGGATATCAGATATAATGTCATACTGACATACTTTGATACCAGTAAGTTTTGAAGATCCATTAGAGGGTTTTTTGTTGTTGTTGTTGTTTGCTTAGTTCTAGAAAGTCTTTTTCCCTTCAATTACAGAAAGGCTATCTTTTGCATATCAAGGGTATTGTGCTTTATAAACACATCTATTATCAATATTTTACCTCTCGTAGGAACTATAAAATTAATGTCTCTCTATTCTTTTCTCTGTTCTCTGTTGTTTCTTTTGCTTAGAATACTATGATTGTCATAGTCTTAAAAGATCCTAACAAAAAGTAAAATATATTGTTTAACACTCCATGAAGAGGTAGTTGATAACTATGTCAATTTGCCCTTTAAACATAGAAGCCTAATTTCCCTTATTTGTTGATTTAGTCTTATCCTGAAAGCCATAGTCTAATTAAGTAATTTCTTCCTGTAAATTGATCTGATACACTTTTTACCAGACTTCAGAAAATGATTTTTTGGATTTAAGAAAAATAAGAACTTTAGTGTTTACTAAATATAGCAAAATTTTGTTCATAGAATACTATATTCATATTTCAAGTACAGAGCATTTTAAATATGTAAAAAGAAAGCAGTATTGCTGATATTAATATAAGTATCTTATTTACATATATTCAAGTTTTTTTTACTCATCTTTCTGTAATTGTCCATATAGGAATTTTTCTAGGTTACTGAAGCTTATCTTGTTATTACGAAGCATATCTTAAGCTTTTAAGTTCTTTAAGGTCAGCGATTTTCAGTGGACATCGTTACACAAAACAAACCTATGCCAGACTTGCATCAGATCAATTAAATCAGAATTTTAGGAGGTAAATCTCAGGCTTTAGCTTTTTTAGCATTAGTATTTTTATTGTTTTTTTAAAGATTTCATGTATTTATTTTTAGACAGAGGGGAAGGGAGGGAGAAAGAGAGGGAGAGAAACATCAGTGTGGGAGATACATGGATCAGTTGCCTTTCACACGCCCCCCTACTGGGGACCTAGCCTGCAACCCAGGCATGTTCCCTGTCTGAGAATCGAATCAGTGACACTTTGAGTCACAGGCTGGCACTCAATCCACTGAGCCACACCAGCCAGGGCAGTATTTTTATTGTTTAAGTAATTTTTAAATTTTTCTCACATGATTCTCATGTGCATGCAGAGTTCTTGAATAAGAAGCTTTGTTATGCTATAAATTCCATTACAGTGGAATGTACAACCTAGCAAACTGGCACATAGTAGAAATTCAGTTAAAAGTGTAATAAATTTGTAAGTCTTAACCATTTCGACCTTTTAAAAAATATGCATTTTCTGGCCGTGCCTGGTGTAGCTCAGTGGATTGAGTGCAGGCCTGCGAACCACACGATCACGGTTCCATTCCTAGTCAGGGCACATGCCTGGGTTGCAGGCCAGTTCCCAGCAGGGGACTCGCGAGAGGCAACCATACATTGATATTTCTCTCCTTCTCTCCTTCCCTTCCCCTCTAAAGATAAATAAATAAAATCTTTAAAAAATATGCATTTTCCTGTCCTTTAAAAGAGAGTGTATGAAATATGGTTTAATTTTTCTTGGTGAATGGTCACAATTATGAAAATAATTTATTTTACTGTAATACACTGTATTAGAGTTTTTAAGGGGCCATTCAAAGCCAGATAATTACTATGCCAGATATCTGTGTACAAAATGTCCAAAAATCCCTGCTCTCCAAAAGCTGACATTCTCGCAGGTATAAACTAACAATAAAAGTTAATATATAAATAGTATAGGATATTAGAAAGTAAGAAGTGCTGTAATAGAAGAAAAAAGATTAGAGCAAAGTATGGGAGGTTGGAATTTTAAATAGAGTGGTCCTTCCTGAGGTGACATTGGTGCCAAGACGTGAAGGAAGTGAGGGAGTTACCTGGGGGGAGAGACTGGAAGTGGGAACAGCTCTGGCAAAGTCCCTAAGATGGGCGCTTACCTGGGGTGTTTGAAGGAACAGTGGCTGGAACAGAGTAGGCAGCAGGGAGAGCAGCAGAAGGAGGTTTGGCAGGGGCCTGTAGGAATGCAGACTGTTCTAAGGACTTGGGTTTCTTCTCTGAGTGAAATGGGGAGCTCTTGCAGGATTTTAAACCAACTGGGCTTGATTGTACTTCAGGGTTTAAAATTTTTTTAATTATATTTTTGATTACAACTGATATTGTTATTATATATTAGTTTCAGGTATATAGAATAGTGGTTAGACAATTACATAATTTTATGAAGTGATACCCCAATAATTCTAGTACCTACCTGATATCATACAAAGTTATTAAGAGGTGAATGGATTAAATAGTCATGGGGATGTACAGTATCATGTAGCGAATGTAGTCAATCATATAGTCGGACCTAGATTTTACTAGAATCATTCTAGCTTCTGTGTTGAGCAAACTTGGAGTGGGTTAGAGGTGAGATAACCAGTTAGCAGTAATCCAGGGGAGGGAGATGGCTGAAAGCTTTCTTGACGGACTATATGTTTAGGAAATGAGAGAAGGGGAGAAAATCAAGGATTACTCCAGGATTTAGACAGTTGAGAAGGTTAGGGCTATTTATTGCCTACAGTAAATATTTTCAGTTTTTCTCTTACATCAGTATCAAGCTGTGAAGTTGCATTTCTTCTTGCTGTTATCATGTCTGCCTCTAATTGCCCTCATCTCTTTGAGACTTTAGTTTAAATCTTCTGTAGACCAACAAATACAAAAGTGTTTAAAATTGTATGTAAAAATGAGGTTGTTGATTTCACACGTTAGGAGCCCTGCGAGTTTGTTCCTCTATTCAGAGGCAAAGGGGAACCAGCCTGAATGCCAGGACTTGCCAAAGTTACCTTCTCTGCTGAGGCCTTAAACTTCTTCTGAGTTCACAGCGTATTCAGAATGATTGAGTTTGCCAGAAGACTGAATCGTGAATGAGAATTCCTTTATATTTACTTTTTTACTTTTTCTTGAACAGGCAAAAGAAAGGGCACCATCAGGAAAAGCGAAGAAAGAGAATCCTCCTAAGAAATTTTATTCTGAATCTGAGGAGGAAGAGGACTCTTCTGACAGCAGCAGTGACAGCGGTGGGCTTTATAATTTGCTAAAAACACTATTCACTGTAGTTTCCTATTGTTTTGCTGTACCTACAACAGAACAATAAGACCTAGTCCATAATATTCAAGAAATTAGTTTTTAAAAACTTTCTGCTGTTACAATAATTCCTTTCATTCACATATCTCTGTTTAGTTTTCGAAGTAATTTCCAGTCCCTTCTTATTTGATATCGCCTCTTGGACACAGCTAATGAATGATAGAGTTGGAAAAGAAACTCATGCTTTTCTGAATCCTAACCTACACTTCCTATTATATTCACTGGTGTATTGAAAAACATGATTTTACTTTTGATGAGCCTTTAGTGGTGCCTTTAAAAAACTTTATACATTTTGTACTCTTATTTCTACCTGAACCTGTAGAGAAATAAAACTAAAATTCATAAATCCCTTGTATATTATAAAGAAATCAAGAATTAAAAGATTGAGGGTAACCAAATACAATAAAAAGAATGCAAATTAGAAGGATTTGTAAGTCTTGGGTTTTATCTATATAAAGTGAATAAGCCACTTACCTCTCTCTACATCTGATAAATGAAGACACAGAGTTAGATGCTCCTATTTAAATAATTTTTTTCAATTACATTTGGCATACAATACTATATTAATTTCAGGTGTATACCCCAGTGACTGGACAATGTATGTTACTAAGTGATCATCCCGATAATCGTACCCATCCAACACTATACAGAGTTACTAGGGTATTGTTAACTATATTCCCTATGCTGTATGTTACATCCCCGTGACTGTTCTGTAACAACCATTTGTACTTCTTAATCCCTTCATCTTTTTCACTCATCCACCTAAGCCTCCTCCCTTTTGGCAACCATCAAAATGGTTTGTTATCTGTGTTTAAGAGTCTGTTCTGTTTGTTTATTTTGTGTTTTTAGATTCAGTTGTTGAAAGATACGTAGTTATTGCCATTGTGTTCTATTTTTATCTTTATCTTTTCTTTTTTTAATCCTTTTTTATTGTTATTCTTTTACAGTTGTCCCAGTTTTTTTTCCCTTTGCCCTCCTCTGCCCATCCCACACCCGCTTCTACAGTCAGTTCCTACCCCATGTCCATGGGTCATTCATACATTTTCTTTTTCTAGTGCCTTCCCCTTTTTTCCACCATTATTCCCCTCCCCACTCCCCTCTGCTCACTTGTAGTCTGTTCCATGTTTCTGAACCTGCAGTTCTATTTTATTCATTAGTTTATTTTTTTCCTTAGATTCTTCTTGTAGGTGAGATCATACAGTATTTGTCTTTCACCGCCTGGCTTATTTCACTTAACATGATACTCTCTAGTTAGTGTCTTTTGCTGTCACAAAAGGGTAGGAATTCCTTCTTTCTTTCTGTTGCATAGTATTGAATTGTGTAAATGTACCAAAGGTTTTTTTTGATCCACTCATTTACTGATAGAGAATAGGCCTTTTCCAGTACTTGGCTATTATAAATAGTGCCACTGTGAACATAGGAGTTGCATAAGTTCTTTTTTTTGCATAAGTTCTTTTTTTTGGTGATTCAGGATTCTTAGGGTATATTCCCCATAGCAGAGTCACTGAGTCAAAATGCAATTCTGTTGTTAGTTTTTTGAGGAAATTCCATACTGTTTTCCACAGTGGCTATACCAGTCTCATTTCTGCCAGCAGTGCGCTACGGTTCCCTTTTCTCTGCATCCTCACAGCACTTATTGTTTGACTTATTAATGATGGCCATTCTGATGGGTATAAGGTGATATCTCATTGTGGTTTTAATTTGCATCTCTCTGATGGCTAGTGATCTTGAGCACTTTTTCATATGTCTGTGGACCATCTATATGCCCTCTTTGGAGAAGTGTCTATTCAGAATCTTTGAAACAACAATCCATTTTTTAATTGGATTGTTTGTCTTTCTGGTATTGTGTCTTATGAATTCTTTATATATTTTGGATATCAGACTCCTGTCTGAGATATCATTGGCAAATATGTTCTTCCATACAGTCGGTTGGTTCCCTTTTCATTTTGCTAATCATTTCTTTAGCCGTGCAGAAGCTTTTTAGTTTGATACAGTTCCATTTGTTTATTTTTTTTATTTATTTCCCTTGCCCTAGGAGATATATCGGCAAAAATATTGCTATGTGGGATATCTGAAATTTTCCTCCTTGTGTTTTCCCTTATAACATTTATGGTGTCATGACTTATATTTAAGTCTTTTATTCATTTTGAGTTTATTCTAATGTATGGTGTAAAGTTTGTGGTCTAGTTTCATTATTTTGCATTTACTAGTGCAGTTCTCCCAACACCATTTATTGAAGAGGCCATCTTTACTCTATTATATGCTCCTGCCCCTTTGTCAAATATAATTGACCATAGAGACTTGAGTTTGTTTCTGGATTCTCTGTTCTGTTCCACTGATCTATGTGTCTGTTCTTATGCCAATACCAGGCCGTTTTGATGATAGTGGCCTTGTAGTATAGTTTGATATCAGGTATTTTGATTCCTCCTGCTTTGTTCTTCTCAATTAGCTGAGGCTATTCCAGGTATTTTTTGGTTCCATATAAAATTTTGAAATATTCATTCCACTTCTGTGAAATATGCCATTGATATTTTAATAAGAATTGCATTGGATCTATATATTGCTTTGGGTAGTATGGACATTTTAATGATGTTAATTTTTCCAATCCATGAACCACATATATGCTTCCATTTATTTGTATCTTCCTTAATTTCTCTCTTCAGTGTTGTATAATTTTCCAAGTACAGGTCTTTTATGTTCTTGGTTGAATTTATTCCTAGGTATTTTATTTCTCTTGTTGCTATAGTAAATAGGATTTTTTCATAATTTCTGTTACTGATATTTCATTGCTGGTGTACATACATGCCATCGATTTATGCATATTGACTTTGTATCCCGCTATTTTGCCAAGTACACTTATTAGGTCGAGTAGTTTTTTGGTGGAGACTGTAGCTTTTTTTTTTTGTATACTACGATGTCTGTGAATGACAGTTTTACTTCCTCCTTTCCAATCTGGATGCCTTTTATTTCTTTTTCTTGTCTGATCACTGTGGCTAGAACTTCTAGTACTATGTTGAATAGAAGTGGTGAAAGTAGACAATTTTGTCTTGTTCCTTGAGGGGAAAGCTTTTAGTTTTTGCCTGTTAAATATAATGTCGGCTGTAGGTTTCTCATATATGGCTTTTATTATGATGAGGTATGCTCCCTGAATTCCACTTTCTGAGTGTTTTTATCTTAAATGGGTGGTAGATTTTATCAAATGCTTTTTCGGCATCTATTGATATGATCATGTGATTTTTGTCCTTCATTTTGTTCATATAGTGTATTACGTTTATTGATTTGCAAATATACCATCCTTGTATTCCTGGAGTGAATCCCTCTTGATTATGCTGTATTATCTTCTTAATGTATTTCTGAATCTGGATTGCCAGTATTTTGTTGAGTATTTTAGCATCTATATTCATCAAAGGCAATGGCTTATAGTTCTCTTTCTTTGTTGTGTCTTTACCTGGTTTTGGAATTAAAATTATACTAGCCACATAAAAGGAGTTGGGGAGTCTATCCTCCTTTTGAATTTTGGGGAATAGTTTGAGAAGGATAGGAGTTAGTTCTTCCTTAAATGTTTAGTAAAATTTACCTGGGAAGCCATCCAGCCCAGGGCTTTTGTATGCTGGGAGTTTTTTGATTACTACTTCAATTTCACTAGCTGTTATTGGTCTCCTCAAGCTTTCTGCTTCTTCTTGATTAAGATTTATAAGATTATGTGTTCCTAAAAATTTGTCCATTTTACCCTGGTTGTCTAATTTATTTACATATAGTTGTTCATAGTAATTTCTTATAGTCCTTTGTATTTCTGTGGTATTGGTTGTAACTTCTCCCCTTTCATTTCTGACTTAATTTGTTTGGATCTTCTTTCTTTTTGTCTTGGTGAGTCTGGTTAAAGGTTTGTCAGTTTTGTTTACCCTTTCCAAGAACAAGCTCCTGGATTTATTGATCCCTTGAATTGTTCTTTTAGTCTCTATGTCATTTAATTCCTGCCTGATCTTGATTATTTCCTTCCTTCTGCTCATTCTGGGCTTCCTTATTGTTCATCTAGTTCTTGTAGATGTAGGGTTAGGTTGTTCATTTGAGATTTTTGTATCTTCTTTAGGTAGGCCTATATTGCTATGAACTTCCCTCTCAGGACTGCCTTTGCTGTATGCCATACGTTTTGGACTTTTGTGTGTTCATTTGCATTTGTTTCCAGATACTTTTTGATTTCTTCCTTGATCTCATTGACCCATTTATTTTTAATAACATGTTATTCAGTCTTCATGTAGTTGAATGTTTTTGAGGTTTTTTTCCTTGAGGTTGGCTTCTAATTTTAATCCATTGTGATCTGAGCACATGCTTGATATGATTTCAGTTTTCTTGAATTTGTTGAGGATTGTTTTGTGTCCTACCATGTGGCCTATCTTTGAAAATGTTTCATGTATATTTGAAAAGAATGTATGTTTAGCTTCTTTGGGGTGAAAGGTTCTCTGTGTGTGTGTGTGTGTGTGTGTACACAATTATATATGTGTATGTGTGTGTATACACACACACACACACTAATATATACATAAAACCAATAAATAAGAATACAACCAATACCAGGCTGTTTTGATGATAGTGGCCTTGTATTTAAGGCCACTTGATAAGTCCATGTGATCTATAAGTATCACTCATCACCACAGTATTCTTATGAATTTTTGTTTGGAAGATCTGTCCATTGTTGACAATGGGTTGTTAAAATCCCCTATGATAACTATGTTGTTGTCAGTATTTTTCTTGAAGCCCTCCAAGATTTTCTTATATATTTAGGTGCTCCTGTGTTTAGAGCATATATGTTTACAAGGGTTTTATATCCTTTTGTTGGACTATTCCCTTAAGTATCATGTAGTCATCTTTTTTGTCCCTTGTTATTGCTTTTGTTTTGAAGTCTATTTTGTCTGATGTAAGTATTGCACCCCAGCTTTCTTTTCATGTCTGTTTGCTGGGAATATGTTTTTCTATCCCTTCGGTTTCAAGCTGCGTAGATCTTTCATTCTGAAGTGGGTCTCTGGTAGACAGCGTATATGTGGGTCATGTTTTCTAACTCATTCAGCTACCCTGTGTCTTTTGATTGGAGTGTTTAATCCATATACATTTAAGGTTATTATTGATAGGTACTTACTCATTACCATTTTTTCTGTACTTGTGTTTGTCTCTCCTCGTTTTTATAGCAGTCCCTATAGCACCTCTTGCAGTGCTGACTTGGTAGAGATGTACTCTTTTAGCTTTCTTTTGTCTGAGAAGTGCTTTCTTTCACCTTCCATTTTAAATGAGAGCCTTGCTGGATAGAGTTGGTCCTTGCTTTCCATTACCTGGAATGTTTCATGCCAGTCCTTTCTGGCTTGTAGTGTTTCTGTTGAAAAATCAGCTAATAGCCTTATTGGAACTCCCTTGTATGTTACTGGCTATTTCCCCATTGTTGCCTTTAAGATTCTCTCTTTTTCTTTAAAATTTGCCATTTTAATTATGACGTTTCTTGCAGTAGGCCTCTTTGGGTTCCTCTTGATTGGGACCCTCTGTGCTTTCCAAATTTGCATGGCTTTTTTCTTACCATTTTAGGGAAGTTTTCTGTCATTTTTTCAAACAAGTTTTCTATCCCTTGGTCCTTTTTTTCTCCTTTTGATAGTCCTATGATGTGAATGTTGTTAAATTTCATATTGTCCTAAACCTCCCTTAAAGTATCATCATTCTGTGTGACCCCTTTTTTCATTTGTTCCTCTGACTGGTTATTTCTTTCTACCTTGTCTTCCAGCTCACTGATTCAGTCCTCTACTTCATCTAGCCTGTTTTTAATTCCTTGTAGAGTATTTTTCATTTTAGATATTGTATTCTTCATTTCTTCCTGGTTCTTATTCATAGTTTCTATGTCCTTTTTTATGCTTCTGTAACTCCTATAAAGTTTCTTGTAGTTCTCACTGACTGTCTTGAGCATCCTTATAACCATTATTTCGAATTCTATGTGTAATACATTGCTTGCTTCAATTTCATTTAGTTCTTTTTCTGGAGATTCCTTATTTTCTTTCAGTTGGGAGGTAGTTCTTTGTCTCCCCATTTTAGGTAATTCTTTTTGTTTGTTTCTGTACCTTAGGTTGCTCTGCTTTGCCTGTCTGTCTTTGTGGGGTGGACTTCTGTGGTGGGAGCTCTGTGGACTCAGTCATGCAGTCCCTTTGATCTCCTGATCTGGATGCTCTAGGGTTACCCTTTATTCATTTTATGTGGGCTCTCCTGCTGTACTTGGCCTTTGATTATTGATGGCTCATTTATTGATGGGATATTCCCCTCCAGCTGTCTGACTGGGAGTAACAACCCCTGCCTCATCTTATATGCTGTTGTTCAGGTGCTGGTTAACAAAGCAATACTACCCAGAGAAGTAAACCTATACCAACAAAAATACCCTCCTATTACATTAGCAGTATCAACAGCATTTGAGCAAATATTAATAAAGGTGGAGAGAGATTGAGAAAATATTGTAAGATAGGGAAAATGGAGTATGAGATGACTAAAGGAGAGAGAAGTGATTTTGAGTGGGAGCAGGGAGTAAAATAGTAAGTAGGGAATAGAAACAAGTCAAAGGAAGGGAAAAAATAAAATTTAAAACATAAGTAAAATAGGGAAGGGGGATGACAAAATTGAGTAACAAAAGGGATGAGTATAGTATGAGGTTTTAAATAACATTTAAAAAGTAGTGAACCAAAGGAAAGAAATGTGCTGAAAAACCACTAGAGGGCCAGTAACAACAGCTGAGCAAAGATTAATAAAGGTGGAAAGAGAATAAGACTATTATACAAAAGAGAAAAAAGAATACAAGATGTCTATAGTAGAGAAAAATGATTTTGAGAAAATGGAGGAGAAATAGTAAGAGGAAGGAATAGGAACAAGGCATAAAGTGGGAGAAAAAAATTTACAACAAAAATAAGACAGGGCAGGAAGGCAAAATGGAGCAATTAAGGGAGGGGTACAAGGTGAGATTTAAAATAGAAATAAAATTTAAAAGTAATATAAAAATCTAAATATAAAGAATAAAAATGGCAAAGAATAGTGAGTTAGTTGGAATACAATTGAATTAAAAAAAGAAATATTAAAAGGCTATGTGAAAGAAAAAAATAATGCAAATTCTGCAGGAAAATGAGGTGGAAATTGTATGAGCACAGTTTGGTGTTTGCCTTCTGTCTTCTCTTTCCGTAACTACCTCGGGCTCTTTTCAGCCCATGGTCCCGGGGTGGTTCATCCAACTTCTGGCAGCACCACCTGTATCACCTTCACCTGCCGCCTGTTGTGAAGTGTCTTCTGTACTTCTTGGCTTCTAAACTTCATTAGCAGCGAAGATTCCATGGAATATTTAGTTTATTTTTCAGAAGGTCAGCCAAGTATCCAAGTTGAGGGCAGTGGCAGGTGGGCTCAGCTTCCACCTACTTGTTGCTCATCTTCTCCTTTTTTCTCTTCTTCTTAAGAAGACCCTTTAATATTTGATATAATATTGGTTTGGTGGTGATGAACTACTTCGGCTTTTTCTTGTCTGGGAAGCTTCTTATATGTCCTTTGATTCTAGATGATAGCTTTGCTGAGTAGAGTAATCTTGAAAATAGGTACTTACTTTTCCTCACTTTGGATATTTCTTGCCACTCACTTCTGGCCTACAGAGCTTTGCTGAGAAATCAGCTGATAGTTCTATGGGAACTCCTTTGTAGGTAACTACCTGCTTTTCTCTTGCTGCTTTTAATATTATCTTTGTCTTTAACTTTTTGCATTTTAATTATGTGTCTTGGTGTGGGCCTCTTTGCGTTCATCTTGTTTGGGAAATTGTGTACTTCTTGGAGTTGTGTGTCTAGTTCTTTGGCCAGGTTGGGGAAGTTTCCTTTCATTATTTTTCAAATAGGTTTTTAATTTCTTGCTTTTCCTTTTCTCTTTCCGGCACACCCATGATATGAATGTCGGATCACCATCTGACTGGAACTTAGATGCTTTTTAAGTCCCTGCAGTATTAAAATTCTATGAGTGATTTACATAATGAAAATATATTGGAATTACTTTCTAACACTTACTACAATTAACCTAATAGACATATCTGACCCCAAATCAAATGACCCGTCTTTCTTCTAAAACTTGTATTCCTTATGGAACCAATGTACCTCACTATTACTTGTTCATCCACTGCCATGCTCTAAGGTAATTCACTCATTTTTTTTCCTGTTTCTCTTCTCAAAATCTTTGTTTTTAGTTACTGATCAATTAATCTGTGGTACATTACTTTCTGAGCTAATAAGCTGAGAACTAGAGAAAATACTTCAATTCAGAGATCTACTTTTTAAAAATATGGAATTTCAGGAAAGATTTATACCATTGGGA
This sequence comes from Sturnira hondurensis, assembly GCF_014824575.4. Taxonomy (NCBI): domain Eukaryota; kingdom Metazoa; phylum Chordata; class Mammalia; order Chiroptera; family Phyllostomidae; genus Sturnira; species Sturnira hondurensis. The sequence continues at coordinate 5,461,889 of NW_028093985.1, read as the reverse complement.
AAGACCTGTTTGTATAGTTGAGTATACCATATGGATATTTGTCTCCATTCCATTTACTCACAGCTTATGCTTGTTCGTAGTCTAACCTTTTTCAAAACATATTTGAAATATTTCATTAAAAGTAAGAATTTTCATAAGTTTGTCTGAATACATATAGTAGTGAGTCATGTTACATTAGTTCCACTCTAGACCAGAGGGAAAAAGATAACTTTTCTCACTGGAAGTTATAAGATTAGTCTCCCAGTGGAGCAAGTCTTTTTACAACAAACAAACACCCTCAGGATTTTACTAACCTGAAAATTTAAGTAATGGTGCCTGATGTGAAGTGGATTCACAGTTGTGTTTAACTCCCATGTAATTAACACAAGAGTACTTTAGATGCTATAATTTCTTTTCATAATTTATGGCATAAGCCAGTTGTCTGAGTTATATATGTACATGTGTGCAACTTTATATCATAAAAAATTCAGAATATCTTTAATCAGTAGTTTTGTCTTTGTAAAGTTTCAGTAAAATAATTTTGCTGTTTGTAAGAGCCCATAACAATAAATGCCTTACTATGGGGCAAGCACTGTTGTATCCTAATCTTTACATGTTTAAAACATTTAATCTTTGTAACACCTCCATAATGTAGCTAGTGTTATCCTTGTGTACAGAAAAAGAGACCCAGAGGGTTTGAATAACTTGCTTAGTCTTACAGTTGGAAAGTGGTAAAGCCAGGGTTGAACCATGCATTCTAACTTCAGAACCCATGCTTCTAACTAATACAAGTCCTTCCAAAGGAATACAGGCACCCCTAGCTTTTTCCCGTGTGGTACATAAACCCTCATAGAGTAGACATTAACTTACTAGAATAGTATTTTAACCACTGGTTCTGTTTCTGCCTAAGGGCACTACATCAGACAGACCACTGCAAGGCCAACAGTTTGTCATCTTTATCTAGAATACAACTCTAACTATAGCCATTTCAAACGGCAGAAATGATGCTTCATTATTAAAATACACATAAATATACTATATGTAGCACTTCTACCAAAGAGTCCTAGTATACCATAATTTATACATAAAACATTTAAATGTGTAGTTCTTAAGTGTAATTATACCATCTCTTTGACATATGGAAAACTCCTGTGCTACTAAAATAAATAATAATTTTAGTAATTTTGCTTCTTGCTTTTGGGTTTAGAAATGTTTGGAGATGATTTGAATGGCTTATTTCCCTCTCAAAATTTGTTCTTAAGACTCAACTGTTAACTTTTTCTTCTCTAAATTAAATTTCCTATTATCAACAGAAGAATTAAAAATTATTTATCCTTATATCATCCTTATATCTTTTTTTTAGGTTTTTGCCATAGCTAGATACTTATGGGTTTGAAAAGCAAGAGTCTCTCAGACTTGGTTTACTTCCTTGGCTCACCTTCCTTTGCTTTCCCCAGTCGCTCTCAGAGCCCCCGTGTGTCTCGTGGCGTCCCTCCGCTCGCCTCGCTGCGGGGTGCCGGAAGTCTGACTGCCGGAGTATGGAAATAGAAGTGTAAGAAAGGGGTGTTTAGTAAACTAAAATCCAACATCTGTTTCATTTGTGATGAATATTAACAGTTACTTGTGTCCTTATGTGTAATTAAAGGGCCATAAATCAAAGAGCACCTGGTTCTGTTTTTTCAGAGAGTGAATCTGGAAGTGAAAGTGAAGAGCAGGACGAGGAAGGAGACAGCAGTGGTGACAGCAGCGAGGACTCCTCCAGTGGCAGTGGGAGTGGGAGCGAGTCCGCGGTGAACAAAAGAACAGCCAAAAGGAGCTCCAAAACCAAAGAGAAAGGGTAAATTATTTTCTCAGAATTTTCTTCAAAAGTATTCTGTGGTATCTGCTTCCAGGCTAACATTTCCCTTTAATTCATAGAGTGATAAAAATAAGTATGGGTATATTTTCCTGAACAGATATTAAATCTTGTAAATTAATTTAGAATACTAATTTACATTATCCTACTACTTACAATGCTTAGTTTTCATTTTGAACTTGAACAAATCTTGGGACTATATATCAAAAATTGGTATAACCTTGGAAAGCTGACTTAAGTGATCAAGCAGTAGGTATGAAACACTTAATTACCTTCTGTAGCAATTTTGCTGAGGGCTAAAATTAAATCCTTCAACACTTTGCCATTATGCAACCAAGACAATTGATTTTTCTAAATAATGTTATATTAGAAAGATTATGATCCAAATATTAGAGTCAGGGGCTGTGAAGGAAGACGGTCATAAGATATGTAAGTGTTAGCGCTTTTTAAGATCTCCTATTATCAACAACATTATCATGTATTAAAGTGTCATTAAAAATTTAAGTAACTGGGGCTGCTGCCTTGGATTGTGCGAGTCTGTTTTCTTCGCTGCTGTCAGCGCGTGGCCTCTGCAGACAGGACGGCCCTTCCCTGGGAGCCCGCTGCCCGCTCACTTGATGAGCTCGCAGCCCCACTCAGTCGTGGCTGACAGCACTGATTGGGGCGCAGTGCGCGCTCTGCTCCTTTTATTACAGACAGTAATTAAAGCCGCTCGCCCTGCCACTTCCATAACAAACACAGCATAATACCCTAATTATGACTTTATTAATTTAAGTCAGGATTTAATGATTTTAAAAGTGATTTATATTGTTTTTCCTGTTCAGAACAAATGAAATCTGTAGGTTAAATTAATACAGGCTTTTCATCATTGCAAAGTTAAAAAGCTAGTTACCAGTGAATTCTTTTCATTAGATTAACATCTGAAACTCTAAGTAGTAAGATAAACAATAATTACCCATCAAAATTGAGTGATGCATAACAAAATAACACTTTTACCTTTAAAATCTTATCTCAAAAGCTAAAAGTTAAATAGGTGCAGAATTACTCCTCCTTGCAACAAAGGAGGTGCTTGGTTTGTAATAGCCTTTTCTTTCAGAGAAATTCTGTAGTTCTGGTCTAATAGCAGAGCAGCTATGATTACATAGTTTATAAGGAGTGTCTTATTTCTAGGAAAGGGAAGTTTGGGTTCAGTGCACTAAATGTCTTTTCAGAGAGCAGAAGTCAGTATGCCAGAAATTTATAATCATGTATTAGATTAGTTTCATTATTCTTTTCCTTCAGAAATGGACTTTTTACCCATGTTTGAATTTTAAAAGAATTGTTTATTATATCAAAGGGAATCTCAGATGCATTCTAAACCTTATATTTTTAAGTACATGTTTTAAGCATTGAATTAGAGATAATAAATAGCTATTCTTTGCTCGGAGAAAACAACAACATATTTTTTAGTCATCAAATATAATTACATGTGCTCTGAGATGTTACCATGACTCCACTTTTAATAAACAGCCATCATATTTCCCCCACAAAAAATCAATTCTAGGAAATATTGATTCTTCCCTTGCCTCACCACTCTCTGTCCCATATGTTTTTCTGCCTTCTCTTAGAATTATTTTTAAAACTTTGCCAGTATAATTGTATGATAGTATTTTAAAGCTAAGGAGCTTTAAGTTTCATCACAACCACTCTTTAGTAATCATAAGTATTTTTGACTAAATTTGAATTTTACACTCCAAACTGTTTTCAGTTGAAGGGTGGTAGAATGGTGTGGTAGGGCAAATATGTTCTTTAGAGTAAGACAGACATGAGTTCAAATTACACTTCAGCCCTCCTGTCTGTGTGTCCTTGAGCAAATTACTTAACTTTTCTGAATATTATAGGATGGCAGTGCACCCAGTAAAAATATGGTGGAATGACTAAATTAGATTATTGGTATGATGTTCTTACCACACCTGGCACAAGATGGAGTCTTAAATATACACACACAGTAAGGAGAACTACATACCTTTAGTTTTGAGAAAATGTTGACCACAAGGCATCCCTTTTCCCCTGAGACCTTTTGGTTATCTTACATGTAGTTGTTTCCCTTGGAGAACTACCTTCCTACCCTCTGCCTGCCTCATTTTTATTTCTCAACTTATGTGTCTTTTCTAGGAAGCCTTCCCAGTTTGCATTAAGTTTGTTGTGACCCTGTACATGTTCTCCTGACACACTATACTTTAGTACTTACCATGCTTTATTGTCAGTGCTACCTGCTTTCCCCGTGTCTTTCAGTGGACCATAGACTCTCTATGGAAGGCACATGTCGGTCATCTGCATCTTACTAACCATTGTCATCCTCAGCACCAGCAGTGCCAATGCATGGTGGGCAGTTGATAAGTGTTTGTTAAATGAGAGAGGGAGTGAACAAATAAATGAATGGCATTAGCACTTAAGTTTGATTATTTGAGCAAAAAGGAAAAAGGACTCATAGACATGGAGAACAGTGTGGTGATTGCTGGGGGGAGAGGGAACACAAGGGGACTAAATGGTAATGGAGAAAAAGATTAAATCAAAGTTTTAAAAAGTTTATATTTGATATCTTACTTTTTAGTAAGATTTAGCGCTTTAGAAAAATTCTCTTTTGTTAACATTTTCTCTTATGTCTTAAGGTTACAGTTAGGAACATATATATGTAAATGATTTTCTTGGACAGAAAAATTTATAAAATGCAAGTCTATATTAGCGAAAGTATATGTATAGATACTTAAATTTATTAATTAACACTGGTATTTCAAGATAGCATTTTAAAATCAGCCCCAGTATCTTTGAAGTTGTACTGTTAGCACCTAATGTATATTCCTGGTAAATCAAACATTTAATTATTGGGTTTTTTTCTGCTTAGGGAATCACATTTAGGTTATTTTATGCTCTTTTGCATTTGAGGGTGTGTGATGTCCTCCTGTACTTGGTTTTGAATGGGTTCTGCTTTATTTGGTTATAGATAATACAACTTCTATGGTTACTTCACTAATATGTTCTGGGATTTTCAAACCATATTCATCATTTTTGTAAATACTGAAAAGAAGTGGTTCTCAGGGAAACACTCTTCTCCAGTGAAGTTTCTAATTTATGGGCAGATTGGACAAGTACAGCAGCACTTGCCATTTGGTTTTTTAAAGTACTTAAACTTGTTTATTTAAAGGATTTAAAGTTGATATTTCAAAATTTATTATTATACATAGTGATTCAGATGATGGGGAGAAAGAAAATGAAAAATCTGAAACTTCAGAGTCTTCCAGTGCAGAGTCTAGTTCCATAGAAGACAGTTCTTCAGAATCTGAATCAGAATCAGAAAGTGAATCTAAATCCAGAAAAGCCACCAAGGTAAGAGGTTACACATTTATCGTAATGGAAAGTAAATATTTTTATAGCCTTTTCCCCATTAAGAATAAATTTTTCTGAAAATTAGTATTTTGTAGAAAATCAAGAAACTAAGAAGGGGAGGTAACATTGTCACTGACAACGAAAATAAACTTTCTCTTCATTCATCCACACCTATGAGTTTACATTATTTTTTTCTAGATAATGACTTCCTTTGTAACTCAGCCCTTCAGTGAATTTAGAAACGTGTTTTAACTTCGTCCTTTGCCATTGAACTTAGAGAGCTTGGTGTTTATTAGCACAGCCTTTGTTGTTCTTGGCTGGAATATGACAGGGAGGCTTTTGCTAAGGGAACTACAGAAATAGTGTTGAACAAAGGAATATAAATGTACAGTCGGCGTAAGAAATTGAGACTATTTTTTTAAAAATCAGGTATTTCAGACAATAGGATATTTTTAAAGGTTTAATCAAAGAGTATCTATCCCTTAAGTAATAAAAATTCACTAGCTCTGTATTTAAAAACAAGGGTAAGAATCACTTATGTAATAGAATGGTAATGCTTTTTGATGTATTTTTAACCTTTAACTTTGCTTAGCGGCAATAACATGAAAGTATAAATTGCAAAAATAGTTATTAATATAAAATTCAGACTTAATACATATCTTTCTGATCTTTAATTTTTACTCCCTTCCTATAAATGGGTCATTTTGATGCTAGACTTTAAATGCAATAGTTTGTTTCTTAAATAAACTGTATTCAATATGTTGAAATTATGGCCAAATCCTATCTTTTCAGTTGAATTAAATTTTTTTCTGAAATGCATTCAATAAAACTTAACATTTATTGTTGATAAACTTCTTTTAGAAATAAAAATACTTTCTATGTAATGAGAGAATATTTGAAATCAAAAACAAATATATTTGACTTTGTTTTGATTTATTTCCTTTGTACCTATCAATTTCTTTCATAACGCATCTGAGTAACCAAGGATGAAAATAAATCCATTGAAGTGCAGTTTCCCTCCCTTGTCCAGAGATTTATTGTTAAAGAATAAACATGTTTAAAAAATTGACTAATATTTGTTTTAACCTTTGAAATATTCTTGCATATAGTAAAATCTATTTTAAATGTGAATTTATGTTTAAGACTTGTGTCTCTATATTATATATCTAAGATTTGTTTCAAAAATTTACATAAAATCTTATGGATTTTTAGGTTTATTAATCGGGCCTCGTATAAAATCTTATATAGTGAGTTTGATATCTTCTCATTTCCTACTTATGTTAAATTACAAAAAAAGCTTAACGTGTTATTTAAAATAAAATAAAGGAGCTTTAGAACTGACATTAAGTATAACTGAGAATAAGAAATCAGTACTTAAAAAAAACACACACAAGAAATCAATGAGTGTCCGTGGGTAGAATTAAAATGAGTTATTTTTATGAAGTTTTGCAAAAGTTGAAAAATTATGCACTCTAATGTCTATATAGTATTGGAAGCAGGGCTTTAGGACTAAAAGCCACAGAAGTACCCCATGTCAGCTGTTCAATTTGGTTCTTTGTCAAAGACTATCAATGACCAGATTAAATCTCTAAATAATTGAAAGTATTTTACTGTAGAGTATCAGTATAAAATTTTAAAATATTGCAGTGAGCCAAGACTCTTGAGAAATTCAGGCGTTACTCATGTTGATGTTTTCATGTCTATGTGTTTTGCTTATGTGGCTTATTTTCTCTATACTAGAAGATCTTTTTCCTGTCTATAATAGATAGATAGGATAGTTTGTTTTAATTTATCAGTTGGAATATTCTGCACCTTGGCGCCACCATAAGTATTTTTTCTTTCTATTTCTTTCTGAGTGATTTGGAGTATACATGCAATTATAAGTATATCAATTTTCTAATAATGGACAACCCTGTAATTGTAGACAAGTCTTCCTTGCACCAAGTGTTGTGGCTTCTGCTTGAAATTATGAGTAATGAAGGCAGATGGTGGGTGCTTTACCTTAATTTAGCATGACAGCATTTTAGTGCTGAAAATTCATATACTTTAAATCTGCAGCCAAACTAAATCTATACTTTTACTCTTTCTATTCCATTTCTATTATTTGGACAATGTTTTCTTGTAATAGTGAGCATGAAAATGAGAACATGAGGTACTTTGAATATGATGGTTCTATGGGATAGGCATAGTACTGTACTTTAGTTTCCTCATCCTTAAAGTAGAAATGCTAATACCTACTCCACTTCTTTCAAGTGCTGCTTTAAAAAATCAAATGCGGAAAATCAATGTAAAGCACTATGTAAATATGAAACATCAGTGTTAACATTTTTAACTTGAACATTAAGTCCATGAGAGACTAATAATATTAGCATTATAGGACACCAATGCTAATAATTAGCATTATAGAACACCAAAGGAGTGAAAAATTCGTTGTAACACTTATGTTTCCTTTTTTAAACTCTTTTTATACCATTCAGGATATAAGTCAATATCCCAGGATGACCCCTTACTTGCAGCCTGTGATCTCAACCACTGTCCTGAGCTACCACATGCTGGGAACGTCTCCTACCACTCCGCTCTCTAACACACAATCTATTTACCCTCCTTTTTCTTTGAATAGCTGTGAGTAAGTGATCCAAGTCCTCTTATAACCAAGAATAAGTTCTACTTCCTTGGCTTTGTCTTGTTGAAAATCATCTGCTTTCTTTGCACCTTCAGTCTTTTTCTCCACTAATGCCTCCTCTGCTAACCAAGACACTTAAGTTTTTCCCAACACTTAGAGAGGGGAAGGAGGGAGCAGAATAGAGACAGAGTGAGTGTGTGACAATGAGAGCTTAGAAAAATAGTGTAGATACTCTCCATCCACTAGATCTTAACGCGGTTATTTCTTAGTCCCTTTGACATTGGTTTTCACTCCTATCCCTTCCTACAGATGCTGCATTGTGAAAAGTCAACCAGGGAGCCTCCCTCACTCAGTGGCCTACTTGTAGTAATTATCCTTTTCTTCTACTACTACTTGGAATTCTCTGCATTCCTTTTCTTCTGACTTCTTTGCCTTCCTTTTGTTTGCTTCACTTTTGCCACTTTCTGACACCCAAGTGTGAATATTGCCCCAGAGTTAGTGCTTAGTATACATTATTTTTCAAAAATGTGAATTATGATACATCATACATATATAGGATAGAATTGTACACTTGAAACCTGTATAATTTTATAAACCAATGTCACCCCAATAATTTAATTAAAAATGTATTACATTAATAAAAATTAATGTGAGTTAATTTATTTTCAGTCATTTTTTTCTCTTCATTTTTCCTGTTGTGAGACCCATTGACTCTTGTAGTTTCAACTAAAACTTTTGTGTGAATTCCTCCATAATAGCATCTCTAAGTCCTTACAACAGCTGTGATGTTTCTTCCCAAATTAAAACCAAATTCTTAGATCTGGCAGGAGCTACTGGTTTCCCAAGCCTATTGATACAGCCCGAAGATGACGCGCTGTACAATTTGGTACCAGAATGCTTTATCCCAGATCTTCCAGATCTGTAGCCCCAGAATTGGCTTTGTTTCTCTCTCATCTTGTATGTTCACACAGTTGCCAAGTCTTAGAGACTGTGTGTTATTTCTCAGATCTGTTTCTAATTTCCTACCACCACCATTGTAGATCAGTTATTAGCTCACTCATAGATCTTTGCCACTGGTCACAATCAGAGCTTCCCCAGCCCCAGTCCTTTGCAGCTCCAGCCTAATGTCAACATTACTTCTGATGATGCTCCCTTATCATTCAAGCTTAGTAAACTTCCCCAGGCTAAGAAGTCCGAACTTCCCTTTCCAGACTTAACCTCCTTTGTGTTCCCAGTGTTCTGATCTCAGTGTACTCTTTGTGGTTCTCTTAACATGTTTTCCCACTTCTGTGTCTTTGTTTTTTTTTTTTTCTACACTTGTTCTTTAATTACAGAAAACATCAGCTGAGCAGAAAATGGCCCCATATCAGAGGGTGGTCTCTTTACTTCTAGTTGAGAATACTGCATGGAATAAGAAACATTATTGATGAAAAAGTATGACTCATGTGAATAGTATAGGGACAAAGGGTGAGAACCAGTATTGGATTATGTTCCTGAAGTGTTTGTCATTTGACACCATGCCCTAGCAGATCCATAACACACAACGCTATAGTCACATATTCTATTCTGTTGTTATGTTTGTTTGATTGTATTATTGATTGAGAGGTGTTCTTATTTGAGATCAGATATTTGTTGGTAATAACCAAATATAATTATCTTGTTCTCTTTAGTTACCATTATCTTGATGGGCAAGCATATTTTTGTTTTTAGGTGTTTGTTTCTGAAATATATATAATATGAAATAAATTTTTTTGCCCAAAATGATTGGGTTTAAAGAAAATTTGACAGGTGTTCTGAAATAGATTATGGATAAGAATGAAAGGAACTATTTTCTGATTGATTTTGTGCCATTTGACATATAGGAAACAAGCTTTACTTGCATTTTCACAAGTACTTATGTATGTTGCAATTCTGTAACATCTGTGAATATTGCAAAATATTGGTTTTTACTTATAATTCAAAACCTTGCCTCTTTCAATTTATGTCTTTCCCAGTTTAGTTTATATTTTAAATTCTCCAGAACAGAAATATTATTTCATTTCATTTGAGATCATTAAATAACAGTGAATGCCATTAAATAAGCTTTCTTATTGAAGTAGATATAATGTAATAGGAAAGATTTATTTAACAGTTTAGACTAGTTTTAACTTATAAAAAAAACTCAATTTACTGGTAGTATACTTTTGGCTTAAAGTACAGTGTAAGTGTGAGCCTTGGATTTTTAAAACAAAATTTGTCAGATGACTTGAAGGCAAGAGAGTCATTAAATTGTCCTTGGTTGGTAAATTTAATTGAAAATATTTCATTCAAATATCTTGCCATGTAAGGCTAAACATTAGTCTTGAAATTTTGTTGATTTCAAAGCATGGTATAGGTTGGGCAAACTTTGTATACTAATCCTGTTCTATAGTTTAAAATTTCAAACCTCTTTATAGTAATTTCCTCTTAGGAAGCATATTTGATACTTGTCATGTAAGATGTTTTTCTCCTTGTTCTTTTTAAATCAGCATGAAAATGAACATGCAGAATACATAAAAAAACTCCACAGATATTAGTACATCATTTTATTTATATTATTTGGAGCTTAGTAAGAATTTCCAGGATCTTTTATCTTTTATTTGAAATGAAATATATTAAATAGAAATCAGTTCCTTAACCCTGAGACTTTGTATTTTATGTTGAAAATGTTGATGTATGAAGGTGTATAATTGAATACCATAGAAACAAAATGGAGATTTGAGGATGATGAATTGATAACTAGGTATTTTTATAGTGAGATTTTAAGATTAGTTACTGTTGTCCTTATAAAAGTCTGATACAGTCACTCAGCTGCTAAAAACCTAATTCTCTATTTAAAAAAAGATACAAAAACAAATTGTCTGTGTTTCTGCCTGATCTCCTCTCAAGTACTAACACAATGGAAACAGTGGGTGATCTGTCACTGTGTTTGGTTTGTCAATGATGGTTTTGTATAAATATTGGGAGGGTAAGAAATAAAATTCACACAGTAAAATATGATTTCATCTGCCTTTTCTCTGCAGCTCCATGGCTCATGCTGCGGTGTGAAATTCTCATTTTACACACTTTGCAGGCGGAGCACATGAATTATGCATTGAGCAAGAAAAATCTCCTGCCTCCAGTCCTATATGCATTTACCCAGGTTCTGTCTCTATTACCAAGATGAATTGCAAATGGAGAAATGTTTGATGGAATAGGGCTCTTAACTTCTTTGTTTAGAATTCGGATTTTTATTTTTATAGTAGATCCTTTAAGTATGAAAATGTTTTGAACTTACTATGGATTTTTTAAAATGAAAAATGAAATATAACATGAGAGAGGAATGCCAAACACATCATGAAGCTTTTTATAGCCTTGATTCAGAATGCAAGGCTTTTTCAATTTAGTAGAAATGACCATTATCTATTGCTAATGTTGTATTTCAGTCACTGGGTATTTGCTGTTCTCAGAAAGTCAATGAAATTCTGTCCTTTTGAAAGCCTTTTTTCTTTCAGTTTTGGGCTTTATCCCAATTTCACATGCAGCCTGTCCTGTGTTGTATGTGACCTGATGTGTGTTTAATAGATATTGTTACAGACTCTTAGCTGTGAAGTAGAAAATAAGGTATAGACTTGCCTACAGCTTTAACTTGATCTGGATTTGATGGGTCTCTAATTTTTCAGGTGGGGAGGTTACAGTTCCGTGTAGACAGTCATGCACCATTGTGGCTTAGAGGAAGCTGCCCCCGTTGTGCTCAGCGTAGCATTTTGATAAGTCACGTGGTGATGAGCTCTTCCTGTTATATGTTCTTTCTTCACAGGAATGATACTCTAGTGGAGATGGCATTTGCCTTCTGAACACGTTTTTATTTACTACAACTTTTACATTTCAGCTTCAAAATTAACATTTCTTCTGTTTTTTTTTCCCTTAGCCCTAGAAATTGTTATTCATTTGTGGTGTGGAGAGAGGGGCAAATGTTGTTTATAAATAACTAATGAAAATTAAAACCCATTTGGTTGATTTGGAGTTTTCAGTAGCAGAAATAATTATTTTGAGGGAGAAAATCAATGCCAATGTTTTTAGTTAGTGTTTAATGTGTATTATTGTGGGAGTCTGGAAAATATTTTTTCTGAGTATAGGCATTAGAAGAAAAACAAGCAGAACTTAAAATTATTTTAAAGTGTTCCCTATGACATAATTTGGTGCATTTGCTCTTGTTCATGTACCGGCAGTGTAGTAGTAGCTCGGACATGGTGTAAACTGTAGTGGTGGTGATGTGCCTTTTGTTGAATGATAGCTTTCATGGTTAGGAAAACACTTCCAACGTATTTGTAGTACTTCCCATAAGCAATAAGCTATAAACTCCTTTGGTAGATTATAAGTTATATGAAGGCAGGGACTATGTATATGTTGGGTCTATTACTTCCATTGCTTAGCACAGAACCTGATACATATTAAAAATTCTATACATATTATTGATAACTAAATGAAGGAAGAAACAAACATTTTAGGAAAAACATAAGTATTGGCCTTTAATTTGAGATTTAATGTAAAAAAAATTATAGATTATAAAGGTAAGTAACCTTGATCCAAATACATCTGTTTAACGGCCTGCTATTTGTTGTTCTTTAATTGCTGATGATGCTACTCAGTACTGTGCTTTATTTTTTTAAGATTGCGTATTTTTTCTGTATCTCTAAATAAACTGTCATCAATACCTCAGCCTTACAGACACTGTTTTCTAGTCTATGGTTACCACATTTCAAAAACATAGTAGACTGAATATGCAAATCTGAGGTGATGGAAGCCCTTTGAAATACATATTCTCTCCAAAAGAAAACAGTAAAGAAAGTAAATGAATCCTTTTCAACTCTAACGAACAAGAGCCTGAAAATGTCATTTATAGATTTTAATGAATATTTTTGGCAGAAATCTGACACACCCATTGTTGAAATACTACGTATCTGGTACAATGCACATCACAAACTATATCTCAGCAAAACTAATCCATCACAAGCCATTGACCATCTCAGACTAAGCATATATAGTTTGAGTATTCCTTTTTCTCAAATCAACTTGTTTAAAAATTATTTTCAATCGTGTTTGTGCAATTTCTGCCAAAGTGCATAGACATTACATTTTCATGTTAGCAGACAATTGTCAGATTATAAAATAATTGTTACCTTTTAAGTTTTCTTTTGAAGGTTCTTTATAATATTTCAACATAAAATATTTAAAAATAGCGAACAGTGCCCTAGCTGGTGTAGCTCAGTGGATTGAGCGTGGGCCTGCGAACCAAGCATTTAATTGCAGTTCAATTCCCAGTCAGGGCACCTGCCTGGGTTACAGGCCAGTTCCTAGCAGGGGACGCACGAGAGGAAACCATACATTGATATTTCTCTCCCTCTCTCCTTCCCTTCCCTTCTAAAGATAAATAAATAAGATCCTTTAACAAAAGATTTAAAAGAAAATAGAAATAAATAAAAATAATGAATGCTTTGCATAGTGGAAAGAAATACTGTGTGCTAACCAAAATAAAAAATTTGATTCAAAAAACATTTTGTATAACCATATAAAAGCTTAATATTTGTGGGGGGAGACTATGCAGAGGAAAAATGCTTGCTTTGATGTGTTAAAGCGTACCTCACAGATTTTTTAAGAAGAACATACAGTAAATGAAATATTTCATATCTTACAGGAAAAAGAAAGAAGCACAAAGCAAGGTAGAAGTCCTGTTACCAAAGATGTTTCACTTCTAGATTTAGATGATTGTAAGTATGAAAATTTAAATATTTCTTCTGTGTTTAGTAGTATTTTTATTTTTAGAGTGCTTTTTATTTACATGTCTCAAAGTATATTAACATCTATTATGAAAAAATTGTATAAATACAGCAAGAAAATTTTAGAAATCGGTACTGTTAGTATTTTTTTCATCTATTCAGCATATCAGTTTTGTGTCACTTGAATGAATGTAATTGGTCAAATAAAGGGGCACTAAATTAATTTTAGGATCTTTTGCTTTAATACTTCATACTTGTTTCAGTAAATATTTTCCATATCTCACAACTTCTGCATTGTTAAATGTTGGCTATGGGGAATGAGACATCTAACCTAAAGAGGTAGGGAACTAGGGAAGTAATTCAAAATGTAAAGGATACCACCATTTTCCTCTTGCCACATTTCAATGTCAATAGAATTGGGTACAAAAAGCTTTGGGCAGCCAGTGTGGCTATACCTATCAATATTTAACTGCAAAAAAAAATTGTCTCAGCAAATCCACTTGTAGGAATTTAGAGTCCTATAAATATAGTAACCCAAGTATTCAAAAATGTATATTCATCATCTCCTTCATTGTGTGTGTGTGTGTGTGAGAGAGAGAGAGAGAGAGAGATTGACTTTGTTGGTGGGTACATTTCGCACTAGAAGAAGAGTAACTTTCATGAATATTAAACTGCTGTCATTTTTCAAGATAGTGTTTCCATGCTAGAGGTGAGTTATCTCTGTGTAGGTTTTGTTACTCTAAACAGAATATAGAACTCTTTTATTTATATTATTTACCTGGACTTTCTCGTGGCAAACTCTTAATATAAAGAAATTAAAATGTGTAAAACAGAGACATAGTTAATATAGAGAAATTAAAATTGGAGGCAGATTTGAATAATTTTCACCTATTGGTGAAGTTTTAAAGTTTATATCATTTTTCACCTATTGGCAAAGATTTTAAAGCAGCATGCATTATTACTAAGGGTTAGAGAAAAAAAGCATTCTACATGTGTTTTTGATAGGAACATAAATAGGTATAGCTTTATGGAGTCATTATAATAATATCTCTCAAAACTTAAGTTGCACATATCTATTAATTTTCACCTATTAATTCTAGGAATTTATCATACAGATAAACCAGCAAGATCAGATCTCATTCCATCCTTGTTTTAGACCCTGTAGTGTAAGAGTTTAATTTTACACTTTCATGAACATCCATATCCCTAGGTTCCTAAGACCTTGTATGATCTGACTCCTGCCTACCTTTTATCTGTTTTGTTTCTGTGCATTTCTGAAATATATCAAGCTCATTCCTCCCAGGGGCCTTTGTTCTGCTGTTCCCCGTGCTAAGAACATTTCTTCCAGATCTTCTGATGGCAAGCTGCTTCTTATCTTTCAAATCCCAGCTCAGAAGTCAACTTCTCTTACACACCTTCACTAATAACTCTATTCATGACATTTTTCACTGTCTGAAAGTCTGTTAAATATCTTTATTACTTGTTTATTGTCTTTCTCCCCAATTAGATTCGAGTTGCATGAGAATAGTATCCTCGTCTGTCTTGCTCACTACTATTCCTAGTGTGTGAACACACCTGGAAGATAGTGGGCACCCAGTAAATATTTGTTGAATTAATAAAATAAGTTTATAATAAAAATTTTATTCCAGCGTTATTTATTACAGCAAAATCAAACAAAACAAACAAAATGCCTACCAGTAGGACGGTCTAATCCTTAACAAAAATGGGGCAAATCTCCATCTGCTATTTATATTCTATATCCAAAATTCTGTGATTTTTTTTTAAAAGATAACATGTATCTTTTAAAAAAACATGATTTGTTTTGGGGGGAAATAAGAGTAGCCCATACAGTGTGGCTCAGTCGGATGTTGTCCCACAAAGTAAGGGGTTGCCAGTTCAATTCCTGGTCAGGGCACACTCCTGGGTTGAGGGTTCAGTCCCAAGTCAGGGAACATACGAGAGGCAACCAATCAGTGTTTCTCTTTCACACTGGTATATCTCATCCTCTCTTTCCCTCTCCCTCCCTATTTCTCTAAAAATGAAGAAATAAAATCTTTTAAAACAAACAAAAAAGGAGTAAAAGAAGAGTTATATCCTGAACATAGACACAAACATGATTGTACCTCCTGTGTTTCTGGAAGGCTACAGAGGGAACAGTTAACTGTGATAGCTCCAGCCGCTTTGGGGTACAGGACTGAACTAGGAAAAAGGAGACTTTTATTTTATATTTTACATCTTTCTGTGTGATGAATATTTTGTATAAGAATGTAACTTTTCCAATTTACAGCAGTGGTCAAGCACATTTAAAAAGGAATTAAGAGTAAATGTTAGAAGATACTAGAGTGCACTAATTCAATTTTCTTTTTATATTTGACTCTGGATTTACTCACAGCTAAGGAAAACTGAGAAACCTGTAAAATGATATAATTTTTATTGTTTGATTGATTATTAATCCATTTTATATAGAAAAAAGGTTTTCTTAATAAGTTTTAAAAATCTGAATGTTTTTTTAATTCTAAGGGAAATTTCATTCCAACTTCTATTTATTTTAATTCAACATAGTATGTATTTCTGTTCATTTTTATACCAAAAACTATTTCTTTAAAAAAATTTTTGCAGCCCTGGCAGGTATGGCTCATTGGATTGAGCGTGGGCCTGCAAACCAAAAGGGTTACCGGTTCGATTCCCAGTCAGGGCACATGCCTGGGTTGCGGGCCAGGCCCCCAGTATGGGGTGGGCAAGAGGCACCACACACTGATGTTTCTCTCCCTCTCTTTCTCCCCTTTCCACACTCTCTAAAAGTAAATAAATAAAATCCTAAAAATCTTTTGCAGAAATGATACTTGAAATCTTTTAAAATCATTGTTGCCCATGTTTGTGGATCATCTGCCAGGTAATAGAACAGATACATAGAATTTAGTCATTCTCTTCCAGGTACTAATCTAGTCAGGGACCCAGATTACCTGAACAACACCTCGTATAAGAGATACAATAGAAGTGCAAGGTACAGTAATAAAATGAGGAGGAAAACATAAACCAACTAAAAAGCTACTAAGGCTTGTGGCAGAGGTGTAATCTGAGCTTACAGGTAGACAAGTGGAATGTTATGGGAGAAAAGCGTCATTAATCATGGCTCTTAAAATACTGACTTCATTACATGCTGCTTATTAGCTTCAGTAATCCTCCACTGTCCATAGCAAGCAATTTGTTGACCAAAAACTACAAAGCTAGTCTCCAGTTGCTTGAGTTCTTAACTAAGAGAATTAGATCAATCTTGAAAGCAAGGCAGACACATTTCTTAAGTTTTATATTATAAGAGGCACATTATAATCTGCAGAGGTCATTTGTTCAGTACACACTGCATATCAGGGAGACTGCAAGTACTAAATTTGTATCTTCATTCAGAATACATCTATTAAATAGACACCTGCTGTGCTCTAGGTAATCTGCTATATGCTGGAGGTTCTACGTGGATACAGTGTAGTCCCTACCCCAGGAACTCTCAGAGTGTCATAGGGAAAACATGTGAAGTGACCCTCAGATGACCACATTGTAAATGAAATGAGAGAGAGGTGCCAGCCTGCTGTTAGGTACCCTAGTACCTAACCCACCCAGCAATTTCCAGATGTAACATAATGCTTGAGCTTAGTGTAAATTAAGAATTAGTTAAGCAATTGGAGGTTAGAGAAGAAAGTAGAGGAAGTAAAGGTTTGGAGCAGTGAAGGAGCTCGCCTGGACCAGAAGTAATCACTGTGTCTGAGGAAGTGCGCTTAGCAATAGACTGGCTGTACCAAAAACAGTTCTGCGGTTTTGATTAAGTGATGTGATACCTCCTTGTCGGATCTGTTGAGGGGATGTTAGCAGAACCCTTTAATCAGTTGAGTTAATATGTACCTCATTTTATTCATTTGTAAAGTGAAAGAAAGGGCTGACTATCTCTACAGTTCTTTAGATTGGGAAATTATATGACTATTTCATGAGGTCAGTTGGCAGAACATTAGAAAATATGCTAAGGTAATATATGGCCTAATGATAGATTGGGCTTAGAAGTAGCATTCTTTTTTATTTTTCCCGTCATATTTTCTATTTATGGAAATTAAAATATTTTTAGTAGCCCATACTGTGTTATCTCAGTAGTATGATCATAAAACAGCAATCATATTCTGGTGTTTCTTTATAGGAAATGTAAACCTATATAGTTACACTATTAGTACAACTAACTAACTAACTGTGAAGTATTTTAAAAATGTATGTCACCCAACAGTAATCATGCTTCAGATAAGCCTTATGGGGTGTGATATCCTATCTCTGAGTACGTTGTAGCCCAGCAGGAGGCTGGGGTGGCCGAGTTCTCATTCCAGTTCTGTTACTTTCCAGATGTGTAACCTTGGGCAGGTTATTTAATCTCTTTATCTGCTTTATCTATAAAGTGGGGATAATACTAATACTTTTTATGAGTGATAATAGGACTAAATGAGTCAATAAATGTAAAAGCACTTAAAACTGCACTTGGCACTTGGTAAGCATTTTACATGGCGGTTAGCTGTGATGGAGATGGTGATAATAAAGTTGGAGCAGCACCAGCAGTAAGTTACATTGAACACGTTAACTTCATATTAAATTATTATACGTTGAAAGTTTTACTTCTTAAATTTTAAGGTAAAACTTTAATCAGAAGAATAATTATGTAATTACTTCATTAAACACTCTTTAGAAAAGAAAAAACTTTTGTAGAAGGTTTCAAAAAGAAAAAATGGGTTTTTAATCCAAATACCCTGGGTTTACCTTGATACATGGGTTCAGTTTCTTTTTGTATGCGACACCCCCCCCCAAATCAGTTGAGTCATTCTAAGATCCTGTTTCATTATTTGCTTCCTTATCTATTTATCATACACATTACTTTCCATGCCATAAATATTCTTTAACAACTTCATTTTTAATGACTGCATGGTTATCATTTATATTGTTGTAATAAATTCTGTTTAACAGGCTTACTCTTGTTGGAAATTTAACTTCTTTCTGTTTTTTTGCTATCATAATCAGTGAAGCAGTATGCATCATCACAAGTACATTATTGTGTTACCTCCATGACTATTTCCTTAAGATAGATTCTCAGGCGTAGAATTGCTGGGACGAAGGCTTTAAAGAATTCTTTTGGTAGAATTGCCTTCCACAAAGCTTGTAACAACTTGCACAGTATTAGTATGAGAGTTCCAGATTCATTATGCCCTTACTTGTGCTGAATTTTGTATTTAAAAATTGCCTTTGTACATTTGATAGTTGAAATGGTATCTCATTTTAATTTCTGTACCTTATTATTTTTTTAAACTGCAGAGTCATTTTGTTTCCTGCACATTAATTAAATACTTCAGTGTACTCAGCTGGCCTCAGAATTCAATTTAGGGTAAACTTTCAGTGCCAGCTTTCTCTTCCCAGACCTTTAAACAGATATGTAATCATTTCTTTAATACATACTGTCTTCTAAAATATGAAAAACCTGTATTTTTCATAAGAGTCAACCTTGCCTATAGTATGAATTTTCCTATCTGGTCCTTGACGCTTTCCCCCTAAGTCTTTAGCCAAGCCGTAGTCGAAATGAGAGGCTATTCTTACTCAGTTTTTATTACTAAACATGGGCATCAAATATTTCGGATGGATGGATGGACAAACAAATGAAGAAACATGCATTTAGAACCCACCAGAAAATTACCTTTTGCATGGAAAGGCAGATATTTTTATCCTAGTTAGAAGAACCCATTTCTAGGCCTACAGTGGTTTCAGCCTTCGCTTGTTGTATGTATGGCCTTGACAAGCCTTACTCTCCCTGTGCCTGAGTTCACAATGTCTTTGATATAAACGCCTTTTCTGCCTTCTTACTGCTAGTATCTTACTTCAGTCCGTTTCACATCTTGCCTAAACTATTGTAAATTCTTTCTCACTGCCAATGTTAATGCTCCTTTTTCAGTCTGTCCCTTACACTGCCACATGATTAGTTGTCCTGCAGTACCATGCCGTACTGTTCCTCTTTTGCGTGGATTTTTAACAGTTCCCTTTAGTGTACAAGATAAACCCAAACCCCTTAGTTTCCCACCTTTCAGCCTTTGTTTACATTTTCTTATCCAGTAATTACTCAGTTTCTTCCTTTCCTCTTATTCAGATCCTACCCTTCCTGGAATACTGGACTTCATTCCCTCCTGTGCGTGAAGCCTTTTCTCACCACCATATCCCCATCGCTCCTCTTCCCCCACCCCCAAGCCTCTAATTACTAATTAGTGGTTGTCAGGGTAGGTCTGAGGGAGCCTGGGGCTTTGCAGCCGGGCGCAGGCGCACCAGAGGAGTGCAGGTGAGCGAGCAGGGGCTCCATTCCTCCTCCACCCGGTTTCCTGACTGCCTTTTGTATTGCAGTGTTGAGGTTTTGTTTAAGGTTTCCTTTGAAAATTTTCTTCTTTTGGTAATATGAAGTAAAAACCATATTGTTTCTTTTTTCTTCAAGCATGTGCAAGTCTTTTTATCAATTAGGTAGTAAGTTACTTGAAGACAGGGACCATTTCTTGCCCCATAACTTGAACTTTATCTATTGCTTTCTTCTTATCCAAGAAATATTTATTGCTAACTATGATTTCATATTTTTCTGCATAATTTATAGGATATTGTGAGACAAAAATGAGAAAAAGATGCTTCGAAAAGTGATGTCACCCTGGCTGGTATAGCTCAGTGGATTGAGCTCGGGCCTGTGAACCATAGGGTCTGAGGTTCAATTCCCAGTCAGGGCACGTGCCTGGGTTGCAGGCCAGGTCCCTTCCGGGGAGTGTGCCAGAGGCAACCACAGATTTATATTTCTCTCTCTGTCTTTCTCCCTCCCTTTCCCTCTTTCTAAAAATAAATAAATAAATAGTCTTTGGGGGGGGGGGAAGTGATGTCAAATTAAGTAAATGTTACTTCCTTTATAGTGTTATTTTGGGGTGATAATTTGATGGAAGCTAAGACTTTTCCCACATTTTAATGTATTTTACTGAACAAACAGTTGAGCAATTACTAACCATTAAAAAACCTGCTCACACAAATTAGTAGAAATAAAAACATATAGAGACTAATTAATATTTTGAGAGAAGTATGGTTGTAGAAATATGTCCAAACATTTCTGTGGAACAAAGAAGGCACATATAAGCAGTGGTATCTTATTGTGTAAAAGTTGCCAGGTGAGCAAGGCAGAGAAGTAACTTACAGGCAAAGGGAATAGAATATAAAAGACTCAGAGACAAGAAATAAGATCTTGGAAACTATTATTAGGTAGAGCTAGCACCTGGGAGAGGCGGGTGAAATTGGAGATAAGCTAGACCTGTGCTCCCCAGTATAGTGACCACTGGCCACACATATTTACTTAAATTTAAATCAATCAAAACCAAGACTGCAGTGCTTTAGTTGTACTAGCAACAGGTTGAGAGTGCATTGGATATTAGACAGCACAGCTGTGGAACATGTCCCACATCCAAGAAAGTTCTGTTGGACAGTGCTGAGCCAGACCAGAGAGGCGCTTGCCCACTTAGTGAAGAGTTGGCCTTTTGTAGGCAGTTGTGAGTCTTTCAAGAGTCTTAAGCAGGGGAGTCATGCAGTCAGATTTGCATTTTTTAAAGATTTGCAAATTTTCAGGCATCTGATCTCTAGTACATAGGAGTTTAAGAGTAAACATTTTTTTCTAGCATATAGCTTTTGCTAACAAAATGTAATTAGAAAGGAATTAGATAGTTTATGCCACAATAATTATTACAGTGGAGAATAAAATAGAGGAAGGATTTAAACACTCTTTTTTTAATTTAATCTTTATTATATGTTTTTTCATTACCATTTCAACCCCTGATATGCCCCTGTAAGAATTTTAACTGAACTGGAGAACTCTCTTGAAAGCTATTGCTGTTCTTTATATTAGTCTGAAAAAATGTCTCTTTACTTTTTCCTTTTAGTAAATTTTCTGGGTGACAGTGTTATATGATAAACATTTTAAACTATTAAGATATTTATATCCTTATTTTGTTATAGGATAACAAAATAAGGATATTTGCCATTGTGTTTTTTAAATATATCTTTTTATTGAATTTATTGGGGCAACACTGGTTAGCAGAATTACACAGGTTACAGGTGTGCAGTTCTACAACACGTCATTGTGCACTGTATCCTGTGTTCTGCGCCCCAAGTCTCCGTCCATCACCATTACCCCCACCAGGCCATTGTGTTCTGAAAGCCTAGACTGATAACTGCCTTGACTTGATAATAACTAAATCAAGATGTTAAATAGAATTGTCATAGATTTATTAATCGAAGTAATTTAATTAGATTCACCAACAAAAGAAAAATGTTTCTTTTAATAATATGCAGTAAATCTTCATGCACATTTGCTAATTTGGGCCTTTTCTTCCAGTTAACCCAGTACCCACACCAGTTGTGCGTCCCCCCATACCAGCTTTTTCTCCAAGCTTGATAGCTGATCTTGAAGGTTTAAACTTGTCAACATCTTCATCAATCATTAGCGTAAGTAATTTCCAAAGTACATTAGCTCAGTTTTCAAATGATGCCATTGCATAATTTCTATTAAAACGCAAAGAATTGAAGTCCATTCTTCATCTTGAACAAGTCCTCCTCTTACAGGTTCGGTTCGGATCTGACCATTTAATTTTATAAATATTTTAAATTTTTTCTACCCAAACCATATTATCTCAATTTATTTCTGCTTGTTATCCACACTTAATTATCATGTGTACATTTTTCTTTGGTACTGCTCTCCATTTGAAATATATAAGGGTTCTTTGCCACTTTGAATTAGTTTATATGTATAAATTCTGCCACAAAGAATTATTGTCTACATTAACAAACTTTTGTTTTCATAATCATTCTGTTTCCACCATGCTGGTTTTTTTTTTTATTTTTTTACTGTAGGCTATTAAAAATACCTGTTTTTATTTGAAAATTCAAAATTGTATTGCTCTGTATTATTTTCATGCATTTACTTATGTGGTTTCATGTCTCTAAAGAAATTCTTTAATGTTATTTATGGGGTGTGACTGGAAGAGAGGCAAGAGACATGCCTACCTCAAAATAATGCCAAAACCATCAGCCTGTTATAATATCTGAAACTGCAATAACTTTTCCTATGTTGGCATATTGTATCACTAACCCTTTCACTCTAAATCAAGCATGCTGCCTACGATATATAATCTGTTAATATGCTTGACCTCCTGTTAATTTGTGTCAGAAATCTGACAGAGGAGGAGATAGAACAGTGAGCTCTGATGGGAGCACAGGTAGCTTGAGTAGATCTGGTGTATCACTGGTCCAGGGCTGGCAGAGTGTGTAATTGGTGATCAGAGCTGCCGGGAGCACAGAGCTGCTTCTGCCACAAGCAGAGAACAGGAGTACCTACCCTTGTAGGTTATTGCTGAAAGTTCCCCCTTCAAAGCAATGTGATAGCAAGGCTGTGTGGTACTATACTCAAAAGCCCCACGTATGTTTCTGGTCTGCTTTGGTCAGCTCACTTATTAAGTGTAGGTAAAAACTATAAAGCTTTATAATGTTGTTTTTAAGTAATAGAGTGCAGTTATTTCCTAATCACTAAGAAATGAGTAAAAACCATATTGGGGATTTTAGTTTGCCCTTCTTTAAAGCTAAAAGGAAAAGACACATTAAAAGAGATGGGGGTAGAGCAGTGAAAATAAGAAGTTAAGTCTTTCATTTATTAAAGTACCTTATTTTTCAGACCATAAGATGCACCTAGGTTTTAGAGGAGGAAACTAGGAAAAAAATTATGGAGCAAAAAATGTGGTAAAATATTTAATAACATAGATAACGTAGTATTCCACCAATGTAAATGTAAAGCTTTATTTGGACTATAAGACGCACTCCCCTTCCCCCCCCCAAATTGAGGGGGTGCATCCTGTAGTCTGAAAAATATGGTAAATACTTATTGAGCATTTGTGGAAGGCTGTAAAGAGAAAGTGATAATCAAAAAATCTATAGTAAAGCAGTTAATCCTTGAGGGGAAGGGAGGCCCCTAAAAACTTGCGAGTCCCCTAAAAACTTGGGAGGCAGTAAAGTAATGGATAAATATCTTGAGGTGCTGTTGGTGACCAGGGTGCAGATCTGTACTTTGCCACTTACTAGCTATGTGACTTTGGGCAAATTGGCAGGTAACCTTTCTGCAGCTCAGTTTCCTGTGGAGATAATCTCCTTCACAGGATCATTGTGAGATTAGTGAGATAATAAATGCAGAGCTCTTTGAACAATGACTGGCACATTGTCATCATTCAAAAAAAATTAACTAATAGTTTCACGAGTGACTTGATATGTGATAATGGACCCCAAGTAGACTTTTATACTATATTAGCTATCAGAAGAATGCATCGAGATTAGAAAAGTTTGTAGTAAATTTTCATTCATCACAAAATAATTGAAGGATTCACCCTCTTATACTAAGAAAAATATTTATTGGGATCTCTTCAAAGGAAAAGAAAAGCATTTCATCCAAAGAGTATGCAGAAAAGGACTGCAAGGTGATGCGGCTGAGTGAAGCAGGATCATAAAATATCCCCCAAAGCTAACAAACTGGTCAAATAGTAACAATGAGAGTGGCAACCAGAAATCCATCAGCAAAACTCAAATAAAGAAAGGAGTAAAACTTTAAACAAAGAAAAAGGTAAAACTTTGAAAGGGGAACCTGTAGAAATAAATGGAATATTCTGGTGCAGAGTGGCATTGCTCCCTCATCTCACCTCCAGACCTCAAAACAGCACGTTAAAAAGATGATGTAAGTTTTCTCATTATGTGCACAAATTTAGAAACAAGTGGACTGAAGACATCAGAGAAAAATTCAAAGAAAAACCCTTAAAAACTACAACCCTCATATAATGGTGTGGAACCTCGACAAATATAAGAGTCTTTTGGATCCTGAAGTGAAATTTGTAGATTAGAGGACATCCCTAATTTTAAAATCAGCTTGTTGTCCTAATTGAATAGAAAGAAGAAATAAACACAATTTCCGGTAAAGTGATCATCACATTGATGTGTAAACAGGACCCTGACTGCACTAGAAAGGAAGTAGCTCAGTGGTGCTGGGACCCGTGGGCAGAACCAGCACGACTGGCAGCTGTGAGTGCAGCCCGAGTGGGGGTGTGGTGGTGGCAGCTCATACACTGTGGAGTGCAGTGTTGCTCTCGGAAACATGAATTTCCAAAACATTGAACAGTTTTTCTGGTAGTTGCATTCCTGGAAAATTGATAATGTTAAATCCTTGCAAAAATACTCCTTTGTACTTATATGTCAAGTGTTCTATGGTCAGGTTTAAAATATCTGTTGTTTAAAATATCTATTAAATATTTTAAACAAGTCATCACCTCATGAATGTCCAACAAAACATTTGAACATTTTGAGAAACATGGTGTAATTTTTACTGTGTCCTCTTCACTGCAGGGCTTCTCTCATGCCTGGCCTTACCCACTTAAAGTTGCACCCGTTACTGTCCCTCCCCCCAGTCATGTGCAGCCTGCAGACATTCAAAGCAGCATGTGATGTAGCAGTTAAAAGCCTAGGCTCCTGAGCCAGACCAACTGTGTCCAAATCAGCTCTGCCACATTACAAAATGAGCAACCTTAGGCAAGTCAGTTTACCTCTCAGTACTTCAGGTTTTTTCATCTGTAGAATAAAGCTAACATTAAATACTAAGTATTTCCTGTTATTCTTTTTATTATTACATTATTATTACAGATTTGTAAAGGAAAGTGTGAGGCGAGGAAATTGGGTCATCTTTCTTTACACAGGCTATTTGCATACATATTCTCAAACACAGAAGTAACTGTCTTTAAAAGTAAAAAGGGGATGAAACCAGCTATTAAAGGGTGATTCACGATAATGGAAGCAATCAGTGGGAGTTATGGTCACAGAATTGAGTGTAAATGATAAAATATTAATAGTGTTATAAGAAACCAAACCTAATAGGTGGGGGGGAATGGAGGAGATGGGGAGAGGGGTGCATGTTAATTATTTCATATTTTCATTAGTAGGAAATGAATCAATATTATGCAGTTTAAACAGGTTTTGTTTGTGTTTTTTAATGAGACTCTAATCTCTTAATGGTTTGTATATACTCAAAGAACACTTACCTGAAATTTGGAGGTTTGTTTTTTTGTTTTAGTTTTATTTCAGTTATTTTTTTCTTCAATTAGACTTGGATTATAATCCCATTCTGTAAAATAATTTGTCTCTTTTTCTGTGTATTGGTTTATCCATTCAGAGTTAACAGTAGTTTCTGTAAGAAATACGATTTTTGGATGAATCATTGCTTTTTTATTACTTTTCTGTAATGTTTAAGTGTTTCATAATAAATACTAATTAACTTTTTTAAACAGTAAAAGTATTACTATCAAGATGAGCAGAAGTGAAAAATGGGCAAAATTAATAACTGGTGTTCAGTGTGAGAAGAGTGGTTACCCTTAGGGAAGTCAGTGGTGGGAGGGGACACGAGGCGCTGGCTGGGTGCCGGTGGTGTCTGTCGTTACATAGAGATGCTGGTGTGCGGGTGTGTTCATTGTATGAAAAAAATCATTGGGCTTTGCACTTCAGATATGTTTATTGTTCTGTATGCATATTGTACTTCATTCAAAGCAGACTGTTTTTAAGTAGACAGAAGACAGAAACGTTTATAGAAGAAGAAATATAGGTAATAGATACATGAAAAATGTTCAGTAGAGGTCATGAATAAGTGCAAATTTTAGGAACCATTTTCTCTGTGACCTTGGCAAAATTGCATAAACCGGTGTCCATTGTTGGTGAGGGGTACAGTGAGACAGGAATCAGATATTGCTCCACTGATGGAAGTATAAAGTAGCGCAGCATTCAGGATGGCAGTTGGTCACCTGTATAGTTATCAAAGTTTACATACTCTTCAGTCTGGTAATCTCATGTCTAGATTTTTCTTCCAGTGAAATAATAAAAAATATGAAGGTTTATGTGCATTGTTGTTTTTAAACTCAGGAGAATGATGATTACATAAAGTATGGCAAAGTCAAAGTAAAAGATGTTTTAAATTAAATGTTTTAGCGATTTTCAACCTTTTTTATCTCACAGCACACATTAACTAATTACTGCAACTCTGCAGCACACCAAAAATATATATATTTTTTGCCAATCTGACAAAAAATAGGTATAGTTTTGATTCATTCACTCCAGGTGGCTATTGTTGTGTTGGCTTTTGTCTTTTTTTTTTTTTTTTTGACAGCCTAAGAGAAGAAAGATAGTGCCCCTGACTGAACAGTCAGGTATCACATGTTTTAAAAATTCTTGTAGCGCACCAGTTGAAAAACACTGCTTTATTGTGATAAGAAATCACTGTGTGCTATGTAGTGGTAAAAGAAAATACAAAATATTATGTATATTATCTCAGTTTTGTAAAATTCTACATTCATATTGTGTTTCTAATTATAGGGAAAATGAAAGAGTAGAAGAAAATGCATTAGAATTTTAACAGGTGTTCTAAATGATGAGAATATGGGTGATTTCTATTTTTCTTCTTTATGTGTTTCCGTATTTTCCAGACTTTCTCTAATCAAGTTTCTCTAATCTGTATCTATCATCCAAAAAGCAACTAGTTTCTAATAGAAAGGGAGACCATGTGTGTGAATGACTAGGGCTCCTTTCTATTGACTTCTGACATCTGCCTTTCTGAGTCACCACTACTCATTAGTTGGGTGACATTGAGGAAGTCTTCTGGTTTTCTCAGCTCTAAAGTGTTGGCACAGTATATCTCCATGTTTTCTTCTAATTCTAATGTTCTGGGAATCTATGAACCTGGAACAGAATTTTGAAACAATGAAAAAAAATAAAAACAACAAAAATAAAAACTAACCAAACAGCTAAAACAGGAACAGAATCAGAGAGATGGACATCACATGGAGGGATTTCAGAGGGGAGGGGGAAGAGAAGAATGGTGGCAGGGGGGGAAGTACAGGGAAAAAGAAGTGTAATTAGTAGGCATAAAATAGATGGGGAGAGATAAAAAATGGTATAGGAAACAGAGAACTCAAAGAACTTCAGTACAACCCACATGAACTAAGGGAGGGAGAATACTGGAGGGTTGGGGGGTGCAGGGCAGAGGGGGAATAAAGGGGGGAACTTGGAAAAATTGAAAATAAAACAAAAAAGAATTTTGAAACAGTGAAAATAGTTATGCCACACTGATTTGAATAATTTTGTGAAAATAAATAGGGGAAACATTTTTTAGCTTATATGGTGACTTCTTAGTCCATAGATGATTTTCATATATTTTGGTGGATTGTTTAAATTTGTTTTATTTGTATATTTGATACAATATAGGTAGATTTTCTGTTTTGAAATTACCGAAATATTTACAATGAAACCTACAGAATTTCTTTTTCACACTAGATATTTCTCAAGTGAAAACTTTTGCAATTTTTCTAACCCTTTGAACTATATAATTAGGACAGAGATTTTTTAAATATAATTTCTTTTTTTAAAATATTTTTTTTTATTTATTTATCTTTAGAGGGGAAGGGAAGGAGAAAAAGAGAGAAATATCAATGTATGGTTGCCTCTTGTGGGTCTCCTGCTGGGAACTGGCCTGCAACCCAGGCATGTGCCCTGACTGGGAATCGAACTGCGATCATGTGGTTCGCAGGCCTGTGCTCAATCCACTGAGCTACATCAGCCAGGGCTAAAATATAATTTCTAATGAATAATAATATCCTTGTAAGGACAGGCCTTCCTTTGTTCCAACTGTGCAATGAAGACAATGTAGAAACACTATTTGTTTCAGCCTCACGTGAAACTAAGGGCAGTTGGACAACAAA
Organism: Sturnira hondurensis; assembly: GCF_014824575.4. Taxonomy (NCBI): domain Eukaryota; kingdom Metazoa; phylum Chordata; class Mammalia; order Chiroptera; family Phyllostomidae; genus Sturnira; species Sturnira hondurensis. The sequence goes on along the minus strand of NW_028093985.1, from coordinate 5,433,440 downwards.
TGGCTAAAATGAAGAAACACTGTAGTTCCTGCTGTAATATTTCAATGAGCAAAGTGTGAATTCTTCAGAGAATTGCCAGTGAATTGTTTTTTGCTACATTATTGTTATGTTAACACTTTCTAAATTGTTACTCATCAAACCTAGGGAACTCAGAAACAGTAATCTTCGCACTATGAGGCTCTGGCCAGAATGAGAAAAGAAGAGGGGGAAAGAGTTTGCATATGAGAATAATGTAAAATAAGAATAAATTGTTCACCTCTGGTTGGACATATTAGAGTAAAACTCCAGTCTTTTCTGGTTTAGATGACTATTTGTGTATTTGGTGTACAAAAGTATTCAAGTGAATTCAGCAGTTAATGTTACCTCTGGAAGCTATTTTAATCTATTTTCTGCTGATAAACACAAGCATGAAATTCTATCTCATTGTTTGCATTTTTTTGTCTCTTCTCAAATTAGTTATATAAGAAAGTGTATTAACTTGTTCACTTAATACTTAAGATTTTTGTTTCTATGGGGAGAAAATGACTTCTGAGTTCTGACTTTACCTTATAGTAAGGCTCTCAAGGCAATCCCCAAGTTATGGATCCCCCATAGAGGTTCTTTAGCACCTTTCTACAGGTTGGAGGGTTTCTAGAGAATATACTTTCAGAGTGCCAACTTAAAACACCAAGAATTCATTTAGAAGGGCAGGGTGCTATTTAGGAAATGCTCGATTTCGGAGTCCAAAGACCATCGATTTCTACCCTTGGCTGAGCTGCTTGCTCTCATTCCGACTATGGGGCAGTTCTTTGACTTGGGTGAACTTCCATTTTTGAATATGTAGGATGGCAATAATGCTTTGCCTAAACAACTCATTGTGTTTTCATGAGAAGCAAATGAAATAATGAGCCTCAGAATGTTTGAACTCGGAGGAGATGTACTTCTCGGAAACATGCTTTAAGAGGCAGCAAAGGAAAAGGCCAAGTAAAATGAGTCAAAGGAGGAGGCCAATCACAGAGCATGATATCAGTGAACTCAACAGATTACAGTGGGCAAAGGGAATCGTTACACTGTAGTACGTGCTCTACTTGAGGCACAGATCTGCTAGGTGCTCCAGTGTGACAAAGATCCCGCAGAGAAGAATTTACATATATGACCTTGGAACTGAATTCAGAAGAACAGTAAGAGTCGAGGTGGCAGGAGTGGAACAAGAAGGGCCTCACTGACAGGAAATCTCACGTATGAAGGCTTGAGGTGTGAACCAACTTGGAGTATGAGAGCAATAGCAGTTTAGTGTGGCTAAAGTATACCACATACAGGTTGGAAGAACCAAGTCTGCTGCTGGAGAAGTATTGATGTTGTTGACCTACTGTCGTGGGAAAATTATACTGATTTCTTAACTCATAACTTTCCATTTTTTTCATGTCACGGTCCATATAGAAAAGTGATAATATCTGTGGTGTGCCCTTGGGTAAACAGAGAATGCTGCAGGGGTGGGAGGCACCCAGCCCAAGTGCTCCAGCCACCATAGTGCCACACACCCCTATGTCCCCCCAGGCCTTCTAAGGGACAACACGGCACACGTCTAACCCGTCTGTGGCACATTGCTGAGGAAGCGCAGACTTAGACTTAGCTGCCATAATGCAACAGATTTGAACCTTATGAATCACAATACCTAAGTGGAATGTAATTTCAGTAGTGCAGGAAGGTTCATTAAGGAAAGTGATCCTTATAGAATATAAAGGTAGTATATTGAGGAATAGGAAGTAGTTCCAAGAACATTCTATGAAAGAGAAAGCAGAGCTGCAAAAAGAGAGGCCCAGTTAGATACAATATACTGCCTGGACTCCGTGCTAAGGGCAGAGTCCTCCAGACTGGTTACATCAGTTCAAGACAGCTGAGGCTAACCGCAAGTTTAGGAGGATCCCAAAACTACCCTCGACTTTGGTGGTTACTTAGGATTACAGTTTTATTATAATAACAAGATACAAATTATAACCAACCAAAGGAAGAGACACATAGAGGAGATTCTGGGTGGGTTCCAAATTCAAAGTTCCCAGGTCATCTTACTGCCATTGAAGATTGGCAGTAGCCATGGAATATTGTCAACCAGGGAAGCTGACTAATCTTCTGGAGTTTTCATTGAGACTTTATTCCTGAGGCAAGATTGATTGAATTGTTGCAACACGGTTGAACTCTGCCTCCAGCCCTCCCATCCAGGTCAGGCTGTCTATCAGTGGTCCAAAGTCCGAATCCTTTAATTATATGAGGAGAATACCCCCCCCCCCCGAAATGGAATTATTTTCTGTAGGAAGCCCTTGTAGTACAGGCTTCCTCCACCAGGTGAGTGTTCTAGGAACCCATCTGTATCAGGTACCAGCTGGCATTGTTGTGAGAGGCTGCCTTTGTCTTCAGTGAATTTTTTTTTTTGAAGACTCTTTCAACACGTTTGCCCATTTCATGATGGGTGATTTAGGAGCACACCTGCCCACACCTCACTGAGTGTTCAGCAGTTTTTGACCAAAATGGCATGACCCTTGTGCCCCACACTCTCTCTGATCTCACGCTAAGTGACTTTTTTTTTGTTTCCCCGGATTAAAGAGTCCTCAAAGGGAAAAATTTTGCTGATGTGCAAGAAATGAAACAAAAAATGGCAGAAGCACTAAAAGGTATAAAAATTGATGAGTTCAAAAACTGTTTTAAGCAAGAAAAAACGTCTCGATAGGTGTATTGCATCCAATGGATAGTACTTTGAACTCCCTGTCTCTTCCCCTCCACCTCTCTCTAACATATTCTAGGCTAGGACATTTCAGTATTGTTTTCCAGTCTGTCTTGTACTGCCAGAGTGCCTACTTTCTAGTTTGTCTTCAAGGGCAGATTGCTTTGAAGGGGATCTTTGTTGCATATAAACATGTGCTAGGTGATATACCAGATCTTTCTTGAATGTGTGATCTCGCATTCCCAAAACAAATGATAATACCTGTGATTAACTTTGTTTTCTAATGTAGTAGTAGAACTATCTTCTTAAAAAAATTTTTTTTACTATACTTTAAAAACTTAAGGTATATTCAGCTACCAGGCTAAGAGACAAGTCTAAGATCAAATTCCTTTGAATTTAGAGGAGGAAGAAATTATAAGTCAAAATTAAAAATAATTTTGTCATTTTAAATTTGGGAAAAAGCCTTTATTTGTTCTGATGAAAATGTCAGAAGTCATGGAACTGTGGTAAAAATAATGAAAAATCACTGGCCTGGGTCTGCTTAAATTGAAAACATTTTTTAATTAAAATTTGACAGTATTTTGTGCTTTCATTGCCTAGCCAACTCCCACCTTATTCTTTTATTTAATTCATTTCTGTGTATGAGCTGCCTTAATTTTTAAATTAAACTTTAAGGTATAGCATGCTATCGTTTCATCTCTTTATTCCTGTACTACTCCAGAGGCCTCATAGTTAATAATAAAGCATTATCATCTCTTCCCTCCCTGAATTACTAAAATAAAGTACTTTTTAAAAAGAGACTGTAATTCATTTTTAGTTACAAAGGTTTTATTGCAAAATATTTTTTATTTTGCTTAAGCAAATAATGCCAGTCTGAGTCCTCACTGGTGGGTAATACTCATAATGCTTTGTTGAAATTATAATAAAATTCTCCACTATGAAGAATCTATTTTATGATATGCTGTTATAGTTATTAATGAACTGGTAATTATCACTGTGAAAAAAAGTCACCCACCAAAACAAAATTTGTATATAAGTCTGCAAGAAGTTGGGGAATTAAAGAAGAGATGATACAGCCAGCCTTGGGCCTTTCCTTTCCCTGCTGCTTTGTGGTGAGAGGTTCTTTCTCTTGCGTCAGTTGACCCTTTCAGACCTTACTTCGTTCACTGACTGTCTGCTGACTTTTTTCCTAAGATTATTCTAATTAAATGTACTATAATATAGGAAATAATAAGAGGTTTTTAAAATACTTGTTTAGAAAGAAGTTAATCTTTCTGGCAATTTTGTTCTGCATATCCAAAGTTGATTGAACTTTGTGTTTCTGTCAGCTGTTAAATTTCAAATTTCAAGTGTTAAAATGTCATATTTGCAGTGAAAAATAATATTTTTAAGCTTTAAGATATCTTAGATTATTGCATTGACCCAATCACATATTATCATTTATTCATGCATCAAGCCAGTTAACTCTTGTTACCTGTGTTCCTCTTTTTAAAAGACTTGCTGAGGCCTTGCCTGTGTAGCTCAGTCAGTTAGAGCGTTGCCCCAACAACACCAGCCTAGAGGGTTCGATCCAGCTCAGAGCACGTACAATAACCAACCAACAGATGCATTAAATAACTACAATGACAAATTGATATTTCTCTCCCCTCCTTTGTTTTTCTGTTTAAAATCAATTAAAAAAATTAAAAAGCTTGCGAAAAATTTTCTGAACATGGGGCAGGGCAGAGTATGGAAAATTGGTATTATTTTAATAGTACTAAATCTTTTGACATGAGAAACCTGACCTAAACATGGAAAATATTATTGTGATACTTATAAAACTGGATCTTCAAAGAAAAAGGAAATGAATTTACAATAGGGCAGGTACATGCCAAACTAACATTGAGGAATTAATTTATTGATAGATAGAGGGTAACATGGAGTAAAAAATATTAATACAGTGTATGACCTTAATTTCAAAGAAAAGTAAAAGCTACTTATTTTAGCACATATCAGATACACTATTATTCAAATCATTCAGGAATGTAATTACAGGCAGCTTTTATAGACCTATCAATAAGGGTTATTTCTTTAAATTTGCAGCTGTTCCACATTACTGGATATATAAATATCTCCCCATAAATTAATATTGAAGATCTCCTTTACACTTATGCTCAAGAAGAGAGAGATAGAGAAACAAACAATTTCAGTGAGTTCTGCTTTAAAATGAGTAATTTAGATTAAGTGAGATGCCACCTAAATGTAATATGTGCATCTTGTTTGAA